>NC_139892.1:25476102-26949227 GCF_905171665.1 Trachurus trachurus | reverse complement strand
GGCAGCAGCAGCGGCGGCGGGGCCAGCGAGTGCGTGCAGGGCGTGTACGAGAACTTTCGCCAGGAGCTGGAGATGAGCTCCTGTCAGACGGAGAGCCTGGAGGAGGCTGGGTCCGCCTTAAGTGATGAGCAGAGCACCATGAGCTCCGCCTACCAGTCCGACCCGCTGCTCAGCGTCACACAGGGGATGGTGCGCAAAGCCGGCAGACTCGCCGTCAAGAACTTTCTCGTGCATAAGAAGAACAAGAAAGTGGAGTCGGCCACGAGGCGCAAGTGGAAGAGTTACTGGGTTTCTCTGAAAGGTTTGTTATACCCGGAATGTGCCTATAACATTTACACATGTATTCCACGACCTTGCTGTCAGTACACTTCAGTCAACACAACACGCTTCTCATGATGTTTAGATTTTGCTCACATGCTATATGTCAGCTTGGGCAAGAAATACTCTAAATGTCATCTGCTTCAGCTGAGCTCAGTAAATCAAGCTTTAATTCAAGTGTAATACAAACCCAATCATCACATTTTATGCCACTTGGCTATGCTTGAGATCAAATCAGAGCTCTAATGATCATGATGCCCACTTTTCTGATAAGTCAGCCATGCTGCACTTCTTAATGTTGGCCACTGGAGAGCAGAATTAAATAGCTTGTAGAGATCTGGCTTTAAAGCAAACAACAGATTGTCATTCTCACCAGCAGGCACCTGTTTTGTTGAGAAATAAATAGATTATTGTGATTTTTTTTTTTCAGGTTGCACTCTGTTCTTCTATGAGACTGATGGCCGTTCTGGGATTGACAACAACAGTATTCCCAAACATGCCATCTGGGTAGAGAACAGCATTGTCCAGGCTGTACCAGAGCATCCAAAAAAGGACTTTGTGTTCTGTCTTAGCAACTCCCTGGGAGATGCTTTTCTGTTCCAGGTAAGAGAGTTAAAGCTTAAATGTCATCTCATTTCTAAGTGAGTGAAGATTCTGCTGTGGACAAACATTACCTTGACCTATATGTTCTCTGTTTCATGCTCTTTGAAATCATTCTGATTTGCTATTATAATTAGCAGTGAACTGACACAGGGGGAGCAAAGAAGGGAGCTTTTTATTTTCAATGTCGAGTTTCTCGTGTGCAGGTGTTTAACATCTGACTTGATGTTGTTGTCTTGTTGTCCCTGCACAGACCTGCAGCCAGACAGAGCTTGAGAACTGGATTACAGCCATCCACTCTGCATGCGCCACCGCTGTCGCCCGCCAGCACCACAGAGAGGACACGGTGCGGCTTCTCCGCGCCGAGATGAAGAAGCTGGAGCAGAAGATTGACATGGACGAGAAGATGAAGAAGATGGGAGACATGCAACTGTCTGCCGTCACCGACAGCAAGAAGAGAAAGACAATCCTGGATCAAGTAGGTTTTTATTCTGCTCTCTCAGAGTTCACACAGGTCAGGATACTTTGTCAAGGCTCCACATATTGATCTGATTGGAGGAATCTACAGATTTGATTGGTTCTCTGAGGAACTGATGGAAACCCCCTGGCAGAAATAAATGAAAACATGTTTCCCACAAATGTATATAAATTCATTATTCCTTTAAAGAGCATTTCTAAATTAAATTGCAATCATAATGCTGGGTACATTCTTTCCGATTTCTGTTACCAATTCAGTATTATTCAGTTTAAATAGTCAAATCCGGGGCTATAAACAATACATTTCAGGAACACTACATGTGGATATCTGGATAACCTCAAATACTAAAGTAGAATATAATATAGATGCAACATGAGCAGAGCAGATTTTCCAAAAAGCCATGTTTCACGTTTGGACTATTTTTCTCCACAGTGGTCCCAGTTTAAGTGCAAACCGACCTATTTAATTTACCCATTTAAAACTTGTGAGTTGATGAGCAAGTTAACAAGCTACACAGAAATGATGAAGTAACAGGAAAGGTGTGTCCATCTGTGAGTTTAGTCAAGCGCTCAGCTAATGCATTACATCACAACACATCCTGCTTCTTAAACGGTTACATACTACAGGAGTAGGCAAACTGCTGCAGGTTGAACTTCAGCTTGAACACAGCAAACCACTGTAGAACTTGAGATGCCTTTCATCCATCAGTGTCCATTTCTATAGTGAAAATAACCAGAATTTATAAGTATTACATGCAACTGGGTTGTTCTAAGACAATAAGAGAAATAGGAGATGGACGAAAAAAAAGGGAGATTAAGATGAACAGATCTACAGATCTCCACTCATCCACTTGACACTTATCTGCCACCATATTTTTAGTTTCCTCTTAAACATGGTATGCAGTTGGCATCACTTGATAGCCTGCCATTCTTTCAATTAATTGAAACGCTCATATTGTCTTCAGTCGGTCTGTTTACGGAGAAGGGAGATCAAATGGCCTTTGTTTGGTCAGTTAGGTAGTGCCTGGTTCTGTTTGGCAGTGTCAGGTTTCACATTGTGCCGAGCTGAATGGATATAGGCCTGCTCCTTAGAAAGCTGAAACACTCCCAGCCCCTATCTGCCAGTGGAATGTGCAGTATTGTCTCTTTCTCGTCTCTGGGCGACTTGGCAGTGATACAGAGCCCTCCGCCATGGCGCTGGCCGCCTCTTCGAAACATCAGTGCAGGACCGTGACTGGGAGGGGACGCCCCAGTGAATAATCACAATGTCCTGCTCTACTGCCCCAGTAAACATCAAATCATTAGGCACAGAGAGCATCGATTGGCAAAACTTTGAGCAAACTGGTAAACGGCGCTTCTGGGGCAGAGAGATTCTTCATCTTGATCTGAAGGGTGACAAGCAAGAGCCCTGATGAGCAATTAATGGGATGTAACCTCGTGTCCCTCTCACCCTGCAGATCTTCCTGTGGGAGCAGAACCTGGAGCAGTTTCACATGGATCTATTCCGCTTCAGGTGCTACCTGGCCAGCCTGCAGGGAGGAGAGCTGCCCAACCCCAAACGCCTCCTGGCCTTTGCCTCTCGCCCAACCAAATTGGCAATGGGCCGACTGGGTATATTCTCCGTCTCATCCTTCCATGCACTGGTAAATATCACCTCTTTGTTTATTCATGTTTATTTATGGTTTTAGGAAGCATTGTCATGCAACCCTCTTATATAACTATCTATGGTTTGCATTTCATGTATTTAGTTTTAGATCAACATTTATCAGCGAGTACTTGATGGATCAATCTCTGGCTTGAGTATACTTCAGCGGCACCTTTCAGTTGTAGGATGAGCTCTCTAAACACTATGTTGTCCTTTTTATAGAGGCTCCTTCCACTGTAAGCAGAGCAAAGACTACATCCCTTAAAAATACACATTGGCATCACTCAGTATACCTGGTGACTTTCCAGGCAGGGCAATTGATTCTAGAAACTAAAACATGTTTTGTCCAACCACTTTTTCTTCAACAATGCCTGCTATTTTGGAGCAGGGACATGTTTGGGAGCCTTTAGTTCAGTTTTGGCCTCCCACTGCTGCACTAGGGTTATGCTCTCCACAGCTGAAGCACTGGTAGTACAGGAAAACATCCATTTGATTTTTGTATAGAAGTTTGTGGATCAGTGAGGCACTCTCTTCCCTCACCACCAACGCAGTGGTGCCGAGCAAGTGGGTGTTAGAGTTGTGAGATAGCAGGGTGGGATGTCTAACAAAAGACACTTTTTAACACCTCTGTCCCACGCTTCTTTTATCTCTGCTACACTTTTGTTCTACTCTAATTTGTTCATCTCGACTATCAGCGTTATGTCCAAAAAAGGCTGAGAAAAGTTGTCAGTACAAAAAAAAAAAGACAAAATGAGTGCTTTGGTTAAGTTCAGTGTGGGCTTGCTCCTACATTCACAGAGCTGTTTTAATGCCTGCTTCAGCACATTTTTAAAGACCTTTTACTTTAGCCTAGAAATGCCAGCTTGAGCCCAGTGCTCATGTGTGAAATAGACATGACAGCTCTATATTTGGATGTAAAGTATTCATTAGAGTAAGACCCATGTGACCCCTTTTCATCATTCGTTCATTTGACCAGATTTGTTTGTTAAGGACAAGTTCTTATAGCAACTGCCTGGTGGAAGGCTTATGATCATTTTAAGCTCATGGGAAACACACTGATCATTTATATCTTTATACTACTTTTGGCATATGTGCTATTACTTTTTGCACAGTTTGAACATCATGTTACTGTCCAATGTTTGGATTCCATGCTCTTAATATGCTATGTGCATTCAATTATACCAGCCGTGTTTGCTAAATGTGATGGGACATAAGGTCGAAGGGATTGCAGTATATCACTTGCTGTGTTTGAGCCCTGACTGAGATGGTATGTTTTTGCAGGTGGCAGCTCGCACAGAGACCGGAGTGAGGCGGCGAACACAGGCCATGTCTCGCTCATGCAGCAAACGCAAGAGCAGGTTCTCCTCCCTCTGGGGTCTGGACACTACCTCAAAGAAAAAGACAAAAGCCCATCCCACTATCAATCAGGTCTGTGAATGTTCACATTCTCATAGCTTTGAAGCAAGAAACTGAAATGTTTTGCTCATTTTGCCTTTTCCTCAAGTTTTTTTTATCCTCCAAAGCTCTGCTTGAGTTATAACACTCGATCTTTTTCTCTCTGCAGGTTTTTGCTGATGGTGAAGAGCCAGTCAAAAAGTCTGTAGATGGCATTTATGTTGATGATGCTAAGGAACACAGGGTAAGGAGGAGTCATTATTTGTTTGCAGAAGTTTGACAGTGGGGTGTAGTTCAAGCACAACTAGGAACTCAATCAACTAAATCCTTAGCCAACATTGACATCAATTAAATATTGTGTCTCCTTGTATCTAGAGTCCCAGCTCTAACAGCCACTCAGGCACAGAAGTTGTAATTTTTCTTTCATCCCACTTAAGCCAACGTGATGTATTGTGGTCCTCGAAAAACGTATCGCAACTGCTCTGTGGGTGTAATGACAGTAGCTATTAAGATGGGAAGTACTAGTGACAGAGTACAGTTTGGAGAGTGATGAACATAATGATGTTAATTATCAATCATTGTAATCAAATCTAACTTTGCGGTAAAACGTGTGTTTACATAGTGAAGTTGAATCTGCTCTGAAGTATCTGACTAAATGAGACTTTGAATTTATTTGTCTGTTCAAAGAAAGGTGAGGAGGGGACTGTGAAAAGCCTTCCACGGCCCAGCACAGAGAGCGACATCTGGGTCCCCGACCACCTCACCCCCTCCTGGGTGTGTCTGCCGAACGACCAGCCGGTGCTCACCATCATCCAACCAGGGGAGTCGGCGCTGTGTGTTCTGGAAACAATCTGCAAGGTAACAGTGTCAAGACTCAAATGGCCTGTGTTGACCCTGTGGTTTAGGATTCACTCCAGTGGTGTTTACATGACTAAAGACACCGTTTTGCAGACACAGAAAGAGAAAGACACAGCAATTGATTGTTGGTGCTATGATGCCGGGTAAAAACCCTCCTTCTGTGTCTTTGCCCTAATTTCACAGGCTCACCAGCTCGATCCCACCAAGCACTACCTGCGACTCAAATTCCTCATCGAAAACCAAGTGCAATTCTACATTCCTAAACCGGAGGAGGATGTTTGTGACTTGGTATGTACCTACCTGCTTGAGCAGTATGATCTTGTTCCTCCTTTTTCTCTAGACCGGGCGAGATTACAAAAGGTCAAGAAATAGATTTTAAGACATCCCAGTAATTTCACTGCAATGTGCGATGAATCCAAATATGCAGAATATACCGACTTCAGAGCTGAAAATGCAGTGAAATATTAATAGATTTTATACTTCTATGTACTCGATTTCATGTTTTCCCCGGCAAACTGCCTGTCCCCTGCTCCACGTAAAGCTAATTGTGAACAGCCTTGATAAGAATATCTGGATCAACATCATGTCATCATGACACCGACACGTACACACTCTGCTAGAAACACTCCGTCTAAGAATTCGTAAAACTAATTTACTCTGTCCGTGTTGTCAATAAGCCACCCACCAGAATATAAATAAAGTAGGCTGCTGCTCTGTGACTTATATAACTTCTTTCTGTTCTTCACAGCTTTACAAAGAAATTGAGCTCTGCTCCAAAATAACAAAAGTGGTCCAGTTTGACAGAGATGAATCCTGCATGATTGGTTACGGTAGGAACCATTTTAAATTCCTCTGTTTAGTTCCATCCTGATGGATTATTATATCCAATGATATGATTTTGTTTTCAGTTCAAAGAATGTTATCAGGTTAACGTCAAAGATTTTCTATGTGGTTTTTACCTATATGCTAGGTTTTTTTCACATCTATACCGCACAAATCCTCTTGATGTGTTTTCTATTAAAGCCACCTCCACACTCTTTCTCTCTTCCTTGTCTTCTCGCCTCTCTGCCTCTCTTTCCCCTCCTCCAGGTTTCTCCATTTCAGTGGTAGAGGAGGACGGAGTACAGCAGCTCTACATCACTGATGTGAAGGCGGGTGGATTAGCCTTCGCCAAAGGTTCATTACCCTTCATTTCCATCAAATGAGCCCCCTTCAAAGATGCACAGTCTGTGTCTTCACTAATGAGTTACCGCTAGACAAAAAATAAAAAGAATGTGGGGGGCATTGGCCATTTTCCTGCTCTACAAGTATTTTCAAAATGAAGCATTTTTCTTTGAGGTCAATAGACATTTTAACAGTTTTCTCTTTGGAAATGCATTAGTGCGTGTTTCTTCAATAGGAGGGAAGGTTTCAGAGAACACAGCAGTTCTCAAGAGCACTGATTACTATAATCATAACCACACTGCCTCTCACTGGCCTTTGTGAAGGATGATGCTGAGTAGGACACCCCGCTGCAGCCTTATCACATTGCTGCTCATGCTACAAGGTTCAGCGCAAGGTTTGAATGAGGTCAGAATATGTTGGAATTGATCACAGCGCAGCCAGATCACACGCAGTGATGCCAGATACTTGTGTTGGCCCAGTGGCTGACATTGAGCACAGAGAGTGGATCAGGCGTGTGGGTCTGAAAGGCAAAGAAAATAGTATATCATATCTTTCAATATGTCATCTCATCATCTCAATTAGGAGTTTAATGGTCGGTTAATCAGTGCTGAGAATGAGGGGCATTGTTGTTACCATCTCATATTACAGGAAATAGGAAATGTTTATCTAGTGCATGGAGGCGTGACAGGCAGCAAATTGAATCAAAACTGATGATGATCCCGTTCTGCAGGTCTAAATGCTGGGGATGAAATACTTCAACTGAACGGAAAAGACTCCCACAGTCTCAACTTCTCGGACATGAAGGCAGCGTTCTCTCAAGCCTCGCTGTCGTTGACGGTCAACACCCTGCCTTCCGTGGACCGCCGCCAGCTGTGTTACGTGCCACCGCGCCGCTCAGATGCAGAGGAAGACCTCTACACTGACATCTTCTCCCAGAGTCAAGGTGAGCCCGACATCCAAATCCAGACATCCATCTTGATGTTTCGTCCCCTCACCCATTTAAAGCTCAATCATGTACATACATCGTATCTGTGTTCATGTTTATCAACACAGAGTGATTACGCATCTCTAATGATTACGCATCTCTAATCACTTCATACCAAAGGATGTTAAATGAACCAGAAAGGCAAAATTGGACGGATCTCAATCTCAGATTTTTCTTTGCTTCTGAGAAGAAACAATTTCTTGCCAGTGTCCTTAGGGACACCTGTTTCATTTATGCAAATACGGTGACTCTACAGGGTCTTAATTAGACAGCACAGACGGCTCTCAGCTGTGGGTTGTTGCCTCATTTTGTGGCATAGACTGATAAAGCCAGCGCGTTTTTTAAAATAAAAATCTTAAATTTAAATCTTAAAAAAACACTGCCTGTGCCTTGTCATTTTTATTGTGTGCTTGTGAAAATGCAGCATATTCATCTCATTTAAAGGAGAATGATGCTCAGTCAGGACTGATTTGTTTGTTGCAGAGGAGATCCTGGACGACGGCGTGGGACTGCTGCTGGAAAGCTCAGGAGACAGCCTAGACGACGACTCTGAGATCTTCAGTGAGTTTGATGAGTGCAGAAAGGTAAGGGTGCCGCTTTATTATTTATTTGTGGAGTCGATGTGCCTGCTTCTCTGCTTGTTCACACACACACACACACACATACACATACACACCAACTCTGTTATTATGAAATAGGCACTGAAGATCGGTTTGAAGCACCACAGTTTGAAGCACCATCTGTTACTGGCTCGTTTTATCTTGTTCGGGAAGGAGAGCAGTGTCCGTGTTTATATTGTCCAGGTGTTAACCCCATGTTTCTCCAGACAAACTCTATGTTAGCTTTCTCTCTTCGTTTCTTGACAAACACCTGTTTTAAACAAACTCAGAAGCCACTGCCATAATTCAGTCACAGGCAGCTAAATAGTAACACACACTGACATTACTGAATGAAGTGTATCCTGTGCATCAGAGACCCGAGGCAAGACGTAGCATTTACTTTAACACAACCGCTAAGTGAGGAGTAGCTCCTTGATTGAGCTTGCATTTTAATTGCTTGATTACGTGTCGTGTTTAGGATCAGGTAATGAATGAAGATGCATTCATTTAAACTCCAAATGAATTTACAGACTCAAATTACAAAAGGCAACAGAGAGCAGGGCCGGTAGGATGAGCACATATGAAACAATCTCAAAGTCTTACATTTTGCTATTGAAGTGCTTTGGCCGACAAGATGACTAATTCTTCCTCTGCTGTGTAAAATAACAGCTTCAGAGTAAAATGAGATGAAATCAGCGCTATTCAAAGCAGAGCTCTGCTCGTGCTCTTGTAATGCCGAATTAAAGGTTGGTGTCTTCACCACTTAATTACCCCATTCTTCATTGTGCCAAATGGAGTTAAGGACTCACTGGAAGAAATCCACGGATCACTTTGAGATGCCCAGTCATCCCACAGATTGTGGACTGGTCACATTACTGCTCATTTACCTACAGTACTCTCTCTTTAATCCACCGAATAAGCAACAATTAGTCAAATGTTATACTAGGTCTGTTTAATTGGCCTATTAATTTGGACATGAACAAAATAAGATCTATGTAGCTGTGTGGTATTCCACCACAGTGGTTACTTTTTGTGGTGTTTTTTCCTGTTTAATTGTGCCTTTAGTCTTATTCAACTCTGTCTCTTTGAAGCCAGTCGCTGGAAGATAAAACATTAAGTAACAGGCTTCCTTTGTATTTGTGCTGGACTGAAAGTATTTGATGAGTCAGTGTAGGAGTACAGGGATCAGTGAAGATTTAAGTCTTTGTACCTGAAATGTGGTAATGATGTCTGGATTTGCACCAGCAGCTCTCCAACAGAACAAAATGATACAAATGTTTGCCAATTGATCCGCTCATAGGCTGTCCTCGATAAGAGTACGCTGCAAGAACGTTTGAATGTTCCCACAGTCATTGGGAGCAACACCAACAAAGCTGTGAGTTTTTCACTTCCAAAAATAAATATGTAATGGCTGGCAGAGTGGTTGTTCCCATAGATTTCTTACTTCAAGTTCTAAGTGAGTCATTGGTATTTATTGATGAACCAATGTAGCCCTGAGATTGTTAGTTTTAGTTTGTCATTTGGAACTGAGTCATTGGTATTTATTGATGAACCAATGTAGCCCTGAGATTGTTAGTTTTAGTTTGTGATTTGGAACAGAGACAAACTCCTGTCACTGCACTGAAAGGGTGGAAAACATCAGTTGTAAATACCACTACATTGTTGTTTGGGATTTACATAGCTGGCCACATTGTTCAGTCTTCAGGCTTTAGAGCCAAACATTCAGAGCAAGTGCTCGTAAGAACCATCTGGACTCGGACCAACCACAGTGAAAACCCTGAACAATGAAAAGGCAGTGATACCAATTCTCGGCCGGCTGCAGAGTCAGTCCTGCAGTGCGGTCGCAAGTTATTGTGATCTGACTGTCAACAACTGTACTGTGCTTTAGACTGTCAGTATCACCCTCACTCCCTTTACCATAGTGTTGTTTGTAGTCTGGATGAAGTAGGATATTACTAGCTGCAACACAAAAGACATGTCACACACAAAATGTGTGTTTTTTTTTTACTTTACTGAGCTGAGCAATTATAGTATTCTCTGTGCCGGTGGATTTATCACAGGAGCATACATCTCATTTGATTTACTTATCATTAAATAAATTTTGGCATGCCTGCCTCATCATTTCCCGCTCCCCATTTTCTTCCCGCAAAGCCTCCCACGCTGGTTGTTCCTGTGCTCATCCTCCTTTGCAGCCTGTACAGTTGCAGCGCCCCGCTCCCCATCAATCTCCCCCTATTCCTCAAATTCTGCATTTATATTCTACTGCGGTGTGGCTCACCCAGCCAATCCTGCTCCGCCGCAACCTTGAGGAGGAGACTCCTTTTCCTCCTGCTTCTTTTGCTCTGAAGATTCATTTACAATGCTGCCGGAGTTGGCCAGATCTTCACACTCACGCTGTGTGTCTGAGCTTACCCAGACTGTAAAGAGGAGAGGGAGGGAGGGAGACAGAGGAAACAGCAGAGTATCAGTGACAGAACTACAGCAGACTCGGAGGGTGAAAAGAAGGGGAGTTGGAAGGCTGTAAGTGCTGGTGGGCGGAGAGGAGGAGGCAGAGGAGCTTCACTCATCCTTCATCACAAGCACCACAGCACCTTTTTTTTTTTAAGCAAAGCAGAAGAAAGACAAAAAGGATGAGAAATGTGTTGAAGAGGCACAGTGTAGACTTGACTCTTTCCAAAGCCTGGAGTCTCTTCTTCCGTGGCACTTGAACCAACACCGACTGTCCATCTGCACCCGGCTATGTCCGTTCTGAAGTGGAGCAAGCACAGCAAGCGCTCCTCAGACTCCATCTATGACATGCTTCATCTGGTGAGATTCCTATCTTGTGTCACTTTTTCTTTACCTGGTTTGTTTGCTGCTGTTGCTGCTGCTGTGATAGACGCTGAGCTGCTGCTCTCGTTGTTTTATTTCCGCTGAGAGTAAAAACACCTTTTCCTTCTCTGCGTTTGTTTCACACATCCTCCTGGCTGCTACAGACAGACAACAGGAAGCTGTGAGTCACCGTTTGTGTCGCAGAGTTGCTCCATAATCACTGGAGTGCTCCACGGGATGCCAAAATAAAACGCTGCATGTAGGCGCCGACTCTCTGCAGATCCAACCCCAGATGACTTGGACTTTGCATGTCTTTGACAAAGTGGCCTGACTGTTGTTGCAGCTACTGTTGCAGAGTTTTCTCCCCGGGCACCCCAAGCTATGATCTCAGGCTTATCATCATTTTAGAGAGCAGACGTGCAATCTTCTTCCTACTCGTCCATCAGCGCTTTCATGCTTTGAAACAGTTTTTAATCTATATTTCATTTGCTAGGGGAAATGCTCATCTCTCAGCCTCTTATCTCCATATTGTTCTTTTCATGTGATATTGAAGGCTTTGATCATCCGCCCCCTTCTCTGTTCTTTCTCCTCTCTCTGCCATGTCATGACTGTCCATGCAACCAAAGCTGCCATGGTGTTAATTAGCCTAGTGAAGATGATGACTGGACTGTGCCTGTCGTACTGGGCTGTGGAAAACAGGATGAGTTCTGATGAAACGGGCAGGAATCATGTTCATAAAATCAGTCTTTTTGCGTGCATGCTTTTTTTTGTATGGTTTGCACTGTGTTATTGAGTGTTTTTTATTTTTATACTACGATCAAACTTATGGTGTGTATGCAAAACACATCAGTAAAGTACTGCAAAGACAAATACAGACATCTGGTACAGAAGAAAAATGCTGTCTTGTGATGAGACATATATTTATGGATGCTAATGAGGCAGATCTCAGTTGATCTTCCTGTGACTGGCTCTCATGATTCTGGATCCCACATCACAATGAGCAGTAAAATTAAAGGGATGTTCCTGGTTTTGACATTTGCCAGGATGTATCTCACGTTCTACCTGGTTTTATTAGTAATAATTACCTCTGTTCACATCCTGTGTTTATTTTAACATGACTCATTCAGCAAAAACATCAGCTAAGTCAACAGTAGGTTTCACTCCAGAGTTTAAAATTGAAAATTGAAATGCAATTTCAACACCAGTGCATTGGTGTAAATTGCATTTGCAACATCGTCATGTTCTGACATTATAGCACCTCCCAGTTCATCTGTTGATCTGGGAACTGTCTGATTATTTTTGGGATCATACTGTCACATAGGGACAAAGGGCTGTTGTGCCTCACATATCAATGTGTCTGTCTGTCTGGTTGTGTAACAATGCTGCTTAACATTGTCATTTTTAAATCTGCATGAGGAGATGTGTGACAGTCATTTGATAGAACAGTGTTATTCAATATTTATTCTGCACCTTTTCATCTTTTTTTCCATATCATGTTTTAGTGAGTGATAGTGATGGAACATCTAACCTATGTTTGTTTCCACCTTTCATCTACTTAATGGTAAATTTTCATATTATGTGTCTGTGTTTATCTGTGTATCACAGTAAAATCAGCCATTTAGTTTCGCATTTGCATTTCTTTATTCGCAGTACTGTCTAAAATGAAAAACACGGGTTGTTTTGATGTCCTCAGATGTGTAGACTGTTGATCGAGCAAGAGATTTGATCTTAATTAAGATTATTTTTTATCTAAGAAGGATAACCTTCTATCTTCTCCTCTGTTAGGAGGTTTTTTTTTTTTCCCAGAGGAGTTTGTAGGTGTGACAGGATATATTGCTTCTGGCTGTCCTTATTACCAATCAGAGACCTCTCAGCTCTCCATTATGCACTCCTACCTGCTAGTGGTTTCTTTTTACATGACTATACACATTCACAATTGATCTTTTTGCATCATCTGTTATAAAGTAAAAAAAATCTTTCAAACAGTTTTCTCATAAAATGAAAATAGGCTGTGATGGGTTTGAATAGCACCCTCTTTGTGCTTCAACTTTTGTGTTTGTATTGATTAAATTACCAAATTACCTTCTTGGTGTTATAGCTGATGAGGCTGTAGTCTGTTGCAAATAAAGTAGACTGTAGACAAGCAGCTATGCAGGCCGGTGCCGAGTGGGGTCTATTTTTGTCCAAAACGATAGTCTAATGCACATCAGGGCTGGTCTCCATGGCAACCCATACTGTATATGGACAGACAGGGTTGTGTGTATATTTTGATTCTGTGAAAGAGATGAATCATTACACCACTGATCTTTCAGTAGGTGGAAAACACCAGGGAAAAGAGGGATATGAGTGAAGGAGAGGGAGGCGGGGAGACATTGTTATGACAGACTGAAAATAGACCAAATTAGTGCAAATGATTTTTTTTAGAGCTGCCTCTTTCCAGGCTCACTCTCTGCACAGTCATGAACCTGTGCACATCAGCAGCTGGAGAGTGACTGCTGCAAGTTGATATTTCAGATGCTGCTGCTTCTGCACCGAATGATCAATATTTGGACATGATGACTTCAAAAAGGAGTTATATAATTTAATCAAATAATTTTTCCTCCACACTCACTCTTCATTCCCTTCTCCTTTTTTTTCCATTTCATTTTTTTCCAGAGTACAGAGCAAGTCGCTGCTTTCTGCCGCAGTCTCCATGACATGAATCCCTCGGAGTGTGTGTCCTCTTCGCCTAGCCCGGACTCGCCCTTCCCACCTCCTGCAACTCTCCGGCAGCTGTCTGATGCCGACAAGCTACGCAAAGTCATCTGCGAGCTCGTGGAGACTGAACGAACCTATGTCAAAGTCAGTATCACTCATCTTACTTACAGAGGCAAATGGTCTTTGTGAGGGTGCTTGTTTTCCTCCTCTCCATCGATCTGTGTATCTGTCTGCCTCAGGTTGTGTTAGCTCTACGCATTACCTATTCCACATGTCCAATCCATATTTATCTTGGTGTCCCAGGAGACCTAAGGGGACACAGCTGTGCCCTTGCCTGGATATTGCCTAATCTTTTTCTGCCCGATTAGAAATGTGGCTCAGTGCAATAACTGGGTTACAGAGGGCATATAATGGGAAATGTCAAGGCTATCTAAAATCTTATACTTCATTACAGTGGGCATGCATGTACTTGTTACTGAAACATGATTGATGGTGGATTTTTGCTGGAACTGAGCTATTTTTTCAAATTACCCCAAGACATGGGGCTGCATTTAATGTCTGTGTGTGCAGTTTGTAGTGGTGGCACTTAAAGCTCATTTGTCAAGGTAATGACAGACAAAACTGTCAAAACAATAAAAAAAAGAATTTTAACTCTGAAGTAACCGTGGGTAAATAACTTATGTTGAGGATATTACGTTCAGTGCATACACATTTTTTTTGGGTGCCGTTGATATGGTCTCATTAGAGTTTTGTTATATGTACTTGTATTTATTGCACATGTCAGAATAAGTCTTTTCTATGTGATGTTTATATAATTTGTCTATTTTATGTTACCTTCTTAAAAGGTAATTATTATTAAACTGACATTACAAATATGTCAGATAGGAATCACATTTGTAATGTTTCCTTAGACCACCAACCATCCTCCTATTAGGTTACATGGTCTGTTTTAGAACTTTTTGAAAACACTGCTAATTAATCACATGGGCTTTCAACTGTTCAGCTAAGGTATCTGTTGCCACAGTCATTTATTTAATTGGGTTTCCATACAGCCACCCTCCCTTTAAAGTGCATGCAGAAAGGCTTCCACCAGTTCTGTCTTTGATCTTGGAGGGACTCTCAAACTATCTCTGCACCTTTAAATCTCTGTTTTATTGTGAGAAATGTTTGATCCTGTGTAAAGCTGCATCTTATTCATGTGTCCATTCCCCAAAATGACATGGACAACTTTAAATCACACATGTAATTCTGTCTTGTAGGATCTCAATTGCCTCATTGGGAGATATTTAACCCCACTGCAGAAGGAGACCTTTCTCACTCAGGATGAGGTATGTCTAATATTTCCCATCAGCCTTTGAAATGTAACTGACTTTTAAATGCCACAACTGTCAGAATATTCGAAGAAAGGTGGGTTACATAATCATATGAAAAGTAGCCATGTACAAGGGCAACAAGGGTGGATGATGAGAGATGTTTTATATGTACTTCCAATAATGAAATTCATTTGGATGGAATACATTTTGAGCATTTCATGCTCCACCCATAGCATGGGACTAATATTGGATGCAACACACAATGAGACACATTTTACTTAATGCCATAGTTATTTTATTTTTGCCCGAATGCTCTTCTCCTCCAGCTGGATGTACTGTTTGGGAACTTGCCGGAAATGGTGGAGTTCCAAGTTGAGTTTCTCAAAACCCTGGAGGATGGGACCAGACTTGTTCCAGATTTGGAAAAGTTGGAAAGAGTGGATCAGTTTAAGGTACCTTTTACTTGTTTGTAAAGATAAGACCACCTAAAAACACCTGTAAACTGATTTTTTTTTAATGACTGGCTTGATGATCTTTTCACAGAAAATCCTCTTCTCCCTGGGAGGCTCTTTCCTCTACTATGCAGACCGTTTTAAAATCTACAGTGCTTTCTGCGCCAGCCACACCAAAGTCCCTAAGGTCCTCGTAAAGGGTGAGTAAATGTGATCTTGGGTTGACATTCCTCCTTGGCTCAAAGGAGAGCATGTATTTATCCATCAACCATCTGCCATATCCTGCAAGGCTTCATAAATCTGCTCTGTGGAGTTGTCAGCCAGACAGTTGTCCATTTGACCTCTGCATACTTCCAAGCTGGTGGCTCCCAGGGCGAAAAAAAACCTGTGTAACATTGCGTAATATATATATATATGTATAATGAGCAGTGTTGAACAGCTTGTTCTTAAGCCAGTACACCCACTCACTTTAACACTCAAGTGGATGTATTTGTTTGCTGCATTTACATTCAGTGACTCAGCTAGTTATTGGCCATTATGAGTTTGTCGAGGTGTTACTTGGGTAAAGCTGTTTTTGAAGCAGTAAACAGGTTATTCCTTCCCCCCCACTTGGGGTTGGCTGCTCTTACATGAAATGATACGTCCATAAAAAGTCTGAAACATTCTCGGCTATACAGTAGATCATTTCTTATGCATAACAAAGCAAAACATATACTACACCGGCTCTGAGTTTGCACAAGATCAATGTGTTTACACCAAAGCAGCCTGGGTAATATCAGGCACAAGTACAAGCTTTTATTATTATGAATTACAGACCATAAACATAACTACATGAGTAAATGTTGTGTGGAAGAGTTGGACTGAATGTTTTTTTTGTCGGTCATTCCAGCCAAAACTGACCCCGATTTCAAAGCCTTCCTGGATGAGCGCAACCCCAAGCAGCAGCACTCCTCCACTCTGGAGTCATACCTAATCAAACCCATCCAGAGGGTGCTGAAATATCCCCTCCTGCTGAAGGAGCTCTACTTGCTCACAGACCCAGACAGTGAGGAGCACTACCACCTGGACGGTAAGACCCGGTCTCATGGCCGACTGAGCAGATATAATCATTTTGACAGGGGGGAACTGGGTAAATACATGCAGTCAAAACATTTCAACTCTAACCATGTCAATTGCAGTTGCCATGAAAGCCATGAACAAAGTTGCCAGCCACATCAATGAGATGCAGAAGATCCATGAGGAGTTTGGAGCCGTGTTTGATCAGCTCATCACTGAGCAGAGCGGTGAAAAGAAAGAGGTACATTGGACGAAATTGGCTTGGCTCAGTTCTGTCAACTAAAGTAAACATGTGGAGTGACTGTGGGTATTTTGCTGCATTTGCAAGGTTGCTGATCTGTCCATGGGTGACCTGCTTCTGCACACCAGCGTGACCTGGATCAACCCTCCTGCCTCCCTGGGAAAATGGAAGAAGGAGCCTCAGATGGCTACATTTGGTTTGTAACGATTTTCCCCCATAAATATGCACTGAGTCTAACTTTAGGTGCTCATGTTCATTGTCCTCCTATTTGAAATAATAACGACTGTTTACTCGTATTCTACACATTTTTATTTGACAACTTTTGTAATGATACCAGTATTGACTGATGATGAATTTATTTTCCCATTGCATTTTAGTGTTCAAAACAGCAGTGGTCTTTGTATGCAAGGATGGTTCTAAACAGAAAAAGAAAATGGTAAGAGTTTCACACGAGTCCATTCAAAACGTAACCTATTTTATTGCATCATTGTAAATTAACTTTGCACACGTGCTATTTTCAGAAATCGGTCTCCTGTAAAAGCAGCCTTAAAGCTGATTATATTGAGTTGCATCACATTTCAAAATTATATCTTTGTAGGAGAGATTGAAAGGTTTCTTTTCTTTTTGTTTTATAGGGTGGCTCCCATCGAGTCTCTGTATCTTCAGATGAAAAAGACCCTTTCCGATTCCGTCACATGATCCCAACTGACGCCCTTCAAGTCCGATCCTTGTCCAATACAGGTAAGGGATGAATTAAATACTACGTTGAAATACTACTACTACGTTTTCTCCCAATTTCAGGAATTTTCCAGAGTATTGAGTTTATGAGATCACATGATTTCCCCCCTCAGATGGCGAAGGCTCTGCTGTGTGTGAGATTGTCCACACAAAGTCGGAGTCGGAGGGACGGCCAGAGAGGGTATTTCAGCTGTGCTGTAGGTGAGGATCTCGTCTAATGGAGGTTGCGGAAGAGAGCTTTTGTGTCCCTGAAAGCCCTTGTGCTGTTATCTACAGAGTGACAAACTGATAATGTGTCCTTTTATCTGCCGCAGCTCGCCAGAAACTAGAAAAGACTTTCTGAAGACAGTCCATTCCATCTTGAGGGAAAAGCACCGCAGACAGCTTCTAAAAACGGAGAGTTTACCCCTCAACCAGCAGTATGTGCCCTTTGGAGGAAAGCGTCTCTGTGCCCTAAAGGGAGCCCGTCCCGCCATAAATAGAGCAGGTAAATGCCAGCCTGTGGCTGTATTCACCCTACAGCTTCAAGTGTCCCAATTTTGAGTTTTTCCTCTTTACCTGACACAGATCGGTGTTAAGTGAAAAAAGGAAGAAAAATCTGAGCTTTTAATCTCCAATATCAGTTGAATTTGTTGATTTAATGTTATGGAGACATTCTGGCACTCAAAAAAAACAAAGGGTAATATTGTAATTTTTGGAAAATGTAATGAGTGTTATAAATGAGTGTTATAGAGTTGGCTGGCTTAGGCATTCTTTGTCTTGAACTTAAATTCATACTTTTAACATCTATTAATAGTGCTCTAACTCTGGGCCTGGTCTCACATAATAAAAAAACATAAAGCATAACACAGGTCCCTATTGTATAATGTTGTCAGAAGTAATGGAGGTCTCTTGCACAAGGCTCTGCTGAGAAGTGTTCTTTCTTACCACCTGGTAAATCTGCCAGCATTCCTCACTCATCACCTAAATTTGGCCACAGTTTCACGAACCGACGGACCAAAGATTAACTCACACTTCTTGTGTAATATATATTTATTCGCTCAGTCCTTTATTCCTCTAGTTATAAAAAATGAATAATGCTAATGTTATCTGTCCACATTAGTCATTTCTTTTATATTTTTCTTCTTGCAGCATCCGCCCCAACCAGGACTCTAGGCAGACGAAAGCTGGTGCGCAACCGCTTCACGATCGACACTGACATCGTCTTCGATGGCGAACTCGAGCAAGACCTGGCTTCCCCGCAGGATCCAGACTCAAATCAGCTCCAGCTACAGGACAAACCAGACCAGCAGCAGCAGCAGCAGCAGCAGCAGCAGCAGCAGCAGCAGCAGCAGCAGCAGTCTGAGTTGGCAGGTGACACAGACCGGTGGGTGGAAGAACAGTTCGACCTAGAAGAATACGAGGACCAGGAAGAGGTGAAGGAGACGGACATCCTGAGCGACGAAGATGACGAGCCCTGTCAGACACCAAGAGCACCATCTGCTCAGGCTGATCTAGAGGCCCCTGTCATGGCTTTGTCCTTGGACGGTGAGGAAACAGAAGAATGCAAAAGCCTTAAGTCCCTAACAGTCAGCGAGGGGAATGATGATGTAAAGCCGGTTGACACTGAGAAGCAGAGCGACGACAACGTGGACGATCAAAAGCAAACAGAGGACGAGATCTGGGTACGAAGGGAGCAGTCGGGTTCATCCCCAGACTGTGGCACATAAAAGCTGAAGAGGACAGGCAGACAGCAAATGTTTAATCAGCTTTACATGAGCTCCATAAAGATCAGTCATCAGTCTTCACCAACAATGCATGGGCATTGACGTATATCACACGGCTAGTAGAAGATAATATCCCTCCTTACCTTACGTTTGCTGACTGCTTTTTGTACAGGTAAGATCATCAGTGGAGCAATACAGGAATCCAGAGTGAGGGAGCTCTATCCCAAATCAAATGCTGTTACATAGAAGTCAAGTGTAAGCTCTAAGAGATGAACTTGATGGTACAATCATGGAATCGAATCAACTGCTTTGATTGGCATGGTTTGCACATTTGGGCAGCATTCTATAGTCCTGCCTGCTGTTGCCAAATTTGGGTATTGTAAGAACATTAATATTTGTTTTTGTCTGTGTGACTCAGAGATATTATCATAGTTAAGGGCTGTATATTATTTGTCCTTAAAGAAATAGAATAAATAATTGCAAAGGACAATATTGTCTTGCATCATTTACTGTACTTGTACATTTTCACATGAATATACACTGACATGTTTTGGGAGCAGATTTCCTGGCTGTGTATAATATATTATTTTGATCTCATGTTTTATGGACTTAAAGCTATCTTTTTAGCCTTGGAAATATTTCTTGTTACATTTAATAGTGGAATTATGTAAGAGCCCCCATGTCACAGAGGTATGGGGATTGTGATTTTGTTTTAACTTAACATAATCCTGTTTTACTTGAATTTGCATTTGCTGTTCCATGTCTTTTTATTTACTGTGAAACATTTTTGTTTTTTATTCTTTTTGCTCTTCAGTATTGCCATTCAAAGAACACCCAGCATTATTCCTTTCTTAACATTTCATGTGCACACTCTTGTACTGTAGAGAATTTGCACATCAGTTACTTTTGAGGTCTTGTGTGTTAAAAAGATTGTTCACTGGTTAATGGATTACAAAGCAATGTTTTTTTTATTTATTCATATGTAAATTAATTTGTGAGCATAACGACATTAGTAATCTTTTTTTTTTATTCTTCACAAAGAAAGTCCAAATTTGCTCAAGCAATCAAGGGGAAAGACAGTATGCCTACAGAGAAAGGAGTCATACTTGTAAACAACTCATTGTGCTACTAAGACTGCATTTTTATTACTGTGTGTATATAGAAAAATGTATTGATATCATAATAAATACAGTTGTTTCCTACTTATAACTCAAACCACTTCTTTGTAGTGATTCATTGGTTTGTGTAGTTCTACTTGGCTACCTCACTCACATCACAGCTCGTCAGATCTCATCCCTGCAAAACAATTCTGTGATGTGAGAAAAACACATAAATGCCCGTGTGTGTTCTGACATGCCTGCGAACGACAGAATGGAGCGGCTAATCAATGCTCTTCTGCCTCAAAGCAACACTGAAAGATGAGAAGCACATGGAGAAAGAATGCAATTGCCGAACAGAAGCAGGGAAACTAAAATCCTTCACAAGACATTAGGAGCCACTTTTTGTGTTTGCAAGCCACAGCTGATTGGGTGTCTGAGTGATGATGAAGGAGCTCAAACCTCTATTATCCCTGAAAAGGAATGTGTGCAGTATATTGGAGGGGAAAATTGTGCTCAAGCATACAATAAACAGCTGGGAAATATGATCAAATGTGAAACTATCAGACCACATATTGTATATGATGAAGAAATACCTGACATGTTATATCTCCGCTAATCAGTCCATAGTTCAGCAAATGGTACCGCAGGCATGCATAACCAAAATACACACCATAGGATAAAAAGCGTATACTGTATAAAGTATAATATAGGATAGTACCCAAAGGGAGGGGTGCTCTTGTGCTTCAGCCAAACCAGTAAATCTGTGCTCTCAGCCCAGGACAGATTATTGAGGCGTGGGAATCAAGTGGGTCACTTTGCAGGGACTGAACCCAAATGAAAAGAGACTGGAGCACTCGATAAAATTAAGAAATATTTAATAGAGGTGCACAACAACTAACGTTTCGACACCAGTGTGCGTTTTCATCAGAGTGGTAGGATAGTACCTTTGTTCTCTGACTCAATGTCTTTGTGCAACTGTACACTCATCTGAAATTCTGGGGCATCAGTCTCTAACACTGCAGAGTAACTGTGTAAAATTCAGGATGCCCATCACAGATCAGTGCATTTAGCAGAGATGATGAACAGTAGTCTTCAATTTCTAGCATCCTGTTAGGGCAAAGGCCGGTTTCATCAGTATTTCCAAGCTGACAGGAGGTAGACTGGCTGTGTGCCAGAGACACTATAATCTAAACTTCTCACAGCCCTATCTCCTCTTTGAGGAGTCTCTGAGCTCTGTAGATACGTATCCACCCAGGCCCAGCAGCCCTCCCCTCACTCTTGTCAATCACCACCCCCACTACAAAGCATCTAGTGCTCCTTCAGACTGTTGGTGCATCCTGTTGTTCAGATGACATATTTTCTACAATTCCCATTTTTATCGTTTTTATCATTTTAATCATTCATTAAAATTCCAAAATTTGTGGTCAATCGTTTGATGATATTTTAAGTGACTGATTTTAATATTCAGTCGCACCTTCAAGATAAGGGAGAGAGAGCACATCGGACTAGATCTTCAGGGGAGATTGTGCTTAATAACAGAGGGCTGGAATAGGCTGTTCTGCTAATGCTCTTCCTTTGAAGGAGCAGGCTCATCTCACCCTAGATAAAATGGTACAAACTTGATTCATGGGCCTCTGTATTTGACTGAACAGATCACTTCAAAACTTTGGACTTTTAAAGTCCAAAAGATTTAATGCTGAAAAAGAAGAAGCAGACATGAGACAGAAAACAAAAACTGCATACCATTGCATGCAAAATTTGTAGAGGAATGTGCAGTCATATCTACAGACAGCAGGTGGCAGCAGTCAGTGGCAGATAGACATGGCTGCCTGTGCCCTTGCACCAACTAACACCTTTCTGTGAATTCAGTTACTTTGGTTTATTCCTAGTTATCAAATCCATCCTAATCTAAGTCCATCCCTATTAATCTTTACATAAAATGCTTCAAAGTACAGATATGATACATTTGGGTTCGCAGCTCTGTGTTTCTTTCAGTGAGCTGTTTCTGTTTACATTTTCGGCCACTAAGGGATGTGACGATAGTATCACTCAACAAACCCGTTCAACTGGCTCTTCAGTTTCTGTTCCTGTTTTTTTTTTACCTCTCCTGCTACTGCTACTGCTGCTCCCTCCCTTTCAACCCCTCCGCTATCTCTCTCTCTCTCTCTCTCTCTCTCTCTCTCTCTCTCTCCCTCCCCTCTTCTGTCTCTCCTTCTTCATATAAGATTGACCAACAATCATACACAGCTGATGTTCTTTCTGAGAATAGGAGTGGCTCTTCTTTTAAAAATCCACTGTTGTTTTTGAAACATTTCCGCCTTATGTGGAATAAGGTCATGTACCTATTCACATAATCAAGAAATTATTAGAAACAAAACTCTTTTTAGTTTTAAGTTATTGCAAGTTAGACCTTATGAGTCTTAACGAGCAGGTCAGTTTAGAGGAAACTCTTTATGTAAACCAGTTGACTGATGATTGATTTTTACTCATGACTTTTTAATGAGTACCGCCAAGCTGGAATTTGTTTTTACTTAAATTAGGAACACTATTGATTCTTCATCTTTAATGAAGAGCGTTAATGAGCCTCACACCTAAGCCATATAGATGTTCACATCTATTAAACTTCCTAGAAAAACATTACTTTTGTGTGTGTATGGGCTTGCATAGAAAACAATGGCTTTGTGTGTTGACTGTGTGTGCATGTTGGTTTTTTGGGGGGTCATCAATATATATTAAGTATTTCAGTGCTGCTTTTTATAATATGTTGTCCTCATTTTTTAGGGAGTCTGACATATTTTGCTCATCATGGAAGCTTAAAGCAGAAGTAAGCGGAATGTTTGTGTTAATATAAGTTAGTAATAATAGTTATATCTTCCGACAGCAATCACTTACATAGAGTGTTTGGTCCGAAACACGGGTCTGTCAGTCACTCTGCTCTGCTATAAGCCGAGGAGAAAACTTCTTGTATACTTCCTTGTATCCTACAACCTTTATCCAATGAGGAGAGAGAACGGCATGAAGGCCTGTGTGTGCAGCCAAGGGATGCGCGTGAATGTGGTGACGTAGGGACGAGGACCAATAGATCCATGACGAGGATGGGGACTGCTAACTCCATCGGCTGACAAGAAGTTAGCCAAAACGACCGGATCGCTTACTTCTGCTTTAAGTACTAATCCCTGATCAGGTTTTGGTAAATTTTTAAGTGAACACACCTTGCACGACTTTTGAATTGCTTAATCACTCTTCATTGGTGTTGGTCATGCACGACGAGCAATCAAAACAACTGTCATGCATTTGTTTTCTTTCAATGCGTTTCTGTACCGGATACACTGGCAGAAAACAAGGTCAAGTCAGCACAAACCAGTATGATTAGATTGCAGCAAGGTGATATGATCATAGAGGTACATATCTCTGCAGTGCTCATCAGTTGGTCACATCGTGAGACAGCAGACGAGAGACGAGACCGCAGTTTCCACCGAGCCATGAAAGGAAAGCTGGAGGTCATCGCCCTCGTCCTGGGCTTCATCGGCCTGTTTGGGGCAGTAACTACCACTGCGTTGCCCACATGGAGGGTCTCAGCCTTCATTGGTGCCAATCTCGTTGTCATGGAGGATCTCTGGGAGGGCCTGTGGATGAACTGCTGGATGCAAGCAAACATCAAGATGCAGTGCAAGGTGTACGACTCTTTGCTAATTCTCGCACCAGAGCTGCAGGCAGCCAGGGGGCTAATGGTTGTCTCCATAATTCTGGTCTTCATCTCCTTGCTGATCACAGGATCTGGGATTCAGCAGAGCAATTGCTGTGGTGACAACACAAGGAGCAAGAACATCACCCTGGCCTTGGGGGGAGTTTTCTTTCTGCTGTCCTGTTTGGTCACACTCATCCCCGTCTGCTGGGTTGGCTTTACTGTCATCAATAGATTCTACGACCCACTGATAACTGATGGTCAGAAACGGGAGCTGGGGAGCGCCCTCTTCATCGGCTGGGCCACTTGTGGTGTTTTGCTGGTCACCGGAATCCTCGTTCTAGTCAGCTACAGCCATCGTGCATCAAAGGATGAGGAGCCCTACGCTGACGCACATCTGCTGGCACTGAGGGATTCACAGAAAGATGGCAGCATCCATCTGCAGCGGACACCATCCAGCTCTCACAAGCATCACCAATATGTGTAATAACATGCTGTCTAAAATGTGTTTTTACATGTCTCTAATGTTGAAAGGACACTTTGTGTACTCATTGAACTATAAATAGCTCTTATTTACATTACATTATTTGTTTTCTCCCAAAATCCTTAACAGTTGGAGCAAGATATTGAATTATGAGGTTTATTTGTTTATTGTAAAATTCTTTACACATAGACATGCTTATATGTTGTTGGTGAAATCAGTGATTCTAATTTTCTTTACAATTCAGTACTGCTATGTCATTTTTATTGCGCTTTCACATTATTGCTTTTTCAGTTCTGAACTTTCACTTGTAACTGCCCTTTTGCCATTGATCATTTTGATTTGATAATTTTTAACCAGCAAGTAGACAACCGAGTCAACATGTCAATAAATGTACGGACGGGTGATTGCTGTAATTTCGCTGTACTTCTGTATAGTGACAATAAAGGCTGATTCTGATTCTAAATTTGCTTGTGCAATTATGTGTGTGTGTTTTAACCGACCACGGCAGACACTCTAGATACCTGTCAGCGATACCATTCAATTATTTTTCTTGCTGTAGTAAAAAGGATCATCTTCTACAGGCTGATTACTTTTACATTCAAGAGGAAGGGCAGATGTGAATGTGGCAACTCTGTTGGCAGACGGTCAATACTGTGTCACAATGAAACCAATCCACCTCAAGTTTCTGTGCTCAACACCTTTCTATCAGCTCAGTTTACATCAAGAGGCGGAGACAGTTTGATATCTGTGATCATTTGATCAGGTTTCAGTCTGAGAGAGATTGAGATTCTTTACCAACACACAATTTGTGTCAAAGGGCTTTCGACAGCAGGCAGGACAACATCCTCTGCCCTCAGACCCTTGGTGTAGCCACTTCTTTACATGAAAGGATAATACACTAAAATGTTCTTGTTAGTGTATCAAAATAAAATTGTTTTCATTTTAAAATTAAAAACGATAGATTTAATTTATTGATTTTGACCTCAAACGTCCAACCAATAACAACAAAGAAATGTTGTGTTTTATCTATTTATAGCATAGATTTAAGCTATCCTCTTTGTTGTCTAAATCATATTCCTTAACTTACAAACAACAACATTGTGCTGTATAGTATTGAAAATATATTGAAAGTTCAAAGACAGGAAACATACTATGATCAAACATGACTACATAGAGTGATTTAATCAGTTTTTGATTGACTGGTTGATCACAAGACTAAGTGGTTGGTTGTGACGGTTATATTTTCATTCAAACAAGCACCACTCTTCGGTGTGTCGTCATCCATCTGATGGGTATAAAGCAGCTCAACCAGTAAGGTTGCATTGCATCGTTAGCATTTTTCGTGGGTGTATAAGTTCCCTGACTTGCTCTTCTCCTCAGATTTGTTTCTCGAGCTGCAAGAGTGCAGCCAAAAGCCACAATGGCCACTTACACTGCCTACAGTGGCTACAGCAAGCCGCCTCAGTCTTATGCAGGCTCTTACTATGGTGACAAGAAGCCCGAGGCCTATACAGAATACCAAGACTCTGTATATGAGGAAAAACAGAAAATTGAGAAGAGAAAACGCCAGAATGCCATTTGCTGTGAGGTAGTGGCTCTCATCATTGGTTTCATTGGACTAATCGGAGTGGCAGCCGTGACGGGCCTGCCGATGTGGAAGGTAACAGCCTTCATCGAGGAGAACATCATTGTCATGGAGACCCGCTGGGAGGGATTATGGATGAACTGCTACAGACAAGCCAACATCAGGATGCAGTGTAAGGTGTATGATTCTCTGCTGTTTCTGCCACCGGACCTCCAGGCCGCCAGAGGTCTGATGTGTGCCTCCGTGGCCGTGACCGTCTTCGCCCTCATCGTTTCAGCAGTGGGGATGAAGTGTACCAAAGTGGTGGACCATCGGGCTCGCACCAAGCATATTGTCCTTGTGGCGGGAGGCTGCCTCTTCCTCCTGGCCTGTATCACCACCCTTATCCCGGTGTCGTGGACTGGCCATGTCATCATCAGGGATTTCTACAACCCTCTGCTGATCGATGCCCAGCGCAGGGAGCTTGGGGAGGCTCTCTATATCGGCTGGGTGACCGCAGCGTTGCTATTCAGTGCTGGAGTCATCCTGCTGTGTCGTCACGCTCCCCGTACCCAGGATCCAGAGGAGAGGATTGTGTACAATCCAGGAAATATCTACCAGCCTGCATACACCTACCAGCCATACTCGTACCAGCCAGCATACACCTACCAGCCTGCCTATTCAGTACCACCACCACCAGGATCTGTAGCATATACACCAAGTCAGTACTAGTGAGGTGAAATCAAAAACAAAGCCAATTTTGGACTTGCTTTTTTTTCTCGCCATGATTTGGTGCATTTGATAATCACCTGACAAATATGACCTGAGACTGTCCCTGAAAATGGCCAAATCTTTCACAACTTTCTCAAAGAGGGCCAACTTTATTGCAGAGATTGAAATTTGTTGTGGAAGAACATTTGTTTTGATCATGATGAACAGTGTCAAATTACTTCTTATGCTTTGTTTGTTTCCATATGCTTAATTTGGAGAAAATTGTAACACCAGTCAGTCAGCCATACGATTTCTCTGTGGTATTACCACAGCTATCTACCACTGTCTTTACAGCCTCCACTGACAAGCTCTTTGAGATCAAATTATGCACTAGGCCTTATCAGATATACCTCTAAATGATTTATGTGAACTATTTTGTGTAAATGTAAATACTTTTTCAAAATGCTGGCCTAAGGTCAATTGTGGTTTCAAATAAAGGGATAATGTTGTGTAAAAAGGACAATTTTCTTTTTTCTTTTTCCTGGTCCCTATATAAGAGTGGCGAAACCGATCAAGTATTGGTAAACTATAGCCTACATGGCCATGTTTCACTTCCTGTCAGTTGTTATGTTGTCTCCATTGTTTTCAGCAGAAATGTACCTGAACTGGTTAAACCTGACTACTGAAACAGGTACATCCAACACAACACAACCCTGCAGGGAGATTTCCTTTTAACCAAGTCAGAGCTGTAACAGCCAGATAGACACAGACAAGAAATCTGATACTAAAAGTGACTAATCCACACTCAAATATAACGCATGTCACACACAAACAGCAAAGAATCATGTGTAAGAATTCCTAAATGTTCTCTTTGTTAACTTTGTTTCTATTGTCCTATTTCAGTGGCAATTCTTAAGTTAATGTTTCCCCATTGGTCAATGCTTTTCAGTTCAAAGATAGTGCTTGGTTGGTTTGGTTAAACTCCAGAGGGATCACTGTCTATATTTTAACCAAGTCAGAGCTGTAACAGCCAGATAGACACAGACAAGAAATCTGATACTAAAAGTGACTAATCCACACTCAAATATAACGCATGTCACACACAAACAGCAAAGAATCATGTGTAAGAATTCCTAAATGTTCTTTTTGTTAACTTTGTTTCTATTGTCCTATTTCAGTGGCAATTCTTAAGTTAATGTTTACCCATTGGTCAATGCTTTTCAGTTCAAAGATAGTGCTTGGTTGGTTTGGTTAAACTCCAGAGGGATCACTGTCTATATTTGTAGTTTATATATTCAAGTCTAGATAGCTCCCTTTTAATAAAACACCCAAGTTTTTTCTTTTTTACTTTTTCCAGTTTCCTTGTGAAGTGAGATCTGAGAATGTAAACTGAGTTGTGTGAATAAACAAAGTGGCAGCACAGCACCTCTTGGGGGAGGTGTACAAAGAAAAAAAATGTCCTGGGGGATTCTGTTTCATGGCAACAGGTTCCTATTCACACACCTTTCATTCTGGTGTCATGTCAACAGGGAGGGGACTGTACAGGTGAGCACCAACCTGCCCCTCCTCCTCCACTGGGATGCAAAGCCACTCCATACTGCATCCAGCTCCATTCACACTGGTTATGCGCATTTATGTATGTATGAGCTTGGAGGAATAAGAAAAGAACAGGATGGCCAATTCAGCACTGGAGATAGTGGGTCTTCTATTGACCCTGATCGGACTGATTGGGGCAGCTGCAAGCACTGGGATGCCCATGTGGCGAGTCACAGCTTTCATTGGGGAGAACATTATTGTGTTTGAGACTCGCTACGAGGGTCTGTGGATGAATTGCTTCCGGCAGGCTGACATCAGGATGCAGTGCAAGGTGTACGACTCTCTCTTGGCCCTACCACCCGACCTACAGGCTGCTCGGGGGCTCATGTGCTGTTCTCTGGCGTTGGGTGGCCTTGGTCTGCTGATCGGTTTGGTTGGGATGCAGTGCACGTCATGTATTGAAAACAACGACCGGGCAAAGCGACTGGTCCTCATCATCGCAGGAAGCATGATCATTATGGCTTGTATCTGCACCATTATCCCTGTGTCATGGACGGGTCATGTCATCATCAGGGACTTCTACAACCCCTTGCTGATTGACGCCCAGCGCAGGGAGCTCGGAGAGGCTCTGTACATCGGCTGGGTGGCCTCCGCTTTCTTGTTTGTTGGTGGATGCATGTTTATCTGCTGCAATTTGCAGTCCGAAGACAAAGGTTCAGAGAGGTACATGTACTCTAAGGCCTCAGACTACATGGCCTATCCTCCGCAACCTCTACAGCCTCTGCAGCCTCTTCAGCCTCAGCAGCTGGTGCTACTTCCCCAACCACAACCCCGACCACAGCCCATGCTGTCAAGACACCCCTCGTCTATCTACAGCTACCACCCCTCTGTACGCAGTGGGGTGGCTTATCTCTGAGCACTTCAATTGACTGAGGTAATGGTGATTGGTAATGGTCAGTGTATGCAAGGAAAATTCTTTTCAATATGTGTCTGCTTGGCTGGCACTGCAATCTATGACACATTTCAATGAAAACATTGACTGTGAATGATAATGGAGCCGATTCATGGATGTCCATTTTAAACAAACTCTTTATAAATCATTTGTGGTGTATATAATGTCTTCTCAAAGAGCATTTTAACATTTCCCATCTTCAACCTTTCCTGTGTAACCTGCATTTCAATTATAGGAGTTGTTTTACCAAATGTTATACTAAAAATCTTGTTTTTGTATATTTAGTGAACTATTTTCTACATGTATGCTGTACATAGCAATTTATGCAACGTTTAACTATCGACTGACAAGGCGCAAGTGTGTTTGTGTACATTAGACTGCTAAAATGCTATTTGTTGTCTGTGGATAATTTGTGTAGTTACTAAGACAGTTAATACCTGTTAAATACATTTCAAAATCAATTTATTTTAACCTTCAACATTAACTGTGCTTTAGAGTTCAGATTTACACCACTCTCAGTCCTCATATTTTCAATTTTTAACCAGTTTTAGCTTGTTTTGGCCAGTATTAGACACATGATACACAAAGGAAAACAATGGTAGGAAAATTACAGATACCACTCTTCAGAAGAGGAAATAGGAGACACAGGTGACAGATTGTGTGAAAATTACATTGACATTGGTATTTGAATCTAAAACATTGTGTATGTGTGTATAGGTTAAACAGAAAACAGCTGTCTGGTTATGACCTCATGGGGCACTTGATGGTTCTTAGTAAACATGAGATGTACGTAGTTTTAAGACAGCTTGTTAAAGGCGTGGACACTGAGACAACTTAGCCAGAGAGCTTGGTGTTGACAAAGAAACCGGATAGAGACAGCTGACTTCATCATCACGTGATCAGAATTTGCAAGTCACTTTGAATTGAGACACAGATAGTGTTGGGCCAGATCTTGTGCAGTTCACTTCCTGGTTGACTTCAGCTTCATGTTTAAACAATGAGAAAAGATTTCCATCTGTGTTCAGTTGAGAATGTTAGTTATTTGACAACCAGGTCACCTCATTTCAGTTTCAGTGAGTTCAAAAGCAAACTGCAGTTCAAATTATAATTGTAAAATGACAATGTCGTCTTTATTGTTGCTTGACTTTAACTAAAATAAAGGACCTATTTCTTTTGTTATGCCTGTTCAGCAGCACTACATGTTATACAGTTATAGAATATATATGAAATGTTGACTTGTGATATATGTCTTGTCTTCCTCAATCAATAGATGACTGTATTTTGACAGTGTGATGAGCTCAGTCTCTGTTCCATTAACTCAAAGGTCATCTCTGCTCCCCTGTGGACAACAGAAGTACTGAAGGAGCTACTGTGCAGGCCTACTGTATATTTGATGGCTTCTGATTTTTAAAAAAAAATCACATGTAATATGGAAATAAAAACTCGGCAAGTCATACAATTATTTCTGATGTTGTGAGTTGTTTCTGGTGTTGTCTTCTAAGTGTTTATTGCTGGAAAAGCTGATAGTACAGATAGCAGACAAGTACCAGAGGAACCATAAACACAAAATAAGCAGAGATCCTCTTTACCCCCATTGCTCTGGGCCAACCAGATGACCACAAGATATATTTCCCATAACAAACGCCTCTCATAACAAACAAGGTGCATCAGATGAGAGGAGACTCTCTGCCTTGAGCACGTCTCTGATTCGGATTCTGAAATATTTTACTGATACGAGTGAATTTCTAATTTTGGATTTTGGACAAAGCTGAATTCTCACATACTGCACAATGCCTCAGGATGTTTCAGAGTTGGCCGCGATGTGTGTCGGCCTGATCGGACTGATCGGGGCAGCTGCTACAACAGGGATGCCCATGTGGAAGGTGACAGCTTTCATTGAAGAGAACATAATTGTGATGGAAACTCGCTGGGAGGGCCTGTGGATGAACTGCTACCGACAAGCCAACATCAGGATGCAGTGTAAGGTGTACGACTCACTACTGTTCCTGCCCCCGGACTTACAGGCAGCCAGGGGTCTGATGTGCTGCTCTCTGGCCCTGTCAGGACTGGGGCTCCTCGTGGGTATGGCAGGAATGCGGTGTATTTCCTGTTTTCAGGGTAATGATCGGGCTAAGACCATTATCCTGATGGTTGCAGGTGTTATGCAGTTCATGGCATGCATTTGTGTCTTCATCCCTGTCTCGTGGACAGGGCATGTCATCATTAGAGATTTTTACAATCCTTTGCTGATTGATGCCCAGAGGAGGGAGCTGGGAGAAGCTCTTTACATAGGATGGGTGACTGGTGCCTTCCTTTTTGCCTCGGCCATGTTGTTTGTCTGCCGCCGTCTGCCCTCAGACAAAGGTTCGTTCGATGTGTACCACCCAGCCAACCTGCTCGGTTACAAGCCAACCCCCAACAAGCCAGCTCTGATGAGATATCACCCCATCTCAAGTGTTCCAAGCCTCAGATCAACCGGATACCAGCCGTCTCTACCGAATAATGTGTCTGCAGGACCACAGCTTGCGATGCCACTGGAAAATGTCCCTCAGCTTATGACAAATAATGGAGCACTGATCAACCCTCCTGTTGTCTACAACCCAAGTCTGCCTCAAAATGCATCATTATATCAAGGTAGCTTAGCTCACCATTCCTCTATGCAGAGTTCGAACCATGCTGGGAGCATCTATACTCCAGGGAACTCTTTGTACATTAGCCAAAACACCACGCCATACACGCTGACTTACAGCGGCAATCCCACTGCATCCTACCAGTCCAGTTTTTATCCGGTACCACACACTCCTGTTTTCATATCCTATAAAGAATCAAAAATTCAACCAGAGTCTCACAGTGGTGGTATATACATATGAGTAAGATTTTTTGGCTGATTATGCTTCACAGACTGATCATAATTTGAGGTGACATTTTGTTGTTTTCATTAAGTCATCACGTGGGTTTATTTTCCCAAAATAGATAAGTGGGAATTTGTCTGTTTGGAACAGCATTGCCTAATGTTTTGCATCTTTGTAACCATCTGTTCATTATATTTTTTAATTTGTTGTGGTTATCATTGTACGTGTTTCAGTGTGTGTGTGTGTGTTTATGTATTTTACTACCAATATGTCTTTTCTGCCACTGAAATTGTAGCCATAGAAGTAAAAACAGACTGCTCAGCTGTGCTACATTATATAATCAAATATTTTATCAATGGTTGTTTGTTATTGTTTGTATTAGCAATGGTCATTAAAAGGGACATTTTGATTTGCAGATGCCTAGTAATGGGCAAAATGCAGTTTGTAGGAAGTAATAGTTCACCAAGAGACTTTGGCTTTGCTTGGAATGATCATGTTTCCCTGGTGGGCAGTTCTGTAGAGATATGTAGTTTCTGTGACTGAGAGGCTGTATTACCTCTTTCATAATGGCCGTGGTAGCTTCGAGTAGACTTGCTATGCTGGTACCGATGTTGAATGAGTGTACTGAGGTTTGAATATATAAATCAGTTTTACAACAGCAAATATGTGTTGTGATTATTACTGGAAAAATAACAAATAATACAAAAAACAATGCTGGCAGTAGCCTACAAATCTCCTGATAGTGCTCACCATGGTGGCCTGAGCTGATCCCAGTCACTGACATTATTCACCACTAGATGACACCAGAGAACACGCTGAGTGTCCTGAACCCCAAACAGATGGTGCAATCCCCCCTACTCACACTGCAGGTGTCAGAAGAATAATGCCTTCCTTCCACTGCATTTCATGAGCTGAAGCTTTAATTGGATAACTTCCTATTAATACAATACATTATTAACATGGGGATCTGGTATGTTACAAACCATAAAGGCAACTAATTAACATCGTGGACAACATTATCCATTCAACGTTAGGAGTTGTTATTTTTTGATAAAATCATGGTTTCACTAAAACTGGATTTGTGATGTTCAAACAAGGAGGCCATATTCTGAGGGCTTCCTTTGCTAAATAGACTTATTTCAGTGTGTTTCTTCATGCATTTTTCACTTTCAGTAGACCTGAAATTATACAGTGAAAATACATGTGAAAAATATTTCCCCAAATATATCACATTTCTGTTAATGTGTGAGTAGAAAAAACATTCTCAACTATAAAGGTCTAATTTGGCTAATTTCTGAGGAATTAAATAATGGTGAGATTATACTAATCCCATAACATGCATCAAGCAGCCCTGATGCTTCTGCCTCAGTTAGAGAGAATTGGTTTGAAGCATCATCAACTGCTTCAGTTACTGATCAGTGCAACAAAACTTTTTTTTTTTTTTTTTTTTACTTCCACCCCAAACCTCTCTGCTTCAAGGAAATAAGCAAAGTGGGTTAAGGTAACGTGAACACATCTTACTTTACTATGAGACTGTGTCAAATAAACTGTTTGAGGTAGTTAATCTTCAAGAGAGCGTCAACGACCAGTTCGAAGATTAGATTTGCATTTCCATCAGGACCGGAGCAAAGATTTAATCATTCCTCGGTGTACCAAAGCAAAGACGTTGTCGAGGTCGAATGTTGCCAGATTTGAAGTTAATCTTCAGGACGTATCCATGTTTGCGGATCAGCGGCTTGGCTGTGCCCTCAATTGAGCGCCTGCACGGGAGGGATGCTCAGTCATGTCAAGTCAGCTACTGAAAGACAGAGTGAGACCAGAAAGGGGAGGTTTTCTTTTTCAAAATAAAAGCATTCAAATGATGGGTAAAGGTGCCAAAGAAAGGGGAGAGAGATAATTGTATTGACTTAAGGTTCTGTGATTGGGGAATTGACATTTTAAGCAACATTCTTAGTTAAAGATAGGAAATTATTGTATGCATGAGTAAGAAATTATTATATAATACAAGACAAAATTATCTAAAAGACCTACATATCAAAAATAAATATCCCAGCATGGAGAAAATGTAAATTATCGGTCACATTTTACAAATATAAATGAATAAGATATACACAATATTCAAGGGAATTTTTTCTATAAATATGTTCAGCCACAAAAATGACTGCTATGTCTTCCAATTCAGCTTTTATTTTGAAAGCTGTAAACAGGATTGCTGTTCCCCAATCTTGCGCGCTTGACAGAAGAGACACAGAGCACAGTCCTCCTCCTCAGTTGCAGCCTACAATTCAAGTGTGCACCGGGAAAAATGATAAAAGGGATGTCTGAACAGTGAATATGGGGAGCAAAACCTTACTGGCACATGGAGGATTTTAGAATGGGAAAACTGGAGTTCTTTTGAGCAGTGACAACTGCAAGTGGAGTGTGTGTTTTTTGTTTGTTTGTTTATTTTTTTTTCTTCTTCATCACAATGTGTGAGGGATGGATGTGGGTCGGATGCCAGTTTATTTTCGTTACGGATACAAGGACTGGCAAGTTATCAGCATGAATTACAGAGGGCAGAAAAACTGATATCAATGTTAAATTCGACTCTGGAGGGAGGACCATGGCGAAAAGGAAGGGACTGTTATTTTCACTGCTGTACTTTATGGGAGAGTTTTGGCTCACTTCACAGCAAGTCCTGAGAATTGGTAAGTGGCAAGGTTGTCAAATGTTTGTGATTGCAATTCCACTGTTGCTCATTTCCCATTAATTAAGTACACTATTTTGTAATTTAAAATGATAAGAGTTCGACTTTTGTGGTTTACCATCCTGGTTGCTATGTTTAATCTCTTGCAGCACTTCTTGAGCATGTTCTGTATAAAAGCTAAGCAAATAAGCTTTCTACTAAATTAAATCCAGCCAGGATAATAATTGCAGTGGTTCTATATGTGACGATATCTAATCATAACAACTGTGCACCTTATTGTGCACCTGCTGCAGGTAAGTCCGTGGTTTGAGGATAACCTTTGACTTTTGGTACCACAAAAAGCTTACTACTGTATTTCCTTCCACTGATGCTCATGTATACTGATATTTTCGGGTGTTAAATGTTGTATTGTACCTTTTGACAATCTTCTTACTGAATCTAACAAATCATATTGTCAGTGCCCTGTACCATCCCCATATAGAGGCAGTGTGTGTGTGAGCTTCTATTAGGTGACATTGTAAAATACTGTCCTTAAGAGACTTTTTCCATCTGTTGTGATATTTCCACTGTACCTTTATACATCTCATTATGGGATTATTGTTTTTCCTTTCATAAAGGAGGTACTGAGGACAGAGGGCTGGTTGTCCACATGAAACAACTCAGTTTCATCAAAATCATGTTAATCCTGTTTGGTTGGCCAATGCCAGTCTCTCTCTCTCTCTCTCTCTCTCTCTCTCTCTCTCTCTCTCTCTCTCTCTCTCTCTCTCTCTCTCTCTCTCTCTCTCCGTTCCTCCATGTTGACAGTGCAGGTCAGCAGCAGAGGAATGATAAAGTTGCACCACCGCTGCATCTGAAAGCATGCACTGTTGGCTTGATGTTGTTGCAATCTGTAATGGGTGCAAAAAATGAAGAGTGATACATTGTTTATATTTGGCTTCTGGTGTACCTAACTCAGAAGTTTTTTAGATTTGATGCACACGTATGCTGATAGCCAGTGACATCTGTGAATGCGGATCTGAGTCCAAAGTTGTCTGCTGAGCCTTTGAGAATTGGAAAGAACTCTGCTTTCGACTTCACTCTGCACTTGCAATTAGACAAACACAGCTCATGCTCCAACCATTCCCCTTTGATTTCTGATGTAACGTTATAACAATGGGCCCATGGTTGGTAGCAAATTAATGCTCTTTGCTTCTCTCCCATTGGTTAGCCACTGTTCCTCTCATGGGTTATATGATTGCATCAGAAAAATGACTTTTTTCAATTTAGGCCTCGGGACTCTCTGCTCCACTGAATGCCCAGGGCAGATGTATTTTTCCAGATTTGCTCTACTTCTAAAGACTTAAACAATCAGACTTGTGGCGTTGCGTAACTTTAAAGGCTAATAGGCTGGTGCCACCTCTCTGTTCTGACAGTCCCGATCTGTGCTCTATATTGTTAATCTCTCTCAATCGTCTATCACTCTCCGAGGCCATCTAATCTTTGTCATTCTCTTCATGACCCGCACACATAATCTCTCCCATATGGTGTGTGGCTTGGTTCAATTAACATTTTTCTGCCTTGGCAAGTGTTGGCATCAGATTGTGTTCGGCTTTCACTCTTTTCACTGGGGTTGGTAATAATGGTAAATCTTCTCCCCCAAGCCCTTAAACAACTAACACTAATCTTCTTTATGCAAAAAGTCTCTTCCCCAAATATGGTACTTAGGCATCGACCAAATCTCATCATTGGGGAGAGCACAGAAGCAGCAGTTTGTGGCTTGGCCTGCACTCTATATTTACTGTTGGTTCAGTTCCTGTTTCCCTTTGCTTGCATGCTTAATGTATTGGTGAAAAGTGATGTGTTTTTTTAATGATTCAATTCATGCATTGTGGAAGGTGTGATTAGCTACAATTGGCCAGTGAAATATCACATTATATATCCATCAAGCCATTCAATAGTCCAGTGGTTTTAAAGCTGCAATTTTTCCAGATGTATTTTTTCTTTGGTCTAAATGTTTTGGTCCTTGGTCGCAAGCAGCTATCCTATAAACAGAGAAACCTCAGTGCTCTACATCAAACGCAGATAGTAGACTGGTTAGGACCTCCTTATTCATTCACAGTCTGGCATGGGCCCAGGTTAGAGTGGTGCTGGTGGTGTTGTTGGGGTGTGGGGAGGGAGGGGGGTTCTCACTGGGAACTGGCCCAGGATGGGGAGAGGGGAGAAAGCAAAACACTACGTCATTGTGTTCCTCTGCTTTAAAAGACTCCCCTTCATGTGATAATTGCAGAGTCACAACATCGCAGATAAGAATCGTAATCTTAACACCAGTTTCTTAATATTAACCTCTTACTTTAATGTTTCTGGATTTAAAAAGGGATCCATACAGCTGCCTAAACCTGAACCTTATCTTTCTTGCTGTTTGCAGTGATGGGGGGGTAACAGAAGTCTATAAAAGGCACAGCCTACGGGTTTATAATAATTTGCTTGCAGCAAGAGCAGAAGCTTTTGTTTTTGTGACCTCCTGGCATGCATCACCCCACAGCAGTGTCTGGCCTATTAAAGATGAGATAGAAGCTCAGTGATCCTGAAAATTATATTGGAAAGTAACTAATGGTGGCTATACTATAGCAAGAGTTTTTTTGTTTTTTGTTTTTTTGTATAAATGCATTAATCATAACACTGTGGTAAAACAAATGAGCCCAAAAACCAGTATGAAGCTTCCTTTACATAAGAAGCTGATTCAACATACCAGTACAGGTAGAATTTTTATCTTATTTTTCAGGGCTGAATATAGGTGGTTTCATGATTGGCTCTAAGTTTATAGTTTTATCTGCAACTCCAAGTTCAAACTTGTAATTACTTAAGAATAAATTAACTCTAACTTTCTTGCCCATTTGTTCATTTGTGTGCTAATAGCCTATTGAGTGAGTGCACTGATCCATGTGTCATCTGCAAACAGAAAGTGTGAAGTGATTATTCCCCATTTACCTCTTTCCCCATTGAAAAAAACAAACAAAAACGGATCCCATTTACAGTGTTGACTTGTCCTACTCCATGAAATGCAGAATAAGGACACTCTGAGCTGTGATCCCATGACCCACTTTTGGAGTTACACTCCCAAAAGTGACAGCAAGGCTTGTTTTGAGGCAGATTTGTTTACAGGTCACGTGTCACATCACAAGAGACATAAAGGATTGGTTTTTTTGTCAGTATAAATCAAACTAAACATAGCTATGTATCCCAATCATAATTTAAATAACTTTTTTTTAAATGAACAAATGTTTGATCATGTGTGAGACATAATGTGATTTGCATGATCTCAAAATTAGTGGGGAGGCATGTCACTGAAATAAGTGAAGACATTGAGCTTCAAATGTGATTTAAAATGTGACTGTTCGTCTAAAGTAAAGCTTGATTAAAAATGTAAAAATACTTTTGTGTGTCAGTATACATTGCAATGCAAAAATGACAAAAGATGCATCACCATCACTGAAATGTTTATTTATTATTTAACTAAAATGTAAAACGTCCCTCTCAGCACATATTCTGGTCCCAGTTGTTGAATTACTGAATTATAAAAATTGTATTATCTATTGATGCAATGGAATGAATATTGTCTAAATAAACTGGGTTCTTTAAACTCAATTATTGATACAGGTATCAACAAAGGTCCAATTTGAAGCAATGATGATGTTGTGAACCAAACATTAGTGCCTGTTTGGATCCATCTTGCAAAGAGATGCAGATACCATACTTTATTAAGCCATGATCAAGGCTGACTAATGTATAGGTATTGGAGCCAATTCAAAGACTGTTTGATCAACTTAAAACATGTCTGTCTGAAAGGCAGAGGGAATCATTAAAAGCCATTCTGGACATCAATGTTGACTGAGTCTCATTGGGCCATAATTGTTAAAGCCATGGGGTAGAGACAAACTTAATTATTTTCATGGTGATACGTGCATAGTGTTTTGTGAGGTCTTCAATAGAAATTGCCTGGAGATATAAGACTACGATTCCCTGCCTGAGTTTTCTAACCACATGAATACACTATAAGCTAATTTGAAACCAATTTTCCAAATGAAGTAGAGTACTGCTGCTGCTTCACTCCAGATGGTTGATGTGGTCATAGGTACGGTACTAACAGAGTCAATATAGTTGAGTTTAGTTCCCTGCTGCACAATAACCAAGCAAACAGATGGATTAGTCATTTTCCTGATGCAGTGTATAAAGACCTCTGGTGCATTAATAATGTGTGTTGTCTGAAGACATTTTAACAAAGAGCTCAGCTACTTTAAATAATCTAAATATTTTCCAGTGGTATCTTTTTGACGTAGACCACAGCTGATTGCTTGGACCAGTGCTCTTCAAGATGAGCTGCAGACAAACAGCCATCAGACTGAATCCCGCGGGTCGCTCTTTGGAAATCAAGAAACTCATTATACTTTAAAGAGAAATTTAAGATCTTATCTTGAGTGGAAATGAGAGAAGAGATGAATGTATTTTCTTTCACTGTGAGCTGCGCCTTACCGGCAGGACTCTTAGAGGAAATGAATAAGTGAATAAGTGAACAGTGCAATAACATAGATATTATATTTGTCTTTTGCTGACAATAAAACTTCTGTGTGTTATGATGTTGCCACAGTCCAACAGCTGCAAATATATCTTTTTTATTCATGACATAAGCGTTATTGATGTAATGGGATTATTAATGGGGTTACAGTCATTTCTCAGTCTGGGCTGTAATGTAATATCAATATATTATTAAAAGTAACTGGTAAATGCTGAATTCATAAGCTAATTGTATGGTGTTTTAGGCAGCAGCAGAGAGCCTCTCAGTTATTTTCATTAATCAAGGTGTGTTCATTTGTATCATTTTCATGAATACAGTGCAGATTCATGCAGTACATTCTTGGCTCTTTCATTAGAGTGGATGCTTGTGGTTCTGCATGTGATTAGAGGTCACCTACAAAAAATGTAAATCAGAAAATTTAAATAGCAGCAGCTATTTTTGCCTTTCACACAAACTGGACTGTCTGACTCCGCAGCCTTGTTAAAGTGTGAGAAAAACAAAATCACTGATTGGAAATGGTGCTCTGATGCTGCCACTTGAATTATATTGTTATTGAATAGTTAATAAGGTCTGTGACATTTGCATGTATTTGCTTCAAGAGTCTTTGCACTTGAGAAAAACTGAAATCAAGGAAGGTTGGTCTGAAATCGTGTTTATTACCCCTTTTATGGTCAAAACACCTTGAAAGGGAAAGTCACAAAGACACCACAGTCGAATATATTTCCTTGGCAAATCTGGGAGAGGGTTAATGTATTTTTTCCTGAGAATTTCATATTCCACTGGATAGAATTAAGGACTTTAACAGGTCCCAGCAGCTGCTCACTGAGGCTTGGTAACCATAATTAGGATTGGCACTTTCAAGCATGCTTTTAGTGACCAGGGAGTCCAGACAAAGCTCTCTCAGTTTGGGGTTTGAGGCTATGCTACACCAGAGAAAAAGGTCATTCACAATCAAGGTCTCAAGGGGAGCTTTTTAAAGGCCCTTTCTCCTCCCAAATCAATCACAATTTCACAGGCAATTCTTCAAAGACTGTTAGAGAGTGCAATGACCTATTGCCATCTGTATTCTCTGTGTTGTGAAGTGAGGTCATTTGTACACTATTGCAACATTGAAATGGTGTCTTTAGGATTTGCATTCATAGTTAATGTAACAGTTGATTAATAAGTCTGAAAAATAGTCTTTCAGACTTTTTTTGTTTTCTTGTTGCAGGAAAAAATCATATGAATGCGAGAACATGAGGACAGTAACATTTGTTTTCGGATAAAGAAACCGACTCAACCCAACTGTTCAGAGACCAGCCTTGTGTCTGTCTGCGCTCGTGAATGTCAATGTAGTGAGAACAAACGTTTAACCCTGAATGTATTATACCAGAAATCCTATCACTTGAGGCCCAGATGTTTTAAATGATTTACATTTGAAAGGCTTGGGTGAAATCGACGTGCAGGGGCATTTGCAGCAGGGATAAAGACACTGAATCTCACACGACTTTGCTGGCCCTATATACAGGTGGTGACAATCCAGCATTTTTCTGGCCTTAATCCTTGTGTTTTTCATGCTGCGCTTTATGTAACTGAAATGTAAAACACTGTATGTAGCGCTCGTGCCTGGCTGGAGTCATATATGGCCATATAGCCGGCCATGGCATGCTAGACCTGTCATCTTTCTGGAGCAGCCTGGTGGATTAAGAGTTGGATGGTTTTCAGAATGATCTTCTCAACTCTGGAGCGACCCCCCCGCCCCCCCATCTGTGGCCCTGGCACACACAGTCAGCTGGAAAGTGATTGTATTTAAAAAGAGAAATGTATCTTGAAAATTAAAGCTCGACACATGTGGTTTCAGCTCATTTTGGAAAGAATAATCAGTGTTTAGCGCCTCATAGGAACCGTATCACATTGTTGTCCGTTCCATTCAAAGAGGTGGAATAGGAAGCAGACATGTCCATAATATTTCTGTATTCATAACAATGACTACTTAGGATTTATATTTGGTGCCTTTTTAATTTCTCTGATATTTGGAGGTTATTATTTTCTTGAAACAATTAGTCTGATTAACTGATTGAATGCCGTTTTAAACTTGGTTTTGTTATGAAAAGCCCTCTGTTCTGCTACTTTTGGCTTGTTGGTACTTAGAATAATTACTGAAGAGTCAGACATGATGTTCAAATCCCCTTTGCACGGCCGATGATTAAGTATGTTTTAGTAAATGAAAAATTATGCTTAGACTTACAATAGAGTTTCAACATGAACACTGTTTGTCACTGTTTATAGAGTTTACAGTAGCTTCCGCTTTCTTTGTGGTTTATATGGGTTTTAAGGAGCTGTGATTTTTACACACTGTAGTTTACACATGAAGCAAAGAAGTGCTGGATTAAAGAGAATAAACAGAAAAATACCACAGGAAGGATTAGACAAATCAATTCATCTACACATCCAGATAGGAAAGAAAAATGAAAAAAAAGTTAGTGTTCAAGTCAAAAGGAAATTAAGAAGTTAACTAAGACAGTCCATAAAGTAAAAAAACAAAAAAAAAAAACAGGGCTGAACAATTAATCATAAATAGTACAGAAATTGCTATCTGGCCAAATGTAGTATCCTAATAGCAAGAGAACTTTTTGATTTGAAGGTCAAATGTGTCACAGCGTGCCATAAATGAAACATTGTGGTACAACAGAAAATGACCATGGCCACTGTTATCGTCTTCATACTGCAAATATCTGTAAGAAATAATCCCAGTATGATTTTTGGTTTTTAGTTTTTTGCAAATTGGCCAGGCCCAACATGGAAGTATTTAGAGTGTTAGCGTATCTTTTCTAAAGCAAGATCATCTCTCATAGCCAGAGTTTTGGCAGTCTGAGCCAGATCACTTAGCCTTTAACCTCTTTTCAGTAAATTACTGTACATTGTGTTTTGGGGCTTGTCTACACAGACACTATCAATCATGAGCCGGTGGGAACACAATTAAGAATGATTTCATCAAAGGTGACTGCTGTCCTGAGCAGCAAATTGTAAAAGACAGTAAATACAATGTGAATCAGTGCAGCTGTTAATCTGTCAAACTGGAGTGAATTACTGTTTTGACAGGAACACGGGAATAGGACGATGCTTTAAAATGTCTGCCATGATAATGTTTTAAAGGACAGCCTGTAATGAACTATTGTGACATGCTTTTCTGACCAAATCATCCCACTCTTTCATAAAAGCTATTGTGTCAGCTTGAGAAATTTAGGCCGTGGAAAGAGGGTGAAGTCAGTAAAGATCAAGCTTTTCTCTGAATGAGATTAAATCCTGTCATATAAACCAGGTCCTTCAGCAGCATTATGTGATAGAAGGACGAAGACAATCAGTCCACATTATACAACTGTGAGAATTCAATTGTGATCACTGTAAAAAAAAAAATGTTATAATGGAAGGAGAGTGACTGAGCTGTGTGAAGTCATACAATCAATAACTTTTCTGTTGCTGCCTCAGTGTGATGTGGCTAAAACTCTCACCTCCCCCTGTCTCTCCTCTTCCTACAGGGGGCATCTTTGAGACGCTTGAGAATGAGCCCATTAGTGTTGAAGAACTGGCCTTTAAATTTGCTGTAACCAACATAAACAGGAACCGGACCTTAATGCCAAACACCACATTGACCTATGACATCCAGAGAATAAACCTATTTGACAGTTTTGAGGCTTCAAGAAGAGGTAAGGATCAGCTCGTTAAATTCTGAAAGACTTTTGTGATGAAGAATCAATTAAAGAGATTGTTGTTGTGAGAGTGTCTTCCCTGTTGCCCATTTGTTACTTTCTCTCTCCACGTCCTGTTTCATTACCGCAGCGTGCGACCAGTTGGCATTGGGTGTCGGGGCTGTGTTTGGCCCCTCTCACAGCTCATCTGTCAGTGCCGTCCAGTCCATTTGTAACGCCCTGGAAGTCCCTCACATCCAGACACGCTGGAAACACCCTTCAGTGGACAACAAAGACAGCTTCTACATTAATCTCTATCCTGAATACGCCTCCATAAGCCGAGCGGTGTTGGACATAGTGCAGTTCTACAAGTGGAAGACGGTCACTGTGGTCTATGAGGATGCAACTGGTGAGTGCAGATGAGAGCAGACGACAAGAGACATGCAGTGTTATTCCCAGAGGGAGATTGAGATATCAGAAAAAAAGATAAATATCAGTTCTCATACAAACACATGCTATATGCTATACCTATTTGATCAAATCTATTTAAACAAAAAGCAAATGACAATACACATTATGCGACAAATTGTTGTTTTATTTTCAAGATCAGGGTCTTTACACACTCAGAAGTGTTTGTGCAAATAAACAGCCAATCACCAGCAGTATTATCTTGGTCCTCCATGCTCATTGGTCCAATCATGCACAATATTCACTTCTTCTGCACTGAAATTGTGATAAAACATTAACCCACTGTATATCAAACCAATCAAACCAGTTCAGTCAATCCATATTAAACCCCCAGCTCTAACTCAGCTCTGAGGAAAACAGCACTACAGAGTCTCTTTTTTTTCTGACGGACACAAATGCACCGCAGGTTCTGATCACACTGTTCAGCCTTTTTCAACTGCCCCAAACGTTTTTTCCGACAGGTAAAACCTCTCTGTGAGTTTTATCTGCGGCAGGCACAACCCCAGGTTTCCTCAGAAATAACCACCTCTTGGGGTTTTATACACACCACAGCCTTTTTCTTCAAAACTTGATCAACTAACCACTGACATCAGCAGCAGCAATTTAAAAGCAGTGTTGCAGTGCTGAAGAGTACAAGTGTGGAGCAAAGTGCAGATTTACAGAGAAGGCCAAGGTGTAGAGATAATGTTTTTTTTCATGTGCACTGCCTCTCTGATATACTATAGGCGTGTGTGCCATAGCTTTGACAGAGGCTGCATCATCACTGACTGTACTCTGGCTGTTGCTGTGCAAAAATTGTGCATGCGTGTTCTGTAATTGAATCAGATCAGTAAGGATACACTGCTTAAATGAGAAGAAAATGTGGCAACAAGTTAGCACTTTTGTACAGAGTGTGTGTTTTCTTATTGTTTATCGGACACCCTCATGGACGTTATTCTGTTCAGGTATTGTAGAAGGTCATTTATTGTTGTTAATGAGGCTGCACCTTCTCAAAAAGAAAGGTGTTTGTAGTATTTTGTCTAGGCTACTTAGTTTATATCTTTGAGAGTCGGTGTAAATATTTGAAACAAGGCACAATGACTGAGTCAACAGGCATGTGTGTGTTACATGTCCCAAAATCCTGCTCAAGTGTTTGTCGGTGGTAGAAGTAAAGCACCATTATGACATCTAAGTCAAGTGATGAGGAGTCACAGTGATATAAAGGACAGATAATATTACCTCACTGACTAATGCATATGTGAATATACTGTATATGATGGTGTAAGCAAACATATGCAGGAATACATGTTATGGTATGAATATTTATATGCTCAGTATACGTATATAATATGACCATATGTCCATCATGATTATTGCATGTATCTATTTATGAAACACAATAATGTGCCACCTATAAGATGCAGCGTCTCTCTTTGGAGCAATAAAGACCATCATACTGAGAGAATAATCATTGTTTTATATAAATTTAAATAATGAGGTGCTGAGATCCTACTTGACATAAATACACTAATTAATCTTCAAAGATGGAAGGAAAACTCCAATATAACATGAACCGATGCTAGAGGAAACATTGACTAAGCAGAAAAGAGGAGAAAACTCTTAATGGATGAAAACGTAAAATCAATCGACAATATAAGAACTGAATTTTCTCATTTAAACTTTCTGTACAAATCAGTCGTTGAGTGCTTTTCAGAGACATCAAAGGGAACATTAATATTCTAATAACGTTCCGAAAGTCTCTCCATTTGGCAGCTTGATGACATTTGTAGCCTAATTTTTCCAGTGTTATAGGTCAGAGGTGATGCACCTTTCTTTTGATACTGATTTGAAATATGATTGCTTTTTGTATTTCCTTCCTTATTCTACACCTATAATGCAATTAACACATCTTAAATAATATGAATTACACCCTGTAAAACCCAAATATAGTAAAAACCTATTGGAAAGAAAATTCAACAAGTCAAGCTTTCCTGCTGTAGGAGGCCTTTGAGGCTGAATCTTCCATTCTTTTGAACAATGTACTCATTTTTGTTTATCGTCAGAGCATTAAACCATATGTTCGGACACACTTCCAGAAGTATTCCAATGGTGCGTGGAGGGAAATTACATCTTCAGTGAGAGCTGGACCAGAAAAAATAGTATTGGGACAAATATATATTATATACAGTATATATATCCCGAGTGATACCAATCATGGAGCATGGAGCGTGTTTTTTTGGTCAGGGCTCAATGTCCACATTGGCTGCGCAGTAAGTGGCTTGTTGGTTTTCTTTGTCCGCTTGACCACAAGCATTATCACTGACTCTTCATCACTTGCATCAGTGTAATCTAATTCTATGTTCACATCACTCTCTCCATACAATAGCAATAACAGTCACATACTGCACACTGTACCAAGGATCTCTCCTTGCAGGTGGCATTCTGAAATGGAAAAAAATAAAATTGAAACAAATGTACCGTAAATAGCACATGTGCTTGTAACCTGCAGGAAAAGATGGGGTTGTGAGGAATTGATTACAATATAAACTGTTTACACATTCACTAGTCACACGGTATTGTATGGCCAATCTATCGTACTCTCTGATTATCATCCTGAAAGGTGTGCAGCCCCCAGTTTACCAACACACCCTATACACTCCTGAACACCCACACCTGCTCCAGAACATTATTAACCATCTCCAATCATCCCCCATAACTGAGTTTCTTTAGAAAGTCCTGCTTTTTGTGAGAAGAGGAAACTGCTAAAAGAGTTACAGGTGGTTAGAAATCATTATAAGTAGAGGAAAATAATAAACCATGGCAATATAATTTCCATATAAATATTATAACAATTTATGTTATATATTACAGTAATATTTGTAACCCAATATGGCTAAGGGCTAGAATGTATAGAACATGTGTAGTTTAAAGTTATTTTGGGAAAATTTCGATTGAAGTTAGTAGTTGAGTTAATAGTTGAACAACAACAACAACAAAATATATCTTTTGGGGGGGGGGAAACAAAAAATGTTGTAGTTCTGCAACACTGGGTTTACAGTTGTGTTCTGCCTGTTGAAAAAATGAGTGATTACTACTGATTACGTTAATCAAAAATGTCACTTTCTATTTTAGCCTCTGAAACGTACTATAGATTTTCTGGTTATCTGTGTTTTATGTCACTGTACACAATCATCAGATAAAAAAGACCATAAGATCATATCACAAATTGTGTACTGTGTATTGTAAAGACACTATTAACTCACAGACTTACTGGATTTCTTACTTAAGCACAACGGTTCGCACCACAGATTTCCTCCTATATATAGAAAAAAATCAAATTCATCTACAGTAGTATGAGGATATAAAACAAGCTAAATAATACTGCAGTCAGACTGCAGACTGTTAGGTCTAAAGGCCAGATGGCTGCACAGACACCTGCACCAAGCATCATCCCAAAACATCAAACTTCTGCTGTGTGGTCACATAACCTTGTCTGTCAATGACCACTGCTGCACCACCCTCACTGCAGTAACAGCAACTCATTAAAATACACACAACAGAGGGAACACAACAACAACTACACACAAAACTGCTGTTTATTAATGCCACATAGAAATAAATTACTAATAAGCAGCACAAACTTTATAAGGAGGGCTAGTAAACGCAGTATGTTCCTTACCTTTTCTCCTTTGACCTTGTGTCACACTCCACACACAGAGGTCACAGCACAGCTGGTTTCTGTCATGAATCCGGTACCAGTTGTGATTGTAACTTTGAGAGCAATGTGCAGACAGAGCAGAAATTAATAGTCTCCCACAGACTGGTTGTAGGTTGTGAATCTGATGGACTGTCGTGACCCCGCTATTTAAAATTATTATTTCACTGAATGAAAACTCCTGCCTTTTATGTGTGTATGGAGCTGTACAAAGCAGACTGCAGGCTGCAGGCTTCATCTGTGCATGCAGTGCCACTCAGTTTGTCGTAGAGTAGCCTATGGCTCCTATGTGAACACACCTCTCTTAAACCTGACATACAGGTGCAGTGACCAAAACGCACCAATCCCTCCTTCTCCACAGCAACCCAGGCTGTTAGTGGGGGGTCATTTAAACTGTAGAAATGGTTTACCTGGCATTGGAAAACAAGGTTTGATCCGATTTATCTCATGACTTTACCTGACAAAATAATAGCTGCCCTACACGCTGACAACAACTTCCCTGAAACTAACTAATCATGAATTAAAGGACAATTTCCAGTCATTACTTTCAAAATACAGAGATGTACTCAAAGCAGTCAAAAATGAACTAAACAAAATTAATTTTGAGGTAATTACATTAGTCCGGACAGAATCAGAGACTTTAACCATGTATATCATACAGCAACAATTCCAGGTTATTGGACCAAGATTGTAAAAATGTAATTATTGAAGAGTGGGTGAAGCCAAAAGCAGAAGAATCATGATCTAAGGGTTTTGTGTTTACTTCTCACTAACTCTAGCTAAATCTGATGAGTGAGCTTGTTTGGTGATGCTAACAGAGCAATTTAAATATGTTGACCTGACTCCGCCAGATTGTCTTATGATCTAATGTAATATTGTCGCAGTGGTTGTTGATTTCAGGTCAACAGTTTGCTACAGCTTGACAAAAACCACCTAAGGCTTCCAACAATAAATTAGCTGTTAAAACAGTGATAAACTAACACTGAAGCAGATTTCTTTTTTGAAACTTAGGTAGCCTGCTATGAAACACACTGATTGAAATTTCACAATCAAAATCATATCGTGTTAATTGTACAGTCTTAAAATAAGGTTTTTATTTGGAATATTTTACCAATGAGTTGTTTGTCATTGTTGAGTGAGACAAATAATATATTTTCTTCTTTTAATTGAAGGGCTCATTCGTTTGCAAGAGTTAATCAAAGCTCCATCCAGATACAGCATTAAAATCAAGATCCGCCAGCTGCCAACAGGAAGTAAAGACGCCCGTCCTCTGTTGAAGGAGATGAAGAAGGGGAAGGAGTTCTACGTCATCTTTGACTGCTCTTACCAAACATCAGCAGATGTTCTCAAGCAGGTAAATAACACAAGCATCCACCAGCATGTTGTCCACTCGGCAGAGGTCGCTGAACTCATGGGCTTAGTTGAAAGCTTCACACCTAAAATGCAATATCCAGGGCCGTAGCCAGGGTTTTCAAATTGGTGAGGTCCGGAGGGGGGGGGGGGGTATGTGAACAGGTGGAAAATGTTCACATTATTGACAAAAAACTATGCATCACTTTGGACCCCTCTATGCATAATTACATCAAAATGACCCACAATTATATAAAGTACACTTAGACTTTTTATTATTATTATTAGACCTATTACTGTAGTTAGGCTACTGTATGAAAGGAGCCTGATTGAGCCTTACACCACTGACCAGCAGGACAGATTTGTCATGTGGTTTTCAGCCTTTTTTTTTTTTCAAGTATATTTTTTGGCTTTTTGCCTTTATTTGATAGCACAGTGAGACAGACAGGAAAGAGGGAGGCAGAGAGAGGGGGAATGACATGCAGGAAAGGTCTGCCCGACGCAGGACTCGAACCAGGGACGCCCTGCATTTGGGTCTGTAGCCTCTACATGGGGCGACCGCCTTAACCACTGCGCCATGCACCGCCCCGGTTTTCAGCCTTTTAACATCAGGTTTTGTTCCTTCTCCATTAAATAATGTGCAGTGAAAAAGTATTTGCCCCCTTCCGGATGTCTTACTTTCTTGCAGATTTGTCACAATTAAATGTAAATTTTTATTTTTTTTTATTGTATGGCAGCCATCTAGGGAAGGTTTTCACCACTGTTCTGCTTAGCGTTCTCCTTTAGTGGATAAAGGCGCCTCTCACCGTGGTTCACTGGCGTCCCAAAGCTTTAGAAATGTCTTTGTAACACTTTCCTGACCGGTACAGTAGGTGTCAATTATTAGTTTTTTCATCTGTTCTTGAATGTCTTTCATGCAAAAAATGCCAAAAGAAAATTCATTATCACAGTTAGTTCATGATTTAACTATGCATCACTTTGGACGCCTCTAGCTATACATATCAAAATGACCCACAATTATATAAAGTAGACTTAGACTTTTTATCAGGCTAGTTGAGCCTTACACCGCTGACCAGCAGGACAGACCTGTCCTGTGGTTTTCAGCCTTTTAACATCAGGTAGCCTATTGTTCCCTCTCCATTAAATACAGTGCAGTGAAAAAGTATTTGCCCTCTTCCGGATTTCTTACTTTCTTGCAGATTTGTCACACTTAAATGTTTTATTTTATTTTATGACCTCATAGCTGGCTACGGCCATGGCAATATCCTGTCAGAGACCCACTTTGACCACAGAAATCCATATGAATTTTTCAATGGAGAATACTCCCTGTGCTATTTTTGTATTTCTTCATTGCTTTTGGTTTAATATTCACTATGTGCGAGATTAGTCAAATTCGATCCCCTTCAGAAATCCTATGTTCATTTCCAAATCCAAGCAGAGCCTATTTCTGAGCCAGACATACACATTTAGAACTGAAAGCTGTGCGGAAGATTAATTGGACACTACACTGACGGGAGCAAATTGTGACATACAGTTTACTCACTCCAATACTTGTTAATGCAAACCACGCAAACAATACAAAGTGAAACAATCAAATGGATGAATGGCGTCAGGGGAAGAGAAATGTATTTTTCTCGGCTGGAGCAAGAATGTGGTGTGAATCAGAAGCTCACCTGCAGCAGCCTTCTCTCCATTGAGGATGTTTACATCAGCAGGTGCAGGAGCAGTGCTGCCTGCGTCATGGGGGACCCTACCCGACTGGCCCATGGACTGTTTGACCCCCTCCTCTCGGGCAGGAGGCTGTAGAGCATTAATACCAGAACAACAAGGCTCAAATGCAGCTTCTACCCAGAGGCTGTCAGACTCTTCAACTGTGTTTCTCACTGAATACAAAGGCCGATGTGATGCTTATGTGCTGTTCTGCTCGGTTCTATTACTTTAATCACTGCACTTAAGTATTTATTAGTTAGGTTTATTTATTATTAATTAGTTATATACTTATTAGGTGTATTTATTTATGTATTAGTCATGTTTATTAATTGCTTATTTTGATATATAAACATAACTCACTGTTATTGTATGCTGCTGGTCCTGGGTCGAGATGAAGAAAACACTCTAAACCCCTCCTTCCTTTCTCATCCTGTTTAGATCTTGTCGATGGGGATGATGACTGAATATTACCACTTCTTCTTCACCACACTGGTAAGAAAATCACCCTTCTGTAACCTTTACACTCCCAACATAGGATGGTTGTTTAATTCATCATCCATAGGAGTGTTGACTGTTGAGGTTTTCCTTTGTAACTGTGTGAAAAATCCTGATGGGTTCAGTATGTGCGTTCTGTTCCATTGTCTTAATTAAGTGTCCTTTTTTCCTAAGTGGGTTTAGATGTGTGTTCACATAGACATTCTGTTATGCAAAGATTATGCAGATGGCCTCAAACATCTGTGGTTTGTTTTATAATAAGATTGCTGGATGTTTTCAGTGCCCTTGGCATAATTTCATCGTATAACAATGTTGTTCCACTATTTTTGTCCCATTACCCTTGCTGAATAAGTTACATTTTATTTATGGTCTATTTAAGCAGAATTGCATTAAATCTGCATTGATATTGTTGCTGTGTTGTTGTCCCTCAATAGGACCTGTTTGCCCTCGACCTGGAGCCGTACCGCTACAGTGGGGTCAACATGACAGGGTTCAGGCTACTCAACATAGACAGCCCTCAGGTGGCCTCGGTGGTGGAGAGGTGGGCCATGGAGCGGCTGCAGGCTCCCTCCAAAGCCGAGACAGGAATGATGGAGGGTATGATGACAGTAAGTTTGTGTTTTGCTTTCTACTTTTAATCCTCATGTTTGCAATCCATGTTAACAGCATTCTCTCTGATAGTGATGGTGACTCTGCTCACACACTGTAAAGAGGTCTCTGAAAGCTAACCTCTCTAGAGCTGAACAACAGTAGTATCTATGAACAGTTTTCATGTTTGCTAGAAAAGTTGTACATCCATAGGTGAAAACAATAAATTTGTCATAGCTAGTTCAATTTCTACACCGATTTCTTTCTCTATGGGTTTGATGTGGGTTTGTGAGAAATGTGTGTGTGTAAGAGTAAAGGAATAAACACAATTCCCCTCCAAACACCCACAATCAGTGGGAAATGATTCATATTTAACTGATGTGACATTTTATTTACATAAACTTGGACAAAAACTGTATATGGATATAACTTGGGTCCATTCTCTGGATACAGACCCAATCACTGGGAGATTTTATATGTAAATGTGTGGACACATAGCCCCCCTGGAACCCTGAAAAAGGCCTTTACAGAAGTTTAATCGCAGCCCCTCACCGCCCACACTTGAGTATATAATTCATCCATCCACCATGTTTGATTCTGATTGTACACACAATCAGAAAGAAAGTACTTTGGCTAAAATTGCTCACCAGATTGTGCTCACTGCAGCTGATTTTAGTCGCCTGTTTGATTGCTCTCTGTGTAGTTTGCAGAAGTAGTGTTGCATTATTTTAGCAGGTATGTTTCAGGAAACCACATGGTGCTATACTTGTGCATCAGCCCTGATGTGATAAGTGCATGACATGTGCAATTGTGATTCCCACTGATGGATAATGACGGCGGCCGTGTTCCTTTTTCAGACCGAAGCTGCTCTGATGTACGACGCCGTCTACATGGTGGCCGCTGCCTCGCAACGCGCTTCCCAGATGACTGTCAGCTCCCTCCAGTGCCACAGACATAAACCCTGGCGCTTTGGATCACGCTTCATGAACATGCTCAAAGATGTGAGTAAGGTTTATGAACACCTGTTCATCCATACATACATACATACATACATCCATTTCATTTCGTTGGGGTGCAGGTGCAGAGACAGTCAGTAGGATCAGATGTGTCCTGCATGTTGGACATTTCTGAGACTAGTGGGTTGTCAACTGGCTCCCGACGGGAGCGGTCCATCTGCAGCTTTTTATATGAATATTTAAACAGGATGACATAATAACAGATTTTTTATATGCTCTCCCTGAAAATTAACACTAATTTCAAAATAAATGTAATTGAAACTTCACAACTTTACTGCTTGAACTCAAAAAGTATGACAATAAATATCCTGTGGCGAAAAATCTTAGGTTATAACGAACCATCAGTCTGGCAGCAGATGGGACCAGAACACAGTGAGACTGAGGCAAGTTTAAAAGCAAACACTGACAGTTTGACAAACATGCTGGTTGTTCAGTGGTAATTATCCCTGTTTCATTGTCAAAGCAGTTGGACAGTTATACACAGTTTTGGTTCTTCAGGCTCAGTGATTCAGCACAATCAGTGTGAAAAAAAATGCTAAAGTAAGTGCCATTTCAGCTTTAATTTCAGTGGGATCGTAAACTGCATGTGCACACAGAAAAACCAGAAAATGGCAAATGACTATATAGAATGAGGAGCACGGACGACTGCAAATCGCTGAAGAAAAACTCTTGACAGCTCTGTGTCTGCACAGCAAGTCAAGAGTGCTCTCCAGGATGTAAGTGTGCATGTTTCCTTGTTCAAAAGAAGTCTTCATGACCATAACCTCACAGTATTAACCACAGGATGCAAACATCTGGTTAATCCTTCACAACAGAAAGGACAAGCAGCAAAAAGAAATAGCGTCTGGAACAAAGTTGTTGAGAAAACCCCTTTAAAATCAAAATGATGGAAAATGAGGAGGAAAATAAAAGGAAGAGCTCATGACCCAAAGCCACCAGCTCATCTGTAAAACATGGCAGTGGTTCTGTTGTGGCCTGAGCTTGTACGGCTGCCAACAGAGCTGGCACACCGGAGTTTATTGATGATTTCACTGCTGACAGAAACAACAGGATGAATGCTGAATGATTCAGCCAAATGCGTCAAAACTCACTGGACGACAGTTCATCATTCAGTGGCAGCGTGAGCTTCAGCATTCGGCCAAAGCAACCAAAGAGCTTTTCAGCATGAACAGGTGTGAATATCCTTGAATGGCTGAGTCAGTCACCTCTTTGCGGTCCGACTGAGATGCTTTCCACTTGCTGCAGGTCGGACTAACGGCAGTGACCTGCTGCAATAAGCTAGAGCTGAAGGAGGCTACAGTGAAGACCTGAGAGAGCTTCACTAGAAGTAGATACAAAGTGTCTAGCAATGTCTATAGATAAAACAGACTCCCACACACTTCTATGTATGTCCTCAACTTAAAGCTAAAACTTGTCACTCTGAAAGGAAACCCACTGGTTTAATTCAAACTGAATGTGCTGAAGCACAGAGCCTGAAGAATAAAAATGTGTAAATGTCCAAATTCTAACAGCCTGGACTGCAAGTTAATTTGGATTTCTTTCTTTCTCTCTCTTCACTCTTGTTATACTGCTCTGTCTAATTAAACGTTTCCCTGACAAATGAGCTTTTCAATAGCGAGCGGGGACATAATATTGAAGGACACAGGAAACGCCAAAGAGCCCAGAGAGCCGAGTGAGAGAAATAAACTTTCTAGTCTCAGAAGATTTTGTCTATAATTAGTCTTATGATTAGCATTTTCACATAAACACATTAGATATGAGCTTCTCGTCCACTGATGATTAACAGTGTTGTGTTCGATCTTATAAATACAACAACCTACATCCTCTCAAGCACGTTCAAGCTGTTTTTTAATCAGTGCTCTAATTTAAAAGGATCGTTCTTTTCTTTCCACATTTTATCCTATTAACAACTAATCATATGTACTTCACATAACCAGCTATTATTTAAAAAAAAAACACACAGGTAATTAGTCTTTGATGTAAAAGCTTAGCAGAGGTTCACTAAACAGGAGAGAAAATGACCATATGTGTAGACCGAGGAGACGGAGGCACAGGTGTGTGGGCAGGCGGAGATCAGGAGGGCAGGAAGAGCTGAGGACGACGACTGGAGGGTGATGGAATTACAGGGTTTTTTTTGTTTGTTTATTTTATTTAAGAGAGGGAGACATATTTTATGAACATTTGCATGTAAATATACCAGATTATAGTCCCAGGCTAATTTCCTGCTGTCCCTTAGCAGGTTAATGTCATGGGTTGCAGGGTTTGGAGAGATGTGAGTGTCAGGATCACACGGGCGAAATACTGAAAATGGAAAAGGAACTAGTAGAAACCTTGACAATGTTGTCATTATTATCAATTGTATTACTATATCAACTATATTTTACTGTATTAATTTACATTTACTGCTATATATTATGGGGATGTTTGAGTTTTGGTCTGTAAATTTGTTGCTGTCAACATATAGTCTGTCTTTATTTTTTATATATCATATGGCTGAGAATCATGTGTTGAATCTGCCAAAGTTTTACTTGACAATTTTGGCATTTTTTCTACAAAATACAAAACATGATGGTCACTGTGGTTGATCTCATACAGTAAGACATTTACAAGTCTCTGCAGGTTGGTTTTGACACTGTGCTGAAACCAGTGGCTGCACATATGGTGGGAAAATTGTGTCATTGCTTTGAAAATCAGCTGCAGCAACATATAGGGAATGTAAGTTAAATAGCTAAAAACATGCAATTCACAGGGTACAGTAAATCATAACTAACTCTGAAATGTCAAGTGCCCTTGAGGAAGATGGGGACTCCAGCAGCTTGGCCTGCACTCTGCTCTCTATGGGGGAGGGAATAGAAAAAGATAAAAATCCCCTGCAGGAATCAGCACTGAGTCACATATTTGATACAAAAAAAAAGTTTTGAAAAGAAAGTTTGACAAAGAGCTCACAGCTCCTGAAATTCAAGTCCATCTGTAGTGTTTTTTCTGACAAGCATATGCAGGACCATGTGAGGGTGGCACACATGGCTTGAAGGAAGAGGGGAGACAGGACATTTTTCACAGTTTCCTCAGTGTTTATGTTAATGGTGTTCTACAGTGAGGCTTCATCGTTTGGTTTGAATGTCATTCTTATCCTTTCTATCATCTGGACTTTCCAGTTCAAGAAGATTCATGTCATCACTACGTGTACAGTAATGACACCAACACATGGTGACAGAGGCAGAGACAGTTTTGATTGGTGAGGATTTAAAAGGAGACTTAATGACAGGAATAAATCTGGATTTAAGGGTCATGTAGGTCTCACAGATGTGTGCAATAAGACTGTGTGAAGCGGTCTAATCAAAGAGCAACTTCACCAAATGATACCCTGTAACCCCTGTCTATACAGGCTGAAGATCTTTACATTAGAAACATTAACTCCTGGTTATTGTACACATAAAATTGTGTTTGTATGTGTAATTTGCAATGTGAGAACAAGCCACTGCCTCCCTTGTAATGTGTATTTCTCTTTGTTTAGAGCCCAACCTTTAACGTAAATCATAATCTAGCGCTTGTGAAACAGTGCAGTAGGTTGATTTCAATCCTGACCTGCTCTCTGTTGCTTGTTTCACATATTAGAACACATTTATTTTGTTTCCAGTGGACATTTTTATTTTTTTATTCTCTCTGATATAAACTGAGTGATAAGGTAAGCTTCTGTTTAGGGGCTCAAAAAACAAGATAGTGAATTACAAAAGCTCATTGTCGTTGGGCATCTCCTAATACACCTGTAATTGATTTCTAACAAAGGGGATTTTAGAGTGGATTGAGTTTGGAGGTGTAGCATTACACTAAATTAGTTACCCAGATTATTAGATTATGTCATCATGAATTATTCAATGAGGGACATTTTACCTCAAAATCTATTTATTCATCCAGAGAGTCTCAGTGTGACTATAGTGGCAGCTTTTGCCAGGACTATGTGCTCAGTGGCATTTGGTTTGTGTTGCTCACAGTCCCTCCCAATATTTCCTAGTCCTGAGAGCACACACAAAGCGAGTTGCACCAGTGAGATCTTAAATACAAAAATCATGACAAACACGTGTCACACAGCTCTTCTCCTGTACACCATGCTTTATTTCCCAAACGTGTCTGTCTGTTTTTTCATCCTCCTGTCCCTTCTCAAACATAACCACAGTTTATTACTATGACACTTGCAATAATCTGTAGGTTTTGCCGAGAACTACTTTCCTCCAGCCAACCGTCTTGTGTTTTGCGCAGGAGGAGTAAACTGTTCAAAACAAGTTGTATGGATTATCATGAGTGACCCACTTTTTCAGTATGTAAATAAGGGGAGCAGCAGCAGCATGCTTTTGTTTACGCAGCCAAAGTCTTTTCATCAGTGTGTGATTAGATTATGTCTCCTTTGAATGTAATGTAGATGCAGAGAAGGGAGTTCTGGCACAACCTCACCTGCTTCCAAGAAACATGGAGATGAGGGGGAAACAAGTTATTTAGTAGAGGCAAATGTCTCAAATACTGTGCAAATAGGACGGAGTTTAAAATTCTGTATCTACCCTCTGTTTGTGTGTTTTGGTGTGAAATGTCCCTTTAATTAAACTTTTCACTACACTTTGATTAGTAGCCAAAAGCATCTGAAATCCTGAAAAGCCATAGGTTGAATGCAGGGCAAATGTACAGAAGCTGTATTGATTTGTAGCCATGCCATCTTCCCATAAATAACTGGCTTCTCTGTCAGTGCAGAATTGAGATGCAGCTCATTTCTCAAAGCCCTCTGTAATAGAGATTTAACCTGACTGTTATTTAAGCGAGCTCACATCATTATGAGCTGCATTCAAATATCTCTGAGCTCACCCACTGCTCTCCTCTCAGACAGGGGCCATGCCTGCCTGCTCTGTTTACATCACCGTCCACCATGTTGTATACTCAGAGATACTTAATACTTCCATTCAGTATCCAGCCAATGCAAAAAAAAAGAAAGAAAGACCTCTATTAAAATGCAGTTAGCCTTTGTCAGTGTTCATTGCTTAATGGAAGGGTCATCAATTATTCATGTTTTAAGAATTGTTTGCATTTTTCCAGGCCTCTGACTTTGCATTTATGTACGTGACAGTAAAAACCTAGGGATTCATCGGTTTTGTTTTCTGCTCTCTCTCTTCGCCACAGGCACAATGGAACGGCTTGACAGGACAAATAATTATAAACAAGACAGACGGCCTGCGGAAGGAATTTGATTTAGACGTCATCAGCCTAAAGGAGGATGGCTTGGAGAAGGTGAACTATCTGACCCGTGTTTATAGCAGATTGTTCATAAAGGCTGTTATTTTGCTGTAGAAATTCAGGGGCAAAGCTGAACTGAGGCAGACTGCTATTCACTGTAATCTTGTTTTTCCCTATAAGATGTTGCTGTTAAACTATATACAAAATTCACAGAATTAAACAATAGCTTAAATCTGGTGTGATGGGGTTCAGGTTAGGAATGTGTAGCTTTCATTTTAAACTCAAAAGTTTGTGGATACTGTAATTACTGACAATGCTGCTTCTACCGTTGACAGGTCAGTCATAAGCCTGTTATGTGTTTATTTCTCCACTACAAATAACCTAAACCTGTGTTGGGAACAAAGATTGCATTTAAAACAAAACAAGACTTACTATATCTATCTCAAAGCTATAATTTCACCACCATTGTTGTACATTTTTCTAAGTTCAGGGCTCTGTGATTAAAATGCTTTCTCTTTATTATTTCTGCAAGACAATCGCAGGCAACAACCGCCTCAATAAAGTGTGGAAAAAGGTCTGTACATAAGATGCATTGGCAGACTAAAGGATTATAGACACTGTGCCAATTGACTGCACAGTGTCTATAGCACCATCTATATACGTCTATAGCCTGATGCTTTCTGTGATGTGACGTCTCCCCTTTACATAATGAGTAGGTTTTAGGTTTTAGGTTCTGGTCAAGGGAAATGTTCAACATTTCTGTCCTGGACATTACATAGTTTTATAAGATATTGTGTTTTGACCTCCTTTCCTTCCTTGTCCTCTCACACTCCCTCATCTCTGTATGTTTTCTGTACATTTTGCCTCTTAGTACTTGTATCTTTTTCCTTTGCATTGTTTACCATGCAAGTGTATGCCATGTGAAGGTGATTCAGACGGTTGAGGATCCTTGACATCCAGTCAATGTGGTTATTTGGATATTTTATTCTTTACAGATTGGCGTGTGGAACTCTCAAACAGGCCTTAATTTAACAGACAGCAACAAAGATTCATCCACAAACGTGACTGACTCAATGGCCAACAGAACCCTTATTGTCACTACTATTCTGGTATGAATTTGAAGTGCAATCGCGATCAGACAATATTTGTTCGACCGTGTCTTGATAAAACTAATGAGTCTGTGCTGTGGCTTTTCTCCAGGAAAATCCTTACGTCATGTATAAGAAGTCTGATAAGCCGCTGTATGGAAACGACCGCTTTGAGGGCTACTGCCTCGACCTGCTCAAAGAGCTCTCCAACATTTTAGGCTTCTCCTATGAGGTGAAGCTGGTGTCAGACGGTAAATACGGTGCTCAGAACGACAAAGGCGAGTGGAACGGCATGGTGCGAGAACTCATTGATCACGTGAGTATCAATCAGGCTTACTTCTAGAGAAACAACATTCAGGTGATCAGCAATGTCAGCTGATTGTGTTTTTCTTCTCTGCCAGGTGGCCGATCTCGCCGTGGCTCCTCTCACTATCACGTATGTGAGGGAAAAGGTGATCGATTTCTCTAAGCCCTTCATGACACTGGGGATCAGCATCCTCTACCATAAACCCAACGGCACCAATCCAGGAGTGTTCTCCTTCCTCAACCCACTGTCTCCTGATATCTGGATGTATGTGTTGCTGGCATGCCTTGGTGTCAGCTGTGTGCTGTTTGTCATTGCCAGGTAAAGTGCTACATGTGGAAAAAAAGTGAAACAACTGGATTCAACAATACATACTGTATTTAGGATTTAGCAACATTAAACATGGTTTAGGATTTGTAGATTTGCCATAGCTCAATAAGTGTGTTGTAAATGCTAATGAATGAAACAAAATAATAACCAGCAATTTGGATTTTTCAGTAATCAATCATTAATACCAGCTGCAATAGGTTACATGTTTCTGTATCACTGGTCAGCAATGTGTCAGAATGACAATTTCCTGTTTTTCTGATGCCAGTAAAAAGAACTGGAAAAGATGTAAGACGTAGGCAGTAATGATTAAATATAAGCTGTTTCCTCAGAGGTAAATATTGTTTTATATTTGGTTTCAACATCATTTTTATGTTTGATTCTTCACTTTCAGGTTCACTCCATATGAGTGGTACAACCCTCACCCCTGCAACCCAGACTCAGATGTGGTTGAAAACAACTTCACTCTGATAAATAGTGTCTGGTTTGGAGTTGGAGCACTTATGCAACAAGGTATATTTACTGAAGGTTCCCAACCGTAAACCACCTTTGTTCATAGAAATGTTAGTGTGGTCATCACTGTCTCATGAGGTATTTGTAGAGTTCACAATTTACTATGTGCTCTCATCTAACAGGATCTGAACTGATGCCTAAGGCCCTCTCCACCAGGATAGTTGGTGGAATATGGTGGTTCTTTACATTGATTATAATCTCCTCATATACTGCCAACTTGGCTGCCTTTCTCACTGTGGAGAGAATGGACTCTCCAATTGACTCTGCAGATGACTTGGCCAAGCAGACCAAAATAGAGTATGGTGCTGTAAGAGACGGCTCCACCATGACCTTTTTTAAGGTAACCTTGCCTCTACTGTAAATGGGAAAGTAATTGTACAATAGTGAGGGGGAGGGTTGCAGACATGAGCACCACTTTTGAGGGCAGTTAGCCTGACAGGTTTTACCCCTGAGCCATCAGTTCTCAGTCATCACACTTACATGATATTCATTGTCCGATGGGTTGGCAGAGAACAGAATTGGGGGGGGGGGAGGCAGCAAAAGGTCAGTAGCTTAGAAATGTCTTCATACCCACAGCAGCAACACAAAAACCTGTGGGCAGTTTTTCTATGAAGATTTGAATGATGTATTACTTTGCTTGTAGCACATGTACCAGTTTATCTGGATGTGTGGTGGAAACTGAATTAACTTGAGGAAGAGTTGTACATACTTGTCACATCCCATCTCCTGCCGTGCCTCAGAATGATCGCTCCAGTCAGCAGACAGCCTGAAAACACTGTTTTATTTGAAATATTGTAGGAATAAGTGTCAACCACTGACTGTGTAGCCTATCAACATCATCTATTGTGTTGAACACATTGTTTTGAACTTCCATAAATCCTGACTCTTGTTTCAACAGAAATCTAAGATCTCAACTTATGAGAAAATGTGGGCCTTCATGAGCAGCAGGAAAAATACAGCCTTGGTGAAAAACAACCGGGAGGGGATCCAACGGGTCCTCACCACAGACTATGCTCTTCTGATGGAGTCTACCAGCATTGAATACATCAGCCAGCGCAACTGCAACCTCACACAGATCGGGGGCTTGATAGATTCAAAGGGCTATGGTGTGGGAACACCAATTGGTAAGAGTGATGAGTAGAAATTACACACTAACCGCAATAACCAATAAATGCTCCTTAAACGTCTAGGAAAACAACAAACCCAGCTCTTATGTAGCTTGTAATAGAAGTAATCATGGTTTTCGATCTGGTGTTTCCTGCTGTAGGCTCCCCTTACAGAGACAAGGTCACCATTGCCATCTTGCAGCTTCAGGAGGAAGGAAAGCTGCACATGATGAAGGAGAAATGGTGGAGGGGGAATGGCTGTCCAGAGGAGGACAGCAAAGAGGCCAGTGCCCTGGGTGTGGAAAACATAGGGGGAATCTTTATCGTGCTGGCAGCTGGACTAGTCCTCTCAGTTTTTGTAGCGATCGGAGAGTTTATTTACAAATCCAGAAAAAACTTGGACATTGAGGAGGTGAGTGTCGGCCAGTGCGAATGGCACAACAAGTATTAACACAGTAGGGGATTCAATGTAGACTGTTATGGACTTACTACACGTTTGCATTGTCATTGTTGTTGTCAGTGGACTACAGTAAACACTGGGCCAACAAAAATTTCAAGTCTGAATGTGTTGAACTGCATTGTTACAATCAAAACGGATAACTTTTTAACACAGAAATTAGTGTTTTCAGTAGTTTTTATGTAGAGCACATGAACATTTAGTCTTGATTGGAAGAATACATTTGAAACCCGTTTTATGACGACAGATGGTTATTGACTTCTGACATCATGACACTTTACCATCTTGGCCTTTCTGTTTTTCGCAACAACAAAAAAAACAACATTGTACATTGTAACATTGTAACATTGTTTTGTGTGGAAAAAAATGTCATTGTCATGCCATGATATTGTGAGTAAGTGACGGTAAGTGGTATCTTTTGAGACATGTTTGCCATGTTAATTTCAATAACTGCAGTAGGTTTGAGAGGATTGTTTTTCATATTTACAGCGCACAGAAACTGACATAACACCACTACTTCTTACCACTTTTATATGTACTCATGTATTGCAAAACATCTTTTGATTTACTCAGTGATGGTTGTTTCCAATTTGTTTATGAATGAGAGCTCCCTCAAGATTTTATTCATCAATTTGCTTAATGTCTATGCTTGTTTTGTTTTTGTTTTTTTGCTTTTATATCATATGAAATTCATGAACATGCATGTATAAGTTCCGTCATGTTGGAACTGTTTCGGAATGACTAAAGTTATGTAAGAACATTACATCCTTAACCCTTTTGTTTCCCTTTCTGTTTTGGTTTTGATCCCTTTTTTCTGCATTCCTTCACTGAATGGAAATTACTTTTCATTCACAAAACCTTTGGGTTACATCGAGAAGATCTGAGGTCTTGTAAAACTGATATGTCTTTAAAAATGTGGTGTTCCTATTTTGCACACGTGATTGTAGGGATATTCTCTTTCAAATAATAATTCTGGCCATTTATGGGGAACAGTTTTCAAGAGACACTAACTCATGTTATCACAGAACCAGGGTTATAAATATTACTGGTTATTGTTGGGTTAGGGGTTAGGGTTAGCACTATAGAAAACCTGCTTTATTACACATATTATTTTTATAAGCTTACAATCTAAACTGTATGTCACAAAGGTCTTATTTGTAGCACATAGATGTTTCTTGCATTCTTAAAAACTCCAGACTAATCAACTGTTTTACATTTTCAAATCACTCTAGCTTTTAGTAAACAGGGTCAAGATAAAAGATGGTCTCTGGATTTGTTGTTTCAGCAGTCTTTACTCTGGTTTATGGCATGTTCCCTAAGCTCAAAAGTAGCCTGTACTGTCCCTGTTTTCACCTCTGCCCAAGCCCATATTAATTTCACTCAGGCTTTGGCTTGGAAGTAACATCCTCATTAAGCGAAGGATTATAAACACATATTCCACACTGGTCTTAAACTGTAGGTGCTCACTCAGACACACAGATTAGAAAATCCTGCAGATGTAATGAAATTCTGCTTTCCACAAATGTGACAGGTAAAACTGAGCTTTGCTTGTTTTGTCTCTGTCTTATAGGATTTGTGTCACATTCAAAATGATGTGACAGAATTTCAGGTTTGATACGATTATTGCTTCCGACTAAAGACAGTTGGGTAGGATTTACATCTGTCCAATGCCACGTACCGGTATGCTTAAAGTCAATCAATTAGCAAATGGAAAGGATGACAGTGGGTGTTAAGTGGAAAATTTTTGAGATACAGCAATATAATTTCACGCATCATACAGTCAGCATTGTTTTAAAATGCTAAACTTTTGGATGAAATAGCCCCAGCATTTAAATGAATGGATTCAGCATCATCAGTTTGCATACTAATGATGCAAACACAACTTCTATCACTTTTCTAAAGTTAAGGTTTAACTGTTCCTGGCCACCATTTGAATTTGACATTTAAATTCTGATAGTTTTACTAAGTGTGATTACCCACCAACAAAACAAAAAAACAAACATATTTTGATGTGAAATCAGGGCTCATTTGGTGCAAATATTGAATATTCCAATAACACCAACATACTACAGCAGAAATCATGAATGAAGACAAAGTTCATTTCTGAATGTGTGATACCAGGTTCAAATCAATCAGCTGAAACTCTTTTGAAGTCTAAAATGTTTTTTTGTCTGTTTGTTTTTGATGTTTCAGTCTATTGTCCAATGGATTGATTGATTTTGACCTTGCAGCCATTCAGTGTTTTTTCCACTTTTATCAGTCCTCTATTTTTGACAGTTGACTGCATTCAGTGCTGTGATGGAGAAAAAAAATCCAAACCATGACTTCACCATGTTCCTGTGTCAGACAAAGACGAGGAAAGCAATAGTCTAAAATATTGAGTTTTTAATTAATTTGATTTAAAATGCTGTTCTATACATTCATATAACTTTATTAATAAAGATGAATCCCATATCCTTGTTTAAAATGTTTTAAATTGTTCCTAGAGCAGCACTTTCAGCCAAATGATTCAACTGAATTGATTCAAGTGTCTTTTACGCACATTTGACAAAACTGGCAACATTTTGATGCTCACTGTTTAGCTGATATTCCACTTAAAGTCAATAAAATCGGTGCGTAGAGAGAGAAAAAGTTTATGTTGAGTTGGAATGTAACAAAGTAATCACATGTTAATCTATGAGTTCTGCAAATGAGGGTATGGTGGATTCTGAAAATTAATTCTGGTCAATTACAACATAGAAAAACACAACATGCATGGATGACTAACACAGTGTGACTGTTCAATGATGGCTTCCTCTAAATTTTTTTCTGCACTGCTAATCTGAAAAAATGACTCACTGCTGAGTCTAACTCTCAAAAGAGCATAGTTAATTAAAAACCAGCGTATTTAGCAGAATTGCAGACATCATTTTTACTTTTCCACTTTTGATGCTGATAAATTCTTATAATTTCTCCATGACTTTTCAAATAGTCGCAGTCTGACACAGCATGACCTTCTGGCGGATCTTATCCTGAAAGGCACTTTTCCTTGTGCTTCTAGTGTTACTGAGGACTATTAAATCAAGAAAACAAGTGTGAATGTAATCTGTCACTGTACAAGCAGCTGGTTGATAATCTGACGGTTGCAGCCCAGGGTGCTAGCTAGCTGGGTTCGACACGTCCCCTGGTTTCTCTCATTTCTCTGAGAGATTACAGTATTATGGTCTTCATTTATATAATCCTGTCAATGGGATACAGCCCCTCTCTCTGCACTACCCCCAAAATGAAGTTCATAGTGACTGCAGCATGTAATCAGTTAGGATACAGTAGCTCAACAGCTTATAAGACTTATGCTGTGTTGCAAGAAGGTCATGGACCTTATGCCAGGATTGATTATACAAGTATTGTGTCTTTCTCTAGGATCCTGCCCTCTGATACAGAGACTATAGCGGTATGGGGTTGCCTATTCCATGTCATAGAAATCACTGGAGTGCTGCTATTTTAGTTTACACAAGGTGCATTCTTAAAGAAAATAAGGGATTTGAGCATTAATTGATGTATCAGGGTATAATCTGGTGTTTACTGAAGTGAAGACCAGCATTATCATATCATGAATTCTGGTTTATATTATTTTGATGTTACAGCAATTGGGTGTGTGTGTTTTTTCCAGACATCTCATGTTTGTCTCAAAATTAAAGTGGATATGCAAAATATGTACAATCTTGTAATCCAACAATGTTGTTGCGTTTTTAACATAACCTGCAAGAAAACAATTGTATGTGTGGCCCAACCAGAATCGGCCAGTGCCGGCCTGTTGTTAAAGTCAATTAATCTTCATGAGTGTTTGAATTTTATTAGCATATACTGTATATTCTTTTGCAAGCAAGCCAACTTCCAGATGTTTTCATTTCTAATCCTTGTTTTTCTCCCTCGCCTCCTGTTTCCTAATCCTTGCTACCTAAAGTATTGTGGAGTCTGTCTGTCAGAGGATAATGACTGGAAGCATTGGAAAAGTAGGTAAAAGGGACATACATCGACCCCTTTATAAAAATAAAACCATATTGTGTGACAAAACAAAATGGAAAAGTTAAAATGGACTGATAATTATATTAACAGTAATCTGATCTAATTCATTCTGACAATGTCTTCTTATGATTAAAAAAAAAAAGATTTCATTGAAAAAAGGGAGGGGGGCAGGGGGTGGATGAAAATGATGGAAATAAGTGAGAGATCTTCATCCAGATTTTGGGAGAAAAAAAAGGAAAAGGAATATAGGCTCCAACACAGAAGATATGTCAAGACTGATACAGAGTTCAAGGGGGCTTTGCATTAATCTCGCGTTGTAATGACAGTTTAAGGTTTTGGTATTCTGATGAATTCCAGGATTGGGCTTAAACTGCTTTCATTTTGTTTGCTGGTATTTAATCTTCTAACCCTGCGTTCTTAATGAGAACTCAGAGCAGGTTTTTAATCTCGCATGAATGAGGCCGCGGATTATGGGCCTCTGACCTTGCCATGCCGCACAGCTGCTTCCTCCTCAAATCAAGTCTCTCGTCCCGTGTAGCTTGCAAAAGAGGATAATCTTACTTTTTGAGCTACAATGCTCCAAAATCTAAACTGTATATAAAAGACACAAACACTGAAGAAGAATCCTAATTTTTGGAAATTCAGAAAGGGGTCCGGCTTGATGCTTTGTAAAGCTCTGGTATTTGAAGGTGGTGCCACTTTTGACAAGCATCAACTCGAGGATTTTCTCCAGATGTGTGTCATGGCAGCACAGGGAGATGATATCTGATGTCTGTGGTATTATCATCTTCTAATCCTTTTGACTTTTAGATGCAACACTACTTGTAGAGTCAGAGTTGCAGCTTTGTGTGCCTGTGTGTGTGTGTGTGTGTGTGTGTGTGTGTGTGTGTGTGTGTGTGTGTGTGTGTGTGTGTGTGTGTGTGTGTGTGTGTGTGTGTGTGTGTGTGTGTGTGTGTGTGTGTGTGTGTGTGTGTGTGTGTGTGTGTCAACTTCTCAAAGATAGGTAGGAGTTCTATTAGTTGCTTCAGGGTTGCTTCAGTGTAATTACCACTTTAACCTTGAGGATTGTGCTCTGAGGAAAACACAATGAGATTGCTTTTTATTTCATCGCTCCCCAAGTTAACACAGTAGCTATTTTAAAGGACACACAACAACAAGGCGAGCACCGTCCAAACCAAGAGAAGTAGAAAATTCATATCTGGAGACAAAAACATCTTGACAAAAATTGCTTCTTCAACTTTAAAGGGGCCTTGTAGAAATGGTTTAACGCTGGTTTGTTTGACCACATCTGATACAAGGTCTCCACTCTGAGACGGAGCACTCACACAATGTGAGTTAATATTATAGTTCCATCTCTAGCAGCTTTAAACCTTTAGTAATGTTTATTTCAGTTTTATCTTTTAGCAGCTCACAGATGTTTTTCAAAGCCTGAAACTCAGGCTATCACCACAACCAGAACCAGGCCTAACTAATACAGTAACTGATGAAAAATAAAGGTAGTAGTCAGTGTTTTCTATTCAATGATGTTCAATTTGTTGATATTCAATTTTTCACAATTTTAATTTGTACAATATAGTTTGGAAGATTTTCTTGTTTGTAATAATCATATGCTTTGATCAGAGGTGACTTTCATTTACACATGTGTAAAGACAATTGTGTGTTCTGCGGAAGGACTCAGTTGCTGCGATGCAAGAGAGACACACAAAATGATATTCAGAAACAGTCCAAACAGAATTATCTTTCAAACCGGTGAGGATGAGACGCATCGTTTTGCAGCAGTTGTCACTGAGGAGTCTTTGGAGAGTGGCCTCGCACGTGCCATGCTAGTATAGCTGAAGCAGAGCTTTTGTTAAAAGGGAGTATGTGGGTTTACTGTTGTGTATTTATTTGTTTTGACACGTCCAACTACACCAGCTACCAGAAGAATAATCGGTCTACATGTGGACCTGTGCATGTTGGTATGTTGGTGTGCCATTTGTAAGCAAGTGGAGAATATCTGCTGCAGTTTTGACAAATGCAGTTTAATTTTTTATCTCCTCTTCTTGTGTGACTCAGGTGGCTTACTTTGCTTTCCTTCTCTACAGGTGGCAGAGGTTGTTATGCATGGAACCGGTTTAATAATGACTGAACAGCTTCTGCTTTGTGCTCGATCTGCATCTTGCTAAACATGAATGTGTACGTTCTTGAATAAATAACCAGCCAGTTCCACGAAGTGCTTTGATTCTAAAAAATTGATGCTGAATGTGAGGCTACGCAGATAGCTTTGTTTCAATGACAAACCTAGTTATTTATAGCCCAAGAAACACGTAGCTTCAAGTCAGAAGAAGTTCATTTTATTTTTCACTGATTCACATATTTAACAGACTGTTTAAGGATAGCTTCTTCCTTCAATCTACAGCATAGTCTTACAACTTGATTTGCAATGCTGGGTTACATCAATAGCTCCCAACTTCTTGTCTTCAGACTGTCTGGATGCCTTGATGCTATGCAAAGCTTAGGTCATTAATCATTTTGATCTGAGTTTCTTTTTAAGTCATATCATAAGTCCACCTAATTAGTCTCTGTTGCTCTGACAGAGAACTAATAAATCTATATAAAACTGATCAGGTTTTCTGTCAAGTTACAGTATAATACCACTTTGTAATACCATCACCATTACCCATCTTTAATATTCCAAAAAGGCCAAAAACGTATAAATCTTGCATAAAGCTCTCATAAACAAAGCTTAGTCTCTTGCAGAGACAGTGCAAAAGGAACAGTTCATACTGTTGTGTGGTATTGTAGTCGGTCAGTGATTGGTCATCAGAGCTGGTGAGGTAAAATAGAGTTGTATTTCCATCTACTGGCCAAACTGTGGTACTGTACATCAATAGAGTGGAAAATATTCTAGCTTTTCGTGAGCTGAACTGAAACACTGAATGGTAACAAAATGCCATTGATTTAATCTGTAATCCATGAAAGCATTTAATAAAAAAAATACTTAACATGCAGACAGACCGAAAGTTAAGAGAATGCCATCAATATGGGCTTTGGGTTAATGTGCGACAGTGCTTGAGACAAGAATATACAAAGATTGCCTTTTTCTACTCATACTATACTACTGCATAAGGCACAGATTGCATCATATAACATTTCTTATGTTCCCCTGTAACATCTCCAGACACACTGCAACCATACTTCAAATACTGGGGGAAGCTGACAGTTATTCATTCAAACTATACATTATGTTATGTTATGTTATGTTAGCTGTAACAATTCCTCTAAAGCTATGGTAAAAAGTTCTGTTAGTGCTGTGCATATTTTACGAAAGCATACTGGTGGAATACAACAGTATCAGTGTCAAGATTCTAATGACTCATTAACCTATAATGAAGGAAACATCTTAACCATCAAAACTGTGAGTCTGTGTGGGTGTAGGGGTGTGTTCGTGTGCATGTGTGTGTGCAAAGAGATCATCATTTCAGCCATCGAAACACAGTCAGGTGGTGAGTGTCCCTGAGAAAATCAAACTCATTCTAAGAACCATCTTCCTAATTTACAAATGGAAATGTTTGGAAATGACTAGAAATTGTCGGCACCTTCAGAATGGTGAATACTGGATTTTGTGTTTCCTACAGTGAAATGCATATAAGAAATACAGCGAAGGAAGTTGACATTTTTCCATGTCAATTTAAGATACGTCTATCAGGCAGAAAATTATTCAGTCACACACACAGGAAAGCATGTCCATCCCAAAAAGGGGATTACAGTATACTCAAAGTTCACCCTCTGCCCATAGTCCTGAATAATTACAGATGACAATGGAATCTGAGTCCAATTATAAGCTGTTGTTCATGTCCAGACAAGCGTTGAGCAGAGATGCAGGAAAAGAGCAGCTCTGTGGAGAATCTGCTTCCTCTGTGTGTGTGCCAGTCTCTGGTGCAACAGTCTTAACTGACTCTGCAGGCGGCCCGCTTGGGTCACAGTCTGAAGAACAACTTACCATTTCAATAGTGATCTCGGACTCCTCGTCTTTCCCCGCGAGGCTAGGGGAGGACATGGGGGAGTCTGACGAGGAGAGCTTGGCAAGAAGCTGCAAGTGGTCCTGCTCGGAACCACACTCGATGCTGACGCTCTTACATAAGCCACAGAAACTCTGTCGCGTCTCCTCCAGGTTTTGCTCCAGCTCAGTTTGCTCCCGCAGAAGCCGATCTTTCTCATTTTTCTGTAGAGAGGGTGACAGTAAAGCACCATCACTTTCTCATCTCCTTTTCAGAGCACAATGCACTTTTGTTTTGAACAAAGTACCGAAAAATGAAGAAGTGAAAATTAAATGGCAACGCCATGGAGATGATCTAGAGTTTGCAACACACTGTCCAGTAAGACTCATTCCTCTTTCTTTGTTAATGTTTGGAATTTAAATATTTTCTCGTTCAGTCTGTTCTATTTCCACCAATGACCTCCTACGGTTGTTTCACATTTTACACCTATGTAATTTCAGGGAAGAACAAGCAAGATGTCTTGTCCTGTGGTCCACACACTCAGGGAGTTGTGTATAATTGTGTGTGTAAAATTGCTATTGCAGTTTTTTGTCATGTCAAATGCACAAAAGGTTAAAATTTGTACTTCTATTAGCATTTCAGCTCTTCTTATTGGTCCTCACTAGAGGTCAATAAAGGTCACAATGTGCCTATTACTCGGGAAAAACACTAAATTAAAAAAACAAACGGTGTTTGACAATGTGTTGCAAACACTAGACATATAAAAGGGCAACTTACTAATCTTTTGATTTCACATTCTAGCTGGTGTATACTGTCTAGTTTCCTCTTTCGGCAGCGCTGTGCAGCAACGCGGTTTTTGCTTCTTCTGCGGACATCGTGGACAAACTCCAGCTGATCTTGGGTCAGGTTATGGTGTCTCAGAAGCTGCTGGAAGGCACTCCGGGTCAGTGTTGAGATCTGCTCCACCGGAAAGGGGAGCTGAATCTGTAGAGTAAAGGGTTTAGGAGTTAGATTTATTGTACTTCAACTGACAGCAATCAAACATCAGCCGTGAACCACTATGACCTCTGCTGCTCGCTTGTTGTTGGCCTCAGTGTCTCCATCTGTGTCCAGGTCTGAGTCATCCCCAGAGTTGACAGAGGAGGACATGTATGGGCTCTTCTCTGCCTGGGACAGAGTGTCGGTGCGTGGAGCCGGGTCATCGTTTGTCCCAAGGTCCCTGAGGAAAGGACAGTCTCCTACACTGGAGCTCAAGTCCAGCTGCTTAAGCCAATGAAAGTCTGATGCTTTTGCCAAACTGTTTTGGTCCATGGGATCCAGGGGGAGTGGTTGAGCCTGAGATGGGCAGAGGTCAGGCCAAAATCCCTTTGCCAGATGTTCAGCCACTTCCCTCTCCACGCTGCTCCTCTCCCCAAATCCCTCCTCGTGGCTTAAATCAGTTAGCGTGGGGTCTGAGAGATCACCTGTCATTCTCTGTTCAAGACCGGCCTCACTCTGCTCTAATAACTGGCTGCAACTTTCTGCCCCTGATGTGTTGAGAGGACACGAACCAGGGTTACAGTTAGTTTCAGCACCAACCGTCTCAACAGTCTGTTTAACATCTCTGCCTGCTGGCTCAACGAGTTCTGGCAGATTCACATCCCCTGCAGTCGACAGCTCACAGGGTAAGCCGCAGTCTGCCAAACTCAACTCACTTTGATTACACACATCTCCTATCTCTAAAATGTCTCTTTCACAAAACTGAGATGGATGATCGGTTTTGTCAGAGTCTGGGCAGGGCAAAGACAAGATGGGGCACACACCGTTTGCTGTTAACTCCAGAGATAAGGGGGCCATTTGTGGCCCGCAGTTCTCCAAACAGAAGTGTTCTTCCCCGCTGTTTGTCTGACCCTGCGCACTCTGAGGACACTGTGATGGGAAGTCTGTTTGTTCATTACCTACTGAAGGCACTGAGCTGTGAGACTCAAATGATTTTGGTTGGCTGCTCTCTACACTGGCACTGGGATCCCGGTTCCGACAGCAAGTTCTACGCCTGGCCTCCTGTGAGGTTCTTTTGCCTTCAGAAAACTTTGGGATGAGGAAATCAAAGCATGCTGACTCCAGGTCTTGAAATCCTAAAAACTCAGCACTGCTGTGAATGGCATTAATGTTTTCTTTGGTGAAGAGCAGCTTTGATGTGTAGGCAAATTGAAGCAAAGGTTCAAACCCCTCCACAGTCACCTGTGGGGGAAAGATATAACAAATTGTTGAGTCATCATAAAACTCATACTGGAATAACATACTATGAAATGAGTATGAAACTTAAACAGCTCAAAAAGTAACAGAGACTTTCCGCACTCCTGAAATGTAGACCCTCAATTTTTCTAAAATGCATAAGAAACCATTCACAATAGCTTTACACAATATAACTTCAGCATCTAGAAAACACAGTTATCAAATATAAAACGCTATATAACACTGTATTGTTATCCAGGCCTGACAGATATTGGTAAAGCATTGTTGTCTCACACAAGAAAGTTGCCTACTGTATAAGTAACAATACAATTTTGTTTGTTTTGGGGCAAGTCTTGTATGTTTTCTTACAGGTTGCTTAGCAGCTATCAACAGAAGCTCTCCTCTTTTTAGACCAAAGTGCAATATTAATATCATACTGGTTAAAGACTTCAGTCTAAATTCATAAGCTTCATGGGAAGTCATTGGAAACATACTGGTGAAAAAGTAACCAATTCGTGCACAGATCAACTAATTATGCCAGTTTTTCTCCGATCCTTCAGCCAACCAGCAGGACACTGACCTCATCAGGTAAATTGACGATGGAATTCTGCCTAGTGACACTGGTAATCTTGCTGTGAAAGTATTCACTGCAGGAAGCCAAGACGGAGCTGTGGGCCCGGAAACTCCTGTTCTCCACCACCACTGTCACGTCACACAGGACATCCTGCTGCCTTTGGTCATTCAGACACTGCAGGACATGGGCGCTGTGCACGGCAGACTGAAACGTGAACACTGACCTGCGAGGAGCTTGGAGCGCCATGGTTCATACAAGCTCAGCCTGTGTGTCAGAGGGAGCAGGGGAGGGGAGGGGGCGTCAAAAAAAAAAGCACAGCAATACACAGTGGTGAAATGTTGGATTCTTGCAGCAATGATTAGTCACTGTTCAGTCTTAGTCGGCCAACTTGTTTTTATTAGTCAATCCAGTTTTTTTTATTATTTTATTAATCCAAAAACAATTATGATTATGATTACGGATTTGAAAATCACCACCTTTCTCCTCTTAATAAGTGTAAACAAAGTAAATGGAATCTCCTGGAGTTCAGTTCACTGCTGTTATTGACCAAACCATTCATCAATATTGTAATTCCCAGATGAAATGTTACTTCTTCACATTCAGGACACACCCCAAACCTTTTAAAAAGGGAGTTTTAACAATTTGTAAAAACATTGCAAATGTACCTTTCCACTACTAACTTATAGCATCTTTAGTGATATTATTATTATGATCAGCAGAGAAGGTCTGGGAACAGGCAAGTGAAAGTAGTGTACCTCCTCAGTCAAAGAGATTATTGATAACATAAGAGTTAGCTAAATGTATCGTAACCATTCATGAACCTTATGTCACACTAGTTTTAAACTTATGTTATTACAAGTGACTAGCCTCTCCACTGGGGGGTCAACGAGCTCCGGTGCTTTTGTCTGACTCAGTTAAAAGATTACTGTACACATTAAAGCTACTCACATGTAGGCTACTTAATGTTGATACTGAACTGACAGGGATAAAAAATTAGACTGACAGTTTTCTGATCATCTTTATTTAGCTTTGACAATTGCATAATAGCTGAGTAATTGTAGCTTGGATGGGGTGTAATTTGCTTTAACTTAGGCAGCAAGTTTAAAATGCTGACTCATATTTAGCCAAGTTACCAAACTGGGCCTTGGTGGAGAAGCGTGACGAGCGACGTCAGAAACTTTATATGGAAAGACACGATGTTACTAACATGTAACAACACTTTCCTAAATACATTTATGTAATATCTCACATGTTATCTAAGCGGGAAAAGCGATAGGCTTGCTAACAGTTTTGCCGTTAGCTACAGTATAATAAACGCACCGCGCGAGCTTTGTGTTGGTGGCGGAAAAAACAAAACAAAAACAAACCCACGACCTATTTGGACAGAAACTAAAAGAGACATTGGTTTAAAATCCGAAACGTTCACTGACCTGCCATGTCAGCTGGATAACACTGCCATTTGTAAATCTTAGGTAGAGACGACCCTGGCCTTCCGGAGCCAGACTTTCCTCTCGTCATGTGACAGTTTGGACCAGGAAAAACTGTCCGCACCTACTGCGCATGCTCAGTGTGAGAGTCAAAGAGCCATGACACAAACCAGGAGGAACTTTCTCTCATTTTGAAGATTTTCATTACATGATGACATTGATAAAAATAGACATATAAATATTTTTCTTTTACAAATTGTTTTCCCCAACTTTCATTTATCTACTGAAATTAAAGACAAATCCACCATCACTATGTTGAATGTCCACTTTGAAATTTATGTCACACCTTGTCATATTCCCATGAGAAACATACAGTTTAGTCCCGTTTAATATCTGAAACACTGTATGGCTACTGTGATCAAAATGTCAACAATGTCAAATGTCCCTTTTGTACGATCAATTCAATTTCATCACAGCCCAGTCGAGTCACTGTCAAAATAGGCCGAGGGTGGTCAACTGAGGAGCTGAGGCGGCAGCAGCAGCAGCAGCAGCGACAGCAGGTTGGCTTGTTTGGATTTCCTGAGTAGTGAGGCACAGTCTGATTAAAGGATCCTTTCATAGAAGAGGAGGTAGGCTTGGCAACTCTGGACTTTGCTCTCGCTCACAGGCTGAACGCTTGTGTCGCTGATATGGAACCAGGTCCCTCTGGGCGGCTCTGCATCTCCTGAGGGGAAGAGATGAAGTTAGTGGAGATATTTAGAGCATTAATAAGGACAATTAGGACAAAGTTATTGTTATGTTGTATGCACCAGTACACCTACCTTCTGCTGTGATTCCATTGGATAAGAGTTTAGGACACTCAGGTCGTACTTTGACATAGGCAGTGTAATGACCTGACCTCATTGTCCCACTGTGCTCTACGATGCCGTACAGACTGTACAAGATCTGAGAGTCTCCTTCTGTCATGTTCTGTTTGGAAACAACATCTTGTTAGTGCTGAGAGCAAAATCAAACAACGATACATTTACGAATGGGTCAATAAGAGTACTGATAAATTATGAAACTTGCTTATCTCAATATTTACCTTGCATTTGACTGCACAAAAAGAAGCTAGATCCAGTATCAGAGGGAATTGGACATGTCTGTTCACCTTACAAATACTGTATCCATTCTAGAGAAAAAATAAATATTGTATTGAAACTCAACATTGCGGGTTTCAGTGCCTTTAGAAAAGACGGAAAAATATTTTTAAAACGATAGAATGAGTAATGGTTCTTCAAACAGTCGAGTGCAGCTATGGATAAAAAAATGCTGGTTTTTTTTGTCTTCAACTGTCTTACCTGTTGAAATCTCTTCAAATGAAGGGTAAGCACTGGTGGGGGAGAGGAGATCAGCATTTGCTTCAAGGCATCAGTATAGACATTCTTCTTGGATCCTAAACAGATAACAAATAAAGATGACAAATCTCACTCATCCCCAAATGAAGGCAAGAAGCATCAAGAAAAGTAAATAGCAAAAAGTATGTATCTACAGAAAAAATAAAAAAGACCAAGGAAAAACTGGATTTTTGACTCTGTACTGTCCAAAATCCACAAACATGCTCAGTATCAGGAACAAAAGCATAGTAACACAACAATGGATCAAATATGTTCCGGCAGAGAAATTCCACACACCTCCAGCTTTGTCTTTGTTCCCCTGCCGTTTTGTGCATGTGACACACAGCAGGCTGTTGTTCTGCGTGAGCGTTTCCACCTCTGTGAACTGAAACAGGCATGACTGTACTGAACACTCCGATTTCTCGGGAGCTGTTCTGGTCGCCAGCGTATGGAAGGCCAGCGCTGGGTCCTGATTTACTACAGTGTACTCTTTACACTCCAGAGGCTCTTCTTCAATCTCCATGCCTTGTTCCGCAGCGTCCGAGTCCTCTATGAAGGCTTCATCCAGGGTTACTTTCTCCATTTCGCTCACAAGCTCCGTGTCCTCCTCTGCTTCCTGTTCCATGTCAGACATCTTGTCATCATCGAAGACGCTGTCCTTTGAGTTCTGCTCCTCTGATAGGACGGTGAAACGGTTGCTGACCGATGAAGCCGCTGACGAGTCGCAGTCGGTCGCTAAATCCTCACCTTCTTCTTTTTCCGTTTCTGCCTCGACTGGGTCAAGTTTATTCTCACCCCCGTCGGCAGCAACAGTTTCTTCTCCCACTGGAGCTTCTTCATGTGTCTCCACGTCAGGTTTTTCCTCTTCATTTGCACCTGCACAAGGATCTGTCTGATCTGCAGGGCTCGGAGATGCGAGACTGTCCAAAGTCGCTCTGCTCCCAAGCTTCTGCTGCCTCTTTTGATTCTATAAACAGAGACAAGAAAACAATACAAACTGTTTAGTTTATTCTGCACAATGATTTAACGCTCATCTATCAAACAGACGAGCGCAGGCAAAAGGAAACAATGTCCTTTGTGTGTATTCACTGAGGCACCTTTGCTTGCTTCTTTGCCTGTTTCTTGGCCTTCTTCTGCTGGTACTTGCTACCAGCCCCTGTGGGAATGTCGTCATCATTTCCATTGGTCAGAACGGGACTGTTTCTGTCGTTCTCGCTCGACTCACTCGTCTTCTGAGCTCCTTTTTTCTGGTTCTTCTTTCTATATGCCTTTAGGGTGTAGTCATAAAAGGGCACATGTTGTTAACTCACATATAACATGAAAAAAATCTAGAAAATAAAAGCATTTTAAAGGGATTTACCTCATCAGAAACAGGAAGTGAAAGGTCCAGAAACATTTCTGTGACGACAGAAACCTGAAAGTGCAAAGTAGAGACCATTCAGCTTGACATTAACGTGACCCCGACAGTTTATCTCAAAGGTTTACCCACAATACATACCGTTTTACACTGTTGACACATTATAGTGCTGGTCATTTCCCCACCGAAAACTTGGTCCACAAAGTTTTTCGGAAATCCATTTTTCTCATACTCTGAAATCAAAACTTCTTTGTCAAAGGGCCACATTTAACTATCAGGTTAAGATTGTATCTTCTACTAGGAGGCAACAAGCGTGTCTCACATCCCAGTTACTTACCTTTAACTAGCGTTTTCAGCTGCTCTCCATCTGTGCTTTTCCCAGACTGTTTCATTGCCTCCATGATCCCTGAGCTTACTCTCTGCAGAAACAAACACAATCTTTAAATGTAAATGATATAAAAAAATAGCAATCTGACAAAGCGGCATAGATAGAAGCCATACAACATTTTTAGTAAATAGCAATATAATTTCAGCTTCTCAGATTGCACTCTAAAACCTCCACTTGTAAAAATTAACAACCCAATTACAATGGTTGCCTGCGAAAGGTCATTAAATGAGACAAAAAAAGAGGCTACTTTGCCACAATTGCTTGCATTTCACGCTTAAGTTGTCTTCAATTTGTGATAACATTTGATCTGAATGACTGGCGCCAGTGAGCCTGAGTGAGAAATCTAAATCTCATTGCCTGTACAGTTCTGCCATCAAAACGATACAATTCCAGTGCACACATGGCCACTTGGAAAGCTACAGTATTCATTTTAAATTAAAATCTTTTGCCAATGTGATATACATTGAGATTTGTTTTAAACTGCCTGTGTACTTTTATTTCCTCAGCTCGCATCCCATCCAGAAGGTAGCGCAGCAGCTCCTGGCTGTCTTGCTGCTGAAATCCTTTGAACCTGACAGCCCTGCAGTAAAGGAGACGAGGTGATGAATGACACTTAAACGCAGGAATGAGCACATGTAACTGCCGAGTTGCTCCTCAATCTGTAGTCACACTCACTTTTTACAAACTTGTGTAAATAACTCCCGAGGTGTAACCACACCCTTTTTGGATTCCTGGATTTCATTGAGAAGTTGACACATAGCCAAAGTCAGTGATCCAGGCTGATCTAGCTGCGCTTCAACAGGCTCCTGAAATCAGAGGAAAAACAAAGTAGCAAATAGTGCAGCAAGCAAAATAAGTCTAAAGTTTAAAAATACAAGTAGAGAACAGCTACACACCAGATTTGAGGAGGCTTCAGGTTTAATGTTGAGACTCATTTTCTCTATTGTCACTTCATTCAGAGTCTGTCTTAAGAGCTGTGTTTGAGACAGATTCTAGAAAACAAAATGAAAGCAATTAATAATAACTCTAGAGTTCACTCAGTACTAACATCCTATAAGGCCTACTCCTACCTGGATGACTGCATTAAAGAAACACGTGTTTCCCAGGTTGCTCAGCCCTTTCACTGAAACGCCATCTTTGTCTTCAGTTATACTGGACTTTTGTGATTTCCCAGCACCCTCTTTCTTGGCATTTTTCTTTTGATAGTTCTTGTTGTTTTCTTTGTTCTCCTTGTCCTCACTCTCCTCTGCTTTTACAGTCTCTGTCTGCTGCTCGGGGTCCAACATGCTGTCCTCCTCTTTCACTCCTAAATAATCAGACATGACATGGTGGACATAGTAATTCCAATACCACATTTAAATTGGAAAAACAGTCATAGTGATTGACTCACTGGTACCTACTTTTCTGTGGTCTCTTTGTGGGATCTGCAGAGGTTTGCTTTTTTAAGTTGGTTAACAGCTGAGCCAAATGCCCGGTTCTGGAGTACTGGACTTCATCATCACATATGTAACACCTGCAGGGATGGCAACACATGAAAAAACAGAACAAGCACTTCTCATTTCAAGCACAATACAATGGCATCAGTATTCAAACGACTTCATGTTTTGCTTTGGCAAACTGAATGGATGTGATTTAGAAAAACACACACCTTTGTATATAAGCCCCCACAATTCATACTGCGTGTCAGGATAAAAACTATGCCACGAAGCCATCTCTTGACCTCCATAATAACATTGTAGAGAGGCATACAGCATATCAGGTGAAGGGTATAAAACCATTACTAAAGCTTTGAGTGTTCCTAGAAGCATAGTGGCTTTTGAATAAAAGAAGTTTGTGACCAAGCCTTCCTAGGTTCTCTGCAAAAAGAAGGAAGGGCAATTGTCTTAGAAGCACTCCAACAGTCAGGCCTCCATGGCATAGTGGCTTAATAGACACCACCTTGAGTACAAGGCATTGGACTTAACCACCAGTTTGGCAGACAGCATTTAAAGGACTGAGGGCACGAGGAAAAATATTCTCTGCTCTGAAGAGCAAAAACTGAACCATTTAGACAGAAAATCCATGATGACACCACTCATCATCACCTGGCTATTACATCCCTACGGTGCAGCATGGTGGTGGCAGCATCATGCTGTGCGTGTGCTTCTCAGTGGCATGAGGAGACTGGTCATTAATGAAGGGCGATGCAGCCACATACTGTTGCTCATTTGATTGAAAGACTAGACTTAACCCTGAAAAACATCTGTGGAGAGACCTGGAGAGATGGAAGCTCCAACCCGGACCCCGAAAATGGCAACTTCTATCTATCCACAATTTAATTTACTACACAATAAAGTGAGAAAAAAGTGACTGAACGCTTGCTGAAGCCTCTGGATGTTCCAGTGATTGATGCATCACAGTAACGTACTCACCACACACTCCAGGTGTCCATGCTGACCACCAGGCAATGTGGATCTGACCGTGGAGTCTCATAATGTTGGATGGCATGCTTGTTCTCTGAGGTACGTCCACAGCCCTTATAGAAAAGACGACACTGGTAATTTACCACAAAAAAAGACACTAAATACATTGTCCCCCATTTGAGCTGATACACTTACTCTGTGGCCACATTTCAAACACATCCATATGTTTGTTGTTTCACTGTCCTCTTCAGACTCCTGTGGCAGGGCGGTGCCGTTATTTTCTTTATTCTCCTCATGATCACAATCCTGGCAGCTGGTCCAATCAGAAATCCCAAAAAGTTTCTTTAGAAGGGTTTGTTCTGTTCCCTTTTTAATATGTTTACATGATGGACCTGTGAAGATTGAAAAAGAAAAATGAAACAAGGTAACAAGGTGAGGTAAAATCAAACTCGGCCTCCAACAGGTTGTCATAAAACATTAAAATGATTATGCATTCACCTGTCAGGTCAATGTCATCATCCTCTCTGGAGCTCTTGTCTTTCCCCCTTTTCTTTCCCATTGTTGCCTGAGCAGAAACAGGGATAAATGGGAGTCAGTCCTCAGAAGTAACGCTAGCTTTCTTTGGCTAAGGGCTGGACCAGATTATAACAATGCTGCTTAACACAATGTAGCGCCCGTTCATTCAATGACACAAAAGAAAACATAATAAAATGTAACGTTATACCAGGTCGCGATTCACATGATGAAGTCATAACTTACTGTCACAAACGGAGCCTAAATCCTCCACAGTTTTCAGTTTCGTTTACTTTGTCTGGATGAATTCTCTCTCTCTCCTTTTACATAGTTCATTTAATTGAACTGGTTGCTACGATTTCATGTAAGCACTCAGATAAGAAGATACGTATAACAAGTTATAAAACTCAAAATTCACTCCGCTGATTTGACGGAAAAAAAAAAAGAAATCCCAGCTGACACATGCAGACAACAGAGGAACAAAATGTGACGGTGTGTGTCACCGGCTCTTCTGCTCGGTGCGTGCGTTTCCTGCGTGTGTGTCGTTTGGAAGAGTCCGACTAGAAACAAATCTCGATAACTAGCTAACGTGGACGTGGTGTGTAGCGTTGGTGTTATACATTTAGGGGATATTTTCAACTTTCTAAATATTTATCCATTGCTTTTCAGACTGGACGACACTTATATGCGAGTAAAATTATATTTGCTGCCGATGACTGGAAAAGAAACGTGTCATTCGTTAGCATGTTCATTTTGTTGACTTAAAAGGACCAAATCTTGACTTTGGACAGATAGCTGTGTTTTTAAAAAATAAGTTAGTGTTATTATTTTTTATATGTAGGGAAGGTCTACACTTGGCTCGTCTTATCAGCATGTCTTACTTGGAGTGGGCTGAGGCTCAGCTTGCAGAGATAGAGCTGCTGACCAGCATGTTTCCTACCCGGGAGGAGCTGGAGCTCACAGACCAGCTGGCACTGGCCGAGCTGAGGGACTGTGTGGAGGGCTCGGCATCAGCAGACAACCCGCCTCCCTCCAGACCACAGTTTCTCATCAAACAGAAGCTGGACTCTGCAAGCACGCCGGGGATGGTAACCGAGGACTGTCTCACCATTTCACCATTGATTTCAAATTGTCCTAAAACATAGGCCTTCTAACTTTTCTTTCTTTTTTTCTGTCACGACATCAGACGGATGTTATTCTGTCATGTGCCTATCCATCTGAATATCCCAGTGTGTTGCCAGAAATAACTGTCCGGTAAGCTATGTGGTGAAAGCATCTATGGGTGAAACTCATTGCATGTAACAATATTACAATAACAACAAGAATAACCTAACTAATATTATTTATAAATATTAATATAATTGTTATGCACTTTTGGGGAAACACAAGATAATTTAATGTCAGGCAGATCAGGAGTGACTAAGAATTAGATAAAATAAAATGCTGTCCATTTAGAAGTCAGGAGACAGTTATGAAATGTCAAAGTAGTCCCTGCAATTTTACAGCCAATGACACTTTAACATTTCTCAAGCAGGAACATTTCAACTTAGCCATTCTGTCAATAGAAATCCCTGCAGCACTGAGCAACTTGACCTGAAAAGGGCTACAAACGGTATTGTATAGGTTGCATGCAACTGTTTAGGCTTTTCTGGGTCCAGTCTAATTGACCATCAGATATTTGAATGTTTGTATCAACAGTTGTCTCTTTCAGCTCTCCAGATGTCTTCTCATTATCCTTGCTTCCTTTGGGTCTTTTGTTCAGCAGCTTTCAAAACCTGTCATTTCACTCTGATGATGATCTATTTGTTTGCTAAATTCATTGTCCTGAATTAATTGCCTTTCTCCATGATTGTGTAGACATCACCAAAGATTGGATGTCTCTTATTTTCCTCCACCTCAAATGTAATGAAAAAGAATTTCTATTACAGTAATTAAACCTGATAACTTGGCCACTGCAGTAGAGCAGTGTATTTGTCCATTTCACTCAAAGGGACAAATATCAAATCTACCATTACAAGTATTTGTATCATTCCCCCCCCCCCCCCCCCCCCATGGTTACATGTATACACTGCATAACCTTGTTCCTTATTCTGCTCCGGTCCTCAAATCTCAATCTTATATTCATGCCCTGCTCCAAACTTTATAACAAAAAGTTGATAGTGCCCAAAGCTTTCTGGAATCATCTTCTCCAATCTATTAGATTTGCTGAATCTTTGGACTGTTTTAAGCAGCTTTTAAAATCCGTCTGTATTGGAAATCCTTTTTGGTTAGTTTTACTTTGATCTCGCTTTGTGCTGCATTTTATATTATAATTTATTACTGGAATTATTTATTCATCTCTGCTTTTTTGTGTGTGTGAAACACTTTTCAAGTCTTTGTTTTGAAAAATGCCATATGAAGCTTTACCTACTTAGAAAAAGAAGCAAAGGACAACAGTGACGTTGGTGTAGGCTAATGTGAAATTTTAGTAATTTAATATTACATAGATGAGCAACACACTAGTGACACGGAGGAAATAGATTATGTGACTGTAGCAGGTGTAGTATGAGGTCATTTTCTACTATTGTGGCTTTATTGGGTGTTAATATCACTTTATGTTGTAAAACCACCAATTTACTGTATTAGCCGTAAATTAAATATATTATTAAATATCATTTGCTTTTAGTAAAGATTGTAAAGGAAATAGTCATTTATTTTTGATATAAGTATATCAGTCTCCTGATACCTTATTTTGTGCTATTTCATTGGGCAAATTTTAGCTTACACATTTCATTTTGATGTTTTTGTTCTCAAAGATGGAAACATTTTTCTCTGACTCCCCCTCATAGCCTCTGTTATGTGTCATAGGTGCACTAGTCTCAGCAGAGCCCAGCAGACACGGATTCACGCAGATCTCAATGCATACCTTTTGGAAAACTGCAAGGGGGAAGTATGTGTGCTCACAGCTGTGGACTGGGTGAAAGACAACCTGCAGCTCTACATCAATAAGAGTTTATCAGCAGCACCAGCTCCTACGAAAGAGGCGTCTTCTCCACGATCAGAGGAAGCGTTCAGCCGGCTGTGGATCTACAGTCACCACATCTACAATAAGACAAAGAGGAAGAACATCTTGGAGTGGTCCAAGGAGCTGGGCCTGTCGGGATTTAGCATGCCAGGGAAACCTGGTATTGTGTGTGTGGAAGGTCCTCAGTCCGCCTGCGAGGAGTTCTGGTCCAGGTACCTTGGTTTGGTTATTTTTAGCAGCTGGTGTCACAGCTAGAAGCTTGCTGAGGTGTGAGGTTTATTATTTTTCTAAACTTTTTCCCATTTCACAGAGTGAAGGTTCTTACATGGAAGAAGATCATGATTCGACATAGAGAGGATATTCCCCTTGATCATCAGCGAGAGGACAGCAGGACTGTTGAAAGTATAGACTCCCTGCGCAAATTCACAGGCTTTGAAGAAGCAATGTTTGACCCCCATGGGAACAGAGGTAATCACATGGACCTTGGGCAGCTCTACCAGTTCTTAAATGAGAAAGGCTGTTGTGATGTCTTTCAGATATATTTTGGCATTGAAGGGAGGTAGTGGTCAGATCAAGAGAATGAAGATACATTTGACTGGTGCCTTGTCACTTGTAACTTTTGCTGAAAATCCATTACCATTGTGCTTTTTTGTTTGTTTGTTACACACACACAAGCACACAAATGGATTGTGAGATTGTGAACACATGGTCACATGTGCCCGATAAACTGAAATAAATGAACCACATTTTTATGAAAGATGCTTGGCTGATACACCGGGGACCTCACTGGCATAAAAGACAGAACATTTCTGCAATTTGAGGCGCACGGTTCTTGCTCTTTTTAGCTAATAAGCATATTTTTCAAAAAGAAGCATTAAAAAGATGTTTACCTGAGAGTTCTCTCAAGGACCTGGGTTATATTTGCAATTTTAATACTCCTGTATGTGCCGCGGATCATACCTTGCCCTAGGTGCTTCTATCCTCGACTGGCACCACTGTGTATCCCTACCAGGCTATTATAGGATTTTCAAGTCTGATAGCACATTAATAATTGGACAACATAGTCAACAATATACTGGATATCTGTTTATGAAATCTGTTGATTTCCCTCTAATGAATTGTAGATAACATAAATCTTTCTCCAATTTGTAGATAACATAAATATTTCTCCAATTTTCTTGGAATGATTAGTTTTTGGATAAATTGTGCATAATTGTGAATCGCACCCTTGCAATTAAAACATGTGGTTATTGAACTCTAACCATATTTTTAGCTTACTAGGTCTGAGATGAAAATTAAAAACAACATTCGCATTGACTTTAATTAGGATTCTGTGCCTTGGTGGTCACATTGGTGTAAGGTGATTGTTTCAAATGTATTATGGATATTTTGTCTTTTTTTTTATATGTCATTTTTATGAAAGCACACAGCTTACATACAGTAGGAAATCTACTATACTTTTTCTTTGTCAGGCCACTATCACTTCATACCACTGTTGTCACATTTATACATCAATTAGAGACTTGTAAGCAGAGGGAGAGTCTGTATATATTCCAGTGTTGTAGAGATACCAACGACTATTATCTCCTCAAAGGAGTTTGAACCTTGGGTGAACATTTCAGAGTTCAGAATATGTTAAAAATTAACTAATGCAACTGGTATAAATAAGCATATTTTCACAACAACTGTGTTAAGGGAACAAGATGACAACTGACCAAGTTCAACATTGAGTTACACGATGAGGGGAAATGTCAGTGACACACAACGTGATGACAAAGCTTGTGTTTTGTACTGAAAGGTATTGGCTTGAATTTACATTCTCTGTGTCTGTGTTGCCCAGCAGATGGCAGCAGTACTGTATATAATCAAAGTTGCAAAGTATGGCAACCTTCAATATTATGATTTGAAAAGCTAATGCTGGGCATAAACTGGAAACAATTGGGGGGGGGGGGGGGGGGGGCAGTCAAATAGTACAGCATTGATTTTGTGAAAAACAATTGAATCTGTTATTTGGTTCAGATATGAAATTGTCATGAATTGACCACTCAATGCTTCATAATTTCATGTGTGTGTGGGCTTTGTACAACAGCAAAGGATTTCACTATTTATCCTAGAAACAGCAACTGATGAGCAGATAACAGATCCAGACATGGTCATGGTGAGGACTTACTCATTTCTGATCCTAAGCCTCTTTTGTCCTCGGAGGTGACGGTCAGCTGGTGTCAGTCCTGTATCGTCATCATAAGGTTGTTACTCACTTCAGTCAGATCTCCTCCCACTCAGACTTTTACACTCATTCTGGCCCTTCTCATTTGAAGACTCCCAGATGCATTGATTCCAAGGACTTGACAAGTCAGAATGAGCAACATTTTTCAGCCCTTCATCCGGCATCTTCAGGTGTAGTATCACCTCCTCAGTTAACATTTCTACAGTAAGGCCTCTACACTGAACCAGTCAGTTGTAGCCTAGTTAATTCTAACTAGGCTACATTACATCCTCTATACAATAGTCGGTATCTGGGTCTCAGTCATGGACAGATCCATCATTATAGCTGGGCTGTGAAAACAAACCGTGCTATATTTTCAGGACTTCCTTTTATATTCAGCCATTAAACATCAAATACAGACAGTAAAGGTTTATTAAGCAACTTTTAGTCATACTTACTTTTCATATGTGTAAGTGCATAAAGAAAATTGTGTGAAGTGCAATGTCTGTGGAGGGAGAGTTGGGATAAGCTAGACATCAGTCCAAATGAGGTGGCATGAATCACAATGAATGCCTCTTTTCCAGATTTAAATATTACCTGCCATGATTTAATTTACTGGCATCACCTCAAAATAGCTTTAATAAAACAGTGACAATGGAGTATGAATTGGCATCCTTGGGGGGAAAAACAGTTATAAAGGTTGAATTGAATTCAATTATAAAGGCAGAATTGTTTTTACTCAAGCACCTTTAATTGGACTCATTCTATGCTCAGATGACTTTGAAGATACTTAATAGATTTCTTTCATTATTCCTGGTGGGTTTCTTAAGTCCTTGACTACCATAACAACACAACAGTAGACGTACAGATCAGCTGACTGCGCCTCCTCAAGATTGACTTAAATATGCTTAAGTGCAATTCAAATGAAACGTGTCGAGGAATGTTTGACTTTTGGCTCACATAAACTCTTGTGGTTCACTTCACTTCTGATCACTGTTGGACACTTTGAATAATGTCTTCTTCCAGCATTCTCCGAGTAAGTGAACTGATGAGTAGCTCTTGTAGTGTTCCAGTGTATGATCTTGACATCGATGATAATGGATGCTATTCAGCTAAAGCCATGTATGCCATGAATGTGTGCCATGAGGAATTAAAAGTGGAAAATGGCAACATTATTTAGTGAAATCAAACTGCCCCCTTCGTTAGAGTTTCATCGCTGATATGCACTTGCAAAATGTAACCTTAGCAAATATGTTTCTAGCTGTTTTAACTTCATTGTCTGCAATATAGATTGTAGGCAATGGAGCAGTTATATTGACCTGAACTGCAGCTAGAGCTGTGCTGGAAGTCATTACCACCTCTTCGGGCCAATACAGGCCAATAACACCATAACAGGTCAAGTGTAGGCCACTCCTTAGCAGCTATATTATCTCCTTTGTTATTGTAACTGACCTGCTGCTCCTGGATTCTGCATTATTACTTACCTACCAACCAAACAGTGCAGCTCCTGAAAAACAGAACACCCTGTTATCTGTGAACTCCAGCACTTTGTATTTTAAATGAAACAGTGACTGTGCGGTTTAAAGTGGCAGAGCACCGCTTTAATTTGGTGGTGCTTACATCTACATGAGACGATCAAATGCGAGGCTCAAGAAGTTAAGTTTAAGCAATAAAAAAAAACCTTAAAAAATCATATTCTTTGAAGTATGATTCATAGACATCATCCCCTGGTGTAGCTCTGCCAGGCTTGTAGGCGACTGCAGTCATCATCCCTTATTTTTTGTTTTAGGAACTTTCACCGATGCAGATGTGAACGCGCTTGAAGCAGAGAGTCAGCACTATAGCCTGAAACGTTATTTCATTTACGGACTACAGTCAAAAACAATGGAAAAAGTCACTGTTAAGTCTCCTTCAACTTACTTACAGAGTGTACTGTGTATAGCTTCACTGAGTTTTATACAAGCGTGCTGATTAACCTGCTTACTTGGACAGAGTTTGGGCTCTGTGAGATGGCTCAGCAGATCGAGGTTCTGCTCGGAGTATATGGAAATCTCTGGGGTGCGCTCCTATCCCAGGGACCTCTGCAACTCTCACATCATTACTGTAAAACCGCAGAGACAAGGTGATGCAAGTGGCAAAGGCCTGGGTAATGGTGGCATTAATTTCCCTCCTCTTACCTGCCTCACAGCGTTTCATTGTTCTGTGACATATTAATATTTTTACATTAAGTGAAAGTGGGGAAGTGGACCATAGCTAAATGGACTGTTGGTGACTGATGATTGTTGGTGCATACTTTGATCTTTACTTTTGACTTACTAGGGTGACACTGAGGAGCTTGATCATGAAAGGACTAAGGGAAAAATACTGTTGGAGATTTTCTTTTACCCACTGATGACATATCTTGAATCTCCTGGTTCTCATTATAAAGCTCATCATCCTATTGACTTTCCACAGATGTATTCACCCGCTGTGTTTGATGCAATGAGATATTGATCAAAACCCAAACATATAGCCTTGACTTAATGAGCCAGAAGATACAGCATTATAATCAAAATACTCTACATTTTTGGCATATTTCTTTCTCTAGAACACTACATGATGTGTGTCTCTCTTATATGGGTTAGACTTGAAAAAAAAACTTTCTTGTGTGCTGTTTTTGGAATTTTCATGTTACATACAGTATTATCTCTCCACAATATATATACCCTTGAAGATAAATAGGATCTGTATGTTGATGCAGAGTAAATAGCCTGGCAAATGACTGCAGAAATCATCTGTTATCCCTTGTTCTTGAAGCCCATTTTGGCAACTCTTTGTGAAAATCGTTTTTACATTAAACTTCATTCACACATGATTTACTGGTATTTTTCTTTTTTTCATCATTTCAGACAATAACCCAATTCTGTAGGTCTACTGAACTGGTGATGCATATAATTGAATTAGTTTTGAACGTCATGGTGAGGTATTTCAACACAGGGATTTCATCATGTCTCTCTATAGCTGGCACTCTGTCACAGAGCCAAGCTAATATAAATAGTATTGTTTTGAATTACTTGAAGCTGCGAACCTTTAACAGAAGGTTTTGGGAGTATTATGATCAAGAGTTGTCAAACTTACTCAGAAATCTCCCCACTCCCGAGAAAGCTGTAAAATACAATGGCATCGCCTCAAACGATGAACAATATGCATTGTTCTTTGCGATCACTGCACATCAGTTGTGTTTGCAAGTGCTATGTGGAAACTTGGTCTGGCAGCTCTTTGGGATTCTGGACCCTCTCTCCCAATGACCCCTCAAGGTGAACTCTTGTATGGCTGTCCGTCCCATGAATACTAAATGCAACTGAATTAAACATTTTCTCTCTTCTCACTACTATTTAATCAGTTGTCTTACTGAGCTGTCTGTCTAGAGTAATCCCAGAGGCTCACAATCACACTGACTGGCATCATAAAGACAGACTGGCACAATGATCTAGAAGTATTCAAGTCTTAGTTATCGTGCTGGTCCTTCCCCTCTTTGACTGTTGCATGCTACAGTAAAAGAAAGAACAGAGAATAAATAGCAGTCCCTGTAATATGCTATATAATGAAAAAAATATTTTTGTAAAGTGTTTGATACAGATACAGATTCATAGATTTATAAGTATTTGTAGAAGTGAAATTTGTTTTAAAATATAGAATATAATTTGATTGTTTTGGTGGAGCTGGCGACATGCAGGTAACTGATGGTCATACCAGGCATGTGTTATGTACTAGCGTAAACCACAGCTTGAAAAGAAAGATGTAAAACTGACTGGTGGAATGAATTGGCTTCACAGTAACTAGTCTGTCATAAATTTATTAGATGAGATTGAGAAATTCAAAGGTGCAGCTACTCCTACACAAACCACGGGTGCATTTTTCAGTCAGTAGCAGTGCTTTGTGCTTAAAACCACTTCGTGTGGAATTAGAAAATCTCTCATTTTAATGTGCAATTGTGCACTCTCTCTTTCATGACTTGTGAAAAGCTCCTTGTTGTGACTACATTCCACATACTGTATATCAAGCAAAATGGTAACTGATATTCTTTCTGTAATTATATCAACCTTGAGAATGTGATAGTCATGAAATTTTAATTGATTAAGATAAAGTGAGCTCCAATTTCTGGAGAATTTTGTGGTTGCATGTGAGTGTTTACTGAGGCAAGAGATAAAAGTTCAGTGCAAACAACAGACAGCAGTGCACCGAGCCAAAGCACATGTTGTGTGACTGATGTTATTTTAAAGCAAATGCAATTAGACCTGATATCGTCCTGTGGCATTATTATACATATGGAAAAAAAAAAAAGACAGCATCCGGAGGAGGGGGAGGAGGCCCTTGATGATAATGAGGCTGATGCCAACACCTGATGTCCACCCACATCCAGACAGCTGGCATCCTGCAGGCACAGGAGTTTGTCAGAACCTTTTCAATGATGATGTCCATGCATTAATATTCTGTTTGCATCCAAGGGTGTGTTATTTGGAAAGGAAAATCCTACTCTAGAATATGTGGGAGGAAGAATCTTATAGCTGTCTTTACATTTATCAAATATATAATTGTAATAATATAAATCTATATTTGCTTCTTTAAAACAAATTGAACCCTCCTAACTAGTAACTGCTACCGGAAATAATTTATTTGTTTCCTTTAGATGCACAGACAAATTCACATCTGCTTCACAATCATCTTCTTGCCACATCAGTGATGCAATCAGGAGAGCTTTAATAATAAATGACTAACACTCCTTTAACTACAGTAGTGTTTTAACCCTGCTGATTCATGACAGTGCTTATAAATGAGCAAGCTTCAACAACAACAGAGATTAAGCATTGCTACTTTGAGGAAAAAAGGTTTATTTAATTTATGACTAAAAACCTCAAGTGTTTATCATGCCTTTATTCAGCTGTTTATTTAGCAGTAGCCTGTTTCTGAGAGACAAAGAGCGAGTGGCTCATCATCTTTCCCAAAAATAGTGTCTTGTTCTCCTCTGATTAACTGGCTAATTATCCATTTAGCCATAAGCAGGATTCTTCCACATTCAATATGACAGTTCCTGCGTGACCATTCTAGTGTTTCCACCAGATGTGCACATAGCTGGAAATGGCACTCCTCCCCAGGATTAATGGAAACAAGCATTTCAAAAGCTCACAGAACTTTTGAAGACAAAACACACACATCAAAATGATATTTAATGACAAAATGCAGCGCTTTCTTTTCACCCTAAAGAAAATCGAATGTCTGTTATCAAACTAAGATTTCCTACAGCTGTCATTTTATTGGAAGAACATCAGTCTCCCTCTCACTAATATTCCAACTTTAATTAAGTCTCTGGTGAGCTCCTTGGAAGAATCTCAAGTGCTCAAACCCAAACAGATGGCACGCTATTTATTGCATACCTTATGCCACAGGTACTAGCTATTTTTCCCCAAAGACTACCCAAGACAAGGCTTCCCTTTATTTACTCTCCTGGGTCTGCATGATTCAAAATTCAGCCAAACAATACAGAAGTTTGTTTTAATTAGATCTAAAAATACAATACAGAATAAATCAAATCGTAGACAGACGGTCCCGGGGTAGTCTATTTAGAGATGAACTGCAAAGAACGTGAGCCAGTGTGGATGAATGAGTTTAAAATACAGTGGGTAGCCCTGTTTCAGTCATCAATCCACAGGGCGGCATGTGGCCTGCTTTGAACAGCGTAGCCGCTGCCTCTCAAAGTGGAAGCCCTCATGCAGCAAACAAGGGAATTGTATCTGACTGTACACATTCATCTAGACTAATGGCATGGTGATGCATCCAGGGGGATACACAAGCTCATGTTCTTTGTTCCAGATCATTTGACTCCTTCTAACTTCCACTCGGCCCTGTCAGAAGTAGAAGTGTGAGTGATCTGTTTAATCTCATCAAATATGATTAGGCAAAACACATCTCAAGATAATATCCTACAGCCCTCTGATTCAGCAGCGATACAGATGAGGCGTGAATGTTGTAGCTGTAAGTCAGAAGGGCCTACACAAAACTCAGCTGTGCTTCACCTTTTTTTTTTATCTTAACATGAAAATTTCCTGTTAGGACATAATAGAGTAAGAACAGCTTATCTGTCTGTGGGTATCAAGACAAATCCAGGATGGTCCAGGAGTGCACCTGCAATTCTAGTTGGTCTAATCGTGACGTTTCTCTCTGCAATGACTCCTTTTCCAAGGGAGCAGCAGTGTTGTAAACACGCCACTTTATTCTACTCAATTCTCCATTAGAATGAGCTGTCAATCAAAGACAAAACCATTTACGCAAACAATGCAACCTCGGGCTTCTAAGGGCAACGATAACAGACTCCTAACACAAAGCTCTGAAAATGAAAAGGAGGATATTGAAAAAAAGTGAATTTCATCCTCCACTGTCTGCTCTTTGCACCTCATCTTTGGGAGAAGAGCGACGATTACAAGTAAACTGTTCCAAAATATTTGTACTTCCTGGCAGGGAATATGAAAGATGACAAAATATTAATCCAAAAAATAAATGGGGGATATATTTTTTCTTTCAGTTGCGACTTTAGTGATTATTGTCATCAGTACACTATTGATTCAAAGTTTGGAAGAATCCCGAGTTACCTCACATTGTTACTGATAACCAATAAATCTGTAATTAAAATGATAATCCAGAGGACAGGACATTTCTTCATCACTTCTGTAGACCATATCGCATTTACTTTGCAGTCTCACTCCAAATCCTTTGACCCTTTCACTTCCTTAGCAAATCGCCCAGTGAATTACACAAGGCAATTTACATGCTTGGATAGTGAAAACAAGTGGAATTACTGTTATTTCTCCATAAAATGTTTTGCTGTTAATCCCCCCCAAAAAAAGAAAAAAAAGAGCACTATTTGTGTCAGGGTTGGAGGACTTTTCATGCACAGTCTAGCTATGGCTCCTCCAGTTGTCACTAATCTACAGCAGAGCTGCAGGATGAAAAAGAAGAAGCACACTGTTTTGACAACATGGTCTGAGGTATAGTACAAAAAAAAAAAAACATTTATTTTTTTCTCCAAGAAAAAAGGCAAATACTCTAGAAGTAGCACTCTCAGTCTGACTATTTAATTGTACAAGCCTGGAAATACAACTGCAAGGTCTATTAGCCCAACACTGCAAAATCTGAATTGTGTTGTAGTAGACCTAATATGTTTAAGTGTAATAATGTTTTTTTAAGATATCAATTTGTCCCTAAAGGATTTTGTCAGAAACTTCTGTTCTGCCACGATAAGAGCTTATTGTGGGCTGCAGGACTGATACAGACCCTGCCTACAGGGTACAGTGGGGATCAGTTTCTTCACTTTAGTAAGACTTACAAGGCCTCCTCAGAGGTCATGCTGTGATTGTTACATCGCCCAGGGGATGGTTCTCACATTTCTAGGGTAAAGAGAAAATCCATTTTCCAACTCTATTTACGACTGCACATGAATGTTTCCCCCTTCTGATATCCAATTACTAAATTATGATGGATTCTTAGCATTATTTTTTGCCAGGCATTATTCACGATAGTCTATCTCAATTTACATAGCTTAACGAAGCACTGAGCTTTCAATAACACGGAGGAGTGTGATAGTGGGAGCTGATGTTTCTTTGAACTGGCTGGGCTTTTGGTGGTAATGATTATGAAGTGAGCATTGGGAAACGTCTCTCTGAGACGAGAGAGGAGGAGGGAGGCGTTGTGTGAAGCAGGCAGGTGGTTGGCCGGACAGTGTGCTGATAATGGCAACATTAGTCTACTGGGAAGCAACATTATGCTCAAGGTCAATGGGAGCTGAAGAATGGAGGATCATAATGACTCGCGCCCCGTGTCCTGGAACGAGATCTCCCTTAAAGGATGTTGAGACATTTAATATGAGCTCAGTAATCTGCACTGTGCTATTATATCCATCCTCAAATTTCCCAAAGTTCATCTGTGCCACTGAAGCAATGATAATGGACCATAAAAGGTGCTTTTTTGTTTTTCTTAATTGGCAGGGTTTATTGTAAATGTTGTATGCAGATCACTCTACTGTGTGAATACTATAATCAACATTTGCTCGTAAGTTTTATATGGTTTAGTATCTCTGATGCTCCCATTACACTTCATGCACACATTTAGCCTCACTCAGAGGATATGGATATAATGCATTTATACACCATGTCCTTGTGTGTTGTTGTTTTTTTTCATGGGATTTTGTGTAATTACTTTACTATTTGATTTTGTATAGATTACATTATATTTATGCATACTATAGCACACGTTTATCCTGCAGTAATCCTTATTTACATTAAGAATACATGAATTCTGGTAACACCTGCACCAGTCTATAAATCACTGGTTCATCATTCTGCCCTTCATATTTGCAAAGGCAACATCTTCAATCTCGTGCATTGTCTTTAGTCCTACAATTTACAGCTTTATTACTTTTTAATGTCTTCATTTAGTGCTCATTGTATTGTCTATTCAGTGAAGCTATCACATTTGTATTTTTCCTTTTTAGATGATATTACTGTTTCCTTTTTTAAATTCTCTAATTCCCCCAGAGGGATCAATAAAGTTTCATCTTAAGTGATAATTTCACTTCCAATTAAAGCAATCAGCTGCATCCCAACATCCTTGACCATGATGCCAAATCACAAAGCGGTTGCCTCCAGTTTTTTTTTTCTCACAGTCTGTCTAGTTTGTTAAAATAAGGGCAACAGCAGCCTGCTGTGTTCACAACTGTGGCCACTTTCATGAAGCTACCGTACTTCAAGCATATCGAACTCAGCTCCAGTGAGACAGGCAAGAATTTGGGAAGAGTGGAGTCTTCCTTTTGTCACACTATATTAATGCACACATCATGAGCAGAGCTAAGAGCCTCAGGCAATCGTCCTGAGGAGCTTCATGGCATTTTAATCCTTCTACAAGTCAGACACTTTGCATGTATTATTAATACTAAAGGTTGAGTAATACTCAGAAGTTGCATGGAATAACAATTACAGTGCAGCTTCGGTCAATGCGCTCCCCATCAACATTTGCTCCCCTTTACATAACTTTATAAACAAAGTGATATTGTGACTGTGAGAAATTTTACTGTAATTCAAGAACACCAAGCATTACTCATGAGGGCATTTCAAATACACAGTTAGTCACAACAAACACAGCAGTTTTCAAGTTGTTCATATTTTAATCCGCACTTTGTCTCTTTTTCCTTTTTTTCTTTTTCTTTTTTTTACAGTGGCATAGTTGAAAAATGAATATTCAATACTGAGAAAAAAGCAAAACCTCACACATCCCCCATAAAAAGCAAATTAATTACAGCGATTAAAACTTTGTACAAAATGAGTTATTTATAGCATCATATTGAACTAACAAAATAACATGTATGAGCATTGGCAATGTGGTTCAATGTCTTTGATACAGTGACTATATACAATGAGGGGATGTCTGATTCACCAATGCCTCAACATGTCATTAGTACTGTTTGCAGCAAACTCAAAGGCCATAACGGTGATCCTTGTATTGTTTTTTATGATAACTTTCTGAATTAAAAAATGGAAAAGTTAATGTCAGACCACTACTTTAGTAATAACAGCAATAATATCAATCAATATAGCATTATATAATAAATGTCAATCAATCATAATAATAAATACATATATCTTTGACCAGATTTTTTTCCTTTTTTTAACATTTTTTTTTCAACATTTTAAGCAATTCATGAGAATCCCTGTTTGAAGAAATCTTCAAAAGTTGAAAACAATCTCATCAAAGTGATGGGAACTGATATGGACCTGAAGTCAAAAGCTATAACCAGTGTTTTTCTTTTACTGAAATTGGATACTTACACATTATTTACACACTTTATGACAAAACAATCTTTTGTTAGATAAATGAAGAAAACAAAAGACATGTGGAATACTTTAAATACTGTATATGCTAATATACAAATCGTAATGTGTCAGGGATTCCAAGATTTCAACAATATAGTTCACCAATATTCACGCTAGCAAAGTATTTTACAGCAATATCCACACATTGAGCATAGTTGTTCAATAAAATTCAACATAAATAATGAACCCTCAAAAGGTTCCACTCATTCAGTTTGGATCTTACATTAAATCACCAATCCAAAATTAAAGTTCCTCACCCATGGCGACAACTGAACATCTTTCAGTGTACTGAAATTTTCATCGTATGTCTGACACCATCTCTCCATCTAGACTCATATTGAATCCTGAGACAAGAATCAGTTGATGTGTTTTCCTTCTGTGTTAGTCCTCAGACTTTGTGCTTTAATTTTCTGACTTGTTCTCTGTTGGTATAAATCAACAGCATGAGTAAAAACTCAAAATTAAATCAATGCAGGAACATGGAGTGCTAAAAGGGGGTTGATTTCACCTTGAGACAATCACATAGATTGTGCTTCTACGTTTTGTTTTGTCAAAGTGTCTGGTCTGCATTATGGTTTATTTCTAAAACATGTGCAATATGGCTGTGGTGGGGAAAACATCCAAAGACCATCCAGTCCCTAAAAAGATTCTTCTGATGTTAATGTTTGATGGATCGATGTAATGTAATACACTCTGTTCTTAAAGGAAAACAGTTTGAAAATCTAAGACTTGAGTTGAAGCACATTTCCTCTGAATCTTAAAAAATCTGCAAAAAGTTGTATAACAGGTGACGTAAGAGAGAAGAGAGATAATGCAAAGCGATTAAAGAAATGCAGAAAAATATACAGCATTTAGGCACCATAAAACTGAAATGGACATAATCCAATTGTACATAGAGTACACTGATTACAAAAGGAGAAGGCTATACTGTCAGCAAATGCTTTGAAAACAAGCATATCCAAGCTTTCTGAGAGAAGGCAAAAGAACAAGTAAATAATAAGTAAAGTAAAACAGACAGTGACGCTGAGGCAGCGGAAAATTGCATGTCTGCTGTCAAAAGTTGTCATGAAACAGTGGAGGAAAAAAATGCAACAGAAGTTTAAATGAAATACTCTTTCTTTTCCTCTGCATGCACATGGTTTCCCTCAGCGTTGATGATGGCTGTGTCTGCGTCGGGGGCGTCCTCTGCTCCTTTGGCCTCATGTGTTAGATATGTCCCTGCAGACATACAGAGCCACAGAAAGTTTATCCACCCAGGCATATACATTTACTCCAGGCGAGAACATTGTAATTCAAGGGAGCATGAGTGACCTTTTTTACCTTTATGTCTGGCCAGATATCGTCCAAGAGCTATTATCAAACACAAGGTGATGAAGACCACGACTGCCACAATGCCACCGATTAAAGCGTGGTCAGGTCCATGCTGTCCTAAAGCGTTAGGATCTGAAATAAGGCAGAGAGTAGGGAGACATGGATGGAAAAGTGGAGGGATAAATGTTAGCACCTGCAAGATGCTCCACTGCTGTCTCATGCAGCTGGAGACATTTTTTAATGGCTATGAAAACATTTTGCTTCTGCAATTATCCTGAGAGAAAAAAAAAGAATCCAGATGTAGCTTTTCCATTTGTGAACAAAGCACAACAGCCCCAAATGAGCTTCTGCCATTTTTAGAGCAACCTGACGTCGCTGCTTTTGAAGTGCGTGAATTGAGGTTTAAAAGAAGTGATCATAGGAAATACCACAAATCTCTACACATTTCAAAAATGTGTGTTCGCAACAGTGACATGCTGCAAGAAAAGTGAAGTCTGTATATTCGCTTTTTAGCCAAAGCCTCGACACACACATACACTATCTTAAGTGTTTTCTTCTTGCTTACTGCCACATTCATGCTGCTGAAGATCAACTTTTTTTCCTGGTTTATTTTGTCTTTTTTTTTTTTTTTTTTTTTAAAGCAAGTGTTATTCAACATGAAGCATCCTCCAAACAGAGTGCAAGCTGGAGGTTTCCCAGGCAGGGGCATGCCTTTGTGTCTGTCATGTAATAAACTCTAAGTGGCTATGTCTTCACTGTGCACCTCGTGTGCTCTCATTATCTCAAGCTGATGAATGGCTGTGGCTTGTGCTCAGTTTTGCAAAGTGACCCTGGGAAATGACGACGGGGATGTTCCTACAAACCTTGTTATACTCCCCTGTTAACAGAATGCAACCCTCATTTTCAGCAAACTTAAGTGAGGGACATAAAAAAGAATGAAATTGTGAAACATGCAGTTCAACTCCATGCAGAATAGAACCAACATGACTGTTTTATTTGGGATTCACAGGCAGGCACTTCAGACTTTGAAGCAATAATTGTCAACATTAGTACAACAGTCGAATTAACTGAATTTTGGTTGCATGTCGATGGATATAATGATCTGTACAGGTGTTCAACTGTCAACAAGGAGCATAAGCAATTTTCATATCACACTCGGTGCTCACAGGAATGAGACAAGCTAAACAGCTCTTGATGCACTGCAGCTGAACTTGTTATCCAAACACAACACTCACTTTCACCTTAAGTGTGAGTAAATGACCATTAAGTATTTATACTTGTCCAAACAGAGTTTTGTTCGACATGTAAATCCACTCACTATTCAAATGTCAACCCCGAAACAATCCACAGAGGCAGCAATTCAAATCAAGATTGTTGCAAAATATTTAAACAGCTAAGATGACACTTAACATACCACACATTATCACAAAGCTACAAACATGTTTAACAGCACAAGGGCCTCAAAGGGCAATGTTATCCTCATCCAGTGTTTAGTGACATTAAGGCATCATGAACTGGAGATCATGTTTCTGTCCTGTTTTCATCCTCGCATGAACACAACCCCAAAAAATATTTCATATAGGCCTATATACACACTGTAGATAATATATTACACAAATGTGCTCCAACAACAGAGTTTAAATTACTAGGAAAATATGGTAAACATAAATGTTTTTCAAGAACTATGTGATCAGAAATGTAAAACCAAACCAAACCAAAAAAAAAAAACAAGTGCTCATTGAGAATTTTGGCCGTTCCCTTTCATTCCTGCTGTTTTCTCAGGACCTGAGATCAAATATTTGCACACTGGCATAGGTACAACGTCCAGCCCAGCACCACTCAGTCTGCACAATGAAATTGATGGTTCTAAGACAAAGCAAATCAAAAACATGTTGTGTGATAACTTATGCAGCCTGTAGAGAGAAAGCGGCTGGCGTCAGCAGAGCGAGCATCCATGCATGGTGATGGTTTGGCTCATGCTGGGTGAAGGGCCGTGATGTGTCCTGACCCAGATCCAGATCCAGCATCAAATCTGGCTCACAGTGATCATCTAGTGGGATATTTACCTGTCGTAGGCCCTGGAAAGTCTTTGGCTGTTGCCATGGTTGCCGACAGTGACAGCAGTAAAGGGAAGACGAGGGGAACAACACCGTGATAAAAAGGTGACCACAGGGTTCAAAGGAAACATGTGAAATTAGCATGGTCTGTCTTTCTGAGTTTTTTACTTTGACAGCGTGCAGGAATGAGGGAGAGCGAAGCTCGCTGTCAGAGCCAAATACGTGCTCAACTGGAGTAACTGGACAGCGACTGGGAGACGAGCACACGATATATTGACCAGACAAGATGAAGAACAAAAGCTGTAAATACTGAAATTTTCTGTGTGTAATTGGCAAAGTACATCCTTAATGGGTCAGTTAATCAATAATAATTCTGTATATTCCAAGGATGAAAAATAGATAACAATTCTTCTACAAAACATGTTCATTTTTCATTTTAGAGACAAATATCTGACCACCAGGGAAATTAAAACAAAGTGTTTTTGAATATCACCAACATCAGAGGTAGGGTTTTTGGACTGAGTTATATAGTATCTTAAAACATTCAGGTAACACGTCATTTACCTCCTCCTGAGTATTCAACAACATATATTGAGCAGTCCATGATGAATAGTTAAGAGAATGAACAGAGTTTATCTTCCTGCATTACTGTAATATGAAAGGCCTAATCCTGCCTTTTTTCTTTTTTGCCAAGGAGCAATGTTTTAGAGTGGGGTTCTTCTTTCTTTGTATTGTACACATGTAAAAGCATCTACATGTAAGGGAAGACAGTCAATAAGATGATAAACTATTGAATATGAATGTAAACAATGCACAGTGTAAAATATCATGATGAACTCAAACTTGCAAATCTTTCATGAGGCATCCAATATTTGCTAAACCTCAAGGATGCACATAACTCATTTTGGTGAGAAAAGCTGATTGTTTGTTTCTGTCTGAAACTTTGAGTTGATAATCAAAATAAAGCAAAACTCAAATCTAGACAACCTTTCTGTTGTGTTTTCTCTCACAACACTAAAGCTATTTCAGCTGTTAAGGTAACCACTTGGCATATTTTACCTGCAGAGTGCTCCTGTGGCTCAGTACTGCAAAATCATGCACAAACATTACAACACTAATTCCATCAAGGGAGAAAAACTGAAGTAAACAGAACATGTCATTCTGGTTTCTCCAAGTTTGTTGGCATGTAATTACAAATGTGTTCTGTGTGTGTGTGTGTGTGTGTGTGTGTGTGTGTGTGTGTGTGTGTGTGTGTGTGTGTGTGTGTGTGTGTGTGTGTGTGTGTGTGTGTGTGTGTGAAAACAAAAAATTATGAAAACATGTTTTTCTCATGTTTTTGTATTTTCTGCTTCAGTAAAGATTAGACTTGTGTGCAGTGCAGGGTTATTATAGTTAACTAAAATATGAACTAAACAAGACTACAACTAAAACTAGCAATGAAAAAATAATCTAGTGAATTGAAATAAAATAAAAGACTGTTTTTCCCAAACCAAAAATAAAACAAAAACTACAATGAACAATGCAAAACTACCTCAAACTAAACAGATAAAATTAGCTTAGTTTTTTTGGAGATGGCTAAATTAGCAGGAAGATGGGACTATTTCGAGTAGAAAAGATTGAATGTAACATGACAAGGACTGATGGGATCATTTATGGGATGCAACAAAAAGAGAAAAATCCCACAAATTTGAAAGTTCATCTTTGGAGGCCTCACAGAGTCTTTCCTCCTAGTCAATTCCTCAAAATAAAAACAAAACTAGAACTGCTCAATCACTAAAATTGAAATAAAAAAGCAAACTGAAAAACTAAATAAAAATGAAAACTAATGGAAAATGTAAAATTACTATAACCTTGGTGCAGTGGTTTGCTAGCTGTGATAATCTGCCATTACAGTATAACTCGCTATACAGTGATTGTGCATTTTGTCAGTTACCAATAACAGCACTAATTGGAAAGAGTGATAAAAAGGCTGGTGGGACAACAGTGCTGTGTGTAGAAAATAGAGCAAAGAGGAAAGAGAGAAAGAGAGTATTGAATTCACCCAGAAAAACAATGCTATTTTCTATCTCAAAGCCCGGCTGTTAGCTCATCAATCATCAGCTGCGTGTTCAGTGTCATGTTTGTGAGTGCATGGAGCGTTGAGGCGAGGGCAAGGGGGGCTTGCGAGCGTACCTGTGAACGCAGCTGTGACTGCCTATGCCTGATGTGGGAATGTCGGCATTAGCAGACTGGAAGAATGGAGGCTAGAGAGGGAGTCGGGGGAGCTGGAGATGGAGGCACTAAGGTGATGACGTCTACTAAATGAAAACAGGAGCAACGGGGAGCAAAAAACAAAGCTATCCGTAGGGAACAGGCTCAACATGAGAAAACTTGCAGGAAAATCAAACAGCAACAAATCAATTACTGCGCGTGGCTGGTGCAGTGGGTTAATTCTGGTCTTTCCCTCAGTGAACACAAGCAAAAAATAATGAAATAAAAATGCACAGATGATAAAATACAAGAGTTGCACAAATGAGTCAAGCTCTGAATGAGTGAATTCTTTGAGAAATATCTTTGGGGAAAAGGATGAGTCATACATGAAGGATTCATTTTTCTTACATCTGTTACATTTTCAGGCAAGTGATAGCTCGGTAAATAGGCTGCACACAGAATGTAAAACTCATCATGTATTACACTTGTTGAGGTGAACATGAAGTGCGATAAATGAGAGAAATGTGAGGATGAAATGTAAGATGCAGGGCTGCAGATTCACAAAGAGGCGCAGACGGCTCTCCACTGTATTTAACCCAGCTACTATCTGTTACTATCTCTAGCATCTCAGACAGAGTAATTATCATATATGGTGTTTCCTCGTTTTATTTAATACAGTGTATCGAGGAGCATAATCGCAGACGATGATGAATTGCGGCGGAGCGTTGACATTTATTGCTTCTCAGCTCACCTGTCATTAGCAAATTAGGCTTAGAGGCTGAGATGATCCAAAGAGACCCAGTAAGTATTCAGACACGATGGTACTGAAGAATGAATGTCATCATCAGTGGAAATGAGCTCATCTCACACATCTTTTACCTACTCAACTCAATTTGTCATCCTTCCCCCTAGTAACCAGGACCTTTGTATTTGCTGTGACAGAGGGCTGCTGAAGGTTATCAGCTTCTCTGTTGGTGCAGATCCTGTAATTCTAATAAACCCGATTTAACAAATTTGAATTATGTATAATTTGATATAATGCAAAAACCTCCCAGGCTGTGAAATGTGAGGAATAAAACTATGGACCAGCACATGGCACCCAGATATGACAGGATGATATGGACTAGCCTGACATCGCTGCCTTACCCTGTTCATTGAGCATGCCGAAAGAGGAGACTAAGATAACAAAAGCTGAAAGGACGAATGTGTCATCCTCCTTTTCCTTCATTTTTTCCCTGTGAAGGGTTTTCTCTCCCCAAAAGCCTCTGCCTTTAAAATCGAACAAAGAAGCTGCCGTGCATCCAGTAACTGCGTGTGAGCTTGAATAAGTCCAGGGCTGGAGCTGTGATAAGTCGCTCCCAAACAAACTGCACTCTCATGTGGGACTGTTTAATTGGCAAAAATGGAAACAAATAAATCCATGTTGAATTTATATATTCTGTCCTTGTTTTTGTATTTTTTACTTGGCTGTATTTGATAAACATTATGAACATGTGCTGCCGAGGCCTTAATGATCCGTTTCCGGCACCATGCTGTCTTTATTCTCTCATCCCCTCCACTGTCTTGGGATTAACTTATCTCTCCTCCAGGCAGTACTTGGAAGCTAAATTCTGCATCCTTAACACTTTTTTCTGGTTCCTCACAGGAAGAGTCCAAACGTTAAACCTGTGCAGTGATAGGCCTGTGTACAGTCGAGTGAGGTAGTAAACTGGGTTATCCTGCACAGTGCCAAGGTAAGATTTGAAAATGGAATCTTGAAGAAATGGTCTGTGTTGTATTACAGAAAACTTTGTTATGATGTAACTGCCTTTCAAGTTTGAATCTTAGTAAGTAAGTAAGTACATTTGAACCTAAAAATTAAACATATTTAATGAAATTTCTATAAATACTGTGGTCAGCTGTTGGAGGCCATTGATTACTCATTTGATAGTAGAGGGTTGGTGGTCTTGATAGTGCAGAGGTGTTCTTAAGCTCCAATTCCATAAAAACTAACAAATCTCTGTGGCCCAAGGTTGAAATGTCTTGTTTAAGTGCAACAGATTTGGGTTTGTTTCATTTTAATAAGGTACCATTTACTTCCATGCATTTCAACGTATATGCACTTCTGCTTCTTAACTTGCGACATCACAGTGAAAAAACAGGTCTTGGGCCACATTTCTCATTGTCAGAGCTACATTATCGTTGTGAAGCCATGCAGTGGAGAAAATTTCAAATCTATCTCCATTTATTTTTGCATGATCATACAACCATAATATATTGCCAAACAAAATGTATGCAAATTTCATGTTCATGGCAATTAAACAAATATGAGTATTTTTAAAATTTTCAAAAATGAATGGAAACCAATGGCAGTCTCAAAATGGAAAAAAAAAAAAAAAACACATACACAAAATTGTCAAACATATTTTCACATGTTGTCAGCTAAAATGTTAACTACAAATTATTTGTAGTTAAGGATCTAAACTTGGCAAACACACTTACAGGGTCCTGTTTCAATCAAACTGCTGCATATCATTACAGCCAAAATAAAGATAAACATTATTCAGAGAGATTGTTAATTATTTGATAAATCAAATTTTAAACATGTTTGCTGATTTATGCATTTTTAAATATCCATTCATTATCTATTCATGTGGGGTTGCGGGTGACTGAAGTCTGTCAGCTGATATTGGAAAATGAATCACTAATGACTGTTAAAAGATTGAAGTCAACCACAGCTATGATTGGCAGATTATCAGACAAAAACACTGTAACACTGTAATAGGAGATGCTGGAATGTGTGATCTTCCTCTGTTGAAATCTGATTATTGCCTTGTTATCATGCTGTTGGATTTAGAGACTTTTCTATGGTAACATATACCAGCTAAGCCTCTTTATATATTAAGCTGCCTGACTGACAGTCCCTCTGCTGGCTTTGTATCTGTGTAATGATCTCCAACCAACGACAAAACTGATCATCAACAACACGACTCGCCCCCACTGAGGTACCCACCATATACAAGCAGTACGTATTCGGCACTGCTGGTCCCCAGGTCGTTGCTGGCCTCACAGCGGTATGTGCCATTGTCTGTTTTGTTTAGTGTGGTGATGGTTAGTTCCCTGCCCTCCACAATCATACGCTCAGTGTCTGGCAGCTCTCCTCCATCTTTAGACCACAGCACTGGTTCAGGTCTAGGACAGAAAACAATGTAGGCAATTTTTTTCTTTTGTTTTATTTTGCTGTTTGTGATTTCTTAAATGTTAAGAAATAACCAATAAACTGCAGAAATATTCTCTAATGAAGAAGTGAAATTCCTGCTGACTTTCATGCTAGCAGTTCCAAATTGAAGTTGTGAATAAATGCCAACTTACATTGGGTTGCCTATGGATTTACACTCCAATTTGAAGTATTGCCCTTCCTGTGGAATAATCAGTGGGTGTCTGATCTCCAGATGGGGAGCATCTGCGAAGAAGAGGAAAAAAAAATCCAATGCTATGACAGCACTGTGTGTTAGAGTGTGTTAACTCTCACACTGACAAAGTACAACAGTAGTTAGCTCTTTACCCATTGGGCAACTCTTAGCTCTAGCCCGTATCCCTGTTCTGCTTTGATACTAATCCCTTACCTGGAAACTAATCCTACACTAATCCTGAGCAAATGCAAAGCTAAACCTGCAGACATAAATGTAATCTCAATCCTTGTATTTCTTCTCAATACTAATCTTATACCTAATCCAGCTTTGTGGGGGTGTGTATGGCTGCACTCACAGTGGACCTCCAGGACTTCAGTTGTCATGTAGGGGTTGGACAGAGACACATGCTCCACGCTGCAGGTGTAGGCGACGCCGTCATCCCGTTTGTCCACCTGGAACTGGACGCTACTCCTCACTGTGAATGATTTCCCTGTTGCATTCACCTCCTTGGTGCCTGCAAAGAATCAGGAAATGAACAAGGGTGCAATGAACTTGTGAATTGCTAATGTTAAGAGGGGGAAGTAGTTCTGGCTTTTGTGCAAGGTCTTCTTACAAAAAGAGGTGCTTGAAGAAGAAACCGAGAAAAACATGCGAAAACTGTGCTCGTACGTTAACTAAAACGTAAAATTTTATTTCAATTTTATTTTTTTAGTTTTCTGACATAGACAGCTGCAGTGTTGTTGTTGTTGTTGTTGTTTTTCTCTGCCTCTCCTTTGAGAGAGAGAATCCTTGGCCTTTGAAAGTCAAGTCAAAGTAGAGCGAATAGTGAGGGGAGAGCAGTATGAGTGTTGACTCGGTTGGTTGGGTGTGTTTGCTCCTCCAGGACCATCTCTCAAACATCCTAGTCAACACAAACAGGCACACACTCCCCCCTGGCAGTGTAGGGCTGGATTTTTCCATCTCTGTAGTCACACCTTTTCTTTTTTCCGCCCACCTTTGTCTCAGTTTCACGCCCAAATATTCACCATTACACAGCACCAGATCTTGATGTGTCTGGTTGCTTTTTAACCTGCCATGTAATTTTGTCTTCATTTAGATGCTTCTTAACACATGTTGGCATTTCTTTGTAGTTTTCCTCTGCTCTCCTGTCAACACTTTGTGTGGCAGCATCACTTTTCTGTGTGCACAAGGCTCCTGCACCTGAGCATTACAAACAGGATGAAGGCATTAGTTGGAGATGCTTACCCCCCCTCCCCACCCCCCCACCACCACCTTTACATCCCCCTCCATAAAGCATCCACCCCCCCTTTCTCCTTAGACCTTCTGCACTCACCATGCAAACCTAAGATAATCAATACATACATATGTACTCCAATCACTGCTTCACTCACAGATGCACACACCACATGAATTGTTCAATCACTTGGTCTATTAAATACGAAAAGTCCTTTGCAATGAAACCCAGATCACCCATATCATCATCATTTTAGGCCAATCTGTTCCATTTGTTCCACTCCACTTAATCTCTTTGATTTTGTCATGTGCGGGGGATTAATATTTTATTGGCTTTCCACTGGAAAAAACTATTACCACCATGACTGCTATGACTACAGTACTACTATTATCACTGCTACTACCATATGCATTCTTCTGCTTCTTTCCACATTGACAGATAAATAAATAACAACTTTCTTTTTCTGTACATAACGTGATTTAAGGGTATTGATTTTTCATGTAGAAGTTTGAAGAAGTCCTAATGTATGTAAGTACAGATCATCAGTAATTGAACATGTCTGTATCTAAAACAAGTATAGGAAGATTTACTTTTATGTTTTTATTTAGTCTTTCATTTCATTTCTCCTGTAAGAAAGTTGTGATTAATTAGTAATGTACTAATGTTAGTGCAGAATTTGAAAAGTATGTCACATAACTTAAATGATGCAAAGCCTGCGTAGCTAGTTCAGGCAGATCAGTCACATGCTCTCCTCATCCAAATAGGGCGGGTTTGTTAAACCCACCCGTCATCCCTGGCTATGCTGCTGCTAGTGCCGCTGCTGCTGCTCCTGCTGCCCATGAGGCTTTGCAACCCAAACCCACACCCTCCCCAGCATCCACCTGTGGGCTCAGTTTCTATGAACCCCTGAGGGGGTCTGCTTCATTCCCTGTAATGTCTGGCAAAGCAGATCATTCAGAGTTGTCTGAACTATACTAATTGTCCTCTCTCTCTCTCTCTCTCTCTCTCTCTCTCTCTCTCTCTCTCTCTCTCTCTCTCTCTCTCTCTCAAATGTCAGGCTTCAGAACTAAAATTTCTAACAGCAGGACAAAGAAGACAAGAAGATGGAGATAGCTACTAGAGAAGGAGTAAGAAAATAAAACTTACATCCAACTTAACCACCCTCCAGGACATCACCCTGCATCTCAAATGAGAATATTTGAAAAAAAAGGGGAAACACTTCAAGCATCATATATCCTTTGAGCAAACAGGGGAGTCAGAGTCAGAGGCCTTGCATTTGAGAGTCAAAGAACTCGTATTTTGCCCTGAAATACATAAGGGAGAGAGGAAGTGCCTCTGTGGCGTCAAACCAAATCTCTCCAGCTTTTCCTCTCGTTCGTCAAGTTGCCTGCAGCATCAGAGCTACCACAGAGGAGCTGTCATTCTGTTTTAAGGCGGCTGCTAGCATCGCCAGAGAACATGCAGAGGCAGCTTTAGTAAGGATGGGAATGTGCCCAGGTGCATCTGCTTTGAACCAGAGCCCCAAACAAGTAAGCAGAGCTGCATTCAGGCGACTGGAGGGCTCTGCTGGAATCACCAGCTCAGTGTGTGTTTCACTGAGGACTAGCCTTGTGGCAGGATTTTATTTTTTCTAAAATATCTAAGTATAGGTCTAATAAGGCTAATAGTGCAGTTTGTTAGGTATAGCTCCCTAGGATGTGTTTTTTTTCATGTTGATTGGACTAAGTTGACTTCAGCCTTGAAGAAATAAGTGCACAACAATTTGCTTATTCCATGAAGGCAACAGGGCCGTTCTCTAATAGCAGAACTTGCTGCTCGGCACAGTTTGCATCCCACTTCCTGCTGATCAATAATTACACAGTGTTTTCAGAAATTTCATTTTCTTTTTTCTAAAATCCCGTGACCTAATTTTTCCATTAATTTTCTGTTAAAAGCCCTTTAAACATAAAGTCATATTCATGAGAAACAATTATTGCTTCATTTAACAGTGGTTATGGTCTTTAGTTTTACACTGGTACTTGATATCCTTCATTAACAATCTTGTTCATTAAGTATTTTGATGTTTGGCAGTTGGAGGGTAAAAAGTCCTAAGGGACATAATTGTTGATTTTCTACCAGTTTGAATGACTGTGGTCTAAAGGTACTTTATTTGTCACATATACAGCTAGTACAGTGAAATTCTTTCTCTGCATTTAACCCATCCCTGAGGAGCAGTGGGCAGCCACGGTGCGGCGCCCGGGGACCGACTCCAGATTATGAGCCAGTGCGTTGGTCAGGGGCACTGACTGGAGGATCAACCTAGCTGGCATGTTTTTGTGGTGGGGGAAACCGGAGCACCCGGAGGAAACCCACGCAGACACGGGGAGAACATGCAAACTCCACACAGAAAGGACCTGGGCGGCCCGGGATTCGAACCCAGGACCTTCTTGCTGTGAGGCAACAGTGCTAACCACTGTGCCACCGTGCCGCTAGTGTAGTAAGATCAGTACAACCACAGTAGTTCATTCATACTCATGTACAAGAATCTAATGGGGGGTTTTAAACATCTCATCTGCACTCTGTCTATGTCTATTCCATATCAATTTGATTACAGTACAGGGTCATCACACATCAAAATTATCATTTTTAAAGTGATCAGTAAAAACTGATCTGGCTTCAAAAACTAATCATTATGAATATAGAGTTTTCTGTTAAGCGCAACTTTGCACATATTGGTTCTTTGCTCTTGTTTTACTCCCAGTACACAAAGTGGCTGAGCAGGACACACTGCATCAAATAAATGGTCTCTGGTTGTTGTCATTTAGGATCTCAGTTAACATTATTACATATGGCTGCAAACATAAAATCACCAACTAATAAAATCAGAGAAAAATATGCTCCAGCTCGAGCCCCTCTTTACATAAAGCAGATGGTGCTGGAAAAGAGTTTCTTTTGTGAAGCTGCACAAGATCAATGAAAACAAGCAGGAGCTGAAAATGTTTTATCTTACATTCATAAATCTTCCAGAACCCTCTATAAAATCTCCCATAGCTTCTGGCCCTTTAATTTTATTGGTTTAAATATTTTTTCAATCATTTTTTTAAAACTAAATTCTAAGGAGGTAAACAGATTAGTTTGCACTAAAGTGGGACTTGTTGTGAAAAAATGAGGGTCTAAAAATAGCTCAAAGCCACTGTCTGAGGCATTAAATGTGAGACAACGCTTGAAAGTCTTCAAACATATGCTGGTACAGTATGTTCGTGTAATGTGACTCAGTTGTAAAGTTTCCAGATATTCTCTAGAAGAATGTCTCCCTATTTACAGTAAAAGGCAAAGCAAATGAGCTATGGGAAAGAGAGTAAAACGTGCAGCACACATTGCTCTTTTATTCCCTGCCGCTAATGACAACAGGTATTTAATACAACAGATGTGTCACTCGCTCTCACATGTCATTTTGTGGTGGCATCACAATAAGCTTCTGCATGAATGAGACAGTTGATCTAATTTTGGATCATGGCGTTGGTGAGGATGAAAATATAAAACCTGAAAAAGGGAAGTAAAAGAAGGAAATCCTCAAAGAAAAAAGCTGTTAATATGAAAAGACTGACACGAATCTGAAAAATCAACAGATGATGAAGAATGAGACACAATCACATACTGCATCTAACCCCCCTGCATCTAACCCCCCCCCCCCCCCCCCCCCCCCCACACACACACACACACACACACACACAGAGGAGGGAAAACAAATAACCCAATTATTCTACAATTAACATGGAAATGTATCAAGTTGAAAGGGGCTGTTCATTGCAGTGTTGTTTAACTTGCAACAATTTGTTAATAAGATGTAGTCTATAGTATATAACTTACAAAATTGCTCCTACTGGAATTAAGTCTAAATTGCAGCATATATACAGCTTCCCCTGGTAGTTGTGTTAGTTAATTAAAATGTAGTGGTTACATTCAACTAAATAAGATCTATGACCTTTTTTAACAGTAAGTGTATTGTACATGCACAAAGCTTCTTATACTGCGTAGGAGTTGCTGCATTAATGACTTGGAGCAAAGTTGGTATAAAATCAGCAAACAGAGACACAAAAAGACTCAAACACATTTCAGACACAACATGAAGGCCAGAAGTTGCCTGATGACATGATTCACAGATTTGCATATGAAAAGCTTCTCTAAAGCCCCTGGCTCTTGCCTACAGTTGATGCTGTGTACAGGCCACAGTGATGATCAGAGATCTTTAGATTAGAGAAGCATGTAGTGCAAACATGAATCAGCTGCTCCGATGTGTTTCCAGATTCTTTGGTAGTAAACACGTCTTAACATGTTTTTCCACTGATTAGAGAAAGTTCCTACATTTGTTGCAATTCATGTTTGACAATTAAAGTTGCGACACAGTCAGCGTGTTGGGAAAACATGATGGGTGCGAACGGCACAGAGCAGGGAGCAGGAAATGTGACATAAGGGTGAAATGCTGTTGTAGATAAAAATAGAAGTTTGTCATTTCATCTTTGTTCAGCTATCTACGGGAACAGAATGGAAACACACGTCATTGTCATCATTATTAACATGTGTTAATGATCTAGATTCAAAATTCTTGGTATTTTTGCTTAAAAAAATGTCACTACTGTATGTTGAAGCTGTTGTGTGTTTGAATGTGTCACTGTGAAAGGAATATTGGGACTCTCTCCTTCACACAAACACCTCAGTTTCCTTTGTGATTTACACTTAAGGGTATTTTTCATTCTCACCTGATCACTTTAACATCACATCTATATTGCACATCAGTAATCAGAAATAACGCCAATTTGTTTCAGATACCAATTTTTTTTTTTGACAGAACATTTCCGCACATGTACAGTCACTGTTAAGTATGTTAAGTTTACCTCAAGTGTTTCTAATATCAATTTCTTTGAATTAGCAGTGGACAGTGGCCTCTATGACATTTTGTCTCTGTTCAGTCTAGTTACAGTCACATTCTGCTAAGTTAATATTACCCATGTCTAGTTCTGTCAACATTATCTTTTTTCTGGGTCAGGTACTTTGTAGCAGATTTTAGAAATCCTTATCTTCTTCTTTTTCTTTTTGAAAATCTACCTCTGACTCCTTTTGCCTGTCATGCAGCTTTGTCCCATACAAACATATTGGACTCTATGTATGGAAAGGCAGCGAGAGTGGGTGGATGATTTTCCTCAACAGATGATAGTTTGAAGCCCGGCTGTCATTCAGTGACACAAGTAATTTGTATGGCTCTATACTCTGCAAACAAATTATTTGACACTGGATGACAGTTGCATTTTGAGGTTTGTAATACTGTGTGCTTCTAATATAAATTGTTGGAAAAACAAATCATCAGAGCATGAAATAAATATGACATGTTTTTGCTATTACACCTGCTGTCGTCGTGGAGCTTTGTAGACTGGTCCCCCTGTGGGGATAGGTTTGACTGACAGCAGACACTGGCGGCAATGATCCACCACACAAGAACCCATAGCAAAACATGCTGCTCCCAGCACATTCTCACTAAAGAAAGCTTTAAAGCAGCACCTACAAAAGGACCTGGATCCAGAGCACTGATTGACATTCCTCCTCTTTGACACTTTGACATGGAAATGAAGTTTTTAAGTCAAGCCCCCCAGTCTCTGCTTTGTTCTTTATCTCTCTTTGACTTGGAGATGCATCACACCAGGTCTGTTTGCCCAAGCGGCTTAATAAAATCCACCATACACAGGTAAAACTAATAAAAGAACATTTGTATACAAGACACCAGTTTGGGGCAGACTTGGAGTACAGGTTGAGACAGGTTAGAGGTTTTTTTTTAGAGACACACATTTCATACATGAAATACAAATGTAGGGAATCAGTGGCTTGTTTTCATTTTTCCTGCTGACCTGGGAATGGGGTGAGGGTATTAAATTTTTTTTATTGCAATCCACAAAAAATAAGTTGTATATAAAATGTTATCACCACTTGAACTTGGCATTTGGCGTCAGTGCATATATCCATGTTTGGAATATATAGTTTTGTGCATTCAAGTTTTATTTTAAGGTACATCTCACGGTATAAAGATGAAGAAAAAAAAGATCATCCCAATGCCTCTTGAGATGGACAGAAAGTCTGGTTGTGATGCTGTGTGCCACCTCTCCACTGGCCTTTCAGGAATCTACGTGCATGTCATTTTAACAAGAAAACTTCATATCCCAGCCCCTCTCCCATCAATCATCGTGCCATGTTGGGCAGACACAGACAGAGCCACCAAGAAAAAGCTCTCTGGTGCAAATCTTCAATAAAGAGCAACTGTCACACTGAGTCTCCGCAGCAGGCTCCATTACATTAAAGAGCTGCACACAGCTTACCTCTGCCATCAAATTGAGGAAAACATTCAATTTCTATTTTTTTTATGTTTTGTCTTTTTATGCTTTTTCTTTTAAAGCAAAAATAAGATGGTGATAAAAAGCTATAAAAATACAAAGTGCAGAGCTACAGACAGTTTGGGAAAAGAGGTATACAAGAAAGTGAAAGCTTGTGCCGTGCACTGTGTGAAACCACAGAAAACTTCTGCTGGTTTAGTGCGATCAGCACACATTACATTGCACCATCTGCTGCCTAATGCATTGTTTCTGTCAGGTTTTTTTTCTAAGTCCAGGGCGAAGCGAGTTATGTGGCCTTTCTGAGTTTGCATTCTTGTGTTCTTGTGTCCTCCTCGACTCATGCGACTAATCTAATCGCTGCTCTACGAGAAAAAAATAAAGTGCTCGGTTAGAGCCACCTGGGGACACGATGAATGGTTACATGGCCGACAAGAACGAACAGGAAGCCCAGCAGGATAAATTCATCACATGCAAATAGCACTGACTGAGGTCGGCGTGGAATCTCTAAGTAAATGGACACGTGTAAATCTTTTGAAATAAATGTGACACATGTGGTCCTGATCAAACTGATTCACAAGCATTAACAATATTTAGCTCTCTTGCATTGCTTTCCATTGTGAACTAAATATCATTGTGTTTTTGGCTGCCAATTTGACTGACTAAACAAGTAAGCCCTACACTTTACAGTGTTTCTACAAATCAGCCATCATTACTTTAGTGCCACGAACAGTGAGAACTGAATGCCGTGCAGAACTTGTCAGTGATTTACACTTCATAATTAGAACCAATGTGAGGCACTCCTATATGTCTTGGGCTTGGACAGGTAGTGAAATTTGGACAGCTCCGGCACAGTCCAGCGATATTTGGATGGCTCCCAACAACAGCAGCAACAGTGGCGGTGAGCCAGACGAATCATGGCACCACTAAACCCCGGCCAGAGGAACAATGCATGAATATGAGGACAAAAGGAATGCAGCAGCTGAAAGACTTGACAGTAATGATGTCTCCAATAGGATACAAGTGGTAACAGAGGGTACAGTGCTCTGTGAAACACACACCACATGCTTACCTTGGACCTCCTTGTCATTTCGGAACCACCGGATGTTGGCAGCTGGTTTGCTGCCCGATGTGGTGCACGTCAGGGTGATTACATCCCCCTCTGTGGCAGGCTTGGTGAATCCTGTGATCTCCGGCCGTCCTGGTACCCCTGTTGTGCACGGAATTATAATTATAAACAACTTACTGAATAATGAATGTACACGAGGAGTTGAGTAATAACCCAGTTATTGTGTATTCCTCTGACAATAAATGATTTGCTCACTGACAGAGTTGACTTTTAGATATTTGTAACTTCCTCTCTCAGTTGCAAGAGCAAATTGCACATTTGTTGTCTTATCTATTATTTTTTCCAATTTGTTTTTCTAAGGCAGGACAGAAAAGAATGACAAACAAATATCGTGAAAAATAACCATCAAAACACAAAGTAATAGAAATTCTATGAAGACGATAATGGCTCGCAATAAATTTGGAAATAAATACAATAAAAATAAAGTCTGTGGTTTGATGAATAAAGTTAAAATTAAATTACCTTGGGATACTCTGGACGAACGTCATCTGAAATACGAGTCGTAAAAAGTGTACCGAGAGTGCTGACAGAGGGCGGGGTAGATTTATAATTTTTGACCTCTGAATTTGTTGTGGCTGTCCTGCCGAATTAAATATAGTAACACTACCGGCTTGCAAGCTTGACTGTCATCCTTTATACTAGCAGAAAAGGGTAAAACATAATGCAGAGATGGTATTTTCCTACAAGGTGACAAGTGCTTGGCGAAGAAAAAACAGCCTATAATTCAACATGTGCAGGTATTCATGCTGTCAGAATGTGAGGAATTAGCCACAAGTAATTGGCCTGTGGAGACTGGGCCAAAACAGACGTGCTCACCCAGAACAGTGAGGAAGGCCTTGGTGGTCTTGACAGGCATGGTGAAGAGCGAGCAGGTGTACTGGCCCTCATCTGACAGGCTGACGTCACCAATTCTGATGGTGAGCTCCTGCCACGAGGCTCGCACCAACTCGATTCTGTGGTCTCTCAGAGCTGCATGAGGAAAAGGAGGACACAGGGAATCACAGACAGCACGGAAAGTAAAGACAGGGAAACAGGCAAATAACAGGCAAATTCGGCGACGACGGTCGACCTGTAGCAGTACCATGTGTAATTCAGATGACCTTTACCAGAACAAGGCTGAATACACTGTGCTTTCAGCTATTCCAAATAGTTGTCAGACGCAGCAAACACACACGGTGGCTGGTGGTTTGAAACATTTTCTTGACATTTGCATTCTGGGCTGACAGTCTTATTCTCAGTCCGTGAGGATAAAGAAGGTATCAGCAAGATGCACTGGAGCGGAGCGGCCGAAAAAAACTTGCAGTCCTAGATTACAATATTTATTTTGGTAATCACTTACATTGCAGGTATTGATTTACATTTACTTAAACAGTCTTAGCAACTGGTTCTGCCTGTGACAAGTCTTACTTCCAACATTGATGCTAAAATCACACCGTAGAAAATAGAGAATTTCTTTTAGCCTGAATGTAAAGGACAAAGAAGAGTGGAGCAGGATAATCGATGATAATAATAATACTGTTTAACAAATTTCTGTGGTAGCAATTATCAGTTTTTAAGCAAACTGTGGTGTAAAGCTAAGAAATTAAAGATGTAAAGAGAACAATTTACTGCACTGAATCTCAATTTGATTATTTTCTTTTCTTCATTTCTTTCCTTTATCTTGATGTGCATTTATATTGTAAAGACATTTATCTGATACTGTGATATTGATTTCAACCATGGCTCAGTCCAAGTTTTATACTGCTAAATAAATTGCTTCTACACGACATTCATGATACAACAATCATCACAACGAGAATTCTTTAAACACAGCTTGAAACAGAGCCTTGTGTTCTCAAGATACCTGCCACTTTCACCGCTGCTCATTGAGATGTGACTACACCCTCATAAAACCTGGGAAAACCATGTAGCAGGGTTGAAAAAGGTCATCTTGCACCTGTCATCTCTTATACAATTTCAAATTCAGAATCACCTGCTCATACAAGCGACCAACCACAGAGGGTAGGAATGAAAGTGCTCTTCATTGAATAAATTACACATTCTTAATCCTTAGTCCCTTTAGGCATGGCCAGCTCGCTCCCTGGACACTCTTTCATCTGAGGTAATTTGAACTCTATTGGATTGTACAGCCGAGGCAAATCTGGCAAAATGCAGCAGCAAAAGATGTGAATTAGGATTTTAATTATCGTGGCCAATGTAAAGTGGTGTCCTATCAGATAAAGAAGACATTTCCATGAAAAAATCATTAATCACCGGCTGCACTCCCTGTTGATTTTAGTGATAAACATACACAGCAGACATGTAAGACACAATTAAATTAGATTGGCTGAAATGGTTGTTAGATTTACACACAGATTTACGCAGACATAGGTCATTATCAACTATGCTGTTCTTCAGCTTCAATTACACAATTTAGTTTGATGATCATTATCATAATCACACACATGCTAAAAAAAAAAAAGAGGAAAAATAAAGATAGGCTACAAAGATATTGCTGGCCCTAAGAACTTTCTTATTAGAGACTCTTTGTTATCCAAGAATAAAGTGTAGCGTAAATAAAAACAATCTTCAAGCCAGAATTAAAATTTAATAACAAGCTGTGCCATCAGAGAACCAGCTTATTATGTGCTATGGGGCTTAATACAAACATTTGATAGTCAGACTGTTGCAAACCACATCCTGAAACAAAGCTGCCTGATGTTCTGTGTACTGTAGTTACGCATCCTCACTACAGAGCTTGAAAATGCCCAGAGGCTCAGGCAGAAACCGGCGAACGCTTTGGTGGTTGGATGCATTGGAGAGGTGATGGAGTCTAAGCAAACATTGTACAGGAACTCAAAAGATATGAAAGTACAGGCTGAGAGGATCAAAGCCTTGGACAAGATGACATACTGTACTTCCCCTGGCCTCTATCCCTCTATCTCTGCAACGCACAGAGGAAAGACGGGAGAGACACAGACCAGCTTCTCTCCTTCTTCTCAACCCCCTGTTCCTCAAAGTGCAAACACCTTGGAGATACTGATAAATGGTATGACTGTTTCCTAAAAGGGATGTGTTGAGGCAAAAACTGACGTCCTTTGGTTAAAGTGGTATTATGCTCACAATCTGTTGGCATTAAAAGTGATAGTTTCCTCTTGCAGCTGTGATCACCTTGAATTTATGTCTGTGACAAATAATACATGTTGACAAGACAGAAGAAAAGAAACTCCCACAACTACTGCAAAACAATACACTGACAAAATAAGGCTGCTGCTTCATTGACATCCTTGAAGCTCTATACAGTAGTACGATGTTTAGTTTTACTTCAACAACAAAATGAACACATGGATGTGTACAATGGACAAATGGATTGTTTTTTGATTTGGTCCTTTGGGGAAAGTGTTTGTCATTATATAAAGTGAAACTAACATTAAAGCTGAAGACAGCTGCTGTTTACTGAGATGACCAATTTTTTAAAAAGCCCTTTTAACACTGATTCTCAGTGGAATATGAGTTTAAATACCAAACAGTGGTCAGATACACTACAGACCACTAAAAATTTCAAGTGACATTTAAAGTACCCAATAGACTGCACCTCATTTCATCTGAACAATATCACATTACCATCATAACAGAACTCAATCTAAATGTCAGTGGCTGAAAACTGATTCAAATTGTTTGAAGTAGACACTGAGGAACAACTCACAGTTAAACAAAATATGGACTTGAATGATGTATTGTTGTTAGATGGCCACTGGCACTAGAAAGCATGCGAGTCAATGACATATTGATAGAATGAGATGTACAAAGGTTTGAATAACCCAAAGACAAGTGTTATCTATTACTCAAACAGCATATGGCCAGGGAACCATACTACTAGAATCCAATTCAGGCTAGAGGCCCAGATTGTGAGCAGATCTGTCACAATCAGACCCAAATGCCAGCGGCTGACAAAGCTTTTTTCCAGGTGCTTTAGGAAATCAATGTGATGAAAAGGTTCATTTCCCCCAAACCCTAGATAGGTCTTGTGCTGTTCATTCTGCTTAGGAGGAAGCATAAATCTGCACCCTGACCTTGTGTATGCTACAGCCTTGCAGCATGGCAGCTTAATGCGCAGTACATCTCCTGTGATGGAGGCCTTACCAAGGCTGTCTCAAATCAGTAAAAGTGACATTCTAGTCCCCCCTAAGGGCAAGGGATACTGTTGCTATGGCCCTTTGATGCAAAGTAATGTTTGTCTTGTTTCCCCGACGGTCTTTTGCTCCACCGACTATGTCAGTAGAAGACCAATACGAGATCTCCGGAGAAAACTGCAGTTTGTCACATTCACTTTTAACAACCCTGGGCCAATTTTACTAAAAGTTGTCTGAATGTGCTATCTCCAAGAACCTGTTTCAGCATGTGAAACAGTTGTTAAAAAGCTTTATTACAATGTGGTGCAATGTTTTGACGTGCAAGTGACAAGCTGCCAGTCCGATTGTTAGCCACATTAGCTCTGTCCTCCGATAAAACTGGAAGTGGAGGAACTGGAAGAGCACTTATCGCATGGCATTCGCTTTTGCACTCCACTGAGCAGCAGACAGATGTTAACCAATGTTTCGCATCCAAAACGATGAAGTATCTCCTGACAATCCGGATAGAAAAGGACATTTTACATCTATCCATTAGTCTTGGAAACAAGCCGACGGCTCTTGGGTTCAGCCAAAATGTGTTACATCCGCAATACTGAGTGTCCCCATTTGGCCATTTTTGCATGGCCTGTAACCACTTTGAGCCAGTCCTGGAATGTGAAAGCACTAGCTGTCCTTCAGCAAGAACACAGGGCCCTGGCGCACCCCCACGCTCTCCAGCCAGGGGCTCCACTCTTTGCAATTAGAGTGTGTTTGCTGCTGGCTGTGCTCGCTCAGTGACTGTGTGGGCGATTCTGGACGTGTTCCAGGGCTAGTGGTGCAGGCAGGGGGCTCTTTCCCACCACACATGTGGCTGCAATTAAGAGAAGGAAAGGGCCTTGTTCCAGAGTGCCATTGTTACTGCCCGCACTCTCAGAGATCCCACAGAGCAGATGCTCCTCAAATTGGACTCATTTTCAGCGCTTGAAGGAGGGAAGGAAAGAAGAAGGAATTCTCCCAGCAGCTATGCTATGTCCTCTCTTCAAGTGGTGAATAATGAGACTGAATATATTTTTGTTCGTCCATTTTCCAGCCCACTGACATAAGCTTGATTGTACACACTGGGATTTTTTTATTTCTTTTTTCCATGTGAATTCTCTAAATGTATTTTTTTTTTTTATTAAAATAAGCGCCAGTGGGGGTTGCATAATGCTACTGGTTTACAGTGTGGTTTTACCCATTCCAGGGGTTGTCAAGGTATATTACAGTACAACACAACAGCAACAGAAATTAAGCCAGACATTTTTCAGGTGGGTGTGAAATTTCTACAGGAATTTAAATACAACATATGCTTCATTATTCTAAATTGCTAATATACATTATACATGAGAGTGCAGTGTGGCACGGAGCTCAGTATAGCGCAGGAGCAGCTCTTCACATTAGCGATAATATCTGAGTGTATAGTGCCATAATGGTGGATTCACATTTCAGTGAAGCTGAAGGTAACCCAGCACACTTAAAACTCCATTAGTCCCTGAAGAAAGACATTAGCTGTGTCCATGAGACCCTTTTTACATTTTCTTAGCAGTAAAAACAGTCACTGAAATGTAAACAAAACATGAAAATCAGAGAGAGATTTCTCAAGATATTAAAAAAAAAATGTGGGAGGGCATCACTTGTCACATCCATTAATGATAGGTCCTGGTATGTTTCACTTATCCACACTTGAACATTGTATCTTCTTTCCAAAATACTTACTACAATGGTGCAATATATAGATTATATCTTCTCAGTAGTCTCAATATACTCAATAGTCAGTGCACTGTTTTATCTTCATCCACTAATAATAATTAATAATAAAGATGTGATGACTTGTGTCAATTTAAAACTAAGTGAGTGCTGAGTGATTTCTTCTGAGACCTGAGCTGAGGTAAATGTCCACTATACTCACCTACAACACATCCGTCATCAAATGTTGTGTGTTTGCTAGAATGGCCGTTTAACTGTGCTTTCATTGGTGCTCACTCTGGTAATTGCATCCTTGGTAATTATCCTTCATTCTCTCAAGCTAATGAATGTTTTAATGCTCACATTAGAGCATTCATTTAGCACATAACAGCATTTTGATTACTACAAGCCAATTAAGATCAATTTTGCTTTGTGACCTTTACGATCCAAGCTGAATGCCCCAATTAAATGTCATGAATGATGAACCAAAAACTTTGGAAAGATGAAATTGAGATGAGGAGAATTTTCTGCAGTATACCGTACATGTGTGTGTGCGTGTGTGTGTGTGTGTGTGTGTGCGCGTGTGCACTATATAGTACATATACCCCTGCTGCAGGAACATACTAGATCAAATGATCAATTTGTTATCTGCCTTTGACATGCAACCTGCAGTTGCTTCCCATTAATTGCATTATTCATATTCACGGTATCTGACAAAAGATTCTGTCTCCATCCTGCTTGTCTCAGAAATGTCATTACCATTCTCTACAGCATCCCTACTTAGGTTTTATCCTTTTCCCACAGAAGCCAAAAGTGAAGTAAATCATAATGAAGACAGCAAAGGACAGCTCTGTTCTCGTTTGTCCTGCTCGGTAGTAATAATTCATAACCCCGGAAACATATAAAAGGGATAATTCTACAAAAGACATATGGTCCAAATCGATTTCCTTGTGATGGTGGCCCACCCCAGATCCGCTCCCTTCAACAGTCTCCACTAATTGGCCTAATGTATGAATGATGTGTTGGCCTGGCTATTAACGCGATCTGTCTCTGTTGTCTCAGGTCTGTGGCGGTAGTGCGTTGGAATCTGCATGTTGTCAAAGTGTAGTCTGGAGCCTCTGAGGTGGCAACAATCAACCAAGACTCGGATATACATAATGGATGAGGAGGAGCATGCCAAGGAGCCAGCTGGCATGATATAAGAGGAGGGCTGTGTTCAGCTTTAGACAAATGTGCAGAGACAGTCGAACCCATATGGATCGGCTTTGGGAATCCGGCAAGGTTAACGCTGTCTTGAGGTTTGACTGAGCCTGTTACAGGAGAGGAGGAGATAGAGACCCTTTTTATCGCTTACGCTCTCACCAATGATACATGAAGCTACTGAGCTGTCACCTGCTGACTCTTTCCTTCCCACCTGCAACTACACCTCTTCACGTCTTTGACGAGAAGTGACATTGCTGTTTAGGTCACAGCGTAGGATGTTCTGCTACGATTAAATTCGACCTACCTGCTGAGGACCCAGTAGGTTTATAAACTAATACTGCACAACTGTGGTTCTCATACTGTTGCATGTTGCGATTAAATTAGCAGAAGGTTAATTGGAGTAGTCTCACCATTAATGGAGACTATCCTCACCAGGAACATGATGACATGAGTTGTTTGAGTCAGTGCTTCAAATGACCTCTGTTTATGGTTTTTGTAATCAGGCAAAGAAAAGGCATCATATTGTGAGACTGTAAGAAGGAGGATGCTAAGATTAGTGGATTTGACCATAACAATATGTTTACATGCAGTTTAACACTTATCTACTGTAAACCTTTACCACAAAGGCGAGAAAACGCTGTTCTATAAAGGCATTGACAACCTATTTTGTCATTTTAAGCAGGATTTCCATTACTGGCACTCGTGTATGAGCACTGTTTGATGCTAAAGATACACATTCACTTGCTTGCTGTTCTTACAGTTTTACTGGATGAGATTAATGGTATTCAGTGCCTTTGAAATTCTGGAAAGACACAGAAATCCCTTTTCTCCTTGGATGTAATAGCTACTCTTTGGGGCCTTTTTTCATATTCTCATTTGCCAGACCTGAATTAAAATGGAACAAATTATAGTTGGGGCAAAGATCAGATTTTGTCTTACTTTACCCAGCAGCTGTCAACTCAATTGATATAATACAGAACTTCAGCTCCTTCTTTTTTTCTTAAAGATGTTTCTCTTTACTCTACTGTAGCTGCTCAAAAGGATTTAAAAGGTCATTTTAATACTCTTTTTCCTCCCCCACTATTTTATATCAAACTCCAAACACATCCAGACAAATGCCCTTATCTTTAATACCGAGCTTGAGGAAAAGAGCGAGAGTAGATTTCAAAAAAATGCCTCACAGAGCGTTTGTCTAATTTAAGACAGGCCAGCAGATGTATTTTTATCATCATTACTTATGTGTTGAGCATTCTGAATCATGCATAAAAGCTGTAAAAGCTGAATTTCCTGGGGCTTACTTATGCCCAATGACAAACTACCTTTGTGCAGAGAGAGTGGGGGAAACTTGCATGTGCATCAAATGCTAACATATGGCAATGCTGTCACGGTTGCCCCGAGGGGATTATTGTAAGCAGAGAGGTGGGCAAGAGACAATGGACAGGTACAACAAGCACAGGGAAGATTCATCTAAACCGCAGCTAAAAAAAAAAAAAAAATTAACACTGAGAACAAGAAAATGCAACATAGCTGCATTAATCGAATCTACTCTGTGACAGCAGTCTCTGACCAGCTGTTCATCAAAGGGAGAGAACAGCCTGCCTCAAGCTCAGCCAGTCTGCAGTTAGTTGTTGGACTGAAAGGTAGCATAAGGTTGAATCTAACATTTTTCTCTGGCTCCAACAAGACGGCACAACAAACTGGAGAAGAAGGACAGTTGCAGCCCTCTGCCAAGCAATTAACTGGTGATTTGGCACAGCAGAGATTTCTTCCCAGGTGTCCCACCCTCTTCTTCGCATGAAGCTCATGTTGCTCCACGCCTCCCGTTTCTCCTGATGGCCTCACAGGCATCGTATTAGTTGTGCCAATAAAGCTTTTCATTTGGATGTTTAAAAGGAGATGGAGAGGAAGTGTTCCCACACTTAGCCCTGGCAACCTCTGCTGAGTGGACTACATTCATTTTGTCATCTGCATTGCTCAGGAAAAGGATTCTGTCATGCAATATAAATGGCTGCTTAAGAGGGGCAAAGTGACTCGTGCATATTGTGCTCTCGAGGCTCTCCTTACATACTGCTCATACCAGCAGCGCTTTAGATTTACAGGTGGATACAGAATATTTAACAAGGGATGAGGAACTGGCTTTCATTTGAAACCAAATGAAACAAACAAAAGATACGATTTAAATGATTTATCAAAATTGAGGGTGCAAAATAAAATATTAAAAGGCTACATCAATTGTACACCAGAGAATACAGAAAAATAACTATATACAAAAAAGATTGGCTTTGGCTCAATGACTTTTGCTTGAATTTTAAATCCTTAGGGGACATTCACACCATTTACACAAGAATATCTATTTAAGATTCAGTTAACTTTCGTTTAATTGTATTTGGAAGTAATTTCATCTAATAAAACACCTTAGACCTCATTATTGAATCCAATCACTTGCGAGGGAGAAAGTATTTCTTCAAACCAGACTGTGACTCTCATTCTGCTCGTTCACTCTGGCGTCTCTCTCTCCCATCAATTGTTATTCAAAGGGAAAGTTCATCTTCAATCACTGAACCAATGATATTGTATTAGCAGCTACAGCATAAATGAAATGGGTAATATGCTGTGAGAAACACTGAAAGATGAACAACCCCAACCCTTACAAGACCAGTCCACTGTTATACTCCCTTTCACCCTAATTCCAATTTATCAACTCCAGACTTTTGTCACCTTTAAATTGGATTTGGCTGGTGAGAGCACATTATAATTCATTCTGGCGCCGGTCTTGTTTCACGAGGTTGCAACAGTTCGCTTCCTTTTCAAAGTGACATCCAAACAGCTATACAAATGTAGGGCAGCTAAAATGCTAATTAAGCCCAATCATCTCACAATCCACAGGCGTTACTGTGCTGTAAACAACACTGTCAGTGTTGCATGATTACAGAAGTTCAATTCAGAAACAGTCTATTTCTGTTTAGCTGGTGCCCTGGGACATCAATGGAGACATAAATTCATTAAAAGTCTGCTTCGACATTACGGGTAATGCATTTCCCTCATATCCTGTCTTTTTTCCTGCATTCCGTAAAATTGTGTGCTCCCAGGCAGGCAGGCAGGCAGGCAGGCAGGCAGGCAGGCAGGCAGGCAGGCAGGCGGGGACAATTTTGTAGATTCCAAATTTGAAAAATTAATGAAGACGACTCCTGTGGTAATATAATCTGGCTCAGACATCTTTATCATATCTCATCATTTTATCATCATGGCCATTATCCCCGGGTATATTACTCACCTTTCTTGTCTCCAAAGAACAGGGTCTGTTGTGCAGGGTTTGACCACTGGAGGGAAGTGTTATCATTATAATCCACACGACAGGTCATGTTGGCTGTGCCCCCCTCCACCACCGTCACATTCTGAGTTATGGGGAACTGACCTTGGGTACCTGTGGGGGATTATGAGACAGAGGTTAAGGTCATGGCAACAACATGAATAGATTGTCGTTTTTGACTGCTTGTTACTGTCTTTACATTGAATGTACCATTCAGACTTGACACCTTTCAAAGTTCATGTCTTGTCATCATATCGCCCAATTACATTAAATGTCTTCATCAGATCACACTAAACCAAAGATAGCTTAATGGGAGTCTGGTCACTATGGTCTTCAGCCTTCAACAGCTGCTGGAGCCGGAAAACAATGGATCTTTTTTTTTTTTTTCAACGGCGGAAACAAGGGTAGGTTTTACTCTTCCAGAGCGCCTTCCTCACTGCCTTATTGCAGGGCCCTAATTGGTAGCATGGCCTAATTAGAGGTAGTCATGTTCTGCTGTAGAGTCTAGAGCTGCAGCTGGGTGGTAAATTGACACATAATCCTAGACACTGTGGGCCTTCGATCCAAGCGACTGCCTTGCCCTGAAACAGCCGCTCGTCACAGTGTGCAGAAGACATCCAAATGAGGCCTAATCACCCAGCCTTGCTGGATTTTACCTTCTTATTCCACATTTGTACTTGTCGTCTCAGCAAAGTCCCCTAATTACATTGCAGAAGCATTTCTATCCTGCCCGTGTTTTATTGAACTTTGCCAAGCTTCAGAAACAGATGTCTAAAACCAATACTCTTTCACAGGGGATTGTGAGAAGACAATGTATAGGTTAATATAAGCCAGACCAGACTGGCCCCTTTAAGGATGACAGCAGTAAACAACAACTGTGTTAAAGCTTTGAGTTCACAGGTGAAGCTGAATTTGCTGTATTTGCCTCGGAGCATTTCACTTGTCCAGAAGCTAATCTTAATGCAGGTTTTCTCTTGATTTCACAGGTCTGCTTTGGTTTCTCCATATAATGTGAATATGAAGGTGACATTGTCTCTGCCTCTCACAGGTACAGTTCACCACAGGGACATTTCAGCTAAGGGAGCAGCTGTCTGCCTCATTAGTCCGGCTCACACAGGGGAGCAGAGGAGGCTGGGACTGCCAAAGGTCTGTGGACCTTCCTTGACCTCGATTGTCCTGATGGAGGCCATTGTCAACCAGAGGTGAAGGTGATACTGACTATAAATAGCAATGGTGAATGATTCAAACAGTGCATATTATTTTATATGTCCACTGCACCCAATCACTCAATATCACCTCAACGCATACGTCACCATTTCATCATAACAATAATTCTGATGTAGTTGGCTAGGTGTCAGCTCGTCCAACAAATTCAGCTATGCATGTCATTATACTAAAAAAGGAAATAGATGTGAATACATTGTGTGTGGGGTACCATGTGTGGGTGTTTTTGTCAGTTTCAGCAAGTTTCCACTTTTTTGTCACTCCTATCTACTCCACCATCTCTCCAGTATCTTTTTTCTGTCTGTCTCCAGTGTATACTCTTCACTATTCACAGAAATGCTATGGGGGAAAAAAACCCAAAACAAAATCTGAACAGTAATGAATATAACACTCAATCCCGCAGGTTGAGGTATGTAGGATTGCTTTGGCAAAAACCTGTTGCTGACATTTCCTTTAATTATACCTACAAGGCCAATAAAGGCTGTGCACATAATCAGAAGTGCAGTCACGTCGTAGGCGTTGTTTTCAAAGAAGTGCTTGTGCAGGTTTGGGTGCACTGCAGCTAACTGGGCTTCACCTAATACATTCATGAAATTCCACTGTCTTGACATTCTGTAGCAGTCTAGAGTGTGGCAAATGCTGTCCTTTCTGTGGAAACATAATCCCCAGTGCCAACTACAGGGTGTATTTCTCGCTTTTTTTTTTTTCTTTTTTTTTTGAGATGGTGATTGGAGGACAGCTGGCTTTACTTCAACAGTACAATGCCAAACAATATTCTAGAAAGTCACTGAACCACAAACTGCTCCAAGGACGCTCCACTGTGCTGTCTGGACCTGTGCACTGCCCCCGCTTTAAAGAAGCATATGTTCAGGTATGTGTGACAAAGGGGGGGATATTCCACAGTGTATTTAATTAGTATGAAAATATGTGGTGACAATTTACAACTCAAGTAGAAGAAGGTTAAATATTTTGTAACCACCACATAGATTTTATCTTGGCGAACTGAAAGTTAATATTGATGGGATAATGTGGGTCAAAAACATAATGACAAAAATGGGTTAAAGCCCCGTTCACACTGTTTGATTGACATCTCTCTTGACCGATAGGCCTTCATCACATTTTGGCACAGTGGAAAGAACACAGGTATAAATAACAAAATCAATGCGGGCTGAATTACACTGCTTCATTTCCAGGCTACTGCTATTGCGCATGCTGTCACACTGTCACCTTTTACTGGGACACTCGAACGCAACTGTGTCGTTTTTAAAGTTATTAGTTTCACCTGTGCTCTCCCTTCCACAACAAGTCAAATCGTAGGCTACGCTGCTGTATAAAACGTCCATTAGTTTTGTTGCAACTATTAAGGCTAAAACAGCCAAGCCTTTTTCCTTCTTTTTCCTATTTCGAGAGAAACAGGGCACACAGCGCTTTATTTGAAATGTGCAATGTGTGGTCATTTGGGACATTTGTAGGTTTACAGAGCTTAAACCTGTGCAACAGTCTAATTAAATGACAACACCTGTGTGGCTGTGCAGTTGGTTGTTGAAAGATATCAACCCATTATTACCTTGTTGTAAATGAGGTAAAAACCTGCCATAGACTGCTAAGTTGCAAATAAGTTGTTTTATACATTTTAGAAAGAAATGTTTAAAAAATATCACCAAAAACTCAGTAAACCAACTGAGCTCCACTACTCAGGGTTAAAGGAAAGATACAATAAAAGCTTCTAGGTAAAAGCAAGTTAGAGTAGATCATGTTGAGCCATAGCTGTGTTTTCCCATAAAAGTGAATCCAGTGAAAGGGAACAAACAGTTCTGAGAGAAGTAATAGAGGTATGAAGATTGCCTGCTCCACAGATGATCCAAGACGACTCAGTTGAAGTGCAGTGATGAAATGAGGAATAAACCTGCACTTTTGCAATATGCCTTAGGGGAGGACAAAGCATCCCTTAAACACAAAGCATATCAGTGTCACAAGCTAAAGAACTTGCAGGCTTCACTGTATCCTCCTTCCTAGCATTTTAGATCTATTATAGTAAATGAGAGGTAGTTACTTATTTTGAGTCAATGCCAGCAGCGGGTTCACAGCTTGCACATATTTACATTAGACAGCATGCACCCTGCGTGCCATGACAGCAAATAGGTGAGGTGAGGATGAAATAACCAGAGATATTTTGATGAAAATATCTGGCACCCAGTGAAACATGAATACTATTAGTTGTTTTTTTTTAATTCTGGAAACTCTTCTCCTTTATTCCATGAATGTAATTAAGTGCTATAGTAAAAGAAAAAAAATCAATATTATGTGATAAGTCACATTGCTATTTCTCTTGCCGGCCCCCTCTCTCTCTCCAATCCAGCCACTCTACAGTCACCCTGTAACACAGGCCCTACACAGAAGGAGGGTTTAAGATGAAAAACATGAATTGATTAACTGAAAATGAACATTTTTCTTTTACTTTATACTTTAACTTACTCAATTAATGTCTCAGCTTATTTTATTGTTTGTTTTATTTCGTTTTTTTGTGCGTGTGTGTATGTGCTTTTAATCAAAAAAAATCCTAACACTAGCCTGCTTATGGGCCGAACTCTTAAAGCTATAATTGGTCCCTTGGCAGTGCTTGCGCCTTTCACAATATTTTTTATGACAGTCACATGGATGTGAGAGCTGCTGTTTTTATTTATTTATTTTGAAAACAGTCACATAGATCTGAGAACTTAATTTTTTTTTTTTTTGAGGAAAAAAAAAAGAACTGGCAATATCACTCTGAGCTGGGAGATTATGGTCCACATTCAGGTGGGCCACCAGCACACCGATCATCAGTCACAATGTCAGCACACACCAGATTAGTCAAGTTGTTTGCTGTGCTTCACACCGAATGCTGCTGACACATCTCTCCACCGTGACATCAACTTTCATACAGAATCAAGTGACACTGCCTCATGAATCAAATATTTACCTGCACGGCTGAAATGAGGTAGAAATGTAAATGCGGAGCGAAGATAGCATCTTTATTCTAAACACAAATATTTGATGATTAGATTCTAAAAGGAGAACCACAGAAACAGATGTCTGCAACAAACACAGACTCGATGTAGATGTCCACTCTTCATCTCCAGATATTTCTGTCTGTGCAGCAGGTGTGGCGTATAAATATGAATACAGCTGTTCAGAATAATGGCTGGCTGTTGAGTGTGCATTAATGATAAACTATTTCATTTCATCTCGACTAGCCTCTCTTCATGCTGTTATCAGAATGCAGCTCAGACTGGAGCCTGATGGAATCTGAGTCGGACAATATTAGAAGCCAAGAATATGATACTTAGGTTATTGATTTTTGAGAGTCTTGTGGTTTGGGTGGGTATCTAGAAAACGTGAATATGTGGAAGATAGAAATCTGTCTGACTGCACTTAAAGGGGGGATTTGGAGACTCAGCAGATGAATGTAAATGCTTCATCATTATTGATGACGTGGAAATCTTTTGGTTGTGTTTTGATATGAAAACCAGGTTTGAAAATTTGTTCACTAGAGAACCATGTTGCATGTATTATTTCACTGACTAGTGTAATGACTACTGATGCATGGCATAAGGTGAGAATTTCAAGGAACATCTCTGTTGAGGAGAACAGAGAGTTAGCAGAGGAAGAATGAGCCATACCACCCCAAAAGCCTTTCTCAGTTTCAGCTGACTGCACCAAATAATGGAAAGCAGTGCCTTGATGAATGGCTGGAGAGCAGTCAAGCACACCACTGCAGAATAAACTGTAAACTGCAGGCAGGATAAAAAGAAAACAAATAACTCAGAAAATGGTTCAAGAAATAACCAATGCCTCCATTCATTACCAAATAATAACAATTATCAATATTCATATGAAATGAATTCTAGGCACTTTATCAAACCGCAAGTTCACCTCTGGTGCTTGATTTTACAAGGGTTTCTTTGCAAATAGAGATGTTGGAGGTGCTCCGCTGCCTTCTGCATGCTAATGAGTAACTGCAACTTCATATAGAGCCTGCCAATGATAAAATGCCCTCTGAGAACCTCTCTTTGCAAATCACACGTGTCCATACTGAAAGTTGAATTTCTGAAATGCTGATAAGAAACAGATAATACATTCTGTCTGTCCTTTAAAGTCTTTATTATCCCGGTCCATGATTATAGCAGCTACCTGATATTTTTTTAAATCACTGTTTCAGAGAAACGCACATCATTATTCATCTGTTTACAACCAAGAATAAACTGATGAGACAGTTTAGGTTAAGGCTATTGAAATAATGTCAAGAGGTTTATTTCAATTTTGACAGTAAAATTAAGTGGTAAAATAAAAAATATATATATTTAAGTCATATTCATTGTTTATCGCAAATCCTCGTGTCACATGTCACGGTGTCTCTTTCCTGGGAAGTTGTTTTGCATAAACAAAGTAGTAGGTGATTTACTTACACAAATAACTTGTAACACATTTTGGAGGGAGATCAATCCAAAAAAAAGGTGAAGGCTATGAATCTCAAAACCAAATGTTTGGAAGAGACAATTGAATGTCTTGCATTAATACCCACAAGGTATTTAAACAGACAATATACTCTTGGGAACATAATAATTAATCACTGCAATTGCTGAGACCTGACAAAATTGTAATTAATTGGCTAATGCTAATGCTGTGTGGCCTATTTGCCAGCATGTTGAGACAGAGGGAAGTTGAACATCCATCCACAGTGTATAAATATTCCATTTAATTAAAACTTCAGGCCTCTTGCTGTGTGTTTTCCAAGGTGGAGGGAACAAGAGCTCGCTGTCTCCCATGTGAGACAAAAACAGACATCTCTGTGTACCAACTCAGTGTGAAGTTTTGTAAGAGCGTGGCTCTTAACATCCTGTTGGATCCTCAGTGGTACTGCTCCTACCTTTATTTGTGCTGGAAGAACTCGTCCTCCCTCTACACTCAGTCATTTTCTCCACACGAACGAATAGACATTTGATCACATTTGACACATAAACCAGACAGCGCACCAGACATCATACCTAATAAATTCTTCAGAGTTCACGTAGGTTAGAGAACCAACTGCTTTCACTGTTGTAAATAACTCTGGGACTAATGGCTGCGTTACATCCTTTACAATATAGTCTAGCCTCCTGTGAAGAAGTCTGACCTTGACTCGACCTTCCATGCTAAAGTCCCACACACTCGTTGATTTTTAGCTCAATGACTGGAGAAAATAATTTCAAAGCAGCCCTCGGTGCTAACAAATGAAGTATTCTGCAAAGGTGTGTGCTCTTCACTGAACATCAAGGAGATAACATGTTTGATCATTTCATGTGAGAGCAGGCAGAGATGAAAGGTGAGCACCTTTGGGAATTTTCTGCTGGTGACCCTGATTCTTCTACAGTTTTCTTTACATGAGGTGTACATCAAGGTGTAATTCTGAGACCTGATTTATTCCCATGACATCATGTTACAGTCATGCAGTTTCCTTCTACTACTACATTACTGGCGGATAGCCACTGTGGCTGTTTTTTTTTTTGGACACTCTGGAGTTATAGTTTAGTTTACAGAGCAGAATTTCCTGCCATTTTAACCGAATGTGTTTCATACTGCTTATAACCTTTTATACAGTATGGGCCGGATTTACTAAGGTCCCAGATAGCGGGCGCTAAATTGTTTGCGCCCGCTAAAATATTGCGTGTTTGTTTAGTGCACGCAAAACAGGTGATCTACTAAGAGTAACCCGCTAAATGAAAACACGTGTTCCGCCATGGAGTGTGGACAGAGAGCTGGACGGACAAAGGGACAGAATGACGTTTGATCCGATGCATAGGCTACAATGACAGCATGTGTGTTCATCTCTCTCGTGCTCTGTTTAGATAAATAAACATAAATCGCTACAGGGCACAACTCGTCATAGTGACGAACAGGCAGCAGCTGCAGCGACAATCACACGCCTATAATATGTGTGTGTGTGTGCCGCCCATGATCAAGTGGATTAATAGAGAGCTCAGGTGGGACACACGGATCTAAACGCTCTGACCACTGACCAGAGGGATCAAAGATGGGTGAAGGCAGCGGTGACGTGTCTCAGTCCGGGACCAGGACTGAGAGACGGAGCTGAGCAGCCAGGTACTGGAGAGGGAGGAGAGGAGAGGAGAGGAGTGCACTGCAGGACAGACGTGCCCCGTGCGTAACGGTGCGTAAAAGACTTTTAACACGGCTGAAAAACTGTTACAGAATTACCCAGACGTGAGGAAATGCAGAGATGTAAGATCATGGGGCTCTGACAGGTATCAAACCAATAAACGCATACGTTTTGGCAAAGTTGTATCAGTTAGTACAGTAAATGGTTTTCAGACGTGCTAAATACAGACGCTAAAACAGCCACCGCAATCTCTTCCTGGTTTGGTAAATCACATTGCCCTCGCTAAATCAATCTATTTGCATCTACTCCTCCCAGTATTTTGCACGTTCTGGCTGAAACGCCCATATTTACATATTCATCAAGGCAAGCATGCTAAATGGATCACACGTGCTATTTTGCCTGTTTGAGAGACGCAATCCTCGGTGCGTCCGGTTAGTAGATCAGGTTCAACATGTGTTTGCGCAACACGTTCTCACTCCCACTTCCGCGTTCAAAAAGCTGCTCTGTTTAATCAATATTCTGAAGAAAGATCTGATTATTAGCCATAACGCTGTAACCATCCAAGGAAGACTGTGTAACAATATTATGTGCTTCTGCTGAGTCCAAAAGCCCTGTGTAACATCAACTTTATTTTAAGAAAACACGCTTTGTTGCCAATGTCATATCACGGAGAAGCACTACATTACCCATAATCCTCATATTTATCAGCTACGTGTCTAATTGGTTGAGCTTGCTGTTACCAGCAAATGAAAAAATAAAACAAATTGAGCTTATATTATTTTCTTAGTAACTAAAAGGTCTTAACATCTTTTTTGTTTTCAACATTGAATAAAAAAAAGGGTGCTATATTGTTATAATTCAACAATAAAGTGCATAAAAGTTGGCTTGACTTCTTTCTTTTTTTCTTTTTTTTCATAATTTTCACCAGCATCTTTCTGGTCCACATCACATCACATTTAATGTAATTTTTAATTCAATGAGTGAAAATTTATTTTTTATCTGAAAAACATTATTATGAATTCAAGGGTCAGAGGTAACTGATTAGTGTTAAATTTAACCTTTTTGACCCTGTTTCCTTGAATAAATCACTAAGACTTTGATGCGGGAAGCTGAGATTTTGATTTGATTTTGTTCAGAGCACTAGGGACAAAGTTTCTGTAGAATTTCAGACCTGTCGGACCTCCAGAAGGGTCACAGCTGACCGTCCAGGCTCGTTTCTCGGCCTTCAAAGCCTAGATTTAGAAGCCTTTTGTCTAATAACGTCTACATCCTTGGGGTTATAAGGCTGAAAGTTTAATGTATTTGTCCGGGGCCTAAGGCCGTCAGGCTGTTGACGCACTGTTGACGCACTGGGAGTGAGAACGTGTTGGTTTGCGCATGCAATCACGTTTGCACACGTTTTAATACACGCAAACCTTTAGTAAATCCGGCCCTATGCATTTAAATGTGGGGTGGCATAATTGTCCAGTGAAGATTTTCTCTATTCTGGGAAGCCAGAATGAAACTGCTCAACTAATACAGATGACACATTTTTATATCTTCTTGCCTACTAACTATCATTTTCTTCATTTGTTTTAGCCTATAAGCAAAACACATTATGCCATCCAGCAAGGCTTTTGACTGGGACTTAGTGAGAGCAAGAGTAACATTAAACCCATTCTGGCAACCATTCACTTTTTTTTTTTTTGACTTATGTCAAGATTTTATTGATGATTTTCAAGGCCCGTCAAGGCCTTGCCCTCAGCTACATCTATGACCTTTTGGCCTCTGATGAGTCAGAGAGCAGCTTTAACACCACAGGCAGGGCTCTTGGCAGTTGCAAAGTCTAGGCTCAAGATGAAAGATGACTGGATTTCACTGCCAGGACACCTAGACTGTGAAATGTCCTGCCAGACAAGCTCAGACTGCTAAATCAGTATCATCCTTTAAAATCACTTCTAAAGTCCCCTCTGAGGGAACAGGCCTTTTCAAATTCAAGTTGAAATTGTTTTCATTGCTTGTTTGGTAGGTACTTTTTTTCACTTCTGTTGGAAGTAGTGGTAGCAGCAATAGTTGTAACAAGATTTTTGGAGTGCTTGTTAATACATATGGGACAAATTCAAACCCGTGAAGCCGGTACATGAATGACTCCCTTATGCTCGGTTTTCTACTTACAACCACCACACCAGCACATTTCAGGATGTTTTAATCTTTCATATGCTCACACTGCTGCAAACTATGGTATTTTAGAACTACTGTACAATGACATCTAAGTATCTCTGTTTCAGTCAAACTGGCCTCTCTGATAAAAATCCTTTTTATTTTGGCTGCAGCAGTGGGAAAGTGCTGGGTTTAACCAGCATGCTACATAGTGGTAAGGGGGAGAATACGGGGCGAAACTACATGAAATACCCCAAACATTTCTTTCACTCTGAAGAAAATCCAGCTTTACACAGATAACAGCTTCGACTTGGAGAAGTTTAAATCTCATCATAGACAAATCCACAACAGTGAAGTGATTTTCTTTCTTTCTTTTATTTCTCACAGAACAATACTGGATTATCTGATTCACAATTTCATGCAGTAGTAGCTTTATTGGTATTTTTTATTGCGTCATTGTAAATTGTTTGTGGTTTGTGTTGTTTTGTGTGTGTTTTCTTGAGTTTTTAAAAGGCCCATCCAAGAACAGTCCCTTTCAAAATAGTTCAGACACAAACACTGCGGTGTGTGGTATTAGTTCACTCTATATACTTGTTCCTGTTCAATAAAACGTTAAATATGTCTTATTAAATTAACGTCATAAAAGCACAACTCTTTGAGCATACTGTATCACCATGTTTGAAGATGGTTGGAAAACATAACTTTCTCAGTTGTGCCTCAGCAGCAGTTTCACTTCCCCCCTGGACTAAAGAGCTGATGTTTCTATTTCTGTTGTGCTTCTAAAACAAATAGTGCAGCCCTAAAACATGGTTGTAAATAAATCATATTTATTTATTTAATTATTTATTAGTATGGGAGTAGGCTGCTGGTGATGTGTCACAATTTCACTATTTGAATTGCCAGTATGTACTGTGAGTTGATGCATATCAGTTACTGGTGGTTAGTACTGTAAATATGACTATTGATTTTTTTCTTCTCATTGCTTTACTGTATGCCTGTTTTTGTATTTTATTGTCTGAAGTAAATTAATGCCACCAGAAGCCTTGTACTGTGCTGCATTTTACATCACTGCATCACCTGGAAATGAGGTTAGGATATTGTATATCACTGGATATGAACTTCATGGGCGTACCTTGCTCTACAGCACTCTTTTGTTCCTGTGAACTTCACAATTATTCACTGACATGGAATTTAAAATAAAAAAAATTACGCATTTAGATCCCATGAGCCCTACACTTTAATTCAGCGTCATTAATGAGGTATTGTCAGACATGATGGTACCACAGAGCCTGACTATACTCTAGAGTCTCAGTTATGCTATTTTAAGGACTGTTAAGAGGACTGGCTTTTTTGCAGCTTAATGTTAGCATCTAAAATGACTTGCTGTGATTTGTGTGATTTCCACTCTTAGAAAAATGTGCACCCCCTGGAGACCTGGCTGATTTAAAAGAAGGAAAGATAATAGGAACCTTCAAAGTAAAATATGAAAGATGCGTCAAAAATCAATTAACAAGACAAAAACAATGTATGTATTAATTCCATACATCCCCCCCATTTGGAACAAATAAACATGATGAGATACATGTTCTTCAGTCAAGTAAATCAAATGACTTTGGATTTAAATGAAATTAGTATGAATGTTTGAAATGCTCAATAACATGGTTTGTTTAACACACCTGTTTATAGAATAATGAAACTAACCGTATTATTGTCTATTCAAATTACGATGGATTTTTACAAGCACTACACTAGTATCGAGAAATATCTTCAATATTGAGCTGGATATTTCTTTCAGCACTGAGGAGTTTTCAAACCCAAACTTGATGCGGCGGCTCAAAAAGACCCATAATCAGGCCTGAGAGTGTCTGTCTCAGGCTGCCCAGATAATGGCTGCCTGTCACATGATTCTCCACAGCAAATTTGATATTATAGCTTAGTATAGCATTTATGTGGTCCTCCTGCCAAAACTAACAACAGTTCTTCCTCAAAAGGAGTGAAGTGGATCAGATTAATGCTGACCTTCCTGTGGAGGACTGCTGAGAATGATTACACGAACAACCCTGCTTTCTGAAACATTTAGAGCTCACACTATAGTTTAAGAAATATACTAAAGTAAGCCATATCTACCCTAATAATCCATTACAACGTGTCCACCCTGAGCCTGAAGCACAACATTAAAAAAAAAAAAAAAACTATTCTCATATTCTAATGTGTAAGTGATTAATATAATCATGGTAAAAGTAACAGCTATATAATGAGAGTATTTGACATTTTCAAAACAAGAACAGCTTCTGCTATTAATGGCAACTCTGCCTCCAGCTTATCTGCTGCGGTTACAAACAGATAGCAAAATTGTGAATTTCTCAGCACATTAATATTCCATACTGTATGTAACTGGAGTGCACCAGCACTCTTTGAAGCACAACATGTAAACAACATATTCCATTCACTGGAGTCCAAATAAGACCAGCGCTGCAAATTCAGGCTCGTTGTTGCCAGTTTTAGATTGAACACTAATACATGCAAATGTGTAACCCCTCTGCCACAGTTTTTAATCGTCTTGAGATTGCAACAGCTTTGGTAGTAGCTGGTTCTAATTGTTTATTCATTGGGAGAATGTGATAGAACATACAAAGCTTGTGCAAGTGGTTGTGAAGCAAGTTATGTGAAAAATATGTTTATTTATTTGAACAAAACAAGAAAAGAAGCAACAGAGTGCCTCCGGTTAATTCAAACAAATCCACAGGTTTCAACTAAAATATAAAAAGGCTAAGTATAATATGCAAATCATGCATAAGGCCACATTCTGAGGTGCACTATAGAAATGTGACACAACCAGCATGATTAATCTATTATTTGAACAACATCTGCACACTTACTCATTACTGTAAGTGCTGATAAAGGAAACACTTGAAGTGAATGATTATGGGAGTAGATAAGACAGGCTACTTTTATCAATTGATCCCTGAGGCACCCCAATCACATTTGATTGCTTTCACCCAGAGTGACCTTTCCTGAACAGTCTTAAGAGGAAAAACCTGGGCAAAAACATATTTCATGTAATTTATTTATGTAATGACCGAAAGTTCATATCTGTCACCAAAAACAATCACTTACACTGACAGTGTAATTTAAACCATATTGGTTTGACATCAGCAGAAAAGCCTCTTATGTTTGGGGCAAACCTCCTGATCCGGGGCCCTCAAAAAGCGGTGCCATTCTAAGTGTTATCAGCCTCAATGATTGGGGAGATTTAAGCAACTACTTAAAAGCAGCAACTAATTAGCGCTAAATCTAGATCTGATCCATTAACTCAAGCTAATCTGTAAATTACCTGTCCAACATGATGCATGTTGGAAAACTGTTAACCTACTGCTTTGAACACAGACAGCTTTAGATAATTTCACAATTTAAAATCAACAAGGAACATTTCAAATCTTTCCATGCAGTCCTTTAAATATGCAATTCATTCAGTTATAGAAAATCCATATGTAATTATGGTAAAAGCAAAGGCTGTGATTACTTTTGCCCAGATTAGTAATGTACTCCATGTCACTCTCTTTCACACCCCATTTGCATCTAGCAAAAAAAGTACAAATGCAAAGAGGATAGAAGACACAATACATCCAGATCACTCATAGAACAAATACATGTATAGTCAGATGCAATCTAGCTGCGGTTTCTATCTTGGCTGCTGTTTTTAATTCCTGTGGCTTCTGGATGTTTTTTGGCAATCAAATGTGAATCTTTCTAGTATTAAATGTGTTTGTGCGGAACTTTATCAAGACACATTCAACTGTATGCAGCCTTTATCAGCACTGGGATTGTAATGTGTTTCAGTTATGCTTCCATCAGCTGTAAACAAGAGCCGTTCACAGCAGATCAGACAGGCACAATGCACAGTTGTCGCATGGTGGTAGGTCATCGAAATGTGCATCAGCCTGTTATTGTATTCATGCTCAGCACTGATAGCGTGATCTTAACTGATGCAGTTAGTTGATTGAGTTGTTACAGAGGCCAATGAAGCCTATTACAAAGGAAATTAAAGCTGCTTCGCAGCAGTGGTTGAGGCCAAGCAGTTTTAGACAAATTTAGGCAATTCTGAGTAACAAGAGACAGGGAACAGGAACATCTGTATCACAATATCCATTTTTCAACTTATTGAGCTAATCGATTGGAGGTGAAACCTGGTGTGTGGCTTCACAAATGGACTCAGGTAGTCACCATTCAGGCAGCAGTTGTCAAGACAGATTTCAAAAATTGTCAAAATGTCAAAAATTCTGTTATCAAAACAAAAATCTTATAATACACAAATTGCAAATCCATGTACCATTCGTTCTTTCTATTTTCAATTGGCAATCAAAAATCAAAAAATGGAAAAGTGACAGATTATTTTGTTTTTTAATTTAACACAAAAACTTTCATATTTCAATTTTAGGCTCAGATCAAAAATACGAAATGGAAGAACAGGCAGCAGGGCTGAATTTGATTTTAATATTTAATTGGTCGGGTTTACGTGACCAAGAAGTTTGGCGATATCAAAGAGACGCAGTCACAAAGATCATTCATAGTTTTCAGTGACCAGATCCGTGGAGCTGGAGAGTAAAACTTCAGTTCAGCGACAAGACCGGACACTATAGAGCATCAACCTAGGAGGCCATCTCACTGGTCATGAAATAAGACACGTCAAACTACAAGTTTGACAACAAGTTTTGACAAGGGTGATTGTGATCCACATCTAGCTCTTGCCTCTTTTTTTTTTTTTTCCCCGCCACAGTAGCCTATTTCAGTTACTGAAAACAGTCCCTTCCTGAAGAATTCCTCGCCTAGGCCTACTTATCAAGATAAAAGCTTTAAAATAACAGCTGTTATTGGGAGGTGAAGGCAGGGTTTCCCGCAATCGAAGAAGAAGAAGAAGAAGAAGAAGAAGAAGAAGAAGAAGAAGGATGCGTATAAATGTTAATCAGAGGATACGAGCGGAGTTTCGCCCATTCGTTCAACTTGCACAGGTGTTATAATGATGGGGGAAACCCTGCCTTCACCTCCCAATAACAGCTGTACTTTTATTTGGTGACAATTGAGCAAAAATTGTGGGACAAGAAAGGTTGGTAAGATTTACAGTTTTTGAAAAAAAAAAAAAAAAAACAGTGTGATGGACTTGATCATTTGTACTGAGTTTAAGTGTACAAAAGTTTCAACAAAAGCATTGGAGCTATATTTTGGTGAAAGTTGCAACACTGTAGCACGTACGGTTGGTTTGGTAAGATTTTTCATAGTTTTTAAATGTAAATGCTTACGCTGCCTGGCCTCTAATAACCAAGACAGAAGAGTGAGTCAGTCTATCAGATTTATCCTCTATCAAACAGGACATTTGGTGCCTGTTACTGACTAGCACCTAAGCAAAAGTGAACCTCCCTGGACTCAGAGGTGGTACTGTGCCATACTCTCCTGTGATTTGCCACAGTGGGGGAGGCAGGGGGGAGGTAGGGGGTGGACAATCCTCAGAACTGGCAATAAATATCCCTGCTGGGGGAAACTCTTAGCAGTGTTCTTGTTTTTCAGCTGTGCAGGGGGGGAAAAGGAAAGTGGAAAGAGGCAATACATCAGCTTCAGAAAGTGGGTCAGAAATACTGTACTGTCTCCAGGTGAAACAGGAAATTACACGTTTCAACTGGTGTCACTGTAGATGCAATGTGGCTCAAATGAACTTAGGGATCATGTGTTTTTTGTCAGATCCTCATGCTTGGAAGCATGCTAACATGCACTGGAAAAATAAACCACACAACAGACAGGACTCTGGATGCAAAAGCAAAGCAGGTCTCTGGTGTTACAGCTGTGTGCTTTGTGTGGCCGCCAACTATCCCCACCACCTGCTTGCAGTTCCACTGCTGTTAATAAATGTAGTACTTCAGTCATTAATTCAAAACATACTATATATATATATATATATATATATATATATATATATATATATATATATATATATATATATATATTATATATTGTGTCTGAGTTGAGTATAATCCAGACAGGGATTAAGGCTCCTACAAAATGTTTTAGCTGCAGCAGTTTTGTATTGAAATTAGGGCTGGCAAATGATAAAAAAATAAAATAACTTGATTAATCATAATACTACTCTGTGATTAATTGAGATTTATCGCTGAATATTCTAATGCTAATATTACATGTATTTTCTTCTATTCTTTCTCATAGTATTGAGGTATGCAATTTATGTACAGTTAGTCCATTAGAACTTGAGGATGGTATTTTACAGATTGGTGAAAAATAACATAATAATAACACATTAAACCCTGGAAATACTGGATAAACCCTGTGAAGTATTTATTCAAAATGGAACTCGCTATTCATTCCTCAAATAACATACACAGACCATAGACTGTACACGTGATTAATCCTGCCTTAATTCTTTTTATCGTATTATTGCTTAAAGATTGATCGCATGCGTTAACTCTGACAATCCTGATTGAAATGTTGTGTCCAAGACAGGCCGGGTTGGGTTTATGTTTTCATCCTCCATTCCAACAAAGCCCACTAAATAATATGTTCAGGAATACATTGCTCTATTAGATGTTCAGTAAAGTCACACTGAGAATCCTGGCCTTGTCCACTTTCAGTGGAACAAGTCCTCTGTCAGAAACACTTGCCATTACATTTACATTTAGGTTGCCTGAAACTGCCCTTCATAACAGTTACATAATACAACTGTAAAAACAACTTCTGTTGCTTCAACTTCAGTTCACCTCTGACATCAGTTTACCTGCAGCGCTGTTGCTGCTGTTTCTCCCATTTACTTGGGAGAAAATTCACTTTCACACATTTCCTGTACTTCTAGCTGGAAATACCTTTACAGTAAGTGGCTACAAAATGTTTTCACATTTAGCTGTTTAGCCACAGTGTACTGTATAATAAATTACTTTCCCTTTCTCTGTGTTAGAACTCAAAGCACTGCTCCATACACTCTTGTGAGTTCTAGAGAAATAACAAATAGATATCTCTGTGAAGTCTCAGCAAATTATTAAGTTATGTTTTCAATTATAATGACAACTGCCATGATGATCTTTCATTCTGCTTTCTATGTCTTTTTTATATTCAACAAATTGCATAGCAATTATTTTCATGCTATGGGATAATAGACAGAATCCATTAATCAATATTTAAGACTACATGTGATTATATTCATTATCTTCATCATCATTAATACAAGTTATTAACTGTAATTAGAGTCCTGAAAACACATAAAATGTTGAACTAGATTCCATAGGTATACAGATGCTGAATGTGTATCTTCTGTTAATTAAAAACTACTCCTCTAATTACTTCTGTAATTAGAAAACACTGCATTTTCTAAAAGGAAGGGAAAAAAGAGAAAGAAAACCCTCAGTGTTCATTCTTGAACATTAACAACATTAATCAGTGGGTTTTGGTTTAAGTCCAGAAAAATACAAAAGAATAAAAAAATAAAAACCTAAACAACAAAAACACAGACCTAAATAATGTATGAATGTATGATGCTAATAAGGCACATTAGGAAACCATATTGCATTGCATTGTACTACACGTGAACAACATAAGTGGGCTGCTCGAATTTCAAATTGGTCAACTGTGCACTCAGAGAAAACAAGGCAGAACAACTATACATTTTTTACAGAATCCTTCAGTAACAGCACTAACAGTGGCATCAATAAACATACAGGCAGGGCCACTAAGACACTGGGTATTGATGTTGTGATGCTACAATAGCATCAGCAAGCGAGAACATGAGCAATAACAGAAAATGTATACCAATACACAAGGAAGAGAAATGGTCTGGAAATGATCGAATACTCTGAAGCTAGATTTTTCCCCTCAAAGGTACAACTCATTTGTAGGTGAGCAGCAAAAAAACAAACAAAAAAACCCCCTCAGCTCAGTGCATAACATATTTGAAAATGGCAATTTATTAGGCACTATAGATCAGAATCTGTGGCAATGAAGTGAATAAGTACACCAACAAATAGCAGGACTAAGAATGAACGACTGAAAGGCAGCGGGAAAATAAAGAGAGTGAAAAGCAGAAGGTCTCCAGGTTGAGTACACAGCATGTCTGGGAAAATCTGAGTAGAGAAAGCAATGAAACACTCGTCTCCTCCCTCATCTACCACTGAGTTGCCCTTGAACTAGGAACAATCCCCCAGCTGCTCCAGTGGAGCTGCACAGTGGCCAAATAGAGGAAAAGCCTGACTGGGTGAGGTAGGCAGATCCCCGGTGTGAACATGTGAATCTATACATATGTGAAGCAGGTTTGTAGCTGGGAAAGAGCAAGCATGTTCAGCAAACCTTTCCTGGGGAAATAAAGGTTAAAAAATGTCCAGAAAGCTTTGCAACAAGCGGCGTATGTTAATGTTTCCTGGGCTCTTGGGGGGAGATAAAAGGGCGATCCAAACATTGTTTATTGGGAACTGTGTGCAACATAAATCATGCAGCAAGAAAATGGAGGCAATAACTCACCTTTTGCTTTGCTTTTTGTCCCAGCCACTGAAAGCATGAGAGGGTAAAAGCCAGACAACAGCAGGTTAGATAGGTAGTATGAAGGAGTTACACCAATAGGGCGATTATTATTTTTCTCTATCCACACTGACAGGATTACATAAATGTTGTTAATGTGGCAGTGTGAGTAGTCTCAAAACACATGACACAGACAAAAGAAAAACAGCAATGGAAATATCAAACCTTTATCAAATTAACCCATATCACATGTCGGTCATAATATTCATTCTTCAACATCCGCAAAACACACATTTGTCATATCAGTAGTAACACACTCAGTGATGTTGCTAGGTACGCGTACTGCGTCTCTGACGCATTAAAATCTGAAAGGACGCAGTAAACTCACTATCCATGCGTCCCGGGGACGCACCTCATTTTCCCATGAAAAATGATACATTTTTCAACAACTCATGTTTAAAATCATGGGAACTAGTAGGGTTGTCACTAGGACCAACACTTACTGTAGGTACCAAGTAACGCGAGTACCAAAAAAATACAACTTTGCCTTTTTGCACTGCAGAACGTTTCTCACTGGATGAGTTTCAGGCGTACCGATTAGCCTATAGCCTACTAGAGCACAATTATTTAACGAGTCAAAAAGCCGGCGACACTGATCACTGCATGAGGAGTTTTAATGCAGCCTGAACCCAGCTCAAACCGACCCGGCGACCAAGCTTTGATAAACAAACCGGATCTGTGCCGTTTTACAGTATCCTGCCGTATTTTAGCCGGTCGCTACCGGAGCTTAATTGAAAAAAAAAAAAAAAAAAAAGCGCTCGTCGCGGTGGAGCGGAGAACAGCGGAGTTTCCTCTGCTGCAGCTTAAAGCAGAAATAAACAATATTTTTGTGTTAATATAAGTCTTAAATAGTTATATCTTCCAACAGTAATCACTTACATAGAGTGTTTGGACCAAAACACGGGTCTGTCAGTCACTTTGCTCTGCTCTGAGCCGAGGAGAAAACTTTTCTCGTATCCTACAAGTTTTATCTAATGAGGAGAGAGAACGGCATGAAGGGCTGTGTGTGCAGCCAAGGGATGCGCGTGAATGTGGTGACGTAGGGACGAGGACCAATAGATCCATGACATCGGCTGACAAGAGGTTATGGTGCGTTCAAGGCAACCCGTAATTCGTGATTTTCCGACCTGTGAGGTCGTACCAGTTCGATCTGGCAGGAAAGACCATTTCATCTGTATCAAATATTGTGTTGGTCAAGAACAAGTTCAACTTAAAGTCAGAGGAAAAATGTTTAGGGTGTTTTTACCGTTCCTAAATGTAAAAATGGGTCACACTGGACCTTCAACATTATTTAAAGGTTAAATAACGTGTTACTTAAACATTTTTCATTGTGCTGTGCTCTAAAAATAAACTAACATATAAGGAATGTTGAGCTTAAACTTTAACCTTAAATTTAGGTTCTCAGGAAAATAGCTGCTCATCAGTAAATAGTTAATCAATCGATGAGGTCCATCAACTAACGATTAATGAATTAATCAATAAATTGCATCCCTAGGCCCTAGTTTTTTTTTTAATTGTGGTATCGAATAAGTATTGAGAATCGTGGAAATTTACAGAAATTCTGGTATCATGACAACCCTATTGGGGACCCATTGAATTTCCCAGGGACCCACCCAAATCACCACCTGTGGGTCCCGGGGACTCACTACATTGAAAACCTATCAACATCACTGCACACTTAGGCTTAGTGCAAAAGTCTCAACACACTGGTAATGATTCATTCACTCTATTTTTCTTATGGTTTAAATGACACTTGTTATTGTTTGTGTCAAATCTTTATTGTGACATTTATCTTCAAGACCTGATAGATAACTGATTAATTATACACCAGGTTAACTGCAGAATAACATTGGGTCAATTTGCAGCTTCCAATCGACCAAAACTGCATGTCCATATAGGAAAAAAATAAAACTGAAAACCAAGAACTTGGCTGCTCTGAGGTGTCAATGTATACAAAACATTTTACATTTCAGTGGACAAAACTGCTCTATTATTTGCTTCCCTTTCCATTCATGTTGCACAGTGAAGCTGGTTGATGGAGTTTTATCATCAGGTAAATGATACAGCAAAATGAGGCCAACAATGTGTCTCTGTATTTGTATATATTAGTGTGACAATGCGTAATTATGCTAAATCTAGTTCATTACATTACTGTACAATGTAATGTTTCATAACAAGAGGATCATGGGGTGTAGTAAATAATCCAAACAATTATGAGCTGTAAAATTGTACACATCACAGCAAAATGAGTAAATTTCCCTCCTTTAGGACTAATCTGTGTGCGAGTGCCTGCCTGGGAAGACTTTCTGCTCAATAACTTTCAACTTTCACCTTCTGTGAAAATTACACGCTTCTCAGAGTGATATAGCAGATTGGCACACAATTTCCTTTCATCATCACTCGAGGGACAAGCGCTTTGTTTGTCTCCAGTGGTTACATAAGGGAGGGTGCTTAGCTGTCTACAGGTAGAGACACTTAGTTAGGAGTAATGAGGACAGAGCGTTGTGACAAAGGCTTCAGACTAGAACAGATTAACGCTAGATTTGCTGGTAAGCTTCATATTTTGAAAAAGGACGCACAGCACGAACAGCAACATCAGCACTGAATGCTAATCACAAGTGTTAAGTGTGTGCCCAAATGAGACAAAGCAGCCAAGACCACGGAAAAAGCCCTTACCGCAAACGTCACCACCCGTAACGCCGCATTATGTAATAATGACGCATTATGTAATAATGTAATAAATCTTCACGTCATTATGTAATAACGCCGCATTTTGTAATAATCTGCCGCATTTTGTAATAAAAATCTTGAACGCAATATGTAATAAACTTTGCCGCATTTTGTAATAAGTTGTTACATTTTGCATCACTTATTACATATTGCGGGTGTTACACTTTTTTATGAAAAAAATGTAATAATTTGGTGCATTATGTAATAAACCACCAAAATGGATGTCTTAATTAGAAAAAAAAGACATTAGGACCATCAGAATAACACTGACTTTAAGCATACCAGCATGCATGAATCATAAATATGAATTAATTTCTAAAACCAGTAGGACGGTCAAATCTAACTATCTATCTATCTATCCCACCGCTCCGCTCTGGGTGCTCCCTGAGGGGCACGCCACCAGATGCGCTTTTCTCCGTGCCGCTCGGCAGGCGCCTCGGCCCCTCAGATGTGTGTGTGTGTGGGTATGTGTATCATGTGTAGCCCGTATGTGTGTGTCGCCTGTGTGAATGTGTGTGTTAAATCTCGCTCGCGCTCTGTTAAGATGAATAAACAAATCGCTGCAGAGCACGAGCCTGGCACAGAGGTGCGCGCTCTGGCGCATCTGGCACAATCTGTTAAAGGAAACTGGCTCCGCTCCGCGGCTATTTCGCGTCCGACGTCTATGTTAAGCACATGTTTTTATTGATATTGTAGCGTCCGACCCAACGTAACTATACAACAACATAACACAAACTTTATCAGACAGCTCTCGCTTCTTCCTCTGCTCCACCTCACTCACTCACTCACCTACACATGCACACAGGACCCTCAAACTCACCTTTCAGTTGTGCAGTATTATTAATAATAATTTACATTTTTTATTTTATGTAAAATAAAAAAAATTATTATAAAAAAAAAACATGACATCATAATACACACATGGCTAGAGGAGAGTTAAAAGACCATCATACTTTTTACTGGACCTCAATCGACCAAGGGAAAGTGGTATAATCTGATATTTTAGATCGGAGTTTTGAAAAAAGCGTCAAATCATCCAGCCCTCTCCCTCACGTATTTTACCCGGGCGGCGATGCACCATTCTTGGGGAGCGCTCTGGCAGGGCCCCCTCTCTGGTTCTCCGGGCCTTGAGCTTCTGGAACTGGTTCTCGTTTTACAGCTGCTGCTTGCAGATGATGATAATTTTTCAGTAGTAATGTAAATGGATCAGCTGGGCAAATTTTGATAAAATGTTAAATCTGGTGAAAATCAGAGGCAAAATCACTTCCAGCATCATCAGCCCGATGAAATCCCACAGCTCGACCCCCCCCAGCTCGCCCCAGCTGCGGCTCCGGGGGCGGTGATCCCAGCCGCCCCTGCCGCTGCTGGAGCAGAGCTGGACCCGGCCTGGAGCTCCAGTCGGACCGTGGTCCATGTCATCCCTCCACAGACGAACATGACCCGGGCGTATTATTGTCGGTGGACAAGGGGGGAGGGAGAGACGCGGAGCGGTTACCATCCGCGTGGGACCCGCTGTCGGAGGAGACCGCTCTGGTTACATGCTGCTATTCAGACATGCCGCTATTTCGACATTGACTTCTAATTGTCGGAATAGCGGCATTAACATTATTTTTTAAGCGTCCCACTATTCCGACATTTTTTTTTTCATTGTCGGAGTAGCGGCACTTTACTATTTTTCAAACATTCCGCTTTTCCGACATTGATTGATTACGTTATAGTCAGACGTGTCCTTCTGATTTATTTTTATTTTTTCATCTGAGACACTGTTTCTCATACACAAATACATTGGCCTATTAGAGAAGAAAAAACAAACCCTCCAAGTTTAAAAACACACCGGCGGCAGCGCACACTGATCTGCAGCTACTGAGACTGTTATTATTCAGTCACCTGAGTTTATCCTGCTGCTTTACATTGTTTTAACATAGGTAAAAGAAGAAGAAAAAAGATTGTCTGGAATAAAGGGGCAGATTACATAAGAGTATTCTTTTTTCTGCTCCCTTTTGTTGAGATTTGGGAGGTTTTTGCCTGATTTATTGCCCGATGCCATGTATCTCGCTTTCTTTCCCCCTCCCTCCGCCCGTTGTCTTCGTTGTCACTTTGTTGTCGCTCCACAGAGCGCACATGGCTAATTAATATGCACGTGCTGACCATATATGGTTGTGTAGGCATTCCGGGGACGGAGGTGTGTTCACGTGCGCAACTGCGCACCATTCTTGGATCCAGTCATCAAAGTTGAGGTGCAGAGTTGTGCACGCACAGTTTGATAGATCTGAAAAAGGTGTAAATATGTTGGGTGTCTTTTCGCCGTAGGCCTAAGCAAAACATTTAGTAGCAGCAGTTTTACACTGCTAACTTACAGTTTTGATAAATGAGGCCCCAGGCCATAAGCCCAGAGCCCAGACGCTCACAGCTGCAGCTCCGCGGCTCATCCGCGGCGCTGTCCGTGGTGCTGAAGGTGACAGGTTAACTTGACAAACAAACTGCAGCATAGTTCTGTTTGTTTATCATATGTGTCAGTTTTGTTTGCGACTTGATAGTTTAGTTGTTGAGATTAAGAACATCACTCCCTCATCAAACCGGTGATAGACATGCTGAAAAGAAAAGAGAGAGAGAGACGCGCCTGGGTATCGCAGATGTAAAAAAAAAAAAAAAAAGACGTGTCGGAATAGCGGTATCAAAAAGTGTCGGACTACCGGCATGTCTAGATAGAGGGATGTCGTAATAGCGGGATGTCTAAATAGTGACATGTCGGAATAGCGGGATGTCTGAATAGCGGGCGGACCCCGACCGCTCTGCTCAGCGGGGAGGAGGAGCAGCGTGTATTATTGTTAATGTTTTTTTCTAATTAAGACATCCATTTTGGTGGTTTATTACATAATGCACCAAATTATTACATTTTTTTCATAAAAAAGTGTAACACCCGCAATATGTAATAAGTGATGCAAAATGTAACAACTTATTACAAAATGCGGCGAAGTTTATTACATATTGCGTTCAAGATTTTTATTACAAAATGCGGCAGATTATTACAAAATGCGGCGTTATTACATAATGACGTGAAGATTTATTACATTATTACATAATGCGTCATTATTACATAATGCGGCGTTACACACCCTCCAAACTAATATCGTTCATCATGCCTGAGGTGCTGAAAGCACAGCTGAAGCAAAAGAATAGAGCAATGGTTGATGTATGTGCAAAACTGAATCAAAAAGCCTGAGTTCACTGAGAGTTCATTTGAGGACACAGGTAACCTTCCTACCTGAAAGTAAGATAAGAGTCTGAGTGTTTGGTAATTTATTATCCCAGTGCAATCATTTTGTGGGTTAAAAAAATAAAAAAAAATAAAATAACTGAGATAGGCGTGGCCGCGCAGCAGGGGGAGGCGTCACAGATTCAGCTTGGTGCAGTGGAAGTTTTGTGCGAAAAAAGTCTCGCCGAGGTTGCGCTGAAAGCTCGCCACCTCCAACCAGGTCTACTCTCAGCGCAGGGCGGAGCGCAGCAGGTGCAGTGGAAGTTTGGCTGACTGACCTGCAGTGCACACACGTCACCAAGACCTCACAGGCAGATCTCCACAGTTCCAGACACATTTCAATGCAATAAATATCCACAATAACCACTATTTAATGCAACTAATGGAATCAACACGTGAATTTATATCTATATAGATTGTCCCGTCACATCTGACGTCAGATCAAAGCAGAGATCAAAGGCTGTGGCACGCGTAATGGAAACTCCACCTGAATTAACACAGCAGGGACGAACTGGCACTGAAAAGCAGCTGTGGATGTCCCAAAAGCAGGACTGAGGGTGAATGACTGCATGTCGCTGCCGTGTTGAGATACCACTCTGCCCTTGTGATGATCGCTTTATTTATTTATTTATTTACTTATTAATTCATTAACGCCAGCGACCGCATCAGGCAGCCGTAATGAAAAACAAAACACAAATCTTCATCTCTCTTAGTCCACCACCACTGCCTCGGTATCAGATAGTCAGTATATAGCCTACTACAGTATACTCTCTATCACAGAAAAAAAAGAGAAAAAAAGAGACGGACAGAGAGAGAGAGAGAGAGAGAGAGAGAGAGAGAGAGAGCGTCCTTTACGCGGATTTCATCCGTTACGCATGGTGTTTGTTTATCTTTGTCTCATCATCTTGCACAGGGTTTGAATAAATGTGAGTTTCTTTATTAGTTTATTAGTTGTTGTTTCTTTCATTGGGCAGGGGTTCTCAGTGTATCAGATCAAACCTGATTAAGGATATTTGTATTATTATTAGTAAACTCATTGTTGGTCACTCTGAGCTCGGACCTCCGGGGAAACAGCTGTTTCCTCCTGGGAGAGGTTCGGCCTCTGGCGTCGCTGTTTCCTCCGTCCATGTCCAAGTATAAAATGACAAACTTGCAGCGCGCATCGCCCTCCGCGCAGTTAAAGGTGAGGAGAGGAGCTCATTTGATTGGTGAAGATCTGACTCGGCTGTGTCAAACCCACTCCACGCCTTTCTCTCCTCCTCCTGTCTCCCTCCCGCCCTCTCTCCTCCCTCTTCGCCGTTTGCGCCGGTGGGAGGGACGAGGGGAGGGTTTACGCTGGTCTAAGTCTGACTGCGCGGCCCACAAATCTTGCGAAATGGACCTGGACCACACCCCATTGGCGTGGCGAAGCTGCGCTGAGGTTAGGCTTCGCGCGGTCTACGAGACTAGGGCCCAATGGGTCAAAAATTTAAAGGAATGACCAAAGAAGAGAGGAAATTCAGTGTGTCCCTTTCACGGACACATTAGTAGTTGCTATGAGATATTATGTCACAGAACTGGATTTTCCTGCAGCGCATAAAGGACTCCTAAAATGCATCCAAAAGCGAACAGAGGTAGATAGCAAATTCAGAGTGTGGTATCGCAGCAAAAACAAAAGGAAGATTTCTCAAAATCCAGCATTCACTGTGTATTTCCCCAGGTCATTAAACAGGAGGAGGAGGAGGATCAAAAAAGGCAACCACTCACCTCAAAGGTGACAAGTTTGTATCTGAGTCTTTGTACACACACACACACACACACACACACACACACACACACACACACACACACACACACACACACACACACACACACACACACACACACACACACACACACACACACACACACACACAAAATACATAAATAAATTTCAGTAGTCATGAGAAATCTGTTGCAAGTTATTCATCATGGACATTTGGCCCAGATATCGCACACTCACAGCACACAGCAGCAAAACAGGAAATAGCATCACAAAAACACAACTGTTAAAGGAAACTCTCTGTTGATCCCGCATAGCTCACAGATTTTTTTCTGGGATTGTATTTGGTATTGCAGAAGCTGCATAGTAGTTTCTAAATGGTAAACTGAGCACAGCACACAAAACACAGCACTATCCCCATTACCGCACGCACCAGCTACTATTAGCCACTTTTTTTGAAGTGAAAAAAGATTTCTGGGCACATGGGCATTGTCCTTTTGTGTGTGTGTGTGTGTGTGTGTGTGTGTGTGTGTGTGTGTGTGTGTGTGTGTGTGTGTGTGTGTGTGTGTGTGTGTGTGTGTGTGTGTGTGTGTGTGTGTGTGTGTGTGTGTGTGTGTGTGTGTTAAACTTAAATAATTTGCTACAATGGCCACTCGATAATCACTTTCATTCAGATGTAAATTACAATGTTAGATGCTCATTGAATAAATGCTTTTATGTTTTGCCTTTTTTCCTGCATTTCCTTTGTTCCCTGTGAATGATGCCTCTGACAGAGATGTAGGTGAAGCACGACTTGAGGTTTTCCTTAAAAAGCCCTGACCTAATCTGCACTGACTGGGGGTCACACACTGAGCCGCTTCTTCCGGGATGGAGAGGCTGACTGACAAGAACACTTCTTAACTCCTTGAGAAATAAGCTCCTCTTGTAGTATTTACCTCTCTTCCACCTCTGGTCTCCAAATGCATTGTGTGCTGACACTTCCTGTCCATAATGGGAAATGTCTAACAGCTAACAGGCCCGCTGTTTCTCTCCAGCTGGAGGTGCCAGTGACATTGTTCACACTATGCACACCTCATTTATTTCTGTTGTTGTCAAAGATAATTTTTGGCTTCTTACCACCCCTCTGCTGCTCAAAGTTGCATCTGTATTCAACATACTTAAATGCTGCATTCATGTTTCCCCACTGCTGATATTTGAAAACTGCTGGGCATCCATCATAACAATAATGACATGTTTGCAGAGAAGGCTATTTGAGAGGCCTGGCTCCCTGAGCGCTGAGGCTAAAGATTGTCCTGCAATCTGCACTTTCTCCTCTGAAACCAACCTCTGCGAGGACAATTTTGCACATAACCACATAACACATTTCTTTGCATTTCTTTTACAGCCATCCCAAGCGTTCAGTAGAAATAGTGATCTGTTTGCTCATTGCAACACCTACAGCTAAGGTTGAAATGAAGCCCTCGGGAAAAAAAAAAGTGTGACCCCTTCCCCCACCACCACCACCACCACCCCCTTTGACCATTATAAAGGCTGGGCTTGATGTAGTACACAGGTTTACGATTCAAGTTTTTAGTCAGCAGGATTCTGAGGTCTTAGCTGTTGATGGTGAGCTGGCTAAATCTCCAATTTACCAAAATGAGTACAGGCTGGAATGAAGAGAAGAATAATGAATAATAGCATGGTGCCTCCAAAAATATAACTACTAGACTCACTACACTGTAAGCTAGGCTGTATTATACAGAAAAACACATGGTAAGAATCATTATGGAAACCTTATGAAAACACCCTGGTATTTTCTCACATAACGTTTCTTTTAAAGTAAACACAAATAAACCTATTTTCTTTGTTCAAAATGAATGGCCAACCAAACAAAATATGACTCAAACCAACAGTTACATGTTCACATTTGACCTAGTAAACAAAAGAGTGGGCAAGAAAACAAAGAATGACGGCAAATGTATTTTCATAAAATATACCCATTCATTGTAGAAAATATTACTATTTCTCCATATTTTCAAGGTCCTTACAAAACTAACCATTTCTGAGTTAAAAATGGGTCAGTGTTAATCTTAAGTCTGCAGAAAGGACAAAATGTTTATCTATAAAATAGGTCATTTCTTGGCGATTCTTGAACAAACTCCTATCTGATGAGGGGACTGTCAGGAGCGTTCCAGTAACATGTGCCATTCTGCTATCTAATGGAAAATTCATTGTTTTTGACACTCATTAATCTTTCTGTAAGCTCCCAAGCCCGTGCCTCTTCCTATTTTCTCCTTATGTGGAAGTTATTAATCTCTGACTCCCTCCAAATTTAATAGTGTTGACAGAGTCAGACACCATGATAAGATTCTCCTTGCTGTGAACTGGAAATGTTTCCAAGCACATGGCAAGCATATCAATATATGCTATCTGAAAAGTATAACACTTTGACATTCCTTAGAGGACTTTCACTGAAAATCAATGGCAGAGCACGTAACAACACACATCTCTGTAAGAATGTCAATGTGTTTAACACATTTATCGCATGGTTAAATGCATGAGTGCATTTATTAAGTCCAACACTTCAGTATGTACAAATAGTGCAAACACCTGCCCATGGATCTGCATGATCTGAATTAGTTACAGACTTTATTGCAGTAAAAGAAAAATCTATTGTTTTCATACACTTAACCAGAATGCAATATGCATTTATCTTCTTATTGTAATGACCAAGTGACTCACAGAAACCAATTACATTCACCTGTAATGACTTTGCTCGGGAGCAGAATCATTGTGATACATGGTTATATTAAACCAAACATTTTTCTGATCTGACTTTTATAAAAAATGTTGCACGGTATTAGTAATTCGAGGCGGTGCAAGGGTAAAGTCAATGACATTCATTCAGTTATTTCAGCCTAGACAGGCAACATGAGAGCAGTTGCTAATTAACACTGAACACTCATTGCTGAAAACCTCCTACAGGTTTTTTGTAATACACCACACAATTAGTGCTAAACAACTCCTCAATAGATGATTCATAGATAGATATCAATAAAGACAAAACAATATGCCACTGTAGGCAATGCAAAGTGTACTTACTTCAATTTTTATACTGTTAATTGTCAAATAAAAGCCGAGTCTCGCCGACCCCCCTGTACTAGCCGGGTCTGGCTTCAGGTTTGAGCAAATTAAAGCTGGTCTCAATTACTGTAGAAGCTGGGTCTATTTTCTGTGCAAGTTCTTGTGAATGTATAAAACCTCTCAAAGCCCACTACAGTAGATCGCCCATTTGAGCAGTTTCTAAGCTGCTTATTTTGTGCTAGAGTTCTCAACTAGCCTGAAATTATTGAAGCCTGGACCAGATGCAGCCCGATTCACTAGCATTAATTCTCGGCCTCAATCCGGCAAAAAAGAGGAAGCCCATGGCCCAACCTAAGTTAATGGTATATATTTTCGACCTGAACCCGGCCTGACCAGTGTGTCAAGTCAGGTTGGTCTTGCCAGCCCGGCCTGTTGAGAACTCTGCCTGACCCAAGCATTTCTGCATTTCTTTAGAAAAAGTTTAATCGGTGCCAATAAACTGAATGAATGCATGCTCTGGATCTGACTCTTTCCTTCTATACTTACTCTTTTTAACAATAAGAAAAGAAAACATGGTATGGTATTTTCTGAGCAGAAGATCTGTGCGAAATGAATTAAAAGCCTGTCCCATATAGTGTAGACGCCTGTCTCAAATATTGGCCGGTTCAGTTCGGAAGTTAAAGCAATTAAAAGCCCAGGCTTTTATTTGAGAATTTACAGTAAAAATATATAATACTGTATATTACTTAAAAATAAAATAATAATAATCCTGTTTAATGCCTCATTATTGAGTTTTAAAAACAGTTAAGAAAATGGCAACATAATGTTAGTTCTGGAAAATCGAAAAGAGTTTGCTTTCAAGCAAAGTACTAAAGATACTTTTGCAAGGATACAAACGTGCTGCTTATTCAAGGATCTTTTTTTACATTTGCCCATACAGATATCTCAGACCATGTTTCCAATCATTTTTAATTGATGAACACAAAGGATTGCAAACTGAAAAGCATTATACAACCCAGTACAAACAAACAAAGCATGGAGAACAATCGGCTCACCTAGCTTTACCTAACAACCCCAGTGAACACAAGGAGAGCACCTTGAGAAAAGAGAAACCAAAGCTGCAATGTGCAGGATAAACAGCAATCCTGCTGCACCAGACGGATAAGTACAATATGTGATGGACCAAAACAATAAAATGGATGATAGAATGTCAATGACAATGAGATAAGAAAACAATAAGAAAAGGAGAAGCACAACGAGGCAGAAAGATGGGACTTTGGCCAGTTTGGCCACCAGAGGCATGAATTTGGAGCAGTCAGCCTGCTTGTTAGCAGATTTTGCATTGTGTTAGTCTCAAAGTGTGGCAGAATGAAGTCCATTCATTTATCTGTCAGAGTTATTTCTGAAGTGGGGATGTAGGCCTGTAATGAAGCTATAGCCACTGGTCCCTGTGGTGATTAGTTTAACCGACCACTGAGAGTTTTGTCCTCTAACACAGTAAGAGCTGGCCTTTGTCCCTCAGCTGGCCATCGCTGGGGTCACTGCTCTCCCTCTGCCAGTGTCAGACAACAAACTCTCCTGGGACAGCGTGGCTGTAAGTAACCCTTTGACAGGGAAGCACTTCATCATATTCAGCTCACACACACATTCACAAGGGGAAGCACAAGGCAGTCTTAATAGTTGCTCTGGGCTGCTGTACAAAGTTAGTGCCCATAGAAGAGCAGTGGCAGGTATCTGAAATGTGGAGATTCAAAAAACAGAAATCTTGTGAGATACCATCAGTAACCTGCTCTCTCCTTAAATGGAGCATATTTTGTTTTTGATTATAATAGTTAACTATTATATTTGTTATCAATTAAAGCAGAAGTAAGCAGAATATTTGTGTTAATATAAGTCTTAAAGCAGAAGTAAGTGATATATTTGTGTTAATATAAGTCTTAAATAGTTATATCTTCCGACGGCAATCACTTATATAGAGTGTTTGGTCTGAAACACGGGTCTGTCAGTCACTCTGCTCTGCTGTAAGCCGAGGAGAAAACTTTCCTTGTATCCTACAACCTTTATCCAATGAGGAGAGAGAACGGCATAAAGGGGCGGTCCTCTCTGTGTGTGCAGCCAAGGGATGCGCGTGAATGTGGTGACGTAGGGACGAGGGCGGGGACTGCTAACTCCATCGGCTGACAGAAAGTTAGCCAAAACGACTGGATCGCTTACTTTTGCTTTAATCTTTTATTCTCATGAACTGGTTCACATCATATTAAAACAGCATCTTGAAGTAAAAACGTGTCTAGTTTTATATTTCAGACAAATACACATGTACAAATGAACAAAGGAAGCCAGAAAAAGAACCATATGGAACAACCCACCTCTTAAAGTGGTCCACTTTTTATTAGATGAATTAGAGTTTTGCATCATGTATAGTGCAAAGATACAGTAGCATAACTTGGTTCTTTAAGATGTTCAACATCTTCAAGAATTTTAGTAAATGAAAGTACATCTCACAATGGGAACTAACAGCACTATCAAAATTTGAGAGGGTAGGTTGCCATGTCACGTAAAATTTCTCAGTCACCCTTCTAAGAGAGAATGAGATTTTCTCCAGTTTAAGGAATTACATTAGATCAGTCTGCCAGGAGCATTCTGCCAGAGGGTAAGGCGATTTCCAGTGTGGGCGGATGCATGCACAGCAATGTGCGAGGAAAAGGACAGTACATTTAATTTCTTTTCAGTAAACTCGGGTTAGTTAAGGTACCTTCAAAAAAGGGCAAGGAGTGAACTGGGTGCACTTTCTGTACCAAGGACATGGTTTTGAAAAGGTTTTCCTCATATCTTGTTATTTTTGAGCGTGACCAGAGGGTATGGGTTAGATGAGACATGGCAAAGGCAAATCTATTACAGTAACTGGTGCCAGGAAAGTATTTTGCTAGTTTACTGTAGGTGTGCTTTAAATTGTGCAAGATTGAGGTGGACACAAGGGGAGGAATAATTAACCTGGATTTTGCCTTTCTCCCACCAGGGGTCCTGAAGCTGGACTCCCAGTTCAGCCTCCCTCTCACATTTGATTTTAGCGAGTGGAGAGTGGTCAGATTTCAGAATGTAGTTGTAGCTCATATGTCAGCCCTGTAAGGTTTTCTGGTCTCTCTAAACAATTCAATGAGTCAGTAGTAGTTAGATCTTTGATAGGTGAAAAGGTAACAAATACAGAACTTCAGGACAAAGTTGATCAATCTCAATTTCACCACTTTATTCGGGCCATGTTAACAAACATGCCAAAGTTTCGGCCTGGTGGCCTTCATCAGCGGCCTTTACCCGTGTGAAATTGAGATTAGTCAACTTTGTCCTGAAGCTCTGTGTGTGTGTTAGCTTTTCACCTTTGGGTATTCAATATTTGAACGAGTCTTCAGGTGGAAAGTGAAGGATTGTAGTGCACTGGTCCTTAACAAAACTGTGAACCTGGAGACAGTGGAAACAGTTATTTTGAGGCAGATTTACTGGTCAGACACAGGCAGAGTGTCATCAAAATACAGGTCCCTGAATGATATGATACCATTATCGTGTGTAGGCAGAGTCGAGGTTAGATGGTACAAAAAATACCAGGTTATTGCATGTTGGGCAAAAGAGACTGAAAGTGAATAATTTGGAGTGTCTGAGAAACCTGCTATTTCACAGTTGTCAAAATAACTGTGCTTGACTGGTGGTGGTGAATACCGTAGAAAAGAGTAACAAATATGGACTCAGGAAATTAAATTCTATCCCAAAGATTTTTTTCTCAGTAATTTAAACAAATAACCATTAAGCCCATGGTTCAGGCTTGTTCAGTGTCCTGTGAAAGAATTACTTTAGCCTTTGTGATTGTAGTTGGAATGGAAATTATATTAAGCAGATGCTACTGTATGTATTTGAGAATAGACTCGTCTGTTGAAGCATGTTTGGCCTTCAGAAAATACTGACAGTTTAATCAACTTGCCAAGAATTTTGCCTCTATAGACGGATTAGGCGAAATAACCGGAAGTCGAGCAGCCGCCCTTACTGCGGTGACAGCTCCCTGTCAGGCATCCATGGGCTCTGTCTGCGAAGTGGGCATTTGAATGCAAGTGCCAAGAAGTGGACCTTTTCTCTTCTGTGAATATGTCTAGGAAGGCTGGGAGGACATGTGCCATCCTCAGTTGTTCTAATAACAGCAGAAAAACTCAAAAACTATATGCAAAATACATGGTCTGCAAATATCTCACTGATCCCTTCAATATGATGTGATGGTCGTCTAAAAGGCGGTGTAAAATTTGCTAGCTTGCTATCGTCACCTCATGTAACGTAATCTATATTACACAGTATTTAATGATACAGTCTCTTATCTCCCTATTGCTTTTCTGCTTATTGCTCAAACAAATGATACATTTAAACAAATTCAGTGACAGATTTGTGTATGTCGCCATCTTGCAGCGGCGCCATTGCTGCGGTGACATGTCAGTCATCAATTCATTATGCTGTCATTGTAAACTGACTAGTCTCTACAATGACAGCATCCTGAATACCTGGGATTGATGATGTTAGACAGTGGCCTCCAGTAACTGATGAAGGTATTTTAAATGAATAGGTATTTTAAATGAGCGCCGCTGCAAGATGGCGACATACACAAATCTGTCACTGAATTTGTTTATTGTGTAAATAAACAGGATGCAGGATTCATATACTTTTTAAGACTGAACTTGGATTCAGTGAAGAAGGAATGATAACATAAAGTCAATAGCTCTAAGAAATTGAGAAATGTCTCCCTGATGGTGTGATATAGTATTTCCCAAAGGGTTATTGGCCGATTTGTCACCAATCTGAACATTACTGAAGAATGTAAGGAGTTGAGAGACCAGTAGGCTTCATCGTTATACTTATATTTGTATAGTGTTCCTTTTGACATCGGTATGAGTTGGAGATAATTTCATCTCTGAGAAAACCTTCTAGGCCTCCCCGATGTAGTGATCAACAAGTCTTGTTTGATTTGTTGAAGCATAAATTCCTAATATTATATCGAAGATCAGAATTATAATGCTGTCTTGAATCTCCAGTGTGTATTTGCAGCTAGTAAAGAATGAATGGTAGTAAGGGTTTATATTGCAAAAATAATCTATCCTTGAGTAGGATTTATGTATGTGGGAGAAGAATAGGTGTGTTCAGGTGCCTGGGTGTAAAAATCTGCAGAGATCACAACCGCCATAAATTATGTCAGAGCTTTGGCTATCTTTGAGTGTAGTAACCTTGGAGTTCGAGCGAGTTAGCTGGGTGTTCATAACACAATTTAAGTCTCCAAGAATCACAACACAATTTAATAATCTCTTTCATAAATTAAACATAATCAAAATTAGGGGCATAGAACCATACAAACCTAACTGATACTGGAGAGAGTCATCTTTTCTATGTTTGACTCCAACACCCCATCTCAAAACTTTAGAGCAAGTTTAGATAAAAAAGAAGAGTCTGATAAAACTTCCAAATACTGTACTTCTTGTGTTGACTGTTTCTTGGCCAAGTTAGACTCTCCCCAAGGAAGAACAGGATCCTGTTGCTGCTGAACTATATGACGTCCTTCTGCATAAAGACGACATACAGTTGGCTCTTTTACCTGATTAAAAGAGCCAACTGAATCAGATGACAATGGCACATAGTCTTGGGGCCCCTACTATTCATCATTTACCTACTCCCTCTTGGTCACATCTTCCGGAAACATTGCATTATCTTCCACTGCTATGCAGATGACACCCAGCTCCATATCTCTACCAAACCTGACTCCACCCTCCCACCTTCCTCGCTCACCGAATACCTCCTCGAAATAAGATCCTGGTTTTCATCCAACTTCCTCAAATCAAACAGTAACAAGATGGAAATCATACTTGTTAGCAACAAATCCACCTTGTCCAAATCTCCCAGTTTCACCCTATCCATTGACAACTGTTCCATTTCTCCTTCCCCCCAGGTCAAGAGCCTTGGTGTCATCCTTGACAGCTCACTTTCCTATTCATCCCACATCAGCAACATAACTTGGTCAGCTTACTTCCATCTACGCAATATCAACCGCCTCCGCCCATCTCTTACCCCCCACACAGCTGCCATTCTGGTCCACAGTCTTGTCACCTCCCGGCTCGACTACTGCAACTCTCTTCTGTTTGGACTCCCTCAAAAATCCATCCACAAACTACAACTTGTACAGAACTCTGCAGCTCGTGTCATCACAAGGATCCCACCCACTTATCACATCACACCCACCCTGCAGCAGCTCCATTGGCTCCCCTCACCTACCGTATCCAATATAAGATTCTACTGCTCACTTTCATGGCAATTCACAACCTCGCCCCTCCATACCTTTCTGACCTCCTCCACATTGCCACACCTGTTCACACAGTCAGATCCTCTTCCTCCATCCACCTCTCCGTTCCCCCCGCACGCCTGGCCACCATGGGGAGCAGAGCTCTGCTCCCCAGCTCTGGAACTCACTCCCTCCTGACCTCCGTTAACATCACATCTATTAATCTGTTTAAATCCAAACTCAAAACTCATCTGTTCAGACTTGCCCATTCTATCTGATTCACTGTACTTGTTTTATCTTATTGTATTTTTTCAGGATGTTTTTATGCTGTGTGTTTTGCAATATTTTATATGTGATGCTCTTTTTCTAATTTTTACGAGATGTTTTCTGTTTGTATTTATTTTACTTGTTAAGATGAGGAACAACGCACACCGTAATTGTAGAGGTGCTGGCGATGGATAAAGTTGAGAGTCACTTGACTTGACAAAGGCCTTGGTCGAAACGTTGTCGAATAAATCTCTGCAACTGGAGCTGAGTGTGCGGCGTTCTTCTTTTTCTTTTCTGTATTTATTTTACTGTCAGGCGACTTTGAGTGCCATGGAAGGCACCCTACAAATAAAATGTATTATTACTATAGACATTTGCTTTGGAGGCCGTTTTCTATGGTCTGTTCCTAATTCCACTTATTTCAGGAAACGTCTTTTTCCAAGCTGAGTCCTTGTGGACGGTAAGTGTGCTTTCCATGGTTGTTGTCTTTTGGTTGTGTGAATCTAATGCAGAGCTGATTGTAGAGAGTTTTTTTTTTTTTTTTTTTTTTACTGTCATGGTTTTTCTCATGCTTCTCCACTAGGCTAGCAATGGTAAGCGGATCTGCCATCTTAGCCACAGAAGCTGCTTGAGTTGCAGCACAGTCTTCATAACCTCGTCAAAGTTATCTCAACATTGCTGGCCAACTCATTTGAAAACCAAGTATGGGAATTGTCTAAGTTATGTAGTGAGATGAGGTAAACATACAAATGGTGCCAAAATAATTATGAAAAATGCAGAAAACCAAACTTAAGTCCTGGGGCCAAATGTATAAACCATGCATAGTACACATTAAATGTGTGCTTACGCCACTTTCCACATATTTTTCCAAATGTATAAAAATCTACGAGCGGTGAGAATCTGCGTACTAGTACATACACATGTTTCAAACCGTGCATAGCCTCCTGTGTACACAGTCGTTTCAGATTATTGTGATGTTGCGAGCTGGCAAAAAGGATAATACATTTGAGAGACATTTCATTAAGATATTTTTTTCTTTCATTACATTGTGTTAATAATAATTATGATCACCAACCAGCTGCAGCAGCTGTCCAACTACGTCAACAAGAGGAAATGAAAAAAAATAAACTTAAAATTAATTTTAAGTATCACTTAAAATTCCCTGACTTCCATCGATACAATTTATAATAGTCTCATTTTGTGTGTGTTTGTCGACCGCAAACTTCTCTAGTTGTAGCAACTTCAGCAAAGACTGCACGATAACAATACACTGCTGTCGATTCCTCCACCAACCAACCGCCATCATAAAAGCCACTCATAGCCACAAATGCTTAGAACAGCACCAAACTTCAGCAACAGTACAAATAGTGTCCAGGCACATAATACGAGGCATCAAACACCTGCTACTGCAATCGGTAATCAATTCTTCAGGGCTTCCCCACAACGAGTGAGCGGCTGGAGGAGAGTGGGCAAGGGGGTGGATCGGACTACACGCAGGCGTAGCTCACAGTCGGCCATATTGGGACAGGCAACTCGCACAGACACTTGTATTAGTTCAGGTGGGTGATCCTGTCCTCTGCACTAAAAAAAACTATTCATAACTCTGAAAAATAAATCAGTATGTAGCTATTACTCTAACTATTTTCATAATGTTACTTTTACTTTTTACTTTCAGGGGTGACAGTGTGTTAGACCATGGGTTAAACCTACGCCGGATTATCCCTTTAAGCTTCCAAATAATATATGTTTTATTTTATAATTTTCTTCAACCATAACTTCTATTTCACAATCTGTGAAATCGTGACCTTAGAATTATAAGGTTCTATCTCCATTTTTTTCAGAATTTAGTTTTTTGCATAATATCATCCATTAGTTGTCTGTTAATGCCTGTGTGGTGTTATTTTTAAATTTTCAACATTTTTTTAATTAGTTATTCATAAAATAAAAAGGTTCTATCTACCAAAACACAAGCCGAGTTGGAACTTTGATGCTCAATATCTCGGAACTACCCAAAACGGAGATAGAACCCTATAATTCTAAGCTCACGAAATGGCGATTCTTGTTCAACTGTTTCTTCTTCAAAACAGGCAACTGGGGGTGTGTCGGAAGCCATCTATGGTGAATCGTGGGCATGGTCAAAGGACTAATGTGCACGTGCGCACAATTTCAGGATGATTGAAGCACGTGGGGATATACGTATGTGGGGTTTTATACATCTGATGGAAGGACTGCGTATGTATGTTTACTGTTTTGTGCGCACAATATTTCTACACCTAAAGAGTTCTATACATTTGGCCCCTGAAGTGTTAATCGGTATGTTTAATACATTTTTAGTAAATAAAATCTCATCAAAAAGATAAGTAACAATTTTCCAACACATCCATAATTTCAAAATCCAGCAGAATTCAGTTCATAATGTTATGACAAAAGCTCGAGAGCTCGCATTAATGTCTTTTCTGTGTAATAAATGCACAGACAAGGGGTAGTATGCAAAAGAATGGCTGAATCTACTGAACATGAGGTGACACCGGTCATAACAGGTGTAATATTCTCTCACCTGTGTCCCAAGTGGATTATTGATGAGGTGGAGCTAGAAGAAATAGTCAGTGCCTCTCGCTTTTTAACGGTGATAACACCAAATAAATTACCCGATTAAAAGAGCTAAGTCCTCAGGGAACAGCAGTGACTCCTTTTAGATCAACACAAGGATATTTTCCTTTCTCCTGGCAGCACATGCTGCTGCTGCAGAGGTTTGCATCTCTGCTGCTGGTCTAATAAAAACTCCACAATTTAAACACGCCTTCAAAGCACTGTGTAGGGTAGCATTACAGGCGCACATATTGTACCTCCTGATGATGCCCCATGCAGACAAATCCCTTCTTCAATTTTCTCATCTTGTCTCTAGTGTGTTTCAATCGGAGCACTTCATGTAACGAACGTCTGCAAATGACCCTCCAGTTCGAGCAAGACAAGCATGGAGAAGCCGAGCCAGAGTAATTGAGAAAACTTTTTTTCACACAGCTGTGTCATGGTGCAGCTACTGTGTGATGAATAAGACCTGCTCATCTTTTCATGTCTCGGTGGAATTGTAAAAATACAATCCGCAACATACGGTCGTTGTACACGGTAATGGAGAATGTCAGTAAGATCTAAACTGCACAGAAATCTATACAGTAACAGAGATTTATTTCCCCCATTTTCTTCAACTTGTTTCCTGGCATCAGCACAATTTTAAAAACAGCAACACAAAGAAGTCACTTATTGCCCATCTTTAAAAAAAAAAAAAAAAAAATACTTCAATTGTTACTGCGGTGTACAGAAAATCAATGAAAATGTTGTGTGAAAAACTAGTTTTGCAACATTTTATTGTTTCTAAGAAATTGAGGAATGCACTCATATTTTGATTTTGTCCCACAGTGATGTCGCAGTTGGTCCATGTTAGGGTAATACATATATTCTTTGTTTGGAATTGTGATCATTGAATTGTACAGTGCTTTGGTCAACCTTGGTTGTTTTTAAATGTGCTTTAGAAATAAATTTGATTTCATCGATATGTAATGACTATGCCTCAAAAAGTGCTCATAGATTTTAAGTTTCACAAATGTCACCTTAAATATGGTGACTACTGAGCAGATCATTCTTAACAGCTGTGCTATAAATCCTGCCCTTTGTTTAATTCATAAGCATAGTTTTGAGGTAGTAGCTTGTACGCAGCCATTAATCATGCTTGCAAGGTTTTCAGACTGGAGACAGATTGATGCCAAGATGAAGCTGAAGCCTTTGCAATGACGAGGTGGACTGCAACGGCTATTACCTTGCTATTCTTTTTGTTTCTCTTCCACACCATTCTGCCCATAGCAGCCGTGAACTTTACCATACCACTTAAATCAAATCTTTGTTTTTGCTTCAGGCACAACCTTTTAAGATTTACCATTTCAATGGCCCATTCGACACAAAATTGCCTTTTCAACTGAGGTTGTAATAAGATGTTTTCAATACAGCGACATGAAAGATTCAGACCTGCAATTTAATATAAAAAGACACTGGCTTACTTCTGCCCGGTGGTTGCGCTGCTTCCACTCTCCAAAACAAATCATCATGTGTAGCAAAGATCTTATAGTTTAATTGTCCCGGTTCGCTATGCAATGAAACTAATGTTTCTCTGGCAGTCATGATAAGGTGGAACCACCACAACAAAGACAAGCACAGTGCCTGCAGTCCCTCTATCACTCAGCATTACCTGTTACATGGTTCATGGTGTGCACACCATGGGGTGAATGACACCATGCCATGAGGATACGCTTCAGTCCAGCTGAGCTGTATTTGATATAAACTGAGATGTTTCAAAGTGATTTTGGAGTGTCCATCTCTAGTTCCCGCTCGACTAGAAATCAAATTTCCTTGTGTTACAGAAAATTGCTTTACATTATGTGGCTGCACCAATGCCTTGCGGAAGTCCTGTGCATGCAGATGAGAGGCCCTGCTTAAGGCAATCCAGGACTCAAGTCTTTATCTGCCAACCCCCAGGATAATGGCAGGCCTGCACACACACCACTCTGGCTTCAGTCTAGCATGGTGGTGACACTGTCAGACCTCATATCTTTATATAGCACACAAGGGAAATGCATAATTCCAAACTCCCATTTTACAATCAATGTGGAACAATAATGTTGAGAACAAGGTTTATCACAAGTTTAAATGAGAAATACCTACACATTATGCTGACATTTTCTCCATTTGATTCGATAAAACGATAATATTCCAATCATTTCAGAGATGAGAATTTGCATTTTTTTCCCCCCTCCACATAAAGCTGCTGATTTGTAGCATGACTGAAGCACTGAAAAGTTGGGATCCACAGGATCTCGTGAGTTAATTTAGCACGAATCGGGCCACATTTGCTGGATGACTAGTACAAGCCTTTAATGTTGGAGAGATGACACTCCGTGAGCATATTGTGTGGTGAATTGGTTCCACAGGAGCCCATTTATATTCAGAATGTACCCCTAATATAGGAAAGAAATGTTAAGAAAAATTTGATGAACAGCAGGAGGGAGTGACACATTCACACACACACACAAAAAAAAATACTGTACATCTTTTCATCATTTTGTTCACAGGGATACAAGAACAACACAAAACGTGTTTACACTTCTCTTGGAAGTCAGCTTGCAGGTATTTACATCAAGTTAAAACCCTGCGTGACGCCTGGTAGTTTTCTAGGGTCTGCTTCCAAATTTTTTGAAATATTTTGCCCTGTAATGTGTTGTCATGGAAAATGTTTAAAAGGTAAAACACAGCCTTTGCCCTTGTTTCCTGCAAAGAGGATTTCAAGCTGTGAAACACTGATAAGACTATTCACTTCAAGCAAATATATGTCACATCTATTGAATGAAGTGTTTCTTGCCAAGTAAAATGAGTTTTGACGCTATTTATGGAAATCATATTGGGTAAGGTTAAAAGCATAATTGAATGAACCGTTGGGTCAAGCTTCTTCACTCTGATTTGTCAGTGGTCTATCATGTCAGGCCTGTTTTCACCTATCCTGCCTCGGAGGCAGAAATACAGATAGAGAGGGAGGATGAAGAGGAGCTGACGCTCTCAAGGTCATCACACGACAGCAGGTTGTCATTGGTGACGCACCCATCAACCAAATGTAATTCATACAAATGTTCTGTAGTGAAACTGGATACTTCTGTGTCATACATAACTACATGTGAGAAGTACCTGCACACACACTCGCTTCATCACCCTCCTGGCATATCAGAGCCTTATCTTTCCAAACACACTCCCAGTTGTGTTCCATGTCCCAGTGATGGAATTGTAAAGAAGGTCAGCCTCTGGAGAGTACTTTCAGCAGCAAAGATAATCCACTGTGATGAATCTGTTCACATTCTCAAAGTGTCGACTTCCAGCTTGATATGAAATAGATGCTTCATAAATCACCTCAGCTTGCAAACAGTGCTGTGCTCTATGACACATCAACCTGAATGGAAAACTTGTTGAGGAGGACATCTTGAAGTGTTGGAGATGTTACAATGAAGGCCACTTAACAGCCTTGAGTAGTTCAAGAACAGCATTCGAACACTACAGCCTAATGGTGTTATTTGGCATTGCTAAGGCATTGAAATCTAAAGTTGAAAAAGAGATAGATCCAAGACAGACATGGAAATACTTTTCTTCACTGAAAAGTTTTAATGGAATCCAACAACATCAAGTAAGCTGGTGTGTGCTTACTTTTTCACCTTGCATTTCCAATGTGTTTCATTTAGATTTTTCTTTTTTTTTCAAATGACAGACTTTTTTTAGGTACAGTTTTTCAGCTACAAATCTTCTGTCACTACGCATAGAGAGAAGAAGTTTGAAGGCAGGGTTATGGAGAGTGTTGTTGAAATTAAAAAATGCACAAAAGAAGATTCACAAATGTATTTGGGGATTTATGTGACTCAAAACACAAATACATTTCCAATGCACACACAAATATGTTTCATTCCATAAATAAGTAAAACATATTCACATAAAAAAAATAAGATTCATAAACATATTTCGGATGATAAAGGTATTTGTAATCTTCATCAAATACATATTTGGAGCTTGTTACATTCAACTGTTGGACCTGCATTTACAAAGTGCTTTTAATTGGTAAACCTCGCTGACTTTTGAGACTCCCCTGACGTGACTCCGAATTAGGGATGGGCATGATTAATCGATGATCGATTATTGATCGTTAAGAATTTTATCGATTTATTAGGCTATAAGGGATCGTGTAGAGGGCAGATGTTGTTATGGAGAAATAAACTCCGGTTTTATTTTTTCATAACAAACAATAAACTCTATATTATTATTATATATTATTATTATTATTATTACATGGTTAAGAGTGAAATAATTCATTAAATATGATGGGGCACGCTTGTGCCGCGGACTCGGTGCAACAGAGACGTGAGCTATGACACTGCGGCTCCGCCTGCTCTGATCAGCAGGTTTGGTTTTCAGCAGCGGTGTGGAAGGAGCCTGCACTCTCTCTGTAAGTTTAGTTACAAGCTACAAGTCATTTAGCCTATCTAACATCACAATTAGTCCGAAGCTGTTTAACAACGGTTAAAATGAAACTTAAAGTAAATATCCTGCATAGTTTGTGTCTCTTTTCTGTGCTCCCGTGATTAGAGCGCCACTGTGTGCTGGCGACAGAAATAACAATAAAACACATGCTTTCACATTTTGAAAGTGCTTGCAATTTCTTTAGTACAAGTGCAGCCAAACACGAGGCTGAAGAGAGAGGGACAGCAGAGCTGCTCTGACAGCTCAGCTGCAGGTGAGCCAGGCAGCGCAGCGGTGCTTTTTAAATGCCGGTGTCGGCACTGTCTCTACAGGTGAAGCACAAGCACACAGACACAGACGTCCGTGTACGTTGTTGTCTGACCTTCTTCCTTCACGGGGACTGCCCTGGATTACTGGCACACGCCATAGCCGCACGCATTCTGTTTTTAAATATGAATATGAATATAAATATAAATATTAACGATTAATCGATAATTGATCGTAAATTTCCCCGATGATCGATCAAAAAGATTTCTTCAAATGCCCATCCCTACTCCGAATCACAAAGGGAATCGTCTGTAGCCAATCAGATGTCTCCCTTTACAGCCAATCACGTGGGTGCCTCACCACGAGACCGATCGATCCTTTCCTGAACGGCCCTGATAGCTCCTGGCGGACTAACAACCATATTACATCCATGCTAAATACCTGCAGCCTCTGGCTGCCTACGCTAGTTTTAATGACGTCATCAAACACCCCCTCGTGGTGAGGCACTCACGTGATTGGCTGTAAAGGAGTGAGACATCTGATCGGCGACAGACGATCACCTCCTTGAAAAAACGCATTTGTGGATTTGCAGTTTTTTGAACGTGGAAGTGAGCTTCACTTCTCAGACCGACAACTGCCCCCTTGGTGATTACACACACCCTATACGGTCCCTTCTTGTCATAGAGGCACCATTCAAGGACCCTCGGAAAGCAGAAAATCACACGATTCAGATACAGTTTACAGCTCATCTCTATCATAAACGGTTCAGAAGTTGTTTAATGATTTGTAAAACACTCGTCTTTAGAGGGTTAAAACAGCAACGTTCTAGTTAAAGCCATTTTTCTCACTTTTCAGTGTTTTGGTCATAATAGATTAAAATGCTCATAACTTTTGATCTGAAAGGGCTATCTCAGTTATTCAAACAGTTATGAATGGCTGAAAACTTCTATTTTATGGAAATATCAAAAAATGAAAATGTCAAAATCCCACCATGTGAAGGGTTTTCCCAGGCCACCACACATATAATGTAACAAGCTCCAAATATGTATTTGATGAAGATTGTAAATACTTTTACATGCATATATTTGTGATTTTTTTTTTCGATTTGTGTATGCATTGTAATGTTTATGATTCTTATTTTACTTACTTACTACGGAAATAATGAAAGTAATGGCAAACAAACACTGCATATCTCCAAAATCAGGCAGGTTTCCAGGATGCCAAGTAGCCTACTCATTTTAATGTAACAATTGCCGATGAGAACCGGTTAGGTGTCAAAAAGAGAAAAAGGAGGGAAAAAAAAAAATCTATCACGGACTTTCATGATCGATTACCATGGCAACGAACGAAGCTTCAATTTTTTTGTGTCAGCCCTACTGTACATACTAGATTTTGGCCAAATCAGTAGGCTACGTACTACTGTAGCAGTATAGTAGCCTATGTGGTTTCAAATACAGCCACAACGTCACAGCATCAGCTGCACTGCTGTGAAGAGTTCATGCTCGCTCCCGCACCGGCTTGGCTGATGGCTGCAGTTACCCTAACGGCCACAACGGCCGTCGTATCACTAATGAGTCTTATTTCCTGATCCTGCCCCAAGTCCACTTGCAAGTGGGTATTCCCGAGCAGCGACCTCTGCAATACCCGAATGGAAAAGCGCAATGACATACATGTCACAATGTTCACCACCTACGTACTTCCTTGACAGCTAGGAGGGAACGTCAGCGCATCTGACCTCACCCGACGCCTTTGAACATTGACGTTTTCATGGAGAAAAAGCTCATAACCACCACATCTTTGTTCTGCCTTCTACGTGACAGCACATGTGAACTTAAATACACCTTCTTCACCATGTTGTTCATGGTTTCCTGGATAGAATATTACACGATGCCCCCAAAACCATAGCTAACTGGCACCTATAGCTAGTTTTCTTAGCAGAGAAGTAGTTTTCTCTTCTCAAGGAGAAAACCTTTGAGCTATTATTGCTGATATCTCATGGAAATCAGAGACTCCCAGCTGTGTTGGCTCAGCTGACCGTGAGGCACAATGTCACCCAGTGCCAACCACGCTAAAATACAACAATAGTATATCCATTGTGCTCCTGGCTGATGCAGATGCAAACTACTGCTTCCAAGTCATTGATATTGGGGTGCCTGTGGCAAGGGGAGTGATTCTGGCTCTCTCTCTCTGAGTCTGCCTTTGGACAGAGACTCCCGACAGGAATACCTGGGAAATTCACCACTCACTCTTGGAGCTAAAGAGCTGATTTCACTCATCAGTAATGAGGCCTTTCTCTTGAGGGTTAACCTGCTGAGCTTGTAGTCTAAACACCGGCTTCCAAGACCCCACTCCTTTTTAAGACACCGGCTGTCCAGGGCACAAGTGACTCACTCTTTTGGGACTTTATGGAGTGCTTCACAAAGAGCGCTTAGTCTCCACCCTTCAAAGATGCACTTCTCTTGGAAAGGAGTTAAGTAAGGCAGGTGGTAACCTGTCCGGTACATGTGCCAGCAGTACCACCAGGCAGGTGCTCGAGGCGAGTTGACCAGCTGACCAGGAGCAGTGTCTTGGCAAAGTGGAATGATATCCCCCACAGTTAAGCCCTTGCTCTAGTTGGTCAAAGCCCTGTGGTGTTTTTCTGGACCAGGCTCTATCATATCAGTGCAATTCCAAATTTGTATTGTTATCACATATTTTCTATTTGTTTTATTTTATAGGAGTTGATATAAAAATCAAGCAGAGGAAAAATATCTATCAGGCCTCATTAATTCCTTTTCCCTAATCTCTTCTGTGAGCTCTCTGCTCTCCAGTGTGTGCAAAACTAAAAACCAAAAACTTGTTGTGAGATAACAGATCACAACAGTGTCTAATCCACATACCTCAAAGGTAGCCTGACTTGATGAAGGATGTGGGTATAAGACCTGCTATTGGACACTAATTCCAGGACGCATTCTCCTTATTTCTGCCTCCCCTGCCCATTACTGTTTTCAAATTCCCCTTCACTATGGGAAGCGACAACCTCAGAGCTAGCATCCTACACACTAAAAATAGCAAAGTCTGATGAAGATTTAGAACAAGCAATCACATACCTGACATATGTCTTTGCTGCACAGATTGGTCCCATTAATAACCTTAACTCCAGGACCACATTTAACCTTTCATCCCTTTCATCTCAATCGCATTTTCTGCAGATGAAGTTTATTTTGTCAAACGACTTCTTCCTTCCTTCCTTTAAATCTGGGTGGGAAAAGTGAAAGTTCAACATTTGTTCAACCCTCATCAGCACTGCTGCAATGCCCTTGAGCAAGGCCCTTGATTCCAACTGCTCAGAGCAGGTCACACTGTGGTTGTATAGGCCAGCTTCCAGATATGCATGTAACAGAATAAATTATGTGAAGGCAAAACTACCCTGAATGAAAGGTTAAGAATTGTACATGTGCCCATGGATAAATTATGTCTAACTTTTTTTTTCTTTAATAAAACATGAAACCACGTAGAATTAAAAAGAGAATACATTATGAAAATGGCTGGACTGGCATTTTGTTGTCAATGAATGTAGCATGATATGAAAAGCATATTGTCAGTAGATCTAGTGTTAATAAGAAATGTTGTATTGTATTTTAATTAGATTAAAAATCCACACACTACTTCACACACAGGCTCTTTGCAAACAGTTCATTATGTTAAGGTTTTTGACAAGTTTTTTAAATGGCCTCAGAGTGGATGGAAGGTCTAGCATATTGATGCCCAGTCCTCATTGTGGAGATTATACCAAAATCTGAGCCCTGCCAGAGGACTCACTGAAAGAAAGACTATCAATGTTGAAGAAGAAAAAAAAGGCCAGTCACTGGATAAAAATGAATGAATGGCCTATCATAAAAAAGACACTAACAATGCAAAAGATTAATGAATCAAACACAGAAACTGGGCAAATATTCCAAATTCTTATTTTTAACTTTTTTTTTCTTTCAGTGTTGAGTGTTTCAGTGTTTTATCAGTTAGTGTTTCTGTCTCAGTGCCAGTGGCCTGTTGTTTAATACCATTTGATTTTTGCCAAATACTGCACAGCACTGTACACTTCATATTGCTGATGGTGTTTGGTATGACATGTTCAGAGGTACATTTCCGTGAGATATTTTCCACAGTGGAATCCTCAGCACTTCTGTGTGGACACCTCTTACAAAGCAGCTTGCAAATACACAATTATGTAAAAGAAAATTCAAAATAGAACATCAAACAGAAGGCTTTTTTCGTCAGCTCCCTTAGAATTAAAAGCTTCATGGCTACTTCTTAGATGTAATACGGCTATTAAAGTTTTATAGTGTGGGTGAAAGTCATCTTGGGAGACAATGAATCATGGATAAAAGGCTATAATAGGTGATGCATGTATAGACTTTAAAGTCTCTCACTTTAATATTTCTCTGTACTTGTCCTGCTGTTTGGTGCTGCATAGAAACCACTGATCACAAGGTTGTTTCACAGAGACTGAAAAGTGTAATTGGGATTAAGTCTTATAAATGTTTCATGTGCACAACAATTGGTCATGGATTTCCACAAGGTTATATGATACTCCCAATATATATGCTCCCTTTTTGAAATAATGTCATACATTTCCACTGCTATGAAGATGACACCCAGATGCATTCATCTATGAATCCAGATGGAACTAAGCAGGTTCTCCAAGAAACAAAGTCCTGGATGAACTGTAATTCTTTGTTTTTGCTTCTAATCTTCTGTCAAATGTGGAAGGAAGCTGGAGTACCTGGAGAGGGAGAACACGTAAACCCACCTAAGGCCCCAGGCCCAGGTCTGGGTCTAATTCCCTATTAGACCCAGACCCTTCTTCTTCTTACTGAGAGTGACCAAACATTTGATCATTGGGATATGAAATGTCATCACTTGATGACTTCATTGTATCCTTTTACATTTAGGTTTAATTGTGTCATGACTAGTGTATATGAATTCCTGACTTAAAGTGTGTGAGGTCACAATGAACTTGACCTTTGAATACTAAGCTGTAATCAGTCCATACTTTAATCGAAGTGAATGTTTGTGCCAGATGGAATGAAATTCCTTCAATATCACGTTTAAGGGAGTAAAAACATAATTTCTGAGGTCACAATGACTTTGAACTTCAGCCTTTGCCCACCGAACTCTAATCAGTTCTTACTTGAGACCAAGTGAACATTTATACCAAACTGAATAGATTCCCTTGAGGAGTTCCCAAGATATTGCTTTTACAAGGCCAAAAGTGTGTTTTCAGAGGTCACTGTGACCTTGACTATTGACCACCAATGTCTAATTAGTTCATCCCTGAGTCCAAGTGGATGTTTCTGCTAAATCTAAAGACTAACAGTTCTTGAAAACAACAATCTATAACAGCTGTTACTGGCCTCTCTCGCTGTCTCTTTTTCACCTTTCTGCCCCTCTTTCTCCTCTTCCCCATTTCTCTCCTCTCAACCTACCTCGAGGCAGACAGCCGCCCACCCTGAGTCTTCTTCTGTTGAAGGTTTCTTCCTGTTAAAGGGAGTTTTTCGTCTACGTATTACTTTCTCATGGTGGAAACTGTTATGTTTCTATTTGTATTAGTGCTTGGTCTTGACCTCACTTTGTAAAGTGCCTTGAGTTGATGACATATGATTTGAGGCTATAATGTATTGAACTGAATTGGTTCAGATGGTCAGTAGCCTTTATTTCATAGTGATGTGTCTCTAGATTAAGACGTTTTTTAAGAGACAGTGTTTCTTCTTGTTGGGAAGATGGTGCTGCTCAATGCCATCACAACAAATTAACCTAATGAAACTAATAACTTCATTCATGTCAGTGCTTTACAGCATTAGGCTAAGTAATGCAATTAACAGCTACTGTGGCCCAAGTCGAAAATCCATTAGTCATGGTTATGTTGCAACTATTTATTTTGATATTATAATTAAATATTACTGCACAATTTTTCCATAAGCTATCGGTGAGTAACAAGTGCTGCTCTGGTCTAGCAAGGTATTGCATAAAAAGTTGGAGAAAAAACACTAATTTGTTTAAGAGAATAAAACTACTCAGAGTTTCTGTACTAGACAAGTGTGGCAACATGGTTCCATAAGGTTACAACAAGGCAGTAGTTTAGCTCTTTTCTGTTCTCACGTTTTTTCTGGCAGCCTCTGGAAATTATTCATATGATGCTATATTGACATCCTTAAACATTATAATGAGCGCATATCTGAATTCTTCCTGCTGAGTGCTGTGAGGGATACATAATCAGTAACCGATAAAAGTGAATCAGCATGACCATAGAGAGCTTTTATTTTGCTTGGCTCTTGGCACGCCTCAGTTACTGCTCAGTGCCAGCTGGTCAGATTCTCTCTGTGCACTGTAAAAACATTACCATGATCTAGGTATTCAACAGCATTTAATGGGAGTGTAAAATCAATTTTTGCCAGTTAGTGTACAGGCCTTTCATTATTACTGCGGTCAGAGGTTGATTCTTTTTAATTTTCTTTTCTTTCTTTGTAATTTCCTTTTTTTGTTGTTGTTTCCTTTGATCATTATCACCGTTCTTGCCCTTTCCCCTTTGTATGACTGCAAATAAGCTGTTTGTGAAAGATCGACTACTATTTTGAAATGTGAAAAAGAAATTGTGAAATACAAAATAATATCCAGTGTTTACCCAACACAGTGATTATACTGTAGGATACTTATAACTTATAACTTAACTAAACTATAACTTTTGAAGCAGTTGTAAAGTTGGGCAAAAATAATTATTGGTGAAAGAAATAAAAGCCCTTTACTGTATTAATTTTTCCTTTAGGAGTCACAGTGTGATTGGCACATTATCTGGCAGTATATGATCAATACTTGAGTGGGTTGATGGCATAATGTCACTGTTTTTATAACATACTGTACTGAGTAACCCCCCACCCATCCCCCATTTTCTAAATGACCAGTTGCCTCCACACTGATACAGTCAAAGCAGAGTCCAGACCTGGTGAAGTCAGCTGGAGGAGGAGAGAAGAGGGGAGCGGTGGAGAGACAATCACCGCGCCCAGAGATACGCCCTGCTGTGGTTGAGACGATGTGTCTGCTGGAAATGAGCCAGCAGACCCACCGAGTGTAGCTCCCCGCACTGGTTCGAAGGCACAGGCGGGGTATGTGGGAATTCACTTTCCTTTGACACCAGGCACACTGCAGGTTCTGGCAACAAGGCAACACCACTTGGCCGACAGTGGGAAATCCGAGGAAACTGCTCGCCTTGCAAACATCCCCGTCGACAGGGTCATTCCCAGTAGTTCAGTTCCCACTGCCATAATTTACTCTTAATCCCTAAAAGGCTCTCGCTTTCCCTTCTGAAACAATGCCTAATATCTAAGCAGAGCCACAAGAGAGAAAACACAAGCCATGTCTTTAGCTTTAGTAGGCCTATTATGTTCATTGCTGGATTTACTGCAATAAAAGGCATGGTTTGGGAGGGAAAGAGAAACAGAAACAGAGAGAGTGAGCGAGAGCGAGAGCGAGGCAGAGCAAGAGCAAGAGGGAGAGAGATAGCTCAAGGAGGAGATTGTTTTGGTTCAAACAAGGCAATACTTATCCACATTCATCCCTATGGATACGCTGGATTATTCATGACACATCCGTAGTAGTTGTCAAAGTAGATTTTCAAAGTGACAAAACGCAGAGCATGCACACGCGCTCAAATGAGCCAAATCTCCCACCATGACCTACACCCATCACTCTGTGCCTTCACAGGTAGGCATCTCAGCTTGAGGTGGGATTTCTTCAAAGGCTTCTCTCAGGTGCATCATGTGTTTTGGAACAAATGGGACTGATAGGAGGCTATCCCAACTGAGTGGATATTAGTAGAACCTGACTTCTCAAACTTTAATCTATGATACAATTTTATTCTGCCTTTCTAGGTACACCTCAAACGACCTCATATAACCATCCTTGCATAGAAAAAACGGTGTGTGTGTGTGTGTGTGTGTGTGTGTGTGTGTGTGTGTGTGTGTGTGTGTGTGTGTGTGTGTGTGTGTGTGTGTGTGTGTGTGTGTGTGTGTGGTATACTGACTGAGAAATGCTGTAATACATTTTGCAGCAGAATTTTAATTTGATTTTTTAAAACTGTATTAAAATGAACATAATTGTAAAAGATTAGTGTAATAAATGTTTTTTTCAGCAGCATGAGCTCCACAAATGAATTTAATTTACTCTATATTCTATATATATTGTTCTATATTCTCTACAATGTCCTGAAGTGGTGACAAATCCCTGGATGACTCAAAACCTGGGCCAACTATCTGTGTGGTAATAGGCAAGTAAGAAAATATTCCTCCTTATAATTTGTGCAAACTGACCCTCTAAGGAGAAAAAAGGGGTTTGAGAGCCTGTTTTGTTAACTGTTTTTAAGGAGTCCTTATCTCTGGCCTCACTGCATTTCACTGCGTATGAGGCATCTTCCTCTGAACACTGCCACATATTCTAATTAGTGAGTACACAGGCTGAGAGGGCTGTTTAAAAATAGCTTCCCTGCGGATTAGCATGGAGAAGTACAAAACAAGTACAATATAGGTAGAGGGGGAATATATTCTTTGCAGGGAGAAAGGTAGGTGTTGTTCACGAAAACAAAAACTGTGGAGGCAAATAATGTATAGCGTGAAGACAAAATATGGCCAATCAAAATGTACTTTAACAGGTGACTTTAAATGGCTTCCAGGCACTAGAATCCCTCAGATCACACTCTGGAGGAGCAGACATTTCCTCATCTGTGACAAAACTTGAGTGCGCTGCAATTTAATGGATCAGAGTTCTGTGCATGGCAACAGATGGGGGTCTAGCTGGCATACCCCTCATTATTGCGCCTCCAAGCCCTCCTCTCACCACATTGCCACCTGTCCAGCAGGTCTAATGTTATTCTCGCACCTGGGCAGGCCATCACAAGCTATCATCAAAGTTATGCTCTGAGGGCATCCAGTCTTTCTGCAACATGTCGCAGCAAATAGAAAGAGAAACGACACAGATTCACCTTGAGACTGCACCAACCACAGATTACAGTCACTGAAAGGCCTTTGAAAGAAGTTGCAAAGCATCTTAGCAACAGGATACACTTTTGAATAACCCACAACTGCAAAAAAAAAAAAAAAAAAAAAAAAAATTCTCCCTCGGCTAACCATGAGGGCACATTGCCATAATATGTATTTATTCATAGCACAGCAACCGTAAACTTCTTCTTAGGTCCAAGCAGGAGCAAAACTGTTCCAATCATGGGAAGGAGCAGCTGACAATAATTCAAATGGGCTAGAACAATGCACTCAGAGGCAGCTGAAAGATCCATATGTATGAAAATAACCGTGACATCAAACAGCTGAGTCCACTTGTATAATTCTCTCTCGCATAGGAAACTTATAAGGAGCCGACTATGTCTGCCATTCCTGCATTATTATTCCTGTATTGTGTGTAATGGCCAACCTTGGAAATGAGTCACCAGCCCCATACTCATCTCTCTATTTTTGCCTTTTTTTTGTTAGCTATTATTTGCCTTCTAGTCGTCTTCCTTTATGTATTATTCCTGGGTGGTAGTGTTGTGGGATTCATGTAATAAAGGTACATTCAACATATTATGTTTTTTCATAATATGTTGCCCCATGATAAGAACAGATTTACAGAATCCTTGTGAAATGGATGTCAGCATTCTACTTATTACACTTTTTGGAGCCTGCACTCAAAGTGGCAGTCAACGCTGTTCATCCATCATGTGTAATCTGTTGTTTTTGCCTAGATCACCGCTGATATCTTCAGCTAGGAACAAACACCTCATCTGTCATCAGGGCTGTGTTGCACCATTTCAGTCTGTCCACCTCAGATAATGCCTACGACGGGCTGAATCTCAGCCAAGAGAACAAGGGGAGACATAAGTTGCGAGGATGATAGCTTTCTGCAGAGAGGTTTTCACGTTGTGTGGAACTGTCGGGCCTTGCCTATGGTCACAGAGTATGTGCTCCTTCATTGCTTTCATTAACATATCTCTAAAGCTACTCTTCGGCACAAGGTCTAGAAGTTGATTAAAGGCATGTTTGCTCGGAGGCAGGAAGAACAAAGGTTTCACAGTGCTGTATGGGGAGCACAGTATCTGCACAGCTGCCATTAAAAACTGTAATATCGGTTTAGCCTCCCGGACCCCAGCCATCAATAAGAAGGTCTTCATGACTGACAAAGGCAAACAGGCAAACAGCAAACAGCTCAGAGGCACAATCCCACCTGATAAGGCCCATAACCTCATTCACTCTTCACTGGAGGAGTTAATCGAGTCGGGCTGACATCATGAACTGAGATAATGCCAATAAATACCATTTTCTCACACTATGTTCGATAATTATAGCTCTCTAATCCACCAATTGCCAGGGTCTAAAGGTGAAGACACTGCTTCAAGATAAGGCAGGGTATGTTCATTATTGCAATCACACAGAAGTTGGTACTTTTTTTTGCTCTGAAGAATTTGATCCATTGTATGTTTAAAAACAACCTTTTGCTCTTAAGAGCAGTTCACGTGGCCACCAGTTCTTATTCCCCACACAGCCACATCAAGGAGACAGTGGAATTAGTTTTTGTTTAGACCAAGCAGGTAATACAGGATCTTGCAGGGGGTTGTTGTTGTTGTTGTTTGCCCTGGACTATTTCGCCTTTGTTCAATTATGTATTCATGGCTTTACTCTTCACTCCAGAGAAAATAGGAAATACATAACTATTGACTGCTGTTTCCAGGACTAGCTTCTCACATTCTCAATACAACAACTTCAGCATGTTCTGATCTCAGCCCCTTGTCCAAACAAGTGTCTCTTTCACTTGCCTCTCTGCCTCCTGTGCAATGTGTAATTTTGCACTGCCATAACTGATATCTGTGACAGTCTTGCTGATAGTTCCTTCATAGACTAACAATCATCAGATTTGCTCATGTCCCCATGTTGACAGAAAAACAAGAGCTTCAATTTTATCAGCGTTGTCAGTTCAGCAGTCATCCCAGTCAAGCCACACTGAATGCCCTTGACTGTGAAAATGCTCCTCAGAGCAGGCTGTTATTCATGCATTTGTTTACGACTTCCCACAAAAGGAAAGGCAGGCCATGATGTTTACCCTATTTTTATTAATTTCAACCCCTCCTCCCCACAAACAACTTCTCTGCAATTAAAATAAAATCACCTTGGACTGATGTGTCTTGATTGCTGTGTGATGGATGCGTAGGGGCTGTTCACACACGGTTGCTCAAGTAGCATTTCAGCCCCTAGAGAGAGGACGGAGCCAGGGTGGGGTGTTAGCTAAGTGATGTCCCTGGCTGAGTCCTCCATCACACTCCTCACAAAACGGACAGAGAGAATACTCTTCCCCTGCAGAGATTGATTGCTCCCAGTTAGCTGTCGGGAGAGATTAACCTTGTGAGCTTGGAAATGTAGGGTTCTAGCTACGTCCAGGGTAGTTTTGATATAGTGATATGTTGGCTAACCAGAGTGTTTTGGGTTATCAAAGCCAACATGCTACAAGTGGAAAATCAAAGGCAGAGATTGTTTGATGAATAAATAGGTGATTAGATGTAAAAAATAAATAAATAAAAATAATAATAATAATAATCTAATCTAATAAAATTCTTCTCTGAAGCAAATTAACCAATGCAAACATTTTATTTACACTACAGACATTTGTCAAATTCATATTTATCTATTGAAAAAAGGAATGCAACAATGAAATAACATTAATGCCAATTAGCTTTTTATAACAACAAAATGTATATAATATGACTGACTTTCTGTAAGTCATTTCCCCCTCTATTTCAGGTTTAAGGGGAAACTGGATCCAGAGACAGGGATGATGGGGTTAACAAAAGTATTTACTTACCAAAAAAAAGAAGAAAATAAAGAAACACGATGGCAGGAACACAGGGAACACTCAGGACACAGTAACAATGCAGGGTAAAAACACAGATGATCCGACAAAGGACAATGTGAAAACACTATACGCAAGGAAACGAGACACAGGTGGTGCAATCAACACAGGTGAGACACATGAGGTAATCACAGGAGGGAGCACGCAGGAAGATAAGATATGGAACTTCAAAATAAAACAGGACATGAACAGGGAACAGCAGGCCAACTCTACAAACTACAGAATGACTGACAACCAGTTTCATCGATTGTTGGTAATTATGAAACATAATTATTCATGAATGAATTCAAGGTAAGTAAAACTGAACTTTAAATGTTTTTTTTGTAATTCAGGGACTTGCTCGCCTGCTTCCTTCAGCTGCATGATATGATGAACTACAAAAACTGACTGACAGGTACAAGATAAATGTTCATTTCAAGGTACTTGCCACAATTTTCGTTATTATTATTATTTGTACTTCAGCAGGCTAACAGTTGTCTTTTTTTATTGTTTGACCCAAGGAAGAGGTGAAGGAGAAGCTTACGCCTGCTTCAGTCACAACTGCCTAACCACAGGTCACAAAAACAAGAATTCCAGATATCAGATGTGAGACAGTCTTCCGTGTTTTATTATACAATTTAACGACTAATCTCACTTCAATCAAACAAGCCAAACTCCACCTGCTTGAGATTCATGTCATCTGTATCACATAATTAATACCAATCCTTGATTATGGGCTCTTTCATGATAGCCTGTTATGTTCCTAATGGATGCAGTCTGCATGGATTCACATCTTCAGCAGGGCAATCACTGTCGTGTTTCAGCTTCCTGAACATGTGCCAAACACATACACACTGCAGCTGGAAATACAAGAGGGGCTTAGGCAGTAGACGCTTCACATCAAAGGAATTTACATATTTCTCTATTTTCATACTGATGACAATAATCAAAAACTATGTTAAAACTTGTGACAAAAAATAGCTCGATTTAGAAATTAAATTAATTAAACAAGGTCATTCAAAGTTTAAAAAGTGCAATTGCAAAATATCAAGAAGATGGTTATTTTTAAACTTGGGCCATGATGTTGTTGAAAATTATGAAAATGAATATTTTAGGAATTTTGAATTAAGCTCAGAGTATACTCCAACGATATCTGCAGCTGCAATTAATAGTAATTCCCAATTGGCTTCTGGACAACTCATTGGGGAAGCTATCAGATTCTGCTTGATGAAAAAAATCCTGGAATACAGGGTAAATTTGAGCAGTAAGACTAAGGCATACAGCAGATGTGATGCCAAACAGTACAGTGAGAACAGAACTGAGCTGGTCCCTCTCTCATCGCATATAATACAGTCATTTAATTCAGTGGTAATTCATTGGGCTTTAAGTTACCTGTAGCCAACCACAAAAAAAATTTTAAGTGTCAACATGAACTGTTTGGTAATGCTACCTTTCCAATCTGGTAATAAATTCAGTGTTAATGTCTTGCTCCAAAACAAAAAAGAAAGGGGGAAAAAACGTCTCCTTTTTTTTTCCAACACAGATTTAATATCATAGACTAAGAAAGCAACTGTCTCTCCGTTGAAATGTACACACATAATCAGTCTTCCTTATTTAGTGGGACAAGATCTGACCATATGCTGAACATATACATCCTTGAGGGGGAAAAAACTGTAAAGTTTAATTCAGCACTCAGCAGCTAATTAGGCTAAAAGACACTTCTGAGACTCCGTGACCACAAAAGATGATCAGCTAAAGCTAATGGAAGTGAGCAGGTACTTAAGCCAATGCCCGGTTCATGCTAATGCTTGACATCACAACTAAGTGAAAAAACTCAGATAATAATGACAGCCGTTTCTCTCCACTAAAGATGTAAATGAAGCTATTTATCTCTTTTTTCCATCTTTTTCCTACACAACGTCTCGTTTAAAATGTATATCTAAACAAACTGATGTCAGTGTGCTTAGTTAAATGCTTTATCAGGGTTCTGTTTTTTTTTTAAGTGGAACTGAATCATCATTTCAAGATGGGCTTGTCATAGATGATAACCCTGATGAAGTTGAGCATGACTTACAAGGCCTCAGTTTATACCAGCCCATAATACCAGCAGCTCCAGCATCCTTGGCCACATTACTGACACATCTGTTGTGAGATGTAGCCTACATCCCATAACAGAGGCCCTAGGAGAGATTGCTCTGGTTTTACAGGGCAGCAGATATTGGACTGCAGCTTGCAGCCCAAACAACATTTTACACATGAATTACAGTAAAAGTGAAGGTTGGAACAGTATCAGAACCATCAGAAAATGGACCATGAGTTAATAATGATTTGTTGACACAGGTGACAGAACATCAGTTTACCTGGCCACATGCTGTCAAAGCCAGGTGCGATGATCTCGCAATGAAGCTGAGCAATGGGCGTAAAGATGAGACTTGAAATTCGTCAGTGTTTCTTTGTCTCTGTTTTCTTACAGTTAATTCGTGACTCTGTGTTCAGGGTTTAGTCGACAGACTGTGGAAATATTGCACCAACCAAGGTCAGCAAGCATAACATATTTTATATTCCACTGTAAAGCCTGGATGTCTATATTTGAGCCTTTTTTCTGGGGGAGGGATAGTATTTACCTTTGATATTGCTTGGGTGCATTTACACCTGTCATTGATGTGATGTGAATAATGTCCAATTAGGTCAGACAAAAATAGCAGAGCAAATAAATCATGTTCTTTGCTCCCTGAGAGAGGAATGCACATCACAGACTGTCAGGTGTGCAAACGAAATTACACATCCCATGGGAACCACAGACCATGTACTTCATTATTCCTCTTTTGGAGAGAAAGAAACTGCACTCATCGCACTTTTCTTACCTATACACCTACGGTACCATTATTTCTGACACCAGCAGCTTGGCCTGACAGAACCACTATAACATAAGCATCTGGGTCAGGATCCACGGCCGAAAAGAGAACTAATGAGTGTTTGAGTTATACTGGAGGTAAGGCACTGGACTGGGGAAACACCAGATCATTTCTCTGTGTGTGTGTGTCCGTGTGAGTGTGTGCGTGTCTGTAAAGAGGGTCAAGGCAGGTTAAAAGTATGGTCTGCTGCCTCTAGATCCTGCTTTTCATGACTAAAACCAGCCACATTTGGGTAATGACATTATTTTTGCTGTACCTCTCCTGTTTGCGAGTTAAAAGCTATAACCTAGGGGGTAGAGCTACAGTATCACTCGGGCACACCAATGTTCTTTCATGAATACTAACAAATTATTCTGTTTTTACAAGCATTCTGTTCATTCAATTTCATCGGCACACAGGAAGTAGCCAGAGTGAACAGGTTTCACATCTCTGAAAGGAACCAATGACTCATGACAAAAGGATGGTATCCAATTTTGGCGAGGAAGCACTGGCAGAAGACAGAGGCACAAAAATCTCTTGAGTTGCAGTAGACTGTATCATCGGCTCAGCATGAACGTTCTCTTTCACTGGAACTATCGAGCCTTGGCTTCCCAGGACTCACAGCGGTGAGTCACTACAGCAACTCCTCCAACTCTCCATCTAAACACACCACTCACATGTCTTACACAATGACACCAGGATGGCACTGCCTTCTCCATGTACCTGACCGTATTTCTTCCAACATCATTCCACACACACACAAAGACCTGTTAAACGCTGGAGCAGGACATGCATTAAAAGTGTTAGACTAAGAGATTTTTCAAGTGGCATTTCAGGATTTGACAAGGCTGAACGCTTCAGCAAGTTGTCCCAAAGTCTGGTGGAAAAATGCCTGCTCACCTTTCACACACAAATCAGCTTATGGATTGACTGAAACAAAATACCACTTAGATTTACTGAATCTACGACAGACTCGAGCGTTAAGAGCGACTGAAAAAAAACAAAACACAGATTGCACTGTCAATGAACCCTGTGCAGACGGATCAATGTGCATCAGGGCAGTTACGGTGCACGACCCCACTTCCACACCTCCCTATACTCTGATTCGCTGGCTGCATCGAACAAATATCCATATGGTCTCTCTCTCTCTCACACACAGACACACACACACACACACACGATGCCCCTTTCTATTGTACAAGGATAGGAAGCCACACACTCTTAAATTAACTGATCTACTGAAGCAGTCAGGGATAAGCTGACACTCTTAAGAATTATCATCATTATACTGCTCTGTCAGAAACGGGTATCAGATTATCAGTGATGAGAGTGAATACTAACAAATCTCCCTGCAGCCAAGTAGCTTGAAGAAAGCGGGTGGCAGCTGTTGCCCTATAAATCTGATCATGTTTGTGCTCCCGGAGGGGCCCAGGAGGCTTCCAGAAAGAGCAACCAGAGCTGGCCAATATGTTGGCATTGGTGCTCAGCTGCACCAAATTCACTGCTTCCCTTCCTTCTTCTCTTTGACCTTAGATTTAGCCGTCATTCTCAATGCCAAATGGCTCTGTTTAAGTGATTATGCAAGGGATGAGATATGTAAAAATGGTAGAACCTCTGGGCTTTTCAGACGTGTAGCGGTTTTATTTGGACTATAATGACAAGTAGCTCGATCAAACCGGGCGGCGGCAGTGCAAACACTAAAAAATAATGGCTGTGGAAACTTTTACCGATGTCACCCGTATTGTAATGTATATATAATATCTGACAACATTTGCCTGGTCTTATAAGTGCTCAGCTGAAGTGAGAAGCACCTCTTACGCCAACCTCTGTATAATCCTTCACCGGGAGCTCCTCTGACAGTCCTCTGGAGCTCTCAGTGATGCGTCCATCAAAACCAATTTCTCTCCTTCCGCTCTCTACTGCTATAGGCAAGGTGTTTGTGGGGAACACAGACTGTAAATACTACCTGCAAACGACCTAAATACATTGAACATAGTGCACTACATATACTGTCATTACTGTGGGGAGGACTGGAAATGAAGTGCAATTCGTATTGGCTTTCATCACAATCCTCCAAACAGACAATTTGATATCAAAGTGAGCGAAAGAGCCTACACACTTAAAAAGACATCAGTAAACCAACAGTCTGCACTGTGAGATGCTAAAGGCTATTAAAGAAAGCTACACATTTCCACTCATTTTGAATTATGTACAATACATCACTGACAGACTGACCATAAAAAGAAAAATAGCTCTTTCGTCTTTGTAGCACATCCTCAGGGTAAACACTATATCATATCAGAACCGCTGGCCATTCTGTAATAATGTCCGCTGCCCAGTGGTGGTCTGTGGTGCCATGGGGTCTGCACATTGCTGGTCCGTGCCTCCATGACGAAGTGCTAACAGCCAAGGGCATTATTTCATGCTGTTCCACAGGCCCATAGCCTGAGTCATCTTTTCTGATATATATCTAGCCCTAGGGATGTTGTTCAGTTTAATTATAAATACACGGGACATCAGTCAAAGTTAATGTTGTTCTTGTTTTACACAGCCATCCATACAAGCTGCCTGTGCCACACCGTGAACGTCCCAAAGAGATTTGAAAGGAGCGTCGCAGAATCTTAGGGACAGGAAGTGAGCAAAGAAGCCAGGTGAATCTTTGAATAATTGATACGGTCTGATTTTCAAACTGGAGCATGTCTCCAGCTGCTGTCATCTAATCATCATTTCACGGAGAAGACATCAGAGCTTTGTTACAGCAACGCTTAATATCAGTGAGGATTTTCCTCTGCCAATATGGGAAGGCTCTCTGTCAGGGGAGTACGGATCTCAAAATGGTTCTTACACAGGAGCTGTGACAAATACTGCGTTCAGCCCTCCTCTCCTGACAGTGGCCTCCGGCAACACTCATCCCTCCCCTGGTAGAGCTGCAGGCAATGTGGCCATTACCTTGAGCCCCGTGGATCTTTACTTCCCTGGACAGCCACACACTCAGATATGCTGATGCTCCTTATGAAGGCACTTACTTATGGCAGGAATATTAAAAATGTGGCTGGTGGTGTCCACTTGGGAAGATGTCCATCTTTATTGTTCGAGGGCGATGTGAGGAGACACTTCCATCTGATGTGCAGGTACTGCTCTGTTTCCCAGCTGACAGGATTAGACCACTTTACCAGAGACCACCTGTAATGCTGTTGTAAAATGTTGAATTAGACTGTCCCAATTGTCTAATACAGCCGCATCTAAAAGTACGTATTTATTTATCCTGTCCTTTGTTTCGGCGCAGTATGAGGCCGACTTATCACGGAGGCTCAGATTTCTTTGTGAAATAACAAGCAGTGTAGATTAATTGCAACAGCTACAGCTACAGAACAGAAGCGATTTTTTCCAAAAATATGCTGCTAATGACTGGGTGTCACCCTCCCTTCTCTGTATGTATGTGCCTATGTGCGCATGCCAGATTGTAAGCAGCCAGTCTGATGTGATAAAAGAACAGAGAGATACACAGATGGCTAAGGTCATTACTTGATTGATTTGCATTGTGATTGTTCTTTAAAATGGACCATTACACTGAATTTGTAGAACAATAAGGAAAGAAAGCTTTCTCCAAGAGGAGTTAATGACTACCTTTTTATCTCCGTGCTGACATATTCCCCAATTACCTCCACGATTTCCAAACGGATGATGAAGACTGTCAGGAGCAAAAATGCAAAGTAACTCCAACATCGAGACCAACACATGTTCTCCACTGCTGGAGCCAGAGACTCTTGGCTCAGACAGAGAGCTTCCCAGCCAGCTCGTCTTGGCACTGCTGGCTCTCGGTCCTGGGCATACTGATTCTCATATCAGGGTTCATTTACATAATCCTGCCTGCGATTGGTCTCAGTTTAATGAAGGGTGGTAATGCATTTCTATAACAATGTTTCACCTCTCAACATGCCAATATAAACAGAACCGTGCGATGACATCTGGTGAGGCACTCGCTGACTCTATAATCATAAAGAAGAAAAGCCAGTCGTCGTTCAGCGGTGTCAGGACCGCAGCGTTTTCTGAAACAATGGAGCTGTCAAACTTTTTTTTTCCTGGATGCGTGCTGCTTGCTCCTCGTGTGGCAAACTGTGACAAGTGAGCAGATCCAACAATTGCAGTGATAGCCACCAACAAAAATTCCTTCTCCCCTATATCTACGGTTGCAACTGTTTTCCAAACACTGCTGCCGCTGCCACTGCTACTGCCACTGCCACAGCGGCCCGCTCCCTAACCCTCTTAAATATTGCAGATTACAGAAAAATAGATGGATGTTTTGTCTGTCAAAACCACAGCCTTGTGGTTAGTGTTAGACTATAGCTCTGTGTGCCAGCTCATTATGCTTGTGCCGGAACAAGGAACAAAAATTTGTAATATTCCAAATCATATGCATCAGAAAGGGAGCTACACTGCAGCAGCAGTAAAAAGTTGCCTCTTTGATAATCTAGGGAGAGATTTTGTACTTCATAGACAGGTTTTTGATAACTTAAGTAACTAGAAATATTTTATTAAATGCATTTAAAGAAAATGACGATCCCTAAAAGAAACAGTCTATAAAACACATTTTATAGATAGATGATAAATCTGGACTCGTGTGGGCACAGCACTCCATGTTCATCAGCAATCAAGCAAAGACATGCAGTAAAATGCTGAAAAACTAAAACAATGGCATTCAACTCCGACTGAACCCCGGTCCTAACACCTAAACAGATGGCACCTTATGTTGACACTGTGACTTCCTGATGGGAAGTTGGGCTCACACCTCCAACCTCCCAACGCAGGGTTTCTTCTCAAACAATGCAGCCGCAGTAGGGAGATTAAGTAGGCTGCCACAGGAGTGCATGATGCTTCATTAGGCCTAGCAAGGAGGGATGTCTGTGCCCAAAGCAATCTGGGACCCAGCGAAGTGTCGAAGGACCTCTAATGCAATCCTGCATGCTGCTCATTACTGCCCACTGTATTGACTATATTTAAGGAGAGGCAGAATGATTATTTAAGGGATCAAATCAATTCTCCACATAATGCCTTCACTCAAGATCTAATCATGCCATGCTTAATGTACTTAATAGCGTAAAGGCCAACAGTGCATAAAACCATGTATGTGAAGGTGCTGCTGCTAATGACTGTCTTAAGTAACTTGTGGCTTCTAAGAAAAAATCCTTTAGCTAGTGGTGCTGTACTTAGACTGAAGGATCCCATCGAGAAAAGTTTCCATACCGTTAATTACACCGAACAGCTCGTTCAGTCACCAAGTTCAGCGGATGCCGTCTGTCACTACCACCTTCTCTGTTGGAATTATGTGTTAAATAGAAACAATTTTGTGCAATTATAAGTGCTGCCTGCCTTCATAATGATCTGACATCCTTTAGTCTGCAGCATTAATGACCATTGTTGCTACAGTGGGTTGAGGAATTGCTGCTGTAAGGGGTTAACTTGACATTTCTTTATTTCCCTTGTACAGTACAACCAATTATGTTCACAAGTAACCTTTCACCAACTATGATACCATAAGAAGAACTAGCAAAGAAAGGTCTAAAAGTGTGTTGAACGCATTGTTTTTGTTGCAAAATGCTCACAGAATTGGATTTGTAAATATTTATCCATGTTTATGTTACAGTATGGCAGTGCTTCTTAGTGGAAAAGTGTCAAGCAGTGAAAGTAGACAAATATGTCGAAAAAGCCTGTGACACACTGTCATTTGGGTGTGCTATCTGGTATTTTATCCAAAACGTTCACATGCTCTAAAATAAATCAACCATTAAAAAGGAGGGAAAGTGTTCTAGTAAAACTTAGTGTCCTTGAATATGGTGATGTAAATCCATGTAGAGGCGGCAGCAGTGCGGTCCTGCCACAGAAGTGAGTAGAAGTTTGACAGCTTGGGAATTGAGGAAATCACTCTTTTTTTTATGAATCTTACAAGTGATACAGTATACGCAGAGACTCACTTCTGTCACTGTGAGTTTATATCTATGCTTTTAAAATATTCATGATGTTTTTGTTGAGGTTTCATGCATTCTCAAATAATAATATAATTTATGTTCAATTCTAATGTAAATTTATATCCTCGTGAAATTTTAATAAGATTGTTTATAGATGTGTTTAAAAACATGTCCTTAGTATGAATCCCTAGTGTAAGTTTGAATAAATAAATAAAACAAGATAAACACGTTTTTTTTCTTTTTTTTTTGTGGGATCACAGTCATTCCGTGTGTTTCCAAAGGGTGCATCACACTATATTCCAGTCCAGGGGGAACAATCTTTTGGCATCTTCAGATGAACCAGTGGTCTGAGCTTTGGATTTGTCTGGGCTTTATCAGCACTCTGTCAGTCATTTTCAAACAGCCTTGAGCAAAGCAGATTAGCCTGGCTCTCCACCGGCGACACTGTTGACTCATTTGACTCACAGATGAATACGAAATTATCTCTAATTCGTTCAGAACGAGCAAATACAGGAAACATCGTCCAGCATTAGGCTGGATGAAAGGCGCCGTTCCAGGCCTGCTCTGCTTTTCACCTCTGCTTGTAGGACATGAAGGTCACAGCACACAAGGGTCGATGTGGGCCAGCTCTCAGCAGCCAGGCAGGTTGGAGGGGCTGAGCTCCATCTCCAGGAGGACAACAGAGTGCCACTGTCACAGGGAGTATATACCCTCTCTGCCACCGAGAGCGGTCAAGTGGAAGGGGCCAGCCCTTGAGCAGGCACGCCTGTCTGAGTGTATATGTGTGCGTGTGTGCGTGTGTGTGTGTGTGCGTATGCAGAGGGAGCAATCTGGAGTGTGCTGGAGGCTATGGCCTCTTTGACGTGATAGATTCCCTTTGCAGCCTGCAAAGCCAGGAGGGAGCCAGTCAACATCCTGCCACATGCCCCGCTGTTTATCTTCCAAAATCTGGTGGCGGGTTACATCCTCGGGGCCTGCCCCAGCCGCACTCTACTCTCACCGTAATCACCATAACTTATGGAGACATAAATGACCATGCACTTTCTTACGCTTTCCTCTAAATTGAAAGACCATGCACTGCACTGAAAACTGTTTCTCAACCCTGCCCATCCCCGTGGATTCGCCGTCGAGCCGAGAACACTGTAACCTACAAGTGGCATTTATATGGGTATGCAAATGCTCAGTGTGCTTTAACAGATTCAAACTGAATCAGGTTTTTCCCGGAAAAACAAGGTAGATAGCTCAGAGCTGTGAGATCATAGCCTCTTACTGAAGAGAAAGAGAGTGCTGGGAGGGGAAAAAATTCAATTCCAAATCTGCGGCTTCAAAAGTGGATGGAAGCTGAATGCAAATAAAGTTCTGTTTCTCTGTGTTGTGATTTATCACTGTGCCGAGCAGTAGTGCCGGGGCAGGAGGTGTATTGAACGGAATGACTCTCCTCACATATTGGAAAAGCAACTCAACAACAAAGCACAGGAAAAATAGAGCCAGACAGATGGATGACCTTCAGTCCTCCTTGGTGGGAATAGGCAGAGGAATTTGTTTAGAGAGCTAATCGTTCACTCCGGTAAAATAATTGTCTGGAAAGCCCATCTATACTTCAAAAAAAAAAAAAAAATCATTGGACAGGAGTCGCTTTTGTGGAGCCAAATAAAACGATGGTGGGATGAAAGTAATGAATAATGGACCATAAAAAAATAAATGAAGCAAGAAATATGGGTATACGCCATTTTTTAAAGTATGTCACTACAGAATGACAATGCTTTTATCTTTCATGAGAAACTGTTATTGAATAATACACAACAGACTCTCAGTCAGAGAATGAGAATACAAATGCCTTCCTTATCAAAAGGCACATTATGGATGCGCCATAGCCAAATATTAACACAGCATTTGACATTTCTCTGTGGCACGGTGACATTGCAGCACTACACCCATACAGTAGCACTCAGTGGTAAACAAGTCAGTTGTGGACAGAAACTGTTTACTCAGGATCCTGTTTCAGCTAAACTGCCACATATCTGCTGAAACGCATCTTTTTCAAGACCCTGTTGCTTGTTTTTCTCAGTTTAAACCAGGGTTTACTCGTCTCGGCTCATGAGGAATTTGGGTTTTCGCTGTTGTTTGTTTTAGCTATTATTTTGTTTTTGGCTGGTTTGTTTGTGAACCACTGGGATGCTGCGTTATTCAGAACATCAAGCAACACTCAGTAAAAAAAAAAAGACAAAAAAGAAAACCAACTGTAGAACACAGGGCTGCAGTGCGAATATAAAGTAAGTTGTCTCCAAGCGTCCTGTTTTACTGTACTCTGATCCTACCATCATTGCTTAATCTGAATTTCCAGGATTTATTGAATATGTGCCTTGTGTTTTCCATCTCCCTTACTCTCCATATAATTCTGCAGTGATGAGTCATGTCACCATTGCTCTGTCATGGGTGAGTCTCAATCTCCGTGCCCAATGACTGCACCAGAGAGCAATCCTTCAACGCATCTCTGGCATTAATCTTGCTTGGAAGCGGTTGGCGATGAACCTGGACTGCCTTGAAAACTTCTCTGGCTGACAGCTTCCATGATCAGCCGTCACAGCTGGCTGTCTGATTCATACCTGAACGCCAAATCAAGAGCGAGATGGAAAGAGAGAGAGAGAGAGAGAGAGGGAGGTCACCCTTCTGCTCCACTTCCATGTGGGGTGTTCACTAAGAGGAAGAACGACGCTCTCCATTACCTTGAAATTCTCCATGAGTTGTAAGAATGAAGAAAGCTGCCAAACAAGGGAGGGCTTGTGGCTTTATATTCACCATGTGTGGCTCAGTAGCAGAGGTGCTGACCTGTTGGTCGCTGCTCCGTTTGTGTTTCTTTTTAATTTCCAGGGTAGCAAACAATGGAATTTGAAAAAAAAAAAAAAACTAAGGTCAGTCAAGGTGTGACCATTTAATTATGATGAAGGCCTTACATGTCAAATGAAAACAATGTTAAAAGGTCAAATAACTGAAATCATTAAAAAAAAAAAAGCCTCCAGTGTCGCTGAGTAGATGCTAATTGTTTGTTTCATTACCAAGGTTTTGAGATATCTCTATCAGCAAGTTCTAAAGGAGGTGAATGGACGTCTGGTTGTCATGTTTAAAGAGTCTACGTTTTTTGTAATTGCTATGGAACCAACACAGGTATTGCAGCTGCTTACCTAACAGTCTAGAGGAGATATCCAAGGTTCAGCATCACAATTATTTTTTTCCTCTTGCCAAGAGCTGTCTACAGCAGCATGAAAGCCACCCTCTTATTTCACTTCTACTGAAGTGAGCGTGCCAACCAACTCATTGCTCTCCAATGTCGAATGATTGTTGCATCCAGTCTACCCTGAAGAGGAAGTGATGCTGAAAGGGTGCATTATATTCTTGTCTTGGAAATATGTTAATATGCTAAGGCGAAGGTCTTGGTAGTAGCAGGCTAATGCTTCATTTCCTCATTAAAAACAGCAAAACCCTCAGATAGCTCCTTTAGAAATTACATTTGAGTTTTAACAGCAACATCTCACCGCAAATATTTTTTCTAAGACGATCCACTGACCTAAAAAGCTTTCAACACACACACAAAATAATGCCTTCATTATTCTGAAGAAATAACAGAAATGTCAGAGACAAATATCTCAATACTGCACCTCTAGGGGTCAGTTAGGAAATGTGACTGTTGCATTTGCAATTTAAGCTTCAGACAGTGGGGAGTTATTGTGAAGTTTTTAAAGTGAGGCATTTCAAAGCTGTACACTGTAAGAAATGTCCGTAGAAATTACGGTAAAAAACTGTCAAATAGCAACAGTAAAATACCGTAAAATCAAAAATAGTATATCACTGTAGTAAATACACTGAATTACCGTATATCAAGATACAGTAAATAACTTTAAATTTTACGGTCTTACTAAGTAGAAAATATGGAATTTTACTGTGAATGTTGTAAAAAGTTCGCAAAATTCACGGTAAAATACCATAATGTCACAAGCGTGTAATTACCGTAAAATTGACGGTATCATTCTGTCTGAATTACAGATTTTGCTGGTGTTTACGTTTAAATTTACGGTACACAACCATTAAATCATACCATCATTTCTATAGAAAGTAGAATGTTAAAAAAGTATGGTATCAGGACAGGCTGTGGTCACGTGGGCATTGTTCGGGTCGATGTGAAGCACTTAATGCAATAGAAAAACTACATGTTGTCAAAACAGAATTAAGATAAGATTAAGATACTAAGTCAAAATAACATGTAATAGCCTATATGTAACATATATTTCAGAATAAATGTGCAAAAGAGTTTAGACATAAATATACATTTTTTTAAAATACAAACATCTCTATTGTACAAACATGTAGTCTCCATAACATACCTACACACAGTAAAAAAAAAAAAAGAAAGAAAAAAGGAAAAAAAGAAGCTTGAGTCAGCTCTGGCTTGGGTGACCTACAGGTGACCCAGCAGTAACCATAGTAACCCATTTGTTGGGTCAACGGTTGGTTTGCTGCGCGCCACCAAGATCCGTTATTTTTGGCCGGAGCGCCGTTACAACCTGGTTACAACCAAGCTGCTCTGTGGTCAGCCAAAGACGACATAAGTAAAGTGGATTAATTTTATTTTTGATGGAAATGCCCCAGCTTCAGTCTGCAAAAAAGTCTGACTGCTTCAGCAACGAGTGTCGGTGGATCGGACTGGACTTTCTCAGGTTGGATCGATACCAACTGTCCGTGGAAAAGCTACAGATGAACTGTAAGTATTTAAAAATGAGCATGGTTTGTGTTACTTTGGCCGTTTAGCACATGAGCTAGGCTAACGCTAACGATGGCTAGGCTAACGCTAACGACCGTTATGCTAATACAGCTAACGGTCTATTGTTATGCTAATAACGATAACGGTCGTTATGCTAACGCTAACGGTGGATCGTTAAGCTAATAACGCTGACTACTATAGCATGAGACTAGCGTGAGAGACAGGACCTGAGAGTAACCAGAGTTTTTGTGTTTTCTAATCAGAGTAAAGTATGTGGAAGCTAACGTTAGCACATGGAGATAGACGGTCTGAAGAGGAGCCTTGCTCTCTTGGAGGTGCAGAAGTTCCTAAGGGAGGCCAACATCATTACTGTTAAGGTAAAGTTATGTGTTACTGTGTTTGTGTGGAAGAGGGAAAATACACCGGCCTAAAACTGCCTTGTTCAGATATCCATGTAGCTACTTCTGTCCATTATCATTATTACTGAAGTGTTACATGAGTTCATTTTGTGTTCAACATATACTATATTTGTACAGAACCATCCCATCCTTAGTTGTACACATTTTTAACACTACAAAATCATTTTACCTTCTCCTCAGCATGGTGCAGCTGGAGAATGCAAGGCAGCCTACTTTGCAGGAATGTGGCATGGCCAGTACATCTTCAGCGTTATCAACACTCAGCTTCAGTGAGTACATTTAAATTGATAGGCTTCTGAACTGGTGCTGCCATTAGCCTAAATGTTTTTGTTTCTTCATACCTGTCAAATATTTACATGGCCACATCAATAATTATGTCTCCCATTTATGTCTACTACCCTATTATCTGGAGTTCCTTAAGGATAAATCCTCGGAACTATCCTTAAAAAAAAAACATCAAAATCACTGATTTAATGTCAAATCCAAAGGATTGTGTGTTTTCAGCTGTAGCCTCCACAGTTTCTCCCTCAATCTCTCTCAATCTATTAGATCTGCTAAATCTGTTAACTGTTTTAAGCGCCCCCTGAAATCATATTTATTGGTTGGCCTTTCTATTAGATTTTTTAAACCTACTCTTCATTCACCTTTTTTTTTTTTCTGTTCCAACTTCTTTTATTAATGTTTTGTTTGTTGTTGTTGTTGCTGCAGGAAGCACTTTGCAACAGTGTGCTATATAATAATAATTATCATTATCATTAACAATGTTTTCTTTGTTGTCTTTCTTTGTCTGGTTGCAGAGAGGTTCATGCCAGTCCACAGTAAACACCTGATTGAAGACTGCTGGTGAATTTTCAAGCAGGAATGATGACAACACCTGCCCAAAGTTTCTTCAACATTGTACCATGTCTGTATGAGACTCTGTCCCACCTGTCTTCAGTCAAGTCTGGACCCAATGACTCAAACACCAGTCTTGTCAAGGCTAATTAGAGGTAAGCAATGGTTTATGTCAGTGTAGCAAATGAGTAGATGCAAGCACAACTCAAACTTCACTCAATCGATCTCCCACAAATGCACGGTGCCAACAGCTTCATACAAACATACAGTAGAAAAAAAATCAGTATTACGGACAGGATTCAGGATTTTGGCTGCAATTCGACAAGGATGAAACAAATACTGATGATCATTTAGTCCTGAAAAGTGACAGTTTCTACCTTTTACACTAATACAATAAAATAAATGAAATACTCCTGATGACCTGCAACCTATATTCCAGAGTGCTGGTTTCATTCTATGTATAGCTCATTGGAGCTCAGTTTAACAACAGAAGGCTGAATTTATCTCTGTAGGCACCATGCTCAGGCACTGCATCAATCTAACCTTTGCTTTGTTTCTGTTTTCTGGCTGCAGAGAGGATCATGCCAGTCTACAGTGGACACCAAATGGACAATATATGAGTCTTCAAGCAGAACTGGTGACTGCTGGATGCTTTAAGTTCCAGTTTCTTGAACACCATGTATATGTTAAGAGCCCTCTTCAGCCAAGTCTGGACTCAGTGACTCATTAGTGTTGATCAACACAGGGCAAGTGGCTCCTTTTTTCATTATGTTTATTTCTTCTATCATGGACTATCCTTCTTCATATGTATGGACACACACTGTCTTTTCAAGATGTCAACACTGCCTTGTGAGTATACTGGACAAGTTCTGTTTTTCACAGAGAATGTGTATATGCAAAGAGAGGTTCTTAAAGTTTATCAATTATAGTCTGTACTTTGGTTTACAATGGGCTTAAAGGACAATTCCAGGCGAATTCAACTCGGGGGTGTATTTTCCTATCATTTTAGGTCTAGAAGAAGGAATCTGAAGATTTTCAGTTTAATCGCTCCCGTTTTGCAGTAGTTGCGTCTGTTCCCGCATCACCACGGCAGCGATGAATGGGAGTGGATGTAAGTTCCGCTGTTTAGGCTGTTTCCAGCCCTCAAAGCCGCAAATTTTTCCCACAGACAGCGTCAGATGGCTACTCAAACATGCACCGAGAAGTTTATTTAAGCAAGCAAGCCGACATGTTTGTAAAACTAGATCTAATTCAAAGTCTCCCGGAGTCTCGCGCGAGACCCAGTTGCCGTGCTCGGTGTGTTCAGGTGCAGTAGGAAAGCTACAGTTTGTGTCATAAACACCGGAATATCAACTCTTTACTTGCTTCAAGTAAAAAAAAACTTCTCAGCGCATGTTTGAGTAGCCACCTGACGCTGTCTGTGGAAAAAAATGTACACTTGAAGCAAGTCAAGAGTTGGTATTCCTGTGTTTATGACACAAACGATAGCTCCAACTGCACCTGAATACACCAGCACTGCAACTTCGGGCTCGCGCAAGACTCTGGGAGACTTTGAATTAGATCTAGTTTTACAAACATGTCGGCTTGCTTGAAGTAAATAAACTTCTCGGTGCATGTTTGAGTCTCCATCTTACGCTGTCTGTGGAAAAAAATTGCGGCTTTGAGGGATGGAAACAGCCTAAACAGCGGAACTTACATCCACTCCCATTCATTGCTGCCGTGGCGATGCGGGGACAGACGCAACTACCGCAAAACAGGAGCGATTAAACTGAAAATCTTAAGATTCCTTCTTTTAGACCTAAAATGATAGGAAAATACACCCCCGAGTTGAATTCGCCTGGAATTGTCCTTTAATTGGTTATTTCCTTAATAATTTACCATTTGCATTTTCTGACTGTAAAATCTACGCCAACAAACTGTAATTCCATTATGTGTTGTACCGTATTTTTTACGGTGAAATTCTGGCAACCACAGCTGCCAGTATTTTACCGTGAATTTTGCAATAAAATACCGTACTATATCTTACAGTTTTACCGTGTTTTTTCACTGATGGACTGTAATTAGGTTTACAGTATATCCGTTATTTTTAAAAGAATTTACCGTAAACAGGTTTATATTATAACTGTTATTTTTACAGCAAATTACCGTAAACAAATAACAGTTCTCTACTGTGAAATTTACGGTTGCCAAAACAGCATACCGTAATGTGTAATACATTGTGACCGTATTTTCTACGGTAAAATTCTGGCAACCACAGCTGCCAGTATTTTACCGTAAATTCTACGGAATTTTTTTTACAGTGTAGGAAAGTCAATGTTAAGACTTGGTTAACTATGCAGGGCCATTTTGTGCCAGGGGACAGTAAAAATAGTATTGCACCTTCAATATTCAAAACTAGGGGTGGCAACAGAACAAGACTGATGTCCTTGACTGTATTTTATTAATCTGTGAAGTAGAATCTGCATTATCATCACGTTTCCGCATCATGAAAATCTCAAAGCACCGTTCCTTAAACAAAGCCTCAAAAGGTGAACAACACGAGGACGGTGTCACAGAGCTTGCACACGCTGCCGTGTATCTTGATAAGAGACGTGCAGAAACAAGCCGCTCTCGCTAACCGTCACGCAGCCATTTCCATATTTGAGCTACGGCAGAGAGCTCGTCACTCCTAATCCTCAGACAGTAATCTGGGAGAAAAGATTGTCATTCACTTTGAAAACGGTCTCTTACAGGTGCGCTCCATTTTTTTTCCTCAATCCACATAAAGTCTACCAGTGAGAGTCTTCTTGATGATCATGTTAAAATCCATTAACCCAAAAGTGGAGCTGTGTAAAAGCAGTCATGCACTGTGAGGTCTTGTAAAAATGACTGCAGCTTATGAGGCGGGAGCACGGCCACCCATTATCACCTACTCGCGCAAAGCAAGAAAGACATAAATAATTCTTTAATCTGGAAATTACCCTGTTTGATTGTTCATATATATTTTTGAATTCAATATTATTTGAACCATAATACAAAGTGTAATGGGAGTGTTCCTATATTATTACAAGGTCATAGGTGGAGTGGCTTTGGCAGCAGCATGATAATGAATTATTCTCTGGCCCACTTCCATTACTTGGTGTGATGTTTGAGGAGCCAACATTTGGCCAAGATATACGTGACCAATAATTACCCTCCTTTTGTTTTGTCATGCTGCAGACTCCCAGGGGAAAAGAAAAATCAATTGCTTTCACTTTCATTTGAAAACTGTATTTACATACACGTTCAAGCCACACACACAGGGAAACCCTTTTTCTTTCTTTTTTAAGTCCCTGAGATGAACGTATACTACATCAGAATATGACGCGAACAGGTTTATTAAATATCTGCTGGAATACTCTCGCCCATAACAGAAAGTTATTTAGTCTCTGCACCCTCCCTCTAAGACGCGATGTGGGTAATACATTATCTTGCATAAACCAATGTTGTTTGCTTGTAAATGATCGCACTGATTTGCTGCAGACAAAATAGATTGAAGACTTCGAGTAAAGAAATCAAAACCATGACAAGCTTATAAAGCGGCTTTCTTGTGTCTTCAAGCTATTATGCATTCTTTTGCCAGCACTGCAGAGGGGAGTTGTGCTCTAATTAAACTCACCTCCAAATATCCTTGCAGACACCTCTGGAATACTCAAAAGCTTTTAAAATGTGGCTGGGATGGGAATTTGTTATGCGTGTACGCAGCAGTGCTAATAAATTCCCTGTTTAGACTTCAGCCAAGATTAGCGTTGCAACCTGCAGAACACATCTCCAGCATGCCACTGAGTCACAGAGGTCACTATTCAAATTCTTTGACACATGAAAGCCTCCTGTGATTGAACCAGTCCTCAGAGGTAACGCCAGCTGCCGAAGCAAGGCTGTGTGAACTGTTTAACTACCGATTGCCGCCACCAACATCTGTGTGGATAAAAAGCTTTGTTACAATTCTACATTATCAAAGCTAAGAAAATAGGGCCTGAACGATGAAGCAGCGTTCAATCCAAAAATGGTGCACATGTTTTTTTCCCCAGATGTTCTCTGAGGTAAGCATTGAATTCTAGTGTGTGGAGCGGATGAGCCCTCTGACTAAGATCTTATTTTCAAGAAACTGGAGAATATCATTGGTTGAAGAAAAATAAAATTGTGTCAACAAGGAATTAATAAGATTCAGTTGTCTAATTTCAAGACTCAATCAACCCAGTATCATTGCATTGTGCATTGTTGCGCCGTAAAGAGGCTTTTAGAGCGAAAGGACCTTTGAATTGAAGTTAAACAGTTGAATAAACACACCCCTGTCAGCGAGGAGAGCAGTGTGTTCATTAACAGCTCCATCCCCGCACAAAGAAAAGAACAAACCTCCTCTGTGATAAAAGCTTATTAGCTACCTGCGAGGATTAAATCTGATCACTCGGGGCTGTCGCAGCAACAGTAAATAGATGTGTTTCTGCTTTCCTTTCGCTCTGTAAATCACATGCATTTTGATTCCATTATAAGCCAACATAAAATCTCTGCCTAGCACCAGTTTTTTACACCCCATGAAAAATGACATTGCTGTCACCTCTGGAGATATACCTTCAAACATAACTGCTAATCCACTGTGCTTGCTAAATGCTTGAGGGTAAAGGGTGAGTTATTAAGATTCAAAGTAAAGACATCCTAAATGATAAAACACGTAATTAACAGCTACTGCATAAAGGGCATGACTTGTCAAATCTCAAGGGGATCCCCGATCGGCCATCTTAAGTCTCCCGCAAGTAATTCTTCGGCTGAAAACACAACATCGGCTCAGACAAATGGACTAAACCACTGTGCCTGAAGCAAAACGAAAACTTCCTAAATCTTCCACAATATGGCCACCGTAATTCTTGTGATTATTCCGGCCAAACATGCCTCGAGTCCAACCTGAATTCAGCTTTCTCTAGTTGCCATGCAAGATATTAAAAAAAAAAAAAAGAAAGAAAAACAGCACCAGAGCTACATCTGGGCTTTATATGACAGCCAAACTAAGAAGAAGGCCAAAGCTCGGTTCCAAACAAAAATCTATGTACTGCATTTCCCCCCAAACCAAAACAAGTTCAACAATTACATCTCTTTGAGGAGAGCTAATTATTCACCAATGTGCCAAATGAACAATTTTGTTTGTCTGACAACAAAGTATAAACCACAAGTCTTGCGTGACAATCCAGAAAATCAAGCTGAGCTTTGGCCGCTGCCCCAGAACAAGCATCTGTCAAAACAAATGGATCTTGTTTTCAGAGTATATAAATAAATAAAACAACTTATGATCCATGGATAAAATGAAAAAAGGAGCATTGACAAAGGACTGTGGAATCTCAGCAGACATAAGTGTGACAATAATGGAAATGTTACTTTTGGGCAAAAGAAGGGAAAACATCAATAGCTCTTGGCAGTAGAGATAATGGCAATTCCCCAAACAGCATGATTACATTACACAAAGAACATAACCTTTATGGAGCCTGATGTCCATATATTACTATTCAAACAACTTTTGATACTGAATTAAGAGATGAATGTGGTATTTTTAAACAACAGCAATCAGTAGTTTTGTGCATGTATTAACAAATCCCTGATTACAGCTAATAACATAAAGTAGGGCCTATATGACTCTTGAAATCAGACTTCTTTCAACCCAGAGAAGAAGAAAAAACTGAATTCTGTCAGGACCACTATGTCAAAATAATATTTATTTACTTGCACAGTTTAGTTTGGCGGTATGGTACTGTTCTGGGACCCCCTGCTCTTCCACGCGCTTGCGTGGAAAGCCTGAGGCAGGAAGAGCACCTTCCTGCCCTTCACGAGCCATCATGAACGGCATAAGCAGGGAGCGCAGCAGCAAAGAAAACCCAGACAGAGCAGAGCAACCAACAAGATACAATGACAGGAGGAGCTGGGGTGGAGGTGGGTTGCAAAAGCCGGCAGAGGAAGCAGCAGCAGCAAGGGAGGTGATGTCGGGCTAGAGTAGTTTAAATAGCGCGCTCTGAATGCAGTTCCCCAATAGGAAGCAGCCACGGAGAGTCAGCTGAGCCATCAGCTGATCTGCACAGGTGAAGACAGTTAGGCTGTGCTGATTAAGAGCTTGACGTCATGGCCTGCCAGAACTAACGCTACGCTCAATTTCTGTCAGGACCACTATGTCAAAATAATATTTATTTACTTGCACAGTTTAGTTTGGCGGTATGGTACTGTTCTGGGACCCCCTGCTCTTCCACGCGCTTGCGTGGAAAGCCTGAGGCAGGAAGAGCACCTTCCTGCCCTTCACGAGCCATCATGAACGGCATAAGCAGGGAGCGCAGCAGCAAAGAAAACCCCCAAAACGACCACACCGGCAAATCCTGGAACCTCTGCTAAGAGATGCCAGGAAGCTATCTAGGATGGAATTAATTTTTGCCTATAAAATTTAATAGGGAATAAGCCACATGCTACCTCTTAATAATTATTATGAATAATAATAATAACAACAACAACATAGATGTAACCAATGACCATGAATGAATATTAAATCAATTTACAATGAGAGGCTCATTGCTTTTTGAGCATATAGAATGACTCTATTGCCGGGCGCAGTAGCAAAGAAAATCCCCCAAAACGACCACGCTGGCAAATCCCTGACCCTCTTGCAACAAGAGATGCCAGGCTATCTCGGGTGGAAATAATTTTTGTAAAATTTAAAATAGGGAATAAGCCACATACAATAATAATAATTATTAATAACAACAACAACAGACTATAGAATCATGCATATTATGAATGATGATCATGAATATTTATTAAGTCAATTATTTACAATGAGAGGCTCATGGCATGACCCCCTGCTCTTCCACGCGCTTGCGTGGAAAGCCTGAGGCAGGAAGAGCACCTCCCTGCCCTTCATGAGCCATCATGAACGGCATAAGCAGGGAGCGCAGCAGCAAAGAAACCCCCCAGAACAACCACACAGGCAAATCCCTGACCCTCTAACAATAAGAGATGTCAGGAGGCCATTTAAGTTGGAAATAAATGAGGCCCCTTTAAAAAGGAAATAGACAAAGAACCCCCCAAAACCCACGAAGGGAGCTGTGTCGGTGAATAATTCCACGCAAAATATGATTCTGTATGATCGCTATGGAGGTCGAAACCCAGCGCAAATTAGGCAAGGCAAGGCAATTTTATTTGTATAGCCCGTTTTCACAAACAGTTTGTATCAAAGGGCTCTACATGACGTCGTAACAACATCCTCTGCCCTTAGACCCTCACATCGACTGAGGAAAAACTCCATGGAAAACCCTTTTAACAGGGAAAAATCGGAGAAACCTCAGGGTGAGCAACAGAGGAGGGATCCCTCACCCAGGACGGACAGACGTGCAATAGATGTTGATACAGACAACAGACAAATTAAGAATAAAGCAAACCGTTCCTTGTGTGACGCTCCGACCGCGTGGCAGCAACGCTGGCAAACAGAAACTCCACAGCCGTTGTCATCAATAGAACACCTGTGTGAGACGCCGTCCCCGCCTGCCAGGTGCAGCCCCGGCGGAGAGAAGGAGCCCCCCTCCCCCGCCGCCGCAGACGGCGTCCCCCGCCCCAGAGGTTCGCTGAAGCCCCACGACACGTCACCGGGCCAGCCGCCGCGGGTCCGCATCGCGAACGGGGGGAGACGACATCAGGAGCAGCGGGGCGAGCACGAACACGAGCGGCGATCCTTCCCTCATGCAGGAGCCCGTCTTGCAAAAAAGCCGGCAGAGGAAGCAGCAGCAGCAAGGGAGGTGATGTCGGGCTAGAGTAGTTTAAATAGCGCGCTCTGAATGCAGTTCCCCAATAGGAAGCAGCCACGGAGAGTCAGCTGAGCCATCAGCTGATCTGCACAGGTGAAGACAGTTAGGCTGTGCTGATTAAGAGCTTGACGTCATGGCCTGCCAGAACTAACGCTACGCTCAATTTCTGGTAGGTGAGTTAAGAAATGACCCTTATCAGTGTCAGAGAGGAAGTTGCTCTGTCTGAGATAACAGAGATCCAGGCAAACACTGAGCAAAAGGTGGGGAAACATGACGGACTGCACAACAGTTAATCAACGCAACTACAGCAGACAATCATTCACAACAAATCTATTTGCACAGGTACGCATAGCACCTAGCGCCTTCTCATAATGACATATGACCTCATGTCCAAAAACATGGCTAAAAATATACAGTATAAAAATCTGACTTAAAAAAAACTAATTTGTATAGCTCACTGGGTTGAGCGGGTGCCCCATATACAGTACAGTGGCTATAGTCCTCGCTGCAGCCAGCCCTTGTTCGAATTCCCTGGTGGCCCTTTGCTGCGTGTCATTCCCCTTCTCTGTCTCCCCATTTCCTGTCTGTCTCTCTGACTATCCTATCAATTAAAGGCATAACAGTCCCCAAAATATTGAGGAAAAAAAAACAACAACAACAACAACAACAACAAAAACTTAAGTTAGACTTCATAAACCTCACTAACCTAAGACCAGTAAGTCATTCCCTCACTGTACAGTAGGTCAATCTTGGTTTCAGAACCAGGTTTTAAGAAAAGTACATTGAAATACATAGTATTATTAATATTTATCCTTTTGGCACAATTCTTTTGGCTGAAGCAAGAGGCAAACAACAAAAGCAGCCGAATGCACACAATAAAACCCTCTCACAATGGCCACTTCATGGGGAAATGACACCTACTCAGTGAATATCCAGGTTGCCTGTGAGGCCCAATGATGTCTATTCACAAATGTTTCACGAGTGTAGCCACCATTTCCTCGGTTAAACACAATTCATTCATAATCAACAGTAAGGCTACATGGGGTGATGTCAAACAAGCCTGTGGGTGGTTGTTAGGTGAGTGTAAAGATGTGTAATTCCCACAACCCCCCGTGCTCATAAATGGGACAGATAGCCACTGTCAGTCAGCATCACAGTCATTGTGTGTGTGCTGCTGCCAGTTTATTAGTTGAAATCACAGACACACACAAAAACACACACAAAAACACACCAACACACACACTCTCTCTTCCTCGATGGTTATTTTTTATGGTATGTGCATTCTCAGGATTTATAGAACAGGTGCATACCACAGCACCTTCAGTGTTATAATTGGATACCTGCTGCAGTTGAATTACAGTTGACCTCATTTGGACGACAGCTGATGATAAATCACTTGCTAATTTGGAAGAAAATGTTCCATCAGTTCACTTTGTCTGTGTGAGTAGAAATGTATGTTTGAGAAAGTTGCCTTTAAAACAGGTATTAAAGTATAATGTCTGTGGCACATATTAGTCAGGCCGTTGCCTCAGGTGCTTTTCTAGCAACACCACGCAGCCGCCGCATAAATTTGCATTAGCATATGAAACATTTTGCCTTCTCCTCATTGTTCTTCCACTGTTCAAAACTGAGACGCTTAACAAATACAAGGCAATAAAATATATTTCCCTCTGTGCAACAGCCAATCACAGCTAGACCCGCGATCTGCTCTGGGCCTGCATTCACTGCCAGCCAAGTCCATCACATGTGGGCGGCTCATGTTTCATCACACGTTTCATCATGCTTTGTCTTCCGTCGCCCACCATGTGTCGAGAGCCATTACACTGTACTTCCTGAATAAGCGGAGCAGCTTGTCAAAACAGACTGAATTTCAGTAAATAAAAGCTAATCAATTGTATCTCAAAACAAATGATCCATGCTACTTTGCCAGATGAGCAGAACTCCATGATAGCACCCACGGGGGGGAGTTGAGATATGGGAAAGATTCATTTTCCAACATCACTTAATAAAGTGAGTGAAGGTTAACTGAGCAGGTTATCAGCACTTCATCTGTCTGTCTATATTGAAATCGGTTGGAATGTTTTTGAGGGGAAAAAAGTTTATCTTAGAGCTTTTCATCATCATCTATCTCCCAATTTGTCAAAAGGTTCAACAGCTTTGAACCACAAAAAAAGAAGGAATAATTACGATTTACTGTAGATAATTCCTCCAAACTAAAAGCAATTAATTAGGTCATTTGCTCCATTGAAGACATTGTTTGGAGATTAAGTTGCTCTGACCCATCTGGCTAATGGCCTGGTAGGGTCTCAACTCCTATTAAAATATCTGCCACAGAGGACAAAGAAATATATTGAATCCTATTATTGTCCTAATCTAATTATTCAACATCAGTGGACTATCACTTCCCTATAGCCACTGACAATTCAGCTGTAATTGAATAAGGAATCCAAAAGGATTTTTTAAACATACATCAGTTAAATGCTGATACGTTGTGCATTTAAGCTGCATTACACCATTCATTTATGTTGTTATCAGACCACAAGCGACACACTATGACCATGATCAGTGTGAGCTGCATTACAGACAACACTTAACTCCAGCCGTCAGTCATTTATTTTCAAGTACTTATTCACCTAAAAATGGTGACATCCTGTCCTAACAATCCCAAAGTGAAAAGGTAATTAGGAAGATAACTGTTATACTGCATAGCTAATGGGATGCTTCACAAGTTCCCACCCATCTGCCATTTCACCGACCACTGGTTGGCGTAATCTTTGGCTTATGACTCACATCCATCTGTCTAGTCTAAAAAGGACTGCAATGATACTTTGGACAGCTCTAGTGTCCTTGTAACTAAACTGCCAGCTACTGGCACCAAATCTAAAATGACACAGGCAGATGCTGTCTCTGGCACATGTTATACACACTGGCAAAATATAGATAAAAACAGAAAATAAACCTTTAAAAACAAAAAAAAAGTCATATAGCTTGAACTCATTGTCTTGGTAATGTCATGTTGCCAATTTTGATAACTCAATTCCAAATATAAAGTGGTGGTCTGCACAGTGATTTCATTTCCTAACTACTGTAAATAAAATAAACCAACTAATGGAAGAACAGCAGACTCGTTTTTGAAGTCTTTACATGGTTAGTAAGAGACTCACATGGCGCCACGATTTGTACGGAGGCACGTCACAGATCCATGTTTCCATTGAGGTTTCTTCAACGTTTGTTCATCATGCATCTTCTGTGACTGACATAATGTCGGTGCATGTGAAAATATTTACTGTTCAATATTTATCCCTCCTCCAGGGCAACAAATGTATTTTGTGAATGAGAATGGCACTAGAGCACCTTCCTCTGTCAAGGCCAAACAATCGAAGCCAGATTTTTACAAAGATGTAAATCTCAATACTAATATGTCAAAGTTTTAACAACAAGATCCACAAGTTTTTCCTGTGAATTCCTGAGATAAAAAATCTAGTCATGATAAGAGCTGTGATGAAAAATCACCCCCTTAGCCTCCTTTAACTGGAGCAGCAGCAAAGTCTGATCGGTCCTTCCATGGGCTCTGCCCCAAACCTCCACCCCATTTAGTGCAAATCAGTTCAGCACTTGCCTAATCCTATGGACAAACAAACTGCATGGTGAAAACTTAACCTCCTTGGTGGAAGTAACATAAGCTCACATAACACCTACACATACAGCACATACAGACACCACTTTATATAAACCATTTTTACACCAAGGGGAGACTGTGAGCAAAAACAGGACACGGTAATAAACAAGAAATCCCTTTAATTACCGACAGATTTCGAGAGAAATCAACAATCATGAAACTGCACACTGTTATTGTTGTAAATATCGGGAAATTACAATACCACATCTCCCTCTAGAGTCACTGCTTAACAACTCCAGTGCCCGACTGCTTAAATTTCAGGTAACTATGTAAACAACTGAAGCTGGAATCATTTACTCAAACATTTACTGGTTCAATTAAAAGCAGTGTTTTTCAGGCTGAAATATCCATTTAGTAATTCATGAAAATGAACTAGCTTAGTTTGTCTGACTGGAGCTATGCTCTATTTGGTTATGTTTGGTAAAGATCTACAACTCTGAACACGTGAACCATTAGACGAGCCACCCTTCCTAACATGTAAATTTCAGAAGATGTTATGCAGAGTTTGTGAGAGCCCTCCAAGCGTGATTTTGTGGTGATTTTCAGGTCAAACTACACACTTGATAGAGATGGAGCCTTCCAGCTCTGACACAAATCTAAAGTTTGCTCAGTCTCCCTGATTGTAATGGGGTCGTTTATATAAACCTCCCACAATCAGGTAAGACAGATAGCATGGGTTGTCCGCCCCAACTGACTAATATCAGTGTTATCGCCTAATCAATGACAATCATTTCTGCAATTTAATGACTACAAGCACTTAAAAAATGAAAAATGTGATCATGTGAAAACTGTTCAAGACAGCCTTCCTGGGATGTAATAGATCTGTCAGTGTTCATATTTCTCTAATAACCGCTGACACAAACACTGTAGGAATCTGAATGGGGTTGAGGTTAAACTTGACAGAAGACAAACTGCGAATTTCCAGCAACTGACAAACCCATAGCCATTTAACTTAGGGGCATTTGTCATTAGATAATAAATGTGTATGTAATAGCTTGTTTTCCTCTGCATGGTTTTCATTTCTATGACAACTTGATTATGTATTTACACAAAGATTGAGAGCCGAGTGCTCATGACACTCATGGCTGCAATCTTACACTCAGAAAATTAACTTAATTTACCCGGCGGAGTACTAAGAAATAGCCTTGAAATGGGACATCAAGACCTTGATGCCAACTCTCCCATCTCAATTATAAAGGCTAATATTTTTCAAGAACGACAAACATGGCCACAAGCGGTGCTTAACTCAAGCAACAGGAGGCCTCGCCAAGGGCAATGTGACTGCTGATAAACCCACCAGTCAACAGCAGATTTAATCTCTGTATCCCACTTGGCACCTAATGGGAGAGTTCAAACAGATTTATCTTGCTAAGTCTTTGCACCTACGTTACCCTTATTTTTTGGGGGTCTCATCAAGCGATTGTGGCATTGAAGAGAGTATGACAAGTTTCATTTCCAGTGGGTGGTCATGACAAGCAAGCCCTAGATCCCAACGCAACAAACAAACTTAATTAGAAAGGAAGGAAGCACTGCAGTGTGCCGTCTGTCGTGCCTGCAGAAACAAAGCTTCAGGAAACTGGAGTAAACTTGTGCTGGAGTTTAGCCTTGTCGTCACCTGCGTCGCCCACATCATCGTTCAGGCAATCTGATTCCCTCATTAATGAGGCACTTACAAAACCACTGATACAAAACAAAAACAACAACAAAGTCTGTTGTCTCAGTTGAGGTTTCACTCAGTATTAGCAATTTTCATATCACCCAGTAGAACAAATCACCCCCTTTTCTCGCCAACTGCTCTTTTAACTGCACTTTTGATTATTTTATGATCAGGTTTGTTTTCATATTACATGGTTGACTGGGGAGGTAGAACTGAAGTGAAAAAAAACAGCACTTCCAGGTTTGATACTTTTTGTTTCCTACGTCTTGTCCTTTCCTTACTAAATAAAATAAAATAAAATACCAGTAATTCTGATGCTACGGTTTCACTAGGTCAATTACTGGATCACTGCAAGGTAAACACCGGAGTGAGGGACGGGTCACACAACTGCTGTGTGACTTATTTGATAGTGAGGGTCACACATCATTGCCTTTGAAAGCATATAAAGAAGAAAATCTATGAACCTTGACAGATTGACAATAACAGTCATCAACCGAGCCCGGCAGGCATATTTCACTCATACTAAATGCCATTAGAAACTCTGCAGTGCGCTCGCCTTATACGTTTCTGTGTATGGACACCCGACCAGGATAGGCTGACCTGCTCCACCAATTATAGCTCCTTGTTTCCTGGCCAACCGAATACCACGAGATCCACTGTGAACTTGACTCTGTTGCGGCTTTGTCGGCAAATGTTTGTGATTAACTTGGAATAACTGATGAGCGCTCATAGTAGCATGATTGAATCTTTTTGTGGTGAATATACTTAACTCGAACACAAAACAACATATGTGACGCATTCTGTTATGCGGCTGATTCATTTTCTATCCAAACTGCAAACGTTTGTACAGAGCATCGCTTCATATATGACACAATAATTGGCTTAATGATGCAGTTAGTGATGTTTTAGTTTAGAAAACCATGACAGCGACATGTGCGTAATGATGACAAAAATGAGGCCGGCAGCTTGACTTTATAATTGAGTGGTGATCCACTGAGCATTAAAGCTAATCAATAACAGCTATGGAGAATGTTTTCAACACACATGCATGAATACACATTCACATAAAATGGAGAGACTTAATCAAAACAGGCTACATAACCACAAGTAAATTCCTGCCTGAGTACTACAGCCTTTGCTCATCCTCCTCGTGCTGCTGGCGACCAGTGGCGACCACGCCTGACTCCAGGCCTCTCTGTTTGCTTAAGTATGCAGACCTGAGGTTTACACTGAGTGGGCCGGGCTAGCTGTGGGAAATACGAGCTGATAATATCTAATCCTCTGTGTGAAGGACATACAGTATTTGTCTTCCCACCCGGCATCCAGCATGTTTAATAAACCCGACCACAGTAGCCTGCAGGAATTTGAATGCAGCACACCCATTCACAGGCTACAGCAAAACAAGCTGCTTCTCTCTGCCATTTAAACCTGACACGTCACGTTAGAGAGGATATACTACAGTGAAAATTTGTCAGAATAGAAATAAGCTGGGGAATACATTTATCTCCACTGACTGATCTATACTGGATTTGATTGCATGTTGCATTGAGCCAAACTTCTTTCAAGGTCAAACACAGTTCTTTATGTAGTGGTGTCTCTATATCCTGGTAAGGCAGATAAGACTCTTTAAGTTCATCACAGTGTGAGCAGTGTAGATGAGGAAGAAACAAGCTACCTTACTGTGGATCTGTGTTTTGATATCATAACATCATCTGTCTGTCTATATTGAAATCGGTTGGAATGTTTTTGAGGGAAAAAAAGTTTATCTTAGAGCTTTTCATCATCATCTATCTCCCAATTTGTCAAAAGGTTCAACAGCTTTGAACCACAAAAAAAGAAGGAATAAGCTACCTTACTGTGGATCTGTGTTTTGATATCATAACATCATAACATTATAGCAAGGACAGCAAAAAAAAAAAAAAAGGAGCTCTCTGTTCTACAGCATTGAGGTGTTGAAAAGACATTTTGGGTGATCAGGCTGAGCTGTACTTATTGTGTTCTCACTCTGTATGTTTTTAAGATTAAATCCACAGCAAAAACTGAGTTTTGTTGGTTTTGTGCCAGAGCGTACTTATGCAAGCAAGTGGACACCCACTTTGCAGGAAGCCACATTTGAAATTGTTGCATATGCACCTTCCTTGGCGAGACACATCTGGTCGCCATCTCCTCTGAAGCAATTTCACCATCACAGGGAATTTTCCACCTTGTAATACTCGCATTCTGCTTGATAGCCAAGCAAATCAGGCCTATGTACTGTATGCTAGTACCAGCTGTTGTAACATAGATCACGCCTCATTTTGACGATCACAACTCTGTTTACCTGCAGACAGCAGCGGTTGATGGATTGTTGTTTGGTCCTGCTTGTATTTGGTTAAGACACCGGTATGTCAAGCAAGACTTCCCTGATTTTCTAACACAAATGTAGAAAATCATTTCTATCCCATTTTTTGAATCAGTGCTTTTAAAGTTATTGCACTAAAAACCTAAGTCAACTCTCTATAGCTGCCTTTGTCATATATAACTCTGCTGCGAGAGAGCCATACCTGTCGACTGAATAACCAGCCAACTGAGTGAAGTGAAATGGCTTTCATTGGGTCAGCTTTACACCGTGACTCCAGCTGAACAGGCTGAGCAGACGGGTCTCCCTCTCATATAAAGACACGACAGCTTATTCAGCAAGATTTCTTATTGTTCTGATTGTAAACTATTGGCGACGTTACTGCTACGACCGGTCACTGAGAGCGCTTTCCCTTCCAACGGTCTGAAACCTTGAAATCCAGCTGCATTCAGTGAATCATCAGGAGAGGAATGCATTTTGCTAACTTTCAGCCATTCTTTTCCATTCATTCTGCGTCTGCTGTGTGTAATTATATCTGTCAAGGCAAGCGTCACACTGTAAACGCAGACTAAACAGACCTTTACTGTACAGTACATACTGACAAAACAAGTATTGTACCTGAATTTGCCTAAGAACAAGTGAGTGAGGAAAACAATGTCAGCACCAACAAAGCCTTGAGTTGGGGTTCTGGAGGGGTTTGACAAGCATTTGTCTGGTTTTATCAAACCAAACCATACTGTACGTACACAGTTTAGCCTATGTGTTTTTCATGTCTGCTGTCTATCTCTTATTTAAATGTTGAAAAGTCAGGAGCGGTGGTGCTACTGTCTTCCTTTAATTCGCAGCACTGACAGATTTTCTGTTTGTTTTTTCAAAGCGTTGCTGTCTGAATTGTTCAGTATGCATCGCAGGCCTCTGGTCATAGAGCCGTGGCAGAGAAGAGTCTTCACTATACTCCAGACAACTGTAGTGAAATGATATTAAGCTAACACGCTAGGCTTGTTATCAAGCTAACTGCCACTTGATGACAAAGAAAACGGCTACTCCGAAGATTGCAGCTCGTTTTAAACTGCTTTAATTTAGAGTCTCTGTGTGATAAAGGCTTTAGTGGCGCATATGTGTGAATACACATGCTATTATCTGTCTTATCCCATTCTTTGAAACATAACCTGTTCTCCAGCCCTGCTACAGTTTTCACCTCTGCTGTATATTACAGGATACAGACTGAAAATCATCACCCAGAGAGGGTGAAGAAGGCGGCTCACGGATGCAGGCTCTGCCAGCATACACTCTTGGGCCCAAACAAATGAATAAGAAAGCACGGTCCCTTTAGCTTAAACAGTTTTAAGCTGATAGCTGACTTGCAGTGTGACAACGCCGTAATGCAGTGGGAACATAGTCTAAATGAGGTGCAGAACACAGGGTGCTCAACCAGAAGGTGAGCAATATACAGTCCCTGCTCCAGGGAGGTGGAGGAAAGAAAATATTGACAAGCAAAGGGCCACTGGAGTGTGTCGGAGCAAACTGAGCAGCTCATAATATAATAACAATTATCGCTGCTGCTTCGCCATCATCAAGCAGCAGAGGAAAAATAAATGTTTCAGAATTGGTTCTGATTGTCACTTAACACTTGAAGTACTTCACATTCAGCAACTTAGACAGCAAACCCTCCATGCAGAAGTTGAATACACCCTGTCTTATCCGATTAGCTTGAAATAAGTCCAAATACAGTGAGAAAAAAAATGGTGCAGGCACCTTTGCACAAAGCCCAAAACCACAGAAGCTCCATTAAAACATGTGCTTGTTTCTTAACTGTGTCATCTGTTGAATTTGCTGCAACACCAATTCATTTATTAACAGAAAACTTATCAATAACTCAGGTCATTCAGCCAACTTCTCAAATGTAAGGATCTAATACTATTTGTTACAGACTGAGATGAATAAAAACTAAGATGTGTCTAGACAGAATCTGGTAAGAATTTGTTGGATTTAAAAAACAACAACTTTATATTGCTATGCTGGTCAATCCTGCGAACCTGTTCTTAGGTAAAAGACCAGCTTTGCCAATCGCACATGGTGTGCAATTCACTTATTAGACTAAAAGGGAACAATTATAAATAGTAAATATATATAAAAGAAAGCTACCAACCTGGATCAGTCACATTTCCTTGTTAATGTGTGAATACACAGAAAATGAAAAGACACAGTGACACAGTAAAATGTCCGCTGGGGCCAGCTGTCTTTACAACTTTATGAGTGCTGCTATCAAGATCCCAAAGTGAGAGGAAACAGAGTAGCCATCAAACTATCACTCGGGGGTGAAGTGCTAATATCATGTAATGGCTTCGATGTGAATTTATTAACATAATATACGCACATGTATCTGTGTTTAATGGTGTCCCTTAAGACAAACGTGCGCTTTTTCAAGGCTGTACCTGCCTCGTGTAGAATTTCACTGAATGCACCATTAACTCTGGCCTTTTGTGCTGCACTTGTACATTTAATAAAATATTAGACTATCAATACTAGTAGCTGGAGTATAGGTTGGTTCTGCAATGCTGTGCACAGTACAGGAGCAAACCTTCCTTATGAACCTAAAGTCCAATGTTTCAGATCTTGTATAGTACAGCTTCCCCTTAAAACAAATTGGGGTGATGTTTCTTAAAAGGCCAGTATTGCACTTTTGTTGTTTTCTGATTCCTCTACCTGCAATTCAGCAGAGTCTTTGTGAGAAGTAGTGCTCCCATGCTCTTTCCAGGCCATGGGCTGTACAGTAATCAATGTTGATGAATGAGTAGGAAGGCTCTCTTTATTCCAGCCCTCGCTGAATAGAAAGTTTCCATTATCTCTCACAATGTATTCACTCTATCAAAGTGACAGGGTTGAGGCAAGCCACACTCCATTGCCCTCACTGTGCCCACACCTACCTTCATCCGTCTACTCAAAAAAACAGGGAAAGCCGGAAGAGACTGCTAAAATAACACCGCACAAACCTACAAAATCTATAAGACTTTAACTCTTGAGTCTCATCCATCAAAGTTGTAAGGATGCAATTACGTGCATGCGTTGTGCAAAAATATCCAGTCTAACAGGGAATAATTCAAAAGGGAATGGAGGCTGACATTTCCCCCTTTGAATCATTTGACAAAAAAGTCACTTTGGTACATTCTTGAAGAAAAATGACAACAGGGAACAATTTACTCGATTTTTGTTCAAGTAATTCTTCACTTTGCAACAACAGATTTATTTTTCAGCTTACTTCTGTACCTGCACTGACTCGGCTAGCCATCAACCTCTGACACTGCTAAATTTGTATCCACCACTGGTGGCCAGGCGGTTTTCAGAGAAATTCAAAGCAATTAACAAAAACACTGTTACACTGGTTATTGCTTTTCTGCTGTTTAAGCAGCAGGTACTGTAATAAAAGCTAGAAGATAAAGACAATTACAATTCTTCATGTGATATCCTATCACATTACTGGTAATATGGCTAATGAGGCTGGGAAAAATAGAACTTGACTGCCACACAACTCTGCTGTCTGCCCGTCATCTAATAGAGGGCAATGTATATTTTGGTCAGTTCTATTTTCTGAGTCTCAAGTGGAGAAAATCTGAAAAAAACATGTAAAAACCATTGACTCACCTGCCTTTAGACAGATTTGTCAGCGACTGCTGCTGCAGTAATTCTAATCCATTGACACGGGAGTGAAGGGAGAAACATAGTTAAGGTCAAGGTGCCTTCAGTCAGTCACCACACTCCTTATGATCCATTCCACTTCCAATTAAATTCTATCCTTTATAAATTTATTAAAATCACCTAGATTGATAAATCCGCCTCATGTGACATGTCACTGCCACATTGTTGGGCTCAGAGTTTCATTATAAAGGTGTGGGTTAAAAACAGGATTCAGTTTTTCGCCACAGAGTTGCTGTAAAAGGCAGAATTTCTAGTGCTGTTGTGTGTGCCAAAAAATTGCGCTTGCGCTGCTCGTAGGGGTTTTAGTGTCAGGAAGACACGAGAACAGCTGAGAAGGCCAAACCTCAGATCAGAGAATTTTCTCGTGCATCTCAACGTGTTCTCACCCAGATTGTGACACCTGGGCAGTCACACTGTATTTAGCACAACTTTCTCAACTGACCCAAATACCAAGTGCAGAGTGTAAAAAAAAAATCATTTTGGGAAAAACACTGGAGGCATAACCTCTATGTCAGCAGAGGAAAATAACAACTGTGAGACCATTTCCTGACTTTACGTTGTTAATGGAGGCCAGGGACTTCACATAAAGAACTAAACTCAATCAGGTATGGATCAGAATCAAAGAATAAGATTCCTGTTGCATGTAAAGACAAGCCCGCTGCACATACAACACAACCAGGTGATTAGGTAAGCTGCAGTCTGCCAGGAGAAACCAAGGACGTGTTACATTATTGCTCCGTGCTTCACAGTCATTTTAATGAAGAGCTGAAGGGGGAAGGTGAGGAGCAGTGCCTGGCCATAAAGAGCAGCTAGTATGCACACCGGGGGCCCAGCCTCCTGTATCATTACACTTCTCTGCTGTGGTGGCCTTTTTAGAGGATGAACTCATTATTTTTTCATGTTGTTGATCTTGGGACTTTATACGCTCCCCTGGGAACAGGGTCACGCTCTTCTCCATTAGTTCCCTTTAAACAGCCTGAGCCTTTCTATCGTTGCAACACTACAACACAAAAACCAAAATCAGGAGGCGCGTAGATGAGTAACGTGGAGAACAAGATTTTCGTCATAGTGTCAGGATTTTAGTGAAGCTACAAAAACTGATTCCCTCCATGACTTTATGCTACAAGAGGAACAGAGCACTTCCTCTGTAGAAGTATGGAAATGAGACAAAATGATCTGTTGTCTTCGTCTGACACATCTATCATTCATTTGTTATAGCATTTCTTTCCAGCGCTTGTTCTAAGTCTGGAACATTTGGTGATTTGATGTCTGTTTTCAGAGAAAATTCACTTCTTGTGATATTATGTAACATGACAGCTGCGGGGCCTAACTGTAATGATTAATAACACTAGATATGTATTAAAAAATCCACACACACACAATTGCGAACTGAACAAAATAAAAAATCCAGACACCTTTTTGAAATCAAGCATTGAATCTAATTATATCTGATACCTATCCCTTCTGTTTAACTTAGTGTGATCACACTGCTACTCATCTCAGGAGCTCACAATTAAAAAACAATTAAAGTCCCCAAACGGCATCTGCACCGTGTTACTATATCTATTTGCACCTCGATTGTGAAGTTGATATTACAAGTTTAGGAGGTCATACACCTCAGCCATTGGATTTTAGCACGTGGAAGCATCAATTAAAACTTTGGTGTAATTAAGTGACTTTTGAAAAACACTCAGCTCTCTATGGAAACCAGTTGCAGGAAGCTGTAATTATTTTCCTTCTGGAATCTATCCGTATTGCTCAACAGTAAGTAAGCCGGTTAGCGTTCCCACTTCCTGACACACGACCAGATGGTCTTGCTCGCCGTCTCAACGCTGAGAAGCATCAAGAGTAAACAAATTGAAGAGGCTTGGTCTAAGTGCACGAACCCAGCAATCAAAGGGATCCTTCAGCTTGATAATAACATTTTGTCTGCATTGCATAAAGCCTTAAAAATGTGACTCAACGCTGCACTTTACAATCAGAACAATAAAATCATGGCAAACTAAAAAAAAGAAAAAAAAAGAATCAAAAGCACTTTTCATGTAGCTTGAAATTGCCATCCTGCAGGAGCTAGATTTCTAATAAAACTCTAATAAAAGATGGAATAAGATGAAGGGGTGCCTTGACATTTTAAATTTTTAGTTATTCTTCTCCAGGCTTGCATCACATTGCGGGTTCAGGTTTTGACATTTGTCCTTCAACCGCCATAAAGACCGCTTATTAGCATTTTTATTTCTAAATGAACATATTTAAATGCACATTACCTTTTTGATGGTGGAGTCTGACCCATGTGCACAACACAAGAAGACTCCTGCTTTGCTGCGACTGCCTCAAAAAGACCACATCCGCTTTACAGCAGTAGGGATAAGCTTCTATCCTTCTTATTGTAAAACCCCTGAATACAAAAGCTGTTAGGTTTTGTCAGCATTACTCAGAAAACTGTGGCACATACTGTAAGCACCTTATCTGGATTTTGTTGTCTTTTTCCAGAGCATCCCAACTAACACCTGAAACTGAAATATGAAACAGTGGCACGGGCTGATATTCAGACGAAAGCTGGGTGGTGGTGGTGGTGGTGGTGGTGTGTGTGGGGGGGGTAAATTCACAGGAACCAGTTTGTTTCTTCTTCTATCAAACACCAATTAGCTCCAATGAAAGCAGCCAAGACGCTAGAAAAAGCTCCTCAAACCTGCAATCTGAGTTTAGATCTTATCTACACAGACAGACCAGATATGACGGGCATGAAAAGAGACACGTGTCTGTGTCTGACAGAGACCACTTCTTCATGAACTACAGTTAGCCATTGCAACGGGCTTTCATCACTGATTCTCACGGGGCCAATTTCCATCTGTTTAGAATATTTATGTTACCTAAAACGAACTCAATTGCTTACGCGACTCCTCATCAAACCGGGGTTTACCCGTCAGTGTCATCGGATTTACTGGGATATAAACAGTCCTCATTGTGGCCATGGTTTGAGCCCGGGTTGGATGGCGGAACAAGATGACAAACTGTTATTGTGAGGTGACAGCTCCTTGGCATGAAGCTTATAAGGCTGCAGGGATCATCACTGCATGCTAATGTCCCTGATGGGGAGGACCGGAGCACTTCCAAGGTGACGGAAAATCCTTGTGTGATGTCAAATTAAAATGTAATTTGTTGAAGAAGACAGAGATGCGTCAACAAGCTAATCATTCATATGATTTCTACCCCCCTGCCAGGAAACTGCTGGGCAGGGCAAAATGTTTCATTCACTCACTGGTGTCATTACCCTTCATCTGTAGTGTCTTTATATAACTCTGCCAGTCAAAAAAAAGTATTATATAAATCTGGAAGAATGGAATTTGGGGTTTTATCAAGCAAAATCTTAGATATTCAGTGCAGCATCCCCGTGTCTTACAGATAAAAAAGCACAACTATACTTTTGTTCTCCTTTAAAACGGCTTCATCTTTGTTGCTCAGAAAGACACGGTGTAATGCTGAGCTTTAAGGTTAAGAAGCATTTCTTCTGTGTCTCTGCGGCTTTGGGGAGCTTTTCTCATTGCAAGCTCTTGTCATGGGCAATTCTACCTAATGCACAAGACAAATGTCATCATCCGTCAGTTCCAGGTGAGCTCCGGCACAAAATGAAGAGTGCATGTGTCAGAAAGTGTCAGCACTATCAGGGTTTGAGAATCTTAAAATTAGTGTATTGCTGATCTCTGCCTCTCTAAAACCTCCAAAGCTTTAAAGTCGTTGTTATGGCAAATGACAACGTTCCCGTATTTGTTTAGTTTCAGGCAGAATTTTCAGTCTAGGTCGCACTGTTTCCTGCTACCTACACTGTGTTTGTGCTGAGATAAGTGCTTCCACAACACAAGCTCTTCTATCCCTGTGCAGACTTTTTTTTTTTTTTTTTTTAAATCTGTTTCATTCCAACAGACCAAACCACACATCTCACAGTCACTTGGTCATTTCAGAACGATGCTGATCTCCTGACCCGGCCTCCTTTTAAAGCAGGACAGGCCAAAATGGTCTCACGGCCTTATCACAAGTCACGGTTTAAAGCCCGGTGTTTGCCGGTTTGATTTCAAGATAGTTCAACCAATCCTTAAAAACAAAATTACTGAGAAAATCCGACACTTACAAATCTCCTGCCTAATCACCTCTTGCCAGCAACACATGAGAAAGCAAAAACAAACACAAAGTATAATGAAGCAGGCTGAGCACAAAACCCAAAATAATTAGCCAATTAAAGGTGTGAAGCAACAAAGAGGAGGCAGCATGAGCAAAGTCTCAAGGTCAAACACATTTAAATGCAAATTCAAATAGCCTATCAGCGAGGAGGATGTGTGGTTTAACGACCACGTACATATGAAACCATCTGCCTCTGTACAGCCGAAGCAGCTGAATATTTTACAGCAATGCACTTAGATTGTGCAGTAAATTAACAAATTGCCTAGATGAGCTTACAGTGCAATTACCATACATCAAGAAGTGATAGTCATGTAAAAGGGACAACAAAAGCCACGTCGAATCACCATGAACACAGTTTAGGCTCAGCAACAGAGGCCCGACAGGAGACGAGAGGAAAAACAGCAACTATCGCTTTACTGAAGTTTGCTGCATCCCACGTTTGTTGATTGATAGCGCGGACCAAAACATAGCATTTATTGATAAGTGATTTTTCAGGCAAGACACCAGGCAGGAGCTGGCAGGAAGAGACAGAGTGGAGGAAAAGCACATCTGAAATGCTGGGGGTGTAGAAACATGGATAACAAAATCGATACAACTAAAACCAGCCAGGACTATTTCTTTGTGTCAAACTTGTTAAAGTCTTGATAGCAAACCTGTCAAATATGTAAAACACAAAGACATATTCCACCGTCAAACATGCATGACCATTCACACGGCTCAACGGAGTCTCACCGAATCAGCCTGAAACTAATCAGACCAGATCAGAATCAACTGACGTGAATCCACTTCAGACATAAATAACATTTACTTTCACCGCAAGTCAACTTGATCCTTGATTATGTGTTTTCACTGGAGTGAATCACCCATTATTTTCTGCCAACTCTGTGAAGAACTATGAAATGAAATACAGTGGACACACACACACATACAAACACTCAGACATGTGAACAAACAGACAGACACACGCACGCACACACACTGTCTGCACTCAAGTGTGAATTCCTCAGATTTAATTAGAAGCTAATTTTGAGTCATTATACAACTGCAAACAATATGGAAATGAGCTCATAGGTTCCTGACAGTTCAGTTGACTTTGACCAGGAAGAGGCATGACGAATTGAAAGAAAGTAATGTCTCGTTTATTAGAGTCTAGTTTACCAACTAATTATCATATAGCTCGACGGGGGCACCACGAGCCAAGTGTGGGGAAACTTGTACCCAAAGTGTCATCTTCAGACTGATAAAGGGATTTTTTGTTTTCCTCCAGCTGCTGTTTACAGTCACATCCATTAAAGATGGATCTTCAGGAGCTCCTTCAACATTATTTGTCTCTGTCACCAACGCATATCTCGGATTATTATTTCCTACAGTCAGTATTCAAATAAGTCTGTGGTTATTTTGCAGCTCCGTGCTGGTGAGGGACGGTTTCATTTGAAATTGTTGTAACTCCCAATATGCACTGCTGTTTAATATTAAAGAGCGATGTAAAAAGTTTGCAGAAACTCCGAAGCCCAGAGAGCGAAATTTCGTACAATCACAAACATGTCAGTACACTTTTTTTTTTCCTCCCTCCAGGGCACACAACTTTGAAATACCTCCTGGGCCCATGGTGTTGGATGTGTCACATAATCTGTGCTGAAAATAAAAATAATAAAACAAAATCAAAATCAAAGTCTTATTTTCTGTTTCAAATGCAGCCACTTCTTCCTCTGCAATGCAGCTGCTCGACATGCATTCAGCTGCAGCCTGCACCTGTTGTATAGCAGGGTATATGGAAGAGAGGGCATTTCAGTTGTTGTTTATTTAGCTGTTTTAACATGTCCATAGTGTGCAGTTTGTATGTTAGCTATATGGAGCTACTCAGTAACATCCCCGTTAATTGTTGAAAATGCTTTTTTTCCCTGCAATTAAAATTTTTCTTATCCTAATTTATTTTAGTTATCATCGCTGTTAAAACTGAGGGGCCAACATACTTTGAAGGACGATCTGTACACATTTGCTACAAAAAGTGCATGGGATTATGAGTTAACTAAAAACCCTCCTGTTCTGGCCTCAATTCCAAACACAGCTTTTGGTTCACTCAGTTCAAAGTCAAACAGAAACTCTGACTACTTTTAAAATATATATTTTATTATTTTAAATAATAATACACTGTATTGTGTTTGCCTTAACATGGTACTCAGTACACACACACACACACACACACACACACACACACGTAAACACATGACTCAATGTCAGTGAGAACGTTCTGCAACATGAGTTACAAATGTGCACAGGGTGATGTAAAACATACTGTATAACCTTTAAAAAAAAAAAAAAAAAAACCTTCAAGAAAAGACAATGCAATACAATCTGGCAATAGTAATACATTACACATATTGTGTGCTATGGGGAAACAGGACTAGGCCAAGAGGCGTTAAGTGTTGGTGCAGTGCAGGTGGGTGACTCAACAGTGAGGAGCCAGTTGGAGGGAAAACATGGTAATCTTTGACATTACTGTAATGCTAAGTGACTATTTATTGTTTATTGCTCTGCCATAACAGTGTTTATGAGAAACACAAACTTTCTTTTTAAATGCTGTCAGTCATCATCAGCACTAAAGTAAATATATTCTGATTACATTATAATATGTATAATGCACAGGAAGCTGTGGAAATAATTCCATTTACATTAAATCAAAATGCTAATGACGCCTAATTGCACAGCAGTGTTGTTTTAACCATAAGTAAACTGACAATGCTGGGCTGAGTTTCCAGCAGACTTAACAGTGGCTCTTACACATCAGACAACAATGATTAAATCAACCATGGTGATATAACACTTTTAGATTAAAAGTAATACTCTTGTGTTATTAATTCAGTCTGAAACTATCTGACACTGATGATGATATATGTAAAACAAAGATCTAAGAGTCACTTTGTGTCGAGCTATATAATCATACATGTATTTTTAAGATATTCTGTCAAACCTGTCAACAGAGCAGGTCTTTGATGACAGAAATTGCAGTGTTACTCCCACTCTGACATCTGAACCAAGCTTTTATGAGCTGTCTGCCATTGACTATGTACTGTACAGTAGAGTGTGTTTTTTTTTGTGTGTGTGTGAGTATGTGTGTGTGGGAGCTAATCTGATGTTGCCAACAGTTTAGAACCTGTAACAGGATTTACAAGTGCAGGATTTGCTCTCGCTGAATAACTCCCATTTAATATTTGATGATAATGTCTGCTGTATATTGTGTAGCCCCTAATGCAATGCTATTTATTTCCAGTGCAACGTTTAATTTATAATGACTGTCACTGCACTCATTGCATCAGATGATCTCCGTGATACATTTTACTACAATTTCCAACTGGGACTATGAAGAAGAAAAAAAAACTGTCAGTGGTTTCAGCACCACCCCTCACTCTAACAGGGCTCTCACACAAAAAGCGCAAGCCAGACATCACGTACAGTAAGACCATTATTTCCAATGGGAGCTGAACTTTGACCTCAAATGCACTAACTTCCATAAGACACATCTAATGAGATTCCCGCAGCGAAGGAGGCTGAAGTAATGATGGCACCAGTTTTCCAGCGGTGAAGAGCAATGCAATTTTTTTCCCCCTGAAATTCTGGACAAACAGTATGAATAGTAATTCCATATGTATGCTATAGGAATTTGAGTCCAAAAAAAAAAAAAATCTAGTAAGGAAATATTAAAGAGGATGGGAGGAAGAGAGCATCTCGGTCTGTTATACAGAGTGTTGCTCCTGAAGCTGAAATATTCATACCTGAAAATCCTCAGGAGAACAAGCTCAAGCCCGGCACCGCCATGTATAACCAAAAATATGTATTCACATCATTTGGATGAAGTGACCCTTCGATGCTCAGAATACTTTCTACGGACTAAACGACTGTTAACTGTTGTAGGATTATGTGCTCGTTTTCCAGTCGGCACGCTACCTGAGGCAAATCTAGCACACTTTGTCCCACAACAGTGTAACTGCTCCTCATTGGTTTACAACGGCAGATACTTTTCAACATCGCCCCCAGACTTGTTATTTCATTCTCACGTTGCTTGTTGGAAATAAAAAGTTACAAAATCAACTCAACATACACAACTGTTAAATGACTCATTTATATTGTAACTCCTGTCACATATATTCTGTATTTTTCATACCTCAAGCAGCAGCAGGGAAAGAGAAAAACATCAGTCTGAGCAGCTCAAATGCTTACACATACACTTTGCTATCTATGAAAAAACATGAAATGCAAACAATTAAATCTATCCCAATTGATAGATAAAAAAAAAAAAATTGTCAAGGCTTTCTACAATTCACAATCAGAAAAGCCTACACTGCAGGTGAATATCAACTAGACCTGTTCTCTGTGCTGGGTGAGACCTGCTGAGGGTCACAGTATATTCAAACTGGGTGGCTAATTAACACTTTGGAGTTAAATCAGTGCCAGTATGTCTGGGTTGTATGGCTGGGAGAGACATAATTGTTGGAAGAAATAATACACAATTACCCATCTAGTTTGTTTAAAAAAAAAACATAATTTTGCTTGAATACGGCTCAAGCAACCTTCAGCATTTCTCTGCGCAAACTCCGGAGCTCCCAGCCAAAGCAGCATAACAAACTGAAAGCACTGATTTGTTTCAGTTTGAATTAATCAAGCTTTCAACCTTGCAAGGCTAAGTATGTTTAGATAAGCTCTGAACCTGTTGAAGAAGTATAAAGAGTAGTTTGTTTCTCAAGTTCTTTGAATTGTTATTTAATCTTAATGTATGAAACACTCATTCAGCTGTCAGCCACGCTGTGTCAGACCAGCAGATCTCAGGTTCCTCCACAGCAGCTGCAACGTTCCTAATTGCTGAAAATGTTCCATTTTACTTGATAATCATCTTTTGCACTGAGAGCTTCTACACCCAGACTGGCAAAGAATGATTATCTTCCTGAATTTAAGTGATTCTTACAAAGCACTATGCACAAGGATGCACACACAACATATTTATGTAATGACTGTGCGTGGGAGATCAGATTGGATTGATAATCCTCCTCTCGCCTCCTCTGACACTTCCTTTTATCTGAGTAAGTGCGCTTCTTTGCTGAGTTCTTGTGCCACATGGGGATTATTTGCAAATTTTGTTGGTTATCTTGTTTAGCACATTTAAACAAGCTGGCAGGGCACGCAGAGGTGAGCGAACATAGACACATGGATTATAACTGCAAATGTACTGTACCTCCAGGCCTCAAGTGACTTATGATTCTGCAAAAATAAAAATCTTTAAGGGGTCAAATCCCCACGTTACCAAAGAAAAACACATAGTTTCTCACAACAGTATGTAGCCATGAGGTTGTTTTATGTGCAGAGGCTTTTAGATATTTATTGTCGATGACACTGGCACCCCCAATGCATTGAAGGTGGAGGTGATTTAGCTTGTTTGCTACAAAACATTATAAATGTTGTCTGTCCAAAAACTATCTTCTGTGTAATTCAGAGACATCAATGTCAACAGTTTTCATGAGGACTATCTGTGGTAAAAAGAGAAAGATCCATATCTCAAAAACTCAGTCCAAGCATGATCTGACTGAACCGACCCTTTAAAGCTCTATGCCATGACTTTGCACAACAGTGACACCCTATTGTGCAATGTTGAGAGCATTGTGAAGATGTTTTCTATTGACTTGGCCACGTTGGTTATCCCTGTGCTGTCACCATGAGGTTGACACTTCAGTAAAACGCCTAAATTGGGTTGTTGAGAAATCCCACCGCCAGAGGATGGATTAAAATAACTTTCATGACCCTCTGACTTTTCATCTAGCGCTGTCATCAGGTCAGCATTTCAATTACTTTACTTCATGGCCTGTTATTTGCAGAGCTAATGACGCAGACCTGTTAGTAAACGCAATATACCATTCTGATTGCACCATGGATCAGAACAATTGTTTTAAACTTGCCTTGGCCTCAAGTACAACAGTCCTAACAGTTAAAAGTTAGTATTCGCACTTATCGCTACATCCACTAATCTGCATCATGCATTTTGTTAATCTTCGTGATGAGAAACAAGAAGTTCGGATAAAGCAAATAGAAACCTGTAGGGTAAAATTAAAGAGGGAGCAGTAAACAAACGCAGATTTATGAGCAGGAGGTCACTGGTTCTAATCCATGTATCATTTGGGGAAATCTGTTGAATGATTACCTTAAATCTGCCCTTAAGCAAGGCACGTAACCTTCAAGCTGCTCCAGAGAAGCTGCTCAGTGATCAGTAGTATAAGACTGCAGTTGTACTGGGCAGCTCCTATGTGTGACTGTGCTTTGAATCAGTGGTTTGCTGCGACTGTGGGTGAGCGTGTGTGGCCAGTGATCGTTGCCTGAATAAATTCTGAGGAAAAAACTGGTCTGCTTGCAGCCACCACATCAGCACTGCTGTAGCTAAAGCTAATAGGGAGTTTAAAGAGGCAAGATAGCTGATGTCAGCACATTGATGTTAGACAGACATTCTCCCACTAGTTCAATAGAAACGCTCGCCAAGTTAGCAGATTCCTTTTCCGCCAGTGTCCTCACACAGCTACCTGCAGTGGCGGAAGCTTTTATTATTCTCAACAGCCATGGAGTCTGTGGGAAATGTTTATGCACTTTGTACACAAAGACTTGCAGCTTCTCACATCTACAGATGGTCTTCAATAGGGTAAAGTAATAATCCATAACATTTACAAATGAATAGGTGTCTGTTTTACCACTGAGTGTGCTGATGACTCCAACACAGTAAACCATCCAGTGCAGATTACATGTAACTATATTCTGAACTGTGATTTTACAGGACAGTGCTGGGAAGATGTCTCACATTTTACACTTTGAGATGCAGAAACAGAGACTATCACAAGAGGAACTGGAGCCCTAGCTGTGATGGCCCCTAACAAAGGCAAAAAAAAAAAAAAAAAAAAACAGCAAGTACAGTACTATTCTGTTCAAAACACAAAGTTCACAAAGCAGATATCAAGCTAAAATTACAGCTGCCAGCAGAAGTAATGTCAGTCTAGACTTGTCACGAAGGGAGGAAAGTTGACGTGGGAGTTTGAGCATTTGTTCAGAACAGATGCACAGAGAAACAAGTCATCCTCACATTAATGGTTCTTTAAACATCTAATGGCTGTTAGAGCCACAGACAGCAAAATTGTTCTCATAATTCATCCTGCACCGTCTCAGATGAGACTGGAACATTTGGCAACAAGTGTGGTGTGCTTCTATTCATAGGAACACAGATATCTGGTTGAAGTCTTTGACAGAAATTAAGATAGCATTGTTGAAAATAATTAATCTATCACAGTGTTTTGATCTGAGGCTTGTCTGAAATTTGACACTTTCATTAAATAGTGCTGAAAATGTTTCAGTCTGCCTCGTTTTGCCTTTTTTATTTTTTGGTTTTGGACTAGAGTGGACAAAAAATATTTATGGACTGACAGGTTTGGAAAGAATATGAACAAATTAGACTTCTTCAGACACAGCATACAGTCACAATACGCTGACAATTCTGTTCTGTGCAGTTACAGTCCCTGCAGTGACCCCAGACACCAAAGTTGCACCTGAAGTGGGCATGATTTCCTGGTGTCTTTTCAGCCTCACCTTTCCATGACACAGCCACAAGTACTGCACACACGCACACATGTACACACACATGCACACAATTATTTAATCACCACCTCACGTTCACAGCTAGGGCTTAGGTGCAAATTCTCCTCCCAAGTACATACCTGCTGATCAGTAGGTCTTTTTACATCATGTAAGACCTGCAGTAGGAAACTTTGCACTCTGGCAGCCCCAGGTGGTGGCAGGAGATAGCCAGTCCAATTTTTTAAAGTTTGAAGGTCTTCATTACGCGTTATCTCGTGTGGCGTCAGTAAACAACGCATTACGCCGCCCTAGAATATTTCCTTGTGGTCCCTGGTGGGAGTGAAGATAGAGATGGTGGAATATTGTAGTGTCCAAGCTTTTTTTCAGTAGGATGCTTGCAGTTGCAGTTAGGAGTAAAACTGGCTTGAATAGTTCAGTTTTTTTTTTTTTTTTTTTGTAAGATAACAGGTTAAAAATAGTGACCAGGAAGATGAGTATATACTGTATATTGTACATGATTTTGTCAACACCACTTGAGTTCAGTAAGAATAATTAGTAGGCTTAACAAAGTGGTTGTATTTTCAGGATTCGGGATGTCTACTGTTGAAGCAACAACGTCATGAAAAAATGCTGAGTTTAAGTTCTAGTTCAGTTTATGTAGCAGAGGTGAAAAATGCATATCAGCCCTTGGACTGGTCTCAAGTTGTACAAACTGTTCCCACAATACGCTGTCCTTCTTACAGAGAGGTGAAATAGTATATCTGGTAGAGTACATTGTAGTGTGGCCCTTCATCCATAAGATGTTATTTGCTTCTATATATAAAATCATGCTTTACATTTTAAAATATCACTATATCAATGTATTATATTATTCTCTACAATAATTATTATAAATACAATATCAAAATTACATCAAATTGTAATTTTGTTATGCTTTCATACAATGGTAACAGTATATTATATGATGACTGATTATTCTGAGAGCCTTTATTTCATTTTACCATCACATTTAACTTGTGCATTTCATCTAATGACTCTTAAAATAACAATACCAATATGTAATTTTATCAATTGTACATGTCATTCCTTTGTTAATGAAATTTAAATGCCTTTGTGCTGTATGTGCTTCTATATTTAAACCCCACGCAAATGAGAACTGCAACTTCAATTGTAATGAAGCTCAAATACTTAAGTGGGGGTCCTTCTGTGAAAATGAATGACCTATGTTGAGGAGGTTGTATTTACCTGTGTACATCTGTTTGTCAGCATGTTTAAGCAAATGTTCTGAACCTGGTTAGTGCCAAATTTGGTAGAGGGATGTCACATGGAAACAGGCACAGAGGAAGAAATCATTCAACTCTGAAGCAGATCAAGATCTTTTACTACGAAATTGATTTTTTTTTTTTTTTTTTTTTTCCCCTCTGAAGTCTGGTGTATGTTGTTTGACATTGGCCTTGGTGGTGGTCTGTGCCCTTCTAGTTTTCTTTGTACATGATTTCCAGTTTACCTCACACATCTTTTTTTTCAAAGCTACAAGGCTGCTGTAGTAGGTGAGGAAATCCACGTTATAATCGCTATCCTCGGTGCCCACAACAGCCACGCACAAGTCCCACTTAATATCCTGACTAGTAGCTAGATCAAATATGAGCAATATGGTTCACTGTGAGCTAGTTTTATCTCGGCTACAAGCTGCCATGCCTCTGCCAGGCTTTTGTAATTGCATTGAGCGTCAAAGAGGATGGGAGCGGATGTGATGAGCCCTCACAGTAGATATCTATAGACAGATGGACTGAGGATCTGCATTGACGTCCTGATGGTGACAGGCCATGATACCTCACACTATGTTGGCTTGACAACAAAGGAGCCTTCAACAGTGCAATAATCTGACATTCTGCCCAACAAGCTGTTACTGAGCTGCTCAGATAGTAACTTAGAGCAAGACATAGGGGGCTGAAAAATTAATGGATAGCTCTCAGTGAAGTTAACGCACAATGAGGACGAATGACAAAACTTCTGTCTCTTAACTCTTCTTAAGCCTTGGTCATTTTGGGATTGTCTTTCACCTTGTGAGTCTGGTTTTATTAACATGCAAGGTGTGTCAAGGTCTCGGATCCACAACCTTAAAAGGTATGGCAGTAAGTCGATGCAAAATACTGAATAATTTATGGGAGGACAAATAAATTCCAGGCTACAACACAACACCAGACTCTGGGGCCGATTGGTTATTAACGCGAAGTTGGTCAGGAAACTTTGGGCTGTTAAAAAGGGCAATGGCTGAATATCTTACTCAAGAAAATTAGTATGGGGCTTGCCAGTGCATACAGAGGCCAAATCAATGTGTGGCAGGCAATGCATTTAAGCAGCAGCGAGAAGTACAATACAGATATTATGAATGTCAGGATGCAGTTTGATATTTCTTTTATGTTATTTGCATAACACCTACCATGAGTTACAGTTTCCAGTGCATTGACAGACATTAAATCTGACATTTCTTCAAATGCCCCTACCGTGTGAACTTTGCACATCGGCACCTATAAGCGCCTCCATATAAAATCTCACGAATATTAAAGATTTATTTTAAGATTACCACTTTGAGTTTGTTTAAAGATGAAAAGACCCCTGATAATCTGACAGGCAGGCTGACAGACAAACTGTATTAACTGCTATCCTGTGTTCCAGTTGTCAGAGCACATACAAAGACACAGAAAACATTACACATGCATAATAAAACTGATCTGATCTCATGTATAAACTACACATCTGACTAAAAATCAAGTTGTGTTAGAATCCTTTTATTTCCAACCTCCCCTGTTTGATAGCATTTCATCATATTTTACTAAAAGGCCTTTGAGTTTCCTGATTCACTCCAGCTAAATTTGCTGTTGTTGATGCTAGTTAATCCAACCTCACTCTTGTTCAGTGTTTAAAGCTTCAGTTGGTAACAATTATTCAGTCACATTTGCTGTAACTGCCACTATGGTCAGATATTAAAGCAGAAGTAAGCGATCCGGTCGTTTGGGCTAATGCTGCGTTCCAGGTAGGCTTTTGAAACTGTAAGTTACAGCTTTAAGTCACAATTTACGACTTTGTAGCGTTCCAGGCAACCCGTAACTCGTGTTTTTCTGACCTGTTGCACCTGTTTTACCTGTGAAAGTGCACTATAACGGCCACTCATAACTTCCGACCCGTGAACTCGTACCAGATCGAACTGGTACGACTTCACAGGTCGGAAAAACACGAGTTGCGGGTTGCCTTGAACGCACCATAACTTCTTGTCAGCCGATGGAGTTAGCAGCCCCCGCCCTCGTCATGGATCTATTGGTCCTCGTCCCTACGTCACCACATTCACGCGCATCCCACACAGCCCTTCATGCCGTTCTCTCTCCTCATTGGATAAAACTTGTAGGATACAAGAAAAGTTTTCTCCTCGGCTTACAGCAGAGCAGAGTGACTGACAGACCCGTGTTTCAGACCCAACACTCTATGTAAGTGATTGCCGTCGGAAGATATAACTATTTAAGACTTATATTAACACAAAAATATCGCTTACTTCTGCTTTAAATGAGTAATTTAGGACAAAATACAACTCCTCTGGCTCCACCTACAGCCTGTAATCGTATTTGCCTAAATCCACCGCGACCGATGATTCTCCTCAGGTAGAGGAACGTTTGACGAAAGTGAAGGCAGTGAAGTCGACGACTTGGTCGGAAATTTCAAGACAACACACCCTCAGCTCCCTCTTTTCACCTCTGTCAACCCCCCTCCCTCCCTCCACACACGCAGACACACACAAGAAGAGTGTTTTTCATGGTGTCACAAACTCTGTCAGTAGAATTTTCAGAATAAAGAACACAGAAAACTAGTTTAGAAAATATAAATAAATAAATATAGATAACAAAGATTAAAAACCTGACTAAAGAATGAACTTCAACGTAGCTACACTGCAAATAAGTTGGAAACTTGGCGATTGTGTGTGCATGCTTGACTCAAAAAAGTTAGCTGCTTCTGAGATGCCACTGAAAATTGTCCATTGCTTGTTGAAGCTGTGGAGTTTAGTCTGTCAGCCCCCGGGGCTGCTCCCAAACAGCCCGGGGCCCCAAGCGGTTGCCTGCCTTGCCCGCTGAAAAAACTTAATTTATATCAAATCACGACCATGATGCTGTTGTGCTGTTACACATTCAGTCAGCCCTCTGTAATGAGAAGCAGAAATTATTCAAAACTTTGGTGAGGTGTGACACAGTCCAAAGCCCTGTTAGATGTATGGGACTCACTGTGGCAACTGCAAATGCTCGGGTGGAGATCAGAAAGTTCGGCCGGTCATCTGATATGATAATGAAATCAAACTCAGAGAGATGTCACGCTCTGTAACAGCTCCTGCATACAGCAGCAACTTGTGTTCGTCTTCAAAAACAATTAACAGATGCCTTAAGGGACTTACACTTGAGGCATCTTGCTGCCATCTGTTCCATCATGGCTTTGACATTCATGCCTACTGTGAGAACACTGAACCACCACACTGAAAACACTTTACTCATGGCTATGACATAATTATACTGAAGACAAAAATGAATTTAGCTGGCGAAATACTGTAACCTTTGGAAGTTTCCATATTCACAGCGGTGTAAAAAAAACACTTCTGGTTTGCTTAGGTCAGCCCACATCATTCATTCATGCTTTTAACCAGTGTGAGATGAATTTAAAGCAGTTTAATATTTCCACATCAAAATTGGGGTACATCTGATAACTAACAGTTCTAAAGTATAAAGTTGCATATTAATACTGCCTATAGTTCATCCTGGAGAAATCTGTATTACTCTGACATACAGAAATAATCTCAATTCAAATAACTGGTGAAGCAGAAAATGTTCCCTCTGTGATAAGCTCTTTGGAATAGTGGAGTGACAGATATCCGCAGCATGGGCCTTCCCTGCAGGCTGCTACACACACACACACACACACACACACACACACACAGGATAGCAGTTTTCCAATACTGAAGACACTGGTGCTCCGCAATTACCTCACGTTGCAATGAATGCCATCGTAAAAATGGAAAATAGGCCACACCATGAAATTATAACTTTCAAACAAGAAAGTCTGACATAATGGGTGTTGTGTTCTGATTCCTGAAGTGTCATTTTATTTGATTTTTTTTGCCATTATCTGGGTTTGTCTGAAGGGAATCAAATTCATGAGTCGGTCTCAACAGATGTGAAAGGTATACAGTGTGGGTTTTTAAAGGAATATGTTCTAATTTATGGGTTAGGTTTACATTTCTGATGCATCATCAGTTTCATCTGCATGCCATTTCGTCTTTAATGTGACCACAAAAAGTCCTCAACAACATCTCTTGGAGCTGGCTGGCGAGCAGGAAAGTTTTGATTTGATAGTTGACCTTACTTATTTGCATTTTTTTTTAAATGACAAGCAGAATAAATCAAATTAATGAAGACACTGACATTGTTAACCACTTAGAAGCCATTTGTTTAAAATAATCAACACAATAATTGTCAGAGCAGTCTTGCACAACTTTTTATTTGGTTCCTGTTGTTGCCGTCTGCTGTTATGTTTAGATATGATTCGCTGTTTGTTTTGTTTTTTGTTTTTTTTAAACAATTATCAGCAAGAGCCACATACTGATAAAGAGAAAATCTTTCAGTGCAATATTTCTAGCAAACATAAAAATAACTGTAATGAGAACCTGTGGTTTTATAATCACGTGATGCACTGGACGTATTCAAAAGTCTAAATCTTGGTTCATACACAATTAAAGATTGTGTAAAGAGTGTGCTTGGTAGAAATGGTCAAATGGTCAAAATGGACAAATTAAGAAATTAAACCAAAAATGGCTAAACGCATTCAGTGAAAAAGTCTTGCACCAGATGAACTTTTAAACTCCAAACTTTGGAAGCTTTCAGTCACTGTGAAAGGACAAGAAGAAATGCCAAGGTCCACAGATGCCATACTGAGCCTAGAGCGCCAACAACCATGTCTGAATGTTGAAATTAATGTGGAAGTGCCTTAAGATGCAGATCCCTGATGGCAGCTAGATGCTGGCTCTGAATAAAACTGTTTTGAAGTGAGTGGGAAAACTTCCAACTTTTCTGTAGAAATACAAAGTCAACTGATTTTTTTGTGCTCAAGTTACACTCTGAATCGCTAATGCCACTTCTTATTGTGTCCCCTTCTGTTCAAAAGATATTAATGTATAAAAAGCCGGGTGCTTGGGACATGTCTACTTGACTGACAGGTGTCTCATGCTCAAGCTGTGATGAAACCTTGAAAATTCCCAGGGCTGATGGCTGACTTCTGTTCTCGAAATTTTAATTGTTTTTTTTTTTCCTTCTAGGTTTTGAAATAAATATTATGTTTCATTGTTCTAACATGTCATTAATGGAATGGCAGAATACTCACCACAACTTGGCTGATATTTACTGATGTTCTGCATTCAAATTAGTTTCTAAAAATGATGTGCCCATTCAAATTCATTCAAACTTGAAAAAGCTAACAATCCAAACATACTCATTTACTTTCTCTGTGTGGAAATATAATATTTGCATATCAAAGGTAATGAACAAAGATATTAAAATGTGGGTCTTATATGTAAAACATGAGGCACATACAAGAGCTTAGTGTGGGGCGGCTGCTCTGCAGGTGAGCTCAAATTACACAAACTGGGCAGAGGGGTGCATAATATCACTTCTGTTTGTAGGGTGTTGCTGAAGAAAAGACTCAACACAAAAAACCCTGATTCAGGGACAGCCCTATTGACAAATTTAAATTCATCTTAGAAACTAGTCAGAGAAGATCTGTTATTGCACTAAACCCAGACCAGCTCACTGATCGTGTGACTCAAAAGATTAACCTTGATTAAAGTACATATAAATCGCTGCACCAGACACATACATTCATCAGTTTCTTAGATACATTTACAGTAGCTACGGGTAATGTGGTCTGATACAACAGCCTTGCAATGAATTATTGAAGGTTGTAATGTTCAGACTGTGTTAAAGAGATTGATCAGTCCTAAGTGTATGATCGTTTTAGAGGCTGTGGTTTATGGAGCTATTGAGCAACACTGTGTTGTGTTGACATGTGTTCCTTGTTCTGTCCGTCCCATTCTCATAAACAGAACCTTAGAAACACCTTGATGGGACAATTTCAGAATTTGATATCTCAGGTCAACCTTGTTGGGAGTGCAGTCTTTCCAACCCAAATGCGAAAATGATAAATTGTTTCCTTTTTCAGCTCACATTCACACACATTTGTTTTTTCTCTGGTCCAAACACTGCACCACTGGCAGAGCATCCTATTTCCATGACCGGACAAAGACATGTGGTGCGTCACTCCCAACGGTTAAAATGAAACTCTGAGAAGTAACACTATACTTCAAAGTGTCTAACATCAACCTGCCAATGGGACTGGGGATGGAAATTAGCCACTTGGCTATAATCCCACATATTTACATGTCAATGTCCATCAATATGTACTGTTCCCATTTTTAAAAAATAAATAAATAAATCTGAAATCTGAAAAAAATGGAGACACCAGGCAGTTGGAGCAGATCAAGGTCTGGCCACTAAATGATATAAATCTTCCGGAGTATAAACTGTTATTACAGGAGACAATATGCCGCTCTGTGGGGTTTAAGTATGATTTTTTTTCCAGCTTTTTGTCACATGCTAAAGTGCAGATAGGTCACTGTCTGGAAAATGAAAAAAACACAAAGAGGAGTACAGTATGCTGCTCAGCTAGTATTTAAAGCTGCACTGCTTTGACTGATATCCAGCGTTTTGGGGGTTTGGCAGAGAGACGTTCATTGCTCAATATCCCAATTAAAATCAGTAGCAGAATAAAAGGTTTTTTAGGCCTACATGCCAGTACCCTAAATATCAAAACAAATATTTTACTATACACGTTGTCAAGTGTTTCTAATTTCTGTCTACTCCATACAGGTACAAAGTCTGTTTATTTGGTCTTTGGCTTTGCTTTTTAAAAAATGCATGAAGCGAAGAGAAGTGAGCAATATGAAGCAATGAAGGTTTTGGTAATAGTACCGGCAAGAATTTAAAACTACTTTCACCCCTGCTCAAGAATGAATTGATTACATAATAGAGATCAAAGGTCAACATCAGGGTGAACTTTGAAAACACATTTTGTCCTCTTGAATGTGGTATGTCATGATTTGTCATGAACATGCACTTGAAAACAAAGACAGACTAAGTGGAATTAAAGTTCAAGGTCATGGCAATGTCACATCCTTGTGAATACATCTGCATTCATAAGTTTTAGCTAGATGATCTTATAAACTGAGAAAAGTGTGTGTCAACTGTAAGGGCATGCATTTTTGCCCAACCCTAGCCAAAGGTGACATCTTGTTTGTTTTAAAGTATAAAACCTAAACACATTCTATCGACAATGATATTGAAGCTAAGAAAGGCAGCGACTCCTTGTAACTGAAAAGCTGGAACATGCAAAGGGTTGGCAGTTTGATTTTAGGCCTCCATTCAGACACCTGTGGACCATGTCACATATCATGCATCTTCTCCTACACTCTATGAACTGAGGTTGCATGTTTCACAAAGCAACATCAACTAGGCATAGTAAACCCTAGAGCCACTACATCTGGAAAAAAACAGTGCAATTTGAATACACTGTGCCCGGATCTCTCAAAGTGCTCACTAAACTCTCCTCTCGCTCTACTTTGTGGTCAAGTGATTTCTCGAGCAACAGCCACACACTTGTGAGGGTATTCAGAGAATGAGACACACAGCTGCTCCATCTCCTTGTGCTCAGCTCTACAGTAAACATCTCAAGACATCACAACCGCTGCCTTACTGCTTACTGCTTGCTTTACCAAAGTGCATCTGGGAACCTGTCTGAGAGCTCACCCAGGTATAGCAGTGGGCCCAGCAGTCCCTCAATGCAAATCACCTCTGCACACTCTCCTTTGTTGTTATCTCCTCTGATACAGTACGTCAAGTTCATTTAGAGATCTCAGAGAAGCCCGGCCAGAGAGCATTTACATTCCAGGATCCTGAAAGTGCCATATTGCTCACAGCCAAGCTTTGCCTTTGAGTATTAGCCTATGATTCATCACTTTAAACTGACTCCTGCCCCATTTCATGATCAAATATTTTTTCTTTTACAGCGAAGAAGTAAAAAGCTACAGTAGTGTACACCAATTATCTGTGTAATTCAGGCCTTTGGACACATTTCAAGGGGATGTGTCATCCCCAATACAGCGAGGACAAAATAACAACAGTTGCAAATCTGAGAAAGATTATAATTGCTGGAATTCGATGAGCATATATGAAAAGGCTACCCACTATATTAATAAGAGGCAGGAAGGAAAACATAAATCACAGCCATCCAGCCCACTTCTAAAATCTTCGACTAAGTTTTACTTTGAACCCGTAATACAAAAGGGTCAATTACAGGGAGATAATCCATAACTAATTTACTTGATTGATGGTCTAATTATGCCTGTTTATGTCATGCTTGATAATTCACTCTTTGATAAGCATAAGCACCCTCTTGAAACTCAGTGCAGTAGCAATAATGAGCACACAAACATGGGTATCGTTTGGAGTTTTCTCCAACCCTCAGTACAGCATTAAATATGAGCTGGTTCAGATCTTTGACAGTTTGTGACTCCACCCAGTGTACACACTGTACACATTCAGTAAACACTGAACACAATAGATCTGTAAATGACTTTTTGAATTGACATGCGCACGGTTTTAATGGAAACTATACATTTAACATGAAAAAACAGACCCTGGATTGACACTATGATGAATATGAAAACACAGTAGCATTTCTAGATTGACTTCTCTGTCCTCATTGAGACACTACAACTCTCTCCTTTGTGCATCGTGGCTTCAGCCCAAGCTTAATAATGATATTGTAATATTATTGTTATTTATAAGAAAATCCAGTAACTATGGAGTAACCGTCATTTTATTGAAGAGTTGTGATCAAGATACTGTATGATAAGATAGTATTGGTGTATAATAGCCGGGCTCTGTTTTTTTCTTTGGTGTATTTTCTTTCTTGGAATCACAGTTTCACTTAATTTTCAACATGCGAGCTGTGAATTGCAACCTGTGCTAAACGCATCTAACCCTGATGTTGTTACGTTCAACAACCTGAAACGGACCCATAAATTAGTCCATCAGAGCCCTATATAGGCTTTCATAAGTTTATCTGTCATGCAAAAGTGACAATTATCTGTGAAATGTGACACTGTTTTGCAAACAGTGTGGGCACAAGTAAACAATATTTATAGAAGAAGTTCTCAGGTCTATTTTAACCTAGTGTGGTTGATTAATGTGGATGTGGTGTAAAGTTCTTTGATAACGCTGGAATATACTATACAGCAGCTATATAATGTGATGTATGATTACATAATTATACCAAAAAAAGCATCTTTTATAAGTCCAGGATACGATTCGGAAAACATGCAACTCGATAATCACTTTCTTCAGGGATAAGTAATCCTCCGAGTAGCTCATGAAATATTTTTATTCTCATAATGAATATTACTATTTCAAACCACTATATCTAAGCCTAACATACATTTTTGATAGAGCTTGAGTGGAAACCCCAAGCAACAGGCACCCCACTATCATCTCTTGTGAATGCAGGCCAATTACGTAACTGCTCCACACAGACAGGCCTATAAGGCTGCTACTGTGCAGCTTTTCAGAAAGAGCAAGAAAGAGCACGTCTGAGCGAATGGCATTTTGGCACCCGGGTTTTAGGAATAATGCAACAATTGAGGAAAATGTACCATTGCCATCATTTCTGGGATCTGTTTACCATCATACATAACAAATGGATTGTTCTCTTCTTTCTCACTGCATGTTTCTCAGTTAACTGTGAGATAGTTCACCAAATAAACCAATATGAAAAACCCAAATTTCACTGGAACACTATGTGAGAGTCAGTGGAAAGATATGAAAAGAATGAGAAGCAGGAAGTTGTTGAAAACTCAACCGAAACTTTAAATAATCAGCAATGGCAGAGATTTTGTTATGTAGTCCAGTTTCATTATTTACACCTCTGAAAATGTGTCAAGTCTACATATAGGGAAGCAATTCTCAAGCACATGTTCTTTACCTGGGCAAGAAAATCTCCCTCACAGTGACAGATGACTGAAAAAAGAACGTACAAGTCACTGGAGAGTGCATTACTGTAAATGTGTTTTAAAAATATGGGGTGCTTCCAGGTAAATCAGTTTAGCTTTAAAGTTTCTGGTGGAGAAGAGATGGAAGGAAAGGTGTAATGTGATCACTTGCCACGAGATCGTAAAAATAAATCCTTCCTGCCAGTATCCTTAAGGATAAAGTAAAGGAAATACATGCCTGATTTGATTTTAATGCAACAAAAGAAGAACCTGAGTGCCCCACAATGAATGAGTCTTCTCCTTTTACAGTTTTGGTGCTATTCTGGTACAAATGGGAGAAAAGGGGATGGGATTTGTTACCTTCAATGCTGTGTGACTTGAGAAATCCTACTTTACTTTTGATGCATTGCAATAGGAAGAGTTACCTTTCAATATAGATTTAATGGCACGGTTATTTTCCAAGCATGGTTCCAAAAATAATTATAAATATACAATAAAAACAGCAGCGATTTCTTTAATAACAGGGGGAAAAGATTGCTGAAAGCTCCTACATGTTGTTACAGTATGTGCACATAATCAGAGGAGATGAAAGCAGTGGACTCTGCAGCTCTTACGGGGGTGGTATTTGGTGCAGGCAGGGGAAATAAGTGTAAATTAAAGGATAATATAACAAAGAAAAAACAAGTCTCAAAAAATAGCTTAGGGAATGAATGTAATGCCAAAAATTGATTCATTAGCAGTTTAAAATGTCGATTCAACTTGAATGTCTCTCTCTCTCTTCTGCCCAAACTCATTTACAGTATTTCATGTTATCTTTCCTAGGAACGAGTAATCGAAACCAAAACAAGAAGAGTGTGCTACTGACTAAGCATTCATGGGACTGTTTTTGAGCTCAAAGCACTTGTTTAAACATTTAAAAGACACGCCCCTGAGGCATCTGTTAATGCATATAAAGTCCCTGATTAATTACTAACTCTCTGTTAGTGCTTCAATTTATTCATCTTCAATTTGATTTATATAGCGCCTGATCACAATATGTCATTATCTCAAAGCATTTTACAAAGTCAGGTCAAGAAATGATGATATTGTAGAGAGGAACACCAACAGTTCCCACCATGAGAAAGCACTTTGTGACAGCGGAAAAGCAAAACTCCCTTTTAACAGGAAAAGCCTCCAACAGAATTGGACCCAGGGTGGGCAGCTGAAATGAAGCAGAGAAGGCTGCATATACTGTGTAAGCACTGTAATACTTGTTATGATGATAATAATAGTGATACTTGTGGGGAGAAATAAATAAATATTATATATACATATTATATATTATAAATATTAACAGCAGCAAAGATAGACACTGTGTTTTTTTAAATTATAATAATTACGAGTTGAATGGAGCTTGATCGTTGGTTTGTGTTCCGAATCTTTTAGAGTGAGCCAATGGAGAGAAGCTCAAATAGTATAATCAGTACCGGTTCACCCAATACGCACACTACGCACGTTGTGTAGGGCCCCGCAAACTATAGAGGCCCAAAAAAATAAATTAAAAAAACATGACGATGTGACCGTCCGTCAGAAACAGCAAGACAATGACCTGCGGGAACAACAGTCAGGTAACTCTCCTCTCCAGGTGGGAGAGTGGGAGGGACTAGTCCGTGTTTGACCTGCATTAACAGGGCGGTGAGCCCTGGGTGAACCCCGGTCTGCGTGTGCGTCTCGTTGGCTTCTATCATTTTAGTTGTAGTTACAACTGCACTTGAATTTTGTTTGCCTGGATAGCCCACAGGCAAATACTGTATAGATGCAGATATCTTAGTGAATAAATAAAACTCGTGAAATATTATGACAATGGTGCTAAATAAATAATAATTATATAATAAATAATAATTTAAATAATTAACTGAAGTATATGAAAGTAAAACAAGTGCAGCCAATTTGATGCAGCTGAATTAATAGCCTTATTTATATTTTACTTTTATTTGAGTTATTTCAAACATTAACATGTCCAACATTTATGTTTGTTTACACATTTAGTTTGATTTGTTCTGATTTGTTCTGAATTTATTCTTAGTTAGACCAACAGTGCAATATGTTTAAAGGGGTATGAGGGTGTCAGGTGCGACTGTTGAACATTTTTGGAGTTCAGTTAGGAGGGCCCCTTGGCAGAATTTTGCCTAGGGGCCCATGGAGGTCTGAACCGGCTCCGGGTATAATATGATCTCTGGTCCCTGCCACCACTCACGCTGCAGCATGTTGGATCAGCTGGAGGCTTTTCAGTTATTGGGACATCCTGATAATAAGCAGTTACAGTGATCAGGTCTAAAGGGAACAGATGCATGGACTAGTTTTGCAGCATCCCTTTGAGACATGTTTCTAATGTTCACAATATTGTGCAGGTGGAAGAGGCGCTGTCCTAGACACGCGCTTTATGTGTGAGGTAAAGGACATGTCCTGGTGAAAAACAACCCCAGGTTCCTCACAGTAAAAGTGCAGGCCAAGGTAATGCCATCCAAGGTTATTATGATTAGATTATGTTTTGTCTATGGGTCTTTATACATTTAAAATATGCCTGAGGATTTGACTGATTTGTTTCATTTGTTTTATAAATTATGTGTCTCCTAATATTACAGAAAGGAAGCGTATACGCTTGATACTGTATAGTTACAATTTTATTCATAATAAACTCATTTCATTTCTACTGAAGGCTATGGCTCAATAGAGCGACTGCCAGTCAGCCTGGTGACAGTGCTAAAGAGAAACCTGTTTCTTATTTCTCTATTAATGATGAATAATGCCAGGTTCTTGTATTATGGGATTTGCTGTGTCATCATAGATGAAATTCTTCCATGTGGGTGGAACATCATTTCCTTTCCAGTTTTCACAATGTCTGTTTTAATGCACATATCTGTGAAATGTACATCACAGGTAGGCTCCTCTGATTCTCTTCCTTCACTCAGACTGAACTGACACGTGGCATTGGAGTGAATAACAATGAATCACTCCCTTTAATTTAGTTACAGCCTAATCAGATCCGACACTCACTGTAAGGGAATGTTTTCCCAAATGCTTTTACAATTCATTATTGTAAAACTCAAACATTATTAAAAGGGCTGGACAAAAGATGTTTTTGAAGAAATATCATTAAATGTTCAATGTGGATGCCATATGTCAGAGCAGGATCAAGGGTGTGATTAAAACAGTGAGGGGCTCCATTTACACGTTGAGAGAAGCCAGTTGACTCTAATAGTGAATTAAATGCAGAACTGAGGCTGTTGCTGTCAACAGTAACATGAATGATGAATTCACCCTCTATAATTACTTGATCTACACTAAGTCTGATAAGAATAAAAATAAGGGTGGGTAGACAATGTACAGTAATTAGTACAACTAGTTTTCCCACTGTTCAGCTCGGGAATGAAAGAAATACGGTACTTTTTAATTTCATTACAACAAGGTTGACATTAATTAACTAAGTTGGTTAATTAATAAACCAGAGAAACACTGCCACCCCTCCTCCTCGTCATGGGCTTTTAGGGATGTGAGAATTAAAGCAGAAGTAAGCGATATTTTGGTGTTAATATAAGTCTTAAAGCAGATATCAGCTTCACGGCCGTTTCGGCTAATGCTGCGTTCAAGGCAGGCTTTTGAAACCGTAAGTTACAGCTTCAAGTCACAACTACGACTTGGTAGCGTTCCAGGTAACCCGTAGCTCGTGTTTTTACCATCCTGTTGTCTGTGAAAGTTCCCTATAACGGCCACTCGTAACTTCCGACCCGTGAACTCGTACCAGATCGAACTGGTATGACTTCACAGGAAGGAAAAACACAAAGTACGAGTTTCTTTGAACGCACCATGAGTTAGCAGCCCCCGCCCTTGTCAGGCATCAATTGGTCCTCGTGCTACGTCACCACATTCACGCGCATCCCTTGGCTGCACACACAGCCCTTCATGCCGTTCTCTCTCCTCATTGGATAACACTTGTATCCCACAAGGAAAATTTTCTCCTCGGGTTACAGCAGAGCAGAGTGACGGAGAGACTCGTGTTTAGGCTGAAATACTTCATGTAAGTGATTGCTGACGGAAAATAGGACTATTTAGGACTTATATTAACAAAAACATTCCACTGATATCTGCTTTAAATAGTTATATCTTCCGACAGCAATCACTTACATAGAGTGTTTGGACCGAAACACGGGTCTGTCAGTCACTCTGCTCTGCTCTGAGCCGAGGAGAAAACTTTTCTCGTATCCTACAAGTTTTATCCAATGAGGAGAGAGAACGGCATGAAGGGCTGTGTGTGCAGCCAAGGGATGCGCCTGAATGTGGTGACGTAGGGACGAGGACCAATAGATCCATGACGAGGGCGGGACGTTAGGTGCGTTCAAGGCAGCCCGTAACTCGTGTTTTTCCGACCTGTGAAGTCGTACCAGTTCGATCTGGTACGAGTTCACGGGTTGGAAGTTACGAGTGGCCGTTATAGTGCACTTTCACAGGTAAAACAGGTCGGAAAAACACGAGTGGGTTGCCTGGAACGCTACAAAGTCGTAAGTCGTGACTTGAAGCTGTAATCTACGGTTTCAAAAGCCTGCCTAGAACGCAGCATTAGCCAAACCGACCGGATCGCTAACTTCTGCTTTAATATAGGGGTGGGACATCCATAAATATCTAACACCATGTTCATGCTGAGAGCAACATTCAGTAATATAGTATAAAACGATGTGATGATCTATTGTGAAATTGCTGACTAATAGGAGTTTAAATTAGTTTTTAGGTTTTGTTGATTTTTAGTAGTTTTTTTTATTAATTACTCCTGATTTTTGATTTATTTAACTTTAGTGGCCAGGTGCAGAGACATTCTCCAGGTTTTAAGAGGTCAACAGCTCAGATGAAATGGGAGGGGTAGACTGGCTGCAACACTGCCTCCTGGTCTCAATTCATTTAAAAGTGATTGTTACAAGTAATTCATAGCAAATAGGAAAAAGAATACAACTTCACACCAGAATAAGACTGCTCCAATAGACAATGGATAGTTGTGTATAATTTATCGCTCTCTGTGCAGGAAAGATATCAAATTTACTATGTGTTTTCAGAAGACAACTATATCTTTTCTGAGACGGGACCTTAAAGTGTTGATTAATATCATATATAGCACAAATTGTTATGGTAGTAAATGAAAAGGTTGACTGCTTGCCTCTAAATTCAGAGAGGCATGTTGTGATTAATCTAGTGCGGTATCATTATGCACAAACCAGCGCCCAGCAGACCCACTGCTGCTACATTTAACTCAGTGTGGTGTATAAATTTAGAGATCATACTGTACTTACAAGAAATTAATTTACATGCATTACATTGACATTGGATAGAGATTTTGTCAATCCTAAATTGAAAAAAGTTAAAGTAGTCACGACTTCAGTGTGGCTTTACATTTATGGTTTCATGTTATTTATTGTGATTTCAGTCCATCCCATACAGCTATTTTTCAAGGTGAAAGAACCACCAAAAAGCAATGACTTAATAATCCATGAATTTAACTACTTTGTCTGTTCCAACAACCATCACTTTAATTAATGTTACACATAAAATATGAAAGAATGAAAAAACACTTGTAATTTTTAATCCGCTCTATTCTGAATGATCTTTGAGGATTTGCTGCAGCTCTGTGCTTTTCAATAATCAGCTATCTGCATTCTTCATATTGTATATTCAAACCTTTCGACTATTAGAGGTTTACTTAAAAGTAAATTTCATTTCAATGCAAATCAGCAGCCCAACCAGTCTTTACAGCATATCTTCAATTACTGAAATACTGCATATAAATAATTTATACCTCAACACCAATTGTATATCTACTGTATTCATTAAAATGCTGATTGGGTCAGTATAATATGAAGGTAAGAAATCATTAAGTCCAAAATAACTGAACAGTGAATAATTCATCTAAACTATAGTATGTTATTTCCAGCAGATATGTGCTTGCGGCTGTTCTTTGGAGAGATATGTTATGATGTTGAAGTATTAAGCCAATTATTGGAAACAATTCTAAGAGCTGTGCTCTTTGACTTCTTGACAAGTGCTGTTTCCATGGTTTCTGTTAATTCATATAACAAATCAACTTATTTCTCTCTTAAAGAAAATACTTAGATGACTATTAATAACTTAAAAAGGCCAAAATATGGAGGCCTTGCAGCAAACCTGCTAATGGAGACTACGGGTCACAAGTAGGTGCTTTTAACGCAATAAATGTAATGTTTCCCGACAAAACATAATCATTATGAAGTATATCAAACAGCAGGGTGCTCTGTGAAAAGCAAGATGAGGTCAGTACGATGGAGTTGTGATGTTGCATGTGGGCACATGCCTGTATTGTAATGCAATCAGAGAACAAAAAACCTCAAAGAAATTACATTATAAAAACAGAATTTTCTCCTTGTGGCTTGTTTATAATTTTTAACCTGCAATTAAAACATACCCTCCATAAAGCTTTTATCTATTCATTATAACACAGGGGTGTCATCAGATGTGATACTGAATGCCAAAATTCTGAAAATGTGACGGTGCTTGTTTTCCCATAGCAGAAGAAGGTACCATAGGCATGTGACTCTTCTGGGACAACAAGTGTTCTAGTCTGACATGGAGCAAAAGATACAACACAAGGTACAGTACAATAAACAACAACAATACAAGTGCAGGTGCATGTGCAGGACCAGGTCCGGAGCAACTTCTTTGGAATAAAAACACAGCATGACTGCTGTATGGAGATATTTTGCATTGGAGCAAGTTCAAGGACACCAGAAGCCAGAGCACTTCAAATGAAAGGAGTAAAAGCCTCAAAGCAGCACAAGACAGATGTGTAGACAGAGTTCAGTTGTTAACTTTATATTAACATGTCATATGCCTTCATAGCCTGAAATGTTACTGCTATTGTTTGTGAATTGTGACTGCCATCTGTTGTAGCAACATTCAGGCTAACATTTGCAGGCTACTGTCATTACTGGTTCTCAACCATTCAGACTGTTGAGTGTGTGTTCATGGATTTTCCTTCATATTAGTATCAACGACCAAATACCTGGTATCATGACATCACTACTACACCAGTCATAGCATATCCTTTAACAGATTGACTGTCAATGATTTCAGTCAAAGTGTGAAAATGATATGCATACTGATGAGAATGTATTATGTATTAATACATACTATGAATATACAGATTGTCGAAGAAGCAATCTGTTAAGCATACAATGTTTTAATTTAATGTGAAAAAACCTCTTAGTCATCTTCCCATTTCCCATTTTTATGGACTTGTGGTTGATTTACTGTAATTTGTCATTAGTTTGCTTTGTACCTCAAACTACCGACCCAAGATGTCAACCCAAAATCATAAGAGAGAAAGTAAAGCAATGAAATGGACATGTATTACTGGCAATATGACTGACAAGGATTGTGAAAAAGCTTGTAATAATCCCATAGTTCTTAGTTAAAGCATAAGCAACTGATCATGATTTATTATCCTTACACTATTTTCTGTCTTAACTCTGGCTTTGTAGTGGGGAAACGACGGTGGTGTATAGTTTCAGTGTTACTACTGAATGTGAAAATCCCCACTGGAGCCTGTCAATCTGGGATAAATGTTGACAAGGTCTTTGTAGAGCTAAGAATATCTTGAAAACCCATATTTCCTATTACTGCTCCTGCGTTGCCATTGGCAAGAGTGCAGGTAATTCAGGATCAGCCCAGTGAAGTGCGAGGGAAGAATATCTTAAAATATCCTGATTGTGTTTCACTGATTGTGTTTTGAGACTGAGAAAAGTAGAGCACAGAGATCAGTTTAAAGTCAGACACAATTACAAGTATCATCAGTTATACTTGCACTGTGCACATTATTACTTTTTTTTCTTCTGATGAAGGCCAGGACTGAAACGTATTGTTTTCTGTTTTTCTTGTTTCTAGATACATTAAAGATATGGAATGAAACAGAGCTGAGCTGCACAGTGTTTTAGTCCGTGTGTGGTCATTGTGAAAATACTGATGATCAGCATCACATATACTGTGCACATTAAAAGGTTGACCTCTGTTGCCTCTTTAAGGGACGGAGGCATGTTTATATAATATTAGATCCTATTGTTAATCCACCTAACAACAACATGTTTTCTCAATGAGGCCATACAAAATGGTACAGATGACATGTTTCTGAAATGGAAAAATAAGTAGAGCCCATATAGTGGCAGTATCATTTTACTTGACCTGGAAAAGACCAGGCTTGTTTACCATCACGTAGTTCCACCTACATTATTTGCATATATACAGTAGATCTCAATCTCAACACTGGTTAAATCAAGATAAGAAAAACACTGAACCAGAAGTAAAACGCAAAGCCCCATAATCAAATGCCAGTATCCAGATAACATATCCAAATCAGAGTTCATGTGAGCTTTCACGCTGGCTTTAAGCTGCTAGCGTGTGTATGTGAAAATGATGTGTAGAATATGCCACATGAATGAATACATTCATCAATAGCTACTTCAACGTAAACTTAGATTGGGTGGTGTTCGGCCAAGTGACAAGACTAGCACAAATAAGGTACAGTAGACAATCCCAGATCACGTGTTAGAAGGTTGGGAGAGTTTAGTTGTAGCATGTTGTTGCATCCAGTTTGCATTATGTTCAGCTGAGCTTAAGGCAACATCAATAATGTAAGCTTGACTGCAGCTGCTGTGATGTTTGTCCAGGTTACTCACTCATGACTGGACTACGACACACACATACATGCACACTGTCTGTCTCGAGATCATTCACCCAGCTACGTTCTACGTGTGGTTTATACTGCATTGGATATTTGTAAAAAAATATATATATATATATTACTGGGATTTTTTTTAAACAACAGCAAAACAAATAAAACTATAAACTGTAATTTACACATTTGTCTCCTTTTGTTTAGTTCAGGGGTCTTCAACGTTTTTCAGGCCAAGGACCCCCAAACTGACAGAGAGATGGAGCAGGGAACCCTACTATATTAAAAAATGTGTATTATATTAAATTGGGCCCAGTACCATTCATAAACAAAACTTGTTATTACTGTATGCATTCAATACTAAGCTATTCCACTAAAATTCCACGACCCCCTAGGGGTCACGGACCCCCTGTTGAATGCCTCTTGTTTAGTTTATTATTTTGGGGGGGTGATGGTGAGAACACTTCAGTACCTCATCATTATTTGTCATTAATCGATTACTCTATTTTCTTTCATGAATACTGGTATTTGGTATTAACGGCCATTGTGATTTACTACTAAATTAAAGTTCTGCCAAACTAAACCTAATTTCATTAGAGTAAAACATTACAATGCTCCTTGGATTGGGTTGTACTACTAGTTAATCACTCACTGTGATTGTTCAGCATGGATTCAATCATGGATACAAGAAAACTCCATATACTATAATGTGGACCCCTTCATTGGCACATACCCTTTTAGATTCCCTCTTTTCTCACAAGCAATATGTTTAAATTATGATTTTAGGTGAATATACTGTGTTGGCAAACGGAAGTCAAGTCAGTTTTCTGTTTTATAACTTCACAGACACTTCTATACAAAAGCAACAATTTGCCAAAAACATGGCACTTAAACACTGACAAGCAATCTCGCACAACCATAAATTCCATCAGTATATCTGACCATATCGTTTTCTTCCGGTTGAGACATCCACTGAAAAAAAATTGCATTACACTTTTAGAGACATCTGCCCTTTGGCCAGTGTAACTGGACCACAGCCTCCACAAAACATAGTCTTCATGAACCTGTGAAAATGCCAACCAAGTCTTTTTTTCTTCTTTTTTTTTTTCCCCTCAGCACAAAAGCCGCCTACAAGTATGCGTCCATTTGAAAAGTGACTGTCGGCAGCTTTCCACAGCGAGTCCATATGGTCCCTGTATTTATGGGGTGATGAGGCCTGCTCCTGGGGTTCAGAGTGGTCATTATCTGGGGGATGCTACAGCTCCAGTAGTTAAGGTCACCTGGTACACCGGATGTCCTCACACTCCACCAGTACTGGAGGATACTAAATGTGTAATCATCTCTGAGCCCACAAAAGGCAGGGTCTGCCCAGACTGGCCATTATAAAAGCTTATTGTAGAGTCCATCCTGGCTTTATATCCTGCTATTTCAGCAGCACAATCCAAAATAGTACATCTTTACTGTGGTATTTCTAACAGATAGGAGCTGACTACGGACAAGGCAGAACTCTTACTGGGCTCAAAGTTCACAACAACAAAACTAGTACCTGCTCCACTTATTGTCCCGCTGTTTCCTGTTCCCAATACCATTTTTTATATTTAAGAGATCAAATGTATCAATGCATGGCGATTTTCTATCAATGCATTAGTATCGATCTAGTGGGAAGCACAATGGCAGCAGGAAGGTTCTTGGGGCCTTTCTGGGTGGAGTTTGTCCAAACACATGCACAGTAGGGTGGATTTATTGGAGATTCTAAATTGCCCCTATGTGTGAATGTGAGCGTGTTGGGTCTTTATGTCAGCCCTGAGATAGACCAGCGACCAGCAGTATAAAGGATGGATGGATGGAATTTAAGATTTTATTAATAATATGCTTAAACATTTTTTATGACTGTGTTAGTCAGTCAGACAGTCCAACTTTGTAAGAATAAAATGGTTTCAATGATATGATCAGACTGAGAACTTTATTTTATTACATTAAAGCCCCTGTACAGACTTTTCATTTAGTGTTGATTTTGGCGGCCCCTGTGGACGAAAGCGGCGGAATGAAGACTGCATTTCCCACTGTCATGAAGACGTTTGTCTGGCCGGAGCATGTAAATTTGTTTTGGAAACGTCGGAAAGAAGACAGGACTTGCTTTTTTTTTTCTTTTAGCAGCATAACGTATCTATTGGTATCGTTTTGTCAGTGGTCCGACCCGACCATGCCTTCCAGAGGTATAGAATTAGACTACTTAGCAAATGAGCCCATCAGTGTGAAGATACGCTATTTCTGTTGTAGGTAAGACACATCAGCAGAAACCAGAGACTTTTGCGTATCCAGTTAAAAGCTCCGTACAGGGGCCTTAAATAGATGTTGACAAAAGCAATTGGTATTAAATCACAATGTATCACCGTATATCATAAAACAAAATCACAAAATATTTATAATTGCAATAATATCATATTTGTCATAATATTGTGCCAGGGGGCTTCTGGTGATTCCCATCCCTGACTAGTCTCTGATTCTAGCTTCCCCACTTTTCTCTATTCTAAACTGGGTTTTTGAGGAATTTGTTTTCATCTTAATCTATACTAGTAATTAATAAAAAAGAAAAAGTAATCTGCACGTGATAACTGTCAATGCTTGTCTGATCCACCGTCTCAACGTCACTTTTGTCTTTGCTGCACATATGACACCCCTGGGACTAAGACTGAATTACACTTTTTGAAATAATTTTCAAAACCGTCACTGAGAAAGAAAAGGTGTTTTAATTAATGTGTAAAACTATGTGGAGACAAGTACAATAAGGTTTTTATTATCATCAAAAGGATGTAGGTACTATCTAATTTGTGAATTAATTCTTTGTAACAAGGGGTAGACAATATAAGTTTGCTTCTTTCTGCCCCCTTTCATTCAAGAGTTAGAGTATTGTCATTGTTTATTTTATTTTTCGTTTTTATGCTCGATAGGTGAATGAAATAAATAAATAAATAAATAAATAAACTAAACTAAATTACATCACGCACGTTAGAAATTGGGTTGCTCTTTCCTTTAATCCTCTTATTGCCTTGGGTTTTAAGGTTTGTGGAATTCAAGTTTTGCTCACTGTCACTGAAAACATAAATGCAAAAAAAAGTAATAAGTAGACCCGCAGTTATTGATTTAGATAATCACACTACAAGGTCAGTGACCCTGTTTTAAATTAACACCTTATGACACACTGGTGATAATTGCCTGTTGAACAATTATACAGCAAAGCAGCCCCTTAATGGTAAAATTCAATCAAAGCATTTACTTAAAAGCCCAACAATTGTTGAAACATCAGCAGGTATACTTAACACATGCCAACTCTCAGAGAAAGCATGCAATTAATTGAATTAGCCAAACTGCACAGGGTGTATACTTTAACTTAAGTGGCCATTATAAATTAAACTCAACAACACACTCTATTCTTTATTACAGAGCAACGTGTATCATTATGTTTAGGCTCCTGCACGGGGGAATAAACTCCATAGTTTTGTATCATTTAAGGTGAAACTAAAATTCTAGTAAAATGTTCCAGACATTAGTCCCCAGTCTTGTGTCTGCTTTGAGAAATCTAGAACAATAAAAGCTAAATTGGTGAAAAGTTTGTTAAGACTCCTCTTCTTGCCCAGACCTCCTGCAGGCTATTGTTACCCTGCACATATGGTTGTTGTCTTTGCTGTTCCAAAACTGCGAACACCAACTGGTTTTCCAACTTGGCTTTTTTCTTTTTTTTACCCACACACTAGTGATAAAATACAGCAATGAATCACTTACCAAGTAGACAACACTCACATTCTGCACATGGTTAAACTCCCATGTAAAATAATTTGTGTCACTCCGACAAAATGACACAATGTTAGCTAAAGATGCCGACTGATTCAATGTAAGTCCCTCGTGAACACCAATAAGTCTCCATAAGGAGATCAACGTCTCTAGCTCTCTGACTACTCCTCTTACCTGTAAATATCTTTTTCACAGCACCACCTTTTCCATATTCATGGTGCTTATATTACTCCAATTAAATATGTATTTTTACTGCCAGGTCCCCTCCCTCGCTCCAGAGCTACACTTCAGCCAACTCACACTTGGCGTAATATGATTGGCTAATCTCTCATCCCCACCCCATCTAGAGCCAATCATATGAAGTGTCTGTTTTTTTTACTCTGACTTTACTGAGGACACAAACTGTGCCAAATTAGTCCTGGCACAGGCCATGAATGGATGAAAGGATGTCAGATATCACTCTGTATGTTGGTGACTATATGTTTGCTCTCAGAGTGATTACTTGACTTGCTGACTTGCACACCTGAGGTTCATGCCTGCCAAAAAAACCCCAGACTAAAATAATAACGCTAGAGGGTTAGAATAAACTCAAAACATGATGTGTGTGAACACATCCTCAGAATGTCACGCTCATGCAGCAGTCAGCAGGTGGTGAAACATTTTTCCATAAAGGCAACTCCTACTGTAATGTGTTCTCTTTGAAGAGGAGGTCACCTGTCTGTTCTAACTGTAATGCTCCACTGAACATGGAGAACTCGCCGAAACTTGGATTAATGCTTCATTTCCCAAATCCTAAGCTTTCTTTAATCACAACTGTAAAGTATATAAAAGAAAATTATTTAATAATCTGTCTTTTCATTTTTTTATACCCACCAAACCGACTGGATCCAAGATAAATCTGTGAAATGTCTGAGCTGTGTTTTCCTTCATGAAATGGTTTAACCTTTATTTTAAACTGCAATAACCTCTTTTATGTCTCTTAGTAGTAACAGGTGAAGGAAATGGCAGATGTATCTTGCATTACACTATGGCTCTTCTCTCTGGTTTTTACAGTTTGTGTGCCTTCCTGTTTCACACCTTCTCTTCCTTCCCCTGTCTTGCTCTCAGCTTAGCAGCTTTAAGGCTTTTTTTTTCTTTTTTTCCCCCAGCAAAGCATGCTCCCTGGCTCCGAGCATTGGCATCTCTTGCATCGGTATGCAGCTCCCGTTCAGACTGCTGATCCCTCTTTATGAGGACATGAGTTTCAATGCTTTTATCCCCCACCTTCACTTGCAAATATGCCTGCGTTCAGTATCTACACTCCAGCTTTATAGACCCGTGGGAAGCCTTTAAAGAGGAAGTCAATAAAAGGGTATAAACATGCATGAGCTTAAGTTTGTGCTTTTTGTGTCTTTATTCCAAAGTTAGGTTTTTTGGGAAGGCATCTCACTCAAGCAGGGTTGGAGAACAAAATAATAATTTTCCAGTTGTTACATTGAAGCAGAAGCTGAATTTTAAATATTTCTGCTCTTGCATTGCATCTCTTAAAACAGGATTTCTTCTCTAGTGGGTGAAAATAAATCCAGTAAAACTGTTGCTCATTTCTATATTAAGAACCTTGAGCACTAATGTCACTGACTTCCAGTGAGTACAGCAGATACTTTAATTATAGTGGACATAATGCACTGGGTAGTCATTTGCAAATGTTAACATGGTGCATATTGACTTTTTTCAGTCATTATATATGGGCTACATGCCATGATATGGATGTGTTTATGATAAATAGGCTTTAGTACAGCTACATACAGTAAATTCTATATGTGGCTAGAACAGCAGAATGGGCAGAGTGGCCATGTTTCATGTGTAGGATGCTGCTTTGTTCTAACGCCAAAGATAATGCAATGCAAAACATTAGTCATGGATGCAGCACTGAACTTTTCTTAGAAGCTGTCAGGAGCTGAGTCTACTAGTGCGACTGTGAAGATGAACTGAAGACTCGGTTGCGTGTTCTGCTGCCTGCAGACAGTGTATGCAGCGGGAATTAGTCTACTGGTAACTACGAGCAAGTTTGCTCAATAAAATTGTCAAATTTAATTGCTGTAGGAAAATAAACAGGTTGGACTGGTGCATTTTTTTTTTTTTCAAAGTGCTCTTAGGCGCATAAACAGCTGCTTTACTCATATGGCAGTGATAACAACACTGGGGAGTAGACTAAAACCAAAAGCACATGGGAAAATGTCATGAAATTCTGTGAAATACTGCCAGACTTCAAGATATTTTTAATTAACCTCATTTTTGTTAAGTTTTACAGTGTGTGCTCTTTAAGTTGACATGTTTCCCCTGAGTTGTTGTGGTTTGCCACACAAATGTAGGGACACAAATGGCTGAAATGGACTGGAGTCACTATGTCACTGGATGTTTTTGTCTGTGTATGACGGCCTCTGTGATGGACAGGTGATGTGCCCGGTGCCCCCACTTCCATTCTGCAAAATGTATGCTGGAGTTGTCTGCAGCTCCCGGAGACCCTGAGACGGATTGAGCGAGCTCAGTACATAAATGGTTTTCATTTGTGCTCTGATAGATGGTTATGAACCTTTCTCACGAGTCAACAATCAGTTTTTAGCAGGTCTGTCTGTTCATTGTTTTTATTTATTTTCAGGGCAGTTTAATTTGTCATTGTGCACAAAGCATATCAAAACCATAAAACGCAAAACATTGTCCTGGAATAAATAACTGCATTTGACGTGATTTGCTGCTTACAGATCTTTGAAAATGCATGACTTATTCCAGCCAGCTATCAAATTTCCAAAGATAGTGCAACAGAGTCCCCTTTATCTTGAGCTCAGATGTCCAGCCTGACTGAAGGGACATTATGAGCTCAGCAGCCCAGTGATACAAAATCCTACTGTGTGAGACTGATGGAATTTCTGCACTGATACATAAAAATAGAAACATTTAAAACCTCAAAGTAGAGTGGACACGGTTATTTCAGATGCACTTACAACTGCTGTATTGGTTACATTTGAAATAGTCTGGCTTAAGTGGCTATTTTTGCATCCTTGCACTATAGATTTTAATTTGAATGGATAAAATCGCAATATTTGTCCATCAATCTACACTCAATAACCCATTATGACAGGGTGAAAATACGTTTTCTAAACATTAATCTAAAATCTAAAAAAAACTGTCATTTACAAAAAATATTCAGGCCCTGTTTACATGACAACGCTCACGGATGAAAACGGCAATATATTGGGGGCTTGAAAATGCCAAAAAGTGAGTGGAAATCTTAAGAACGCTCCGTTGCGTCCCCTTGTAAAGGGTGAAAACACTCCGATTGCTACAAACTATTCATAACTCTGTAAAAATTAATCAGTAGCTATTACTTTAACTATTTGCATAACGTTATTATAATGTTACTTTTTTTTTTTTTTAAGTACATGATTAAAATTCTCTGTGATTTTAAGTATGCTGCATCATAACTGCATAAACGTTCATACAAAATCAAAACGTTTGGAAATCGGACAAAAACTGAGCAGGTTCTGGTCATTATAGCAGAACATGCACCATAGGCTTAAAGCAGAAGTAAGCGGAATATTTGTGTTAATATAAGTCTTAAAAAATTATAACTTCCGACAGCAATCACTTACATAGAGTGTTTGGTCCGAAACACGGGTCTGTCAGTCACTCTGCATGAAGGGCTGTGTGTGCAGCCAAGGGATGCGCGTGAATGTGGTGACGTAGGGATGAGGACCAATAGATCCATGTCGAGGGCGGGGACTGCTAACTCCATCGGCTGACAAGAAGTTAGCCAAAACGACCGGATCGCTTAACTTCTGCTTTAATGCTCTAAGGGAGAGAGTTGCCCGTCCCAAGATGGCCGGCGTGTAGCTACGCCGTGTCATTGGGCAGCAGCGGTGGGTGAGTCATCTAGTCTTCTTATGTATCTATGTGTACACAGGCGTGCGGACTTGGTGGTGTTGTGTGGCACACTGCCACCTAGGCGCCTGGCATGCAACATTGAATTCCAAAGACCTTTGCATCACAGTATGCACGCAGATTTCCACGCCAAAAACGCTCATCAAAATGCAGAATAAAAAGTAAGAACGCAATGCCACTTTTGTGTTCTCTGTTCAGATCATTTCCGTGTAAACGTAGCCTCAGACTTTTACTGAATTCAGTACTTTGTAGAAGACCCTCTGGCAGCAATTACAGCTTTGGGTCTTCTTTGGTATGTCCATAAAAGCTTTGCACACCTGGATTTGGGCACTTTATCCCTGTCTTCTTGCCAGATCCTCTCAAGCCTCATCAGATTGGAAATCAAAGTGTCTGAACCGCAGTCTTCAGGTCTCTCCACAGATGTTCTATTGGGTTCAAGTCAGGGCTTTGGCTGTACCAAGCTGGACATCAACACAGCTCTGAAATAAGGCTCTGAATACTTTTGTTAACTAGGAGATTGTTTATGCATTCCGAAAAACATGTCCTCACCTTGTCATTCTATGTAGAATGTAGACTAATTTGCAAAGTGGCAATTTTATCCATTTACAATTAACTGCACAGTAAAGTGGGCAAAGAGGGAAGAGGTGTGAATTCTTTGTGAAGCCCCTTTGTGTTGGGGAGGGGGTGGTGGTGGGGTCTACACTTAATTTTCCATGAGACATTGGAAAGCAAAGTGCCTACAATTAAAATCAGAGCTGAATTGATTAGTCATATTAGTTCATGCCACAATAAAGTGGAACACATTACAGCTAATGAACTAATATCATCACAACAATCACTTAAATTTTAAAACAGCAACATTTAGCTCTTCAATATGCAGCAACCTCTGAATGCTAAAAAGCCCCATTTTCCAAAGCTCGGCAAAAGCTGCCTCCTCTTTTGAGGATTTCTGCTCCTACATTCTGAAGCTTTACACAAAGTAAACCACAGACAGGAACTTCACACACATGCCAATCATCATATAAAATGTATACAACACTAAACAAAGGCTGCCCGGTTTATTGTCCTTATTGCGGCTTTGTTTGTGCATTGGCAAAAGATCCTGACATAACTCAAAACAAGCCTGGTCACCTCAGGTCGGGCTGCCAGGTGTTTGGTTGCACTGCGATACCTCAGATAGTCAATCACTCTTTTGGAAGCCTCCCAAACATGCACAGCAGAAGCAGAAAAGACATCTATTATGGCAACCACATAATGACGCTCCCAATATTTCATGTTAATATTGTGCACTCAGCCTCTCTTCACTGCACTTAGGTATTTCCCTTGCAGAGGTAGCACCGGCCCTCTGACAATATCTTCCGCTTCTGTGATAACAGTCTGAAAAGCTTTTTGAACAGACAAAAAAAACTAAAAACAAAGGTGACAACTTCTGCATGATACAACATCTGCTCTGAAAAAAATAAAAATGAAGAAAACAAATTACATGCTGGCTAGGTCATGGAATGGTGTATGATTGTCATTCCTGAACAAAAAATATTAACTTTGTCCATGTAGACTGCAGCAGGAGGAGAAAAGGGAGATCATCACACAGGCTAAATGAGATTCAGAGGCTCATCCATAGTCGGGCACAAAGCCCACTTCAACAGAGATGAGGGCCAAGAGAGATTGGTAAAGGTCAACACTGCAAACGGGCATAAAATGAAGTATAGGCTTCATTTCGGGCACAATACAAAAATGTAGGGAATGCATAAACCTCTCACAGAACAGATGCCTCACACCTTTGCAACAGACACAGCCGAATCTCATTCATCCAAACTTCAATGAGAAATGTTCTTTATTCAATCGTAGACAGATTAAGGTTGAAATAAGGTTTAGGTCAATCCCTAGGTTTTCTTTTCTTATATATGTGTACAGTATAGGCAAGGTGGATCAATTCTATTGATTCCTTGCAGTCCATTGTTTCATGTTGAGGACCATTAACCCTGTAATGGTGGACTCCATTACACATACAGCAATAGTGGAAATGCTGCAGTATTAACATATAAACACATCAGCTTTCAGTAGACAGAGTAAACAAAGCCAGTCCTAGTGTCCCATTGTTTTAAATTGAACATTGTACATAAAAGAAGTGCAGCCAATGGGGGTTAGTACAGTTATTTTCAAGCTTTAGTTCCCTCCAGTTTCTGCTGCAATCTGAAAATGTACTTATTCATTTTCCATTTTCTATTGTTTGTTTGACAAATACAGTGAGCTGTAAGGCGCAATGAGGAATGGCTGCAATAATTCACCAATATGTTTGCAGGGTTAACAGAAAGTAAATCTTTGTCATTTATAAACCTCAGATGAAAAGGAGTGCCAAGTGAGAGTGTCGGTTTGGTGTGCAGTGAAACAATGTAACAAATTAAATCTGGAGCTCCAGCTAAGTCACCCCAGCAGGTACCCCAGATACCTAACGTTTAGGGGAGACCAGTATATTATTTTGTGATTACTGAGGAATGTTTCCTCATCACTATAAATCAGATTATTTTAACACAACCAGTGTTGATTGATTGACTTTATTTCAGTAGGTTTGGCTCTTTTTTTCCCCCTCTTTCTTCCCCTCATACAATCGAGCTGTGGTTTACTCAAGATGCAACACGAGAAGTGTCACTGCAGTGTTCTAAAATAAATGTTCCCTGCATTACAAATCTCCAGTTATTTTACTCCAACAATCAAGCCGGCATTCCCCGGTGCTTTGGATCAATATGGCTGCAAATGATAATATGAAATTCTATCCCCACTATGAAGTCCGTCTCCTGCAGGTATAAAAGTCGACACATGCAGCAGCTCTCCGCGTGTTGTAAATGGTGGAGCTTGCTGCTGCTTGATGACATGAGAAATGAAATACTTGGCTCTCTGGGTTTTAGCTTCGACGGTGAGTCAGCCCTGTTTAGAAATATTGACTTAACTGTCTGAGATCATAGGAATACAGGAAAAATGCTGATTTATGGCAGATTTCCACCTGTGAGATGTTAGAACACAGGTGCCTCTTCAGGTGCCAGAGCTTGATGTGAGGACTGCTTTAACCACTTTTCAGCATGACCAATTGTGGCATTAAACTTATCGTGAGGATCTTGACACAGGTTTTTTGGCAAGGAGAAAAATCTCTTAACCCATTTCAATCAAATACGGGTCAAAATAATCTTTAAATGGTGTAATTTCCCTTACAGTCCATCAGCTTCATTGCTAAGCTTATACCCACTCTGAGAGGGCATAGCGCGTACAAGGGCCATGACAAAGAGCATGGCGAAGGGAGACTGACAGCACGCGGCGTGGTTGGGGCAGCAAGCAGCTAATCTTTAAGCCCGTTCCCCCACTTGTCTGAGCACATTTGCTTCTGGCTTGAGGCTTATCCCTACAGATGTATATCTGTCAACAAAAAGCAAGCGGGGCACCAATGGCTCTTTTGGAGCACATTTGTCCCCTTTACTGGATTATTCATTTGCAGTAGTATACAGCACTGCTCCGGAGCCAGCACTTGGCAGCTGGGAGACGTTCTGCAGGGATAAGCTAACCCTCAGCAGTGGGAAATGGGTATCCTTGAATGTAAACCACCTTCCTCTGCCATAGCTCGCCTTCAGCTCAGCCAGCTTATTCCTCATGCATGATTATTCCAACCCACAGGAGATGTGCCCGTGCACACATCTCACAGGTTCCTCGTGTCTCAAAATATGTGACATTTTGGGGTTCACTTTCGCTCGGGTCCGATGTGTATTATCATTTCAGGAGGTTTTCAACACACCCAGATCCGAGCTGAAACAGAAGTCCATTTTCACATAAGAGAACTGAGAAGTGGTGTACCAACTGCCATCCTATAGTACACTCAAAATGACAAATCGAGTCTATGGAAAGCTGCTGCTGGAATCTGATGGAATTTAATGGTATATATAGATATAGTGACTCCTCTGTGAATTCCCTAATAGGCCACTTGGATTCTGCCCTTGATACTTGATTACTTTAATCCTGATCCACTGAAATTCTGCAGCGTTTAATTTTGTCGCCGGGTACATGCTGATTGAATTTTGTGACAGAATACACAGAGTCATAACCAAATGCATACAGACCAGAAATCAAATTCAAATTCCATTTATCTTGCTTATTTGATGAAATTTCCATCCTGATGAATGCAAATGAAAAAACATTTTTTTAAATAATTCTAAGCACTCAGTAATATGCAATGTGTGTGTTAATATGTATGCATGTATTGTGTATAACATGATTTTTTTATTCTGAAAGCGTTTTGGATCGTAATGTAGGCACATCCATGTTTAAAATAGTGCCTTACTGCAAATGGATGCAAATGAATACACTGCAGTATTGACACAGAAATGTCATTACTGATTTATAAACAATTGTTAATCGACAAAATGTTGTTGCAGACATTAAATTACTTTGGGAATATAAATAAGGCCCAAAGGATCAACAGTTTATACACTGGGCTTTCAAATGTAGAGTAACAATGACACATTTTCTCATCTGAATGATTGTTGTACTTTTCAATAACGACTCTATAATGTTCGGATGACCATTTATCTCATGCATTTCCATGGGCTGGGCATTCTGTCCTACTATTCACAATTAGGTTCACAACTTCCAGTTAGGCACTCACAGTGGAGGCATTTTCCTATTGGCTTAGGCCAATATTTAAAAGAAATATCAAACATTGTGCAAGACATGTTTGCATTTTTAATGACTAGCCTCATTTCCCTCCACAATCACAGAAGAAACTTTCCATTTACATTATGAAGGAATTATTCATCCACAACCTTGTCTCCTTTTGTCTTCTATAGTTTTGATGTCTTTGGTTTGGATAGCAGATTAAATACTGGAGAGAAAAAAAGAGCCACTTTCATTTATTCTCTGCTTTGCCCTCATTACTGCCCCCACACGTTATGGTCAAACACACACCAATACTCAAATGTCACCTGCAGGTTGTTCTTGCCAAAATGTCTGACGAGATAAGAAAATGATGAAAGGCTCCATGCTCAAACAAAAGAAAAAGTTCCCCTGGCGGTATGGGAGCTTTTTGGGCTCGGTAAGAAGGAAAGTGATGAAACATTTTAGCAGAAGGAATGTCAGCCCAAAATGGAGAAGCTGTGGCCCACAAAGAAACACACGGATCACAAAACTCACATCAGTGACATTACCAGCCCACAGGTCTGCAAAGGAACTAAGTATAGCCGTGCCACATGGCTAATTAGCATTGCTAGCCGGCCTGAACACCTTACCTGTTAACTGGTTCTGACAAGTCTGTAAGGTGTCTGCATTGGCTCTATTTGGTGGAATATATGTTGTGATGACTCTGGTGTGGTGACACACTAACACCTCAGAGGGACGTACCTTCCCACTGATGCACATATGGGACATCAAGACCTCATACTCAGACTACAAGCACAAGCCGGGCATACAGTTGGAAAGAGACAATAGATGTACAGTAACTCTCCATAAGAATTCATCTACTCTGTCACTACAGCATATTAAACATTTAGGCAGTGTAGCACTCCATAGCTGCGACTATAGATAAGAGTCCAGCAATGCATTTAAGCAAAATACTATAATGTAGTTGTGCTAAGAAGGATGAGTCTGCATGAAATGACTCTCAGCATTATGGAGCATGAACAAAGCTGCTGAGGCTGGAGTCTTGTCTACAATATCACTGCAGTGTGTGATGTGGCACGCTGCAATTTAACTGTCGATTAGGCTGTGATCACACGGAAGATGTATGCACCTTATTACCTACGGAGGTATACTGTATATTTTTAGTCTCATTTGTTGGTTGGTTTGTTTGTCTGTTAGGTAACATGATATTAACCATTGACACATTTTCTCGTCATTGCATGGACGAACGTTGGCAAACATTGACGAGAAAACTCGTCACAATCAGGGTTTTTTTATACAGATTATGATAATAGACACTCTCAAGTGCTTTATGTGTGAATATGGTAGTCCGCTGATATGTAAAACTGATTTAAACTACAATCAAAACATGATGGTTTGGTTTTTACAAAATGTGTAATCTTGGTTTTGTCTGAGTAAGGATAGCTTTGGTTGACTTGCATGACGACCATGGCTGCTAGGAGGACAGATATGACCAGTGTAGCGTGGAGTACATGTGCAGCTTCGCCTATATATCGCGAAGCCTATCAATTTCAGACCTCAGATCAGAGATGAGATTTATGCTTCATTCACATGGAGTCCGGCAGATGTCAAATGGCAAATGCCGCTGGACGGAACAGCAAAAACAAACAAATGGTCCGAGTCGGACGGGACGGCAAGACAGCAAAACGCGTCACAATGTTGCTATGGTGATGTCCACATACTCATACGTCACATCCGGTTGAGGACACGTCATGGCAGACGGCAAAAGTTTAAATATTTTAATTCTGGATGGCATTGCCGTTGCCGTCGACAGTATTTTTTTGCCAGCCTCCCCCAAGTTTTAACGTCATTCTCTCCTCCACTAACATGACATCCAGTTTGCCGTCTGCCGGACTTCATATGAACACAACATAAATCTCATCTCTGATCTGAGGTCTGAAATTGATACAGACACAGCCTATATGTAGAAGAGGGAAGCCCACAAAGATCTCAGATCAGAGATGAGATTGAGATACAACAACAGCACCTCCCCCCTGCAACCGGTGGGCAACGCCGCTCGTCAAGTTATATCTGACCCATTTGTATAACGTTAGCTCCCCTCAGTGGACTAAGATATATGCAAATACTTATTTACCCGTATAAATCATTTAGGGGACATGTCACACTGCAGAGTACGAGTAAAATGTGTGGATTGCCACCTAACCCAAAAGTGCGTTTTTCTCTGAAACTAGAGCGAGAGCTCTACTTTTGGAGAAGCTGGGCTCTCTTCTTCTCTTTCGTGCTAACTAACGAAACGTTGGAAGAAACTTGCAGTTTTTTCGAGAAGCATGTTGGAAATTCAATCACATTGCGGAAACCATTTGTTTCTAGGCCTTGTACAGAGTTTGCTTCGACGTTGAAAAAAAGGTAAACAAATTGCTAAAAACATGTGATGAGCAATTAATTGAGGTCGCAAGAGTGTTAAGAAGACTTTGAATTTTTGCCACAAAACACTGATCTTACTTGAATGAAAAAAGTCTGACACACGCATCTAATAATTGCCCACGTCCATGTGTTTAGGAAGAAAACAGCGAGTTAAAAAAATTCTGACCGTTGGAGCACTGGGCAAACTTGGCACTTGTTGGTGTGTGTGCTCTCTGAGGGCTTTCTAGTTTTATTTGTTTCATTTGTTGTTTGACTGTTTGCTCCTTCTATAAAGTGGTTTCATTTCTTATGTACACAGACATTTGTTTTGAGTGCCCCTAGTTCATGTATCTAAAGTTCAGCCACTTAGCATCAATATTTAAAGTGGCCCTTGAAGTGGGCACTAACTTAGCACAGCTCTTGCCCATGATGACCAAAAAAATTATAATAATAATAATTCTCTGGGCCCAGTTCTCTCTGGTAGGATGTCATGGACCCAAACTTTGTAGCAAAATGGAGCAGCTATCTGCTGTCCATTTTTATTCCAAACACAATTACCATTAGTTACTGATGCCAATTAGTCTTAAAGCGACAAAACCATACGCTAGTCCTTGCTGGCCGTGTTACAGTATTTAGAGATGGACTCTGGGCCAGAAAAAAAAAATCATTTTTAATCACTGCCATTTGGTATGGTCAATTATTGAAAAAGTAATATAATGCAAAAATGTAGAAATGCCCTCTAAAAGACATAAAGAGGGTGGTTGTTGTGGTCCATTGTGAACATAAGCCATGTTAGACTTAGAAAGTGAGACTCCAAATTAACTTTTTGCATATATCAGATTTGCATCTTTTATTTCTAATACATGATCAATTCCTCAGAACAATTCACTCCAGACAGACCTGAGATGGGTTATCCAGCCAGACATACATGAGCAGTAGCAATGCGCAAGAAATGACTGTTTGGAAAACCACCAAACAACTGACTTGCAATGAATGCAATATGCAGAAATTCGTATTCATATCAACTTACTTCAACTTTACTTCCTACTGTGTATTGCTTTACATACAACACAATTCCTTATCATTGAATGCACCAGCAAAAATATTTTCACAGTGGCCCCTGCAACACCAGGTGAGGTCAAAATTTCAGCAATGTATCTGAAAGCTCATTCCTATTCAATACCGAAACGGCCTGACACTAATGGCTGTCTGGGCGGTGGGAAATAATAATAATAATAAAAAGATATGACAGTCTTTCCAAAGAACAGCAATAGATTAAAAGTTATGTAACACAATGTTTAGCTAATGGGCCCTAAAAACTGCACCATCATGCATGGATATTTAAATGTCTCCACAGGGGCCATATCTTGAGGGGGCTGATGTGAGGTGGATGTGGCTGGATGTGCCGTCAAGTCACAGCTGGATTTACACCACCCAATGGCATAGCAAGTTATAGTCAGGACAATGAGATGAAAATATGCAGGTGGGAAACTGGCCATCAAAAGCAACTGTCACCAGGACGACAGAATATATGATGTTGTTTTGTGAGTTCCAGAGAAGTCAGGCTGATGGTGTACGGTGCTTAACATTTGAGGTACACTGAAACCTTTTTTCTTGAGTCTGATACTAGGACTGAAAATCTTTGAAATGTGGTAACTGCTGGTGATGTTCCTGACAAAAATCTGAGACTGAAATGGAAGTCAGCTGATGTCCAATGTGATTGTGCAATGTGAAAACCAAACAAAGCTTATAGAGCCTCCGACTTTATGCATGGTGGCCCTGTGTTGATACTAAAACAGAAATAGTTTACATGAACTCATATAGGAATGATCACTCTGATAGGCCAATGGCACTAAAGTATCTCTTCGCTATTAGTGCACTAAATCAGCAGAGACCAAAACATCTTCCTCCTCATGTCTTGTGGGACAAGATCTTATTAAGTTTGGGATCGGTGGGGATTTTTTTTTTTTATTTATGTGCGTGTATGTTTGTGCTTTTTACAGCACCCCACCCCTCCACCCTCCGCCGCTGTAAGAGTTATATATCTGCGCACTGGTCGCCTACAGGGCGGTGGCTGCGCAAGCATGTCCAAGAGCGGGACAGTCAGCGGGGAGTTGAGGGACTTTTTCATGAGGAGACACTGGTGCCTGGCTGCAGAGAGCCATCACACATGCAGGCTCACCTGCGTCTGATCCTGACAGCCTAACTTTCATTGAGCGACTTACATGGCTTTGCACGGTCAGTAATGCATACCGACCCTCCTGGAGAGTGCGTCCTCACACACACACACACACGCAGCCACACACTGCTCTGCCTGCACTTAAATCCAGTGCGCTAACTGACAGTGCTGGAGACAAAAGCTCAACTCAAACGCAGTCACCTCTGCAAATAAAATAACATCGATTCAAAGTCCTGCGTGAAATTACGTTCAAGGCCCCGCAAAGACAGTGTGACTTAAAAACGATCCGCTCAATGACACCGGTCTCCCACAGAACAGGACGCACGCCTCGCCACCAGCTGCTGTATAACCTTTCGTGCATTCCCGTGTCAGCTTCAGGGGAGGGGGGACATTAGCGGGATGGAGCGGATCACACGCGGGGAGGCGACTCCGGGCGTCTCATCAGCAGTAGCACCGATGTCTCATCTGTCACTTCACACCAAAGGGAGAGCAACATCCAACTTGTCTCCGATACGAAAAAAAAAAAAAAAAAAAACTTGTGCAGCCGCATTCTGCTTTTCGTTGCGCCGCACAATTCAACTTCCAGGCATTCCAGCACAGTCGGCTCTGACAAGCAAGAGACAACGGCAGCCGTGCTCCGGCCACACAACTGCTGCGCAAACACACATCATCAGTGAAAGGAAGGGGGGGAAAAGAAAGAAAGGAAGAAACACAACTCTCTCTTGCGGTGAACACTTCAACTCACATGTGACATGATCACATTTGATCTTTCCACTTAAACAGTAGCCACCACCTTCCCCGCACACCACGCCCGTCTATACACAGTAGCAACATCCAGCGCTCACCTTTAAAGATGCTTGCACAGAGGCTGTATAGGATGAAGATGAAGTGCTGCTGGACAATCATATTCTTCTCTTTTCCTTCACAATATTGACGTCGACACTCCACTCGGTCAGTCTCAGTCTTTTTCCTCTCTTTCTCTCTCTCTGTCTCTCTCTGTGCCTTTCTCTCTCTCTCTCCTCGTCGGGATGGACTTATCCAGGTAAACGGTGCAGTTTCGGACTGACCGGAGTTACATTGATGAACTCTGCCTTTTTTTTTCCAGAGGAGTCCCTGTGTGTTTTTTTTTTCTCTCGCAGATCCGGAGGCAGTGATTACTGTAGTGAAGCAGGACGGCAGAGATGCTCGTCGGCAAAGTGCAGCTCCTGCCTCCCTTTATTGCCTTTCTCTTTGACTCGCTGCAGAGAGCAAGAGTCCCGCCCACGCTTTTTGACTAATGAAGACGCTTCACCAATGGAGAACACCTAGAAATAGTTCTGATCTCTGGTAAACTGTCAAAACAATTACACCGTGTGCTTTAAGGGTTACCCGCCTTGCACCCATCCGGAGACAATGGGCCACTGCAGGAATACAGCGATCGTTGAGGCCCATCATTATAATATCATATGATCTGGAAGGGTCAGAGGGAGCCTGGGCTGGGCAACACAAATCTTCAGCTCTAAAAAAAAAAAAATAAGTCAAGATGATGCTCCATGTGCATTGTCAGTGTGAGTCTTGTCAGAGTGTAGAAGTCACTGTGCCAGTGATTCATTGTATTAAAAATATGCCCACAGCTAGCAGTTAATTTAACACTTTTAGACAGTTTGAACACACCGCCCCTGAGCTACAACAGCTTTATGAGCAGACAAACATGAGCCTGCAGTCTACACTAAACAACTCCAAATAAGTGTCACTGCAAAAAAAAATTGACACTTATTATCACTTTGAAAATTTTACAGCACACACCAAGTGTCTGTCTATGACTTGTGGAAAATGCGGTAAAATAAAATAAAAAGGATGGTGGGCAGTAACAAAAAGAAAGACCTAGCCCATGTTGTGTGAAAAGGCGGTTGCTTTCCCAGAGGTTATGACCTGGTGTCTGGGTGTGTGTCAGGAATCAGTGCTGAAGCACAGGGGAGGTTAATGGGCTCCTAGACATCCCTCTTCCTTCAAAGGTTCCTGTGAGTGGTGCACAGAAATGAGTGTGACCATCCCTAAAGACAGAGGTGGGGGGGAGGGAGGCAGCGGCTCCAGCCAGGGATCGTTTTCTAAGCCCATCGTGAGGATTTTACACATGGTTTAACATGCTGCCGGGTAAATTTGGTTCAGTTTTGCACACTCCCACTTCAAATCAAAACGCTGACCTGGCCATACCACCTGAGAAAAAGGCGGCTGGTGCTAAAAATATTTCCCAGCCTTTCAAACCATTGGCTTTTCTCTCAGTAGGAATAAATGTAAATGACATGTGAAGCTCTGCCATTAATTATCTAAACAAGCAATCAGTTGGACCACAAATTTTCATTGCCAAACAAGAAATTAATGCTCTGTTTTTCTGCGTGTTTTAAACCATTATAGCTCTAATCGAAATGGTTCAAATGGGGACCTCTTACTCATTCACTCCTGTATGCTGATGCTGCATTTTAGCCTTTCAACTTGGAACCATGCACATCTCTAATCCCTGTGGAGCCACTGTTGCCTTTCTGAACCGTAAACCTTGAAGGTCTGAGCGTTCTTGTGTGACTACAGTCTCTATACGACTCACTTATAATTCAGAGCAGAGCCATACAAAGCTAATTACCATGAGGATGGTGGTAAAGAATCAATCCCATGTATCCTGAAGGTCAATTCTTAGTCGTTTCATTATATCTTTGAGGGTAGAATTCAACTCATGTGCCTTTTAAACTGAGAGAATTTATTGACCATGTGGGTTCAGCGGAAAGGTTGCCAACATAGATCTGTAATCCAGAGGAGCATGATCCCCTTTTCCGTTACCTCTGGGACTCAGCATGCTACCTCTGTGCTTTGTATCATTTAAAACACCCAACTGTGTGCATTTGCCAGATTTAACAAGGTCACCGACTGCACTCGAGAATAGCATCAACCTGTTAGGGCGCAATACAACATAAAAAAGGCTTTATGGGTTTTTATCTCTAATTCTAGTCTGCACAGACAAACAACACGTAATTCTAAGTTCAAGCCTGTAAAGTTGCAGAATCAAAGGGAGAATCAAAACAAAGCAAGAGACAAAAGTTTGCGCTAAGCTGAAATACATTAATATGCATTAACCTGTCACTGATAGCATTTAATCCCCCGCACTGATCGAAAAAACAACTAATCCAGACACACTTGGTGCACAATCCATTTCAGGATGGGCTTGAATGACAGCAGTCGTGAAGGCTGAATGCTTTATATTATGGTCCACTTTGAGGAAGTGCTGCTCTAAAGGATCAGAGTGCTGTAATTTATTTGTGACTCAAGGAACACATACTGAGCTATACAATACTACATCATCCTGATTTAGAAATGTGCATTTTATCAAAGCAGCATGTGATCGTTCAACGCCTAAACAACAACTTTGTAACACTTGAAGGACTCTGCTTCCCACTTTGACCCGACGACCCTGTTACAGCGGATTCAGAAAGTATTCAGAGTTTTTCAGTTTCTCATGTTTTGTTGCAGCTTTATGCTTCAATCATTCTGGAGGTTTCTCCCATCTCGACACAGTATCTCTTAAGCTCGGCGGCAGCGACCATCATGTTCTTGGTGGTCACTTACCAAGACCCTTTGACCCTTTGACCTCTGTCCTCACCTTGTCAGTATTACAACTGTGGGTGAACAAAACCAGAACTATGGCATGAATATTATTTTTGTCAGAATCATAAAGCCGTGAGGGTGGATGGTTAAAAACAGTATAAAATTTCACTCATTGAGAAATTGGAAACAATGTGCATGAGCCTCATCTCCATTCCCACAAGTAGCCATAAATGGGTGAAGACACTTCCTTAGTCCGTTAGTTTGCATATAAGACTGCATCTGCCACAAGGGATCAGACGTAGCACAGAGAAGATGAAAAAGAAGTTCAAATGCAAAGGCCTGTTTTAGTTTGAACTTAACTACCAAGACTTAATTAGTCTCATGACCAGTTGTGATTAGTAAATATCAGAATTGTATGAAAACAGTTTACACAATGAATTATAGGCTACATAAAGATATTAAAGGATGAAGGAAATGAACAATTATTTCCTTTTATGATTGAAAAATATGTGATTGTGTTTTACGTGTCTCTCATTTCACTGTAACTCTTGAAAATATGTGGTCATGCATGCATGGTCAGAAGAATGTGTGAGGTGTGCACATGCTTACTGCAGATTGTGTTTATAAATACAGTGTTATGTGTAGGGAAATGGCGTACGCCTGTTTTACTGAATGTACACATCCTTTATGCAACTTTGCTCCTGCTTGCTCCACATTCCTTCCATGTAAGAATTTATGGAGGCCACTGTGCTCATGGGAACCTTCACAGCAGCAGAAACGTTTTATGTCCTTTCTCAGATCTGTGCCTCGACACAATCCTCTCACTGTGGTGTAAAGGCAGTTGCTTCCACCTCATGGCTTGGTTTGTGCTCTGATAAGTCAGGTTATATACTGTAGACAGGTGCCTTTTTTTGAATCATCATGAATTAGAATTACCTCAGTTGAAATCAAGGTGTAGAAACACCTCAAAGATTCAAAGATAATCAAGGATATTTGATATTGTATGTCCTTTTTAAATAATTGTCTTTGTGGGCTACTGAGTGTAGATCGATGAGAGAAAAAATAATTAAACAGCATAAGACAAAATGTAGAAAAAGTAAAGGGGTCTGAATACTTTCAAAATGCCTACTGCTGCGCCCTATGGTATAATGCACTGCAGCCTGAATGATATAGTCAGCCAAATATCAACTTATCACAGATATCAAGCTATCAGTACATATTTCAGCCAAAACGTATCAAGAAATAACAGTACAGATGTTTCACTTCTGTCTGAAGATATCTGGTCATGGACCATGTTGCCATTATAATTACATGTTTATATTTCAAAAGTGATAGGAAAATTCCAGTATTGGTTAACTTGTCAAATGATGTGAAAAGTGCATAAAAATCTGTTGATTAAATTTTGACATAAAATGGAAAGATCTCACAGAAGAGTTGTGCATGTAAATGAGTGTAGGGTAGTATATTAAATGTTGTAATCCCAGCATGCATGCATGGTGCGATGTTTCAAAAATAATGAAAAAACAGAGTTTAAAATGTTGAGGTTTGATACTAATAAACTCCCACAACACTCTTAATTAATTAATTCATGAGATTCAATTAAAAGTATCACTCATACAAGCATTTCAGTTTGGTTCTCACCTAGAGGGGGTATTATGTTACAAATTACACATTGTGTTTTACACTGAGAATATAAAGACTATGAAAGCCTAACCAAGCCTCGATCCCTTTGTATTAAATAAATAATGCATGTGTTGTCACTGAGATTACAGCATTTAATCTCATTTTTCATCAGACACACTTTCAAGCACTTGTGTTTCCATCTGTTGAAAGTTGTGAGTTATTTTATTTTGAAAGACTCCTCGGCAGATTTTGCTGCAAACGGAAGGAGCTGAGTTCTAACACTTTTTCCATGATGCGTCACAGTTTATTTCAACATTTCAGAAAACTGCAAACAGACATGCATAGATATGTATCACATTCTACCAGGGGATATACAGCAGCATTTGCATGTCATTTGTAGGATGATATACGCCTCTAATTTGCCTTTCACCTCTTACGCTCTTGATCATGCAAAAGAGGAAGCAAATAGCAGCGTGTTTAAAGAAGATACTGAATGCTTTAATTAGCACAAAGCCCCTTTATCATAATGAGATAAACACTAACATTTCTGTCCACACTTCCACAAATCACCATCATTATTCTGCATCATGCTTGTGTGTAATGATGTGCAGAGGGTACATGTCACAATGTGCTGTTGAAGACGCATGCAGAGAATTAATACCCTTTCTCAGAATGTTTCGATATCAAAAAACTGTATTTGCGTGTGTATGTCCCATACTGTAGCTCATGTACTGTATATCAGGTGCCTTTTTACCACTGAACTAAAGGTTAAAGCTCAGACTACAACAGTAACACAGCACATTGTATACAACTCTCTATACGAGCCGACACATACGTCAGAGCTCCACTGGGAAATAACACCTGCTCTCTCAAGCTTTGCAAAGCTTGAATAGTGTTTCATAATGAGAGCTTTATGTTCTTGGTACATTTCCTTATGCCTGTAAGATATTTGCTATCGATGACTGGTGGGAATACAATTCCATCTGTTTATTGCCTTATTGATGGGGCATTGGGAACTGCTACATTACATTGATGATGGGGTTTCTGTACCAGGCAAAGAACATGCAAGTCAGCACCCTACGGAGAAAAATTAGAAGTAATCACTCAAATACGTCGTCTGGAGATGTATCAATCTCACAGCCATTCCCTGCAGTATTTTAATCTGAAGTCGGCATCAAATGTGCACAAATATACACAGCATGTCATGTCATGATCATTTGATGTACATGCAGGTTTTGATTAGTGTTTTTTAACATACAGTAGCGTAATATGTTTGTCTGATCCTATCAGCCATCTAACCTACAAAATGCTCTCTTTAAATGAGCTGCATGCTGCTCACAAGCTGAAGCATCAGTCAGCTGGACAAGTGACAATCCAATCAAAGGTGATTCAGCTTTGTGTGGCAATGCCACAGAGACGCAGGGCAACAGAAGCTTCTTTAATAACATTAGACCTTAAACAGACGTTACACAAAGACGCTTCATGTTGGCCTCATCAGATATTCATGAAAAACTATTTGCATTCACACAAAATTTTCCTATGATAAATTATATACACTGGGGGGGTGTGCAATTTGTTGACTGAATGAGAATGTTCAGGGAAAGAAGCAGGAGCCCATAAGTCATTTGTGCAGTAGGTTACTGTGACCTATAGTTATATTTTGTTGTTAAATGACTGTAATAATTATGACAGGAAGAAAGGCAAAGTGCAGTAAGGAAAGTCCACATCATGATGAGGTGTCAATAAAGTACAAGACTATGACAACAGTTAAAGGCAGGTAAGCAAAATAGCAACTTGCATTGTTCCCAAGATGGCTGAGATTCCCATGTAACACCAGGAGTTTGTGTTATACGCATGAGTGTTCAACTAAGTTAACCATGCTATTATTGTTGTAATCATGACAACAAAGATTAGTATACTGTTGACGAAGTCCTAGTTCAAAGAAAATCACAATCTATTCCCATAACCTAACCAAGTAGTTTTAGGACCTAAACCTAGCCAAGCCATGGCTGTCATCATAGTCATTACACTTGAAAGGTATGGAGGGGGTATTTTATTGATTGATTCTTTTAATGACCACACAGCCAGGCTGGTGGAATTTGCTTCCAGTACAGCTCATTGGTACAGGTTCCAAACATATAACATGTATAGACAAACATACAATTACAACTTATAGTGCCATGCTTGTTCCACAGTGTACAGAGTTCAAGATATTTATTGCAGTGGGGATGAAGCTGTTTCTGAAGCGGGTTGTTTTGGAGGCCACTGTCCTGTAGCGCCTCCCAGAGGGGAGCAGCTGGAAGGCAGAGTGTGCAGGATGAGTGGGATCTTGGACAATTTTCCGGGCTCTGCGTGGTAGGGCTGTAAGAACGAACTTCGCTATTCGAATACAATTCGAATGTTAGTCAAAATGAGAACATTCGAAGGTGGAAACTGACGTTCGAACGTTAACGAGGCAAATTAACGTAGTGCGTCGCGACGTTCAGAGTAGTACACATGTTGATAAAACAAAATGCAGTTGTTGTTGTGCACAAGGTAAAGCTGCAGCTTCAAATATACGAGCAGAGTTTTTTTAATTGCCCGTTCATTCGGCCGCCACGGTGTGCGTATGTGTCCCCACTCCCCACACAACACACACACCTTTTTTTTTCAGGGGGGAGTGGGGGGACGCCGCCCCCGCCTGTGAAGCCGGGTTACCGAATCAACTATCCTTTTTTTAAATTTTTTTATTTTTTTAATATATACCGCAACATATGGTTCACGTCAAGATAACTTATGTATTTTTGCTATTCAAACTTCCACAGTCCATAGTTCTCTTTGTTTAACACTTCAAGAGACTTTTGGTTAAGTAAGCATGGACAGCTCCTATGCAGGATTGTTCTGCGTTCTGCTGTGTCGTTGTCGCCACCGCCATCGCTGCCCCCCCCCCCCCCCCCTCCCTCCCCACTCTATAATGACGTTAAAAAAAAAACAACATATTAAAAATTCGAATGTTAGTCAAATATTTAACATAAGATGGGTTAGAAATTCGAACCTGATTTGGGGGGAAGATTGACAGCCCTACTGCGCAGTGTCCGTTTGTGGTGAAGTGATTCAAGTGATGGTAAGGGGGAGCCAGTGATTCTGGATGCTCTGTTGATGATGCGCTGTAGTTTCTTCTTTGAAAGTGTATCAAGACTGCTGTACCAGACTGTAATGGATGAGGTGAGGATACTTTCAATGATGGCTGTGTAAAAACGGAGCAGGAGATGGGACCTGACTCTGAACTTTTTGAGCTGTCGGAGATGGAAGAGTCTTTGTTGAGCTTTTTTGTAGATGTGTTCTGTGTTGATTTTCCATTTTAAGTTATTGGTGATGTGGGTTCCGAGCAGTTTGAATGACTCGGTAATGGAGATGGGTTCACCTTTAATGAGCACAGGGGTTTTGAGAGATGGCTGGCGTCTTAGGTCGATGATGAGTTCTTTTGTTTTGTTTTTGTTTTTTGTTGTTTGTTTTTTTTGTTTTTGATGTGTAGAATAACGAACGACTCAAGACCTCAAGACCTGGATGTTAAGAGGGCTTCTGGAGCAGCGACTGTTACGGCTGAAATACACTGGGAACGGCCGCAACGCGAAACCCGCAGCAGCTTGCGTCCATTTAGTCAATGGAAGCTCCTCCACCGGCCATGTGAGCGACGCGCGCTCCAGGGGCAAAGTAGCAGTGCAACATTATGGGGTTTGTTTTGTTACATTGTGGATCCACGATCGTGTAGTTAAACAGTTAATTGATACCATTTAATATAGTCTGCACTTGCAAACCCTACATAGGGCCGGATTTACTAAAGGTTTGCGTGTATTAAAACGTGTGCAAACGTGATTGCACGCGCAAACACACGTGGAACCTGATCTACTAACCGGACGCACCGAGGATTGCGTCTCTCGAATGGGCAAAATAGCGCGTGCGATCAATTTAGCGTGTTTGCCTTGATGAATATGTAAATATGGGCGTTCTGCCAGAACACGCAAAATACTGGGAGGAGTAGATGCAAATCGATTTATTTAGCGAGGGCAATGTGATTTACCAAACCAGGAAGAGATTGCGGTGGCTGTTTTTGCGTCTTTATTTACCACGTCTGAAAACCATGTACTAACTGATACAACTTTGCCAAAACGTATGCGTTTATTGGTTTGATACCTGTCAGAGCCCCATGATCTTACATCTCTGCATTTCCTCACGTCTGGGTAATTCTGTAACAGGTTTTCAGCCGTGTTAAAAGTCTTTTACGCGCCGTTACGCACGGGGCACGTCTGTCCTGCAGTGCGCTCCTCTCCTCCTCCTCTCCTCTCCTCTCCAGTACCTGGCTGCTCAGCTCCGTCTCTCAGTCCCGGTCCCGGACTGAGACACGTCACCGCTGCCTTCACCCGTCTTTGACCCCTTTGGTCAGTGGTCAGAGCGTTAAGATCCGTGTGTCCCACCTGAGCTCTCTATTAATCCACTGGATCATGGGCGGCACACACACACACGTTATAGGTGCAGGCTGCAGCTGCTGCCTGTTCGTCACTATACGAGTTGGGCCCTGTAGCGATTTGTGTTTATTTATCTAAACAGAGCGCGAGAGAGATGAACACACATGCTGTCATTGTATGCATCGGATCAAATGTCATTCTGTCCCTTCGTCCGTCCAGCTCTCTGTCCACTCTCTCCATGGCGGAAACGATTACCACGCGCAAAACCCTCATTTACATATTGCGGTTTGCACGTGTTTTCATTTAGCGGGTTACTCTTAGTAGATCACCTGTTTTGCGTGCACTAACCAAACACGCAATATTTTAGAGGGCGCAAACAATATAGCGCCCGCTATCTGGGATCTTAGTAAATCCGGCCCATAGTCAGCAAATTACCTGTGAAAAAGGTACTGTCAATCCATTGTAGCAGGAGGGATGTAAAAATGTGTTGAGAATGATACAAGTGCACTCATTTACTGTAGGCTTGACAAGGTGAAGCTGACAGCTGCAACAACAAACACAGTGAAGCTGTGTCGCGTCGCGTCCGTGCCTGGTGTAGCAGTTAACAAAACTCCGCTCTGCCCCGCTTACGTATCGTTCCCAGTGTATTCCTGGCGTTAGCAGTTAGCACACACTGCAAACCCTTTCTATAGACTTGTGTACATTTCCATTTAATAAAAGGGATATTAGGAATGTAATTCCAGAAAAGCCTAAACTCTAAGTAGTGTACTAATCGGTAGATTATTGTTATGACACCTAATATTGTCTAGTATAGCTGAACAGTTTCTTCTACATATCATGTAAATTTTACAATGTAATACGAACAGAACAACATCACTGCCTTAAGGACACCAAAGAAACTGATTAAATTCATGTCTCAACCACCATAATAGCAGCATAAAATGATCCGAAAAAGACAATTAAATCGTGAATCGCAATCATTTGTTTGGCAAGTAGTCATCTAATAAAATTTCATGATTTGTCATTTGTACAAAAAACATTTGATTACATGTGGCAATTGTTTGTTCCATTACAAGTAAGTAAATAGATGATAATATAAATACTAGGGCTGTCAAACAATTCATTTTTCTAATCGCGGGGGTCGCGGGTCTGTGAGGTTTCCATGACCGCAGCGGGGACAGCTCCGTGACACTACTGTGAGGCTGACCGCCAGCGAGGGCTTTAGGATAAGGGCGGTGCTCACGGCAGCAGCTGCTGCTCATTGAAAACGGCTGTGATACTGGACCACCTACTGGACTGGAGGTCCCACACTCCAGTCCAGTAGTGGACAAAATGGGCCACGATTAACCCTGATTTAAAAAATAATTTTTTTAAATTAATCGCATCGCGATTACCGCGCTATGACAGCTCTAATAAATACAAATTGAGCTCAACACCGACCTACTGTATGTAATCCATTTCCAGTTGAAAATGGTAGGACGACTAACTCTCTCACATCTGGAACATGGAGTGACAAACACTTTTTTCTTGATTTTATTCTGAAACGTTATCTGCGCCACTCAGTAAGTTGAAACAGCACCCCAGGACAATCATGTTCTCCTTTCAAACTTTTAAACCTAGAGTGCACTCTGCCACTCAAGATTATTGAAAATATATCGCAAAACCTTGAACAGTACTCCAAATAAAACTAAAGTTGAGGTTTTCTAGGAATGCATGTAGAAATGTTTACACAATTGTCTGAAAGCCTTATTATGAAACACTACCTGATGAATTCACATATCCTGACATAAATAACAGTTTTGGCGGTGAGAGTGTTTTCACTTGAGTAAAATATTTCAGCACCATTTAATGTAGAAGTGCTTACAAGGATAGCCAGCACAGAACCACAGTGCACAGGTGCAGTACCCAAATATCACAGAATGTCTGGACAGAAAAGGGCTAACTAATTGAAAATGAATTGTTACATACAGTAACACCACATACCCCCCACTCCCCCATACCTTGTTTTTCACTGAAACTACTATTGAAAGATGAGTCATCTTTATGCCAGGAGAGGTGCATGGTAATTACTGTATCCTTACCGCACAGCTCCAGGGGCCTGGAACTGTAATAATTCAATCAATACTGGCCTTTTGTCTTAACTTTACAAACCAAGCATCTTTTCAAGGGCAGACACCGCCCCCGTGGGACCAGTATGGAGGCAGAAGCAGACGCTCTTTTCTCCATCCTTGCCGGTACAAACAAAACCTAGTGCCCTGGTTATGCAGAGTGAAGTGCTTTGTGTTAGGGCTCACGTCCACGATAGCCTGTGGCAGCTGGTGTTCTCACAGACCACTGCATGGAAAATGGGCTGATTTCAGGATTTAGCTGCCCATGGTGGATTTCTCACTCCTGCTTATTGGGGCCAGCATCACTTTAATATGGACTTGCATAAGATTAACAGCGAAATTCTAAGTCCCCGGTCTCAGTTTTGTTACATGCTGGTGAGTGTTGGTGCCGTTTACCGTCATCATGCAGTTTAATACTTGCAATTCAACTAATGACTCAAGCTCTGATGTGTCTGCTGCGAGAGTTCTGATGTCTGGAAGAAAATAAGGTGTCACTTCAAACGTCAAGGTCATTGCATCGCATTCATTCATGTCAGGAGAGTAATGTTTAACACCATAAATCTAAGTGATTCAGATATTACATCTTTCAAATATATTGATGTACAACATCTAAATATGTGAAACCTAAGCAGATCCATCCATCAAAAAAGCAAACCAAAAAGCACCACATCTGGTGTCTATCAGATGGTGTCAGGTGTCTATTTATTCATTACACACTAAATGAGAAACAATGAGTAACAAGTTTTAGAAGCACCGCACGACTTCTCTGGCAGTCTGACACGTCAAGCGCTACCAAAAGTTTTGATACTTGGATGGCTGTGTTATACACAGAATTATGATGCCAGTGTCTCATAGCTCATCAGCACTCTCTGCACCTCCTTTGCTTATCTTTGCATAACTACACATCCTGGTCATGTTTCCTTTCTCCTCCTGACCATCTGCTGCCTGCTGCCAATCTTCTGAGCGTGCCAGCTTCTGCCTCTACATCCTCTCCCCACTGAGTCAATCTTAGTATTGATATCATATTTTCCCTCTCTCCTTCTCTCTGTTTCTGTCATCCTGCTCTCTCTGCAAGTCTGTGCGAGAACTGCAACTCAGAAATGTTGATAACTCTGTCAGTGTGAAATACACTGTTTGTGATTTGTGTCACATCTTGAACTTTTCAAAAGTGACGTATGGCTATATTCTGTAAAAAAAAAAAAAAAAAAAAACGAATGCGCTTTCACAGAAATACGATTTACAAACATAAGGGAAGGCTAACAGTCTTAGTGTTTGGACCACCACGTTCTATAAAAACAGCTTGAATGCCTCTTGGCATTGAATACAGGTGTCGAACTCTAGAGAAGTTACACCACCATTTTTTCAACACATATTGAGGGAGAGGGCCGTCAGTCAGTGTAAAATCTATCCTATTGCTGGACTGGATTGAGATCTAATGACTGCAAAGGCCGTAGCATGTGACTAACATAACATCAAGCCATTCAGTGACTCCTTCTGCCCAGTGGATGACAGCTCCCATCTGGATAGACCTGTTCCATCACAGGATAAAGGTGACCGCTCAGAGCAACTCTGTATTGATTTGCAGTGACCCTTCTCTCTTCAGGGACAAGTGGAGTTAAACCATGCCCGCAAAATACCCCCCACAGAATACCAGAGCTACTGGATCATCTCCCTGTAGGGCAGGTCTGTCACGCCACTCATGCACTGGCCCGACCCTCAAGAATATAATGAATGATGACTCATCTGACCACCTCGCTGCCACATCTGTGTAGACCTCTGTTTTTTTAAATGCGCAGTCAACCACAATTTACTGACGTCTGTCTTATAGATCGAAAAGCAGGTGTCTCTATTGAAACGCCAGCCATGTGAGCGTCTTTGTCACTTCCTTTTTTAAACTCTTGTCATCTTGACACAAAATCTGGGCCATCTTTTAATTTATTGCTCATCTGTACGTCAGGGTTACATTGTCAGAATCAGATGGACTAGGACCCACGGAGCAGATCGGAGGCCACAAAGTACAAAAAAATTGTGTTTATTTTCAGAGCTTAATTTGGTACACAGGAGGTCAGTCAATGCTAGACGGGAAACCAGAACACGAGGAAGAAATAGGGTCATACACGAGAAACAAACACAAGGAAGTACTGCCAGGGCGCTACAATCAAGGACGCAGACAAACTGACAGACACAGAGGGAGCACAAGAGGAGGGACAAGTCACAGGTGAGGGTAATTAACAAACAGGAAGTGGGGAATATACAGGGAAACAAAATAAAAGACAAACAGGAAGCACAAGACAACAAAATAACTAATTAATCATGACATATAAAAGTTAATAGAAGAGTAACTGATGAAGACCTACTATTTTTCTTTCAGTTAACAATTATCATAATCTTTATCTCTGTTACCTTTATACAGAACATTGAGTTTTTGTAACTTTTATGTTTAAGATGTGATTACAGCCACTACGGTTAGTCTCTAATTTATGGTTTCTACGGTCTAAGATGTCAATATTTTGGGGTTTTGGACTGTTTATAAGAGAAAAATCAAGAAATTTTGAAAATAATGAATTATTTATTCAATTAGAATAATCATAGTTTTTTAGTCTTGTTGTGGTTTAATGGAAATTCTGAGATTTTTATTCAATTCTGTTGTTTTGTTGTGTGGAATCAATACAACAACAGCTTTAAGAGGGGTTTTCTAACACTAATAGACAGTAGTTATGTCTAATGACTAAAATGTGGCAAAAGTCTAAACAAACTAACTGCACATAATTATCTATGTTTAAAAACAACAAACAGTTTAGACTACTTTCAGGTTACATCCTTGTTTATCAGTCGATTTGTCATGAGGTCACACTGAGCTTGACCTTTGATCACAACAGTATTTGACCTTGAGTCCAAGTGAAAGTTTCAAGGTGAGTGTTTGTGCATTTTGGTCTGCAGCTCTTGCCTTTGACATGGACGCATAAAAACAGTCAGGTCTGGTGGGTTTTGATAGCAACTAGAGCAACAATAGTATGAATCAACTGAAAAGAAGATAAAGAATCACAGTACCTACGAATTCTATGACAAAAAATAAGGTTAATATTTCATGACACTGTGTCCATAGACAGAAAGATAAGTTTGCAACAAAAAGGTTCAGGCAACAGCTATCTTTTAATAAGCAGTTAAATAGAGGGGAAGGAATAATGGTCACAGCAGTCGTAATAAGAGCTGCTTTCAGGTCTTTGTTTTTTGTTTTTTTCTTAAAACTAAATTCAACTCATAACTGTAGGTGAGTCCTTTTAATCATTTTTTCTAAGTACTGGACTGTGAGTCATTACCATCCCCATCATGTAACAGATAAGAACAGATTTCTCTCTCTGCAGGTAAATTATTCATCTTCAGCCAAATATTGATTTGTGCGCCAAAGAAGATTGTATGTTGTATAATTTAGAACGCAACCTTATTTTCTCCCACAGAACATTACTGTACCTGTTCCTTGACGGACCTCTACACTCACCACTTCCTCCTGGAGCCGGTGGCGGGCATCCAGTGTATTAAGAACTCTACTGCTTGCCTCAGGCTTTTAAAGTAATGACTAATACACTCCTCACAACCCACTGAAAGACTGCTGTAAAACATCTCAACCTAAACAGAGTGATGCATGTGGGTGCAGCAATACACTGTGGTCAACACATCTAACGGAGAGGTCTGCTTATTCCCTAACATTCAGCCGTTTTTGCATGTTATTATGGTGTTTGTCTCTGAGTTTCAGACACATGCAACTTACCACCATGTGAAATTGAAAGGATTACTTTCATAAGTTTTGTTTTTAAGAAAAAGCGAAATTCCATCGGTGCATTATGCATAACTAATACATAATTCATAGATAGATGAAAATTTCATCAAGGAAACATGATGACTGAGGTACACGCAATTACAAGCTTTGCTCACATCAAAGTAAAATAAACTGATATAAATAAGTGATGGAACGTAAGGAAACATGCATTCAGGCTAATAGATGCTCCTTGAGAATCCAGGGGATAAGTTGTATAATGATGTTTTTGGTCAAGAGAACGACCCTGCTGACAAATTACTACAGTATATAGCAGTGTGCTGATGTTTGGATTTTTACTTTTACCCAGAATTTGAAAGTGCACTCATGTTGTAGCTGGTTGAAACTTTAAGATGTGTCTCGTAAACAGCTTGTCAGCCCACAGCAGGGTGATTGGGGTTTGTTGTTGTTGTGCTGTATGCTAACCATGGCTCTGTTTGCAGACCTGACAGGTGCCACGCCAGATCCATTAGGAGGCATTTGCACCTCTCCCCTAAAGAGAGTATTTCGATATGTCCTCTTTGGTCAAAACAAAGCTGCTCGGCAGCAACGCCAGACCCCAGAGGACAAGGTGGCACTCTGCCCGGTAAAAACCTCACTGTGGACTACAAAGTATGGGGAACGGCCTGGACTTCAAATTGTAAACTCTTCTGTCAACTGAAAAGATTTTAATCTTCATTATATACCAAACAAATTACATCCACTAAAAAGTGGAATATTTTACTATGCTTGTACATTTACCTTGGTCCAATCAACACATTTTCTCTCAGCACTTCTGTGTTCCATTTCCAATTTCACTTTTTTCCACTTTCACAAAGACACCCGGTTTAGAGGTGAATTAGCTTTTTCAGCTAATGGCTAATTCACCTCTAGAGCCTATTAGCAGGGTGCACTACCTGCTGTTTCGCAAACTGTGCTGCTAATTTTAGATGACTCTCTAGTCGCTGTAAAACAAGGTGAAACCCAAAAACAAAAAGCATACTCAACATAAAGCCTGTGTTTCAGCACTACACACCGACAATAAAAGGATTTCTGATGTCACATAGTGTCAAAATAGATTTTCCAATTTGTAATCTTCATATCGTTAATTTCTCACATTAAAGCACCAGAAAACAAAACTAGTCTTGCAGATGACAATAATTTCCCCTGGGTTTTACCTCTCACTATCAGAGCAAGAAAAATAATCTTGATTAGTTCTCCTGTGGTTTGTGTGGCACTCTGATATATCTCATTTACTTGATAAATATTCCAAAACCATAAAACTTTTGATTTCAGCAGTTTGATGTGACAAATTTCATGTGCCCCTTTTTCTGGGAGATTTTGATTGATTTCTCCAAATGAAATGTTAACACGTCATGGATCAAACCAGTCCCCCAATGTTCCATTGTTGCCTGGAAAATTGGGGAGAAATGCACCTGACAGAAAGAATGTATTTTTGTGCCGGGGTGAGGCAACACATCAAAATGCTGTGATTCTTTTGCCAGACAGAAAGCAAACACTGATGTGACTTTCAGTATGCGCAGCATTTCATTTCACCTAGGAATTTGTCAATTATCTTGATACACTCGCTCTGTCTGTGCATGCAGGGTTAGACTCATGGACTTGACTATCACGAGCCAGGAATCTCTTGTTTTCTGTGAGGTACATAGCAATGAGCCATTTCCAACTGTGCTTAAGTTTTTCAGATTTAGCCCTAGGAAATGAAATGCACCCCGAATGCATCTCATTAGAAATGATGAATACTTCAGGTGCGATAAACTGTAATAAATCTAATAGTCTCATGAAGCACAGTGGCAGGCTTGGGGGGGTGGGGGGCAGCTAAATCTGCTGCTCTTCTCCCAATCAATTAGATCTGTGAAATCCATCTCTCTTTGCATGTTTGCTCTTGTTTGCAATAATTACAACCTCCACCCCAAACAGGCACGATAAACAACCCCTGATTTAGAAGTGTTTGTTCAGATCGGAGGGACCTGCTGCTTGTCTTGCTGTTTATAAACCGTGGAAATCTACAGGGATTACACAGGCTCATCACCATCTGTGGCATTATTCCAAAACAGGTCTGCACAGAAAAGAGCCCTATCAGGGCACTGAGAGGAGGAGGCAAAGTCAGACCGACACATAATGGGCTGCTCTCATCTCATCTGCAGAGTAATGCCATCGCCATTAATTGGGATGTTAGCAAGACACACACACACACACACACACACACACACACACACACACACACACAATATTCTGAATGTCTGAATATGTATTTAAGGGATTTACATCAATTTAAGTCATGATTGTACTTTTAGTTATGGCTTTTATGTGCAACTCCATTCACAAGTTATATTTGTTTATCGAATGCTGTTAAAGTTGTTAATTTCCCACTTGCACCAAAAGCTCACTGCATCCTGTTTTACTTGCAATATTTTCCCTAGAAAAGATGAAAGTTTGATTTATTCATGTGCAGTCAGACTTTCTATTGTTGTCAGGGAAAAAAACAATGTAAATGTTTTAAAAACCTGGTGTCTTTTTTATCAAAATAACTTTTTCTGTTGAAACAGCTTTGGCCCATAGTTCATACACAAATATAGTTCAGATACACAGAAGAATAAAGCTTTAAGGATACAACTTCAGGAAACTTCCTGCATCAAGGTTCTTCTTTTCAGACGGAGATCTTCTCTGAGAGGTCTACTGCAGGCCACAGAATAACCTGATTGACAACTGTCACAAATCAGACACATGAAGATCAACAGACACACCTGACAGTGACAACTTTGGTTACCAGTAAATCCAGACAATGACAGAACATTTCATCACTAAGGTATAAAACTTTTTTTTCTTGCTTTGTTTGCGCCTTAAAATTACGATAACTAAGAATCTCACTAATTTTATAGGTGCTCAATTGGTCATACACAATAAACAATCTGCATATAAATTACATGCAGAAGTAGGCTACATTGCAAAAGCAGTATATTCCTGATATCTTTGACTAACGTGTCATATAAAGCAAAAAGCTGTTCAGCTGGTATTTTCCCTTGGTCAGCATTATTTTCACTGTTGACTAAACAGCAGATTTTTATCAGAGACCTGGAACAAACTTTCTACATGCAAAGGCAAAATCAAAGTATCTCCTAAATCTGTCTGCATATGAAAAATTCATCACTCTCACAGCTACCTATAAAATCGCCATTTAACTAGTAGCCTACTAAAATCACAGACACAGACCAACACAAACAAACTAAAAAGTGCAATATAAGGACCACTGCGCCAATAAAACAAACATACTCAATTACTCCCACCTATTGGCTTTGGGCCAATAAAACTCTGATATGATTGTGAAATATCACGTAGATCTGTCAAAAAATGTAGTTCTATACTTTAAAAAAAAGAAAAGATGACTAAGAGAACTGGCAGTTCAACAATGAATGGACAGAAATATGCTTTTATTGCTGTTGACGCAAATCCTGTGTGCTTAATCTGCAACGAGTGCCTCGTCGTGTGTAAAGAGTATACAGTAAGCAGGCATTTCAACAAAACGCATGCTAACTTTAACAATACTTTCCCACCGGGCTCTGCCGCTCGGAAGCAGAAGATATCGGGGCAGGGCTTACATTTTTTATGAGCAAAGACGTTGTATATTGTTCGGGGCTTGTACAGATCAAGAGAGAGCAACGGTGGCAGGAGGCCACTGCCTTCATGAAGAAAACAGACCCATGGAGAAAGAGGATACAAGATGGAAAAACAGACGCGTTCCCAAAACTGACTGTGGCTACAGTGAGGGAGGTCGTCACCTCACCACTGAGCGAGTACTTCAGCTCATACTTGCCTGGGACGGGGTGCGTGATCCCTAGCTGCACCAACAAATGGCCTGACAGACAGGTAAGGCAGAGGAGCAGCTGTTTGAGTTATCCTGTGATAGGACATAGAAGGCCTGATTTCAGCAGGTCAAATATGAAAACCTTTGGCCCTTCCTCTCACATGTGACATGAGTATCTCGAACTCACTGCTGAGGCCATGCAAATATTGCTACCCTTTCCTACTATTTACGTCTGAGAATCATCTTTTTCCACTTTGGCTGCAAGTACAGGGCTCGTTTACACTTAGAGGATGATCTTTAGAGCCTGTTTGTCATCCATCACACCAAGAACAGAGAAACTGTGTTGTGAGAGACAGGCTCATCCTTCTCACTAATTTAATGAGCTATGGATGTGAGTGATGTATGAATGTAGGATGTATGCGTGATAAGATTTTGATGGAGCCTAATACAAATAATTATAATCATATTAATTATTATAACTGTTATCATGTTGTTCAGTTGTCTGCCAATAATTTGAATATGAAGCATAATATATAAAATAAGTATATAGGCTGAAAAGTTTAAAACCTAAATAGGCATTTAGGGGTACAAATGGCAGTATGTTTAATCAGTCTGAAGATTACGAGTGGGAAATGTTCTCCCCTGTAAGGGGTCCCTGGATCCAAAAAGCTCTAAGCTGTTGGGAAACCTGCACCGTCTACATTAATTATTCAGGTTGGCCATCTTACAGACATTTTGCATGTGAGAAATTATGACACAATATGTCTGGTACAAATGCCTCAAAGTGGTTTAATTTGTTTGTACATTATTTGTGCACATTTGTCCATGCAAAACAAAGATCTGTGTTCTGTTACGTCTGAAGTGAATGCAATTTATTTATCTGACATAACTTGAGCAGCATTAATGAAGCTAAGATGTTTGTTTTGCTTGCACAGATGTGCACAAATTATGTGCAAACAAATGAGTCATCACTTTGGAGTCAGTAGACATTAGTGGGTTGCTGAGGCCTGCACTAGACTCAGTAAAATTTGGTATCTGACTGAATCATGTATGGTCAATGTGTGAAAATGATGCCGTAGATGAAAACAGTTGTGGCACCACAGTGAACAACTGACATCACTGCATCCTATTCACATTCTGCTTCATGTCAGCTGGTTTCAGTTCTTTTTCTGAACGGCTTCTCTCCTACTCTCTATGCTCATGTATTCATTATTTTAATACAGCTAAATTCCCAGTAAAGCTGTTCTCATTTACATGTTTATTGTCACACAATGGGACATGCAGCACATAGTGATGTGAACATGGCCTTTTAAGACTAGACTAGACTGACTAGAAGACTAGAATAGAGACACTCTGACACAGTCAGGTGAAACTCATCTGATAAATGGGGGAAATATGTTGTGGAGGCCCAGGCAAAATGTAATATTTAAGTTTTAGTTTTGTTGAGGCATTCCATTCTTCATTCAATATTTATTCGAGTCACCTGTACCTCCAGAGCCCATCACTGTAGGAACACAGGCTGATGAGTTTTTATTGATCCCAGTGCCGTTATCAACTCTGCTTATTAGTTCCATTTTTTTAATCACTTCCCTAAACAATTCTCAACCAATTTTCTGAGTAAAAAATGTAGACCTGCACAGATTTTTGCCACACAGTCACAAGTGACACCCTAGAGCTCTCAGTATAATCCTCCCTTTACAGTTTGTTCCATCTGTCTGAGTCGACCTACACACAACAAAATGAGGTATAGACAAACAACATCTATAGAACATTATTTTTTGTAGAATCCTAAGATAAGTCAATGTCTTAAACAACATATAAGAAATTGAAGAAAGCAAAAAAATATACCACTGAACTTCGGCTATACTGCCTGTGAATTCATCCTGTCCTTCTACAGTTATGTGCTATGTAAACATGAGCCTGAAGGCTTAGCTGCAGCTTCATCAGACCCATTCAAACTGATTTCCCCAGATTTACTGTTTGTAATATTAAATGTTTTTTTTCCTATATATTTATCAAAAATAAATGTCAATTGCATTCTCTCTTGGATTAGTCCAGGGATGTTATTAAATCTTGACTGAGACTACATGTAGATACGGTAGTCATTGGTTTCTGTAAAAAAAAAAAAAAAATGTGTGTGCCACTTATTGTCTGGCCTGGTCCCCACCAGGGACTGGACATTAAAAGGTCAACACAGAGGTTGCTGCAAGAAAGTGCAAATTTCATTTGTTGAATGTGCCTATGGACTGGTGTTATCTTCGTCAAGCTGCAGTTTGAAAACACCATTGCCCGTTAGCCTTTATCAAATGTATTATACAGTTGTACAACTTTCACTTTTGTCAGGGACAAAAGTCACAGAACAGTTCTGGAACTGGTTGCCAAGTGTGAAAAGAGCAAGACACAGACCAAGAGACGCACAGTCCTAGCAAATGCAAAAAATAAAATAAAAAAGGGACTTTTCAAGATTTGCACCTTAATTAAACAGCTACAGAGTAATTGTGATGGTTAAATGATTTGTTACAGGCAGAAAGGAGGCTCTCTTGGCTGAACACTAACCTTGTTAGATCAGTGCCTCTGACCCAATGTCCCAGATCTTGTCTTGCGAGAAACATGGACTACAGCACTACAACACAAACACACCCGGTAATTGGGTAACCTCTTGTTAAAGTAACCCACCTCAGTCGCTCCACAGATTGCCATCTTGCCAGCTTTGTTGAAAACAAATGTGGCGTACCACAGTTTGTTTGTTTTTTGTTAATGAATAATCGTCAAACAAAAAATAATCGCTATATTAGTCGATAATTAATTGTTTGACTATAATCGAAAAAAACGTTGATAGAGTTATCAGGAGAAAAAAATTTGTTTATGACACTCCTAAAACTGAGAGCCGCATTCTCTATACCGATCGTGCAGAACCTGCACACGCATGCACATACACCAACTACACACAAAAAACAGCGCTGTCAATGGTGACACTCAACCCTTGAAGCAGCTATGCAAGCACTGATGAACACATCATGCCCACACCAAGATGGGACTTACAAGTCGCCATACACACTCATTAATTCACAGCAACTCATATACTCATCACTACACTTTCCCCAAAAAGACAGACAGTGATGCATGTCTTGCACATAAGCCTAATGAGTGAGATAAGGAAAAGGATGGATGGAGACTGTCCTGTTATTGTTATCTAAATGCAAAGGAAGAATTATATTTGTTTATTTGGTTGTTTAAGCTCTTTTCTCCAGAACAGAAAAAGATGCGAATGAGATCATGAATCAATGAGGGGAAAACATGATTCCACAACTAAAAGGCAAATCTGACCGACGAATCAGATTCGACTGTGAAAATTCTTAGTCAGGGACACCCATCTAACATCATCTAATTAATTCCCTCTGTAATTATATTTAAGTTGATGGTTTCATTCACTACACTGTCTTGGGGGAGAACAAGTAAACAGGCTTCCAGATGATTATGAAGGTGATGACAGGAGCACGCTAATAAGACATTAGCTAATATCAAACCTATTTATTAAAATCATGTCAGGTAGTAAGAAGTCAAAACTGGCTTTCTAATGTGAAACTATAGCCATCCTTCTCATGTTGATTTTTTATTTCTACCCTTGTCAAACAGATGCAATGAATTAGTTTAACCAGTGACTTGTCAGTGATCTCAAACTTAAACTTTATGTATTTGTATAGCACCTTTCATACAAAAAATGTAACACAATGTGCTTTACAGGTTGAAGGTTAAAAGATCCGACCTGACTCACTCACTCACACACTCTTTAAAATGTGATATGGCTGGGCACTGAGGAACCAGGTGAGGAAGCTCCTGGGGAGCCCTCAACACCAGGAAGTCTCGCCGCCACAGGGACCACCCCAACCAGGACAGACGGAGGAGCCCATGCTGCGGCCGTAACGCCACGGTGCAGCGCTCCTCCAGCCCATCCTTGCCACTGTGAATATATTCTCAGGTCTTCCTCAGGGTTATTACTATCAGGCATACACACATGAAAGTAATTACTTTGTCAGTATTGTTTTGCGATTGCGACTATTCAAGAATATTCATACAGCGTTTTCATGGCTGTTTAATGCACCTTCTATGACCTCATTAACCACTGTAAATTTTTCACAAAGATTAACTAAAACACATTCTATTTAATTCTACAAACCTGAACTTGAGACTCATGGAGATAATCATATGTCAGTCTTTGTAATGGACCTCTTTCAAGGGAGCCAAGCAAATTTGAATGGTAAAATGAGGCCACAGAAGGAGGTCTCTAAAGTGTGAGAGCAAGATGAACTTAAATGGAAGGTTATTAAACTGTCTTTTATGGCAAAACGAAAGACTTGTCATAATTCTAGTGTCCTGCTGAGAGAAAGAGGCTTCATAGTTAACCACTAGGCCAGTTATGGCACTGAGAGCTCACTATTATTTAATGAAATATTGCAAGCATGAGCTTCTCCTCACTGCAGCTTTTCTATCTCAGTAGGTTATTCCCTTGGATATTTAGGCCTCATGATCTCAAAAGGAAGGTTGTGGAAGGTTAACAACATGGATTTGGATGCAAGAGCCTCATTCAACGCTCTTTGTTAATCTACCATTCAAACTTTCTCTGATGCACTTTGCTGTCCAATCTAACATTTACTTGCTTCAAACAACCTCAACATCCCAATGGCTCACCCCTGTTTTTAAAGGTTTAAAGAGAGAATTATTTAAACCTGTTGCTCTTTTTTGGGGGGGATAAAAATTAACATTTTTTTTAAACTCCAATAAGATTTTAAAGTTTGACATAGCACTGAGACAGAGCTTTTTAAAGTCACAAATGACCTTCTTTTAACAGTCAATGCCGGGGAATGTTCGATCTTAATCCTTTTAGACCTCAGTAAGGCTTTTGATTGTAGATCATGCAATTTTAATTGACTGCCTCAAGCTCTCCGTGGGTATCAGAGATACAGCAATGTGCTGGCTCAGCTACTACATTTCCCACAGAACCTTTTCTGTCACTGTAGGCAGTTTATCATCCTCCTCGCCAGACATAACTTGCGGCGTCCCGCAGGGTTCAGCATTAGGTCCCATCTTTTTCCTTGTATGTTCCCACTTGGCCATAACATCCGTAAACATACTGACTTGAGCTGATAAAAAAAGAGCTTTGAAACTGTATCAGTCTTTTGCATGGCCAAGCAAATGAACAAATCATGGGAATTAAAATTTGTTCAAACAATTCAAAAAAATACTAATCATCCCTTCATCTCCACAAAATCTGATTCATGAGTTCGATTTGAAATGACAAATACTGAGGAGAGGGCGAGGCATTTGACAGATGTCTTCTTTTGGCCAGACAGGTGAGAAGGGTAAAGAGTACCGTTGTGCGACTAGCTGAAAAAAACAAAAACTGTTGTTAACCTTGATATTGTGTTGAGTGTGTTGTTCAACGCTGACAACTCATCAGAGCATCTTTTCACCAGATTTTATTGATTAGCCTACATAATAAGCAGCATGTCAAAGCTTTGTGTATTGTTCTGCCATACAAACCTAGAAAATTTGGGGAAAATTTTGTGTTCTTCTTAGAGTCATTCATTGCCACTTTTAACTTGTTATTCAAACGCTTTTGGCTTCATGTAATGTTTTACTGAAATACCTTTTGGGTTATTTTATTCTCAAATTCATGTATAAAAAATCTTATATTCTGATTGTATCTAGGCTCACCAGTTGCTACACCCACACACTGTTCAGCGCAGTAGAATTCAGACACAATAAGACATTTACTGTGAGGGCCACCATGAGGCCATTCAATAAAGTCTCTATACAACAGTTGTCAGAAATATAGGCTACTGTGTGTTGAATTAAGATGGAGAGACTCATCCCAACCACTCCACCTGAAGCACCAGACTTAATTATTATCTCATTGAATGCATGTTCGCCAAGCTGCATAGACAGTCTCTGCTCATGAGATTTACAATTTGTAGTTTTTTACAATTAGTAGTTTTCAAAAATCACAGATAACATATAAATATAGGCTCAACATCAGAATTTACAGGCAGCAGCTCTATAAAACACACAACAGAAGGACTGTTGGAACAGTGCCTCTGCGAAAATGTCTGTCTTGGGCTGAACCACTGAGCTCCAGGACTCTGACTTATCCCCCCTCAGGAAAGAGACTTTTGCCAGTGGCGGCTGCTGGTCTGTCAAAGAGGGGAAGCTCATTTTCAGCGTATAAAATTTGTGTATGATACTGTATGTACAATGGAAATGGGCTATATCGCCAAGCAAATACCAAGAAATGAGCTGCAGCTTGTCTCTTGATTTCACTTGCAAAATCTATAATGGGACTGAACTCAAGAATCCTCCATGTAGGTTTCAAAATATCCGTTAGTCAAAAAAAGATTCAGCCTTTTGACAGATCCTCCAATCATCACACAGAAACACAGTGTCCAGACCAACCCACTGCTCCGTTCATTCCCAGAGACGCTGAGCGTCTGTGGGAGGGACAAAATCGCAGCATTGACTGTCTAGTTTCGCTGCAGTGAAAAAAACGTTTCTTTCCCGTCCCACTGAAGTCCATGGAGGCTGAGCTTCAACAGGCCTAATACTGTGACAATAAGAAGAAAATCGCGTCAGTCAACCTGCGGTTGATTCGGAACAAACACGTCTCAGAGTTGAACGCATATTTAGTAAATGAAATGTAAACACAACAGTACATATTTGACCATTTATTTTTTGACATATTAAAAGGGAGCAGAGCTTCCCTTGCAGTCTTAGAGCAATCACCTCTGACTTTGGCTGTTACAACAGCCAAACAGACACTACTGGGACAATGGAGGAAGAACTGCCTGGCTGCGTCATTTCAAAGACTAGACAGCAGTAGCACAGTTGGCTGCTGCTTATGAGACAATGACATTGAATAAGCTTGTTTAGTAGGCCCACGTATTTTTCTACTCACTGCTCAATTTTGTGTTCTAGTGTCATCAATGGACTTTTACGCTAAACCTAACCTTTTTTTGTCACTTTCTTTTTTTCCAGATTTATTCATAAATTTCCATAATTTTGTGTGGTAATTTAATTTTGATAAGTAAATTGGTTTCTCAGCAGTTTAATTATGATATGAGGAACTGTAAAGTGAGCTGTCACACAAACCTATTAATGAGTTTTGAGTGAAATATTCCCAGTGCTTTGCTGAATATATGAGTGTGACTACATATTATGTGACAGTCATTGTGGGTTAAAGCATTAACTGATTGCGTGCTTTTTGCATGACAACAACCTTGATAACCTTTTAAGATAACACAACAATACATCAGAAAGCTTAAAGAGACTTAAAGCAGAAGTAAGCGATATTTTTGTGTTAATATAAGTCTTAAATAGTTATATCTTCCGACAGCAATCACTTACATAGAGTGTTTCGACCAAAACACGGGTCTCTCAGTCACTCTGCTCTGATCTGAGCCGAGGAGAAAACTTTTCTTGTATCCTACAAGTTTTATCCAATGAGGAGAGAGAACGTCATGAAGGGCTGTGTGGGATGCGCGTGAATGTGGTGACGTAGGGACGAGGACCAATAGATCCATGACGAGGGCGGGGGCTGCTAACTCCATCGGCTGACAAGAAGTTATGGTGCGTTCAAGGCAACTCGTAACTCGTGTTTTTCTGACCTGTGAAGTCGTACCAGTTTGATCTGGTACGAGTTCACGGGTCGGAAGTTACAAGTGGCCGTTATAGTGCACTTTCACAGGCAACAGGACGGAAAAACACGATTTACGGGTTGCCTGGACCGCTACAAAGTCGTAAGTCGCGACTCGAAGCTGTAATTTACGGTTTCAAAAGCCTACCTGGAACGCAGCATTAACCAAAACGACCGGATCGCTTACTTCTGCTTTAATAGAAACGGCTCAAAACAGTGAGATAAAGTTGACCAGATCATGCCATACTAATCACAAAAAAAACACAAAAAATCACTAGTACACTACCACAGTATACTGAATCGACATCATTAAAGCATCATAACCAGAGTGGGGAATTAGCACCCCCCACTGGCCAAATGTGGGTAAATGTATGAAGTGGTGGGTGAAATTGATCAGGTCACAAGCCACTGTGATGGGATAAATTTTGGACAAAAGATTTTAAGTCATAGAGCATTCAGTTGAGTTGTAAAACGGACCATTTGGGGCAGCAATGTGCCTGTGAGGCCACTTGTCTGCCACAGTGATTATTACTAGTAGTAGTAGTAGTAGTAAAGCCATTGCACACATCATCAGTAAGGCGGTCAACATGAACTGAGATGAGCAGAAATTTCCATACACTCCGTCTGCGATGCGATCCGTGGATGCTGACTCTCTATGACAGCATCATAAATACCTGGATTGGTGATGTTTAGTGTCCCCAGTAACTGATGAAGGTATCTTAAATGAATACCGATATTAATTTAGGAATTAATCATTTGTTTGAGCGATTAGCAGGAAAGATTAGAGTAATAGGGAGATAAGAAACTGTAATCATGCACAATATACTGTAGCATACCAGTACGTTATGCGTGCTGACGTTAGCAAGCCAGCAGCGTGATATTTAACAATATGGACAGGCTACATCCAACAACAACTTGTGCTTTGTTTTAGATATTCAAGAATATTTTATTGATAGGGTGGTGCATGGCGCAGTGGGTAAAGCGGCCGCCCCATGTATAGGCTACAGTCCTCAACGCAGGCGTCCCCGGTTCGAATCCTGCGTCGGGCAGACCTTTCCTGCATGTCATTCCCCCTCTCTCTGCCTCCCCCTTTCCTGTCTATCTCACTGTGTACTATCAAAAAAAGCCAAAAAATAATTATACTTAAAAAAATAATAATATTATTATTTTATTGATCACCAGCCTCCGATGACCAGACAAACGTCAATTACAGCCAGGTCTCTGATTTAGGGTCAAAATGACCAAAATACACAATCCAACAACTCCAAAACGCTCTTGTGACCTCCACATTCACCACGCTATGAGATAATAATGGAACGTTACGAGACTGAGCTTTCAAGGCAAATGAGACTGCATTTTATATTTGATGAGTTTGATGAGGGAAACTAAAATCCCATTAGCCTCCGTAGCATAGCTCTGTGCTGTGCAGCTCGCACGATATGATATCACCAAGTAAACAACAGCCCAGGATTAACCCTAACCCTAAACCTAAACCTATAACCGGTTGGTTATAAGAGCACTCCTGGGCTGTTAATTACTACTTGGTGATATCAGATCATGTGTGCAGCTCACACCTCTGCTCCGCCGTTCTAAAAATAGCTTACACCAACAATTTAAGGTAAGGAACCTACTCCTAAAACTATAGGTATTATGGCAATGGGCCAATTTGCCAAAATGTTGAACTATCCCTTTAAAAAATAAATACAGTGTCTGAAAACTAATTCTAAAAAAAAAATCACTGATACAAATTAAAACTGGATACAGGGAATAGGGATGTAAAGTTTATAATAAACATTTTCATGTGAGTATCGTGTGCTTTTTGTAAGACAAATTACAAACTATACAAAAGTAAGGTTGCTTAATGGTTGCTGGTCCACAATTTGAGTGGTTGGTTAAGCTCAGTCACCACAGTAAATTTAGCAACAACCAGCAGAACAGCAGCAAGTTAGACTGCAGCAGCTAGCACAACACAACCCTCACATCCACTCCACAACTCTTTCCAACTCTTCAGGCTGTAGCTACAGGGTCCCTTTAGCAAGGACAAACTTAGCGAAAAAATCATTCATCTCATCCGCCATCAACATAATAAACTCACCACATAATTCATAAGCAGGCTATCCCACCAGTGTTTTCTAACGGCGTGTTACCACCAAACACGATGACAACCTCAGTCCATCATTGTAGGCCACTATGAGCCGCCGCATACCAGAGGTGATACAGGTGTACAGAAAGATCTAAATAGGGATGTTAAACTGTGTTTTTTCTTAACTTATGTTTCTTTTATGCACACGTCAAATAAGAATTTCCACTGCTTTTTGCAGGGGACAATAAGGGTTTTCTGATTCAGATTCTAGCTTAATATGCAGTAATAGAGGTTAACAGAGCCAACAGCAATTCCTGTTAGCATTAACATGACCTACCTTGTTGTAGTGGCTGTTCAATGGCTGGCTTCAAGTTCACCTCTGTGGCTGACGGATATGTTGTTGGTCCTTGAACGACTGCATCTTGAACGAACGTAGGTGATAAAAAGCAAAAGCATCTCTTCTTGAACTGACATTAGATTGTCCTCGACAAGCTAGCTAGCTAAATAACAGACCAGCAGCAGTGGCGGTAACACCAAGTGTTAGAAGCAGCATTGGAGATTACACTGGATGCGGAACGGCTTCCGAACTGTTCCGCCACGATACGTTTCTATTTTTGTCAGTGTGTAAGCAGTTACAGTACATCCATGGCGGTGCAGAGGGAAACAAACGACTTGAAAGGCCCGCCATTTTTAAAAAGGTGCGTTCATGTAAGTTAAGGTAAACAGAGCATTTCACCTGCAGGCTGCGTTCACTGCAGTCACTGACGGCTGTATTGCACACAGTTGCATTTATAGGCTACCATTTGAAATATGAAGATTCACCTACCGGTAATCAATAAAAACAAGATTTATTTATGAATTGATTCATGACTTGTGCTTCTTCAGGGTTTATGCATAATAGGCCTACATTATCCATAACTTAACATTTTGTGGTTATAGCCTAGGCTACACATTTTCACTTTTTTTTTTTAACTCTTCTCTTGTGTTTAGGCCTATGTGGATTCTTTATACAATTTGTAGGAATTATTTCATTGGTAGTTTTTATTTAAATCCTGCTGAGATCAAAACATTGTATTTTTCAATACATTTTGTGACTCAGAGACAGTCTGCAGGTGTTATTTCTTTCCTTGATGCAACTATTTAAAAGCCTCACTTTTCTACTTGATGTGCTTATGGGCCTATGATTGCACAATTTCATTTACGAGAAAAAAAAAAATCTGTGACCTGCTTGCCTGGCTTTTTACACAGAGCAGTAGCCTATAATAGCCTACAGCAGATGAGTGTATATCCGGCAATGACTTATTGTTGCAAATATTTGTGTCTGTTTTTGTGCAAGATTAATTAAAAAGGCAAGAGTTTTCCATTTTTCTACATAAACATATCAGTAACTTAAGAAAATGTTGTTAGTGTGATTAAAATGAGAATCAGTATGGATAACAAGTTCATTTGTAATGTGCATTGGAAATAAGGTTCATTTTCAGCATTCTTCATATAAACTAATCAGTGGCTTCTGTCAAGTATTTTTTTAAAGAATAAAATATTGAGGTTCTCTATCACAAATGTATGTTGCCACTCCTGTATTTTGACTCGTGCTATAGTTTTTCTTGCAACGTTAATTGAAGTAGTATGGGTTTTGCAGACAAAACTGGGTATAGCCGAAACCTGTGTGTTTGCGTGTGCATACATAATGTGTGTGCACAGGCACTCATGCTCACGCTTCATGCCACCCCACCATAAGTCACAACCATTTAAAAATGTCTGGACACACCCGTGAAACTAATGGATACCACAGCAACAAAAACTGAACAGTTGGGGCATTGTTTAGCTAGGTGCCTCATATGTAAAGGCTACAGTCCTCGCTGCAGCCCCGTATCGTGTCCTGACTCTGGCATCCCCTGCATGGCAATCCCCCTCTCAATTAAAGAAAGATACTTAAAAAAAACACCTAACAGTTTTCTTCTTCTGGTAATTACACCAACATTTTCTCCCCATTGACACGTGTGAGGTGAACTAAAATAAGAGAATGTTAAGGTAGCATTTTAATGGGAGTAACATTTCCTGAGTTGAAAACAGTTAGCCTTGACTGAGCAGGTTATGAGATACCTTATAATGGACATTTTCAGTCACATTGTCGGCACTCTACTGAATGCAATTGGATACAGATCTTCAAGGCATTCATGCATCCTTTGGGGCTAATGGAGGACATTATGTGCCTCTTAAGTTAATTATTTTAATGCAAATGTTCACTGGTTCAAATTGATCACTGTTTTGGGCTTAAGTACTTGTAAAAAGGAATTTAACAGGGCAACAGCTTAAAGTAAAACTTTTTCTTCATTATCACATTCCAGTTAAAACAGCATTCCCAACACATTAAAATTATATAATTACAGGGCTGCAAATTCTCCTTTGCCACATGGATGTGTCTGTAGCTCATAGGTTCTCAGATACTAAAAAAGAAAATAAACATGTTTTGATTCTGATTATTTATATTGTGCTCCAATATAGACAGAATGTATGTCTGGTCAGATAGCTCTGGACCCATTTTTGTTTCTTGTCCTCACAGAGAATGATTGTTTTTGTTTCATGGGTTCATCGGGAAAGGTTGTGGATAGCTACAGTACAACAAAATGGACATGGGCACTTATGATCAGTGTTTAAGAGTTCGAGATCTGAATGTTGAGTAAAGAATGTGTTTGATGTGGATTTTTGTCAAACAGTATTCAGGTAAATGATGTGATGCAACAAATGTAAAGTGGTGTAACTGGTATTTTTTCATAAAAATCTGACTATATACAGGAAAATAAATCTGGACTCAAATGTAATTCACTTTTGCAATGCAACTGTTTTCTTGACAAATTTGTACATAATTATTCAATTAATTAGGGGGAAAGGCAGTGGTTATATGACTGTTCAGTATTAAAGCAGATATCAGTGGAATGTTTTTGTTAATATAAGTCCTAAATAGTCCTATTTTCCGTCAGCAATCACTTACATGAAGTATTTCAGCCTAAACACGAGTCTCTCCGTCACTCTGCTCTGCTGTAACCCGAGGAGAAAATTTTCCTTGTGGGATACAAGTGTTATCCAATGAGGAGAGAGAACGGCATGAAGGGCTGTGTGTGCAGCCAAGGGATGCGCGTGAATGTGGTGACGTAGCACGAGGACCAATTGATGCCTGACAAGGGCGGGGGCTGCTAACTCATGGTGCGTTCAAAGAAACTCGTACTTTGTGTTTTTCCTTCCTGTGAAGTCATACCAGTTCAATCTGGTACGAGTTCACGGGTCGGAAGTTACGAGTGGCCGTTATAGGGAACTTTCACAGACAACAGGATGGTAAAAACACGAGCTACGGGTTACCTGGAACGCTACCAAGTCGTAGTTGTGACTTGAAGCTGTAACTTACGGTTTCAAAAGCCTGCCTTGAACGCAGCATTAGCCGAAACGGCCGTGAAGCTGATATCTGCTTTAACAAAATTGTCATTGTGTCATTCTTTTGTGGGTAGCTACACCAGTTGACATTTTCAGGAGCATTCAGTCTTACTTTTGTTAATAGATGGTTCAAATGTAATTTCAGATGACATAAAACCAACATGAAACCAAATCTAGATTTATATCTGATGCATGCTTTTAAAACATTTTTTAAAGATATTACTGAATTGGTCATCTTGGCAACCCTTATTTTTGCCTGATTCTCTGAACTCAAAACCTTTTGATTTGCATCGTAATCAGACAGAATATCACAGGGCGAGTTTTACACACAGTGGGATCGTGAAGGCGCTGTGTCCAAAAGTGAAATAATGTCATCACCATGTGCCGTGCAAGCGGGTAATGACCTGAGTTAGCCATCAGGTTATGTGCTTTTTTTAATACTGGGAGGCCAGTGTGATTATTTTTTCTCTAACGTTAACAATCATCTCCTTGTTTCTGTTAGAGGAGCCTTGACTTCCCCTCACTGGGGATCTGTAGAAATTCAGCCTCCTCACCCTCTTTCTTTGATGCTGTCCCCTGAGTCCCAGCTGCTTGATTTAAACCATTTGGCTTGTTATATTGTGAGGTCAGGTGTTAACAATTCACTTCTTCTGAAGGGGCTGACTCGCCTGAAATTCAGAAATGAGTTTTTTGCCAAAAAACCCTGAGTGTGGCGGTACAGGCTCTGCTTACCTCCTTGTGTCCTCAAGCGAAAACAGCATATGTGACGTCAAGCTATATATACCGTTCACACCACTCTTGCAAATTATCAAGTGAGAGTATAGGCTACAGTGAGTATTTGCTCATAACAGCCGTGAGAGGGCTGATATGACAAATCATTTGGGAAATCTCAGCTCCATATAGAGATCCATGGTGAGCTCAGCAAATGCTGTGTGTTCTGCCACACACACACACACACACACACACACACACACACACACACACACACACACACACATATTGCCTCTTCCGTCTTGTCTAATGTTTCTCATTAAAGATCTCGCTCCTCATGTCAGTCTCTGGTCCTTTCTGAGATCCCAGCTCCTCCATCCTTGAAATTGAAGGCTGGAGTGAATCTTATCGCCTCTCATTAGCTTCATTCCTATTCTCTCTGGCTCCCTTTATTGCCCGATGTTAACCTTCTCACTTTGGTGGCATTCATGGAGAAGTGGTGTCCTTCTTTCAGAGGAATTATGAGCTACGGCTGGCAATATTTCACCACACTGATCCCTGACATCTAATTTGATCCCCAACAGAAGGAGGTTGTCTGCATTGTGCCTGGGTCCTATTGCCACACCTAATTTAATTTCTTATTAATTGTCATACATATCCATTTTGTGTTGAGGAGACCTGCTACAATAGGAGTGCATGTGTAGTTTAATATGCTGCATTTTAGGGGGATTGCTGCTGAGGAAAATGCACTGAGAAAGGCACTGTTGGGTGTTCTTGGCTTGTAAATCACAAAACCGTCTGAACCTAATTGTCTGACGAGGAATTGGGTAATATTCAGTTCCACAGACTTTGAAATCAGCAGCAATTTGAGACACAGAAAATGTATACTAATTATGCTGTTGGATGAATGCATTTCCAAAACCATTGCCTTATGCTTTTGTTTAGTGTGATTGATGTAAATAAATGGGTCTTTCTTTTTCTTTTCTTTTTTCAATCCCCAAACAGAAGAGCTGACTCTGCTCCTGTCTGACAGCTGGAGTCGGGAGATGTCTGTTGTTGTGAAAACGTGCTCCTCTGAAAATGTCTTTCCTCTACAGACTGCTGTGATGCTGTGTCCACACACAATCAAAAGTTTGGTCCCCATCCAAAAAACACATAATCTTAATCTTAATCAAGCAGTATGCACACAGATTCAGAGTTACAATGCTCAGAGATTGTGCTTGTGTGAGGGAACTGACAGGCTGAGGTCTCCGCAACTCTTTATTGATTTGTATTGACACTGAAGCCTTGCCATAGCCATGACACCTGGAAACACTGTATGTTTTTTTTTTTTGCCCCACAACTGATGCTTCTCAGTTTGTTTTTATATCTGCCAATATCTTTTTTTTAATTTCTTCAAAGATATTATGTGGTTTAACTGTATAACCTTTAGTCATCTAATTTTTAAGTAATTTTGAATTCCTCTGTCTTCTTTATATTTTATTTGCTCATTTATTTGCCTATTGAGTTTCCTTGCCTGACCTACAGGAACACTGCACACGATTTAGCATTTCATTTCCACATCAAACTGTCAACTTCTCTGCTGCAAAGCTATTTTGAAAAGCAGTTTTCCTTTACTTCTATGTAAATAGTGCCTTTGTCTGTGGATTATAAATGGATCTCCCGAACTGACTTTTTGAAACAAAAATGTCGAACAAAGGAACTTTTCTGCAGCATGCCAGAAGTTCAACATAAGTTCAACATGTTCCCAAAACTCTATTGTATTTCTCTACCTGAAAACTATGTAAAATTATGTCCTTTTATTGCTGACTTCTGTCATATGTTGTGTAAAGAATGGCATAAGAAAAATAAAACCAGTGCCAGAGAAAAGGAAAAAAAACAATAACTATAATACCTGTTCTGTTTCTGTCACTTCCAACCCACAAGCTGCCCACACAAATTCATTGCTATCCATATTTTTTCCTTTTAACTTTAATTCATCCAGGATTTCTGCTGGATAAACACAGTCTCTTTGAGCACCGTCTTGCTCCACATTCATATGATTGTATGCAGTCATATGCGATGCCGAGGAAAATCACTCTGGATATGCTTTTTTCTGTCATTATTTTCTTGTTTAGCACCTTTTAAACTGTTCTTACCTCATATGCTCCCATTATGTATATAGTATCATGTATAGCCATGAACAGTTCAAGGTTGAACTGTTCTGGGTTGTAAAGGATGTACTTTATACACAAGAACTGCAGCCAATGTAAGAAATAAAACTATAACACATTTTATTAACATATAAAGTGCTTTACTCCGTCGCCTTTCGTAGGGAGTGTTTGTCATTGTAAATCACTGAAATCAAAGTTTGGATGTTTTCAGCTTCTGTCCTCTGTCTCTGTCTGTTCATATGACATTTTTGTTTGTTTTAAGACTGTAGACTTGCTGCTTTAGTATTCACTTCACTGCCCATCTATCTTCTTACAGCTATTTTTTTTTTTTTTTGCCTTGGAGGTGTCTTATGGTAGTTAAACATGCACTGGGAAGTAATTCTCCAAGCTTGGATGCATTATCATGCTTTGATGAATAATTACAGGTACTGAAAACTAATTGTATTTTTTCATTAAACAAGATATCAGTGTAGCATGCTTGTGTACCCACATCAATTAAGTTGAACAGGAAACTTGTTGGTGTCAGCTTCTAGCAAAGTCCCACAGAACTAGTATTTTGACTGTGTTTTGCATCCCTGGTAGTGTTTCAGACTGAAATAGGATTCTGTTGTAGGACATGCAGCTCAAGGAGGGAGCGATCAAAACTTGGAAAACTCTGAGCTTAAAGCAGAAGTAAGCGGAATGTTTGTGTTAATATAAATCTTAAAGCAGATATCAGCTTCACGGCCGTTTCGGCTAATGCTGCGTTCAAGGCAGGCTTTTGAAACCGTAAGTTACAGCTTCAAGTCACAACTACGACTTGGTAGCGTTCCAGGTAACCCGTAGCTCGTGTTTTTACCATCCTGTTGTCTGTGAAAGTTCCCTATAACGGCCACTCGTAACTTCCGACCCGTGAACTCGTACCAGATCGAACTGGTATGACTTCACAGGAAGGAAAAACACAGAGTACGAGTTTCTTTGAACGCACCATGAGTTAGCAGCCCCCGCCCTTGTCAGGCATCAATTGGTCCTCGTGCTACGTCACCACATTCACGCGCATCCCTTGGCTGCACATACAGCCCTTCATGCCGTTCTCTCTCCTCATTGGATAACACTTGTATCCCACAAGGAAAATTTTCTCCTCGGGTTACAGCAGAGCAGAGTGACGGAGAGACTCGTGTTTAGGCTGAAATACTTCATGTAAGTGATTGCTGACGGAAAATAGGACCATTTAGGACTTATATTAACAAAAACATTCCACTGATATCTGCTTTAAATAGTTATATCTTCCGACGGCAATCACTTATAGTGTTTGGTCCGAAACACGGGTCTGTCAGTCACTCTGCTCTGCTGTAAGCCGAGGAGAAAACTTTCCTTGTATCCTACAACCTTTATCCAATGAGGAGAGAGAACGGCATAAAGGGGCGGTCCTCTCTGTGTGTGCACGCCTAGGGGGCAGTTGCATAGACTAAGGAGGACGCACGTGCATGTGGTGACGTAGGGATGAGGGCGGGGACTGCTAACTCCATCCGCTGACAGGAAGTTAGCCAAAACGACCGGATCGCTTACTTCTGCTCTAATATTCAGCTGAATTCTTGTGAATGACTAAACTGAAATTACCCAGGGTTATAACTGTGGTGTTTTGGGAAAATGGAAAACGATTTACTCCGTGAAACTCAGATAGGGGGAAACCTGTAATACCACTGAAGATTCTAATGTTTGCATAATGTATTAATGAAAAAACATAAATCTGACATTTTTAATCAGATTGTGACTGCATCCAAGTTCACACCAAGTAAGACAAGTGTAATCCACCACAATACACAACAGTTGGGAAGACTGACAGCAACAGCAGTGCACAGTGATACAAAGTGAGGTTATATTAGGCTAAATGCCAAGTAGCATCGGCACCAAGTATACATTATTCTGTATACAGGGTTAGGGTTACACAATGTGTAATATAAGATGCAGCCAGGTTGGTGTGGGTTGCTTTATCATTAATGAAGTCATATTCAACCCAATATTGACTTTGTAGAGCATAATGACTTTAATACAATGATGTGGAATAACAGGCTATGCGTACGTGGTGAACTATTTGTCTTTATTCCCTGGTATTTTGGTGTAGAAATATTTTAGCTCAGAGTCTCCAGGGGTGTTACCTTTTGGGACAGATTGATAACCAAAGGGATGACTATTAACCTCCAGTTACGCTGAAAGCAGGTGATGCAGGTAGAGACAAACTGTTCTGTGATCAAAGACAGGTCAGGTCGGCGGAAATAATGATTGTCTTTTTTGCCTGTGATTTCTGCAGGCAAAACAAATGTCGCTTTTTGCATTGCAGACATGTAGATCAGCTGAAAAAATAGTTTGACCCAGTCAAATAGAGTGAATAGGTAATAATTCATGTTGCTTGTTTCGCCATAATATGGTTTACAGATAAAAATCAATCAGCTTACCTCAAATTCAAGCTAACATCCGTTAGAATTGGATATTTTTGTCTTACGGTTCTGACTCTTTTCATATCACTGTAAACATTTGTTATGTAGCAGTGAATCACAGGGAAATTATATTAATTTGCATAATTTTCTGGAGTGCAACCTGACATACTGTTCCTTCTATTGCCAGCAGATACCTCTATAGAATAGACTTTGTGGCCTTTAGTTCAGACAGTTTTATTTTTTTGACAAGGACATTTCCAAGTGACGCACTATTTTTTCAGTCAGCTTGCATATTTACCAGCCATTTCTGAGAGGGATTTAATGTAAGTTATGGCAAGGTTATCGTTCTCGAGTCTGTTAATTTAATCGTTCCACATCTGTAAAGTAGTCTGTGGTCAAAGTTACTGAGGCCACAGACAATGAGATCAAAACAGTGTGAGGATTGTATCTTAGACAGATAGGAGGATTAAAAAGAGAGATGGCTGTATGACTGCATAACAAATCAAGTCATTGTCGTGAAAGGACAATTCCCTCACTCACGACCACACACGCACACACACACACGTGCTCATGCTGTTGTGTGTCTGTGTTTGTTCCAGGGCTAGAAGCAGTTCCATGTGTTATGACAGCAGGCCTTGACATTAAACAAACTTTGCCTACATTAAACTTTGCCCGAATCAATGGGCTCTTGCTTCATGAAGTGTGCCTCCATTAAAGCACTGTGAACTATTTACTGAATCGTCGTCACTCGTCAGATTAAATCTGAAAGGCTCTGCAAACAAAGTTCCAGCTTTCCCAATTGATGTGAAGGACACAAGAAATGGTTGCAGGTGCATATAAGTGTTTAACTAATTAGTTAGTAATTGTAGATGGAGAGCATATGGATCCCTGCCTATTACCATTTCACATTTACAATAAAGCCAATTTTGTAGAAAGCTACATGTTCAATTTTCAAATGAAAATGTCACTAAAAAATGACTGGCAGGTACTCATTATAGTGATTCAGTTCAACAAGACTAAAGGTCTAGCCCCAGTAGCAGCCCCGAGAGGCCACACTGTTCATTACACCTTGCACTGTGACAAATGGAAAAAAAGAGTCAGATTTGTAGATATTCAAATTTTGTCTAAGACTTCACATTTTTTTGATACGGGTGCGTGAACATGTTTTGCACCACATAGCTATAGCCTACTGCAACAATAGTAGCAAAAATGTGAGCGTGCCAGTTTTTTAATCTTTGAAATAGGTCACCCGTAATTAAGAATTTATTAAGGTGAAACTGTTGTGTTTGTGGGAGAAAAGGAATCTACAAGTAGCTACACAAGTCATTGAGCTCTGTGACCTCTAATTTACTGATATGGTAAATGTTAAATGGATGGACTTGAACTTACTGTAGCCTATAGTGCTTTTCTATTCTCTAGTCTAGGACCACTCAAAGTGCTTTACAAGGTTGCATTCACCCTTTCACACACATTCATACAGCACTGGAAACAGTGCTTGAAAGCTACACATTCATACTGTACACCCAATGCACACATTGGGGGGCAAGTGTGGGTTCACTCTGGATTTCCTTGTGTTCTTGCCCAAGGACACTTTGACATGCAGCCTGGAGGAGCCGGGATCGAACCACCGACCTTCCGGTTAGAGGACGATCCACAGCAACAAAGCTATATGACTAAAGATTACACTGTTACAGGTGCTCAAGAATCTTGCACCAAAAACAGCTTCATATCAGCCCTGTCAAACCTGGAAAAGTGTGAGCCAACACTGGCACTAGAATAAAGATCATAGGGGTCACCAAAAACAGAAGCTGTGTAGAGAGTGACTGGTCACGGATTAAGTAAAACATATTCCCATAGCCACACAAACATAATATAATCCTGCTAATGAGTTTCTAAGACATGTTCCTACCTATTACATGTCTTATTCTCAGTAAGTGTGTCATACAGTAGTAGGTGCTCTTTGCATCAGCATACAAAAGTGCACATCTGCATACAAATGCGAGTCATCTTCCTCTGACGCACCAGATGCTTCTTCTGCTGTCATCTTAAAGTTACACCGGTTATCTCGGCACGGCTCGACTCTCTCTTATCTCTGACCCACTGTGTGGAGGGACGGGCTTGGCTGAAAAAAGCCGCCTGATTCGCTGTTTTCTCCGGATACTGAAACCCCCGCGTACACTAACTGCACATGTGCCTGTGATGTGTTGATGCCGCCTCTGTCCCTGAGCTCTGAGCAGCAGCAGCAGCAGCAGCGGCAGTAGTCAGTACTCGATTGGTTTCGTCTGAAGAAACCATGGCAGACCAAGAGGATAATGTTACAATTCCTAAGTTCAGCTGCCTTCTCCAAATGGACCCCTACCTCAAAACGTACGAGAAGGACTTCCAGCGGAGGTAAAAACACGGCTTAAACGGCGTTTTTTGGTCACGGTGTGTTGTTAAAATCAGTCCCCGGTGAAGCTAACAGACAGGGCAGGCTCACTGTGGCGTTCGTGTCTTGAATTAAAACACACAAATACAGAAAACGACGTTTGTAACAGCAGACAGTCGCATTCAGTGCCCTGTTTGACATTCTAAATGAGGGGAGGTCGCACAGAGTCTTGCCCCCCCGCCCCTGTCTGATGTAGCAGTAGCAGCTAGCTGCTAGCTTGTCTCCCCAGCCTGTTGCTGAATAACACGCACGCTTTACAAAGTGTTCATCTCATGTAAAATTAATGACCCGCCACATGGAAAGGCTTTGCATTTTATGTGCGTAGTTGCTGACGGAGTCGTGGAGTCGTCTCTCTCAACAACTTCCTATGTTTGACAGTCGGGGACGTGTTCCTCGGTCAGGTGACGTCCACGTTGCGTGCTGAGGTCAGACAGTGTTGACTGAGCCGGAGCTGGTGCATCGCTGTGGGCCAGCATCACTTCACTCTCTGTGGGCCTCGGTCCTCATTGTTAGCCGCCTTGCAGTGATTGTCTGCACTGGCTGTTATCGAAGCATCATTAGTTATCCTAAATTGTGTGTGTGTATGTGTGTGTTTTAATATAATGGGATTAAAATCCAGAGTTTCGGACGCGTCCAACTAGGAGCACATACTGTACAGTAGCTGATTGGTTTGCTTCCTGCAGAGTGAAAGGCTTTGCGTTATAAATAACCCCTCAGACATTAATTGACTTTATGCAGTACTCATATGCTGCATGATTTCCCCCCCTTCAGCCTCGATTTGGCCTCCATAGAAATTAATTATTAGGGTGGAAGTCTTAAGTAGCTGACGCTGTATGTGTGGTAGCAGTAATTGTGCAGCAGTGTGTGTGTGGGTGTGTGGGTGGGCTAGTGCATTTATTAATCTGGATTTTTTTCCATCATAAATTCCAATCACATTTCCCTACACTTGCCAGAGCTATGATGGTTGATGGTATCAAGCTACACGCAAGACTAGAATATGTTTTCATGATGCATGTTCTTAATTGAGTCATATATTTTTGCCAGTAATGGAGGAAACCAATGCAGAACGTTCTGATAAATAATATAACAGCATTTTTTGGCTCTCTGGATGATGTCTTAATAGCTGTGTTTGAGATTGATATAATTTCTCATCAAAGCTGTTCTGAATGAACCAGAATCCTGCTTCATATCGTAATTGGAACCTTTCTTGGCCTGCGAAGTAGGCTACCTGATTTGTTTTTTAATTTTTTGTTTTTCATTCAGGCGAATTGTCCAAGTGTCTTAAAACATGATTTATTATAGAGAGGCTCACCAAACATTGATTAGCCTACATTTAAAAATACACACCCAGGAGAGACAGAACATACAAAACCTCTTAATAGAATCAATTTTAATTAACTGAACTTGAATTTCATAAACATCAGTTTTGCTAATTAGTCAATTCAGCGACCCCATAGGCCTGTTTATTATTCCCTGTCATTTTTCTCACCCAAAGGATGCAAAAATAATATATTGACTATTCACTGGGAAATATAGCGTGAGTAGCCTACCTAAGCAAATACATTTTGAATAAAAGTGTAGACTTGATTTCTTGCATTACTTTAGATTGACCGGAAAAGAACCGGCATTTGTCTCTCAGTGGTAAAAGCACTGACCTTGTGTCTAGACTTATCCTCAAAAGTAAATAGGGCCACTCTGTGAATCAACAGATGATGCAGTCTCACACTTTTTTTTTCAAAGTTGACTGATGTTCATTTGTTTTTGGAGATTCTCTGAAGATAAACAGACGGTAGTCTGCTAGAGTGAAGAGATGCACAATGACTGAGTTGCAACATAACAGCTCGAGTTAATGATAACGCAATGCTGATTTCACAATCCTGACTTTGTCTTTGAAATTCTGGATAGAGGGCCATCTGGCTCCCAAAACAACAGTGTAATTCTTCAGCTCAACTCCCCATCTCATGTCAAATTAGCTTTACCTACTGGATTCAAAAAAAAAAAAAAAAATGTGGGTAATGTTTTTTTACTTACAGGCTGACAGCGATAATGATCTGTTCACATTGCTGCAGTGCCTGCTCACTGAAATTAGGCTTTAAAACTCTGCTTAGGCGCCATATAGTTTTATCCATTTTCATTACCATGTCAGATCTTGTCTTTAATGTGGCAGGTAAGGGACCACCTGCTTTGTATTTGAAACATGTGAGCAGGGCTCGAGCCTTTCAGAGAGATGAGCGTGTCAGTTCCATCTCAGACACAGCTTGGGATTGCTAGGCTTCACCGAGCTCTAGACGTGTCTCAAACACCTGTCTCACTGATGAAAGTTGCACATAAATTATTTTACATGTAGGATCACTGCTGTGTGAAGGTTAATTCTTGGTAAGCCCCATGGTGTTCTAAGGCCCAGCGTCCAAGCACCATATCATGAAAACAGGCATAGAAATCAAGAGCTTTCTCAGGCTGTGGCATCATGCTGAGTCCCCTCACTGAGCTGCACAGTGATAAGAATTCAGCTGGCTTATCAGAAGGAGACCTATGACCACACACATTGATTCTTTAGATTTCACCGCTATGTCATGGCTCAAGGCTATCCACATCACAGGATTGTTGAACTCTGATTCACACCCGTTACAGCCGCCATGCTCAGATGGTTAGAATTATTCCAGTATATTTTGCACACGTCCCAATCTAATTAGTCACTTAGTGGCTACAGGCAGCTCCTATTTTATTTAATCAGGATCCTAGTTTCAGATTGATTGTGAGAATAACGGTTGATGCTGCACGCAGGTTACAGCCCTAGTGAGCAGTGCTCTATTGACATGCTTCATTATTTACCCTTCCTGTTGCGCAAGTATGCAGGAAGTGCTGCTAGGATTTTTGCTGCACATGGCACCATGTATCTCCTAAATTGGACCAAATGAAAGCGGGAGCATGGGGACTGCTGCTTATTACGGCAAATAGTTTTTTTTTTGCAAAGACTTGAGTATGTCATCAGAACTCATTTCAAAGTGAAAATACCGCATAAGTCTGAGTCTCATGCTTGTGGTGGTGATGCAATATATTTAAAGCAAAAGTGATTATTGACTTTGAAGTGATAACTACCAATGCATGCGCTCTGACTGAATAGTAATGAGCTAAAAAACAGGAATTAAAGATAAGTGGAAAAAACGCAGCCCACAGTTAATAGGAATTATTGGAATGACTGGATTAAATTTCTTAAAGTGCCTGTTGAATTATAATGAATGAATGTTTTTTTTTTCTTTTGAAGGTAGCTTTGGCAGTATTTATTCTACCAATCCCCTTCTTCAGGGTCAACAGTGGGGTGAAGTCAGCAGGGAATTGTAGCTCTCATCAATCAACCTACCTACAAATGCACAGGTCCCTCTTTCCCCTCATTAATGCACTTGGTCATAGACAGACAGTAATGACATTATTTGAAAGTCACCTTCCTGCTGGGCTGTAGGGAAGCTCTTTAGGCAAGCTGAGGTCAGAACACTGAGGTGCTTTCCTTACTTGTGCCTCAACAGGCTGATGCAGACTGTCCTGACACTTCTGTGCTTCAGCTGTCGCCATCAGTCATACGCAACACAACAGACCCGAACATTCACTCTAATTTTAGATGCATGATTGTCTAACAGTGAGTGTCTAAACATGTTACAGAGGGGGGATAATCTTAAAGGGTGATCTATTATCAGATGTGAACTTATAAACTCACAAGCTCACATATAATACATATATGTCAGGGGTCGTGTAAATTTATATGTAAATCAGTGTTTCCTCTACATTCATTTAGGAGTGGTGGGCCGCCATATAGCCGCCACTCCTTCAAATTTCTTTCTTTTAAAAAAAGAATTGTCGCAAATACACTACGGCTCCACCTTCACAGCAGAGTCCTGCACTGGGTCGGGTACTCGCAAGTACGAAGGTAAACTACATAAATATCTTGCTCAGTATCAACTCTTTGCACCTCGTCTGCACCTTGATGATGGACCACAGCGTGTTTTTCCGCAGCATCATTTAACTCAGGTGACAGAATAACAACAGTTTCAGTACAGATCAGTTTGTCTCACAGCCACTCATTAAAAAAATACTAGCGGAAACACTGTGTAAATTTTAGCATTTTAGCTATAGCTTCCAGGTCATGTGATCAATTGACTCAAAATCAGTTTGGGATCATAGTACACTGGTTGCATGAGATACACCTCTTGTTGTTACATTTTACATCTGTTGATAATTTTTTATTAAAGCAGAAGTAAGCGATCCGGTCGTTTTGGCTAGAGCACTGGGAAAGTGCTCTAGTTTTGGCTAACTTCCTGTCAGCCGATGGAGTTAGCAGTCCCAGCCCTCGTCCCTATGTCACCACATTCACGCGCATCCCTTGGCTGCACACACAGAGAGGACCGCCCCTTTATGCCGTTCTCTCTCCTCATTGGATAAAGGTTGTAGGATACAAGGAAAGTTTTCTCCTCGGCTTACAGCAGAGCAGAGTGACTGACAGACCCGTGTTTCAGACCAAACACTATATAAGTGATTGCCGTCGGAAGATATAACTATTTAAGACTTATATTAACACAAACATTCCGCTTACTCCTGCTTTGATTTCTATATGTAAATCTTAGCATTTTTTAGCCATTTGGCACTCGGATGCCACCCAAGCTGAGTGAATAGCCTAGTCTACTACCTAGAGTACTGATATTGGCTACAGCCCTAGAAAGGAGCAGGATGAAGAAAATGTATATAGTAGGTAGGGAGATAAAAGCTCAGGAATATGATGGCAGAGCAAATCCCTGTCCTAAAAAGTAATTAAAATCATTTCAAAATCAAACATGATACACATGGTCAGCCAGTGCAAGGATGTTTGCATGCTTGTTTGAGTGATGTGAACACATTTTTTTGCATTGAGCTACTGTAGGAGCCATGCAGCATTTTGAACTTCCTGTGGGCAGTGGATTGATTTCTGACTGAGACTGGTACAGTACATAGGGAGTTGCAGTAGTCAAGAAGGGAAGAAATAAAAGCAAGGAAGAGCTTCTTCAGATAGCCTACATGGCTTGCTAAAATACTTAACCTTGGCTATATTTCTCAAACGATAAAAACATTACTAAACAACTTTGTATACCCAGGGTTCCAAATCCACATACAAATCTTGTTGAAAACATTATTTGCTAGTTCACCTATTTGCCATGATTTAAGTTCTTTTATATATGCTGATTGTGTTGCATTATGGAAAATAAAACTGGACCCACAACTGAACCCTGTGGGATACCACAGAATAAGTTGGCAGGGAATGAAACAGGGCCAGCTGTTGAGACAACATCTACTAGCCTACATATGGCGCGTTTCCACTAGCGCGCTTCGTCTCGGCTCGGCTCGGCGACCAGGTACACTTTTGGTATCACCTCAGCCCTGGTTCCAAGCGAGCCGAAGCGTTACTAAAACGTGACGTCAGCTGACTGCCTTCCACTGATTGGCCGATGAGTGTCGTCACTGGAAGCGTCATAACTGCGCGACGACCGACAACAGAAATGTTCCTGCTGAAGCCTGTTATTACGTGACTTTATTAAGTTTTAATATTTTTTCATGCTAGAAAGTAACTGTTTAGATCCCCATGTGCGGTTAGTTTATCCAAACGACGGCTGTTTAGAAGTTTGCCCCGATGTTTTTCGGAGAAGTGAAGCTCCAGGTCCGAGCAGCGACCGCGACATCATAGAGGCAGCAGCCCGGCTCCTGACGTGCTCCGCCGGCCAGCCTACGGTCGTCACCCCGGGGGAGAAAACGACCGCTAATTAACTTAACCGATGGCTTTTAGAGGTTTACCACCGGCTGGTTAAACTCTTTTTAGGGGATAGGCTAAATGTTGGTCTCATTGATGAAATCTAACAATTGTGGCTGTAGCAGAAGTTTGTTTGTGGTTAGACAGAAGAGCAGCACTGCCTTGGGGTCTGTACGCACAGAAAACACCACATTTACATCAATAAATAAATGTTTTACAATGAACCAGGCCGATCTCAGAGCTGGCAAGACTCTCCGGTAAGGCATATTGAACGGTTAAATGCCGTTAACAGGACGAGAGCAGTCAAAACGGCGGTTTAAAGCTAGCTACAGCGAGGGTAGGTTCACTTCCTGTTTACAAAGTAAAAGCACCAATTCTATCGTAATGGCTTTCCTTATGATAAAAGGTAACGGGTATTTTATTTTGTGAAGATAACCGGAAGTGCGTTGCTCACTACGGCTAGCTTTAGTAAGTAGTAGTAGTAGTATTTAGTAATGCCGACTTCGTCGAAACAAAATTGTAAACGGTTGGTATTTTGTCAGATTTTCAACACGTTGGGGATCTAAACGACTACTTTCTCGCCTGAAAATGTTTCAAATGTTGCTAAAGTTTTATATTTACAGAGTTTAGAGCGCGCCGTGTAAATGACGTCATGGCGGCACTAGTGATACTCAGTTGTAATGGAAACACAACCCAAACCGAGCCGTGCCGAGCCGAGCCGTATCGAGCCGAGCCGTGCTAGTGGAAATGCGCCAATAGATGGGACCTGAACCAATTTAAGGCCCCGTCAATGATTGTGTAAGATTGAGTCAATAGAAGGTCATTACAAACTTTACAATGACCTGTCTCAATTCTGTGAACAGATTGAAAGTCAGACTGGAATATTTGGTGTAATTGATTATCTGTGAGATTTACCAGTTAATGTGTTCTGGTTCTGACTGGGACAACTCAATCCAGTAAAAATATATAAGTTGTTATTGCGTTAATGATGCAAGAGCAAATGCCGGGTAATGCAATTTTAGAGGTAGTGGAGAATGCAAATTTACCAAAAATACTAAGATAAACAGATACACAGAAAGTCCCTAAAGTTGATATTATATTACTGGTCCTCAGGTCATGAGCAAGAGAGCAGCCCTTGTGTTTCCTCTAGAGAGAAGCTCAAATTTTAAAAGATCCTAAAAGGTTGAGACATTCCCCATGAATCCATCACTAGGACAACGTAGCCTACCCATATAGATATTGAAATCAGACTCTTTTAAAGGTAGATCGAGAGGAAAAAAAAAGGCCCTGCTTGTTGACTCAAACTATTACATTTCAAAGGAGAAGAACGCCCCACAGGATATTAATAATAGAAATTAACTAATTAATTAATTAATTAACTAGAAAACTACCAAGGTTTCTAGGCCTCTCATAGGTAAAGGCTGTAGACATTGCTTCATTCAGCACAATGTTTTGCTCTGACTTTGAGCAGTTACACAAAAAAATATCAATATCATTATATTTTGAGATCACTGGATAAAAATAATTTGTTCTTCAAAGAACTTACATTTAAAAGGTTTTTTACAGATATGCTTGGGAGGGTTGACCGGAGAGAGCTTAGGGGAATGTAATTCATTTGATTAATTGGTTTGCCTTTATGCTACAACATTTTCTAATGGGAGTACCGAAAAGAGTTTTGGAAATATGTTAATACGTATTGATCATTATTATCAAAGTGCTGTATTGCTCACTTCCTTTGCAAATGTCTTGTCCATCTAGTCATTTGCACATCACAGTCTAATGTTCTGGATAATCAACTTATTCTCTAAAAACTTCTCATTTTATTTTAAAGTGAAGATATTTATTTCAGAGATAAGCTCTGCGGAAGTGGAAGCAAACAAAGCATTTTTGGATAAAGTTAGACAAGCAGCAAAACTAACTGGTTCAAACTGAGTGAACTGTATGGTGAACTTGTGTTAGGAACCATATCAAGAAGCAAAAGTTATCAAAAACCGGAGGTCAGTGAACTTAAGTGGCTTCCCCAGGCATATCGGATTCCAGCACGTACTCTGTGTTGGAACAGAAGATTTGCATGAATCTGCAAAATGTTGTAATGTATCATAGAAAATGGAGGTGCTACCCAGTATTTGTATTTGTAGGTTATTGTAAAACAAGTTTTCCATGAGATAAAGGTTGCACAGACTAGTCGATTTCTGGAGTTTACTGCTCCACAATGACATTTAGAGCTTGACGCTAACTAGTAGTTGATCACGTAGTTTGCCCTTGCATCTTCAAGATCAAGGTAAGAAAGCATTTAGAAGTCCTGTACTGGTGAGCCCAGAGAGACCAAGTTGTGTAAACGTTACCTGGCTGTCCCAGCCACAGCACAGCAAGCAAGAGGATGTTTACTGAAATACCGTCACACGACTGCGGGCAAACCTTTACCCAGCCCTTGTCGATGCACTACTGTTCTTACACGCAAACCAAGATTGAAAAACAAAAACTGTGACTGAGCAGGACTGCGATGGTGACTCGGCCTGCAGGCCCTTGCCTGCGTGTTGTTTCTCTCTCCAACTGTTTTAAGAACCTTACAGTATTTTCTCTTGCACTTATATGGGAGATGTAGCCGACCATAAGGTGTACAGTATGTTCCATATAATGTGGATTAGCTGTCTGTTGTCAGTGAATACAGATTGTTGCAAAGCATTCCCTCCTCCTGTGGTTTCATCATTGACTGAAAAAAAAATCAAGTAGCCTTTCCCCTGCCACGGAATGTCAGGCTTGAAATACAAGTGATTGGTCTTCCATTGCTTAAGCCATGTGTGGAAAGTCCCAGATTGTCCAGCCTGGATGTCATGCTGCTCTGTTTCCTAGCAAACTCAAGTTCTGCTCTGCAGCATTTGATTGACCTTAGCAAGGAAATGCTTGGCCCTATGGAGAGGATATCTTTTCCTCTTGCTTCTGCAGATGATTGATCTTCTGCTGCTACTCACTGGGCCTCAGAGCTTAAGTCCGGTTTCTCCGGCTGTTTCCAAGTCTCGTCTCCCTCATCCAGGAGAGCTTCCCTGGTGAGATCTTCACTGGCCCACCTTCTCAAGCACATCCTGAACCTCAGCATTGATTTTCAGGAGATTTTTCACCAACTGATTAGCTTTTCTTGTGCCTTCTGAACATTGGTCCTCTCTTGTAGGAGAGATTTCTTCAAAGATCTGGCTTTCTCCTGGGCCTCCTTAATCTTGATCTTAGCTGCTAACTTTGGGACAAGTTGAAAACTTCCACTAACAAATTTGTGAATTCCACACATCAACATGATCAGCATGATTCAGTTTGAATCAGACATCAGTCTAAGTTCTTTTGGGTTAAATTTGAGAAGCAGAAATTGATCTGACACAGAACTGATTCAGTTATTCAACAGGAAGTTTGTCGCTCACAATGTTGCTATATTATCTCACTTCTGCCATATATTTTCTGCACTATTTTTGACGATCAAGGTCAAGGATCACATTTATTTGTATAGCACATCTAAAAACCGGTCTAGGTCGATAAAGAGCAGTTACTCAACTAAGAGATAGGAGACCTAGGGCTGAAATCTGCTACTCACATCTATAATCTCCCGCTGTTCTATTACCACTAAATAGGAGACAGGACAAAAGTCCTTTGTAATTTCTGTCTACAGGGATTATTAGTGTTTCTTGTCATGGACAGAGTCAGTAAATGAGTCAAGGTGTTTTTTAGTGAAACTGTTATGGCTCTGTTTTATCTCTTGTTTTCACAAAATTCTGTCATGTATCAGGCCTGTAATTGATCTTTTAATACTGTGTACTGTGTATAACAGTATTTTTATATTAGCCCAGGATCGCACGACTGTGCAGTTAATAGGAATAGCTGAAGAACCTGCAGATAATTGTCATTATCAGACTGTGCCTTTCAGCATCTTTTGGCTGATTGATTTGGTTTCATGGCCTGAATTATGACTGTTTTTCACAGTTCACATTAGTGTCATTAACTACTTGACAAGGTGGCCATTTAGAGCGAAAATGGATGAATCCACTGAAGGCAGACAGTTAACTTGTATAGTACTTGTGGTGGAGCACTTAGCAACTTAAGGACCAGAAGTTTCCCTCAGGAGTTGGTGGAGAGCAAAACAGAGCTAAAGCGGCAATTTATATGGGATTTACAATTGTTAGCTGAAGGAAATACTATTGTTTGCTAACAAGTTCAGCTTTTCTTCAACATACTACATGTGGATTTGCGAGCACAGGACAGGACAATTCATTATATATTCTCAATTGAAGGGTCTCATATATTGTATCTGGGGGTGGAACAGTTCACAAATGATTTGGTTCAAACTTAGGTTTTTGACTCATGGTTCAATTCAAACCTTAGTTTTCAAAAAAAAATTATATACTGAACAAACATTTACAGGCCTCCAGACTGGCTCTAAATGGTCACATTTTACCGCTAAAATTTGAGACAGTGGAGTAAATCTTTCATCTACTTGCGCTTGTGCATGTGGGACCGGTAAATTTGCCATTTTATTTATTTATTTTTTAACACTAGTGAAACCAGTGAGAGAGCCAGACCTGAGGCCACCACACACACACACCCTGTTTACCCAGCTCAACCCCCAACCCCATCACCACTGTCATCATCGCATACCATACATCATACAATATACCTATACTACAGTACCTATATCAACCAAAAGTTAGTTAAAGTCAAATAGATGGCAAAGCACTACTAAATAGTCACATTTGGGCGACATAAGAATGCACTTATTTCAGTCTTTTGTTTTTATTTTGTTCAAGTAAACCTGTACAACAATTGGCTGTAATTGTAGCTGGAAACATTACCTCCAAACACCATAACATTGAATAAAGGAAAATAGCAGTTATTAGCAGAACTCGTGTTCACTGACTTGACTTCCCGTATTAGGAAGTCAGGGCTTGACACATGGTATGACCATTTCATCACATATGGCAAATACGTGATGAAATGGTCGCAGTCTGAGGCTTGGAGTGTGTTGCCTACAGATACCCTGTGCAGTCAGATACTAGGCTATATTGTAGAATACAGGAACAGCAACATCATCATAATTTGAAGAATAAGGAAAGAGAGGAATTGATGTACACTTAAGACTCTGTCTGGTTGCCAATAACTAGTTGAGTGTGTTGGCCTTGGAGAATAGTTCTGCCATTTTTTTTCTCGTTGAATAACATACAGGTAGAAAAACAATGTTTGAAGCTGTCTTGAGCACTGCAGTTTCAAAAACCTTGAAGTTCCTCAGATGAGTGGCTGGCGAGAGAATCTAAATACGAAGATTCCTAAGTTCCTAATAAACGAAAGTCTTGATTTTTGCTTATAGCTTCTGCTCTTTTAATCACTTTATGAAATTAACTGTCTTAGTAGACGCAGTTCATTTGTGATGTGGGGCTTGATTTTGCCTCCTTGTTGTAATCTCAAGTGGAAACAGACACAAGAGGTGTGTGGTGAATACTGCATACAGGATTTTGGCTCACTATTCCCTCTGGTCAACCCCCCTGGAACTCATTTGTTCTAATCATAGGCTTGACTTTGATGCCTATTAATACTGTGGCAGTGCAGCTCTGCCCTTAAGTGAATCCTGCCTTTGTCCTTCCTTTCAGCATATTCTTGAAATGGTGACAAAGTGGCAAAGGAGGCATGTGGCAGCGTTGGTTGGACTTTAAAGGTTTACGTTTGGCAAGCACTTTCTCTATCCACTGTGCTCAACACAGGGAGCAGCTGCTGAGAAATCGCGCTGTTACTTCAGCCCATCATCACTAGCCCCAGGGCATTCACAGGCCAGTCTGAGCTTGGCTTCAGGGCTATTGGGGAGAGAGTGCACTTAACTCAGCTGGCTGAAAGAGGCTTTCTGTACCAGGGGGAATCTGATATGGACACCAGCTGGCTGCAGGAACTTAAGTGAGATAAATTGCAAAGTAGTTAGTCTATCCTTCCTAGTTGAAGGTAACAGACTGAGGTTTATCTCTCAGGATGTGCCTGTAGTCACACATTCTCGAGGGAATGAGGCAGGTTTGCATCCTCAGGTGGGACCTAAAAAGATAATGTTAGTATTGAAACATTAAGATACACCACTGTGCACTGGTTCCAGGGTGCCATTCCGAAGGGCCGCCTTTCCGATCGTTTACTTTAATTTGTCGGAATGCCGGCCCTTAATTATTTATGGTAAAGGGCTGCCATTCCGAACCTGAAAAAGGTCCGCCATTAAAAGGTTTAAGGCACTGGGTACACATGTCACAGGGAATGCTTTGGTAGCGGAGCGGCCCCTCGGAAGGAATTTTCGGACTGTCAGACCGTGGAATGGCGGTCCTTCGGAATGGGGGTCGCCACCCCCCCTGTGCACTACTCCACTCACCGCAATGTTTTGGAAAAGTTGTGAATTTGTGCAAACAAAGGAGCCTTTCCAAATGTATAGTTTCAGAACTTAAATATTCCAACTGTTAAATTTGTCTCCAGAGTCTTTCCCCTCTTTGGTTTTAACTTATAAAATCATTCTTTTAGTGGTAACAGGTAAAGTGCTTTCTTTATTGAAAACACAAAGTGCTTACTCATGTTTGTGTTGCAGCTCAGGTCACTGAGCCCAGCGACTGTTTCCATTCATCATCATTGAAGGAAAGAACTGAATGAAGAATTTTGATTAATCCTCCCTTTTCCTGTGGCTGCCTTAAAGGAAGAATCCACTGTAAAAGTTCATAAACTGTTTAAAAATTGGGCACTCTGATAAATTTAAGACCATTAATTAAACACAACTTAGTGGAAATAATTAATTACCCAGTGAAATAGATTTTTGTTTGTGTTGGAATGGCGTTCTAGTGTGACCAATGATTTCGAAAAATTGCTTCCACTGCTGTATTATGAGTAGCAATGATAACACTGACACTGTACAATAGAGAGGCTGCTTTTTTCCCAGTAATGGTGGCATTACTGGTAATTACTGATTCATATCTTCTTCCCCAGTAATTTTAATTTCATAACTAGTTGTTTAGTGATACGTTGTGTGCGTGTCAACATCTTGTGTTGACATTGTGCTCACCAGAACAAAAAAGAATATCACTATAATTTCCACTGCATTGTCCTTCCTGTGGAGTGTTGTAGTCGTTATATGGTAATGAGGATGCGGTGTGCCATGCTTTCATGTGTAAATTATAACATTGTATCAGTACTTCACAATAGTGATAAATCTATAATCAAATAATTAAAATGAAAAAGAAACTTCAAACAGGTTTTGCATCAATAACTCAATAAGAAATTCTTAAATTTCAGACTCACTATATTTACACTCCAGGGTTTCCCGCAGGAAAGAGCTGCCGCCTAAACTAACGTCATAAAAAAATAAAAATGTAGCGATACCCCCCCCCGTCGGATGATCGCCTTCATCTCCGCATCCTCTCACATACATACACACCACAGAGAAGCGCGCATGCATAACAGCAGCGCGTGGTGAAAGTGAAACTTAATACGGCATGCCGAACGTGTGTAAACCATGGATGTATGGTCTTATCATACATCCATGGTGTAAACGAGAACCTTACAAACTGAAAAAATTGATCATTTTCATCGCGGACGATGTGCTAGGCTAACAGCAACAAGGTCGACGTCGACTCGTTCTCGACAAAGTTGTGGCGTTGAAAAAGACACCTGATCACGTGTTTATGGAGTACAAAAAATGATTTAAATAAATAAATGAACGATGCTTAGCGTGGCAGGGGGGGCAAGTAAGGCCTGGCGCCCCGCTAGGCTTATAATACACTGGGGGAAACCCTGCAATACATTCAACAGAAAAATGATATTAGTTGGTCTTGTTGTTTTTCTAACACCCAGACCTGAATGCAAATGATGTTCTTGGGAAGGTTGTCATTCAAATTAGAGCATTCTGGGAAATGAAGGACAGTGCCAAGTGAAGTAGAAGCAGAGAGGACAGCTCGATGCTGTGGACACACACACACACACACACACACACACACACACACACACACACACACACACACACACACACACACACACACACACACACACACACACACACACACACACACACACACACACATACACATACAGTACACACACACAGGTCAATCATTTTAGTGCAAAGTAATTGAAATCTATTCACTGAGAGAGATATACAGTATATCATTGAATGTATCCAGCCGGTTGCGTATCCAATGGTTGATTTTCCACTGAATTCATGCAGTTTTGTCCCTGTGTGTGTGTGTGTGTGTGCGTGTGTGTGTGTGTGTGTGTGTTCCCTGTGGTTTGAAGGTATGAGCTGCTACAGAAGCAGCTTGTGCAGCTGGAAGAGGCAGAGGGAGGCTTTGACCAGTTCACACGCAGCTACATGACCTTTGGTGTGCAGCGACTGCCTGACAACAGCCTGGTCTTTAAAGAGTGGGCCCCGGCTGCAGAGGCCCTCTTCCTCACCGGTGACTTCAGTAAGTAGCCTGAGGAGAACTGTCAGCTCCTGAACAACATGACACCAGTGTGATATCTAGGCTGTGCAAGGCTTCCGCTGAGTTTTATCGCTGCTCATTTATTTGTCCACACTTGCATAATCTATGGTTAAAAGTGCTGCAGTTCTTACAACACTGAAATTAAAGCTGAAAGTTGCAGCTCTTTTTTTTGCTGCAAATGTAATGGTACAAAGTAGGGAGACTCCCTGTGTTGAGAAATCTTCATTTCTTCATGACACAGCAGGGCGTCCTCATTATGTTTTAAAGAAGCATGCAGCAGGCTATTAGATGAAGGTATTCTTCATTCCAGTTCTACAAAAGCAAACAATTTGCAATAATAAATTAGATAATTAAAAAGGAAATGACACAGAAATGTTCAGTTACGGACACTGTTGGGACCGAGAGGAAAAATATTTCAGTGCAAACACAAAGGTTGCGTATCTTCACGGTGTGTTAAATAAGAAATTTGACACTTCTGCACTCCTGAACACAAAAGGGCCAATAATTAAGAAATAGAACAGCTGACTGCGGTACAAGGGTATTGGCTCTTTTGATCAACCAACCTGGGAGTTGGAAATGTGGAAAATATTGATTACACAGGATAAACTTGCATACTGAAGGGGGTTCTTTTGAATGTGGGAGTGTTTGTTAATATTTTAGTAGCTGGTTATTTCATCATTGCCTGCAAAGTTGTTGAGAGAGTGCAACCTCTGTGTTTGCACTGAAATCTCTATCCCCTCCAGTGCCAACTTTGAAAGTAATTTCAGGTTAATAGTCTTCTGAGTGTTATCTTCGGTTAATGTGGGCTGTGAAAATGCAGCAAAATAATTTATTTTTATCGTCATTAACAAGATTAAATGAGATTTGCTTTCATCTGTCAAATAGATATGCAAGGTAATATAAGCACTCAGTGTCATTTTTTCTTTCTTTTATCAAATTTATGAATGCATTGAGATCTATTACACATGCCAGTAGCAATATATTACTCTGACTGGACAAATACAAAATACAAAAATGTAGCAATAGACAAAAAAAAACAAAAAACAGGTGAAAGATTGCAGCCCAGCGCACATAACTCAGATACTGTGTGCCATCCCCCACCACAGCACAAATGCTTACCTCTATGCCACAGCCAGTCTGAGCTGACTTTACAGGTAATGATAAAGGAGAGCAAAAATGCTAATGGTAATATCCTCAGACCAATGCCGTGTGCAAAACCAGAGATTTTTCTATTTGTGTATTGTCCCTACATTTTTTTTTTGTGCTAGTTAGTTGTGTTGCTGCCTTTCCCACTTTCTGCATTATTCCTGTTCCTTTTTTAATTATCTTCCCAGGACCTTGGGCAGCAGCTCAATTCCAACTTTCAATTCTGTGAGAGATTATATTTTGACACAGCTCAGTCATATTATTTGATTTCAATTTCATAGTAAATGTGGAGACAGCCCAGCAGCCCTAGTCATGAATATGGTGGTGCAGGTTGGACCCATAATACACTGTATTTTTTTTCAGAGGAGTTTAAGTATAGGAAGATAAATAAATGTGAAAAAAAATATGACTCGCCCTGCCTGGGAAAAGTGCTGGTGTCGTGCCCGGTCACTTCTGGAACATCTCCTGTGATTCATTTCCTATCCTGCCTTTGTTTTTGCTCATGAATAACAAGCAGATATGGATTACTGAATATAAACAATGCTCTAAATTGACATGCCAAAGTGGTCCCTTTCTCACAAATTTTTTTGTGCTGTGATACAGTCCTGTCAGTCAATGGCAGCAGGTAATGTGGTATCAGCAGGTTATGAATGTAAAGCCTCTCTGTTGTTCACTCAGAGATATAATTCAATGAACAGTGAAGCGATATTTTATCAGTTATTCTTTAAGCCTGCTGCTTTACTCACTGTTGCAAAAGTCACAGGAAACTGGAGAGCAGTGCGGGGAACAAAAACCCACGAGGAAGAATTACATAAGAGCTAGAAAAGAGAGATGGAGACAAACTGTGAAGAGTAAGTGTATAAGTCAGAAAAATAAAGAGGACCTGTGACCACATGGGGATACTAAAATAGAGCAAAAGCCACACTGGTGAGCATCAGCTACAAACTGTTTGTTAGCACGAGGTAAAACAACAGCAACACACTGCTGTAATAAATAAGAATGAAACAGTCAAGGTTTCATTTTGATTAAAATATGATATTAATTAAATTGTCTGTGGTTGGGTTTTAATATTTCTGACTTTGGTGACTCCTAGTTATAAAACAAACAAAGAAAAAAAGATTTTACACTATAATCACAGAGAAATTGCGCTTAGAGAGGCTGTCTACCAGCTCAGTATAATGCAATAACTAACAAACTAATTACCACATTTCCACGTTTTACAACTAGGGAGGGATCATGACATGTGCTGGGTCATAAGCTAGATCTGACGAAGTGGCAAATAAGATTATTATTATTGTTGTACAGACTTTTCTCTAGTTGTCACATCTGTGGTCACGTTACACCAAAGAGACAAGAAGAGAGCCATGTATTGACTTGGCAGCTGTCGTATGGCTCCCTTTGATCAGGACACAGCTAATCAGAACTAATGTTTCTAAACCTCTTAACCTAATGTGTTAAAATCCTCTCTGTTCACCTGTAGATGACTGGAACAAATTTGCCAACCCCTACACCAAGAACGACTTTGGCAAGTGGGAACTGGTTCTGCCTCCTAAAAATGACAAGTCTCCAGCTGTGAATCATAACACCAAACTCAAGGTAGAGAACAGAACATCTTCATGCCTATTTTCACTCCCTCGGCAGGTGTCAGCGTGCTGCGGCAGCATGGGAACTTGTCACCGTAATGTGCGAGGGAGATTCCCCTGTCATGTGTGGTTGTCTTATGAACCCGATGAAAACCTGGCATGTCGCCGTCAACAACATGTCATACTCACAGCGCGCAGGAGGGAGATTACTGTATGTACACAATCTGCACAGTGGAGGCTGGATACACCTGAGGAGCCCGACTGATGGCTTTTTATTTCAACTCCCATCTGCGGCATATGTCCCTCAGGACTGCACGCCATGTTTGCTCGGTGCAGAACACAGGCCGCAGTAGTTGAAGATGATTGGTTTTTAGCTCTTGTAAATAATTCATCAGAGTTAAATGCAAGACACACCTCCCATTATGCATTGTTTCCCCCCCAAAAAAAAGAAAAAAGAAAAATGGGTGAGAAATAATTGTGAAATGAGATGCCAGGCAAGGAATGGATGGCATCACGGCGCCACTCTCCTTGGGACTGGGTCATCGTTGGCACACTCCTGCGCCCCGAACAGCCTGCCCAGCTCCCATTGTCAGTGGAGGTCAGTCTAAGGACGATAAGAAGCAGATGGAAATGCTGGCACCTGGCCTTTCCTTGTGCACCCCTGCTGCCTATGAATGGCTGTCTTGCTGTGAGCTCCACTTTAGAATTAGTTCCACAGCACTCCCTCGTGGAAGCACAAGCTTAGCTCCAATCGCTCTCATGTAGAGCAGCTTGCCCTTCCATCCCCTTTGTTCACGGCCCAATTTGTCTCCATAAACAAGCAGTGTCCTTTCGTGGTTACAGTATTTACAATGAGCTCTTTAGGTTGCAAGTGTGCAAGACTTTAGAGAAGTGAGCGCAAGTGGCATCTAAGCGACTGGGTTTCCTTCCACACCTAACTTTCTTGTGCTTGGCTCTTGGTTGTTTTTTCCTGTCCACACTACCCTACAGCCTGTCCAGCAGTCTGATTTTTCTTTAATGTGCCTAATGCTGGCCAATTTGTCTGAAGGACCACTGCTCTGTCAAGGCTTTATGCCAGTCCATTTATCCAACTATCTTTTCCTAATCCTATAAACTCTGAAGCATGTCATAAGGGGAGCCAGGCAGCTAACCCCCAGGTGGCCTGGCCATAATGAAAAAACCCCAGAGGGTGGTCTGGCCAACGGCTCACAGGCAGGTGGCATTGGAACAGTCATTACTTCACAACAGTGGCCAGAATTAGTTGGGTTCTAATGCCTGTTTCTGCAGGGGACAAAGTGGGGTGAACCCATACTGTGGGTAACTACAGGATCGATTTCTGGGTGGGTTTTTCCAACTCTCACGCTGGCTTTCTCTTTTCTTATTTGACTGATGGAGGCAAAGTAACTTGTCAGTTAGATTTCCAAACTATACTTATTTGACCCCCTTCCAATCCTGAATTGCAGACATAATAGATAAGAGGCAAAGGATAATGATTTAGATTTCCTATTTTTCTAAATTGCTGCCTGGCTCAAATCCCTTCTCAAGACGGGCCAGCGAGTGGCTGTGTTAAAACCAATGGAGAAGCTGCACACAACATAATTACTATTGAATCTAGATTCACCACAACAGGTTCTCTGGTCAATACTGTAGCTTTTTGTCCTCTACACACCATATTATGTCCTCATTGGCCCCCGAGAGCCCTGTGTAATAGTTTTAGGGAGCTGCTCCCTGGAAGAGGGCCGGTTTTCGTGTTGACATATTGAATAATGTTTGGTTTATTGGTTGAACAATCTGCACCATCTTTTCTGTTTAATGGATGGATAGCAACAGCACAGTTTCTATGATGTAAGCATTTCATGGCTGGAAGATGTAAATAAATGCTGACATTAAAGTCCCATGCGTTCAGGGACAGAGATATACAGAGGACCTTAAACCAGAGGGTTGTTATTTCTGGCTTCTTTGTGCAATTATCTTTTCACTTTTGCAGCACTTTTTTTATTTTTATTTTTACATTTGCAGTAGTTTGCACACTGTTATTGTAGAGCAAGTCCCTGTACTTTTTCAGTTCAGATTCTTATATTAGTGCTGCATTGTGTTATCACATGCCTATCCTTTGTTGACTTATTAGATGACTTGTGTGTCCCGTCCTCTCAGATTATGTAAAGTGCCTGAAGTGTCTTTTGAATGTCCCTTCTCTTTGTCATTGTTTAAGTGCCCTTCCTATAACATAGTGCTCATTTGTCTCATTTTCCCAGGTGGTTGTTCACACTAAGGAAGGTGAGCGGCTGTACAGGATCTCACCATGGGCGAAATACGTGACAAGGGATGAGAAATCCGTCATCTACGACTGGGTGCACTATGATCCCCTTCACCCTTACATTGTAAGTTAGTATTTGAATGTTCGAATAGAAAAAGGAGTTTATTTGTTTATAGTCAATACAAAATTCTGGTTAAAATTTAATTTATGAAATACTAGTACAGCACAATGACTTAAGCAATTGGTTTATTTTACTATACTGAGTTGTCAGTATTGCAAGAGGATCTTGTTTAATGTGCATGGCAATGAGCAAGGCAACTCAATGTGGTTTACATAAAGACAAGACATTTAACAGTAAGAAATGGAAATGAAAAAAAAAACCCCAGCATAAACCAGAATAGTAAAAATCGTAAACATTAAACATGCAATTAAAAGCAAGAAAAAAGAATAAAGAAAGTACAAGGAATAAGAAAAAAAAAAAATATATATATATATATATACTGTATATATATATATGAAGAGTTCATTTGCAAAAGCAGATAAGTGCCATTTTGAAAAAAATGAGCTGAGGCTTTGTAATTATTCTTTGCAAAGTGTTGTTTTCAATAAAACTTTATTTTTTATGTTTCAGTTATCTGCTTTTGCAAATGAACTCTTCATATAGTATATATAATAAAAGCTAGATTAAAATAGAGCATAAAATATGAATTTTCTGCATGAAAGTTTGATTTGTATACACTGCAAATCCAGAGCTCAGCCATATAGTAAGCACATGAAAAGAGAAATGTTTTTAACCTGGATTTAAAAGTGCTCACAGTTGGGGCTGATTTCAGTAAGCATTGCAACAGGAACAGATTTTGGGTGCCAGAAAGGGTAACATTTAACTGAAAATAAGTTCAAAACAAGCCTATCCTTTTAAACAAACAGCATGACATTCTTCTTGTAAATAAATTGTTTTCATTGTAAAAGCTTTATTGCAACTTTTTTTCATGAGTTTCCTTGGAAAAAAAACCAACTAACAAAATAAAGGAAAGTGAATTGACAATCATTGTATAATGGTTTTGCTAAGTGTCAGCTTATTATGGCCTCCAGTGTTGTGGTCCTATCATCACTATTCTGATTTGACTTAATGTGAACACGGTCACATCTGAAATCAGCCTTACATCTCAGATCTAAAACTGCTGTGGAGCTGCTTAATCCTGCTGATTTGAGAGGCTCTATACATATCTCAGTGCTCAGCACAATTGTGCACAAGCAAAAGAACAAGAGGCTGTTAAAGACCACCTTGCTTTCTTTATCGCTTGTTATTTGGCACTGTTTTAATTAGAGGAGTCCTCTCACAAGCCGTATATTTGCTTTATTTACAAGTGGCAATCATGTACTTCAGATAGCAGGCTCACAAGGCCTGGTGGGTAGCCATCAGGAAATTTGTTCTATGTATGAAACAATTCCCTCTCCCGTTGTGTAACTCTGGCAGTGTGAATCATAGATATTTTAATATTTAACTTGCAGAAGTATCATCAGTCTCTATGGCAAGATATTGGTGCAGAGATTAAAAAAAACCCACACTCTGTGCTCAGTAATTACTCACCAAAATGACTGTATTTTTACCAGTTTGTAGGAAAAGGTGTTGTATTGTCATGGTTTTCTGTCTAACGCTGGTTTCCTCTCCAGCATGTTCACCCTCGGCCAAAGAAACCCACGAGCCTGAGAATATACGAGGCCCACGTGGGCATCGCTTCACCAGAACCAACGATTGCCTCGTACACCAACTTCACCAAAAACGTGTTGCCTCAGATAAAAGATCTGGGTAAGACATGAGAACGGGCTACCCACTTATTTTTCCCCCCTTTGGTATATTTTGTCAGCTACTCAGGTCTGTACAAAAAGGTGCACAGCTGCAGTGGCCCTGCTGTGATCCTCCAGCTTTTCCTGACTTAATCTGAGAACATTTTGTATCTATTCAACACAGGAAGAGAAGCATTAAAATAGGCGATGTTTGTATCTACCTACATACACATCAAATCTGATCCAGCTAAATGGTGTTTGGAAAAGAGCGTTTTTTTTTGTTGTTTTTTTTATAAATAACTGCCAGTGTCCTGAGCCATCTCTGTCAACACTGCTCCATAACCCAGTACATGTGCCTGGCTCTTCTGAGTGTCACTGTTCCTCCACCAGCAGTATTTTCTGTGGCAGACCTGTCACACTCCCTCTGCACAAAACCGCATCAGCAAGTCAACATCCTGTTTACTGGCATGACCTGAAGGGATCACTGACCGTTGAACAGCACAGCACAAGTCACACCACACAGCAGTCATGGCTCCAAAACTGACAACTTGTTTCCATTTTCATGATGTGCACTCAGACAGCCAGTAGTGCAGAAAAGGCCTTTTCCTGCATTTTATCAGGAAAACCAATTATACAGACCTCTGTTTAAGGCGCGACAACATGAGCTAAATTTGATATCGTGAAAAACTGTCACATTTGGTTTGATAACAGTCAATCTAACAAGGTATTTTTAGATACATTGGGATATGCTTTTTGACTTTCTTTTTTGTGTCTGTTTGGGTTTTGGTGCTTTGTCACTGGAGATTTTGGACACATGAACTTGAATGTAGGCTGATCTTATCTAGTATTTGTGAAATGAATGTAACAGTATGTGAGAATTCAAACTATCTTAAAATTATACTGAGTTTGAGTTTTGGCAAAATTTTGACTTCATTTATTTATTTTTGGCTGTTTTATAAAAGAAATGTAGAGGCGAGCTTCAAGATTGTGCTTGAGCAATTGTTTGGACAGCAATGCAAAATTTAAAACATTAACTAATTATTAGATAAATTAGAACATTTTCAATACTATTAAGCACAAGTGTGACTTTTAGTCATGCCAGCACCACAGTGTTATGAATGGCAAAGTCAGCCTGACTGTCTGTGGGTCCATTGCAAATTGCATTTCTTTCAATTTGCCTTTATTTTTATGTCTGTTTTTTTATGTGTTTTCTGTTTCCAGTTGGTCTCTGGACCAGGGCTGTGTCTTTCCATGATGAATTGAAGTTAATCAAACACAGTGTAATGTGAAATTCTCATCCAGAACAACCCAGACTAAATATTGGAAACATTTTATTTTTGTGATCTTGTCTCACTATTGACTTAATTTTCTTATTCATTAACTGTGATGTGTGATTAGTATTCATAGAATAATCAAATCATTAAAGAAAAATCTAAATTCTTTTTTTTTTTTTTTTTTTTACATGGGGCGGCCGCCTTAACCACTGCGCCACGCACCGCCCCAGAAAAATCTAAATTCAAACATAACTTTTATCCTATGGAGCAGATCTCTGTCTTTGTTTGTTTTGCTCATACGCAAAGTGGCATCATCATTTTGCATTTGAATACAGCCTGCTGCAGTGACATTATTAATAGGCACAGATATGACTGGCACAGAAAACCAGGAGCAATCTGATAAATGCTGTTTCCTTGGTCGTGTCATCCTGTTTAGTGGGAAAGGAAACTGCCGGGGTAAACGCTGTCAAAGAATCTACCTGCAGCAGCTGAGGGAATCTGCACAATAGGATTCTCCAGGAGGCTAAATTCCACCGTCTCTAGTGACGGTCGCCTTTGGCTGCCATTTCATTTTCTTGACTGTGGAGTGAGTGTAAATATATATACGTATATATATATATATATATACACATTAATATAAGTTTCTCTTTTTTATATTAAAAAAGAGAAACTATCTCTCACCCCGATGCTTTGTCACTCTCCTTTAGAAGCCAAAGTTTCTTTCCTCTCTCCGTCTCTCTCTCTCTCTCTCTCTAGCCTGAAAGGAAACAGCGATATAAATAAATAAATCTGCACCACACAACAGTGAAAAACCACAGGGCCTCCCTCTGGAGTGCTCAGTGGCAGTTTAAAAGCCTGTTGTTCTCTTATTCATAGAAGCAGTTTTCTTAGGTCGTTTTAAAATGTTGTACATGACCTCCTGACTCTGATAGCTGGTGTTTCCCTGTAGCCATGGCTTGGCTTTAGGATACTAGAACTTGTTTCAAAAAGGAAATGCCTGAAGCTCTCATATACTGTACAACTGTCATGGGTCAAATAGTATCAAGTTGTAATATTTCCGGACGCTTGCTGTGTCAAATGTGTGAAAATTTTGTGAACACTGTATATATGTGCAGAATTATACTGTGTATACATTTGTAATACTGCATAGTGCAAAAAACATTTCCCTTTTTTAACCTGTGTGACCAACCAACTCCACACATGAGAATTATTAATAAGAATAATTTGCATCTTTAACTGTTGTGTGATGTATGATCTAAGCAGAGGGTGTTATTTTAAGAGAAATCGGGGGGTGGTGAGAATAATACCCCCTCCAGTTATTAAGAAAATGAGGCTATCCAAATAGATTGGATGTAATGCTCATAATAACAGAGAAGTATCAGAATGTCAAACTACATTGTATCATGCTGCCATACGTGCAGTATAACACACAGATATTTCATGATCATACATAATTTAGTGGTTTACCCACAGCTCATGTCTGAAGTGTTTACACTCTGTTAGACAAATTTAGCCTTGTAATCCAGTTGGGAAGCTTCGAAGACATGAAACTGAGATAAACCTTTTCAAATTAGTAAAATGTTACTTTTCTTTTTCTCTTTTCCATCTATCTCCCTTTTGTATTTAGGTTACAACTGTATTCAGCTGATGGCTATCATGGAGCATGCATACTATGCCAGCTTTGGATATCAGGTCACAAGCTTCTTTGCCGCTTCCAGGTAAATGTTTGCTTCTTTCAGAGCATGAATTATATATATAATGCAGAGGCTTTCACTGAATAGTTGCCATGTTAAGAAACTGCATTAAGCATATAAAGTCTTTAAAAAAAAATATTATTCTACTAGTTATTTCAGCACTAGCAGATAAATGTATTTAAAATGTCTTTTAATTTAATTGTTAGTGACAGGGTTTAGATGCTGATATTTACAAGAAGCATGTACAGAGGCTGGTACATTTCACATAGTATGTGAAAGACAATATTTGATCATGAGTTCAGTGTTTCAATGGCGACACTGTTGCCCGTCTTCTTCACCAAAACAAACTATTAACCCTCTCAGCCAATGGTTTGTGTAGTTGCACAGGAAATAGATGCTCCAGTTGCAGTTTCTTCGTCCTAATGAAAGAGTAGTCGCTCATGACAGGGTTAGTGTTGTGGTGCATGGTGTGCATCAATGTTTTTGCCACCAGTAACCCTAGGTATTTCCAAATTGACCAAGACTACATCTTATAACTCAAGCATTTCACAAGTCATTTTAAGTCAGGTTACAGCTTCTGCCATTGATCCAACTGCAAATAATTTATTTGGAGGTACATGAAAATAAGTGAGTAACTTCCAACTCAACTTGTATCAAGGTTAGAAAATCTGACACCTGCAAAAACCCCACTATAAATACATTTGCCTCTAATCCAGACAGTGCAGAGAGTTGTAGATAAAGGCAGACTAGACTGAGTATTTATCTTCTCTCAGATATCCCTCCTTCTTTTCTTCGAGTAGAGTATAAACCCAAAGTGTAATGTATATGGTGTAATTTCACCCATGATTGATTTCTCAGTGTCATTTAAAACCTGAGCGGTTGAGTATCGGGAAGCCGGGTAATACTGTTGCTATGTGTCCTGTTTTGTAAGGAAGCTGATGCGATGATAGCTGGAAGGACAGACAGACCCCTTACTGGACAAAATGAACTGCACACAAAGATGTGTGTGTGGGTTTGTTAATGGAGGTGTTTATGCACACATGTAGTTGTTCTCTGGTTCTCCTCTGAGTTCACAGTGTCTTCTACATTACCCTTTAGATGTTATTAAAAGGTTGAAGAGTTATGATATTATATAAAAGCTATCAAATGACAAAATGTCAGTAACCTTGCTTGACAGTGTGGCTATAATGGATCTTAAGATAACTGAAAAAGATTATGATTGTGAAATAATATACACTAGTATACTGCTCTACAGTCTGAATCACACACACATTCTAATGGAAATATAAATTCAGTGTTCTCGCACTTGCTTCTAAATTGTAGGCCTGCTGATACTGTGATAGTATGTTAAGCAAAACAAACTCCAGACTCGGTGTAGTTTTGTTACTCATCATGTCCCCAGGTTGAGTCAGGTTTAGTTTTTTGAGGAGGGCGCAAGTCAAGGTTCAGGGATATAGTTGGGCATGGTTATGGTTTATTGTTAAGGAAGTTGAACATTTTTGGTCATTGGAAAGATTTTTTTGAACACACAGTTGATCTTTTATTTGTAGTAAAGATGAGTTGGTCTGTTTATCATCTACAGTAATGGTAACTTTGACATTTGGACGAGAATTAAAGGTTGAGAGTGGAACTACAAGTGAATTAATACAGGGTCCGGATGTGATGCTAACTGCACTGACAAATTACGTGTGTGTCTTCAGTCGGTTTGGTACCCCAGATGAGTTGAAGCAACTGATCGACGTGGCTCATTCGATGGGCATTGTGGTGCTGCTGGACGTCGTCCACAGCCACGCATCCAAGAACACGGAGGACGGCCTGAATCGCTTTGATGGCTCCACTTCGTGTTTCTTCCACTCTCCACCCAGAGGGGAGCACAAGCAGTGGGACAGCCGCCTCTTCAACTATTCCAGGTACGTCTTGTTTGGTTCCAGTGCTTAAATACTGCACTCCATATTTGTGTAGTTTAATCAGCCTGCTGATAAAAGTAAACTTGAAAGCCATTAAAGAAGAAAATGTATTAGTAACCTTAATGATCTTTGATTCTCCATGTGAGAAAGTCCTTAATGCGAGTCTGAATGAGAAATCTCTTCATCTTACCTCCTACAGTACCTCATCTCAAGATGTATAAACAACACAAGCTGTTTCTTTTTAGCATAATTATGCATTTAGTTTGTTTGGCAGAAAGATATGTTGTGCACTGATGCACAACTTTTTAGATGTGCATTGGTGCATATGGTTAAAGCACCATGTTTAGGTCAATTTGATACATTAGTATTGCGCACCGCAATTTACATTTTCAGTTCTATCTAGGCAAAGAGAAAAATGTTCTCAGGGACCACTAACAGGTGATTGTGAAGTCTTTTATGGAAGCTGTGAGAGCCTTAAGAGCATATTCCAAACAGGGTGCACTATGTAATTAAATCAGAATGCAATTACATACTGTTACAGTAGTTGTGAAAATGTGCTCCTCTACATTTTGTGTCATTAGCAAGCAGATTTGCATTTAACCAGCGCCGTTGGGCTCCTTTTACTTTTGTCTGACTTTTTTGCTGCTATAATTTTGAGGTAATTAAATCCGACATTCCATTTCTGCTGAGCCTTTTAACGCCGTCCACGATATAAAAGCAAGGAACTGCCCAGTGATTATTGCAATTTCAACTCAACTCTTCGTTACACTCTAGATATGGGGATTAAATTCTGCATGTGAATGGTAGATACATATGATGTTATACTTGTGATAGAGATTTAAAATGCAGCCAAGACCCCATCTGATTTATAAATGTTTGTTCTCCTTGAAAGTATAAGGTTAATAAATGAGTACTACGGCTTTAGGGGTCAAGAATTTAAAAACAAAAAGGGTATGAAGAGATTGATAAATGAGGCCAAATGGTAGCTGACATACCACTCTTGATATTTTATGAGACTGTCTCATACAGCATGATGTGCTCAAGGTCAAAAGCAAGACGTGATTGCAAAAATGACAGATTACATCTCTCACCTACAGTACCGTTAATCTGATATTCCTAAAGCGTAGAAAGGGCTATTAATGGTGAAGTTAGGTTTCCTCAAATCCTCTTGATTTTTTTTACGCCTTTTACACATTTGGTCAGACATGTGTTGAATTATAATGCATTGTGAGGGATGATTTGATGTTTCAGTGTTGTAAGGCTTTGGCTATGTTCATATCATCAGCTAATTACACAAGTGTGAGGAATAATGTGAAGGGCCTGAAGTGGACGAGCTGTTCTCTGACTCTGCTGGTGCTCAGTGGACAACAAAACTATTGATTGGTGTTGTTGTAAACCCTGTTAATTAAGTGTCTCTCTTCTTGCCTCTGTACCCACAAAATGATCCCAGCGTAACATTAAAGAGGACCGGGCACTGTGGAGTCTATCAAATGCCTTTTTTGAACTTGTTCTTTAATAAGAGTGTGTTGGGCCGCTGCTGCAATTTCCAATACATTACACAATGTTTAGTGTCAGGCATGGGGGCTATAATAAGAGAACAAGGTTCTTCTTTCATTAGTTATTGAACTCTCCTCATATCAGAAGCACTCATTAGACACGGTGCAGACATATGCCACGACTGGGAGGCATACGAGGGGTCATTTGTAAAAGCCCAGAGGAGCTCTGCAATGCCATAGTTGGTTCATTTGTCTTCTCTGCCTCTCGTAGGTTGTTTGGACGTGTCGTTGGTGTCAAGCTTTTCGGCTACTCCCTTAGAAGGAAATGAACCTCAGAGGCTAGCCGTGAACCTCATGTGGAAACACAGCCTGTTTTTAATCAAGCAGCCCTGCTATCAGCCATCACAGCCTGACCATGATGTTCTTATTAGGTTGACAGAACCTGACTGATACAGGCTATCGGAGCAAAGATATATTTTCCCCGTTGCTGCCTTCTCTGCTCCGGTTCCATTTCTGCATCTTTATCACAGAGCACTTTTTTTGGTTGGTTTTTTTTTTTTGTCAGTATGTGCTTCTCTTCGACTTTTCCTCATCAAACATTCACCTCAGTCTGGAGAGAATGCTGTTGCTGTTTAGATAGATGCCTGCTATCCTATTTGTTAACTTGAGTTGCCTTGGAGTCAAATGCGTATTAAAAATGTCTGACTTTGCAAACATTGGTTCCAGGCTGTAGAAAAGCGAGAAGTAGCTTTGCGATTGCTGAATACCAACGCAACACAAAAAGGACTGAGCACCAGTGAAACTGTGCAGGGGAGGTGCTGCCGACACTTGCCGCAACTCACGGTGTGCTTGGTTTATGTCAAGAGGTTCTTGGATGTAAACTTCACATATACACAAGCTGATACACACTTACTCACCAGACACGCAGATGCTCTTCATAGGCAGGTCTAGGGGATATCTGAATTACTTGTTGGCCACTGTTACCTTCATAAGCCTTTTCAAATGTGTCAAAGTCACCTTGAGACGGTGGCTGAGGGAACAGAGCCCATGGCTCGGCGTGTTGGGGGTTGGCAGCCACAGAAGCCAAGCCTTTTTGCAGATCAGGGCCTTCAGATGTGAGAGTTCTGAGAAGCTTGATGTGGGCTCATTCTGTAATCCCCACCCCCACCCCCCCCCACTTCTCACAGGATCATTTGCATCCATTTTTCATCAATCTTTGTGTGAATTCTTAAGATATGAAAAATAGGCTCACAGCCAGGCTTCTGAAAACTCTTTTTAACTCCTGTCCATGTTCTCATGTTGAGAGATCGGCCCAGTGTTTAAAGAACAAGGAGCAATAATTCTCTCTTTGACAAGATTATTCTATACATGCATTTTATTATGTTCAAATATTTGTTAATCTGGTGTGGATGGGGCAATATAAACAGTGATCTTACATATATTCAGCAAGGGAGATTAGCACTGCTTGGACTCTAAGTGTGTTCTTTAGTATGAGAGCTCAAGTAAGACTGAATCTAATAATTCAGGTTCTCTGAAATATAACATTGCACTAAAGGCAGTGATCAGTTAATCTTTTCATCTAATGAAAGATAGATTTCTTGATTACAAACTACACTACTTTTATTTCCAAGAGCCGTGTAATAAACTGTGGGACACATATTACTTAAACATGACTTTTGGCTGTGTTTAGACCGTTCATAGCTTTATCATTAAAATAGCACAGAATAGCTTGAAGGGCATTCAGAGAACACAGCCCTTTGCCAAGGCCACGACAGAAACCAGAATTTCACTTCAAATTCGTTGTAAAGACCCTAGATCTACCCCAAAATTTAATGGCTTCCTCCGTGCCCCATCCCTCCACCAAGTTTTGTGCAAATCGGTTCAGCACTTTTGTAATCCTGCTGACAAATAAACAGACAGGGGTGAAAACACAACCTCCTTGGTGGAAGTAATAACACACGAGGGAACATGTGTAAGGGAAACAAAGAATCATCTTTCTGCTAATTGACAGTCTCGTGTTTTAAGAACCCACAGCAGAAACTGTCACAGAAGAATAAGAACTGCCTGTCTCTCTCTTTGGAACCACGTATTTTCAGCATACAGGGACTTTGGACTGTAGCTACTGTCTGATCAATCAATAACCTCAAACTTGAAAAGTCAGCTGTGTCCAGATTCAGTAATTTCCGTATTTTGCACCCATGAGATGTTCCCCCTGCCCCATCAAGTCACACAGCGAGTGGAAAAGCAGTTTTTTCCCCTCTGGTGAGCTTCAGCTAATGAGCTCAGCTTAGCTGCAGGTGCACATGGTGGCTGGTTGGAGCTGCCTGTAGTGCTTCCACGAGGTAGGAACCTAGCTGCTCTGTACCCTCATGCCCCTCAGCCTCTTAAAACTATCTGGCAAATAAATAGAAAGTAAATCCATTGCAGTAATATGTTCTTCAGTTTTGTTTATGTGAAGAGGAACTATGCAAGATTTGCACCTTAATTAAACGGCTTCGGAGTAATTGTGGTGGATAAATTAGTTGTTACGGGGAGAATGGAGGCTCTCTGCCTTCCCCCTGGCGTCTCTTGGCCGACACCTCCAACCTGGTGTCCCAGATCTCGTCTCGTGAGAAACATGTACTGTGTTATGGCACTGTGACAGAAAAACGCCCCGTAATCCATAATCTCTTGTTAACGTTACCCACCTAGGTAGACATTGCTCTATGGATTCCATGGAGGGAAGAGGGTTAGCGCTGAATTTTTACGACAGTGAAAAAATACACATTTTGAAACTGTAGGGGAAGCTGCAAAGAGAAAAAGGGACCAAAACAGCGAAAAGGCAACCGGATTTGCATAGTTCCCCTTTAAATGCTCAAGAGATTATAAACTGTCTTGTAGACCAGAGTCATTTAATCAGCAGAAAGATTGTGTAAATTTGATTATGAATCAATAAACTTATACAGTATATTGATCCATTTTTCAGTAGCAGGAGATGTCAGCAAAGAGCCTAAATTAAGGCAGTAATACTCAATGTCAGTGTTTCTCTTTCACATGATACTGAGACACCACTCACTCACTCAGTACAAGATTGCAAAGTTTGCAAAGTTATTTTGCTAATGAATTTTTCATTTCCATCAACACTGATCTATCAAAGGGTGCAGTTGGTCTGGAATATCATACTAAAAAGCGGTAACAAAGTTGTGTCTGTTGTTGCTCAGTCCTCCTCTCCTGCTCATGCATTTCAAGGAGCTGATATTCCCTCAGTAAAGCCTGTAAGGCTCCCTCCCTCCCCAAGGCTGGCTACCCACCTGTTTTTGTAATCAACCAAGCCAGAGAGGTTAGCACACTGCAACACATGATGATGATGATGATGTTAGCCAGCCAGCTAGCTAACTGTACAACTATGATTTTGGAGGAATGCCTTTAATTTGCCTTATCTTTGCTTTGCCAGAATGGTCATACCATTTAAGTCATTTCAGTGATTATACATGGGAACATACACCTACAGAGATATCCTGCCTCTACTAAAATATGGCCCATTGGAGAAAACTCCTACAGGGCAGAATTGGCCTGCCAGACTGCAATTGATTCCTGAAAGGCTGCAAGAACAAGGTGATACTAATTACAGGTTGCTAAACATACAAACAGTCTCTCAGGCGGCAGAATATCCCTCCCAGGATGCCAAGCAAGAGCAGCGAGCTGCCAGGCAGCCTAAGGAATGCCAGACAAATGGCAGATATCTGACACAAAGCACAGCAATACAGGGACAGTCTGTCAGACAGCAAGATGAGAGTTTACCCTGCAAGGCAGCCAGCATCACCAGACTGTCTGAAAGGCTGCTTAACAATGTGGTACAAAGTATAAAGGCGTATTTGCTACACATGTCCGGTGCAGAGCACACGTTCGCGTTTTTTCAGGCACACAATGCTGACTGTGTTTTACTCGACTGTCGCTTACTTTATGAAAAGGGACATGGCAACTAGATATGATTAGAATTTCTTCCTTTTAGTCACAAAAGTGATTGAAAAGACATTATACAACATCAGCAATTCATGTCCTTCAGTAATCTGCTGCGCTCATGTGTATTTTATGCCTTCACAAGATGAATGAATAATCCAACAATCAAAAAAGTGATGTGTATATAAATAAAAAATAAAAACGTAAAATCAAAGCCTCAACCAAGAAATGTGAATTTATAGCAGGTGTCACACCTGTCAATATCTCTGACCTGGACACATTAATGGCTGCAGGCAGGGATTGGAGAAAAGTTTGAGAGGTGTTAAATGAGGCACGTTTTTTTTTTTCTTTTTCGTCCAGCAAACGCACACCATCCATCGGGCTGTCTGGCATCATTGTTTGAGCATCTCACTTCTTGTGTGACCTGTCAGCTTCTTGAATTTGTGTTCTCTTATACTATGCAGCTTATCTGTGATGCTGTGAAAACAGGGACTCAAGTTTTTCTCCCTGCCATCATGACAAGTTGCCATGGCGCCTTATGCAAAATTGACTTCTGGCAACGCAGCATGTTTCAGTATATGTTCTGCCCACAAATGTTCTGCCTACAACAGAACATTAAATACCATCATATGCATCACAGTCAAGTTTAGCTGGAGGTGCAACTTAATCAAGGAGCAGTGTTTTCTTTAACACTGTAAAGCACTTTGTGTTGCATTTTTATATGTATGAAAGGTGCTATACAAATAAATAAAGTTTGAAGTTTGTAGTTTGAAGATGTAAAACATGTCTGTTGTTTGAAGCCCACTTGTAACTTTCAAAATGTGTTAAACGTTTTCATTGTCCCCAGATTCAGCCGCAGTTTTGACGTCAGTTCTGACGTCAATCAAGTCTTTAGTTAGGGGATTGATTTGAATTTCCCATCCTTGTACATGCAGTTCAAGTTTTTTCCATTTGCTTCATTAGTCATAGAGCACCAGTAAATAGCCTAATCCTGGTCTAATTTGCACAGCATCGACAAATTAGCCCCTTTATATATATTTCCTAATTTGTAATGTTTTAAAGTGGACTCTGGGTCTTGACCATTTCATCTGAACCCTGAAATAACTTACAGGGTTTGAAATGTTCATATCAAATTCCTTTCACCACCCCCTCACCCTCCTCTTTACATAAAGTCTTATATCTCCTACACTGTCTTTAAGATGCTGATAATAATGTTAATATTTTTCTGTATTTCTTCATATTGTAAAATCTTTTTATGTTTAAAATTAGCCCATTTTAGCTAATATCCATTGGTGCTCCATTTCTTTTTTTGCCATAAAATGCCCTTAATTTCAATTATCTGAGTAAAACTGCATTAAACAGCCATGGCTAATGTTGTTGTTTAATGCATAGTTTTGTCTCAGCCGCTGGAAAGCCATTACATTACCATCTTTTGTCACAGTACATAATGCTGTCATAGCATGTGGAATCCATTGTTTGAACATCTGAAAAACCATGGATATAAGCTATGCTATCCATCAAAGAAGTCTGATCAATGGCAATCGAGTGACAGCATCTAAATGTTAGAGCAAGTCTCTAGTTACAGATTTGCTCCAATGAGGCTTTGAATTTCCTGCCCCTGTACATGACATTTAGTGTTTTTCCATTTGCTTCATCAGTGATTAGTGCACCTGTAATCATACTGCAATTCACCTAAGGCCACTACTAGAACAATATTGTTCCTTATGTCTTAGTCCACCTTCATATACAGTAGTTTACCCTATGCAGCCTGTTGATTCCTCTTGTTATAGATCCCCCAAAGTAAAATACAGTATTTTTGTTAATTAGTTGTGGTTGGCAAGTAAAACATCCAACTTCAATTTATTTCCAAAAGCCAAACATCCCAAGCTGATTGACTAACTAAACACAGAGGTTTATGTCTGGCTCGTCTAAAGCCTGATGATGTTCTTCATTCCTGACCTTTTACCCCTTTAAGATCTTTATTCTGCCTAACAGCTTCTGCCAGAGGCTCTATAAACATTGTGACTATCAGTCAGGCTGCAATTTATTTTTATCCTTGCGGTTGGAGTTTTTTTTTTTTTTTTTTTTTTTTTAATACCCTGGATAGTCTTGCCATTTAGTCCAAATTTCTCAAGCACATGAGAGAAAAATGCAGTTTTCCAGTTAGATCTTCTATTATATCATCCAAAAACTCAATATAACTTAATTTTTACATTAATCAAGGTATAGTACATTTTATAATCTACAGTATGTACACTGTAAATAAAGATCTATGATCTGAGTAGCTCTCACTCCTCCCCCACTGATAATACATCTTTCTTCTAGGATGGTGGGAGTTACCATCCTACTCAAGTAACAGCAAAAGCAAGTCCCTGAATGGTTTGTAGCACTGTGCACTGCTGTCACTGCCAGGTTTATAATTTGTTTTTAATCTGCTCACCGCTGTTTCTATTTCAGTCTTTGTAATGGCCCTAGTCAGACTTTTTCAGTTGCCAGGACTTGTTGTTACTTCTATAGCAAAATGCGCTTGCAGGTAAAACAACATCACATATGATAGATTACCTTATCATACTCTACAAGCAGCAATGTTAGAGCTTTACTCTATTAGTGCTCCCTAACCAGGTTTCACTGTCATTGCTAAGCTTTAGCATGAGGACAGTGTAATATGCAATTTGCTTTTGTATTAACACTACAGACTGAATGATAACTTCATTGAACTGCATAGATAAGCGGTGTATTGCATCGAGTATAGAGATCTAACTTTCTCACTGTAATTGGACTTCATGATGAATGGCATTGTGGGTCCTAATGTGGCAGTATGGTTTCATCTTGGGCCTCTGGCTCTCACAGGCTATTATCTCCATCCCGTGGGGATACATTGTGTCTGAGCCTTTGTTGGCTCTGCGCAGTGGTGTGGAGGACCTAATCTATTTATCACAGGGTCTGCGTGACCACCCAGCCAGGCTGCTATATCGGATCATACTAGGCTCCCTCGTGCTCCTCCTCAAGGGAAGGAGGAAGCGCAGATGTAACATGCAGCTTCACACCTGTCAAACAGTGCCGGGTTTGGTCATCCCTGAGGAATGGAGCACAGAGGGCAACACATTTAAATGTATTTTGTGTCATGGCTTACTTGGCAGAAGAAAAATCTGGGATTTTGTCTCTCACCATCAAGGATGTAATCTCCAGAATTCAGTGTTGCAACATTCAGAAGTTCAATCAATATGCCTTAAAGAGGAGGTATCTCTGAGAACAAGAATGGTCTGGTTTTTGGATGGATTTTCGCAGTTTGAGATGTTATTGAAGCGTTGTTGAAGCATGAATCTGGGACTCACTGCTTCACCAACTTTTTGACATGATGAAATTGCATCATTCAAGCAAAAAACTGTTGAACTGCCCCACAGTGTGGTGTCACAACTGGTGGAAAAAAAAACAAAGGGAGTTCAGATCAAACTTTTGTAATTCAAAACCAGTTATTTTAACCTCCAACTGTAGATGCAGCAAACTGAAGGCAAGTCAGCCCTTTCATTTGAGAAATAAGGAAAACCTCCTTTAATAACACATTTACAGTATATCGTCAATAATGAAAGAGACTAAAAATGAATCCAGTATATCTGGCAGAAAATAGATCTTTGGTTCAGTCTATGTCTAGACAGAGATGGTAAATATTAAAATCTTTCTGTTTTTAGTGTCTTTAATGAATGCAAGTGAGGCTTTACCAACTTGACACACAAGCATAGCACTTACAGTACGTAATAACAGAATAACCTCCGGTGACAAAACATTTGTCCGATTATATATAAACCATTACAATGCAAACAAAGAACTTTGTCTTCTATCCCAAGGCAAGGGAATGTATTTGTATTGCACAGTATCATACACAGAAGTCATTCAATGCGCTTAGCAGAAATAAAAATCCCGAGCACTGCAAATAAAATGTGCCACATAAATTGCCCCCTTGATCAAGCATGAATCATTCATTTAGTTGTGAATGGATAACATATGGGCCTTAGATGAAGGCGTGTTTAATATTACGAGAAAATGTGTTTATGGGTGTTCATTTTTATTGCAAAACATCATACAAATAAAGCAACAATGCCATGCAGTTACCACATAAACATTTGCAGAGAAGAAAAAAATGACACAGCTTTGATGGCAAATAATATGCGAGCTGCAGCGATGATAAAAATTCACAGGTGCTGTAGTTCTTCTTTCAAATGAACTGTTATATTTATTAACTTTTTCTCAATCCTGACAAAACCATAATACAAGGCACTAGTAGATACACACAGGCTCTCCAGGGTATGTAAAAGAGGGGCCAGGGTCTGCCGTGCTGCCAGCCAATGAGTGCAGTTAATTATAGTATTATGTTAACACAACTGAACAAACTGTCTGTAGAGGTTGGTGTGAAGCTCCGGAGGTCAACTGATATTTCGTGAAACTTTTGGTGAGGAAAGGTCACCAATGTACTCCCAATTTGTCAAAAAAACAAAAACAACAACAACAAAAAACAGGGTTCATAAGTGCAGTTATTTACAGGGACCCCAGACACATATCATTAAAACGATTGTTGGAGATGAGGACACAGAGCATCTGAGTTGTGAATCTCAGCCGAAGCAGAGGCAGCGGTTCACATTTAATCAGTGGCGTGGATGTGTCATTCGTCTCACATCCTTGACGCTTTGCTGCTGCTTTCCAGCGCAGCATCCGTGTGCACAACATTTCATTTGATGCTCATTACGCGGGCCTCATAGGCTAGACCACCGAATCATGAGTTTTAACTGACGTCTCCATGGCAACACGCCACTGATTGGGAAGAGGTGAGATGCGTAGTGTATTTTGCCTTGAGTGGCTGTTCAGATCCAGAGGACTCTCCCATCACTCAGTCAGGAGCGGGGACTGGGGCCATTTATGGAATCCACCTCCTCCAGCCTCCACCAGCAGGAACACAGAGCATTTGCATGCTTTACAACACCGTGGCCAACAAAAAACAACCATAAGTTACACTTTCATATTTACATGGTTTGGCGATTTCATTAGTTTGCTTTCAGGGATATTTATCCCATTGCTTTTAGGACAAAGGATCTCCTCATATGTTGACAATCGAAGCCAAAGAGAATAGAAGTGTGCAGCTTTATCTCCTCCTAAGGAGAGGAAACTCAATTCCCCTGCATGGTGTTTGTTTACCCAAGTGTAGCATGAAATCCTATCAGTTGAAATACCGAGGGATGGTCCTGGCTATACTAAATACTTGCTCAGTAGTCATGGAAGTGGTCTGATAGTAATCAGAAAACTTTTCATATTATGTATTGTGAGCTGCTGATTTCTCATCCTGACAACTGGATATGTGAAAGACAGCATCTCCTGTACTGTGGCGTTAATGAAAACACCATCTCCTGTCACCGACACTCCATCTTTGACATAATGGAGCTTTGGTTATCAAAATGTGAATGTCCTGTAGCGGTGAAAATTAATCTCTGCTGCCTAAAGTGCATGATGAGATGTGTGTATAATTCACAGCTTCTTGTTTATCTGACCTTGAAAGTGTGTGCATGTGTGTTTGTGTGCCTGTCTCTGTGTTTTACCAGTTGGGAAGTGCTGAGGTTCTTACTGTCAAACCTGCGCTGGTGGATGGAGGAGTACCGCTTTGACGGCTTCAGATTTGACGGCATTACGTCCATGCTGTATCACCACCATGGCCTCGGTAAGACTGGCTTGTCTGCATCTCAAAATTCAGGAATGTGTGGAGTGTTTTAAGATATCATACCCCAGCTTCTCTGAAACCCATAATGCCATTTGGGACTCGGACTCCAGAGGGTTTTATGGAATAAGGCCTATATGAGAGTCTGGCTTAGCACACCCTCATGTGGAGGATTTTTTATATACAAAGCAAGTTTCATTTGAAAACACATAAATCAACAAATTGAAGATAATAGCCAAACTTGAATCTATACATGAAAATGAAAGAGAGGTATTGCAAGCAGAACACAGTCTGATTAGTTGACAAAACATGTTTCCTCAACAGTGTTTCAAATGAGGTCATTCTCCTGAGTGAAGTGTGTGGAGAGAGATGTTTGTATTTTTTCATAACACAATGTGGCCTGATTGGCTATTTTATCAATTCTTCAATGAGTTGCCACTTAAACAACAATATCATCTTGGATACACACAGTGCATTTTGGTGAGACAAACAGAAAATGTCCCAAAATTCCTATTGTAATCACACACACACACAAATACAATTTTTAGAATCTTTTATATCAGACACGCAAATGTACATTATAAGGAGAACTTTGTCAATACTACATCTATTATGACCAAAAATATAAAAGCAAACTAAAATTTAAAATTAAAGTCCACACAGTCATTTTCAGTCGCCATAGTTATTATGTTGTGAATTTTTGAATATCCTAACCTCTGAAGAAGCATCTGTAGTTTATGTATTTGTGAGCAAACAATGGAGAGATGTGACCCTGTGGCAATCTAACCCAAATGAACCTAAAAATGTGTTCTAAATAAAACTGTATTTATGTCTATGACTGCTCAGAAATATATGCGGTGAAACAGTAGCTGAAGGATTTTAGAAAATTTGTAGAAAAACATGACGACGTTGACTGTGTGGGTGTTTACTCCTCAGGCCAAGCCTTCTCAGGGGACTACAGCGAGTACTTTGGCCTTCAGGTGGACGAAGAGTCTTTGGTTTACCTGATGCTTGCCAATCACATTCTTCATACCCTTTATCCTGACTGCATCACCGTTGCGGAGGTAAAAAAAAAAAACACCAGCACGACTCACACCGTCAGCATCCGCTCGCTTTGCAATGACACTGCCCCCAGCTATTATTAATTAAAAACACTTATTAGTTAGGCATAGCTTACTTAGGTATTCATTGGTGTAATTAAGAAGTAATGCAAAAGGAAATGGGATGTCACTCTTTTTTGGCCTGTGGTATAGGATTTTTACCCTTTAATATGTGAGCTGTGGAGTGGCATCGATGTGATCTTGGCTGACTTCTGGGAAAGAAACCTGTGCACACCAAGAGAAAATGTGATATGAAATAGTGTGACTTCTCCGCAGGATGTGTCAGGGATGCCTGCTCTCTGCAGAGCAGTGGAGGAGGGAGGACTTGGTTTTGATTACCGACTGGCTATGGCTATTCCTGACAAGTGGATTCAGGTAAGATGATTCACTTCTTTTTAATCTCCCTGGCAACTTTTACAGACACTGTGGGCATGAGCTCTCACAGAAACAGAAAACTCACAGAAAACCACAAATACAGAGGAAAGTGAAAAGCGTTTGATTTCAAAACAGGGGTGAGAGACAAAGGGAGTGACAGGAGGCACTAAGCACTCTTGTGGTATAATACAGCTGAGCTTTGTGCTAAACTTTTGAGCCTTTCGAGAAACAAGTGTAAAGCAATATAGTGACTTTTTTTTTTCTGGAGATGCCGCCACACTCTTTTGTTTTGCTGTAACCTTAATGGACACAGAGTCTCGATGAACCTAGGCTAGCAACATGATGCAACCTGCACTGAGAGAAATGGCACCATCGTTACTGATTAAGAAATGTATGCAAAAAATGCTTTTATATTCCTTTGACAGTTTAAAGGATTGACTTGTTTCTCAAATTGTTTATACTGATGAATGAACACAAGAATAAGAAAAACCACACATCCTTATAATAGAATAATCTATAGAACAGAATAGTCCTGGGATAAAGGCTATAATGTTTTTATTGATTGTGCCATGGAGGCATTTATTTACCGCAACTCAATATTGTTTTGTATTAGATTGCTTTATATAATGAAGTATTTATATCACAATATATACTTTTGGTCACTCACTGTAGGAAACAAACTTTGCTTCTTAACAAATTTACTCTGCACTCACCATTTGGTTTGTTTGTGTCTTTAGCTCTGTTTTCAACGCTTATTTAAGCAGTTTTTTTGTCTGATGTGGATGTCACTTATTTACAGTAAAGCGTTTTTGCATTTTGCACTTTCTCACCATGATGAAAATCGCTTCACTGTGGCTACTATTTTACCTATCTGTGTTTGTGCCTGGGAACTGCCTGACAAACTGGAAAAACCTCCTCACCTACACCCGAGAGCATCTGCTCCCCCTTCAATCAGCTATTGTGGCTCCATCAGTGATTTTACCTCCATGAAGCATCGACTCTGGAGACGCCACAGCAGATTCCCCCTACATGTCATCACTCTTTCAAATGTTCGCTCTGTAAGCAACAACCTGGATGAACGTATGTTAAGAGCCGAGCACGACTGTAACATTCAGAGTAACATTGTGTGACTGAGAGAAACATGGCTTCAAGACCATCATGAAACTCCTAGTCTGTCAGCAAACGCCACCATCAGAGCTGAGCGGAACCAGTGATGCACTCATAAATCTGTTGTAGGAGGATTGTGTTTGTTTGTGGATAACGGCTGGGCCACACAATATCACGAAAGGGAGCAAGAAGAATGCACACCGACCAGACTGTGAGATACTAAAGGTATCCTTCAGACCCTTTTAGTTCCCGTGGGAGTTCGGCCAGATCACCATCATTCTCGCTTACTCCGGACCGAATGACGAAGCAGCAGGGGAGAGAATAGCTGAGAGCTATAACAAGGCTCTTGCCCGCTCGACTGACCAGCCCCTCTTTGTCCTCGGGGACTTCAATTCCTATAATCTGTCTGACCACTTGCCTACTGTTTAACGATACGTCAGCTGTCCCACACGTCTGAAGCAGATGTTTGACCGTTGCTATGGCAACATCCCTGACACTTAGGGTTAGGGTATGCAGACTGCGTAGTGGAAAGTCAGACCATAATGTAATTCATCTTTTGGAGAAATAAAAGTCTGTGGTCAAAAGAATTAAACCAGCTGTCAAGGAAATACAAGTGTAGTCAGATAATAATAAAGAACAACTTTGGAATTGTTTTGATGACACAAACTTCTTTGAAGGGAGGTGAACTCACAGACACCCTTCAAAATCTGTGAGGGCTGTGTGTCTGAAACAAAGACTGTGAAAATATTCCTAAACAATAAAAAAAACCCTGGGTTACAAAACAATTGAAAACCTGCCTTAATGAAAAGAAGGCTGCCTTCTGTTCTGGCAACCTGGAATTAATGCAGGAGAAAAGAAGGCAACTGAGAGGGAACATCTTTAAGGCAAAAACTGAATACAAAAAGAAAATAGTATTTTAGTGGTAACATAGAACAGTCTTGGGCAGGTTTAAGTACCTTAATGGTCAAAACCAGTAAAAACGATAATTCCACCCTCAACAACAGTTTACAGTCAAAGTTTTCTTAATGACTTGAACCATTTTTTCTGTAATGTTGTGGATGACACCGTGAATGTGATGAGATTTGTAAAAGTCTCCCTGCAGGCTCATCAATAGTAATCACAGAGGATGCTGTTGCTAAAAATCTCCTGAAACTAAAACCAAATAAGGCCCCTGGTCCAGACTGCCTGAAAGCTTGTCTACTTAAAGACTGCATTCTTCAACTTACAGTAAAGGAGTCTTTTCCAGGCTACAGTATTTAATTCACTGTTTGTCACAGGAGCACCCAAATTTTGGAACAGTCAGGCCTATACCAAAAAAAGCCTGGTGCTAATAAGCCTGGATATTTTCAGCCAATTGCCTTAACCTCCATACTTTGCAAAACAATGGAGAGGGTTCTGGTTGATCTCCCCTTCAATTTGCCTATACTGTAAGAGGGACAGAGGCACGGATGATGTACTGACTCACAAAAACGGCACACGCTTCCTAAAGGGTATGCAAGGGTCCTATTTGGAGCTTACAACTCTATGAAGCTACTGTACATATCCTTTTGAAAAGGCTGGCAGACCTCAATGTTGATAAGGGCCTAATTCTCTGGATCAGAGATTTTCTGTCTTGCCGCCCTCAGAGGTAAGGGTTTGTGTTAATGGAACCCTGTCTGAAGTGCTTGACATAAGCACAGGCGGCCCACAAGGCAGTGCACTTTCACCCTTGCTTTTTTTTTCTTTATTTACAAATCAGTTTGCACCTAACAGTTGCAATTTTGAATGTATTAAGTATGCAGATGACATGGCCTTAGTTGGCTTATTACAGGACCACACCAAAGCCCTATAGCCAGCTATCAGTGTGTTGAAAAGGAACTGGTTATCAGAAAAAATTTTGAAGGAAGAAAAGGAGGAGAGTCAGAAAAATCCAGGCGTCCGGGAGACGCTATTGTGTCCCTTTGGCCGAAGGTGTTTTATCCCAAACTCTATCAGCGTTCTCAAATGACCAACCTACAGACATTCACCTGAACTGCTCTACTTTTTATTATTTCTTTCTTTTAATTCTACTGTTATTTTAAATTATTTCAATCAAATGTTCTCTTATTGTAATTTACGTTCTTCTTACGTTAATTAGTGCTGTTTTGTCTTCTTTTACTGGTGAGCCAAAGACAATACACCTCAGTGGACAATACAGATTTATTCTATTCTATTCTATTCTATTCTATTCTATTCTATTCTATTCTATTCTATTCTATTCTATGTTAGAACAGTAATAGGATCAGTAACACCAACACTATACTATAAAATAGAGGTGCTTCTTTCACACTGATAATACTGCTATGTAACAGGAATCTTCAGTGTCATTGGACCTTCTCATTAAGTGATGCTACAAACTGTTAGAACTCATACAGACATTATGAATATAACACCATTGTATTTCCAAGAAACAGATAATGACGAATGTATTTCGACAAACATAATGTACATGAATTGTCAGGATTTCTCTGGCTATTATGGAGAAAATGACATGAAGTCTCTCCATTTCGGAAGAAATTCTGCACTTGAGTCGTTTGTTTTCACCCTGAGCTGGGGTTTTTTTTTTTTTGAGTCAAACTGAAAAAGGTCTTTGAGCTTTTTCTAAAGCTGTGCTAATTTATTTTTCCTCTTTTCTGACTTAATCCTACCTGCTGTGCAAATGGGAAGGTCATTATTTATCCCATGGAACATAAAGTTATGAATAAATGATGGCAGAGACATAATTCTTATTGAAATTAGAAGCATTTGACTCGTTCATAATGACTTTTCTAAGATGAGTAATTATTCTTAAGTTCTTACATAGATGTATGTTTTCATTTGAAAGACAAGCTTTAATAATGTTAACATGAAGGTCATCTAGTCACTGATCCAGGCTGAAATTTCTTTTGTGATGTTTTTCTCTTAAGTGGAGCATTTGAATAGGCTCACAGTCACCTTTACATTTCACTTTGATTCATTATTCAGGCTGAAATATCTGTCCTTGGGGCAGCTTTAAATGATGTCAAAGCGGAGGTTATTCTTCTGTTTGAATTCAATGCTCTGTTGATTTTTCCCAACCAGTCGAGACGATCTGAATAGCAGAAAATTAGAGGCGCAACAGCCAACAATAAATACTCATCCTCCACTCATTGTCAGGGTAAATACAGACAGAGATTTCAGTAATGGTCAACTGCTAAATACTGATATTGAAATAATGTATATGCTTATATACAATTGTTTGTTTTAAGTTCAAATGAAGGTATGCAGGAATACATTTCATTCAATGGCCAAAGATGCTTATATATAATATAATCTGGAAATGTATTGAGCCATGAGTTCTCTCACCTTATTCCTATGATTTTTAGGTGGTAGTAGAGTGAACTTTTTTTTTAAGATATTAACCACACTGTCATTTTGAGAGTGTATAAGTAAAGCCTGTTTTGGGCACAGCAGTTTTCTTGCCTGTCAGAGTTTTTAAATGTTTTTCCATGTTTGATGAAGGTTAGCATCAGTCAAGCTGTACAGCAACATGTTGAGCTCTTTGCTCCAGACAAAAATGTTACTGCACACTCTAACATGAAACCAGAGAAATGCATACTGAAGGAAAGACATCGAGCGAGCAGCCTTCAGTGCTCTATGACTTTACAAAAGGAATTGTTTCACACCCATTTTTCCATTTTTTATATGCTGATAATGATGAGTCACATTGAAACGTTACATCGCAAGAAATCCTGTGTGACTTGCAGCTATACAGTAGTAAAACATTGCTGGTTTCATTTACCTTCTAATTTGTATTTCTCTAACAGAGTCAAGTCAAGTCAAGTCACAATTTATTTATAAAGATACTGTTTACTCCTCAGAAAAACTTAAACATATCTTCAAACTGAAAACAGTCTCTTTGCTTTTTGTATTTACTTATTATATCGCATTTGTAATTAGCAAGATTTTACTTGGACAAACATGATGGAACCGAAAGGCCTTTTTCCAAAACAAAACAAACTTTGATATTTATATTAGTCCCACTGTAGGTTGATTTTTTACCTAAAAATCTCATGAGTGACAATTTTAACACTAGGTTCAGCATGCAAAATAAGTCATCAACAATCATGTGACGTCTTGACAGTGATAGGACTTTATTATTATTATTATTATTATTATTAGATCATTGTACCTCAGTCTGATAAGTGTAGGATCATAACAGAGATGGTAACAAAAGCGACTGAAATATTAAATATCTGTCCTCGCTGTCGTTAATGATTACTGGCAGAGATGATCACACTGTTTAGTGAGGTGTCCTGCCCAGCACTGCTTCAGACTGGATGGGAGATTCTGGGCACCAAATACTCTCTGCCCTTCCACAACAACTACTGAAGCACCCTTTAGCTCGCCACTTCAGCCCAAACTGCCACTGTGAAAATACTTAATGGCCCACAATGGGAAAACATTGTTTATAACTGTGCAGCCATGAAAGTCCATAACTGAAGCCTAGCAGCACAGGGAAAATGCATGCATACTCATCCATACAGAAATAAATAGAGGTTATTTTATATTTCTTCATCTGGAATTTTCTCTGTCTGTTATGACGTCACAGGGGGCAACCGCCATTTCGACATCCCACCAGTCCGACATAGGCCTCTAATTGTCTAAATGGCAACACTTAATTTTCTATCAAATCTATCAAATGTCCCATTATGTCCCAATTTTTGCCTCCTATGGTCGGAATTACAGTATTTTTTTCTTTCATTAAACATCCTGCCTTTCAGATAATTCCTTTAATAGCGTATTTTTTTTCCCAGAAAGATTTTGCACTGGTTGGGTTTAGGCAATGATGAAAGGAGTTGGTTAAGTTTAGTAAAAAGACCAGGTAGATGCTAGACAGGCCGGATAGATAGAGAGAGTCCAGATAAGTAGGAGGGAGTCACCTGTTGAGTAATGCACATTTCCTTATTGAAAGACTTGTCGGAATGGTGGGACGATGGCATGTCGGAATACCGGTCAGAATGGTGGGACGATGGCATGTCGGAATAGCGGTCAGAATGGTGGGATGTCGGAATGACGGCGTGTAACCAGACTCACTTGTCACCAACATCCAACCATACATGTTCAGACTTGTCCTCTGAGGTTTTTTTTATTTTTTATTTCAGCCTTCCTTGTTTTGTGCAATGTTTGCCTCCTCTGGAGAACTTGGATAAAATTACAGTACTTGGGATCAGTACATAACTCATAATTTATTTTCTTGGCCCCGCTGGTGTTTTCTTCAAAGTCTGTATTAATAAAAATGCCACCCATTCGTCGTCAGTATGCCAAAGTGTTTTTATGAAATCAGCAAATATTACTTTAGAAAGTACATTTGTAGGGAAACAGAGCGGCAGCAGGTTATCCCCGGGGATGTTTCTGTCTGTTTGGGTTGGCTGGTGAATGTGGATTGTTTTGTGTCCTGTTTTAGTGTGCATACTTGTGTGTGCATGTTTAGGCAGGCAGAGAGGCTTTCTTGTTTGATATTTGGCAAAAAGAAAAATGCTGTTTTCAGAATATCCAAAGAGGTTATCCGTTGCAAGATTCATGTAAAGCTATGTGTTTTTTTTTATTTTATTTTATCTATGAGCCCACACTGGAAGTTATATTTGCTCATATTTTGGTGAAAAGCAAAGCCATGTGTGTGACCTCAGCACCGCATGCATCCTCTTGCGCTACAGTTTCTTGTGTTTCTCGATGGGGGAAGTCTATGCATCGTTAATCAAGTCTGTCTCTCGCAGCGGTGGGTTTTACTCAGTAGCGGAGATGGAGGGAGGAGAACAGAGAGGCAGAGGGAGGGAGGGAGGGGGGAGTCCCAGACTTGACCTTCCTCAGTGATGCTTGCACTAGCTGTGCAGCAGGCAGTGCTGTACCGCTGAGACGCAGCCTCCTCCACGGTAACCAGAGTTTTCACAGGATTATCATCGGGATGCTTCTGGAGAGGCTGCTGCTGTTTTTACTTTTCAAACAATATTGCTTGCAATGCAAAATTCATTAGGTTCTTCTTCTTCTTGTATTTATTTATTTTCCAATTAAATTCAATTGTTGCTTCCCTGATGAAATGCCACGTCGTGAATGGTAAAGTTGAAGGAGAGGAAGCGAGTGGTGGAACTCATGTATTTCTGTGCAAGGGAGCATTCAGATGAACATGGCCATGCCTTGGTATAGCCAGTGAAGTGCACTCAGGGCTCGCCTTGCCTTGTCAATTAGGGAGGGATTTGAATGGACTGAAGTGGTGCCTCCAGTGAGGTGTGTGTTGCAGAGAAGGAGACGTGGAGCGGGGCGGGGGGGCAGGCGTTCAGAAAGATGGACGGAGAGACAGGAAAGGAAGGAAGAAACAGAAGGAAGGAGAGACAAAGAGACAGAGCAACACTGCTGTTAGCTTATTTATAGATTCACATGTGTGCACAAATGAATCTCTCTTGGCTTCTTGAGCAGAGGCCTCACGCTGTGTTTCGTCCTCAGCATGACTGATTGATATGACTCATTTACTGGCTGCAGAAGGCTGTAAGGACCAACAGGCTGTGAAAAATTAAGATATCCTAATGAGACTATACGAGATAAGGCGCAGAGCACAAGTTTGGATGATTCGATCTGATTATAACCATAAAATGCTGTCACTCCTAATGGATAATATTACAAAAGCCCTCTAATTTAACAAGCACCCTTCCCTCCAGCTACAATAGATTGAGATGTAATTGAAACAATTAGAGGCGGAGGAGGTAGAGGGCTCGCTGGTCACAGCTTGGATAAGAGAAGGCGTTGCAGAGAATTCTCCAGCATCCCTCTGCTTCTTGCAGCTCCTCAACTTGAATGACCTCTGAGTCAATTGTCCCGATTTTTTGTTTCTGTTCCTTCGTTTAATTGAATGAAAAATATCAGTCTGCACAGCTCTCTCCTTGTTAGTTTCAGTGGGGGGTGGGGATCCATTTCTGGTGCTTATACTGCTCTGTCCATCACGCTGGAAACACTTTCAATTAACATGACTTAATAAAAATTCAGGCGCCCGCAAGCAACAGTGGACTCCAGCTTGTTTGCGTTCACATGTCTGTGGCTTCATCACAGCCTTTAAAGGGTTCCCACTCTCTGTGTCCCCCCACCCCCCAGCTCCATGAAACATCTCAGCTTCAACCTGCTTTGTTTTATTAGCTAATTGCTCTGTGAGGCCTCTCCTGCACGGTCTTAACTGGTGAGATGGTGGTGCGCTTCCTCAGCGAGGTGAGCTGAGGAATACATCTCAGCTTCTGGCAGACACATTTGCGTGGGCAGAAACTTCATTAATTTCTAAAACTGCAAAAAGATAAAGATAGGAAGGCATGAGGTTGATCCACGGGATTGAGCGTCGCGCACCTTTCATTCCCTGCTCACCTCTGGGGGCGGCAATGTATGTGCAAAGAGCGGATGTCCCCATGGCAACACAAAACGCAAACACAGTTCCAGTGTTTGTAAAGGCAGGAGAGGTGGGATGCTCGGGACAGCCACCAAATGTAAAAAAAAATATAAAAGAAAATAAAAAGAAAACAAGATTTACACTAAAGGCGACTGTGCCTCCAAGTCCTTCCAGCACCGTGAGATGGTAGCAGAGAGGCTCTTGAATCAGTCGCAGTGTGTCCGTGGCAGTGAGATGACCTCATCCTGCATGGATAGATTTTTTTATTTTTATTCCGGCTCTGCCTAATTAATCTGGGCACTCTGGTTTGGCGCCTGACAGCGGGCTTGTAAAGTAAGATTTGTGCACTGCTCATTATCATTGATGAAGTGGGGTGTCAGTGGTGCCAGGAAGCTCGTCTGGTCGGGGCTGATGTGGGTGAGCTGGTGGTAGAGAAGTCGTCAACCCAGTCACTCCTGTCTCCGCTCCGACAGTCCCACTCCCAGATTAATTGCTCCCAGACCAGTTTTGCGCTTGAATTGAATTGTAATGATTCATAAGTAAGTGTATAGTGTCTGATTGTACGTGGATGTGGAGGCGTCCGGGGTGATCTCTGGGGTATATTCTTTAGATTGAGTTGTTATGTTTTCAGATTATAGTAGGTGGAAAAAAGAAACCATCATTCAGAGGATGTATTTATTTTCTGCTTGTGTTACACTTTACTTTATATCATTTTATCAGAAAATGCAATTTATTAGCTACTCATAGTGTTAATATTTTTCACACTGCGTATATTGCTCCATGTACCTGATATTTTTCTTCCTGAATCTGTCAATCCATCTCTCAACCTTTACTCATAGCATCAGATTGATTATGTTCATTTTGTCTTCTTGTAGAGATAAGTTATTTTTTTCTTGTGTTCAGACAGAAAATAGAGTGTGTTACCTGCTTGACAGTGTATTCCATAGGTTTACACAAGATTTACGGTCCTACTTTTTCATCACCAGTGTACGGCACAGGCTGCACACAGCTTTTCTGGTCTCAGAGCACTTCACGCAGCTACTGTAGACACATTCCCCCGTAACCACACACAGCTCTTTATTTTTCCACAGCATTTTTGAACTGTGAATGACATGCTTAAGTAGTTGGTCAAAAACACAAACAAATCAAGTACATAAATTAAACAGATTTTTTTTATTTCACACTATCACAAAGAATATTTGAATATCATTAAAAATTCATTTACACAGGACTTTAGATTTGACCACAAGGCTAAGGTAGATTTGACCTGGTGTCAAGCGGTTGGTGAAAACAACATGAAAGCCTGTTCCTTCAATTGCGATTTGAAAGGTGATTTAAGAGGTTGGAGCAAATTCTCCGCAGTCTTGAAAGCTCCTGAGCATCAGAGGCCTGATTAGGTTTGATGTTTAACAGAAGGATGGCTAGTAAGCCTTGTGTTGAGGATATGAGGCAGCACACTGAGCTCGCAGGGAGTTAAAAGGTCTGAGAATTTGTTGTACATGCAGATGACGCCTCACGCGCCTCGATGAGATTTGCCAGTGCCAGTGGCACTGACTAATATGGCCACACAAGGCTAAGGTGAAGAAGAGTGAATGTGAACAGATGGCGATATATAGAGAGGGAAAGGCTCTATTTAGGTGGACCAGCCGGTTCATCTCAGACATATTGATCGGCACAATTTACTCTCTTTACTCAGAGGATTATGGCTCTGTAGAGTAATATAAAGGTTTCCTGACATGTCAATCAGCTGTCATGACCAATTCCACCAAGCAGACTTCAGCCTGTCACTGTGTTGGACTTGCCAACCAATCACACAGACCGCATGTCTATCACCAAGGGTTCTTAGAGGGCATAAACTCTCTTTTTTTCACATTCAGGGATGATACTGATAGTGTGGCTTTCTGGCATCTCTCTTCATTAAATCAGCTCTCTGCTTGCTGCAGTACATGTGGTTATCTTTACTCTGCCCTGTGCTATTATTTGCTTGTGTAACTGTGAGTGATTAGGGCCAGTCGGTGCAGGGCAGATGCGCTCAAAATGCATGTTGTGGTAGCCCCCTGTGTCTTTCTGACCCCTGAAAATGACTCTTTTGGCAGGAAGTGCACATGTGCACAGGCCAGCAACAGTTCACCGATTCCACGGTTGGATTTATTGTTGAATCCCTCCGTTTGGATGAGAGGCTCTGACCTTGCCTATCTCAGGTGGGGAGAGCTGATGCCTTACTACCCATGGGCTGTAGTGAAGTTATTAAAAACTCCATTACCACCATTCAAAGGTAGACATAACTCACAGTGTGGATATAGAGATGTCAAAACAGAGATTGATCTGAGAAAGAAGTGTAACCCAGAGAAAACTTAAAAAAGCCAGACAGACTGCCAGAACTGAAATACAGAGGTTCAGACATCAGTCAGAGCCCGACTGGATCTCTCAGCTACACATCTATCATTCCCCTTTTCAATAACCCCTCTCTGTCACTGTGCAGATCCTGAAGGAGTTAAAGGATGAGGAGTGGGACATGGGCAATATTGTCTACACACTGACCAACAGGCGCTATGGAGAGAAATGCATAGCCTATGCAGAAAGTCATGATCAGGTAAGCCCGTCTGTACATGATCCTACATTGCAGAGTCAACACAGTCTGCCTCATGCCGATGTGGATTATGAAGCATATTCCACTGTTCCAGGCTCTGGTTGGGGATAAGTCTCTGGCCTTCTGGTTGATGGACAAGGAGATGTACACCAACATGAGCTCCCTGGCTCCAATGTCACCCGTCATTGACCGCGGCATACAGCTGCATAAGATGATTCGCCTCCTAACTCATGCCCTGGGTGGAGAAGGCTACCTCAACTTCCTGGGTGAGTCATTCTGATGTACGACAGATAATCTAACCCTGCAGCTACAGTACACCTACAATCAGTTATAGTGTACACCAGAACAAAGCAGTTATTTAGAAGTAATTAAACACCCCCGCTATCCAACATTTAAAGCAGTACTTAAGAACTTTCAATTTTGGTTGAGTTTGGCGGCGCCAGTGGCCCAAAGCGGTAGTGTTTTGCCTGAAGGAAGACTCCATTTGCCATGAGCACCAGCGCGTAGCGCCATAAACATCCTGATGCATGGAAATTAAAGAAGACGTCCAAACTAAGTTTCTATTACCAGCGGATCATTTCACAGTAAACACACATACACAATCCAACGGAAAGGTGTCGCATTGCCTGCTCCCTCCTCGTCGTGACTCGCGAAAGTGAAAGTGAAACTTAAGTGAGAGCCGGGTTCCTACCATGCTCCTCAAAGCTGCTTAGTGCCAGTGAAGGCGATACAGACCCCCTCAGGCCATGACAGAGGTGTCATTCAACCTGTTGTAAGTTGATGTACCATCACAAAAGTTATGAAAATATAATATGAAGGTTGAAAAGTTCCTTAGTGTTGGTTTAATAACTTGTTTGTTTTTTGATCCACAATGATCATTGATAATTTAAGTCACCTACTGTAGCATATAAAAGTGAGTCCTTTGAGTAAGTCCACCTTTTTCTGGTCAATAGATTAATTAAAATCAATGACACGGAATAAAGGCAATTATTGCCGCCCAGTCCAGGGCAGATAATGTGTATTTACATACATACATACATACATATTGACACAAATTCCAATTCAAAATTCAGACATAAAATGCTTATGGTGTACATATGTATATTGATGTTGATTCAGCTTTCCCATCATGTTTCGTGTCACATGTGATACAATAAATCCAATTACATTTCATGTCATGCCATCACACAACCATGCACTTTGTTGAGGCCATATTGTTAATTCTACCATGTGTGTGTGGGTCAGGTGCCATTGAAATGCTAAGGAGGTGATAGAGGTCACAATTATAAAGCAACGTCCTTCTGTTTGGCTCATTTTTTATTAAAAGGCATGAGGAGAATCATTTCAGATCCCTCGCATAGACTGTATTCTTCCTGAATTTACACTTCTCCCCTCAGGCAGACACAACAATCCTTAAGTGCTCACTGAACAGATATAAACACGCATTTATTTTCCTGTCCATCAGAGTCCTCCACAGGCAACAGGCAGAAACAGGCCTCACTATAAATATTTAATTGATAAGCTATCCCTACTGTGTTCATTTGCGCTGCTGTTAGCAGTGTTATTTCTTTTTTTTGTGCCGTTGTGTCATTTATTTCCGTGCATATCATTATGTCATCGTGTGTGTTTTAGCTTCAGGGTTAGACTGAACAACTGATTTTACCTTTTGCTATAATGAACATATTCCAGTTTATAAAGGCTTAATGTAGTCATTGTTGCTTATTTTCCATTTGGGATAAAGTGCCCAGTTATTAGATTTGTTATATTTCTTTCATGTCATATATCTCTGGAGTATAGCTCACCACCAATGAGTCAAGGCTGATGATAAGCATCAAAGGATCCTTTTGAAGTGGGGTTGACATTAATACTCACTTTCCAGAGCTGATGGTGAAATACAGGACAAAAGCTGTCTAAGATCAGATAGGTTCTGTTTTTTCAAATGGATCCAATTCTCAGTCACTGTTGAGATGCTCCTCATTTTCACACACATCATCTGAGCCACAGCCCGGCTTTATCGAGGCCTGCTGGTAAAGATAATAAAGTGATAATTAATGACGGTGGAAGTTGACCTTGGTTGAAGGAAATGTGTTTCCTCCCATGTGCTGCTCTCGGCTTAATGTAAATACAGGCTACGCTTGTGATCCACAGCATTTTAGCTCCACCTGGTGACTAGGTGATCCGGTCATGCTCCAGGTCCAAACAATCAGAAAATGTTTCCACAAAGCCTGTGCCGGATTCATTATCACCCTTCAGTATTCACTGCGATGTCCAGTCGTACTCGAGGAAAAAGAAAAAAGAGTGAAAACGCCTGGTGAATTTCTGCGAAGTGCAGCGATGTGTGTGTGGGGGGAAGAAGCACAATCAAAGCAGCTGTTCTCGATGGACAATCATAGCAGGGCAGCTCATAATGAACAACATGTCAGAGAACTGACCTCGTGTGGGTAGTTGAAGGACAGTTGATAATAATTATATCTGATTCTCTGGCTAAAGCATAGCTAAAAGGCACACTTGGCTGTACTTTTGGTACTTTACCCATGGATTTTTTGTGCCACATTTACTCTCAGCCCAATCAGTGCAACATCAGAAATCATGAGGAGTTGATATGGTGAGGGCCAAATACAAAAAAATTGAAGATGATTTCACATAGTCGATTTTCTTTTGAATTTGCTCACATTCACATGCACTATTTAAATGATATTTATAATTCAAGCTGATATATGCAGCACTACATTAACAAGGGGCCTGAAATGGTCGATGAATTGTTCTCTTGGAGACCAAAATGCTTCAGTCAGGCTTAAAGAGCATGAAAGTGGATGCAACAAAGAATTCACTGTGTTCATGAAGCCAAGTCCAGCACAGTTCATTTATGCTCTCACATACGCATGTAGGACAGAAAATGGCATAATACTGACGAAAGTAATAAATGAATAAATAAGTATACAGTAAATACAAAATAAGCATTCTTCATTACCAAATTGAATTATGTATTTATGTACAACAGAACCAGAAGCAGAACTCTGGTATCGTAATTTCTCCAACAATAGTTTTGTAACATGTAGTTGATGATCTTGTCTATCAAAGCAGTAATGTATAATAGATGTTTCACCATGCACTATCCATATGTGTTTAAGCTCACCCCCACTGGACAGGACACCTTGTAAATTCTAACATATATTCCAGATCAGTATTTTCTACTTTTTGTACTATTAACCAGGAGGATAGATGAAAAATAAAGCTACTAAAATGAGGGGCATTGAGATTTAGCATTCAAGTTTCAATTATAAATACTGGTATTCTGAATTTTTATTCACTTTGAATTCGTACCAGAGAATGTGTATGTAAATCACTATCAAGTTTTTCACCTGTCTGGGAAACATGCCTCCCGTTGCCTGATGAAATCTGCCCCTAATGGGGATCCTGAGTCTTGTCCTGGCGGCTGTGAGCAGTTCCTAAACCACAGATCAAAGATGCTTCCTCTTGCTGATGCAGTTTGCCCCGGTCCAGACTGGAAGCCTTTTATTGCTGCAGGAGCTTATGGATAACTATCACATTTGAGTGTCCTCCACTCCCCCAGTTATTCAGGTTTAAGAGAACCTAGAAGACTTATTGCAAATACTTAGATAGGATCCTGAAACAGCAGTGCCTTTTCCTTTTTTTTTTACTTTGATGTAAACATTTTAGGCATCAAGTAATTCATCATTTTTAGTTTTAAGATGTTTTGCTGTAGATTTGACAATAAGGCAAACTTTTAACTAGTATTAACAGAGCCATTGTAAAGAACAGGAGCAGTACCCAAGTAAGATATAACCTCCCTTTTCAAAAATGATTACTCACTAACAATTACAGCTAAATCTGTTCTGTTTCGTCAAATTGGAGTCTGCAAAATGACTGGAACAAATAAGGCAAAGTCACAGTTCAAACTTTAATTTACCCCATTCTGTCAAATAATCCTCAGTGGTTTAAAGAGCAGAGATATGGAAAGGAGACTGGTATTAAGGAAGCAGGAATTGTTCTCTTTTGAGAACGACTGTCTGGTTGACTAAATGAATGGTGCCATCATCTATTGATAACAGTAATAATGAATGAAAGTTAAAAGTTTTAGTAAGTTAAGTATAAAATCATTGTATACAGAAAAAAGAAGGTTTGAAAATCTACAAAGACACACCGCACTAAAGTTCCTCCTAGGCCGGTGGGCGAGCATTAGGGAAATGCTCGAGAAAAGAAAAAAAAGAAAATCAAGTGAATCAGAGATGACATGCCGTGTCAATGGATCAATGATGGGAGAGTCATTTAGCTAGTGCTGAGCAAGAGCAAATTGTTTGAGCAAGCAAATCAATTTGAAGTGCCTAGGCAAGAAAAACCCATTTATTTACTCATGACCAATAGCAAACACAACACAGCAAGAGGACAGAGGGAGCACTCGTACTTGAGATGCTGAGAGATGGATACTGTAAGGGATGTTGGAGTGTCAATGACATTAAAGCACCAAGTGGCGTGGCAGTAATGAAACGCTTCAGTGGTTTTATCATTTCATCGGCAGGGACAGAATGGAACCACTCGCACTTCCTGACTCTCAGGGCTCACAGAGACTTAAGATAACCTTGCAGATTTACACTGTAAATTATTGAGCTAAAAACTTATCCAGCACTCTGTATTCATGGAGTGCTACAATGCAACAAGCAACCATTATACTGTGGCCCTGGACAATGAATGGAAAACCAGTGCTTTCTCCTCATACATTTTAAATAGATAATGTCACTGAGAGCTATCGGGGCTTTTAGTCTTATGCCTTTAGTTGTATGTCCCAATCCCTGCTGTTGCACCAGTAATGCTTGTTTAATGTGCAAACTGGGAATGTACATTAACCCAGCAACAAGAGATCAATCCAGCAAGTGCAAATATACATTGCAACCCGTCTATTTGCATTTCCATCTTGATTTTTCTTTTTCGCACTGCATTTAAAAGTCTTGCCTTCCTGGCCCCTCTGATTCCCTCATTGATCTTCCTTTGCCAGAATCCCTCCAATGGAAAACACATTGATCCTTGGCTTCTTCTTGTGCTGCTAATTACTGAGGGGACTGTGTCACTGTCAGGCCCTTATCTGATGCAGGGCTGTGTAGAGGAGTAATGGGATGTGCCAGCTGAAAGGCTGTCAGACACAACCTTGTGTAAACATGGTTGCCCCCTATTAATCATATCATTATTGGAACCACTATAAATTTAAGTTTCAACATCATCCAACATCATCCAATGACCTGTAGTTATTTATCACACCCTGTAGGTTGGGTGCAAAACCTTATTTCCTAACTAATATTGGATATGACAACGTTTTACTTCAAACTTAATTGCTGACATCTCATCTCATCATAGCTTAGGTAATTTATGTATAGTATAGGGTGACCAATCCTCCTCTGTGGGAGTTGAAGCTTTTAGCCCAGGTTAATTTGACTCGTGCACCTTTACTGCATGGAAAAAATGTCCACAGGACTCCGGTGTAAAAAGATGAGAAAGAATGTATTTATTCCTTGTTTTCCAAAAGTATCCAAATTTCTTTTGCCCGGGCATGTCAAAGCCGAAATGTTCCATCAAACTTGCTGGGTCAACTGACTAGCCATACTTGTTGTGGCTATGTGTATGCATGCAGGTTCCCTCCAGATTAAGTGGTTTAGATAATCTGGCTACTGTGTTTGCTTGTTAACAACCCATTTGATCGTCTGCCTTACTTTCTCCTCTGTATAATGTCATTGGAGTCAGAAAGCTGCAATTATCCTTCAGTGATTTTCAAAACACAATCCTTGAATGATATATTATACAAAAACTCCACTCAGTGTTTTATTCTAGATAACAGTACCCCTGATATATTATGAGGCACAAATGATGTTTTTTTATTTTATTGATGAGTGTATTTATGGTAAGAATTCATCATATTTCTGTACAGAGTGTGCTATCTGGTTTATTTCAGCTGTGAGCCGGCAGAGGAAGGTGATTATCATGGTCATTAATGCAGGCATATGGGAGGAACACTACCGTGTTATCGTAGTGGAGTGGGAAATGATTACCTAATGGAGGTGTGTCCAATGTGTTTCTTTAAAGCTGAAATGAAAAAGGAGAGTCAAAGGCTTCCACAGGTTACTGAATCAACCTGTGCAGGAAATCAATCATCTCCACTAGACTTTATAAAATAATAACACTGGAAAACTGAAAGTATATACAGGCAAAAGAGGTTGGTGCACTTACACTGTTAATGAAGTGTAGCTCTTATAAAAGCTTTTATCGAAGCACCGGCCTTATCTGGGCTTGCTGTCTTGGATAGAAATTAGCAGGCAGATCATGTTTTTTTTCTCTCTCTCATGTGTTTTTGTGCATGTGTGTGTATTTGTATCTGCACATGTGCATGCCCTCTCTGCCTCCCAGTGCCACACACACACACACACTCTCCAAGAGCAAGTGGATGAGAAGAAATAGCTTGAATGCTGAGTGCTCATTAATGGAGAGGTCCACACTTATGCATTTCCACACCGTAAAGTCATTATTGGCAAAATACTTTGCATTTTGGGATATTTTTATTGTGTGGTGGCGGCGGCCTACTTGTGCAGGTCATGTGTAGGTCAGTAGATGAAGTTACCTCATACTGAAATATTTGTGAGCATAGTATACCTCTGTTGCTCATTATTTAGCCCTCTCTGTGTTTACCGCTGTAGTTCAGTTCCTCACACTGAACCAAAGGGAAGAGATGATCCATTTGCTCCGACCTTTTACAAACAAACATGGAGTAGTTAACATAAAGCCACATGGACTGACAAGTAACACAATCACCAGCGGCATGTGTCGGTGTGCTAAGCAGTACTTGAGGCCTTCATCTATTTCCCTGGTGGTCACAAAAAGATCACGAGGAGAAACAGTCGGTCATGAGCAGCACTTCAGACTGGCAGCATGACTTGATTTGGCGTAAATAGTGACAGAAGGCATGAGACAGCAAAATGGAACCAGCCATCTTATTCTGCAGTGTTACTGGGGGGAAATCGTTGCCACTTCGAGCAGAGAAAGGCTGTAAAATTAAAAAGTTTAACTTTTAGCAGTGTCACATTACCCTTCATCACTTTGACTGCATGTGGGACCAACAAAACAGTTGTGGAGCTTTGTTTTGATTCATGCCACACTGTGATTGAAATGACAGTCATCTTACCCCCATCAAATGATCAAGAGCAAACAGGTAAAAACATCAAGAATTTATTAAAACAACAGCAATTGGATAAAGGCGCCGGAAATACCTGTGTCTCCCACACTGACCTGCAGTAATGTCATGTGAAACAGGTGTGCAGAGCTCCACAGGCTCAATCTGTGCTGCATCAGTTGATTCCACTGCTCATGACAGGAACTAATCAGTGATTACTCAATGCACTCGTTGGCTAAAACATCCTGACCTGGATCCGAATCCAGACTTCATATCACTTGTAATATTACTCATATTACATGTAATATTGCAGCTTCATAGAACTACAGTATATACTTTTATTTTTGTGATAATCTAAACTGATGCAGCCACTGATATTTTGTTAACACGTTCAGTAGACTACTTCATTCAAATTTCTTTTCACAGGTGTGAGCTTCAAATCCTTTGTGCATTGCTTTTTGGGACATCCAAGTTTATGTACTGTAGAGTATGCTCACAAACCCAGCAGATTTGATATGCATACTTGCATCTCTGATAATGCTTCATTTTGTCAACATGAATGCACAACACACTGAAAACTCAGAATTGGGACACAACTGGATATACACAGCTGTCAAACACATGGCACATATCTGAATGCTTAATCCAGTTGTAGCTTGAGTCCTCATGGATGCGTTGACAGCGGTGTGTGAAGTACAACAGCTTCTTAAATGGCTTTTTCTCAGCCTGAACTGTGCATTACATGCCACTGCACTGATCCTTTTCATACTTTTTCCTCACCAGAAAAGTCTACAATGCTTTTGTGGCTGCTCTCATTCCCACCACCTACACATACTGTATGCAATACAGCGCAACGTAAGACAGCCCATTTCCCTTGGGTGTGTCGAAAGTCATTCTGGGAAATGTAGGAGCTCAAAAGTACTGTAGATGTTGACAAGCCAAGCTGAGAGTTGATGCACCAAAATAGTAAATTATGCATTGAACATCACATATTGATGTCTGACAGTGAAAGAATATCTGAGTGTGGATTTTTTTTTCTCTACTAGAGAATAAGATCCCTGAGGTAATCATTCTTAGGTGCTACTTAAAGATAGGAGCCACTATCGCAGCATTTGAGAGTATTCTTTCATGCCATTGCTCCCTTTTGACATGTCTTGATATCGTGTGAAGGCTACCTGAGTCCAGAGACTACAGTGACTGCCTTTGTAAAATAAAAGAAGGATGTCACATTGTAGCATGTCTTCTATTTCATTCATCTTTCATTCAGCACAATCCTTTGCTCCTTAGGTGCCTTTTAAAGTGGGTTGAGAATGTTTTCCATTGTATCTCTAGTTCTGTGTTAACATGTGGAGCCATCCTATCAGACTCAGGCTCATTCTTTACAATGTGCACAACAAATGAGGACCCTATTGGATACTCGTAACATGAGGGAGCAGAGTTTAGTAGAACTTTACGATTTTTGAAATACATTTACGAGGAGTTAAAAGCTAATAGGCTTAAATTGAACAGTGTAACCCTAGAAAGTTTGATTTAATGCTTACCTCTTCTACCAAAGCCCCTTGTCTTATTAGAGCAACACTTACCTTCCTAGAAATGTTACACTTTTCTTTGTTTAAGTTAAAATGCTATTAATAAGCTGATGGCACACTAAAATGTCTCGTCATTAGTCTGACCAGTCATTACATTCAGTCCAAATGATTGAGACTGATGCTGCTTCATCCTGAGCTAAAAACGGTCGCAGAGTTTCTGGACAGTGTTGTGTTGTCATGTGTACGGCTGTACCGTTGTGCACTGTTCAGTTCAAGCATGGGCTTAGTCCACTCTACTCGCTGGTGTGATTATTGTCCACTCCAGTAATACTTCATGGTGGCCAGCCAAAAAAACAGTCATTTATATACATATTTTCACCCAGAACCAGCGCATCAGTCAGGTTGGTCAGGCCGGCCCACGGCGGCCCAGCCTGTTGAGGACTATCTTCCTTGTACGTTTCCAGTTAACATTCCTATCTAACACTATAAAACTCACCACTGACCCTGTTTAAGTTTTAAAACTCCAGGGTTGTGTTTGACTGTGTTGGTTGTACAGTAACCATGCCAGATTCATGGCATCATTGCCTCGTTTCACTCGCTTTCCTCTTCTGCTTACCGTTACCTTGCCAACACATGCAGAAGGGGCGCGTGGAGGTAAGGCAGGAAGAAAAAGGTGGTTGGGAGGGGGGGTTGTTGATGTTAAATTTTTGTCTGCTGATTACCAGAAAGGTAAGAGTTGCTTTAAGCCAAAAGGTTGCAAAAGCAAGAGTATAAACACAACAAGGCTGTCAACACGGACTGCTTTGTGATGACATCTAACGTCCTTGACAACCTCTGTAGTCTCATTCAGCCACTTGTTAGACACCAGCCTTTTGTAGAAGACATGCAAGCTTGACGAAATCATGACTAAGGTACTTGCAGACGTATTTTGTGTTATATAATAAAATGTGAAAATATCTTAAGAAAGTGTTAAGCACAGACCTTTTTTAAAGGCATGTAACCATAAATCCACTCAAAAGAACCCATCAACTTCAGAATAAGGGATCTGTAAGGGGAGCCTGTAGAGCCTTTCACGGTAAATGCCCCGATTGATGGGCTGCAAATCATGATTGGCCATTGGCATTAAAAACAAAACAAAAAAAAACGTCACCTTTGTGTGACTTTGCAATTATCAGCCACCTTCACGTAAAGTGTAATGTTGATTCACTGTGATTTTCTGGGATGGGCGCGTCTGCTCTGGCCAAATTATAGAGGTCATTAACATGTAGCAAGCATCAATATTTTAATCTCTCACACAATAAGTATTATAATGGGAACACACATCCTGTGTTGCTTGATTGTGGCAGCTGGCTTTGTCTCTGTTGCTGCTGCAGCTCTTTATCTCTACATAGATTTTGCCATTTACTGGAATGTTGTATTCTTATCATTATAAATAAATGTCTTATTTATTGTTGAGAGAATATGTCGCTCAGATGCCACTGTCTCCAATCGAAGGTGCTTTTTCTCTTCCCTCTTTGGGACACATTTGCAACACATATGGAAAATTGTCGAGAGACTGAGACTGTAGCTCAGGTGACACAGCTGCGTTTTACGCTGACAGTGTGTCCAGACGGACCTGTTCATATTTGCACCAGAATAAAAATCAACATGTTCACACTCTGTGTTCCTGCCTGTTGCACCACTGGCCTGCAGCTTGTCCATGCTGACACCTGACTCATCTCCACATTTCTGAGTTTGGGGTTCAAAGAGGCGATTGTCCAGGGCTAGCTTAGATCCAACATTACACTGTATTGTCCAGAACAAGGTTTTTAGTTCAATACATATAAATAATAAAACAATTCACCGTATGTTTTGTTCAGACTGCAGAGTAAAGTGGCGTGGATGTGAAGCAGAGGGGGAGGATGATTTGGACAGCTCAGGATGGTGCTTGAAATGTGTTTTTCTTTCCCACCCCCTCAAGGGTGTGTAGATGGAGAGATTGGGAAGATTGACACTTATGACAGTTCCCCTAGTGGCGGTTAAGCACTCATGAGAACTGCATTGTCTTTTTTGCTTGAGGGCAGTCATGCCTACCAGATATGTCATCTGCTACCTGTGCCTGGGGCAGCGACACAGCCCACAGCGGCCAAAACATCTGTGGTGAAATTGCTCATTTGCCCTGCTGGGGAGGATGCAAGTAAAAAAAAACAACAACAAAAAAACACTTCTGTCAAAAATGGGAGCTTTAACCTTTAAGAGGCTCCTACCATGACGCCTTCACACACTAGATTTAGACTAGATTTTTTTAGGCACTGAGGGGATGAAAACTGATACGGAGGTGCCCTTTAGAAAAACTCAGGAGAGCCAGAAGGGTGAAGTTTACTACTGATGGGCTTACTCACCTGATTCACCAGTATACCAGTGTGAGAGGGACAAGAAGACATTGTCTTCAGTCCTACCGAGAGGTGTGTACTGTAGTTGTCTTCATCTCTCAGGAAAAGACACAGCAGCAATGGTCTTCAAAGGGGCAGAGGGCTACATTACACTGCAGTGTCCCTCACACTCCGTCTTCACTTCATCCATGGTGAATATGGGAAATAGCAGTTATAATATTGCTGTCCTCTTGTCATTTGACGACAAAGCCTTGTGATCCATGCACTCTGGCTGGCGGTTGATCCCTATTGCAGCATTCTCAGCACTGAGGTGACACTGGTGAGTGAACCCAGAGAGCAGGGAAGAAAACTATATGAAAAGTAGCGTCATTGCTGCCCTTACCCAAGCTCCAGTGGGGTTGGATAAACTCATTCTGACTTGCTGAGCACACGCAGAGCAGGCAATTTTCAGTCTGTAAAAATGCAGAGTGGCTATTTCTAGGGATGGAGGATGAAGCAGAACTTCAGTACGATCTTATGCAATAAAATTGGATCAAAATGGTCTCACCATATAGATCCAAGGCATCAGTTATATACATGATGCACCCTATGCTATATTTTAGCGATGCCCCGATTGATTGGCTGCAGATCATGATTTGCCGATGGCATTCAAAAACAAAACAAAACAAAAAAAAGTTCTTATTTCTTATTTTTATGGCAGATTATTTTACTTTATCATGATGGGGACTGTAAGGGAGGGTCAGTAAACTTAGGTAAGAAAGAGAGGGGATCACCAGGCTACCGAGTGAGCTGCAGGGTGTCTAAAAGAACTCATGCTCGATGGTCGTGATGTGAGACCATCATATGCTGACAATTAACAGCCACTTTGGTGTGAAGTTTAATGTTGATTCACACTCCCACGAGTAAGAAACCTAACAATTGTGGTGATCCTTTGACCCTGCCTGCAGCACAACAATAAGTGCCAAAAATTTAATGGTCAACACATCTCAAAAACAAAAACTAATGTTCCAATTAGGAAGAACTCTATTGATTTTGTTGACTCTCTGACCCACGCTGTGGCACTGTCATAACAGAACACTTCAGTATTTCAGATGTGTGTATATGATTGCCTGTTGCTAACACAGACACAAGATTTGTTGTTCTCATTAATTATCCCAGTGTTTCAGATGCTTAAATTACCAACTTGCAGCCTCATATATTGTGAACTTACATATGATATGATGATGAAATAAATCTGTGATTGGAAAAGTGGAAGAGCTCACGCATAGTTAAGAATAACCTGTTAAACCAACTTTGACTTTTTGGCACAAGGACTTAATGTCATGCCAATGCAATATACAATGTTGGACATTTTCTGCAACTAAATAAATACAGCATATGAACTACCTGAAAGTACATGAGTGTCCTGTCCTTGGTTAGATTAATTGCACATGAAATATTAATGGGAGAATTACAGATGCACACCTAATGTGTGTGGTGTAGTGTACTCATTCCTCCTGGTGGAGTGTAGGGAAGAAAGTCCGCCTGTGTTGCAAGTTTGAGGTGTAATTCTCTCCTTTACATTTCAAGTTCAGCTGTGTGGGAGGCTTGTTATTCATGCAGATGTCACAAGAAAAGTCTCTCTCTCTCTCTCTCACTCTCACTCTCACTCCCCCCCCGACTCTCTCTGCATGTCTTTCCTGCCCTAATTCCTCTGCAAATGCTGCAGTGGGCTTATTCTGCTGGCAGTCGGTGCCTTATTGTTGGGTACTTCTTTAACACCTACATAATGTATTTCATTAGAATCTGCTGTCACTCTCTGTCCGTTCCACTTCATCCCATCACTCTGAGTTTCTCTTTTTTTTTGTTCTTTTAAGGATGTAGGAGCTTTTGCACCAAGTAAACAACTCTATTCTGTTGCCATGCATCTCCCTCTGTCTCTTGTCTGTGTATTTCTTCCTCTACTGGGAATTCAATTATCCTGGCTGTTGTTTTATGATGTTGTCGTGACATCCAATGAGGGATTCATTATCTCATCTCCTGGCATGACAGCATCGTAGCAACAGGACTGTTGTTTCCTCCACTCTCCCGCACTTCGCTGCATTCAGTCTTACATGAGAACTGTGTAACTCTGTTTGTATCAATGAAACCGTCAGAGGTTTACATTAGAGAAAATCAACTGTCTTCTGGGGTACAGTTGCACTAAAAGTGATGTGACAGTTGTATCAAAACATAATCAGAATTTTTGAATGATTGTACCACCTTACAAGTGATTTGATCAACAAGTTGATAAAGAGAACTCTCTTGCATTGCCTCTTTTTTTGTCACTCTTACACACTCCTTCGCAGTTTCTCCTATAGTTTCCAGCATTGACTTGAGGTTTTCTCTCTTTTATGGGAAAAAAATAATATCCTCTTTTTGTTGGTATGTATTTGTTGAAAAAGCCAAACTCGGATAAAAGTTATTGGATTTATTTGCAGTGTTTTTACTTGTGTTCGTTTCTCCTTTTTAAAGTTTTACTCATGAAACGACGGGTTCCTCTGTGACAGGAGGGTTTGCACACTGTAGGTGAAAATGTTGCAAGAGCTTTGTGATTGTGTTTTAATATGGAAAGTACTAAACTCGGCTAGGGTTATAAAGAGGCTGCAGACTGTCACTATCTCCGGTCTCTTTGATCTCCCCCATTTCTTGTCGTATTAAAAATTGCACGATACCCGAAAATAACCCGATATAGCGCAGCACGGGAGACTATGCTAATTCACAGACACTGTGTGCCTCTCCCTTTATAATGTACATTCTTTAATAACGCTGTCTGTGTTGCAGGGAATGAGTTTGGCCATCCTGAGTGGCTGGATTTCCCCAGAGTGGGGAACAATCAGAGTTACCACTACGCCCGCCGGCAGTTAAACCTGGTGGATATGGAACACCTCCGCTACCAACAGCTCTACGCTTTTGACCGGGACATGAACCGTACCGAGGACAAGTACGGCTGGCTGGCTGCCCCACCTGTAAGGACATAACATACTTACTTTACAGTAGGCTCTGTGCAGACAGTCTTAGTGAAAAAATCATTTGAAAGATAGGTCACATAGTATTTAATTATTTCCAGCTGATTGTTCATAGGCGATTTCACTCACATGCAATTTTTTTTTATTTAGGAGTAAATGTATTCAGAAGCTGCCATCGTTACAGTGACTGTTTCACAGTGTAGGTATTTTAATGCTGAACCCAGGCAGCAGATAAATGCACCATAAAGAGAGTTCATTTTGGAAATGCCTTGTTTCTGTAGCTGCTGTCAAGGTGAACATTAATAGATTTCACTCTCCTCCTGTAGCTTCTCTCGTTGCCTGCTATTGGGAGAAAGAAAATGTGTTTTTTTTTAGGAGTTAGTACCAAAGTAATAGGATAATGCAAATGGAGAGTGTGGCTAAATTGACAGGGATTAGGAATAAGTCGGTGTAATTGATTCAAGAATATCCTCCCTCACATCCCCAGGAATCAGTCCTCTGATTAGAACAACTTCACCTTGCTGCCTCGCGCTCTCACCTGCGTGCTGCTCCTCAGCAAACGGCAGACAAATGCGGCAGAGGAGGAAATGTATCAGAGCATAATTAGAGACATGTCTGGTTCACAGGGATAATTTCTGCATATTGGTCTATCAATCAGACGTATGCTCTGACTTACTGGAGCCTCTTACACCTTTTACAACTGGATCAAACAGAGCTTTGAAGGTAAAGCAAAGGAGAGGCAGAGCCTGGCTGCTGTCTCTGTTCTCTTTTGGGGGGATTGGAGGCAATGCTGATCCCAAAGGATGCTATTGGCAGGGAAGATGCATACATTTGGCACCGGTGCTGACCCACTACACACAGTGGGTGCTGTTTTTCTTGGCTGTTCAAATGGCTTTTTATGTGGAACCATACAGTAGTTGACAGGTCTGCAATGTATACTAAAGATATAATTTAATCGTCTTCTGTTTTTGATTTACAACCTTGAATCAGCAGTTAAATTATACTGTACGATGCTATAATGGCAATCTAAAGGTTGTCATTTACGCAAAGTTAAATTATGTGTAAAGCTCTGGGCAGCTGTAATGTGCAGACAGCAGGAGGACCATTCATCACCACGCAGGGTTATGTCTGAATAATTGGGCTTTAGTTCAAATACCCCCAATGACAATAGTTTACCCAGCTGAAGTGTTCTTGAACACAACATCAAATTAGGGCAGAAGCTACAGTACCTCTTAATAAGGCTACAGATGATGCGTGTGTAATTAGATCTCATGTTTTCTTTTGCTGTGATCATAGAATAACAGATTTCATTTTTTATCACAAACCATGAAGGAGTCTGTCTGTCCTAATATTAAGCTGCCAAATATTTATTCTGTGATCATCACAAAGGTTTAGACTGATTGTTGTCAGTGTTTAAAAATGTGCTTATGTTGAGATCACTAAAAGTAGTTTTCATGTGATTGTACTAAAAGGGATTTATTTTTCTTTGATTCTTCAAATGTAATAATGTAAACCTTAAGTAAGTGAAGCAACATGTAATACAAGTCAGTTCCATAGGCTTCTATAGTTTTCCGTGTGCCTGCGTTCTACATCCTCGGAAGCAGCTGCCACAAAAAAAAAAAAAAGAAAAGAAAAAATTATTCAGGGATTGATACAACATCACAAGAAGACTTTGTAGAACATTACTCACAGATAACGCCAATAACTGCTCAGAGATTCAGCCGTAATAACCAGATGAGTCTGAATCCTCTGTACAGCTTATCAATGACATTGCCAAGGTAATCGCGCTGAGTGGGAATATTCCATAGCTCAGTTCAATATTTCACTGTGGTGGGAAGATCCAAGGGCATTCTGTAGTTAAAATGAGAAGCAGGAGACGATCTGTCGGCTGCTCCCTCCGTTGTCCCAGGTATAAGTGAACTGAGCAGACTTTGCTTAAAAGTGTGATTTGTGCCCACCTCCTTTGAAGATGTACAGCTGTGAGCTTCAAAAGACCAAACTCTGGACATGAACTGAGGCTCCTCTTCGTACAGAGATAGCATCACCGCAGGTCTTCCACTGTGATGAAATGGAAATAAATCAGTACACAGTAGCAAGCAGACTGCATTCAATGTAGTCTAGATTCTACTTTGCCCAGGTGCTATTATTGTTTTTGTTTTTTACGTTATTGCCCCATATCTTACACTTTTACAGGGCTTTATCTGAGGTGTTGATCAATAAGAGATAGATTTATGGTTTTATGAATGAAGGTTGTGTGTTAGGTCCAGGTGGGACTGCTGGGACAGCTCCTTTTGACTTTACTTTCCCAACAATAATATAGAGCCTTCAGCCTTGACATTTTCTTCCACTCAAAAAACACATGCAAATCTCACTTTATACATGATCAGTCTATTTTAGTGAAAGCAGTCAGTGAATTCTAACATTTAGTAAAGAAAGTAACATTTATTTGTATAGCACTTCTCACAGACAAAACTCACAATGTGCTTTACAGGATTAAAATACAGAACAATGAATACATACATACAATGACACAAAAATAAAACAGCAGCAACTGTCAAATTCAGTGGGAGAGCATTTCACAGACTAGCTACAGCAGACTTGAAAGCTCAGTCGCCTCTAGTTCTGAGCCTGGTGCGAGGATCTGATCACCAGACCTGAGTTTCGTACGAGGAGCATCTACTGTACATGTAGCAGTTCAGACAGGTACTCAGGTGTCTGACCTTGAAGGGCTCTATAAGTCAAAACAAGAATTTTAAACTGGATCCAGTTAAAAGGAAGCCAGTGATGTGACAGGTTTTGGTTGATTTGGTTAACAGCCTGGCAGCGGCATTCTGCACCAGTTGAAGACGATCTACTTTTACTAAGACACAGAAAAAGAGAATAACAATAGTCGTGATAGGCGTGATGACACAAAGGCGTAGATGATCGTTTCCAGTTCGGCTTATGACACAACAGATCTGAGTTTTGCGATTAAGATTTTAGAACATAGAGGCATCACCCTCTGTGACCTCAGCCCTTTGTGCATTAGGCTATGATTTGGTCACACACAGTGTTGTCTAAGAAAATCTTATCTAAGGGGAAAAGTCAAGGAATTATTTTTGACCTCTAATCCAGTAGTGGTTCACATCTTCAAAATGTATTTTTGATGCTTCCTATCTCCCAGGAAACATAAAATGTTGAAGGTTGAAGTTCAAGGAAAATATTGAATTAGAACAGTGGTTTCACCAAACTATTTTCATTCAGAGTGTTTAGGTCACAAATGGGTGGGTACTGTGGGGATTTAGCCCATCTGGCTAAGTTTCACCCAGAGCTGTTGCTTCGGTTCACCCTGGTGCTGCAGGCGGTGACAGAAACAGAAACTTGACAGACTCTTAGACCTAGAGTCAAACTGGAAGGCGGTGCACATCAGGCGAGCGTGTTTGTCTTGGTGCACACTGGAAAGTTATTACATAATTATTTGGCTTTTTCCAACAAGCATCAACAGATTCTAAATATAATCAGATTTTATGATTACCGCCAGGTCTGTTGATTGCATTTACATTTATTTATTTATTTTCAAGAAAACAAGCACATTTACTGTATGTGTTTATTGGGTTTAATGCTAAAACACTCGCTGCCACCCAAAGGAGTGTCACATCGCTCCAAATTTGTAGACTTCTCGCATAAAAAAAAAGGACTTGGTAAAAGACTCTGGACTGTCAGTTCATTCCTTAACCTCCGTCCTCTCTGCCGGTCCTGTTGCAGGGGTGCTTATCTTCTCATTCAGCCGTGAATATGCTGCCCTGAAATTGGCTTGGGGAACAAGGCACTAAAAATAGGGGGTTGGGTGACATTGATAATCTCTGCTAATGACACCTTAACAGTAGCTCGCTCCACAGGAGAGTGGCGGCTTTATCATGTGCAGCTGTCTAAAGCTGACAGTGTGCACCTTGCACTACCCTGGGCCGCTGCTTTCTGCTGATGAGTGCCACCTGAAATTTGATGTTACTCAGTCTATTTTGGAAATGTGAAGTCCACTGATATAATGTGCCCCATTATAACGCTCTAAATCCAAGATGAGAAAGGTAATGACTATTCATGAAGAACTATTTTATTAGCTTTTCTTTTCTCTCCCTTTTCCCCCTCCAGGCCTTTATCACTGCCCAGCATGAAGAGGACAAGGTCATTGTGTTTGACAGGGCACATGTGCTCTTTATCTTCAACTTCCACCCCAGTAAGAGCTTCCAGAGCTACAGAGTGGCTGTAGAAGTTCCAGGAAAGTATCCTTTCAGCCTTCAGCTGTCATTCTGCTGCTTGTTTCCTCTACATCTTCAGACATTAGCTTTCCTCTGTCACGCCACACTGCACACTCGCACTGCCTCTCAGAGTAATGATGTCTTTGTTTGTTACTTAATCTTTATGAGCTTGATAAAATCACTAACTGAGGATATTTTAACCAAGACGGTAAACGTCAGAAAGGGTGGAAGGGAGTCAGGATGGGAGCTGCATGATTCATGTGCACACTGACTGCTGACTGACTTTTAAAGCTCACAGAGAGTAGGGGGGGAAAAAAGCATGATTGAGATACAGCAGGTCAACAACTATTTAGTGAATAGCTAATATTAATTCTCGGTAAACGAACTTTTCATCTGCATGTCCAAATTTCTATTTTTTCCAACACTTCACCACAGGATTCTCTAAAACAAGTGACCACATGTCCCATCACTTCAGTTGCACTAGTAATGGAAAATGCATCACAAAGCTGTTTGTGTGGCTGCATGGATTTAAAAGGGTAAGCCTAGCGATATTCAGTATGTTTATTATTTTCAACAAGCCCTAAGGAAAGCTCAAAACCATCAGTGCATTAGTTTATTGCTCAGTAGTCAGTACTCATGTTCCCATGCATTCCTGGCTCCCCCTGTCTGCATTATCAAGTAAAGATACTGAACCTCCAATTGCCCTGCATCAGCAGTGTGAGTGTGTCTGGTATGAATGGCTTAATGTGGTTTTCATTTTCAAAGACTTTGAGTGGTCGATAAGACTAGAAGAGTTTATAAGTGTAGACTTAAAGACATAAATCTTGATACACACACATCAAACATCTAAAACACACCTCTAACACACATCAAATACAGTCAGATATTCTCGATTGAATAAAAAGGTGTAATAATTCCTTAAATCACCTGGGCGCTGTAGATATTATCAGTGCTCACTCAAACAGGACCACATATTGCTTGGAGATGTTTGATGGGGACTGTTTAACACTGTGTTATCTAGAGTGTTAATGAGTAACAGGACCGTAGTAACATGGTGTATTGGGAATGACTCAAAATAAACTAGAATGTGTGTTCACGATAATGAAGGAACATGTCACATGGTGGAACGGTGTGGTTCGCAGTTGTGATTTTAATAGCTTCTGGACAACAGTGGTGCTCTATGGCACAGAGGAGCAAGCTATATCAGGCTCTGACTACACAGACAGTACTTGATAGAGGCAGCAATATATTAAGGGTTTTTGGTTTTTCAAATAAAATACAGAATATCCTGTAAGGACAATACACCACTTTCTACAGGATTTGCCTTTATCCTTTTTTTTTGCCAGCATTTGTGTTCGTGAGCTTTCCAGAAAAGCCCCACTGTTATGACACAGCCAATGTGTGTTTGACTGAAGTAACAGTATATATTTTAGGACTGTCTTACATAATTCAGCGCAAGCAGGTCTTCCCTGTGTGCCATCAAGGAGAGTAAGTAACTGATTTCCAGTTCACAATGCTGTATTTTAAATGTGCTCTGTGACTCTCACTAGCAGCCACGTAGTTCAGCCATGTTCACTACAAAAATGTTGCTGGTTTCAGATTGAAGGTAGGACATGGATCAAAATGAATCAATCAATTGTTTGTCGGGACTTAAAATCGCCTGTGCGAAGAAACTGGCCTCCTCTGGCCTGAAAAGTGGACCAGGATCTAAACACCTCGCCAGACTTGTTTTACTTATTGTGAAATTGTAAATACCCACAATTTTACTGGTCGTGTTCTCTCCAAGGCTAATACTTTTGTGATATAATTCTGGCAGTCGCTGTTGAGAGGAATATGACTCAGTTGTTTATAGTAGTGTTGTTATGCTATTAGAGAGAAATAATAGCAGAGCCCAGTGATTCAGAAAGCGCTCTCTTTAGCAGCATTGGCTGTCTGTCTTCCCAGTGAGCAGCGCAGAGGAATTTAATGAGTCCCACAGTTGTGATTACAGCAGGCTTAATGATCAAGGATGTGAAGGGGGACAGAAATCTGACAGATTTGTATTTATTATAACGGACATCACTCTCTTCTGGGGCCCACTGTAGCTCACGCCAGCAGTTTCCCGGATGGATACGAAGCTGTGTTGCTTCTTCAGCTATGACTTAAATATTGTGATGGAGAGTTGAAACGCTGACAGAGTTTGTTAGTTCTCTCAGGACGCCAGCAGTTCAAACCACTACACATGAGCAACTCGGTCTCAAATTATGGTGATTCGATTGGCTGACAATGAGGCTGTTAAACAGCAGTTGTTCCTTTGATTTCTGCATTCCATTTAGATGAACACGTTGTTTTTCCTAATTATGATGAAATAATAAACTGTGTCAAAATGTAATGAAATATCCTAAATGATAAAATCATTACAATATCAGACTGACAATGTCATTACGGTATATGAAACAGCAATATATCATATTAAATAGCGAATCATTTCTCTCATTGGCTATGACATTATCTGGTAATTATAGTTCCATAAATGTTAAGGTTATAAATCACTGATGGATGGGTAGCATGATTATTACAGTGGATAAAACAAACAATGCACAAAAAACATGTTGAACCGTATGCTTGTGTGCAATCAGCTTCTAAAAGTACAAAGACAAAAACTGTAAAACAAGTTATTAAATGTGAATAGTTTGACAGAGCAATAATCAAGTTTATATGATGATTAAGAAGATAACAGGAGTATCTCCCGATGTCTTAATATTGTGTCTTAATTGTGAACTTGTTTGATGTGCAATTATTATGCGTTCTGCCTCGTGTTTCCAGCTCTGCCTTGATGGAGTAAATCTCGGGCACAGCACTAATAGCCTTGCTGCACAGCGTCTGTAACACCATTTTTGAGGGTTTATTTTCATTTAGATGGAACCACATCTTTTCCTCCTGGTGCTCCTTTTGATGTTTAAGGAGAGGCCTCAGACATTGGGTGGGTTGAGAGGAAATGCAAATAAATGTGAGGGCAAAGCTCTGGCTGTCATTATACAGAGAGGCAGTAAACACATAAAGGCAAATGTGCCGTGTGTGTGAGGAAGGTAAATGCGCCGTGTGTACGAGGAGATGCAGATCCTCCGATGGGAATGTGTGCAGAGGATCCAATTAGGGGGGAAGACAGATGAAAGTGCCACTCAGAGGCAGAGGAGGTAAACAAGACAAGCTCAAAGAGTCCAAAAGTGCTTTTTCATTACACTCAGCTGTCATATACTTAAACTTTCTTCTACCTGTGTTAGGGTCAGGGATGTCACAGAGGAGCCCCATACCACTGTGGTATCTGGAAATAATAGCTGTATGCTGCTGACCATGCTGTGTACCATTGAAAATTGATCCAATAAGGCAATATAGCAAGCAGTGTATTGTATCAGAGGGTCTCTCTCTGGCGAAAAAACCCATTAAGATACCTTTACTTGTCCTGTGTCACATGTCGGATGGCTACATGTAAGTCTCGATGGGTTTTCATGTGTTTTTTCTCATTGCCAAACTAAAAAAAGCACACATAACGGCATATTAAATCTCTATTCGTTGCTTAATTATACATAGGAATTCTGAGAAAAAGTAGCTGATGTGAGATGTGATGCTAGAAATAATCCCCAGCTGTTGTTGCACAGATGTGTTACGGCTTAATAACTGCCGTGCTTGTTATGTAAAATTGAAAGTCTGCTGCTGCCGTAACTCGGTAATAAATAAATAACTATATTGTCATCATCCCTCAGCACCAGTCCAGAGCTGGATGCTCAGTGACTGTTTGGCCTCTTCATATTTTTAGACAAGCATTTTATTGCTTCTCAATGTCCTCTTTTTTTTTTGTGTGTGTGTGTGTGTGTGTGTGTGTGTGTGTGTGTGTGTGTGTGTGTGTGTGTGTGTGTGTGTGTGTGTGTGTGTGTGTGTGTGTGTGTGTGTGTGTGTGTGTGTGTGTGTGTGTGTGTGTGTGTGTGTGTGTGCTCTCTCTCTCTCTGAGAAACAAGAGAGAAAGTGTAGTGAAGCACCTTGCCGAAAACGTTGGCCATTAAAATGCAGTCAACGTCAGCTTTTCGACAGGCACTCAAACCATCACTGTTTTTTTTTTTATTATTTTCTCTCTGACTCATGGTGGACACATTCTTCAGGCAGTGGGCTTTATCTGGCTGCTTGGAGTATTTGAAATCTGAGTTGAATCCCGTCATGAAAGCTGTACCTGTCTGCAGATTGGTCTTTGATTCACCCGGCGCCAATAGGCAGTTGAGATTGTGTCAGGTCATCATTCTTCAGTCCTTGAACGCCGTTCGGAATAATTCACCTACAGGAGCAGTGACACTAACTAACTAGAATTTAGAATAGGTGTGCATAGGTGACAGAAATGTACACTGATATAATCTGGAATGAATCGTATGAGGGAAAACATGCATCTACTTCCTGTAAGATACGTCAGGATGGATTGCAAAAACAAAGTTGCATTACTTCTCTCTGCGTGAGATCCCATTAGGTTGCGACTCTACCAGATATCATCCACAGACATCCTCATCAATCCACAGGCGTAGTCTGTGATTCCAGATTTTGTCATGTTCAAATGCTGCAGAGAAATAGATAAACTACTTTACTTTTTAAGGAAAAATCAGATTTATTATAGCTTTGCTCTTATTTTTGTAGCTTGTACCATCATTCCTCTCATTATGGTGACATTGCATTCGATAAATTAATTCTTTAGATCTGGAAATAGGCTGACATTACCAAAGGAGTCTGAGGAGGCAAGAAAAACAAGCAGTCACATAATCAGACAGGTGGTACACAAGCCAACAGTTTAGCCTAAGTATCTACAACTTTATTTGCAGATAAAAAATAATGACAAGAGTTCTTGCATATCTGTAAATATGCCAGCACAGTTCAGTTTCTCCCATTCCAATAACACACCACACTATTATGAACAGGTAAATCAAGCAGCTACTTGGTAGTTCTGCTGCTAAACACACCTAAAACTCTGGAACTCATTGACTTTTAGAAAAATAAACCACAATCACATATTTATTTACAGCAAACAAACCCCTTTATGTAAAATCTTCAGATTGAACATTGATAGAGACCATATTGTCAAAAACATTTTGCTTGGTAAATTCAAATCTACAGTTACAAATCAAAACTATGACAATAAAACCTGTCATTAGCCTTTTTACTTTTGACAGCAAGTTTTATAATACAACATAGTTGCGCCCAACAAAATTTAAAGGATGTTCATCATTTTGCATAACAGTATGACAAAAGCCTGCTGGGATCTTCCTGGATTTGTTACAACCATACAAAGCGACAGGGAATACAACAACAACTGAGCTTAAGCCTGGTACAGCAGGTGTCATGCTCTTCATACGAAGAGATGGGCATCCCTTTGTTTTGAAATGAATAGTCTTTAAGGGCCCCCATTTACATCAGTTTATGTGTGTCGGCTGCCGCCACCTCTCATTCCTCTTTGGCGTAAATGTTTCCTATGCTCTGATGTAACTTGAACCAACTGAGCAGAAAGCAGGGAAAAGTCGACTCTGAAAAGAGAAGATGTGGTATTTAGAATGCTGTACAAGGCCATATACCACATTCTTCAGATGTGCACGCACATCTTAACTCTTGTTCACCCATGCCAGGGTGCTATTACTTTCATAAAGCCAGACGGAAAAGAGAAGGGGGAAAAAATCAAGCTGGTGGAGAAACTACATGGTGGCTCAGTCTGCAATCACAGTCATGGCCAGATTCTTTTCAGGTCATCAATGCTTCTAATCATCAAGCTGCCTTCTTTTCCTATTGCACATTGGATGAAATTGATTGTGTTCTTCAAGCTTCCCTTTTATTCACAAAGGCAGTATTGCTAACAATACAGCTGAATTGCAAGCTGTGGTTGCAGCCGTCTGTGGCCACTAACAAAAACTTACTGTAATCACTCAAAGCTCCCAACTACCAATTTGTGCTGGTTGTCGCTTCATTGCAGGCAAACTTTGCTGTGAATTACTCTAACTATGCCTCATTTCCAGTGCACTCTGCCCGGCAGACATGCACACCTACAGTTCACATACGCATGCAAGACCGGAAGCGGTGTGAAGGAGCACTGTGGTAGCTCCCAACACTCTCAATCCACTCTGGGAAATAGTCAGACTTCACAAACATATTCCAATGCACCATTATAGTTGATGTAAATGTTTTTTTATTGTTTGTATTAGGAGATTTAACCTTTGAAATCACATATATACTCAATTTCCCAAAACATTACAACCTTTGAGAGAATATTTGCATATTCTTCTGGTAGTTATTGTACAACCTCTGCAGAAAAATGAGTTTGTTATGTTAATAAACTAGCGTAGCGGCGAGTAGAGCAGAGGAGGTGTGAAGGAGGGTATCTCTCTCTCTCTCTCTCTCTCTCTCTCTCTCTCTCTCTCTCTCTCTCTCTCTCTCTCTCTCTCTCTCTCTCTCTCTCTCTCTCTCTCTCCTCAGCTGAAACAATGCACAGAGCAGCACTTCTTTTTAATCATCACTATCAAAGCAGACAAGCAGGCAGCAAAAGCGGAATTTTCCCGGCTCTGGGGCAGAACGAGGGAGTGTTTGAGGATCACACTCACACTCCAGAAGATCGCCTATGGGGAGATGAGGTGATTATTCAGCCAGCCAATTAGGGGGCTGTTTGCATGTCTGCACCTCTCTCCTGGTGTTTGTTACAGTACCACTCCTCACAGCTTCCCACTGTCCCTGAGAGACAGGAGTTAATAATGCACTGCACAGATGTTTATGGGTGTTTACATTATACATGGACATCAGAGTACATATGTTTAAGCATTTCTGACTGACATGAGCAAGGCTAAACTTTGCCTGGAGGGAACTTTCAGATAAAAAACAAATATATATTTATGTACATACTTCGTCAAAGTGCACTTTCTCTAATTCTAAATCCGCCTTTTAAAATGTCTTAAATATTTCCTCTGACATCAATAACAGCCTTGTAACTGATTCCGACATCCATCCTTTTTTTGTTTTATTTTCTGTCAAGCAACAAGATGGATACTAATGTCGAGCAGTTTCTCCCCTGAAAAACTGTTGCTTCAGAGCTCTTTCTCAATAATTTAGATATCACAGTAGACAGTGTTCTGTATTTCCCTCAGCTGAAGGGCATTTATTCATCTTGTAATCAATTTGATCTTGCACTTTTGAAGAAAAAAATAGTGGAATATATGTTGAAGCCCGTCAAGGAGCATGTGGCATAATTTTACATATATATTTAATTCAGTGACTTTCCATGACAGCATCTACTTAAAGAAGACACATATTTAATCAAACTGTGGGAACCTTATGGAAGCAACCATATTTAGAAGCAGAGTGGAGAGAGAAAGGAAGAAGAAAAAGTAATGGCAAGGGGCCTTTCCCTCACTCCTCATCCTCCCCCACCCATGCACACAAATACAATATGTGCATCTTTTCTCTTCATGATCAAAGGCGGTTCTGTTTTTTTTTTTTTTTCAACTATGTAACTGTCTCAGCGCAGAGATGAATCGTCCCACACCCCTCCCCGGCGTGCCTTATTGTTTTACAGCTTTGAATCACAGTGGATTCATCAGGATGTTTTTGACAATGATCAACTGAGAAAGTCTCTTAAATGTCAAAGTAAAAAGTCCGGATGTGTATTAATAATAATACAGAATATCCCACATGCCGCCTAAAAGGAGTGTTTGAAATTTCAGTGTTCAGATGTACAAGTGTAAAGGGTGTTTGTTAGGTCAGTGACAGGTTTAAACAAATTGAATGACCTGAATACTGACTTGTGTGGGATGAAAACCCTGGAAGTCATTTATGTGCTGTTTTGTACTTAATTACTTAATTTGTAGTGATTTGCTCTCACTTTGACATTGATGTGTCCTAGAGGAATAGCAGATACTTCGTTTGTGTGTATCTGGTGTCACTCATTTGGATCATTTTTTTGATCATATTCATTATTTATGCAGTGAATTAGATAAATTAGACAGGCAGGCTGGATGGTTGAGCCATGGCTGAATCGCTTTTGTGTTTATGTTAATTTCAGACAGCGTTGTCTTTGTCTGTTAGAGCTCTGCAATGTTGCTTTGCAGCACTGTGAAGGAGCAGATGAATGCTGATGGATGTGAGGATTTCAATGAGTATAAACCAGCTGAGCACTGCTACACCAAGTCTGCACACCAAAAGCACCAGAGATAAAACCATCTCTTGTGCTTCTTATGTCTTAGATCTAATAATCGAGTTTCCCACTGCCATTGCGCCTTAACTTCCATCTTCCTCAGATACAAAATCAAGCTGGATTCAGATGAGCGTCTGTACGGAGGCCATGGACGTCTGGACCACAACACGGAGTTCTTCAGTGAGGCGCAGCCCTACAACGGTCGCCAAAACTCCATGCAGGTAAATATTCCCAACCTCACACTGACCTATCAAAGGTCATCTTCTGTTGAACGTCAGAGAGTCCTAAATATGAAGTATATAATTATAATTCCAGGACCATTGCAGTCGAATCCAATCACTTTTCTAATAACCCACCCTGTATCACTAGCCCACTCTGCATAGTAATTCAAACAGGGTTTGGAGAATGTTGTACAGTCACATTGAAAAAGTGACTAAATTAAGTGTACTCGGAAATGTCAGTATGCATATTTAATGATTTCTGAGAGGGCCGTTGATGGGCGCTATTGTCCCACAACGCAGTACACGTAAGCAGTGGAGGAGCTGCTTAGAACTGAAAAACATCAAAAAGAATAGTGGGCGGTGATGAGACAGCTCCAGAAATACCATCAGAAAATGAAAAATGAAGGATTAAAACTTTGGACAAATGTTTTCCCTCTCTTTGTTGTTTCTAAATTTATTTTGCCAGTAACATTACAAATTAAAGGTTCAGTGTGTAAGAATTTGGAGGGTTTATTGGCAAAATCTGAATATACTACACATGAATATATTTGTATAAGTGTATAATCACTATAGAATAAAATTTGTTTGGTTTTCGTGGCCTTATAATTCTTATAGCAAGGGTGTTACTTTAGAGAGTGTTGCCATCTTGCGCCGCCATGTTTGTACGGCAGCCCAAATGGATTAATCCAGCCAGCCAGAGAGAGCGCGTGGATAAATAAACCGAAGAAGAAGGCGGAAGGGAAGAAGAAGAAGGAGTAGAAAACAGCAGACATATAAAATAGTTTAGATCTTCATGTCACTGCTCCATGCTCCTGAAATACTCCCAGTCGTCCCAGTCGTGGTAAACAAGTTTTTCTTTGTCCTCGGGGGCCACCGTCACTTTGCCAACGGGAGGGGTGAGTGCGAGTGAGTGGGTGGGTGAGCGCTGCAAACTAGAATCTAAACGTTGGATATCACAGTTTTACCCCCATATTACACACTGGACCTTTAACATGTTTAGCATCATATTTTTAGGAGAAAATGTTGCTGTTATCTCAACTACTGGCAAAACTCTCTGAAACACCATAAACCTATTCTTTATTATGGTGGTTTTGGGGTGTAGATTTAGTTCTGTCTACCCTTTTCACTTCAGGCCTTTGGAGTGGACAAACACAGGTTTAGTAACATTCAGAATGACTGCCTGTAATATAGGTGTGCTGGTGTCGAGACAGGTTCAGACTTTCCGTCAGTAAAAGAAGGTGTAACGATGGCTTTGTTCCGCTGAAATTTCCTGCCAAACCTCTTCAACAAGCAGCTGCATCCTGACACTGGCACAACAAAACACACAGCCATCACAAATGTTGTGCAACTAACTGAAGTACTTGGTGATTGCTGAATCACTGCCTTGGCTTACTGACACACCTACTGTATGGCTCATACCTATAACTGGAGGATTCTAGTCGGATCATCCAAGGTGTCTCCTCTGAGGGCTCTCACTATGTAAACATGACAACACTTGAAATGGTTTCTTATTTCCTAATGAGATTACAGTGGAAAAATATCTGCAATAAGAACCTCATTGAGTTAGGGGTCTGCTGCTGACCTTACTTCACATCCTGTACTTCCCCAGTGTTCAATTCCGAGGATGCACAATGCTCAGAGGAAGTGACATGGTCACAAGCATGTGTAAAGGCAGCGCCCTTTCTCATTTTATTAGTTAGTTACATGTGTATTTTTGTTCCGTTGTTTACTACTGTATATTGTAGCTGGTGATGTCCACTGTTGCTTGTTGACTCGATTTTTTTCCATCGTAGGAATATGTAAATCTTCATCAGGTTGACACCTGTAACATGGATATTGATGGTTTTACAGCGGTTCTTTATGCAGAAACAGAAACGGGCGCAACCTGCTCACACATACAAAAATTTAACTGCCAGTGAATTAATGTTTTGTCCTCATTATCTTCCATGTTTGATTGCACAAATCAGTTTAATTGGCTTGAAATTGAGTTTGGGGTGAAGGGATCTTTTAGAGCTGTTCTAATGAGGTTTATGTGTGTTGTCATAAAAGACTTTTGCCTGTTCTGGCAAAAAGCCACCATCTCCCTGGTCTGGGCCTCTTCACTTAACCGCTGCTCCATAATTTAGTATCTTCTTCATTAATATGATTAGCTTTTAATGCGAGAAACCAGAACACGATCAAATATGGCTGCATTCAAAATAAGTTAGATTTGCCTGTCAGGGTATAGTATCCACTGTGGTTCCCCCCCACAACATCAGGTTTGTTTGTGAATATTGTATTCGGTGTCTTTGCGTTTCTTCTCATTGTTCTGGTAGTTATCCTGGAGTCAATGAGCGTCATGTGAATCTGATTTCAGATTCTCCACCAAACAATGTGCATTATTCATGGGGTTAGAACTTACCTTTTCATGTGCGTGGCTCTTGAGCTCACACGGCATCATGGAGAGGAGAAAAATATCTGGGAGAATGAACCACTGTGCTTCCATCATGGAGACTGCTTAAGGCTAATAGCATGAAATAGGTCGGACCTTGAGATACAGAAAGAAACACTGATATGCATTTTAAGCAGAGTGCTTGAGGATCTCCCACATTTGCCTCCTTTTTCTCCTGCTGTAATTTTTTTCTTGATTAAAATGCTGAAAGGCAATAAGATGTTTATGAATAAGGTCAGGGATGAATTAGTGAGGATCAGCACAGATACCCAAACACTCCAACTGTAACTTGGCTGATTGCATGTGTTAGATCTTATGTTAATGAATCCAATTAATGTGCGAGGACAGTGATGTCTGTGAAGTGGTCTGCACAGTCATCACGTCCTTCTGTGGTTTTTCCAGTTTGTTTAGTAAACTAGTAAACATCTTGAAGCAGCACGCTTATGCTGTTTCAGTTAGTACCAGAGTTGATATAGCACCCAGTGAGATGTTTGTTTATCTGATGTTTGTTTAACCACCTCAGATCAATGCCCAAAGTGTTTCAGTTAACGGATAGGGGATATTACTCTATATTAAGAGTTGGACGGTGTACTTTAATCCATCAAAAATGCGTTTGGCATAACTGACACTACTTTTAAGATCATCAATTCAACATTATTTAAGATTCTGTCGACCCTCGTTAAAAAGCCTCTTCCTCTTTCATGCAGACTCTGATCCTCCATCGTATTAGCTTAGGTTTCATCAGGTAAGGATTCAAATTCCACATTCTCTTAAATCTTTTCTACCTCTTATTAATTCACACACTACTGCTTCACCCACGTCCCTCTTGGCCAAAATGTGAAATTTAGTTAACAAGTCATCTGCTAATGTTGGCACCATCATGGATTAATGGGGAATGAAAGGAAGTGAGGGGAATGGAACCGACAGGAAGAGAGGGCGGAGGCAGGGTGGGACCCTTCAGCACATACTGTACTGTATCTCCTTCAGGCCCTCTCATAGAGATTGCACAGTGAGACTGTAGTCTTGCATAAAGATGTTTTTTCTCCTCCTCCTCACACCTACCTGGTTATGACAAGACTAATCAGACAAGAGTCTTTGTGGGGGCTGCAAAAGGTGCCCACACCATCCATGTTTAATTTAACAACTGTTGCTTTCAAAGTCTTCCGGAAACTTCTTATCTCCGGTGTCTTTAATGGGCCCATCAGTTGTCCAGCTTCCTCATTATGGAACGATAATAAACTCTCATATTCTCCAGAACGCATCACTCCTCAGATGGAGAATGCACATAATTGGATGAAACCAGCACAGTCTGAAGAATCATGATTGCGCAGTACACTGGGATGAACCGTATAGACCCTATGTCTACAAATCTGGTTCTCTACTCTTGCCTTCTTTGGCTCCTTCAGTCAGGTCTTTTTCACCATTACCGTAAAATTATAAAAATGAAAGAAATGTGCCTACCTCCTTAAAAACAAATCTACAAACAAAAAATGAAATAGTTGTGTATAACATTATTAGAAAACAGGTGTTTTCATGTATTTCTTGTCTGACTATGATAATGACTTCTGGTCTCATGACAAACATGATGATGCCTATGTCAAGATGGGATGCCACTCTGCTGCTATATAGAAGTGAGAAGCTGTTAACAGCACTATATTAATGGGACAAACAACAACATTTGAATATATTCACTGTACTGCTTTCCCATGTGAGCTGCTTTGCTGTGGACTAGCCCACCAGGAAGAGGGAGAGAACTGCTCAGTGGATCCATGCAAGTCAATGTGTGTGACATGTACTGTAACCCCTAACACCCACAGTTGTAGTTCAACACTGTACACTGCACCAACAGAGAAGTGCTAAAAACTGCAGTTCCTTGAAAGGCCACATGAAGCTGGCTTCAAGAATGAAACGCTAATATTGAGGGCGTGGCTGTTCTTTAAAAACTTGATTGATGTCACAAATACCATGTTCACCTTCATATACAGTAAATGGGAGATCATATCAGATGCCCAGCTCCTGCCGTCATTTTCACTTTTCAAGACACGGGTGAGGGATGACTTCTCTTCTGTTCATGCCAACCACAAAAGGAGACATTGATGATGATGAGAGAGAGTTTGATTTGAAGCTCCTGTTGTCTGATCTCATAGAAGAGATGGAAACTATTTTCCTTGCTGGCACTCACATGTTTTCAAAGTACCCCAGTACCAAGGGAGGGTAGTATGCAGGACATGTGCAAGTGCTCAGTTTTCAGAATCAGCATCCAGTGGTTTGCCATCCCAGTGGGGGTTTCTTGGTGATGGCAAGTTACTGATGAACATAAAAATACACAGATGCAATTTTTCAGAACAATTTGATAGTGATGATGTAGATGGAGAGACCGTACGGCAAGAAATTCCTGTTGCATTTTGAGTGGATAGCATCCGAGAGTTGCCATCCATAGAGCTGCTGATAGTGACCCATCTAAATCCAAAGACCTCTCTGTCTTCTCCAGCTCCATCTCTCCCCTCTAAGATGGACTGCATTCAGATGTCACCTCCAAGGGCCAATCTGTAGCAAGTTGAATGGAATATGTTCCACACAGAGTGCAGAACCAAGTACATGTTCCTTTGCCACCCAAAGGAAGACAAAGAGAACGTGTTCAGTGTTGTCACCACTTTTCTCATGCATTTTGAACTAAGAATCTCTCCAAGCAGACTGTTGAGAAAATGGTCAAGTGTTAAGAAAAAAAATGCTATTTTTCAACAGCAAATCAGTCTTTTCTGTCATCACTTAACGCCAATCTTAATAGCACATAACAGCATGTGCTACACACCCCAGCCACAAGAGGGTGCCAACATGCCAGCTGGATTGGCTGTCTCCTTCTGGTTAAGCTGGGCAGATTGATAGAGATACAGACCTGGAGTCAAGATCATTCCCCAACATTTCAAAGAAATAATCTGCTTTTATGATCAGAAAAAGTCTTCCAGTAGAAAATTTCAACCTCAGGAAAGAAAGGATATTCAGATAAATGTGGAGAAGGGCATTCGCTCATTCTTGGCTCTCAAGCCAAGGCATTTCTGTCCCTGGCAAGACTGGACCCTACAGTATGCAGACAAACTAGCACTGTCTTACAGGAGAAATATGGTCTCACACAATTCCAGTGGCTGCTGAGCCTGATGGTTTCCAGTGGCATCTCTATTGGAGAGGCATCCAACACTGTGTAGCCTCTGCATCCTCCCTGGACCGAGGGGTCATCATGCCCTAATTAGGACAGATAATTCCACAGATAAGACAGATAACTGTTCTACATCAACAGACAAAGGGGCAGTTGCACATGTTGGCACACACTTTTAGTTTGGAGCAGTGTGCAGTAATTGAGAACAACTCATGTGCCGGGTATTCCGAATTAGAGGTGGATCTGTTATCAAGAGCCCACACCCCTGTCTGGACTGGAAGCTTTAACCCAAGGTGGTGAAACAGTTTTTGTTACGTTTGATCAGGTGACCATTAGAATTGGTCAGGTAACCTCACTTGGATGGATGCACTGGCACATGAGTGGCTAAAGATTGTCCTAGCTCTATGGGCTTGTCCCATGAGTGGTTCAGAATAAATACAATGGCTCTCCCCCAGCAGTGCACCATGGCTTCAGTCCCTTTCCTTGTATTGTGGCAGTGATTCTTTCATTTTTACAGGGTCTTAACGAGGGTAAAGTAAGATCTATCTAGCAGCTATTTCAGCCTGTTATATTGGTTTTAACAGAAAGATTGGGTCAACAGTTTTTAGTGATTCATGAAGGGCGAACCCTGTAAATTGCCTACATCAAGGCCACTGGCTCCATTGTGGGATCTTTTCACTGTAATAAATGCTCTCTCCTGTTGCCCTTTTGACCCCTTGAAACAGTTAGAGTTGAAGATGTTGTCCTTGAAGACAGCCTTATTGCTTGCTTCAGCCTTTGCTTCGCACATGAAATCCATGCACTTTCCATAAATCAGGCATGTTTACAGTTTTCCCCTAGGATTACTAATGTTAGGATGCAGCCAAATCCCAGTCCACCTCGAAGGTTATAGGCTTGTGCTTCCCCTTCTCCCCATCTCTTGATCTCTTCTGAGGAGCTCAAATATTTGTTCACTGTGCAACTTCAGCAAAACCATATGTGTGGAAGCCTGTGTCCAAGGAGTATCTCTCCCACTGAATAGTATACAGACTGTTACCCTGTCTTATAGCTGGAGGGGTCTCTAGCTTCTAGGTGGCCTATGGGCCTGAGGGCTTTCTATTTAAGTGGTGTGTGCGGCTGCATACAGTACTAGCCTCACCCTGCACCTTTGCTAGAGATTGATTAGACATTATATCACCAAATCTGACAAATTGAGTCTTGTGGGGAGAAAGAGAAAGAAAGATAATTGTTAGGATCTCAAGCCATGTGTTCAATAAAGAACAATAAAGAGGCCTACATGTCCCTCCAAAAGCCTGGGCCGGAGTTGGTGGACAGTTTGAAAAAAGGAATGTGTCTGAAAACAAAATTAATCCAACTTTTCGGGCAACAGTGTATTTGTGATAGCTGCTGTATTCATAATAGTCAGTGCTCGAGTTCACCCTTTGTTTATCCTTCTGAGACTGTACTTTGTTTTATTGCCCCATGGTTACTACTTGTAATAAACATTTCTAGATATTAGTGATTGTCCATGATATGGATATAACCCTGGTTCTCTGATTAGCATGAATAAGTGTCTCACCAGACTTCTGTCCTTGCTTAAGGTAGAGTTTAGCTGGGTTTTTTTTTTTGATTATGCCTGACCTGTTTTCACTCCCTCCTGGCATAAGTTTCATTAGTGGCAGCCAGGTCGGGCTGCCGTAATGTTATTCAAGCTTCCCGCACTGAGACACTCAATCTAAGAACCAGGGTTATATCCATAACCCTATTCTCCATATGCAGAGTAGCCTACACCGTACACACTTGGGGAGGTTTCTGTGTTGTGCAGTTCCAGTTTGTGAGATAAATAATAAAATGGCTCGAATCCTGCGTCGAGCGGCCCTATCCTGTGTGTCATTCCCCCCTCTCTCCCTCCTATTTCCTGTCTCTCTCTCAAAAAAAATAATATATAAAAAATAATAATATAATAATAATAAATAAAAGGTTAACCTTAAAAAGGGTTTATTAGTTGGAACCAATGACTTTTTATAGGTTGATAAAACATTAGCTACAATTTATAAGCCACTAATAAGCTCAATGGCTGGGTTGCCAGATTGTGAATTAAAAATCCCTTTTGCTTTTGTTTCTCGTTTCTTCTCATTAACAAAGGTTAATAGGACTAACTTTTTAATAAATTATCAACTCCACACTTACAAATGTTAATAGAGTCACTGATGAAGGTTCATAAGTTTCTCACTTTCTAATAAGCTATCAAGTCTATTTGAAAATGCTAATAAGTTCTTCATTTTAGTGTTCCTTTGCTGCTCACTCTCTGTGATCTGACAGTGTGGTCGCATGAAATAAAGAACTAAAATCACAAATCAAGAATATCATGCTGGAGTAGGACTCACACCAAGCCCAACCTGGCAAACAAAAAGATGTCTATATCAATTGAATAAAACGAATAACGTTATATCAATAATAAAAAAAAAACAATCAAGTAGGCCTATAATATATTTTACATTTTCTGCCATGCTTAATTATTGCTGTGGCAGGAAGTAGTAAAACTTAAAATAACACAGTCTGTGTTGATTCTGTCTAATTCAAATCGCATCCATATCAGTGACTGTGTCTAATTACAGCCAGGTATAGTGGAAGCTTGACAGGTTATCTTTGTCAACGGCGTTTTCACTGCAACAGCAACACAACTGTGCAAAGAAAGAGTCAGGAAACGTTATAGTTGTGTAGTTGAGATCAAAATGAAGGCTGAGTTAGAAAATGTCTGTGTTTCAACCCACAAATACTGAGTACTGTAATTGTAAATTGTATAGTAATGAGTATAGTATGCACTCAGCAGTCAGAGCATCATCTTGCTGATGGGCACTGTGCTGATGTGTGCCTTTAGTAAGGAATCTATCAATATTTGCCTTTCAGAGCATTGTAAGTGTTTAAATTTTGCCTGATTTATAATGATACCAGAGTTGTTGTTGTTGTTGTTGGTGGTAATAACAGAATAATCAGCACTTGGGCTCAGTTCATTTTACCTCAATAATATGCCCCTGTAATATGAGGAGAATGAATGTTTGAACAGCTTGCCATAATGCTGAATGAGATAGATGAAAAAAATGCACTCTTCTCTTTATGCAAATAAAAAATGTTGTAGCTGAGCCTTCATCTAAGTGAACTGACAGCTTGATTCTCTGCAGGGCATTTCATTAGAATCTCTCTCATCAAGAGCTTGGACAACTGTTATTGAACAATTCCAATTTATTCATTTAGCGAGACAAAAACTTTAATAGTTGGGGACTAAAATTCCCCGAGTGAGAAAGCGTATTTTTGGTTAACCTCCTCGGTATTTGCCATATTTACAGTTTTGTTTGAATGTTATAATGTCAGACACAACGCTAAGAAACGCTGATGAATAATTAGTTGCTTCAAAACCTTTTGATAAACTTTGCATGCATCAAAGGGGATGTCTCCTTTGACAGTTTCACAAAAAGAAATTAAGCTGAAGTGAGGAAGAAAAAGAAAGTGAGGGAAATGTAGCAGAGTTGTGGCAAATGATCAAAAGACGTACATTTCCATCAGAAAGATCTAAGGCCCAATGCTGAAGTGTGAACTAACAGAGTAAAACTGTGACAGGACGTACAGGACCTGTTTCACACTTCACACACACACATGCAGTGCCTTGAAATCACACAGTATATACTATGAGAAAAATTTACTAGGTTAGACTTTGCATTGATTTGTACCTGTGAGTTTAGACTGCATGTTAGCTCACATCATCCTATGATTATATAAAACTCCCTTTTTAAATAGTTTATAGTGTAACTCTTCCTGTAAACTGAAATGCTGTGAGCTGAAAAGTTATGGTATCATGATGAACTAACTTTTTAAATTTTACATGAGTTTCATCTGGGTTTTTTTTCTTTTTTAGCAACATAAGTTCAATAAACTTCATGACTGATAAACTGATCATACAATTATTTAATTCTTATTTTGGTTATCAATCTTAACAATAATGATAATGTTACCCTAATTATTAATTAAAGTCATGAGCTGTCTTTAGTGTTATTGCTGCCATGAGTGGGCCTTCCCATTCCCACACCACTGTGGCAGTCTTGTGGTGTGCCTCCTGAAGTGGCCGCAATCACCAGACTCCATGCTGGGGCGTGAAAGCAGCCCACGTGGTCGTGGACCATGCAGCAGTGGACAAGGTTTCAAGGGGATGTATTGAGGCATTTGGCCCCACTCATGTGAAGACCCCTCTCAAGTGTAAATACTCACCATTCTGGATATGTGTATTGATTTTCAGGTGATTATGAGTTCATTAAAATTATTAAAAATCCAAACGTAATTTCATTGCAAGGGATCAAAATTCATCGTGCCGCTGCATGCACGCTGTGACATGAAACTTTGTAGCAGTCGTTAGGTTTGTTCACCTGTTGGGTTGAACTTGTTAGACATGTTGTAGAACAGGAATGATGCTGATTGGGTCAGCTTTGTAGGGCTAGCCTAGTACATGTAAGTCAATGTAGGTGTCAATGTCAATGTAGGTGTGACAGCTGTTCAAATTTTTTAAAGATTAAAAAAAAATGTCGTCAAAATGTGCCTCGCCCTAGCTGCCACACCCTTTGACCAACAGACAATCATTTAATAACTTTTGATCACGGTCTCAAGATGACGTCCACCAAGTCTTAAGTTGAGTCTGCCTATACGACAAAGTAACCCCTATGCAGAGGAGTTTTAAAAATTTGAATGGGGCGCTATAGAGCCATTTTGCCCTGCCCATGTGCAAAAATCCCAAATTATGTAGATTCTGGGCTGTCCCCATGTGCACATTTTCCTGACTTGTCTAGCACGGGAAAGCCCCCCAAAATGTGACCAAGAATAAAAAGTGCATTTCAGTAGTGTCCTTTGTGGTCAACTGAATTTTTTTTGGGGGGGGGGGCTTTTTTGCCTTTAAAGGGACAACGAGGAGTTTTGGAAAGTGAAGTGTTTTCACACTGCATTTACCATGAGCCTCCGTGCGCACGGTGAAATTCTTGGACCGGCACAAGACAGACGTCTTGTCAAGAATGTTTTCATTCATCAAGAATTAAAGTCAGAGGTTTGAAGATGATCACATACCGTCGTAGTTCCGACCATAAACGGCGATTCGGTGGCGTTATTCTCATGACCCACCGGGCAGCGTCCGCAAAACCAAAAGTAGGAAACGCTGGTCGGCTCGCCCAGCATTTCCACCACCACTAATAATAACAAAATAACGATAGAGACAAAACGATATATTTATCGAAAATGGACCCATTAACAAGTGTGGGTAGCGTAGATTCATCCACATTAATATGAGACTTTTTAATTGTCGCGAGAAACTCCTTGTTTCTTTAATGTACAGGATAGTCGAGAGAGAGACAGGAAATGGGAGGCAGAGGGGGGGGGGGGGTGACATGCAGGATAGGGCCGCTCAGCGCAGGATTCGAACTGGGGTCGCCTACAGTGACAACACATGGGGCGGATGCTCTACCAACTGAGCTGAACACCGCCCTGTTGTTGTCAACTTGACGCTCTGGCCCTAATTATCCTTTAATTGTGCACCATCTCAGTTAACCGTCCAAGTCAGGTTTGTGTTGTTGTTACCCAGTCAGATCCATGGTCTTCTCCAACCTGCATGGACAGAAGTAGTTACACTTAGCTGATCCTTGTTAAGTGAGTAATGGAGAGAAACAGAGACATGTCTGGAGAGTTAATGTGCACAGATAGTCAGGCAGTCCTCTCACCAGCAGCTGGGGTCAGGAGACAGAAACCTAGTGGATGATATATTCCTGTGAAAGCACCTCATGAATCCTTTATCACTGTGTTTGAACATTGATCAGTTTGAGTATTAGCCTGAAGGCTGGACTCTGCTCTTGAAGGGAGAAGAAAATCCGAATTCTCACATGTGAATGTGATACGAGGCAATGTAAGTACATCCATGAAAGGGAAAAAAAAGTCAGATAAAGGACAAACGGCCCCGGCTAACTTTCTGCTCATACAATACATGTGCATAGTTTTGTTTTCTCTCATTTTGCAGCTCAGATATTAAGGCTTGGAACAAATAGTCAGATTGCAAAGGTTCACTTGTACACTCACTGCCGCTGGATTGGACTGCTGGTAGTATGCTGTTGCTTGGATATGAAATGTGGCTTGTGAGTGTTTGCCAGGGAAGTGATAAACACCTACTCCAAATGACTCATCAGAAAGTAGCAAAGGCTCCATGGACATATTCAGACAAATCAAATCGGATGCAGGAGGACCAGGGTTTCTTGTTGCACATCGCCCTCACAAAATGCTGGGAGCAGAGTTTGTGCTACACTGATGAGAACTGCGTCTGACATTATTCCTGTGGAATGTATATTAATATTAGCCGACTGGATGTGAGCTCTAAATTAGAGCATAACGTAGGTTGACCAGGGATGTGAAGTAATTAGCACTGGGAGATGATCAGGGCGAGCAGGGATGATCTCTCTGATAACACAGAAACGCTTCCATTCACATAAAAGAGTTGTCTACTTAAATGGACAGTACTGCACATCTAAAAGCTGCTGCTCACTGGTCTGTGGCAACTGCAAGCTGAATATGTACCACCCCTCAACCCAGGCCGAACCTACCGGTATGTCTTTATGTTGATTGACTGAATTCGGTCCAGACTTTTCAAACCAGTCTGCAGTTTTTTTTCAATTGGTAACAAGCATTGATCAATACTAAAGCTACCTCACTTTGCAGACTGTGTTAAGAGTTTTGAAAATGTGACTTCAGTGTTGACCAATGCTTGATAGCAATTGGAAAAAAAAAAACTGTAAAGAGAGACCTTGTGTCTTACGCATAGCTGTATCCAGTTGAATTTGCATCCAATCATGTTTTCCCATTGACTTTGTATATAACTATGCTGGCTGTGAATTTTGACTCACATTCTGAAAACAACATTTACGCTAAAGGGGTTTTAATGGTTTTGCTGTTATTGCCTTACATTGTCTGGCATAGCAATCAGCTCATAGTGGCTGATGTTAGCAAGCTGTAAGTAGATATTGCTGTACAATGAATACTGAGATGATTCACTCGCTTAACATTCACCACATTATCTCATGTCACCTGTCCACAGTGGCAGCTGTTCAGTTACATGGACTTGCTGAAACTGCATATTGCAAACTTGATGATGGAAACAGATGAGTGCCTGCAACAGTAAGAAAAATGCATGAACCAAAACACGGCAGGATAGATTACCAAATGCTTAGCTGTATAAAGTCATGAGATCTTTAGTAAATGGGCTAAAACAAGCAAAATAACTGCAATGGCTCTTTAACCACTATGTGTGTGACACACCAGCTGTACCTACATTTTAAACACCTCATGGGTTGTGTTGTTTTGACTCTAAACAGCAGCGTCACACTTCTGCTCTGGTATATTCTCCTGTGCTGTTTCAGAGATGATGTTTGATGAAGCTTGAGAATATGTTTGATGAAAATGAGAATCATTTGATCCCTTTGTATACATCCACTCTGAATTTGAAGCGTTAGAATCATTTATAGTACAAAATGTATGTTTCTAATTTATGACACCTTCCTGCTGTGAGGAGTAATATGTTAACGAGAATGTCTTCCACTAATTGCCGTGCCAACACACGGGACTTTCTGCTGTTCTTTGTTCACAGATTGATTTAGAATTTGTCACTTTTATTGTCTATTTGGTGGAAATAAAAGCTGTTGACATATTCCAGGTTAGGCACAGTGGTAGCTTTTGTCTAAACAGGTGCAATGATTCATTCTGCCTTTCCTTCTCTCTGCGGTGCTTCTGCATGGAGACTCTCCCACTGTGACTGTTTAATTAGTCACCAATGCCTGTGTCAGTGTTTCAGCACTGGGCTGCTCCACTCCCTCGGTGACAAACTGTTGCCAAAGAAACACATCCACACCAAGCTCAGATCCACTGATGCCGAGGGGCGGCTTGAAGAGTTCAGGGGGTGATTGAATTGTTTACAGCTCTGCTCTGTTTTTCACTTTTCTGTTGGGAAATACAGCATCATTTATGTCTGCTTGGCTTTTCCTTTGGCATAAATCTGAAATGACTAATGGTACACAGTGGCTCCTTGCCTCCAAACGACACTGTGAATATCAAAAGGATTGATCAAAGACTTTATTAGCTACACCGCTCCAAACTAACGCCCTCACTAAGATTTCTTTGTACTGTATATATAAGGAAGCTGACATTTCCAGACTCTGTTCCTTCTGTGTTTTTTGTTGTTTTTTTGCAGTGTGCTGACATTTTCTGCTGACATGTTTTTTTTTCAGTCCACTAAAACTCAGGAGATTCTTTTAGCTCCTCTTATGCCCACTGGCAGATTGTATCTTCACAGAATACCAAAATTACAGTTGATACACAGCCAATATTTTCAGATGATGAAACACACAGATATTGCATTGATTAGAGAGTTTAGAATTAAAACGGAGGACTTTTTTGTTTTTTTGCCCTCACTTAAGGCAAGATCGCGCATCTCGGGATCCCTCACTTGGACGCACAGGCTCAGAATATAATGAAATGTTAATGACGTGAGTCTGAAACTGTTTGAATTACTGATCAAAAAATTTGAAGCATCAACTACGGCAGGATGCATATTCTTCATAGCTTTACAATCAATTGCTGCAGCAGCTGTTCACAGACACAAGTTCTCTCCTCTGCTGCAGAGCTGCTAACTCCAGCACCACCCAGATGTTTTCATGTAGCTGCAACATTGTCACACTTTGATTATACCTCTCTAACCTTGCAGGTCCTCTTCGATCAAGCCGGCGGTGTCTCCGCTGCAGAGTTGTTTTTCTGTACAGATCTGAATATCCCTAAAAACTGTACATACATCTCCCATCCTACTCTTCACCGTTTTATTTTCCTGTCTCCTCCTCTTTGTTTAGCCTTGATTGTTAGAAATGATCACATCAGATCATTAAGGCACCACCATGCCTGCCTCCTTAAAAAAAAAAAAAACATTAACCTGAAGATTCAGTAATCTCAAAAAAAGTATGATCGCATTAACATCATTAATCCTTGATTGTCTTTTTCCTTTTCTCCCTCTTTTCTTTCTTCCTTTTGTCTCTTTCTCTCTCAGATCTACATCCCCTGCAGAACAGCTATTGTCCTGGCCAACGAGGAGATAGATTACTGTTATTAGAGGAAGATTGTCTCCACAGAGATGAGGATCAAGAATGGATACCAACCCCAACTGAGTGTTAACAATCACCTTCATCTTAAAGTGTCAACCTTGCACGCCACCCAAACCCACTTTTTGTGTTCAGGTCTTTTTCTAAATGTGTTGAGGGGGAAAAAAACATTGTGAGCTTGTGTGCTTTCGAACACCATCTGCAACCTTAGATGCTGTGTAACCCCATTTACCACAGATTGGTCCATTTGGGAAGCATCCAACATAACCAGCAGCTAGATGCTAAAACTCAAAACCCTGCCGAGTCCATCCACCACTAGCCAGCAGCCATTTATAGGCTCTGTTGAATTTGGCGTGTCATCTGAAACACATGACCAGATACTGTGGCAGAGGGGGGGGGCAATGTAGCAAGCATTCATTTATTAAAACATGACAAAAGCTCAGAGGATTAAGAATATTTCACAATGTTATAATGACGCATTTCATTTTAATATCTGTAATAATTTTATTTTTGGATATAAATAATATAATAGTGTAAAACACAAAGAGATCTATGATATTACCAGCACTTGAACATCAAAACGTCCATGTATTTAAACACTGAAGATACATATTTGTTAATTTGTGTTCGTCTAAAAATACTGTAATTTGCACAAAGTAATAAGATGCCTTGAATTATTACACTTCTAATGGACACCTAAAACAATTGTGTTGTAATGTTTAAATTTATGCAGCTACTGGGAGCCTTTATGTGGTTATTAATGGCTCAGTTATTAAGCCAGTAATTTGCAGCTAAAGAAAGGTGATAAAATCGCCTCATTTCAATTGTGTTGCATAATACACAAGTCACATTTTAGTTGAGTTACACAGTTTTTTGTCTTTGCATTAAGTGACACAATTTCTCCAGTTAGTAGATGTTGTTAAATAATTGATGTCCCTAATTTCACTAAACTCTCACCAAACTGCTAATTCAACTATTAAAACGCTGCTGAAAATCAACTAATCATTTTGTGGGAGAAGAGACTTTTAAATGTGTCACTCACACCCCTGCCAACTTTGATCTATGTGCACCGTGTTCATTAGATACTCCAGCATTCCACAAGTTCACACAGAAAAGCGTTGTGTGCCTCACTTTCCAATTAGCTCTGACTTTTGTGACTTCTGTGACTCTTCCCACTTGATGATTGAACATCTCAAAGCTGCAGTGCTCAATCAGTGTTCCCTATAGCCGTTAAGCAAGAAGGTTATTGATTAACGCGTCAAGATTTATTTATGAAGCACATTTAAAAACAGCAACATTTGACCAAAATGCTGTGCAGTCAAAATAGCAAAAGCGATGTTGTATAAAACGACTTAGAAAATAAAAGCAATTAGACCATAACAATAAAGAGGAAATTCCCACACTGTGTTACATTCAATGAATACAGATTTGTTTTAAGGCTTATATGCCATATATGAATTGGCAGTTCATCCCAGAGTTTGGGGGCTACAAGTGCACAATCTCCCCTGTGCTTCAGATTGATCCTAGGACAATGAGAGCAGCTGGTCAGTGGACATGAGTGACCTTGATTGGATGTGTGGTTTTAAAAGGTCAGTGAGACAGGTTAGAGCAAGCCCTTTCAATGATTTGTAGGCAAACAATAAAATCAGTCCTAAAACATACGGGGAGCCAGTGAAGGGAAAACGTTCTCTCGCTCACATGCTCCTGACAATCTGCTGCATTCTGGACCAACTTGAAGCATGAGAGGGAGGCTTGGCTAAAACCAACATACAGGCTCTAATAGCAGTCAAGGCGGATCGAGATAAAAGCATGTGTAACCCTTTCAAAACGATTACACGATAAAAAAGGACTTGACCTTAGAAAAGAGTCTCAGCTGGAAAAAGTGAGAGCTGGTCACTGAGTTTATCTCTGTTTGTCCGATTTCAAATCAGTGCACTTTATCACACCCAATTTTTTTTCTCTGGGTTTTACATGGTTCCAAGAAACACAGGGCTTCACTGGGGGTAAAACTAGGTACCACTGGGTCCTAATATCAGGGCATCCAAAAAGTTTAGGGCCACCCTAACCCTCTAAGAGTGATTTCACATTCAATCCTTGGAAAAAAAAAAAAAACACAAAAAGTAGGCTGACATTCCTCTTGTGGTCACATGTGCAAAGAGAACCCTGTTCTCTTTATGCTCCACTGGCCTCAATCCACTCTCAGACCTCTATATTGGTAGTTAAACTTGGAAATTATTAATATTGTATGACTATTCTAATGATAATAATAATAATAACACAATTACAAATGTGCATAGTATTCACCCTCACATACAATTGTTTACTAAGTGCTCTGAGTTCTGAGTCTTTGTTTTGAGGGCTGAAAGTAATCTAGTGTGATAACACCCCCTAAGAATGGTGTACATGTAAATGGGAAACTGTATTGGCCCGAAAACAGAACCTGGAGCGAGGGGTTGAGGAGTAGTCACCAGGGCTGACAGAAGAGCTTCTGTCAAACAAACAAGTGAGACCACCCCCCGACGAAAACATGTACGAACTGAGGAACATCACTGATGATGGGTGACTGTTTTGTGCCTGATTTCGCTCACTCAGGCAAAATGTCATGAAAATGGTTTTTCATATGACAGGCTCCATCCTTTGAGGTTGTGTTTTGCAAACGACGATAACTGATCTTTTTCCAGCCTTTGAGTTCTCTTGATTTCCATCCTCCCTCTAAAAGTCCCTTGTTGGACGTCTTTTGGACAATTTCCAGTATTCTCTGCACGTTTTATCAAAGCAACACTGTTACAAGTAAAACAAGAGCTGATTTTCAGCATTCGGGATAAAAGCTAATGCTTTGATTTACTGCCATGGATACTGAAATTCTGTGATCCACACCTACTGCATTAGTGCAGATTCTCAGCCATTTAAACCGTGCATTGTAGCATAAGGCAGGTTTTGATCTGCCTACCCTGCAGCTGAAGAAGAAAAAAAACATTCATATTCAGGACCGTCTTCCTGTGTTTAGCCAAAAGTAACATGAACATGTCATTTCTTTTTGTGTAACACCAAAGCATTCAAAAATGCCTTTCTCCACCTCTCAAAACACACGGAGAGGATCAATCTACATACATTTCAAGCAAGGAGGTTGTGAGGAAGAACAGAGTGTTTAATTATTTTTCATCTGACCCAATGTCATTGTCATTTTACCTCTGCCAAAATGAATTGTCTGCATTTGTTCTCAAAAGTAAACCTGATGTCTGATACACAGTAACTATTGCAGCATACTTCTTTCATTATTCCTAATGATAAAAAATCAGTGTCTGTCGAGCCACAAGAAAAACGTGCAAGGACTGGATGTGGAGACTGGCCACAGATTCTGACATGTCACACATTGCATTCTGCAGAGTTCATTGCAATGACACTGTCACCAAGTATTTGATCCAAAACTTTTTCTGTTTCATCCCCGTAGTCTGAGAGTTCAGACTAAATCATTGTCACCTGTCTGTCTGGTTCATCTCCTAGAGTTTCCTCATCTGTATAAAGTGGTTGGTGGCCAACAAGAGATTTCCCAGTTACCCTATGTTTTTACATAGTAGCCTCTGATGCATCTGATTCCTGAATCACAACACTTATATTTGGCAAAATATTGAACAGTTCTTGTGAGAAAGGCATACTCGAATTTAGTCTCTGTTGTGTGCAATTATAGCCACTAGTTTCTCCTGAAGCGTGACTGATGCTGAAAACACAATACTAATAGTGTAAACACAGCATTTTGCTTTTTGAGGAGGTTTAAAGCACCTCTAACTGTACCCATATGGGTTTTTGGTGAAGGATCATACTGGACCACAGCCCTGAAATATTTTGGATGACAAAGGAAGTAATCTAACTTGCACTGTGCACTCCAGAGCTCAAAGGTTCAGTTTCCATTTGATGACCAGAAGCGCTGTGACACATTCTTATGGGACTGTACAGAGCAATTGCCTCAGTGATTCCAGACAACATGATGAAAGGGGGATGAAAGACAACTCATCACACTATAATGCTGAAATTTCCATTTCCTAGGCATCCGCACTTTGCACTACTTACACCAGATTATGTGTCTTTGTGCGCTGGCATCAATACAAGCTGACTCTTAATAGCAGCTGTGCCATGAAAGGCAGTTTGGGAAGATCACAATGTAGCTTTTGTTGAGGTTGTTTCACAAAGGTGCTGATTCAATTCTGTGGTTTTTGAGGCTGCATTTTTGGGAAGGTTCAAAAATGATTTTCTTTTTCCTTTTTTTATTTTGAATGTCTTTATTTCTGGCATTTTTCTGCTGTTGTTTCACACCCAGCACATATTCATTAACCAGCTGCTGGGTGTCTGTGCGGCTCTTTTAGTTTGGGTGCACATTTTGAAGCTGCATGACGCATCTCCTGCAACTTTTAAGTCTCTTCAGTGTCAAGTGTCTAAGAAAGACAAATGCCAAAAATAAATAATCCTCCACCCCCTCCCTCAGAAACTCTTTGGCCTTATCCAGAAATGGCCCACAGTTACTTTATGAGTATTCATGTGTTACCACAGGGGATGGCTCGTACAATATAATGCAGTCCAATCCAATTACCATGCAAATTTGTTCACACGGTGGACAATATAACAGAAACACCTTGCAGCACAATGCAGCACCATTGCAAACCATGGTTGAACTTTGGTGAGTCAAATCAACACTTTTCTGAAAAAACCACAGTAAAAAGTGCAAGTGCAAGCTTCACAGTGTGGGATGCTCACACATGGCTATTTCATGAGAGGCTGTGACCATCAAATCCATGAACTATGCAAGATGTATGTCCTGTGTTGCACATGAGAAGATTTCACAAGTGAGCCTGAAAGCACAGAGTGTATTGTAGCAGTTTGTCTCTTTGTATTTCTTATGAGCTCACAAGGATAGAAATGCCTGGAGGGAAAATCCTGGAGAATCCAATATTGTCATAGTCAGAAGTGGGGCTATGGCATGCACAAAGAGGATGTTTTCAGAGTCTGACCCATGAGACTGTGCAAGTCAGGAAGGGATTTCACCATGCACACTGCTGCAGCTCTAGCACAAAAGGCCTAAGATGATATTCTGTTCTGTCACTGGAGCTTTCCGGATAAGCTCAACAGCCTGAGACAAGAATTTCAGAAATGAGAAATGTCAAGTTTATTAGATTAATTAGTGAAATGTCTGTTAGGTCATGTGGCATTTTATCTGCTGGCACAGTGAAAACACAACCAATAAATAATTTTGGGGGCATACACGGACACCTATTTTCCGTACAAGCACTCAAAGTCTAGTGTAAAATGATTCCATCCAAATGGCATGATAAAAAGGGGTCTGCACTGTGTATGGTGTCTGAAGATGATACTAGACTCAACAGCAGGTAAAACCAGTCCAAACCAGTACCTGAGGAAGCTGCTTGAACATCAAGTATTCCTTCCTCAGAGAATTTCTGTAAGGCAGCTCTGTTCAACCTTCATCTGTCAGGTTTGATTTAACATGGGCATAAATGTGAAGGGTTGAACTTGCTTTGACCTATGCTGAGTCAATTTCTGCATTTGCGGAATAATATAGCTGAGAACTAAGAGACGTTAGATGAAGTTTTGTCCTCTTTGTAAGTCCATATATTTAGCACATCCTGTATGACAAAGACAAAGTTCACCTCACAGCATAAAGCCATTTGTTCTTTTCACTCCTGAATATGCGGAACATTCCAGAGAAGCACATGTACTTTTCATTGTTGTTTTTCGAAGAAAGACAGCCTGTGGTTTTCAGGAACAATCAGCTCCTGCAGATTTGAACTCCTGGGGTGCAAAGTATGGCACCTGATCCTTTTAAGACCAGCTAGCTGTATTTTTCTAGGATGGTCAGACACAGTCCTCCAGTATCATACCATAGGTCAAAGGCTCTGAGGACGTTTGAAAAACAATGGAGCCTAAAATGATTTTCTGGCTTTTTGAATTTTAGCATCATATTAGCAACATGCACAGTCTGGGCTAAAATATATATTTTTGAATATGTTATATATTTTGATATATAACACATGTTTGTGTCTCATGTATTACAATACAATGTGCGTCAGCTAAGCATAATTTTCCCCAGAAAAATAAATACCCGCTGGTCTCTGAAAAGAACACTTATCACAGTTCTGAGGGTAATTACAGAGTTCTGGTCTTAGCCATTTTTATAACTGTCTCGGTATTATATTGAAATATTAAATAATATAATTCAGACTTGTGTAACTTTTTCATGTAGTTTTACTTGTACAAATTGAGAATAGAGACATACATGATTTCTAGTTACCTTCACTGTTTGGATGAAGAGACAATACAGAAGATATGAAAATGTATAAATAAAACCTCTTATCTATCATGGGGAATCTTTTTTTTTAACCAGATGGATAAAAGAGACTTTGGGGATTCTGTTTTTTTCAAATATCAACAGGTATTTACTTGTCAGAAAATCTGATGCTTCTGTGACTGTAATAGAAATGAATGAGAAGTACAAATAGTGGTTCATTTTAGAATAACTGTTCTGTATATATATATTTTTTTTTCTTCCATTGCTCGTGCTATAAACAAGGCTAAAGTGGATCAAGATGAAACTGATATCAATCAGCCATCATTCCTCTAACTCTTTGTGAGACAATGAACAAGTGAATTTCCCCAAAAATGTTAGTATTCCTTAAATGTCATTATCAAAAGCTTGAGAAAGAAGGATCCTCAGTCTCGTGGGTCAAACTGATTTGAATTTTTCCTTTTAATGTGATTTATACGATAGTAAAGATCACTGGTTCCTGGATCAGACAGTCTTAGTGGAGCACTCTGCAATCAGCACAGGAGAGGGAAAGATCAATGTCTGTGATGGGACTGTTGTCAGACCCAGCAGAGAGCAGAGCGGGCTGATATTCCTTTTGTCATTACACTCGGTTTTTCATCCTATGCAGAACACAGACAGTGACTGGTTCCAATGCAGATCTTTGGGACCCAAAGTGCCACTTGTTTTCTATTGTACAAGGTAATTAACTGCATTCTCCTGGTGTCTAATGTCTATTCAGTCCTCATTAAACAGCTTGAATTAAAACCATCAGTACTCAAGCTCCTGAGAACCAGAGCTGGGAAACGCCAGTACGCCTATAGTGGGAAGCATTAACACAGTCAACTGGCTGTCATTCATCACAGTGGTTAAGATAAATCTGTGGGGTGGGAAATGATTAACCAGGGATGTACAGTAAAGACACTGTACCTAAGAGGAGCAAATTGCAGCAATATCTGAAGAGGGAGAGTGTGCAAGAATTTCATATGAAGTACTTCCTTCTCCAAGTCCCACAGGAGCTACATTACTTCAAAATCACCTTAGAGCACTGACTCCCATTTATCAAGGCGATCCACAATTGGCCCACAGGGTGAGCAGCAGTCAACCGTAAATCTAGAAATGTCAGATAAGGCAGCGTATACAGCACTTCTGTTACCAATTACGTCTTAGCAAGCTTTGATACATGTAGTAGTTATAGTCAAAGCAAAGAAGGGAATCATGAAGCAGCCACCCAGCTGATCTCAGCAACATCCACAGCTAGTCTCAGCAAGGCCTCAAAGTGACTGATCTAGTTGGAAGGAAGGAATTCTCTCCATCCAGGGCTGTGTGTGGTGACAACTGGAACTCCCACCACCCCCACCCCTCTGATATTCATAATCCCAAATCCTGGTGCATCACGACATGGAGCTGCTCCACAGCCACAGAGGGGATCTCAGAGAATGGAGTGTAACAGCTTTGTTTCTCCCTACTGAGACTTTTGCGACTTCACACCCGATCCATAATCATCCTGCGTTAATGTGAAATTCTTTGTATGCAACAGTGAAAGGGAAGGGAGAAACAGCAGGGAGAGATGCGCATACTGATGCAGAGCCAAATTTAAAATTAAGACATGACTACAGGTATGTTGCTGTGTCTGATCACCATCCAGGATGCCTCAAGGAGACACACGGGAGGAGGAAAAGATGGAAAGTGTGTGAGGGTGCATTTGCTTGTAAAGAGCGCCATCTAATGACTGCATAGGCTACAGTGGGCATGTAATGTGATACTACTTTTAAGTGTCGGGTGGAGTCTCACCCAAGAGGGAAGAGGGGGGAGGAGGGCATCTACAACTCGCGTGTACGCGTGTGTATTGCCCTGCCCAACAAACCATCTGTCTGCAGCGTCGGGCCCATGAAAGCGTTGTATGCGACTTTTGTTTAGAGTTGTGTTGGGGCAGTTTTTTGTGTGTGTGGTCGGCGACTTCCTCGAGAAGGTAAGAGCGCTCAGATTTTCAACTCTTTGTTAAAGGTAACATAAAGTTGTTTCTGAACAAATGTTTGCACTGTTTATTATAAATGTTTATTAGTTTGTTGGAGGATTTTGTAAAAAGAGATAGAAAGGTAGCGCGTGGCTCACAAGACACGCTGCTCCTCCACGAGCTGCTTCATGAGGAAGTGCCGTGCACATGGTGAGAAGAGCCAGGAACCATCCGGCTGATGCAACATAACCCAGAGCATCTGAGAGCGGTGCCCCTGACTTTTCTCCTCATAACATCAGAGGACACGTTGAAGTGGCCGAGTGAAAAGAAAGAAAGAAAGAAAAAAAGCAGAAGTTCCAGCTGTTCAACGTGGGTGTTTAGCTGTGGGGAAATACCGAGTTTGAGCGCGAGCAGAAACATTGCCTTTTATAGCGCCACAGACCTCCAAGAGCGTCACTTCCACTCGTGGTGTGGGGCGAACTCACGTGAACCCCACACTGTACATAGACCGAATAGGCTTTCTTAGTGTTATTAAATTACGTATTTTTTTAATTACAACATGCTCAATATGTAATGTAATATCAAAATAGCATTGATCAATTTTCAATGCAGACATATGCATTTTAATCCATTTGTGTGTTCGAAGCGCAATGTAAACAAAAGTGATTGGCCAAGTGAAGCATTAATGTGGAGAGGTCAGACCAACCAAATCAATTCTGAATCACTTCAAATCTTACTGATGGATATAGTTGTACAATATCAGACTATTAATTGTAAAACATTATGTTAATTAGTAATTGTCTTAAAGCAGCCTTCTGACCTGTCCTGGAACAGAGCCCTTTATTAAGTATTTCCAGTGTAAGTGGTGGAAGACAAGAACAGGACAAGCAGGATGGATTCAACTTCTTAGCCAAAGCTAACAAGTCTGAATATGTCAGATTGTTCTTTTTCACTGTAAGACTATCCCTATACCTAAGGCTTTTTAAAATGACACAGTACACACAATAAACAGGAATTACTCCAGTAAACTTTAGAAGACATGAACATTGTAAGGACATAGCCTACATGAACTTTTCCTCTTAAAGATCCAGATCACCAGTAGTTTTAATGTTAATCGTGCATTACAAAAAATTAACAGATTTTGCATAAATAGGTCAAATACAAAAAAAAAACATGCTAAGTAGTAAACTGTGTTATAATCAATCATAAACTAACCAGAATAATTCATACTCTAGTCAAATCTTGTTTTATCCACCCAGCTGATGAGTTGATTTTGATAGAACACGTCAGACAGGTTTCATCTCAGTCACCCAGTCAGTCCATCCACTGTTCTGATAGAGAAGGCTTGTACTTATCATGTTTAATGTCTGCTTCACTATACATTTCCCTGATTGTATAGAATCCAGACATGAAGCCAGAGAAGATCACTACGGTCACATATGAGGCTAATATTGGCTGCGTATGTGAAACCTTCCATGTATGTTGATCCTCTTTGTGCTGCCTTCCAGCCAAATAATCTGACTGGCATTCCTTTTACTGAGGATGTGCTCAGTTTTGTTATGGTTTAGAGTTAACAGTCTTTGTTTTCACAGTGTATCTGTATATTTTTTGGCTTTTCATGCCTTTATTTAATAGGACAGTTGAGAAAGACAGGAAATGGGAGGCAGAGAGAGGGGGAATGACAGGCAGGATAGGGCCGCTCAACGCGGGAATCGAACCGGGGCCGCCTGCAGTGAGGACTATAGCCTCAACACATGGGGTAAAACCCCATCCCAGGCCTTTTTTAACATTGGTTTCAGGCTTCTTGTCTATTGAGAATAGTTTGAAACAAGGCTGTTAAGTACCTGTGGTGTCAGTGACCCTGGTAAAAGATGTATTTATTAGAAATCTCTCGTCAGTAATCAGTGTTTATCTGGGGTTCTGTGTTTTCAGGTAAGCTCATTTTGGAAATTAACAACAGTAATGTCTATAGAAAAGTTAAGAGATGAATTTAAAACCTACATGTTCCTGACATGTTAGTTAATGAGGCATAATTGTGTTCACAAAGCATATGCAAATAAATTTAAACCAGCATTGTAAATGAGCAGTCTCACCACCTGTCATCTGTGATTTTTTTTCTCTCTCTAATATTTTGGACCAGTATCATGGGCAATGTGCCAGCCAGTGGTCAGATCCTGCAAATCAGAATCAGAACCAACACTTAAGCTATTAACGCTCTTTTGTGTATAGCCTAACAACTTATGAAATTGCAGTGACACATGTTTTAGCCCTCTATGGTACGGCGTTGCCATATGGCAACAAACACATTTTAAGCCTTCTACACACAGACAATACATCCCCAGTTATGTTGCAATGCATTAAAAGAGAGGGGAGGTTCTAAGTAAACCAATAGCAGTGTTTAAATTTGTTACATGACCTTCTGGAGGCCATTTTTAAGCCCTTTTCTGCAGACGTTTTCACAGGGAGGAGCCTCGCCATTTGACCCCTCAAAAATGATCTAAAAAAGTGTTTTAATGACTATTTTCAACTGGGAAAAAAATATATACTCAATAATAGGTTAGTTAAGTTCATTATTCTGTAGTTTATTGCACTGTACTTGATCATTAAATATTAGAAATTTGTTCAAATGTGTATGTTGCCATATGGCAACACCGTACCATTATGAATTGCTAGCCCGGCATGTTGATAACATTTTGTATTTAGTTATAGGCCTAAATTCTTCAAAATAATATTGTAAACTTTATGGACTCAGGCTCCACAACCATGTAGAATAATTTAGTTATTTTTTCAGGTCCATCAATTAGCCCTCCCAGTAGATGGTAGTGAAGATGAATTAGGATTCAGTGTTGAAGAAAACGAGCAGCTGGCAACATAGCAAGGAGAAAGTGAAAGATGAAGACAGTGGGAATGATGAAGACTATGAGCCAGAGAATGAGGACAGTGGAGACAGCGAGGGCAGTGGAGACAATGAGGACAGTGGAGATGGTGAGGACAGCGAGGATAGTGAGGGTAAAAGTGCAGTGAAAAATGTCTTTTTAAATGGTTTTTACTTTCAAATGAGATGCATTCTTTACTGTTCAGGCTACTGGGGATTGTTGAGACTATAACATTAGTTTTTAAATAAATTTTATTACAATTTTAGACAAAACTCTATTATTTTCATTACTTTCCACTATCGTACGGTGTTGCCGTATGGCAACAAACCCTAAAAACTACAAAAAAAATAATATTTTTTGAAAATTTCTCTTGATTATGTTTAATTGGTCTATTTTAAGACAAAAAAACACCCAAAACATTTTTTTACCAACTGGGATCATAATGCGTACCATAGAGGGTTAGGGGTGGATACTGTCTTTGGTGTCATCCTGACATTTATAACTTAATCTATAATCCCAGAGCTATGAAGGAGCTATAGAACATAAACACTGAACCAGAGAGAAGCCTGCAAGGTCAGCTGTGCTCCAATGGGCGCCTGTTTTTGACACTGCACCTGGCTTGAAACCAGGGTGTCAACATGTCACAATCCACATCACACACTATTATTGGCTGCCTTGCGTGTGTGAGAGAGGCACTGTAGACATACTAAAGAACATTTATCATATAATGGGTATCATGAGGATTGAAATAGGTATTTTTGTGTTGATATTTAAACTCTTTGAATGTCACTTTCACAAACAAATAGCGTGACAACCACCCATCAGTTATGTAACACATAGTTATGCACAGTATGTGGTTTTACATGGTTACAGTACCATTTACTACCATAATACTATGAGAATGCAGGCTACCTGTGTGATGTAAGGAGGACTGGGAATATTTTAGTTTCAGTCTTTAACTTAGTTCTGTTAGTGGTTGTAATGATTGTTCCCCTTTTTTAACCACAAGGGCAATAACCTTTACGCATCCAGGACCAACTTTGAGGCATCTCCCTGTGAAGGTATGATCATCAAAATAAAGCTCAGATAGTAGTAGAAGCTGTTGTTCCTTTTGTAATGGTTGTTATTGTTAGGTTTTGTCCTTCATAGCTTTAACGTTACAAGTTAATGTTACAAGGTCATTGTGGCTCTAGACATGCCACTAATCCCTAGAAAGGAAAGTTTGTTTGACTCGTGTAAGCTGTCTGTTTTTATGATCGCTCTCACATGGCACTTTGTTTGCTCCATCCGTAGTTACACCACAAGGGCAGGTGGGCTTTTTGAAGGGCGGCTAAATACCCTTCGCATGCCAAGTGGCAGTGCGGTGGTTTCTAAATTGGCTCTCTGCCGTGGTCATCTTTTAAATTCATGTTGGGGGAAATTGTAATCAAAGACAATCAGCAGCACTTCTCAAATTCATGTGAGGGGAAAAAGTTGCAAACTCAACCTGACAACGTGACTTCCCAGAGTGGTTCTGCAGGTGTCTATGTATTGTGCGTAATGGATGCCACATTTGCAGCATCATTTGACGCAAATGGGAACTACATCTATTTTTATAATGTAATATTATCACAGATGTATATTTACCTTTAGAGAATCAGTGATGGCCACACGTCCGTCTGATCACCTGCTTGTATATTGAGGTCACACTAATTTTAAATCTGACCTCAGATTTACTTTCTATATATTATGTTTGACTTCAGAGGTCTTGTTGTGTTTACTTCCACATACGTCACTGTAAATACTAAACAATGTCATGGCCAACTTTAATGACATTTGAAGGAGCAAAAGTATTTTGCTCCGGGGCCAAACAGTGAAGAGCATGTGAGCGACTGCTATTCCAAAATTCACTCCCACGCGTTTGTGTCATAAGCAGATGGTGAATTCAGTGATTGGCTGAGAAGAGGGCAGGGTTCTTCCCTGCCCACCTCCCCCTTTTTTTTTTTTTAGCTCAGCCACTCATGTCACCGTCACATCATGTGCGCGCTACAGTATGCTTCTGTGGTGAGTCCTGAACCTCTGGCTGTTGTCGCCCGAGCTGTGAATCATATGACAAATGTTTCTTCCTTGCGCGGTGTATAAGGGCATAGTTTTTCATGCCCTGCCTCTGTTGAGATATTTGACAGATGTGAGAGATATGCTCTGGTTAACAGATGCAGGATTTGCTTTTTATTTTTTTAATGTGCGCTTCACAAGGGTTTGTTTTGGCTTCTGCACACTGGTCTAATCAAACGTTTGGCCTAATGAAATGTCTGGCTCCAGCTGCCCGGGTCATCATAACCTAGACAGCAGACAACACAAAGCTGTCCAACTACAGCTATGTCTCATGCGTTCCTTGAACCTAATTTTCTAGGAAAGGATATTCTGTACAAACCTTAACTCCCTGATATGTAGCAGAAATACCACTGACTCCGTGCCTTCACATTCACAAAGCACATGATTCATGTGTCCTATTTGATTATAATTCCCAACAGAGGCCGAACATATAACCTAAAATCAAACAGCTGTATCTCTGCTGTAAAAGATGAAGACAGTGCAATCGGGTCACATTATTTTAAGGCCTCTTGTGTTCATGACTTGATGTTAATTGATAGCTGCTGCTAAAGTCAGTCAGTCTTGCGCTGGTGGAATATGACTGTCGTCACAGCTGCTGCAGAGAGCTGGAGTCCTTAGGCCATGTGATGTGTCACTGTTCTATTTGTGAGCTGGACACCTGAATGGTTTATACACTAAGAGGCATCTGCATCACGTGTCAGACCAGTGCATGTAAACGTCTGTCTTGTCTCTGTTCGCCTGATGCATTGATATTAGTTCATAGAGCCGCACCGTGGAGAAAGTGTTTGGGTGGATTTGTAAACTGACAGTAGAGCAAATTAGTTCATCAGTGAAGAAAGAAGATCCTGTTTTGGATTGTGTTGTGAAAGTGAGTATGTGTGTATTACTGTAGATCTATATCCGTCTCTGCTGTGCTGTTTTAGAAGAGGCTTTGAAATTGAATCTTGGCTGAACACCACACATCACAAGTTTTCACAACCATGCAACATCATGGCGTAGTGTAGATTTTTGTGTTTTCTCAAAACATAATAACAGCATTACATGTCTACAGTATTTCACTGTCCAGCATCTAGACATGATCCTGCTCCTGTGACTTTTTGGCATGTTTCTGTGATGAAGTAGCATTGCACACCTCAAGGAGGCTGCTTTGGCATCATTCTAACCAACAACAACAAATTAACATGATGTAATTGTCACTTAATAAGAGACATTTATAATTGCTCTTGCAGAACAACTAAAACTTGTATGCAATGTCAATACTAGTGATTATAAATGGAATTTCCCCAATTGAAATTCAGCACCTTGTTTCTACAACATGTTGTAAATGTACATCCTGTGGTACCCATGTGGTTCAGTCACTGCTACTGTAGTAGTATATATGACACAACTTTCGTCGTAGAGAATTGCGGGACAGTTTTGACTGTGTACGGACCAGTGGCTGTGCACTGTTTCCCCCTGACGTGACATATGTTCTCATCCTCACACTTTAACCACACACATTTGCATGCTACAGTAAAACCGTCTATATGAAGAAGTCTGACTCATCCACATTTGTAAAATCCACTTCCTGTGTTCTGATGGAGCATGTTATACAGTAATGGCCAAATTAATACAACGGCTGACAGATCTGAAAATCCCTGACCTTTTTTTGCCTCCAAAACCTGATTTCTTTTCATAAAGTTCATAAAATATGCAGATGGTTGCTCAGAGCACTATTAGATGAAGTGAGTGCTACTGTTTCTATCCACTTTTATAATCTAATATTTAGCATGTCCACCTTTTGCAGCAATTACAGCAGCACATTTCTCTGGCATGGTGTCAATATATCCTGAGAACTTCTGCACTAATGTTATCCCATGCCTTCTTACTACTCAAGCCAAATGTTTTCCTTTTCAAGGGTAATAGATCTGTCCAGTTTATTTTCCATCTCGCTCTAAATGTGCTTGATGAGGTTGATGTCCAGAGTTTGTAAATAATTTGGCTTCTTCTGTGAAGGAACGTGATTGTGTGCTTGTTTTTTGTAAGGACCTACCTAAATATTCTTCTGATGGCTTTGTTCTATTGTTTATAGAAGCATAATGATGATTAATGGCCAATTCAACAAAAACAACTGAAACCTCTTAAAGATGCCAAGTGTTCTAATGTAGTAATTTTGGCCACCACTGCATAATCTCTGGCTCATGTTAATGTCACTCAAAATTTCAGCAGCACCTCATCATTATAACTTTTTGTTACCATTTGCATGGAAGAATGAGAAGTAAGATTGTTCAAGATGCAAAACATCATCCATCACAGTGCTGGACACACCTACCAACCACCATGTTCTCATTTTAGTTTTTTGGCTTGTGAAACCAACCAAATGCTTATAGCTCAGTCCCCACCATCTTTTACCTCTGAACTGACAGTTGGAGCAGGTAAAGGAATTTGGGAGTGTCTTGAGCAAATGTCAAGAACAGGTTGTGACTCAGGGAGTGGAGCAGGTTGGACCCTTATAATAATAATAAACAATTTGTGGTTCAGTGCCAAATTCAGTTTGTTTCAGGATGGATTATTGGTGTAAAAACCTATACCAGAGCTAAAATACAGATGGTGATCTGCTGTGGTGACCTATCAATGGAGCAGCTGAACAACAACAAAGCATTGCACATGACACCTGGAAAAAACTTTATGTAGTAAAAAAAAATCTCATTTCGCGTTTTGTAGTAATTGGTAATCGCACCATAGCACCATAGATTTTTGATTTGTTGTCAACATATGCTTTATAAATCTCAACATTGTAATTCCAATTCTTCGTGTCAACAGGTAAATCATCTACTGTAGAGCTTCCTGTACAGAGCGTCAGCCAGGATGATTCTGGCAACATTAAAAGGCATTGGGAAGCAGCTGCTGCGGGTGAAGGTTGTGGACTGTAACACAGATGATTCCCGCTTGTGTCGATGCCTCAACACGTTTGACTTGGTGGCCCTGGGTGTTGGCAGCACGCTGGGAGCTGGCGTCTATGTGCTCGCTGGTGCCGTAGCCCGAAGCAGCTCTGGACCGGCCATCGTCCTCTCTTTCCTCATTGCCGCCTTGGCGTCCGTCCTGGCCGGTCTGTGCTACGCAGAGTTCGGAGCACGTGTCCCTAAAACTGGCTCGGCTTACCTCTATAGCTATGTGACAGTCGGAGAGCTGTGGGCCTTCATCACGGGCTGGAACCTCATCCTCTCGTATATCATTGGTGAGACACTTAAAAATAAGGAAAGAAATGAGTTGGCTGCTACACCAGATGTTGCTCAGTTTATATTAACACTCTCCTCCACACAGGAACTTCAAGTGTGGCCAGAGCATGGAGCGCGACCTTTGACGAGTTGATTGGAAAGCACATTGAGGTGTTCTGCAGACGATACATGACCATGAACGCCCCGGGTGTCCTGGCAGAGTATCCTGACATATTTGCTGTCTTCATCATACTCACTCTAACAGGTCAGGAGCAGCTTGGACATCTCTCTCTACCTTTTTATCTTATTTTTTCCCTGTTATAGACATTAAAATTTCACATTGTCCGTTTTCACTGCTTGCAGGCCTGCTTGTGTTTGGAGTGAAGGAGTCAGCCTTGGTAAATAAAGTATTCACCTGCATCAATGTACTGGTGCTGCTGTTTGTGATCGTCTCTGGCCTGGTGAAAGGAAACCTAAAAAACTGGAGCTTGAACCCTGAGGAAATCCTCAACGTGACCACCACCAACTCTAGCCTCAAGTGGGTGAAACAGACGGCCTATTCCTTACAAAGGAATTCCTAATGATATGCCAGAGCTGTGTTTCAGACTATCAAATGTTTTTACTGTTGTCTTCCAGTGTGACTGAGGCGGTACCATCAGAGGAAAGTCTTGGTGTTGGCGGCTTCATGCCTTTCGGTTTCAGCGGAGTCCTCTCCGGTGCCGCCACCTGTTTTTATGCCTTTGTAGGGTTTGACTGCATCGCCACTACAGGTAAGAGGAAGTGTATGACTTAAAAAAAAAAGACGATCAAAATACATGAGCCCCAATCCTCTGACATGTTCAGTTATTTTTCCCCCTCAGGAGAGGAAGTGAAAAATCCCCAAAGGGCCATTCCCGTTGGGATTGTGGCCTCGCTCCTTATCTGTTTCGTGGCCTACTTCGGCGTGTCCGCAGCCCTCACTGTCATGATGCCTTACTACCTGCTGGACAAAAACAGCCCTCTGCCTGTGGCCTTTAAGTATGTGGGCTGGGAGGGAGCCACTTATGCAGTGGCTGTCGGCTCTTTATGTGCCTTGTCGACCAGGTAAGAGGCTCTTCTGCTTCCTCTCGGCATGAGAAGTCATGGAGGAATTATTATGTAATTATTCTGCATGCATTTTTTGGGAGTGAATAATTCAAGTTGATTACACAGTGTATAGAATTTTAGTATAATGCATCCTCTTATGTTTAGTTAAGTTCTAAGGCAGAACTAGTTTCATGAACACCAGATGACAAAATCGTGGAGCCGATCCACTGAGAGGGAATTTCTGTGTATTATTTCTTTCAAGTAGACACACAGCACGGCTAATGTTATCTAACACTGTTACTTAAAGGTTCCCTGTGGATTGAGCTGAGTGAGAAACAAGTCTCTGTTCACATTCAGCTTGCATTTACTCACTGAAAACTGTGTGAATTCTAACAAAAGGTGTTGAATACATTTACTTCATCATAAGACATTTGTAGATTTTTTTTTTTTGTGAAAGATTGAAGCATTGCCGTGCATCACAGTTCAACCACCTGTAGATCACTGAAGAAGTGTGAAGCCATTGGCAAGATCTTTGTAATGGTGTCTCCTCTACATGTGCATGAGAAACCATCTCTGCCAATGCTGCATACTTCATTTGCACTCACATACCATGTGTATACCAGCCAGGCATACACATTCGGTAAATAGATGCATACACATACAGTTTACAAATAGTCTGCCTTTTCTTGTTCACTTGAATGCATTGAATACATACTCTGATACAGTATGTGTCTGCATATGTAAGTGAAGTATTTAATTATCACCTTTGTGGCATCTTATAAATGTGTTCCCTCACAGCAGGGTACCTTTATTTCAGCTTCACTTACTTTTTAGTTTCTATTGGACTAAACCAACATTTCTTAATGTGGATGAATTGTTGTGTAGAATATTTTGCTGAATATTATCATAGTCCAGAGCTGAGTTGTGATGCTTTTGGCCAGATATGTAGACACCACTGTTTGATTTTTATTTGCTTCTCATCTGGGACTGTTTTTGGTATTTGGTTCCAGTCACAGAAAATTTTCATGCTACAGCAAATGATCTAATAGAAGTTAGTGTGCTTTCAACTTTGTGGCAACTGCTTTTTATAGACGTTCCTTTCTTGTCTCAGCAAAACATAAAACATTATTTTCTTATAAATTCTATAAGTTTAGTGTGGAAGAACTTTCAGAGAACCTTGACTCCAACCCTTTATCAGATCTTGGGGATGAATCACTTTGCTGACGAATCCAACAGAAGCCCAACATCAGTTACTTTAGATTTTTGTGGCTGAAAAGAAGTGATTCCAATGAAAGCATGAAAGCCTCTCCAGAAGAGTTGTGATACACTAAATAAGATGTTCAGCAATGAGGATAATAAATGTATCCAGACACCCTCTCCTCTCTGTCCTAACTGTGTGCATTCACTTGCACGGCATGCTTTCTCTCTCTCTCTCCCCTACTAGTTTACTAGGCTCCATGTTCCCAATGCCCAGAGTGATCTGGGCTATGGCAGAAGATGGCCTTCTCTTCAAATGTTTGGCTAAAATCAGCCCACGAACCAAAGCCCCTCTAACAGCCACAATAACTTCGGGTGCTGTTGCAGGTGAGGTCACGATCTAAACCGACTAACTGGTTGTGGTTGCTTGTCAGAACCGTGAAAGACTCCTGGTGCACACGGCCTCAGTGCAAACTCTCAGCCAAAAACCGATACGGGCACGTAGCACAAAGGCAAGTCCCGCAAATTTAATATTATTGCGAATGTGAAAATCCGGCAGTGTAACATCCTGAGCACGGCCCGCTGCATTGTTTATCAGGATGCCGGGCTGAGAGCGGCTGCAGTCTAGGCCTTGTGTCAGAAACCAGAGTTCAGGAACATTTCCTCGAGTTATAATTCTCTGCTCCTTCCTCCTCCTCCTTCATTCATCCTTGGCGTAGTCTCCTTGGCTCCATGTTTCCACTCCCACGCATTATCTTTTCTATGGCTTGCGATGGTCTGCTCTTCTCGTTTATGGCACGTGTCAGCGAGAGGAAGACCCCCACCGTCTCCACCTTTGTGGCAGGGCTTATGTCTGGTAGGTAGCAAGGATGAGGCCAAAGGCAACAGTGCCCTCATGTGGAAGGAGGATGGTGTGGAGTTGTAAATACAGTACATGGAGCTTTTTTAAGATGATTGTTTCTCTGTAAATAAAATAAAATCTAAAAGTAATTCTATTAAATTGTGTTGAAAGTATTAAATGCAATGCAATGTAAGATGCTGGAGTAATTTGAAGGAGTCTGTCTTTCTACTGATGTGTCTTCTTCTTCTCCTGTGTGTCCTGCAGCTGTGATGGCGTTCCTGTTTGACTTGAAAGACCTAGTTGACCTCATGTCCATCGGCACCTTGCTGGCCTACACTCTGGTTGCTGCGTGTGTGCTGGTCCTCAGGTAGTCCTCTCCTCTCCACCTATGTATAAATCCTAAACTTGTCAGTCATAGTTGAGGATTTCCAGGCTGAACAGAACCAAATTTGCACATCCTGTTTCCTACTCCTTTTTCTTTAGCCTTCTTCTTCGTTGGTTTATTTATGAATACCAAACTCACGAAACGTGCTCTCTGGCTGGCTGGATTTTCCGTTTGGGTTGCTGTACAAATATGGTGGTGCAAGATGGCAACACTCTCCAAAGCAAGACCCTTGCTATATGTATATATAAAAGAATAATTATAAGGCTATGAAAACCAAACAAATTTTATTTTATAGTGATCACACTACTCAAATATATTCATGGGTAGTATATTCAGATTTTGCCAATAAACCTTGCCAATTATTACACACTGGACCTTTAATTGTTTTCATTAGATTACTCATTGAAGAAAGGATTTTTGAGTCATTGAGGATGTGAACAGACACTGAGAGTTTAACAGAATAAGAATTTGGAAGCTCCTATGCAAACGACTGATCTCTTATCACGCCTTATCAGAATTTATCAATTAAAAATATAGTTTTTGTATTTTATGCATCTTACCGTAGAGATTGTAGTGATGAATCACCCCAAACACAAAGTTACCAAATGAAACAGCAGTCTTAGGAAGTTGAGGTTTTGACTGTCTGTTTTGCCGTGTGAAGATACCAGCCTGAACAGCCAAACCAGGCGTACGAGATGGCCAACACTCAGGATGAATCTGAGCTGGCTGAATCTTTCAACGAGGGGACCATCGACATGTTGCCACAGCCAGAGGATCGTTTCACCATCAAGAATCTCCTCTACCCTTCAAATACGGAGCCGTCTCCGCTGTCCGGCTTTGCCGTCAACATTTGCACCAGCGTGCTTGGTGAGAGACGAGTCAAAGCCCAGAGAAAAGTGCATGAAAGTGTCATTCAAGAGTAATTCACCTGGTCACTGACGCTTACAATCATCTTATGTTCTCTCTGTACTGTGATTTCTTTTTTCCACTCAGGAGTTCTGGTGTGTGTCTTCAGTATTGTAGCTGTTCAAGGAGGGCTGGCACCGTGGTCGTTGGCTATCCTCAGTGTCATCATGCTGGTCAGTCTGATTATCACCGCCATCGTGTGCAGACAACCGCAGAGCAAGACCAAGCTCGCCTTCAAGGTAGAGTGTATTCTTTCACCTGGCAGTTGAACAGTTAAACTGCTGCACTTTAAATTACAGCACAAAACCATGAAAGGGGGATTTGCTTTAAATGACTACACATCTTTTGTGTCTGAATTGATTGCATCCTGTTCAGTTTGGGTTATTATTGAAATCAAATCTTAGGGAGCTTTCCTGAATTTTGTGAAAACTCCATCACTACTTCTAACAGGCTCTAAAACATTTTCATGCAGTAATGAGATGGATGGAAGCCAATGGCTTCCTGGAAAATATGACATAACTTGGATTACATCAGGCATTTGAAATATGTTTGGTTGTTCATTTTTAAACCCTTTAGCTACAGTTCAATTCGGCTGAGGTATTTCCCATCCATTTTTAGTCACGTTTTTATATCGTCATTCATTAAATATATTATGCACATGCTCTCCTCACAGGTTCCACTGCTGCCCTTCATCCCCATCATTAGCATGTTTGTCAATGTGTACCTGATGATGCAGCTCGACAGAGGAACCTGGTTGCGCTTCACAATCTGGATGGTCATAGGTACTTTGGAGTTTTGGCCAACAATGTTAGATATAATCTATACTGTACCTGAGTTGTTAAAAATACTTAATCTTTGTGTAATTATTTCTACACTCTTTGTAGGTTTCATCATCTACTTCAGCTATGGCATCCGGAACAGTGCAGAGGCAGTGTTGACCAGTTCTGGAACCGACCCACCTAAATGCATGATAAAAGGAGAGCCCATGGGTACAGAGAAGGAGGCCTTCTTCCACAACGCACAAAATGCCACCAGAGATGATGATGATGACGATGATGATGACGATTCTTGAGGAAATGGGAGGTTCACCTATCTAACTCTTGCTCTAAACACTGACATGTGAAATTCTCAGAAGTAGCTGCAAAACCAGGAGATACATGGAGACTCGTAAGCACCCCTTCACTCAGAGCATTGAGCCGAATCCTAATAACAGCCAAACATATTGTCTAATTTGCTAGAAGACAAAAAACTCCATTCCCCTGAAAAAGCTTTTAGTGCGAAAAAAGTTTTTTTTTTCGATACAACAGTACAAATATCTATTTAACTTTATTTTGGTCCCTTAATCCAAAGTATATCAAAATTGTATTAATTTCAATACGATAACTTGAACCTTTTTAAGAGTTAAATTGTTACTGTTCTTCTCCTTGAAATTGTTGAATATTTCTATGGGTTGACTGTTCATAGAAAAGACCTTGACTTAATTACAAAAGCTTTTATTGAAATTAGACTCATCTTTTCTTTTGGCAAATTAGCTGGCGTTTGGCAGATGTCCTGGTAAATGTTTGTCACTCGTCTGGCTGCATCAGTAGGCACAGTGCCGGCTACTGTGTCCAAATCCCATGAAAGATTATTTTTTAAATCCATATTCTTTTATTTCACACTTAAAATAATTGCATGAGTCAAGAATCAGCAATAATCAAGCACAGCTCAGAATTTCACTGAGTCTTGAGTGGCTTTTTTGTGCAACACCTTACAGTTGTGGGTTGACCTCAAAGGTACAACTGTGTGTGAATAATCAGTGCATTTTGTTACTGAGGAAATGTATGGAAAGAGTGGCCTATTTTGTACATAGCTATTTAGCTCAGAGAAAAGCACACACCGGTGTCACACATAACCTGGTACACTACTTTGTGATCAGTATACTTTGTCTTTTTTTGAAAGGGTTGATGTTACTTGGGTTTGTTTTTGAGCTGATGGGGTAGGGGCAGACATTCACAAGAGATACACCACATCCACCGGTGTTGTCTCCATCAGGGAATTGCACTTTTTTAACCAAAGAAAAGAAAAAAAAGCTGCTAATGTGACTTGATTTATCAGATACTTCAAAGGATGTATTTCAAGTGCCTTTTTCCCAAATGAATGTTGAGCCTTACTGGGTATTTCCTCTAAACCAGCAGTTGTGATATATATATATTGTATTGTATTGTCTGTATATAATGTACAATTTGGATTTTGAAAAGCCTTTATTTATAATATATAAGAGGAATTTAACAGTGTACCATTTTCACTTTTTAGTTTGCATACATCCATATGGGATAAAGCACAGACACTTGGTGACTCTGAATACCTTTGGTTTCCAAAGCGAAACTCACTCTCTTTCATTTTGAAAAGCCAGAAACTCCTACTGTGTATTCAGTAATGTATTGTGCCAACAGTAACAGTGTACCTCATGCATTAATATATCTGGAAATGCATCTCTGTCAGACAGATGTTATTTACTGAGTATGGAAATGAGAGCTGATTGTGAGTGTGCACAGATTCCCAGGGCAGCTACAATCTGAATGCAATACATGGAGGTATGTGTGTTCTCTAAAGACTGGAAATGTGACAGGGAGAAATATCTCCTCACTGAGTCCCTTTTGAAATGAATATGATGCATTATTTTTGTTGTTTTTCATGTTCCATTGAGAGAAACTATTGATGTAACCTGAAGCCAAAGTCTCCTCGGTCTAATTGGATCATGTGTAAAAACAATGGATCTATTTATTGACAGAGCTGCTGTAGATTTTTTTGAGTGATGACTTTGAGCTACTGTACATGTTTAAAATCCTAGAGGCTTTGTGTAAATATAATTTTTTCCCCCATTTTAAGTTACTGAAGCAGCATTATCAACAAAGATGGACATGCACAAAATCAGTTTTCCCTGCAGCATTAAAATATTTGTTTGTTTTATATGATAAAATCACATGCATTATTACCTGAAATGCTCATTTTCACATTTTACTTTGTTTTTGTAAATACTGTTTTTAATTTAGCTTGAAAGTTACTGCTCTTTACAACTTCAAAACTTGTCATCTATAACATCTTTTGTTGCGAGCTTCATGTGAAGAACATTCATCGATACAAACTATACCAGCTGCATTGTAGCTGCTAGCCGTTAAAAAGTTAATGTGATGTAATTGTTTGAAACAACCATTCATTCATCAGGTGACCATCCTCTCCCTTTGGAGTAGCACAGTTCCACTGACACTGATTGTATTTTTTGTTTAAGGTGTTATAGTTACATGAAAAGTCTTGTCAGGCTTCATTCATACTTGTGAAAACACAATCGGTTTGACTCTTGTCCCTGACACCATCTGTTGTATTTAAATATTTGCATGCTGAACTAAAGTATTTGTGTAAAGTGTAAATTAGAGCTGCTAAGTTATCAGAGCGGTGATGGTCAAGTGTTCAGTGTGTGCTGTCTTCATATTGGTTTGCAGTCTATATAGTTCCTGCTGTAAATAAATGCTGAAAGTGAGACACAGACTTTGTCTTTGATTGCACACATCCCATTGTAGCCAATTCTTTCACTGTGTTCAGACAGAATTATGTTCATGTAACTATACCATCTATGATGATTGTGTGTTTCTGTAAGTTTTCCTTTATAGTCCACCAGATTTGCTGGATCAGACATAAGTTCAGTCATCTTGTTCATTTTGCAAGTGAAAACTGTTTCTGTTTTTTTTTTTTTTTTTTTTTTTTTTTACCTTTCTAACTCAAACATTTCTTCTTTTCAGAATCAACAGGTAAAGAATTAGTGGCATTGCCATCCATATTGGAAACTGAGGCATATAACAAGACCCTATTCAAAGAATTGACTAGATTCACTTTGGGCCTTAAAACAATCCAGAGTGGCACCTGCCCTTAAACACACACTTGCATTTCACGTCCATTATCCAGATCCATCCAAAGTTCCTTTTCATTCCTTTCATCCAAGTTCATCAATCCAAGGCAGTTTCTTTTCTCTTTTACTAGACTGTAATAGCAATATCAGCTAGCCCTCTGTGTTGGACCCAAGTGTTGACACGTGCAGATCTAAATGAGGAGGTGAGTGATCCAGTCGACCATTGATTGAAGATGCTTATTTGTTTGGCCGCTGAGTAATATGGCCTTCCCTCCTGGGCTCCACCTTCAGCCTCTCAGGTGTCCACCAGATGGGGCTAGACCCACCTATGGCCAGTGTCAGTCCACTCATTGGCAAACACACACTCTCATACCCACATACTAATGACAGAAGAAAAACAAGAAAGTATTAAATTAACAAAAGGCTCAATTCGGCCCCTACAATGATTTCATGATAATATTTATTAAAATGTATTTGAATTGAAAATATATTTTAGACAGAGTCAAATTTATATAACTGTGTGAAATCTCTATCACCTTCGTCTTCTTTCTGCTATTCCTGCTCCTACTACTGCTGCTGGCCTACGACGAATAATTATGATGAAAACTTATTTTGTATTTGACAGGTGTATATAGCCTATATATAGCCTATACTGAACACCTGCATGAAACATCTGGATTTACTTATCTCGTTTGTGTATCTTCATGTATGTTGCAATTGGCTAAATTATCGATTGAGGGAAATGAAATTGATCATTTCACCTGCAGGGGGCGACCTGTGCGCATGTTGACATGGGCGTTGAGTCTCTCCTCTCCTCTCCTCTCCTCCCTGTTTTCCAGCGATGCTGCAGACTGGATGCTCTCCATCACGGCTCGTGCTTGATGTGTCCCTCCTCCTCCTTCTTCTTGTCCTCTTCCTCGTCCAGCCCCTCTCCGGCGGATTACCTGAATCTAACCGGTAAGGTCTACCTTTTCTTACCGGGGGACGGCGTCTGTTTTCTGTCTCTGTCAGACTCAGCCATACGTAGATCAACGGTATGATAATTGGATTTTTTTTTTTACACTGCTGCATCTGCTGGAGAGACTGCGGATGATCTAGTTATAGGAGGTGTTTGTGTTCACGTTGTTATTTTCAAGTCGTTTGCATAGTGTCTCCATGAGTGTAAATTCTTACATGGCTGTTGCAAAGGGTTTAAGATAAAAGAAAGGTATAGGCTTACCTACCATTATAGGTGGGCTGAGTGTATGTTTGTGTGATGAAAGGTCAGACCCTGGATCATATGTTCTATACCTGTGTGTTTATCAGTGTCTCCAACAAAGCCTGTCCTTCCTCTGTGTTTCCTGCTGGAGGATCATGTGTGCAGACATATATTTAGAGTTTGTGAAATGTGGAACAAGGCAGGAGGAGCTGAATGATTGGACATGAGTGACCATTGACCACAGTCATGCAGAGTCTTGTTACATTATGTAAGATGTCAGAGTGAAGTGCTGAGGCACCATGTGTGCAGCCCCCACAGCAACTAAGGCCTCAATTAGCCAGCGATGGAAGCTGAGTGATGATACACAAAAGGTGTTAATGTTACATGTTTGTGCATTTACATAGGAAGCATTCACATTTGCATGTCGCATTTCCATTTTTCCAGTGCGTATGTTGCACTGCATCTAGTTTTGCTTTTCACAGCCTTAGAGACACGCCCCTCTGATACTGTTTCAGTGTCTTAAAGTCACAATAACAGATGATCTTGAGTGAGCTTTGGTCGGTTGCACAAAGAAGTCAGGGTCACTGAAGCATTAAAATGGGAGGGAGACATGGTGCCTCCATTTTCATTCATCCTCAATATTTCATGAAGACTCCCGTTCACGCATCAACTGAAGCTCGGTGGAGAAATGTGGTCTTTGATCTGTGTTGTGCTTCAGATGTTACCGTAGTACTGAGAAGAAGAAAAAAATGAAGGAGTTTCTGTATCACTGAGAAAAACTGTTTCAGTGCACACTCACACAAGTGCTCGGACAAGGAAGCACAGATTTCATTAGAGGCCCAGATGAAGGTTTCAACCATCATGTTGCATATCAGGAGGCAGGTGGCGGGGTGAGCTGCTGAACAATGGGGGGATGGGGAAACATGCTCAAGGAAGCATGTTGGAAAGAACATAAATTTCCTCCATCTCCCTCGTGCCATGATGGTTGTCACCACAGGAACGCCGTCAGCTGCTGCAGCAGCAGGAGGAAAACCATGAGAGTAAAACAAGCCAGGAATGTGAATTAAAAAGGCAAAGAGGTCAACGTGACAGGGCCAATTCAGAAATTTGTTTGCATGTACACAGTGGAAACGGAGAACCAGGGCAATAAATGCAGTGATGAACATCACTTGAATCACTCAGTGCTGCACGTTTTTCAGTCAGTCAGACTAAAAGCATCGTGCTCCTTCTTGCCCAGAGTGTGACGCTCAGTCCTCAAGAGGTTTGTGCTGAGAATGAGGTTGAGATAAATTAAAAAGTTTAATTATCTCTGTAATGCTTTCATTTCATCCAGTATGAGAGACGCTGAAGCAGAAAATGATGAAATGCAATGGCTCAGAGAGGCACAATAAAAACATTCAATTGAACATAAAGTAGGGCAGGTGCACTCAGGTGCATATATTTCAGATTACTTGAGGCAAACGAGGCTTCATTTCTGGTTTTGGTCCTGCAAAATATTGATGTTACATTTCGATTGTTTCCATCTTAGATTGAGAAACTCATATACTTATTTTAAATCCAAATGAGTTTTATTGACTTTTATCCTTTTTATTACAGTAATTTGTAGATTACCATTTCATACATGAAGAAAAAGCATAATTTGAAAGTTTGAAAGCCATATAAGCATTCCACCACTGTGCTGAAGCACTCTAGTCTCTGTGCAGCGTTGTGCACTACATTGATTTGGAGTTGGAAATCAATTTAAGGGATGGAGAAGCAATCATGGCTGCAGCAGAAACAATCCTGTTACCAGATTGCAGCTTCTCTCTTTGAAACGAAACTTCATTTATCCAATCTCTTGTCATGCCTGTCATCTTCCTTAGAGCTCTATCTGATGTCTGGTTGCCCTGAGGAAGTGTGTGTCTTCATCTGGTAAAACAGGGGTAAGCTAACTATACAGCACTGTGTGTGACCTGATAGGCAGCCAGGGGAAAGGCAGGTATAGGGGAATCTGATTCACTGGTCTCTGTTCTGCAGTGCAGGTGCTGAGACAGCGTTTAGTGTAGTGTGTGTGTGTGTGTGTGTGTGTGTGTGTTATCTTGTGCTGCAAACACACTTAAGCCTTTGGAGCCTCTTTGCATTAACTGAGTGTCTTTCCAGAAATACAGAGGTGAGAAGACAAGCATAGATAGAATGGACAGCAGCTCTTTTGTAGTGTTTATTCCTTCTTGTGTGATTTATTTTCATTACATGTGAAAATACGTAGGTGAAAATAGGAGCTGCTTTCTGCTTTGTAAGTGAATTTATAAGGACATACTGTACATGAAGAGCAAAGACATGAGGTGGAACAGTAGTCAGTACTGCTTCATGCTAATTGTCTGATGACAAACATTAACCACTTCTGTTCTTCTCTCCCTCCCAAGTTGTTTTTTTGGGGTTTTTTTATTTTATTTTTTTGCTCCTCTATTTATTACTGATGACACACCTTATATTAACAAGAGTCCTTGTAGAACAGAAATAAGACCTCATTTCATTTTCATCTGTTCTTGTGATGTAAATGCGAAGGTGGGCCCAATACTTGAGGCCACTTATGTAGTACTTAAATGGTAACTTAAATGGTACCTTCATACGGTCATACCTCCGTACCTTCAACTATATCACAACTTAAGTGGAGAAAATATATTGAAAAACATAGACAGCAAAGCAAGTTGACAACCATTAGCAGGATTACCAGTTAAATGATGACAAAATGTAGCAAGATGGGAACAGTGTCCGGGTGTTTTTGCGGTAGAGAGCTGCTCCTTGAGATGAGAGTATGTCAAGAGGTTCTCTGTCCTCTACAAGAGTCCAGTGAGGAAATGATTATGTTCTCCTGTCTAAAGAGATGACAGGGATACGACTGAGGTTGAAACAAACGAGCACACCTGCTGGCTGATAATAATTGCTTGGTCATTATACCAATTAGTAAATATGGCTCTTTTAGCTGGTAATGAGGAGCCATGTTGTGGTTCAATGTGCAAACACCAAAAACTCAATTTGACAGACTTGAGCTCTTCGAAAGACTTTTTGAAGCTTGGTCTCAGCAGGGTAAGTCAGTCCCACATGGTGGTGGCATGTTTTTTCCAGTGTACAGTTACACATCAGTTTAATTTAGACAGACTTTGTCAAGTTCCTCTCACGCTGTGCAAAGATCATGTGATCTGGAGTTAAAAGTGCATTCTGACATCTTCTTACAGCCTGAAATGCAAGATATAGGCAGTATTATTACCATTGGGAACTACTGCAGAATGTAAATGGTTCTTTTGATGCAGAAGAAACGTAAAACATGATGAACAAGAAGGCATGAACAAGATGCATTTCAACCTTGTCAATGTCACATTTCTTCTCTATTTGCTGCTCTCAGAAACATATAACAACTCCACATACAAATGATATCATCCACCTGCATCACCTCCAAGAGTCAAATTCAAGAACACTGAGACTTTTCAAAGATGGTTAATGAAATCCTTTCTGCTTCATGCATTTCTGAAAACACTTTTTTCCACAAAGAAACCAGTTCACTGTTGCTGCGAGATAAGTAGTTTCTATCTTTGGTTTATTTTAAACTTGGTGACCTCTAGTTAAAATCAGTGGCTGTGGTTTTAATGAAATGATGAAAAATGTAAGTGGAATTTGTTTTCTGCTCTCAGAGGTTAATGGGATCTTGTTTGCGGTCTATTCTCCTCCCTGGTCCTCATGATAGATGATGTTGTGCCTTCACATTATTCTTCCTGTGTAATGGGGTCAGCTTTCAGTCAGAGGAGAACAGGATTTTGACGGATGATAAACAACTTTCAGGATTTGCCCTACTTTTGGGTTTTGTTTGAAATTGTACTTTCACAGTTGGCACAGGTGTTAGAAGATATGAGACTGTGTAACATTACTCTCAGTGATACACTCCTCAGAGTAGAGGTCCCCATGTGCCCTGGGCTGTGGGCTGGTAGGCTACTGTGCCACACAGATAGGACAAATTAAATTCACTTCATTTTTCTTGCACAGATTAAAACAATAACAAATTGTCATGGCCTTGTAACAATTATAACAATTATTACATTTAAATGAATAAGATTACACCTGTCCAATCAAGTCATGTGACACTTCACTGAACTTTTTATGTGGTGTTTGTTGTTTTTATACAGAACGAGGACCCCAGATGTCTTGAAGATCCACCTTTTGAATTAGACATGATATTCAGCGCTCTGATTACCGGCACACCGGAAAGAAATGTTAAAATTACTTCTTGGCTCCTGCTGACTCCTTGATGGGTAGGCAGGGCAGACTTTTCGTAACTGATGCCATGGATTATTGATTTTTAAAGTGCTCTTGAGGGTGCTGTAAACTCAGAGCTGTATTGAAATGTGTGAGCGTGAAGAGAACCTGAGCGAGGGGGAGTTAAGGAACAACAACCAGCAGGGTGGAGTGCTGGGTGATGGCGATGCCAACGCAAATGAAATCTGTACGGAGGATGGTGGGAGGATGAGCGATACCGCCACTCTGTCAGGGCTGACGACTGAAACAGTGGAGCAGGACAAAGTCATCATCTGGGGCACAGACTCCCAGTGTGACGACCCTGAACTGGCGGAGTTTGAAATGTTGGAGTGTCAGGAGTTGGAGGCGTACCTCGTTGAGGACGGAGAAGACTTTGTCGGGCTTACGGACAGGGAGGAGCTTCTTGAACAGCCTTCATCATGCAGCAAAGCCATAGCAGAACAAACAGATAACAAAAGCATGGAAGAGAGGAGGTCCTTAATGCATGGTGCCAACGAGCAGGAATCTAGTGCCTCTCATATGTCTGAGAGCAGAGAAGTGTCCAGGACTGAGTTAAGCTCTGAAACAGATGTCTTTGTGTCCTGTCTTTCCACCATTTCAAGTATGGCCACTGCTATGGACACTGTTGGCAAGACCCAGACAACAGACTCCTGGCACGTTGCCATTGGTCCTTATTCAACCATCTCAGAAGACCTGACTCTGGCTTCCCAGGCTTGCAACACCATCTCTGAGCGGTGCACTGCCTCTCAAAGAGCCGATAGTCCTTCCATCACTTCAAGAGACAGCACAATACGTCAGAAGGATAAGGACATCAATTTAAATTCAACAGTTCATGCAGAGGATGTTGAATCGCAGGCAAAAGTGAGTAATGGCATTGCTCCATGTAGAGATGTTGTTGATGATCACAGGAAGAGCAGTAACCAGAAAAACAAATCAGACATTTTAGAAGGAGAATGTGTTCAAGGGAAAATCACTAAGCACAATGATTCACCAGCCTCAAATAAATCACATGAAGAAAACAACACTAAAATGGATAAAAGCACACAAGCTGACGAGGCCCCTGGCGTGAACTTTGGCCCATCCAAAACAGGTACAAAGGAGACTCAGTCAACAATTCAATCCAAAGCCATAAAGAAACAAGGATCATTTGATAACACATTGAAAAAACAAAACTCTTTTGACAAGTCTTTTAAAAAGCAGCCTTCATTTGAGAATTCTTTAAAGAAGCAGCTCTCTTTTGATAACAGTGTAAAGAAGCAGGGCTCTTTTGAGAACATCAACTCCAGCTCTTCAAGTCTCGAGAGGAGGAAGCCATGGGGAAGCCCCAGTCGACCAGCAACTCCTACTTCCTCTAAAACTACCTCCTGTTCGCCCAAGAGACGACCCCCTGGTTCTCCAGCCAAGGTCCAGGGCATCAGGGCACTGAGCTTGGAGCGAAGCAGCTCCCCTCAGAGAGGTTTAAGTCAGACTGTCAAGCCACCGGGTAAGACAGCGCTGAGCAGTGGCATCCCCAAACCTGTCATGTCTTCACAGAGAGAACATGAACCCAGGAGGTCTTCTTCTCCCCAGAAGCCCAAAAATGTCCGACCGAAAATCATCACCTACGTTCGAGCGAGTCCTCAATCAAAACCCCAAGTCACAGATGCCCCACATGATGCGTCTACCCATCCATTAAGATTAACCTCTTACTCCAGCCCAACAGCTCATAAAGATCCAAAGTTTGGCCCTAAATCCACACCGGTGCTATGTTCCTCCAACCTGCTGTTTGACAAATATCGACAGGAGATGCAGAGGGTAGGGTACCATCCATCAGGCATGACTGCACAAGGGGTGAAACCTCCTAACAGCAACATCCCTCAAAGGCCAAGCGGGAAGTCAGGCAGCTTTCATGAGGATGTGCCAGAGAAATATCTCCAAGAGGTGAGAAACTGACTTTTGATTTGACATATGCACATGACACAACAGGATAGAGGTTGAAGATACACAAGAACAAAAACCTTACATGCTGCAGCTTGATACAACAGGGAGTTATCAAATCATCTGAGTAATGCAAAAGGTTTAACAGCTTTGTGCAGGAACTAAAAAACGGTTTATTTCACCTTCTAGTACCATGCCTGTTAAAAAAAAGTGCCCCACAGCAGGGGCTGGTTACTTGGCCAGCGCAAATCCAGCTTGCAGCTTTGTTGAGAGCATTATCCAAACAGCTTCACACTGACTCACTCTGATAGTGTCTGGGTGATGGCGTAGAAAGTGCTGTGCCAGACTTGCAGTTGAGTTCAACCTTTCTTAAAACCCAGGGCATACATTTTCCAGATCCTGCACATAGCACAGCAGGTGCTGCAGCCACCCTGTTCTACACATCAACCAACATTAGGAGCAGTCATGTTTGAAGCTTTCTCGAGGACTGCACGCCCAATTAACTTAATAGTCAACACTGCATTTCCTCGATTAGATGCTACACACCCCATGGTTATGTATCAACAGAAGCATTTACACAGTTATGTAACCACTACATGGTTATGGACTAATATGTTTTGCTCAGTTTTTGAGTGCATCAGCCTTTCCACTAAAGACAAAAAAATAGTATCAACTGTTCCCACGACAAATAGAAATAGAATGATTGGGAATTATTTACCCAAGAAAACATAATGCTAATAAATTGTATATTTTAAACACTGGATAAGTCACTGTTGGTCACTTTTATCATTTTATTGGTCCATAATTATATCTTACTGCCAGTCAGTTGTTCTGACAGACACTGACTGCGTCCATAATGTCCTTCACCAGCAGGTTTCTCAAGAAGGCAGCAGCGTCTACCGCTCACCCAGATCCCTGAGGCCTCAGCTGGGGTTAGGAGCAGTCACCAGGCAGCCTGCAGCCAAGACAAGAGTTCAGCAACCAGGTCAAAGGTCAGCCTTGGCCCCAAGCCAATCTGCTCAGGCAGTCGGAGAATCCACCCAGGGCTACCAGGACTCTGCAGGTGAGATCAGCTGCTGTAAATATTGAAATGTAATGTAAAATGAGAGTGAATATTTGCACACAGTGGCAGCACATAATAATGTATGATTTATCATCAAAGCTCATAGGACGAGGAAAATAGAGTTCTATCCATAGTGTATAATTCTGTTTTTCAGTAGGATTAGGAGCTCCACATAAGAGAACACGATAGCACATTTGAAATGCGGCAAATGTCTGTGCTCATGCTGTAAAACAAATAATGGTTTTAAGCCATTTAGACAATTGTGGGGAAACAATTTCATGAGGGCTTTCTCCTCTATGCATCGTTTGCTATTCAGAGAACATCCCATCGCCTTTGTGGCTGTTGAGCTGCAGAAGTTGTCTTTTTCAACTTGTTTAATGATTATGGATGAGGCTTGGCTTTTGTCACTGAAGCTCTTTGAAGTGCAAAGTGTTTGATAGCAATGTCACTCACACCCTACCAACTTGCACTTCTACCTGTTCACATTATGAGTTATAATCTAGTTATCTCTCATACACAGTCGGATGCTCTCTTACTTTATTTACATGCAGTTTCAATACGGAATGAGGGTTCTCAGAGATCATTAGTAGGCCTAATGGAGAGATTAGAGATTAGTCAGATTAGTGAAAGTGACACATCCATTTTTTATTCACCAGAGCAGATGCCATCATTTATATCAGGGTAAATAATGTAACTGAAACTGAACGTGTGGCTTCAGTCTCAGTGGGTCTTAAAGGAGAATTCCGGTCATTTTTGACCCCTAAATCGTTGTCCTGATGGTCACCCAGTGTTGGGGGGAGCAAGAAACGCGACTAAAATTGATGCAGGCAAACCGGAGTTACACCATGGCTAGACGGCGCTAGTGCTAGCGACAACGCTAAACTATGGGGGCAATTTTTTCAACCACAACAAACACTCAAAAAACAATCAAATATCTATGGTACATGACAGGAATCCTTACAAGACACCACTGAACTCATTAACTGTACAGTATAAACAGTATAAATGTTGTGTTTTTGCATGTAGTCACTCACCTCAGACAGCCTAACTCTGAAACATCCTGGAAAGACATTACTAAGTGATCGCAGAGCGCCTGCTCTCCCCGCCACAGAAACAAACACTTTTTTCCTTGTTGTGATGATTTCTTTACAAAAATACACGGTCGAGCAGTGCAGTGGTAATGTCCAAAATATCTCCGACCGTTTATTTTTGCAAAAACACAAAGTTTATACTGTTTATATGAGTTCAGTGGTGTCTCGTAAGGATTCCAGTCATGTACCATAGATATTTGATTGTTTTTGAGTGTTTGTTGTGGTTGAAAAAATTGCCCCCATAGTTTAGCGTTGTCACTATCCCTAGCGTCGGGTAGCCATGGTGTAACTCTGGTTTGCCTGCATCAATTTTAGTCACGTTTTTTGCTCCCCCCCCAACACTGGGTGACCATCAGGACAATGATTTAGGGGTCAAAAATGACCGGAATTCTCCTTTAAAGTTCAACCACTGATATTGTAATGCTTCATATTTTCCCATCTACCTCCAGGAGAGCAAAAGAGGTCAGGTCCAGAAACCACCCCAAAGAGCCTCCTGCTCAAACCAGGCCAGTCTGGCCTCCGTCCTCCAGGCTTCTCCGCCCTGCCAGCTGCCCGTCTGGCCACCTTCGGCTTCGTCCGGACCTCCAGCGTCTCATCTGTGTCCAGCAACCAATCAAATGACAGCAACCAGAGCGATCCCTGTCGACCCTCTCAGCGTGAGTCGCAGTCTCTTCGCATTTCTGCATATGAATGAACATTTTACGGTTTCTACAGTACTACTGTACATCTTAAACTAGGACTACAAAGGGCCTCAGATCAAAATATTTCAGACATCAGACAGTGTTCAGTCTGATTAAAAGGATATTATGTTTCACATCTTCTTCACTTATGTCTCCACCAACAAGTTGTGGATGCCCCTGCTATCCTCAGTTACTATAGTAACATCCGCTCGCTTTGTTTCATTTTTCATTCATTTATCACAAGTAGGCACTGAAAGCTGCTGCACCACAGAGATTTTGATGAAGAAATCCTCCTCCTCCCTCCACCTTCTCCTCTGCAAACTGCAGCATTTTATCTGGATCAAATCCTGATGCTCACTCCTCTCATAAACTTCCTGCAGCCAGCATTTAGAGAAATCAACGGCAGTAAAATTCAGTTGACAAGCCCGTTACATCTGCCTGTAACAGAGATATAAGAAATGTGTCATAACAAGCTGAGAAGTTGTCAGTTACGACTCATTTCTTATTTATTACACAAAAAAGCCTGCACTGAATACAGTATCTGCACTATGTCTGAGCATGGAGTCACTGCAGATTCATTTGTTCATATGTGCCGGCTCAAACCAACCACTGTCTAAATGTGCTAAGACATACTGTAGAAAAAAAATCCAGTTTTCCCTTCTGTATTTATCAAGAAAAAATGACTGAAATAGGTTGGACCACTTATTTGCTATATCACTCCACATTTTTACAAAATGAATACAAAACTGCCCAAACTGGTTTGGACAGGCATAAGCGGATTAGTGCTGTCCTCTGCTCAAGTGTCACCACATTTGTTCCACTCTTAGACAGCTGACTGCTGCCGTTCCCTCCTCACTACTTTTCTTCAGTCTGGCTGGATTCAAGGGATTCCTCACGCCACTGCTGCAGACAAGGTCCCCAGACACAGCTGTTGTCTCACGCAGGGTGCGCCCCCCAGCCTCAACCACAGTAACTGCTTCACATGTCTGTGGCAGTCGTGTCTTCCCTATTTATAATCTTTGAAATGAGAAAGTGGTGCCAGCGGGTTGCGCTATGTGTCAAAAACAGTGAGACAGGGTGTGGTATGGCAGGACAATCTGTGAATCTGTTTTTACCCCGGACACCTCTGGTCCACCTCTCTCTTGCTTTGTGGATCTCAAACTCTCACTACCCTTGGGCCAGATAATGGTCTTTTCCTTCACAACATCCTTCCTAAAAGACTCCAATGTACACTTTATTGGGTTATTTTGTCCCATTTTTAACACTGATTCTCCAGAAAACAACCTCATCTCGAGATGATGACCTGCAGTCATGTGAGTGTGTCTTACTCTGTCATTGGTATTATTGTCTTTGATTGTGGAGCTGTTGTTCAATTTGTGAACCAGTTCCAAAAATAATGTTTTCCCTTCCAAACAAAAAGGAGTAATTCTGTTTGCACAGTAGTAAATAGATGGGTGTCTACCAGAGAGTGAAACAGTAGTCGACAGCATATACATGACTGGCAGCTTGCATGGCAGTGTTTCCCCTGCAGGCAGTTGGCTCAGACAGCTCTATTAGTATGCCGTATGCCTCCAATGCAGCCACATTTCACCAGGGATGCACTCCAGTAAAACACTGTGACTGGGAGTGAGCACATCCTCTCAGAAGCCATAATGAACATAAGGTTGCTGATGACATTTTGAATTTATCTGTCCGGCTCAGTGGAAGCACATGGTTTACTCATTTGTCAGTTGGTCTGTGCTACTTGGCAGACGAGGTTCAATAGTTGAAGTTGTGTATGTTCAAAGCAACTTGGTCACTTTTTGAAATACACTTTTTATTGGTGTTGAAGTAGCTAATTATTATCAGTTGATTTAAAACATAATTTAAGTAGTTTATCAAGAAAGCATGTCAAACATTCATTGTTTCCAGGTTCTCATAATACTTTTCTCTGTTGGTCAGACAGAACAAGCCAGTTGACGCTGTTTTCTCATCAACATGCTGTAGCTACTAGTGACTACATACTTCACAATCCAGCTTTAAGCTTTGCTTAAGTGAGGCTTCACAGCAGTTTAAGCAGCTCAAATCTCTGTGGCTTGTTATGAATATTAAGCGTCTTTTCCTGTGGATCAAACTCGTCCCTACCAAAAAAAAAGAAGACCACCACTGGGCACAATATTCCTCAAAGACTGTACACAGCACCGCTGGTGACTGCGAGGCCTGTTTTGTTCAGTGTTGTCCATCTTCTCAAGAGGGCGTCTATAAAAACTTTTCTCAGCTTTTTCAGTAAACTTGCTTCATGTTTTCTTTTGTCTTCCTAGTGCAGTCACGGTAAACAGTGTATTAAATACATCTTGAGAGTTCACATTGATACCCTCTAATTGTAAAATCTGTTATCTGTTATTGTTTCTGTTATTTACAATTAGAAAAATAACTAACTGTTTAACAAAAAAGTTATGAAACTGGAATAATTAGGAGTTGTTTGCAAATAGGACGATATCACATTCATTGTTTATGATACTGAGTAACCTGATAAAATACCAAACACAAGGCATATATTTAATATTCTAAACCTGCCTGTCCTGACTTCCTGTGAATTAGTCACCAGCAGAGCAGAGTCCTCCTTTGCCTTTGTGCTGGTGTACAACTGATCAGAGGATGCTTACAGGGGATGTGATTTGTACAGAACATTCAGGCTAGAAACAAGCATTTAACTGTGAGTCAGCCTCCAGTCACCTGCCGCAGCCAATCCGCTGCGTTGCTCAGTCTCGATTTCAGTAAGACGCCTTAGGAGGGAAAACATCTGCTGACTCTCCCAGGTGAATTCACGCTGTGGCAGCAAGGAGAGTTACTGTGATCCCATTGGAGGTTTCATAGAGGCCCTGGGCAATTTGACATCAAAGGGAGTTAATGTTTTTTTGTGCTATGTACAGTAATTTTGGCTTCTGTGGCTATGAAAATGGGATACTGTATTTTTAAGTTACCAACAACAGCTGGTTGTTTTATCTGTGATTTCATACTCCTTGAGCTATCGATTTATTCATCTGCAGATCAGGGTCATGATGTTTTAAAGGCGTGATCCTGTCCATCTTTCCTCTGTGAAGGTGCTGATGAGTGACCCCCTGAAGCAGCATGTGTCAGCACCACTATTGATTGAGTGGCTGAATATTTCATGATAAGTAATTGGAGCTATCCGGTTTGCAGTTCTTTACTGACCTTTACAATTTAAAGTAGTACAGTGCTGGAATCCTGGAGACAGATAGGAGTTTATCCTGATCAACTTGTACACAACAAAACAATGAGCACAACAATGTATGACAATTACAAGGATCTGGATCCTCCTTCTCATTTGGAGGAGATGTTTGTTCTTGGTGTTGTTTTGCTGTTTTGCAGTTAGTCTATGAATCAAAGCCTCTCCGATGTGCACAGAGCTAGAGGCGTAATAACAGCTGTTATGAATAATTAAGATGATTGCAGCATTCTGCTTTTTGCTCGTTTCTGTGAATTTCTGTGATAAAAAAGAAATCTACTCTCCAAGGAGAGATAGTGATCTGATGATACTTCATCCTAAAAATATCAAAGAAATACAAAGTGGGAATCCTATAAAGAATCCAATCCTTTGTAGGTCAGGGAGAATCAGTTAGGGATGACTTACAGTACAACCGCATTATGTATTATACTATAATATCATTTCGGATATTGTAGGATAGGATATTTTGGAATATTGTATTCCAGGGTTCCTGGACTAAAATATCCATCCTTATCCATCCTAGTGTGCAGGATCACAGGGGGCAGGAGCCCATCCTAGCTGACATACAGTAGGGCAAAGGCAGGGTATGATATGGAGACAAACACTCACATTCACACCTATGGGCATACAGTAGTCTCGAAGGAACCTATTGTTTATGTGTTTGGACTTTTGGAGGAAGCTGGTACGAAGTGAGAATGCTAACCACTGAACTACCGTGCCGTCCACTAAAATATCATCTGGACAAATTTTATACTTTTTTTATTTTTGTGTGTCAAAATAACTGAGGTGATGTTTTTACACTGCTCTTTCAAATGCGTACTATAAATGTACAAATTATGAAAAACTGAAATACATTATACACAAATAAAAGGTGTAACAGCACCACTGCCAGAAACAAGACTTAGTGTGAAAAATGTGGCAGTAACGAAATTAAATATCAGACCAAGCAGCATATTTATTTTTGTAGTGTAATGTCAGGTGCTGCTGAGAAAGAGTACATGCCTTTGGAGACTGTGCAACCAAATATTGTCCAATACTTCAATATTAATTAAATCATGACTTGCTCATTCATCCCTGTAAATCAGAACCTCTCACAATTTTCACAGTCCCTATGTTTTCCTGTTCTCTGAAATATCTTTCCCACTGCAGATCCCAGCAGTGGCAGCGATGACACGCCTCTACACAAAGCCACAGCAACACAGAGTGAAGTGTCCCAGTCTCAGAGCCGACCTCAGCCTCCCAATGCTCCCAGCCTTCAGCGTCGCAGTCTGCCCATGCAGCGGTCTTCCCCACTTGGTAAGTCCCCACAACACATGTCCAAACAACGTATGTGGTGTTGGGGTTCTCTCCAGACACAGTGTACTTGTGCTGTAGCTGTTTTCACAACTCCCCTGGTTCAAAGTCATTCCAAATGACCAAATGACTTTAGACTGCAAATGTACATGTGGAAGGACACAGGGAAGTTTCAGCACTCGCACAGGTCATGACCACTGACGAACTGTAGCCCCGGCCTCTTCACATGTTGATATTCATTCCTCTGTATGGCTGTTTTCTGTACACTTCTCTGTTAGCTGAGTTGTGTGATGGAACAGGAAGACAATTGGTCATCAGGGTAATTTATAGACAGTGATGCACTGAGGCTTTCTAGTCATTGTCAGCGTCTCTTTGTCCAGAATTAGACTGACCATACCACGTTTGGCCAGGCAGGCTGAAATAGCACGATGTATCATTTGTGGCACCTACCCAGCTTCAGCTAGCTCATTTATTTATGACACACTGTGTCTCCTCAAAATTTTATTCTAAAGGGCTCAGTTGACATTTCAACCACTTGCTATTTCAGTGAAGGAAAAACAGAAATGTTTACATTAAATGTAATATAAACTGTACCTGGGAATCAGAAAAAGACACTTTATGTACACCATTTATTTTGAATATTTAAAAAAAAAGCAAGACTCAAAGAAAATAAATACTATTGTTTTTCAGCATTACAATACAGTCATTATTCTAACATTTCAACCACAAGGTTGTCATCAAGGCAGACTTAAACATATTTCATCTTAATTGGCCTATAGCCTAAACCAGTGTTTCTTCTGTGAGGAGTTCCCTAAGAGGATGAAAATGCTGTGTATCTTTCCTGGAACTGGGGCTGCGATCATCAAGGAAATGTGTTTTTCTGTGTGAACAGAAAATAAAGATGAATGTGAAGCTGAGCTGGAAATTGGATTATTTCATCATAGTTCACAAAGCATCTTTATAATGATACAGTGTGACAGGCACTTATCCTTCACTGACATCTCACTCTCCCAGCAGGGGATCTCCTCACTACAGAATGGAAAACAATAAACCTTAAAATGGAGTCAGTCTATTATGTATCTTAATGTTGCTTGGCATTGCATCACAGCAATCCTATAGTACCATACAATACATTTACATCCCTTTATGTTGCTGTGGGCGTCTGTCGGAGTTCCTTGTGTTGGCATCTTAGCAGTGAATCAGTGAAGGTGGAAAAGCGACACCACCCAGCGGTTACGAGATAGGCCTGTGTTTCTGTGTAAGACAGGAGCAGAATCAGCTTCCTGAAACAGCATCTGTGTCAGCAAGTAGAGCAGTTACTCCAGCTAGTGGTCACTGTACCACACTACCACTACCACAAAAATTATTATCGTTTTTTGGGCAATGCCATAAGAGTAGATTTCTAATGAAAATCAGTAGAATTTAGATGTGATTAATTTGATATATTTAGAATATTTCCCTTCTCTATTCCCCACCTCTACAGTTATAATTAGCTAAATGCACCAAAATTATGAGACAACTTGTTAATTAATGTGTTTCTGGATTATTATAAATGTGTAAGGTGCACAATTTATACAATTTATGAACTCACTTTTTAAAATGTAAATCTGTCTGCAATTAATTTTTTGATTTGATTGATTTGAAGTGAAATTGAATATAAAGTCTCTGTGGAATGACACACATTTCTTCAAAACTTATGTGAGAAAATAGGTGTTTTTCTTCTTTCTATTTTAGAATGATAAATCAAAAATGTTAATTGTTTTTTGTTACTGCACAGCCTCCAGGAGAGAGATACAGAAAGACTCAGAGACTGTGCCACCAAAGTCCTCCCCTAAACGTTTTGCAGTGGTTTCGCCCAAGCCTCAGTCTCCTGGTGAGTTTCATACACTCACAAAGGCTTCACCACACTGCACTGTATGTGTACATGTAAACACTCAGTGTCCACTAACAGCACATATCAGCTATTTTGTGTTTGGTTAATCCACAAATGTAACAAAAGCTACTGTAAGCACTGCAGCACCGTCAGCTTCTGCTGTACCTTTAAGATTCACCGTCTCTCTCTCTCTCTCTCTCTCTCTCTTGCTCTCCCCTCTTTATTATGACCAATGGCAGCCTGCTGTTGTCATAGCAACAGGCTACAGTAGCTGCAATGCTAGGGCAGCTCCTTCAGTAACAATCTTGCTGGGTTAGATTAACACAACACAAGTCAGCATTTTGTGTTTTTCTCAGAAGGCAGACACAATAACCTGAACACTGACTTCCAGTAAAGGTGATAAAGGCTTCAGAGCTGCACAACACACTGTTGTGTGGGGGTGTTGAGATGGGAGGGGACATTGCTGCTGATTGGTCTGAGCCATAGACTGTAAAAAGGTCTGAGCACAGAGCAGATTTAACTGAGACTGACCATTTGTCCAACATCTGAGGTTCCAACCAATCAGCAATCAATCAGTGTTTGTGTATGTAGTGCTGTTTGAGAGAGAGCAGTGTAATCAAGCTTAGCCATTGAGTGTTGCTACTGGGGTTCAGCTACCAGCATTATATGGCATAGGCCATATAAAATAAATTAATTAATCAAATAGAGGAGTAATTATGTTTCCATAATCCTACATTTTATGTCTAAAAACATAAAAAATGTTCCATTTACAATAATAGAAATCAGTTCAATAAAAAAAAATGCAAAACAGGACAATTTGATTAGCCTACCTGGAATCAGTGATCTTTTTTGTGTTTTTGCTGAAAAATCAAACAAGTCACTGATTATTATTACTTAAAAAGTTTAAGCATTTACTGAGGGTGTAGCCAATTGTTTCTTCTTACACATGTGATCATTTCCCATGTATGGTTTTGTCCAAGAAAGTATGATATTTCAGTGTGTTTTCCTGTCTCCACAGTCCGTGGGCGGACGGCTGCAGTCCATGGTTCTGTTCGGACTGACAGGGCCCAGGAGCTGGACCGGGCTCTGATCCAGCAGTTGCGGGAGCGCTGTGAGCAGCAGGCCCTGCAGCTCCAGAGCCTTGAGGCCCAGTTAAAAAAAGCCTCCCTGTGCATGGATGTTTTCAGCATCACTACCCAGCACTTCTGTCACAAGGTAGGCCACAGCAGGGCACTCGTCATTGCCTTGTGAATCTTCTATTTATCAGTTCATCTGGCTGCCTTTGCACCCTGAATTAGGCATATTATGTACACCTATAATAAGAGACTCCTCCTCCCAACACATTAGTAATTTAGTACAACAAACAAAAGAAACAGGACACAATAAATGTATCTGGCTGCAACAGTCATTTATTGGGAAATTAATATCATGACAGCCCAAATTCTTTCAGCCTAAATTGTAAATCAGGTCTTTTGCATTCTCTTCCTCTCTCTTCCCCTAATTATCTGTATGAGGAAGCTCTGACATCCAAGACAACTTATCAGAAATTAATCCCAGTAGTTTCCTCTGGATTCAATTTCAAGATAACTTAGCTTGTAGATGTCTTGAATTCGATCTTCTCTTGCATTAAAAACATCTGCACAGATGAGTTTTCAAAACAGTCTATTCTCATAAGTGCATTATTGTGTCAGAACAGCATAACTTGATGAATTGACAGAAACATTCATCATGATGGATGCATTGCCCATATCAGGCGAGGATCAAATCTCTGCCAACTGGTTTTCATATCACTCTGAAATAAAGAGAGACACTGGGATAGGCATAGAGAACCCAAAGCCCAAAATATTGAATCATTTTTAGACAATAGAATAAAAACACAGCTTTATTCTATTTTAATATTTTAGAAGTCATGCAAACAGAATCCTGAAATGGAAATGGCATCATTTTTTCTTAAATCAGGCTCACATGATGGTTCATCTTCACTTTGCACTTTTCCATGCAAAGTGCCTTGTACTGCAGTGACTACAAAGCACATCATGTTCACAGCCACAAACAACACCTGTAGCATGAGGCTTTTGTTGTCAGCATCACTTTGTCCTCAAAGACAGTCACTTGCTTTAAAAATGGGCCTTTGATCCTTTGTGAATGTGTTGGAAATAACTAAAGCAGTAGGGATGAGACTGTTCGAGGGGAAATCCTGAGGTTGTGTAAACAATGGAAAATTGTATTATGGCTTTTTTACATTCACGTTTACAGTTTATGAAAATCTGTGATTGAGCTGTGTTGCATTTAGGTTGGGTCAACATTGGATAGTTGACTCAATGGCTTCTAAACACAGTTAATTTGAAGTAGCAGGTAGCTGATGCATCTCTTTGGGGTGCTCTACCTTTGTGTGATAGAAAGTGTGTTCTGCCTCTCGAACCTGTAAGCGCCTGTTCCTTGCCCTTTCCTCTCATTCCTGGTCCTCTGCTTGCATTTCATCCATTTCCCAACCCCACCCACGTGTCCTGCTCTACAGTGCGAGATGATAAACGAGATTAGAGCTGCCTGCTTGGGCTTGGCTGTGCTTTTAGTGAGAATGATAGTCAGACACTGGCAGAGTACCCACTAAGGTCTGATGGGTGTAAGATTTTGTGATATATTTTTCTGAGACTTGCCTACAAAAAACACCCAAAAACAAAACTATGGGGAGAATGGGACACCCCTTTGAAAATAACCCTTTAGTTTGGTTTTCAATCATTAGTATTGCCTAAATGACAGCGTAAGCAATTTTGCCTGAAATGTTTCTTCAGTTATCATGTTGTTTTGTGTGTTCAGATTTTGAAGGGTGTATGTGTGTAAGAGCAGAGCAAGCAGTGACAACTGATGAGCTTTAAGAAGGTACAATGTTAGAGATTGGCTGAAGAAATAGAGACAGAATCGTTCTGCAGGAGCATCAATGGATTGAATATATGTATACATGTTATATTCAGTTATATTTTTGCAAGAAACTTTACATCCAAAACTACAATTTGGACATCCCTATGTTAATATTGAATTGATGCCTCAAATGCCTACTGCATGTTGCTGTTTCCCTGAGCTGAGTACCAAAGCAGATCATTGGCTACTTATTGATTATCTCCCTCCCCCATCTTCTTCTGATACACTAGTTTTTTGTTTTTTTCTTCTTAAACATGCAAAAATACTGCTCATGTATGTGTCTGTGTGTGTGTGTTGCTTCCTGCCATGCGTGTGAATGTGATACGGGGCGTGCTAGTGGGGGTTTAAGGGGTGGGCAGGCAGGCAGAGCTGGGCTGGGGCTGGCAGTCTTTGTTCTAGCAGGGATAAATGCCGGTCGCAAACCAGGAAACGAGGTGAGGCTTCGGTTTTCCCATCTCTCCTCCCCTCTCCTTCCTTCAGCTACTAACCCCCCCCCCCCCCCCCCCCACTCTGTCTATCGCACTCGCATCTGCCCCTGCTGCTTCCCCAGCCAGCTCAGGGATGCTGCTGTCTGCTAGCCTAGTATGGGCCATTGCTGCTGTGGGCTCACTTTCCTCCCTCTGCGCTGTCTGGACCGAACGGTAAAAGGCAGGCTCTTCTGCAGGCAGCTTGTTTCAGCACCGAGGATTCCTGGATGTGTGTGTGGTTGTGAGCATGTGTGTGTGTTTGGTGGGGAGGTTTGAGTGCGTCTGTTTGTGTGAGCATTATATTCACTCGTTTCCTGGAGACAGAGCTAGAGGAGAAAATAAATCCGTGCATGATTGTGCTGAGTCAAAGCAGGTTTGTCTGTCGCACTGCCCCTCTTCCTTTTCTCTTAGTTTGCAGGGACATTACATAACATGCTCTTTCTGCTCTATTATGTCCTTTTTATTTGTGTGTGCATTGTGCTTTTATTGCACATATGCTAGTATAATTATCTGTGATTATATTCCATTGGCTGCATACTGTAGGGTGGCAGTTTGGTTGAATTACTCCCATGTTTGCCTGATGTTGGTGAATTTCTCAGCTACAAGAAATCACATGGTCAGTTTTCTGCATGGAGCTCATGCTGTGTGTTTAGTGAAGCCTGAATCTCATCAGGACAAGAAGCCAAAACAAAAAGGCAACTGCACATTTGAAGGGTTTTAAGGAATAATGAGACGTGGGTACAGACTTTGGAGAGATTATTAACCAATTACAGTATGCCCTCAAGAATGAGCATGCTTACTACAAAAAGCTATGTGTATTATTTTCCAGAAGGTATTATGTACAGACTAGTAATTAAATGATAAGTTGACACATTTTTCATCATCCATTATCATTCCATCTCATTTCACTTCACTGTTATTTGAATATCTTTGGGCTTTGGACTTATGTTGTTGTTGTTTTTTTAAAAATGACATTTCTCACTATTACAGAAAATCAAACACAACAGTGTAATAGCAGATCGAGCCCTAAACATGGATCATGTTGCCAGGGTGTGGGCTGAATAGGAGCATTAGGATGCATATCACACATAACTCCCTGGAGAGCAGTTTGGGGTGGGGGGAGGGGGTCTTTAGGGGGTTCGACAGGACCAGGGAATGATGGGTAGGAGCAGAGGTGAAGTGGTAGTAAGAAATGAATGGAAAAAAGCTGCTGACCAACCTTCATCCTACATGAGGTCACGCCAGTCTCTCCCTGATGACTGTATGTTCCAAGTAAAAGCTCTTAGAGGGTGACATCATTCCTGCCGAGACCTACTGTCTCATACATATTTCACCTGTTCCACTGTCTCTTTCCTTCGCTGTGTCTTCTGAGCACTCCTTTGTGATCCGCTCTCTGAGCAACAGTGTGTGTAGCCATCTCGCTGCATGTTTAAAGTCGTGAATCGTGATCAATAGTCATTTCACTGATGTGTCTGCCTCTGTGAGTAAGATGAGCTCTGAGAATGTCACATCATGAGGAGTCCCTGGAGGATACCGGAGAAGTCTTTAAGCTCTGTGGGGAGAGCTTTTCAAAGTAAAATACAAAACTTAACTTCCAAACATGTTGTATCTCATGTGGTGGTGCTGTTCATTAATTTTGCTATTGCCACATAGCCAGTTTGAGCATTAACACCTGATTACTTGTCAGACCAGAGGAAACATGAGTGATGTAGCAGTGCTAACTGGGTGTTCGATCCTAGATTCTTATGATCCATGGTAAACCAGATGATTTACTAATAACAAATCAGAAATAATGAAACTATGTTGTTACCATTCCTCATGTATTGTTTGATTCACTGTGATCTACGAACACCAGGCAGCAAACAGATCTTCCTTTATCTATTAGATTCTAAAGTGCTTTACTCAGAGGACAGCAGGAAGTAAATATTTTAATAATGGGCAGTGACAGTATACTAAATCTCATGACACAACATCATATTTTAACAATATGAAATAAACCTCAGCCACACACAGATGTTTTTAAATCTTTGACTCAGATTATGAAGTGTGTGTGTGTCCGCGTATGTGTGCACTTGTGTGTGTATTTGTGTGCATCGAAGCTCCAGACATGTGATGTGAGTACAATGTTATCACATAGACTTTCAGTTGTCATGACAGTTTATTGTGATTTCAGCCGGTCTTACATAGCAGGATAGACAACATGAGAAGTTGTCATTTGAACCTGATCTGTACATAAGTAAATGAGTCGCAGCAAAATGACTTCATCAGTTATTCTTGAACTCAGTCATTTGATCATGTTTGAACATTTGATCACGTGGTCAGCTATAATAGACTAAGGATGTGTGGTTTGCTAAGATACTGTAGTTTAGGAAATGTTAGGAGGTGGCACGGGAGCCTGTGGGCCCTTTCAACGCTGCCTGTGGCTTTACTGTATTTATAATATTGTGGTATTCATTTCAATCCAGCCAGTCCTGTGTCAGTTCCATCTTATATTTGTGCCCAAACTGTCACATTCTTTTCTCAGAGGCTTACTGTGTTAGGTGTTTGTATGAAATCTGTTTTGCAGTTCAGCTGTGTTTAAATTCATGTTGTTTGTGTTTAAATTTCAGAGTGAGAGTGCCATTGTAAAAGAGAGGGAACTGTCCCTGAAGCTCGCAAGAATCAGGGATGAAGTGGGTAAGTGGGATACAGCTTGACACATGGCAACACAGGGAGAACAGAAAGGAATGAGTCACTCCCATGTCTTATACAGTGTGCTACCACAAGGTTGGGAGGAGCAAGTGACTCCTGGGGAATCTACTCTGCTGATTGAAGTCTGGATTTAGTCCATTATTTAACACCATACACCAGACACTGTAAAAAACTGCTCTGACAGATTTAGGATTTCAGTCATTCAAATAAATGGGCAGAAATACACAACTGCTAAATTAAATTTAGTGCAGCTACTTTTTTGCAGTCAGTGTGCAACCTAAAATGTGGACCCAGTGAAACAAACTCTTATCATCCATCTCTACATTATGTTCCAGCATTCAGTGTCGCACACTGGGAGCAACTGCAGCAGGAGAAGGTGGAACTGGAGCGTCGTTTCGAGGCTGAGCTGCAGGGATTGCAGGCTCAGCAGCAGCAGGAGCTGGGAGCACTGGAGGAGCGGCTGAAGGCGCAGCACATGGCGGAGGCTGAGGGTCTGAAGGCCCAGCAACAGGCCGAGCTGGAGGAGATAAAGCTCCAGCAGCAAGAGCAGGTCTATATGTGTTTTGACGAAGACTTGGACCCATTCCACTTGTCCTACTGCCACCCAGTGCATATGCATGTTCAGTTCAACACTGGTATTAACATTATGTAATATTTATGATGTGTTTCCAGATAGAGGAGATGAGTGAGAACCATGAGGAATCCTTGATGGAGATGGAGATGGCTCACAATGACACACTGGCCACCCTGCAGGAGGAGCATGCTAGGACTGTGAAGAGTGAGCATCATGTCTAAAACCTGTTGCTTCTTTTTACTGACTCACCCTACTGCAGGTTAAGAGAGGTAATCCTATCTGTCTGTTGTATTAGATTTGAAGATGGCCCATGAACAGCAGAGGAAATCCCTGGATGAAGAGTTTGAAAAGATCAGACTGTCACTGCAGGTTCACACTTTAAAATATATTACAGTATATGTATATGTATATATATATATATATATATATATATATATATATATATATATATATATATATATACATTTTGTGGTTAGTGACAACTAATATCTGTGTGGTGAACAGGATCAGGTGGACACACTGACCTTTCAGAATCGTAGCCTCAGAGACCGAGCCAAGAGATTTGAGGAGGCTCTTCGCAGGAGCACAGATGAGCAGATAGTGGTACAGTAACTGCTGCATGACACATCGCAGAACAATATGTTGCATCATTTGGTGACAGTAACTGGGCACTTCTTGAAGAAATCAGGTCTAATAGTGGCTTTTTATTGTCTGTCTTGGTAGGATGCTTTGGCGCCATATAAACACATTGAGGAGGACCTGAAGAGTCTGAAAGACGTTCTGGAGATGAAGAATCAGCAGATTCATCAACAGGATCTGAAGATTACAGAGCTGGAGAAAATAGTAGGCTTCAAATTTCTGCTTTTGTTTAGCAAAGCCGCCTTCCCACTAAAACTAGCAAGTCGACGCAGGGTGTTTTTATTCTTAGCGGGTCGACCCGCCATATGGCTCCTTTCCCACTAGCCAAAGAACCTGGGTCTGATCTCCAGCTGGCGAGCTGCATGGCCACTCACCCCCACCACAGCGTGTCTGGTGATGTCATCACATTGATGATGACATCATCAGTGCAACAGAAAACAGCAAGTAAACAATGGAAAGCAACATGGAAGCTAGTGAGGCGGTGGTCAGTGCCTTTTCCTGTTTTGCACTTTTGTGATGATGTGGACACGAAACACACTATACAAAGGCGCACAACTTGTTTCAATCTGTTTTATAACTGAAATCAAGTCAAGTCTAAAATCAAGTTGTACATAGGCACATACAGACCCACAATATTTAGCATATTCCACCTGCCGTTTTACCATTTGAAGAATTTAATGTTGTGCACCATTTTATGTGTTTTTGAGCAGGCTGAAAAGAATGTGTACCTGGAGGAGAGACTACAAGTGTTACAGCAGCAGAACGAAGACCTGAAGGAACGAATAGACAAGAACCTTGCTGTGTCCAGGTTAGTTTGAATACACACGCGTGCAGATTTAAAAACCAGCAGAAGTGAATTTATATTTCATTGTTGTGTTATAAAAAATATAATGGTGGGATTTTCTGAAGTTATTACGTATCATCTATTAGTAAGTATGCAGAGCAGTTTCATGAAAATCCAGCATTGGGCAAAGAAAATTTCAGGCACATCCAGCTGTTCTTTGTCACAGGAAATGCATCATCAGTTACTTACACCACTTCTTCCTCAGACAACTATCTGAGGAGAATGCAAACTTGCAGGTGCATGTGGAGAAGGAGAGCAACGAGAAGAAGCGGCTGAGTCGTACCAATGAAGAACTGATGTGGCGTCTTCAGACAGGGGAGCTGAGCCCTCGCATGTCCCCCAGCTCCTCCCCCATCCATCGGCCATCGTCAGGGCAAGGCTCTCCTGCCCGTCCACACTCCTACCATCAATGACACTCTCAATGGAAGCTCTTGTATCAAATGCTTTCTTTTATCTGGCATTGGAAGCCCCAATTTTTTTTTAAACTCTTGAATGTCCCTCTCAGTTAAAAGAGTAGGATTTTACACACTGTAGATGAACAAACACAAACAAGTTTGTTTCTTGGGAAATACCACTCCCCATGCATTTCATAACAAGTCAAACCCCAGGAATTTTAATCTCTGACCTAAAGAATTGTATTAATGATCACACTTCTTATTATGATTCAAAAGGGAATTCTCTGCCCTCCTCTTTTTCTATTCCACATGAACGCCCCACAAAGGTGCCACAAACACAGCAGCAGAAGAAAGACCTGGTCATTCAAAACGTCCACCACGAGATCCGAGTCACAGTGCCTCATTTCCAATGTTTCCGCCTCCATCTACATCCCCACCGTCTCATCCAGCACTCAGGATGACAGACAAAAGAGACACAATGAACATCAAGAGTGCGACAATGAACACAAGAAGCGCCTTTGCTGTACACTCTCTCCCACCAGCAACGGCACAGGCAATACTTCTGAGTACAAATCACAAAACTACCTTCAGTAAGTTACTCTCAAAGTGTGGATTCTTCTCTGGGGCAAGTCAACATTTTCATGACAAAGTATTTCATGTAGTGTATGAATGACGACCTAGCCATCTAACCTCAGTCATCCACCCTACAGCTACAGTAGATAGCAGTGCTGACCTGAAATGTATGATTACAACAACATAACAACTCATAAATCCATTGAACTGCCAACACAGTTTAGCGATGTTATGGATCATAATTTGTAAAAAAGAAAAAAAAACTGTACATGTATTGATCTCTTTAAAGCATGTTCTGTCTTCCAGTTATAATGACCTTTATTTTAGGATAACCTACAGTGTGACAAAGGTAACATGAGTTACCTCTTGTTTCTAATGACACAGAACAGGAATTATTCAAATGAAAGCGAGATAAAACATCACATTATTATGCATTTCAGACTATTACTACATTTTTCATGTGAGTTATTTTCCCTCACCTTTAGTCGTCTTAAGCAAGTAAAAGTATTTCCAAATGGCTCTCAGCAGAGCGTATACCTCTGGTAGTAATGACGGAAATCGCAATGTTGTGATAGTGAGAAAAAAAAGTTCCTGTACCCGCCACTTTGACTGGATCTGTACCAAAATGTTGTGGATTCTTCCCTGACCCATGCCCCATCCATCTGTGAAGGCTGGTGTGAATCGATTCAAGGACTTTTTTTTTGCAAAATCCTACAAACAAACAAACAAACAAACATGGATGAAAACAAAAGCGCAGGATCCGTAGAAACCACCAAAGACAATATCATAAAACACAGCAGTTCATCATGTACCATGGCGTCATGTACTACTGTACGTTGTATGTGTGGAGGTAACTGCTGCAACATCAGCCTTAAATGGTGCAGACATAGCTGTCCTTGTCACAACGTTTTGACTTGAACAAATCTGTTAATTGTGTTCACTGTTGCATTTGTACTGTTTTTCATTTCTTTCATTAAGTGTACCTTACCGTTGCTCTTGCAGCTGACCAGAGTGATTTCTGTCTCACTAGATGTTTTCTGTGTGTTCTGAGATTCATCACAGAAAATCCTTGACAACAAATCTGGGAGAAAAAAAATCTATCATGGCTTCCAGACTTTCATCTTCCATGAGTTCCTCCTTTTGGAAAACTCATGTTGAGAAACAAATTTGGATAAAGCTGCAAGCTGTTACCTCATGTCTCATTGCAGAGAATAATCTCAGGTGTTGAGAATTATGACTCGTCAAGGGAAGCAACTGCCATAACCTTTTTTTTTTTTGTATTATAGTAAGTGTACTCTTTTTTTAAACTTATGCTCATGTTTACATAACAGCTCAACTGTCTGTTGTGCAGGTTGTCCTGTGTATAAAATGATTTGGTTGTACAGAATATGTTCATACTTTAAAGAGTATAGTGTGGTCAGCAAATATTTAAAAATAGTTTGAAGAAATAATGTTTTATTAAAATTATGATTAATAATAAGCTCCCCAGATATAAGATATGGAAATCTGCGCAAACAGGACTTTGGCTGTAGCTGAGTGTTTGGACAAGTTGATTATGTTTAACTTTGTCGCTGGTGGGTTTTACTGTGTTCTGAGAGTGGAAATGATATTTCTCGCCATCAGGTACTTTGATTGCACTGATTGCCTCTGTGTCCTATGGACATGACCTTGTATTCATTTAGTGAATGTTCGTTCCACACTAGAATAAGAGGTTTTGTTTACAGTTTACACCCAATGTCCAATGAGAGGGTTGGTGGGTCACATGGATGTTGGTATTTCTGTTGATTGTTTACAGGACTTCCGTTATAACGATTGTATTCAGTATTTCAGAAACTCGAAAGCATGTCTTTATGAGGTTGTTGTGCATTACTGTTTTTGTTTCACATTTCTTGTGCATTTCATATATATATTTATTTATTTATTTATTTATTTATTTTGTCCTCTTCCAGAACTGCAACTGTAGCTTAGTTGGTTGAAATATTGTGGTCGGTGATGAGACACTAACATCTTTACTGTATATGTTGCACTTTGTAATTAAGTATTAAATCACAACAAGAAAATAAGTCGACTAAAGTGAGATTTTGAGTGTATATATCTTTAAATACATAATGATGATACAGCGTTCTTTTTTTGTCTGAGTAAAAAATAAATGAAAAATAATGTTTAAAGGACAAGTGTGTAGGATATAAGGGGATTTAGTGGCAGAAATAATGTTCATAATTATATTTTCATTATCACTTGAAACTAAAAACGATTGTGTTTGTATTAGATTAGAGTGAACAGTTATTTTTCTACTGAACATGCCACATTGTACTGCCATGTTTCTACAGTAGCCCAGAATGGACAAACAAAACATTTTACATTACCCAAGTCTTTAATCTGACACACTTGCCCTTTAAGAAGTTGGACCACATCTACAAGAGATATCACTGAAGCCCATAATAGTAATAATATAACAATAATAGTAAAAATCTGACATAATGTAACTATTATATGACTTCCTTTCTCTGAGATTCATCATTTCCTCTGCATGAAATTCTGCATCATATCTATGGGCAGAGGGAAGATGATGGTTGAGTTCTTCTCTGCTGCTATGGTGTTGAGCGTCTGCAGGTATCGCAGCTGGAGACCAGAGGGTGACTCAGCAATCACCAGAGAGGCTTCTTTCAGAGCCCTTGAGGCCTTCATCTCTCCCTCTGCAGCAATGATCTGAAACACAGACAGACGGTCATTGTCCCAACTCATGTTCCCGCTCAGCAAACTTTCTTTTTAATGATTAAAAGGTATAGAGGAAATGAAATCAGATCTTCCATCGCCCCTTTCACCTTCGCTCTGGCCTCCCGGGTGGCCTCTGCCTCTGCTGCCATGGCTCTCTGCAGCTGTTGAGGCAATTTCACATCCTTGATCTCCACACGCTCAACCTTAATACCCCACGGATCAGTGGCTTCATCCAGAGCCTCCTGCAGGGGGAATATTAAATGACAAATAATCCAATCAGCAAACCATTGTTTGTGTGCTGTGGAGACTTTGCTTAGCTCACTTAGGTTTTGTGGTGAATTTATTCTCTAGTTCAAGAAGATGGCAGTTTATGCAAACAAGCTCTGATAAACCCAAACACCACAAGTTAATGACAACTCGTGAACAATATTTGAAATATCCAAATATCTTTTTGTTGGTTTATACCAAAATGGAGCCAAAATGAGGATGAATATCTGCCCTGTATTCATCATTTTCATAATCAACATGAAGATAATGTTGTTCAATAAGTGCTGGGTGAGTAAAGAAGAAAAGGTCTGTGTCTGCTTGTTTTGGACTTCTGCTGCATCGAGCAGCCAAATCAATATCAGATGCAGCTCCACTATGTCACGGTCTGGGCTCATTATCTCTGTTCAGGTTTTCCGGACCATGAAAAGATCAGTGGGCTTGCCTTTGTTTTGTTTTTTTTTACAAACATTTGCAGCGGATTTTCCACACTGGCTCCGCTTTCTCACACATACATACTTTGCACCTGGTCAAAATGCAAACAAATCCTTGAAATGAAAATATAAAGGGTAATGAAGTAAATATTACACTCCTGTTTTAGTTATTGTTATTTTAGGAATGTTGATGGGCAATAATTTCTATTCTCTTTCTGTAAATTCAAAAATAGGATCTGATCAGATTTAATGAAGGCTAAAATTATCCTTGACAAATCAGAATTGAGAACATACATGAATTTTGGTTTTACGTTCAACCAAATTGAACTGCTCTCAGTTTATCCTCACCTGCATGCTGATTGAGATGCCCTCTCTGTCCGACAACAGCTCCGCAAGGTTTTTAGTACCGAGCACATTCCTCAGGGTGGTTTGAGCCAGCAGGCGTGTAGATGAGTGTGCGCTGGACACATTGGCAACAGACGAGATTGGGCAGTGTATACGGAAATACACCACACCATCCACAGACACTGTCACTGAGTCTTTGGTGAGGATCTGCAAAGGTAAAAAAACAAAAACAAAAAAAAACATAAAAGTTGCAGTTATGATGCTGCTATAATCTGTCATCATCCAGGAATATTATAAACCCCAGAAACTGCAGGGGAGTTTGGCAAGGCAAGGCAAGGCAATTTTATTTGTATAGCCTGTTTTTACAAACAGTTTTCTCAAAGGGCTTCACATGACATCATAACAACATCCTCTGCCCTTAGACCCTCACATCGACTGAGGAAAAACTCCATGGAAAACCCTTTTAACAGGGAAACACATGACATATGATAAATCCAGATCAGGCAAAACAAGAAAAGAAAAACAAACTTACCTCTTGTGGAGGGATGTCAAAGGACACAGTTCTTAGATCAACTTTCACAAAGCTATCAGTGCAGGGCAGGACAAAGAAAAGTCCTGCAAAGAAATAAAGATTCTGATTTATGTTACAGTATGTATCAATAACAGTCAACAAGTTAACTGGCAAACCACTTAGACCATCCTGGAGAAGTTCTACTGGGATGAGATGAGGAAAGTGTATAGTAAAATAACCAACCTGGACCTTTAGGCTTCCTGTCTGTGATTCGTCCAAGTCTGAAAATGACAGCTCGTTCATACTCCTTCACTATCTGCATGTTAGAGACACAAACAGCCACACAAAGAACCAACTATGACCAAAAAAAGGAATCAGTGAAGATGAAGAGAAATTATCTCATGACATCAGCCAGCCATCAGTTGTTTCAACCACTCATCCATTTCGATGTTGGGGTCACCGTGTGTAACATCTGAGTGTTTTACTGAGACATGTCACTGTCTACTGTCGATATTACATTTTTGTAAATCAATGAAATATCCACTCTCTCTAACTGAACAGATGCTGAAATTCATCCTGTTTAAAATCCAATCGGATCTGGTGCCTCATTGACTGTGTGACTCAGCAATGCACCCATGGTGCAGCTGAAAGGTCCACACATACTGCAGGGTTGAGTCATTTTTCCACACAAACTTGTCATCAGCGTAAAATGAATTAAATCCATTTATTGAGCTAGAGATAAACAAACTGAAGGCCCTGTAAGTGAGTAAAATAAAAGACATTCCTTAGACTGTCCTTTCACTTAAGGAACCTTTGGTGAGGTTGAATAATGATCAATAGTATACATAAATGAAATGATATACTCTACCTTAACACACATGAATAGTGAGACCGGGAAGGTTGCTGTGATAAAGATCATGGATATGAGTACCAACAGCCAACCGAAACATCCCAGTCCCCCAGAGTTTTTATCTGCCGAAACAGTGGAAACTAAGTCACAAATACACATTTTAGTATGTTGCATAATTTTCCACGGCACCCATTTAAGACTCTTGTAGTCACACAATTAAACAGAAATATGGTCCAGTGGGACGGCACCTTTTGTCAAATGTGACACAAACATTCATGCAGTCAGGCAGCAAGGTGCCATGGACACACTCTTCTCATTATTATTTATCGTTAATGATGTTATTAATCACTGTGCTGTGAAGAACTACTGAATCACCGACACAACCTTTCAAGTTTTTCCTCTTACATTATTCTTATTCTGTACAATGTCAAAATATAGTAGAAAAATGACTAAAAAAAAATATATATATATATATATATATATATATATATATACACTATTTTGAGAGGCCAAACATACATACAGACACTATAGTGTGTTTTATACTGAAATCAGTTTACACTGTAAATTACACTTTTAGATAACACACAATCCCCACATAACCAGTCACTGGCATGCTTGCTTAATAAATGACAAGTAACGGGAGAGAAGAAAACATTTTCTGTTGACTGAAGAAACGATTGATCAACAAAGTGCTTCAGCACTAGAAAGACCATTTTAAATTGTTATATAATAATACAGAGGGCTTATTGGAGGGTTCCAGTCTGTCCCAGTTAAGGTGTGTGTGGTGGACCTTATCAAACTTAACATTGTGAGTGAAAATAACATGTCAATGTGCTTAATATATAAGGATGAAGTGATTTTTTTAATGCTTAATGTTCAATTTATTGTTTAATGAATTACTAACAATTACTAACAAATTGGTTTTTTCAATCTTTTTTTCTGCATTTTCCTTCTTCCCTTAAATCAATAATATTAACATTATCTGTATAACAATGATTATGTACTATATCTATATGCAATTTTATTCACAATATTATATCGATGATGTGTTCCTTGTCTTTCAGGGTCCTTTAAAAACAGACTCCCCTGACCTCCCCCAGGGCCCTTAAACATTTATTATCTCCCGCATTCTGCGTTAAAAATCATGAAAAGGATTTACCTTCCACATTGTCCTCAGCATTGATCTGCAGTTTACCTTGTGTTACCATGTCTGCTGTGCTGGATGTTGTTGAGATCATTAGTGAGGATATGTTCCCTTCTGCGTGATGAAGCGAGTGAACCAGAGCTGCTCTTGTTTACCTGTCTCCACTCCCTGAGGGGTGTGTTCTGTCCCCCTATCCCACATCACCTGTTCATTTGAATGAGCCAGAGACATGCGCATGCTCACACTCCTACATGGCGTGTGACTCAGGTAACATGAACCACACAGCTAAACCAGCATCTATCTACTGTATTGGAAAGCTTATAGTTTTTCATTAGACTTGAACATTAACGTCCAGGAGTCCGACACCTGCTGTTTATGAATAAGCAATAGGTGGCATCCAAGTCGTGAAACATGAGATCTTGTGATGGAACAAGAGGAGGTGTGATCATGTTCATGTCTCTCCTGGTTATTTAAGTTTACCCACATTTAAACAAAAAGTTCAAGAGAAACGTTCTGACAGTAACATATTTTATTTATATATTTTATAAGTAAAATATATTGTATGGAATCTCATAAAATAAGAGGAAGGGAAACTATAAAAAGAGGTCTTTTTTGTGTATTAATCACAGCTGTTGTGTAACAGAGCAATTTGAGTCCAAACAGTAATTAGTCATTAGTAGCAACACAGCTGACTGCACAGTAGAGGCCACTTGTGCGATGTGAGAGCTATTATAATTAGAGCTACACAGTCATATGCACAATCATGTGAGAAACTCATAACCAGAAATTTTCAGTGAGCTTCCTTTAATGGACTGTCACATGGTCACATGACAGGCAGCTCACTAGATGATTGGCACATGGATGCCAACTGTATACGAGATGCTACACACAACTGACTCACTCTGCCCCCTTTGGACACTTGCAGAGAACAGTTTGAATAGTATGACACACACTGTGATCCTTGTGTCTACAGCAGGAAACATCTACTCTGCACTTTAGAACTGACATTTTTTGATTGGAATATATTGCAATTTGCAATTCACATTATTTCTAAGAAAGACCAAAATACATTTACTTCCTCCAGGTTTTCTTTTAAAGATTTAATTCCTTGGGAACAAAAACACACAATTCAAACATGTGTTCAAGCACAGATGACAGAGTTTTGAAATAGGCTGAGAACAAGTGTAAATGGGGTCCCCTTGTGGTCAGGATGAGAAACTCAGGCAAGCTTCGGCTATGAAAAAGTTAACTAAGGAAACAAATAGAGATACAACAAGAAAATAACTTTTACATAGTAACCCAAGGAAAAAATAATATTGCATCAGTTGAACAGTGTAATGTAACTGTTGGTGTGGTTTAGACATCTTGGAGAACAGGTTGAACTGGCAGTCCAGACTCTTAGATTTGCAGCAACTTATGTTTTGTGAACATTAACTGGAAAATGTGTTGTGAGGCGGAGTGTTGGTGTTGTTCACAAGATATTCTAGTATGGTTAGACCAAATACACCAATATTTGCATAATCTCATCAGATAGAGATTCAATAAAGCTTTTGGTAAAGTCATTAGTCAGTAGAAAGATCCTCCTCGTCAAGAACCGACTGTCTCCATCATAAACTTGCGACTAAACTCATAAGCGAGGAATAGGGCTCCGTTGGCAGGGAAGGTGCGTATCATGGTAGGAGTGAGGCCTGAGTACAGAGCAGTGAACCCTGGGGGAAAAGAGACAGTCAAACAGGTTATTCCCCACAGACGAGTCAGGCCTGTTTGGGCCAATGAGTTACAAGAGGCATCCGCACTCTGCAGCAAAGTCAGAACAACAGTGCTGCTGATGTAAATTTTGACCCTATTTAAATCTAAATTACATGTAATTAATTTAGCATTTAAACAAGGAAAATTACAGTGTTAAACCCCAGATACAGTGAAATCAGCTTCTTCTGCACAACTCCCCATTACACCAGCAGAGGGTTGTGTGGCATGTTGCTGTGACTGTACATGAGACATGCACACAGTGCTGAGACATTAAATGTTTTGATTTTCAGCTGTGAGAAAACAGACATTTCACCAGACAATTTGACTTTTCTAGTGAAATTTAGTTCATGTATTAATGATTTTTTGCTATATGTGCACTTACATGTCAAATTTCTGTCGCAACATGCACTGAGTATGTTGGGCCTTCTTTACTGTACATTACTGTATAATATTTATTTATTGCTACTACAACTTGTCAAATTCAAGTCTCATTTGTGTCACAACCATGTCTTTTTAAGGGTGGCTCTATTTTCATTTTTCTCTAATTTGAATAGGTCTGGCTCATTGTGAACACTGATGTGTGTGTACACAAGGAGCCGGAATTATTCAAATCAACCCGATGCTTTCAGATGTCAGCCTCTCCCATCTTCTCTCAGTGCCAAAACTAACATACACCAGCAATGGCCTGAGGAGTTCATGAAGGAAGGCGAACATGGGAAGACAGGCACGGTGGTTGGAAGAGCACCATGAAGCACGTCTGTAGCAACCCATCGTTTTGCAGAGAAGAGAAGCTCAGAAAACATATATTGTTGTAGAATCCTCTTTTGAACTAAGACACATTAAGGTGGTGGGTGTGTGTCTGCAGAGGTTGCCTTTGAGAATCTGAACTGGTTAGAAGCAGAATGAGAAAATCACATCTAAACACCAAGCATGTGTTTGAGTCTTCACAGTCCTCTACTGAACGGAGGTTGTAAAGAGCCAAATTACACAGTTGCTGCCCTTCAGACTGTGATTATATGGTCATGTGATATAAAGTTGTACTCCCCTGCAGTTGGTTAGCAGTAGGTGTATTTCAGATTTAGAATTAACAATCATTTCTTACCTTCAGTGCGGATGATAGCCAGGAAGGTCTTCATGAAGCCCTCTTGTCTCCCAGCTAAGGAGTACACCTGGATCCTGGACTTCACACAGTCTATTGGATAAATCATCAACCAAAGACATGCTCCACCAAATCCACCACTGAACATGAGCGGAAGAATACCTGCAAGGATAAGAGTTGCTCAGCGGAAGCAGATCGCAAGAACATCAACACATCATGAACTGAAAAACACCTCAAGAAACCTAATCTAACCATACCTATACCATCCTTGTCTGTGCCCATGTACTCCGCAAATTTAGACCGACACAGCTCATAGGCCCCGAAAAAGCAGAAGTAGCCTGGCACCTCCCTCGCGATGGTGGACGTCAGTCCTTGGTAGAAACCCAGGAGGCCATTGGTCCTCAAGACTGTCTTCACCACCGTCCACACTGTGCTGAAGTCACATCGCAAAGCACAACACAGTCAAAAGTGCATCAGCGAAAACATGTTAACATGTTCTGTCTCCTTCTGGTCACACTGACCTCCTCTGTCCGCTTGCAATCTTTCCAGTTGCTTTCATTTCATGCATGGCCTGCAAGCGACACTTGACCAGCTCGGTGGGGCATAAGGCCATGGCAGAGAAGACGGAGGCCAAAGAGCCTGATGATGCCTTCTGTATGTCACTGATGAGCAAGGGAGAGCGGTCAAACAAGAAATAAACATTAACAATTTTAGCATGTGTACAGGAGGACCACCATGTTTAAGATATTTTACACTGAAAACTAAATTCTTCCCTATCATGACCTCAAATTAGAATTAATTTGCTCTGGTGTAGTCTGCTGACACACAAATGTCTTTGAAAATGACATGCACTAAATGGAAAAGCATCCTGCTACGAATGTACCGAAGATGATTTTCTGGGAGTACAGTCACACTTCGGGGCCAGATCCCATGGAATTGTTTCTATCTCAAAGAGTTCTTCAGTGCATAAAGCCACCTTCTTGTGGCATTTCTCAGAATCAAGTGTTTCTAACATTGAGATGCATTCTCATCAAAAAATAATGATCACATTCTGTGGCCTGTACTCATGCTGCTCACTGTTCAGTGTAACACTAAAAAGTCAGAACATGTCAAATATTCAGCTGGTTACAGTGGTTTGCAGTGAGGATAACACTGTAGCCTACTTAGATTCCACAAGCATGGGGTCAGCATGAGGCCTCAGGAAAACAGAAGACATTTAAAGCTGGAAAAAACATTGCCACTTCCAACATTTAATCTAATTTGTAGTTGTAAAGATGGAAAAGCAACATTACTTGTTTGAATTCATTGTGATCCATTTTGATATTATTAACATTTTATTAACACTGTGTATAGGTGATAACTTCATCAATGCATTCATATTTCAGCATTGCATTCAGCTTATTGATATCTTCAACAGTTATTGATGACAGGTTAAAATTTAGGATATTTTTCTCTTTACATCATCCTCCTGTCCACAAATTATTGTCTACATGCATGATGATCAAACTTATTGTATTTAAGAAAATGTGTTTTAAAAATCAGGCAGACTGACAAAATTTAAACTATGAGCCTCTATGAGCCTCTATGAGCAAATCCAGCTGCCCATAAACTCTAATAGTTGATCTTGATATCTTGAGAAAAGCAGAGGTGCCTTTTTTTTCTAACTCACAATATTTCCAATTTTTTTTTTTTACTTTAAAAAGCACCAAAGGTTAAAATCACCACGGCATCCTCTGAGGAAGGGCAGGGTTACATGCAGGTGTTTTAGACAGACAGATAGATAGATAGACGTAACGTTACATAGTGTAACATCAGCCGACGGCAGTTTGGCAACATTTCGGTTTTTGTTCTAAAAACTTTGTAACTTTGTTTTGAAAAGTGCTATATAAATAAAGTTATTATTATTATTAATTTATATTATGGTTCACTGGAAAGTCCCATACCACTGATGATTATCATGTAATTATTATTACAATTTTAATACTGAAGCATGCCTCATGACAGGCAGCAATCATGTCTTCCGCTCGCTATCAGCTGAAGATCAGATCAGTCCTGTACATGATCGTTAGTATGTATGGTGCGGTAATGTAATGTAAGTACATTCCCGTTTGTTCAAATTATTAGAATTGTAGTCTACTTTATTTGAACAAACTTACATTTTTCCACCTCATGTTGTATTTATAAATGTAGGATGTTTCTTTGCCTTTTTAACAGTTTTACTTTTCTATAGCCTCAGCCTTTTCAGCATTGCTCCAGCCTTCAGCATTCACATGCTTTTTCTTCAGGAAATGCAACTAAGGATTAATGTTTTTAGCCAATTATTATTATTATTTATTTTTATTGTTATTATATTCATAGTATTTACGAAATAACTCAGCCCTCAAAGTGTCCCTGACATAATTCATTTACAGTAGATGGACAAAAACATGAACTGCACAGGGAGTGATGATTTGCTCATCATCACCATAGCCAGTTATAGAGCTTATGATGGAAACTTAAAGAAATGATTGAAATATCATTGTCAGACCTGAGTTCTTTCCCTTTATCCATCCTGGTAATGAAGCGGACTGCATCCTGGCAAAGGCCATAACTCAAGAAGAGCACAGCGTTCTCCGAGATGTTGGCTATGAGGGCTGGAGTGGTGCCTTTGTAGAGACCAGTCAGTCCCGTCTGTCTGAAGGTCGATATGAAGCAGTGGATGAAGCCGCGGTACAAGGTGGGGAACGTCTGCATCTTCACCTTTGTGGTGTCAAAAGGCTGACCACTCAGCACACAGGCTGTACCACCTGAGCAAAGAGGACAAGAGATGGAGGGTCCACTCACAGAGATACAACTGAGGTCATGTTTATCACAGTGGAAGTGTCTAAATCCACTAAACCGTTAAAACACTTGAATAATCAGGCTCTCACAAGATGTTATATGATATGATGACTTAACATTTGGTTAATAATGTTACTCTCTGACCTCACAGCTTCTCTCATACTTGGAAGTGTTTCACAGTATTTAATAGTGTCTCAGCACTAGCTACATTATAGTTATAAGTTCAAGAAAAATCCAAAAGGTAGAAAATAACAATGGGAGGTTGCAAACTTAAATAATTGTAAAACTGTGGTGAATAACTTGATTTATCATGAGATTTGAAGTTAGTGAGGCTCCATAGTCTCATCAGCCATTGTTCCGTGTCATAGTGTCTTTGAGACCTTGAACCCCTGCCTGCTGTGTGAACAGGTGAATGAGACCTATGCTTTAAGAAAAGCTCTCATACAGTCCATTTACCTCCTCCATATGATCTGCTGTGTCCAGACAAACCCACCTATTGCTCCTGATGTGAAGTCAATGATGGCCTGGATCACAGGGTGTGGAGCCATCCTTTGTCCACGCACAACTAGGAATGTTAGAAAGTTACATTTCTAATGATGTGCAATTAAATGTGTCATATCACAGCACAATAACTATGTGACGCTCACCTGTGATGTTCCCTCACTGAGTGCACCTCTGAAGAAACTCACTATGCCACAACAGGTACTGTAGCTCCATGTGGCACGGGAGGATGACCGTGACCTTGTTAACACGTCAGTACCCCACCAAAAAATAAATCAACACGAGCATCTCAACTGACAAAATGAAAGTGGTAGGCTACTTTCAGGAGCAGATGTCCGCTTTGAATTGAGCTATAGGAATTTAACGCGCTTTCGTTTTCCTTATGGAGTCAGTCTGTAAACTACAAGTGGATCCTGCTGTGCGCACTAAGCTCCTTTAGTCAAAACTCTGCAGGGGAAGTCCCACTGACACAGGAAACGGCTGTTCTTAAAACCAAAATTAAAGCATGATAATTATTAAGGGTAAATTTAAACTGCTTAATCGACAAAACTTGAAGATGTTTTATCTTTAACATGTGCCTGCTGACACTGCTGTTATTATTGTTGCCACCTAATGTTTGATTTATATTTGCTCTCAGTAAAGACAAACAAAACATTTAAGAAATCAGCTTTATTTTGAAACTTAGCACTGTAGGCCACATGCTCTATTTTAACACACACTGACTTGACACTTGTCTGGTTATATTATAAAGCATTAGAAGATTTTTTGCAAACTAAGACATCACAGCAGAGAATAGCTTAAACAATAAAAACCTATCGATGATGAAATATATGTAGCTAAATCATATCTTTGAGTGCAGCGTTATTCTTTGCCATGCTCCCTAAATGGCCCGGGAAACTGTAATGCGGAAGAGATGCGAGGCCGGTTGTTTATGGCTCTAATACAAATTACCACAGGGTGGCAGTATACTCCACAATTAGCTGAGGACAGTGAAACAGCTCTGCTCCATGAAATCATCAAGAACCAGCTCTTACAAACTGAACAGAGGCTAACTTGGTTCATTAACTTATAACTGAGACTCCATTTATCCTCATGTCTTTGAATGAACATGCTTTTGTTTTATCTAGCCTATATGCTACATTTTTCTTTCTTTCTTTAAACTCTCAACTCTGCCTTTATTATGCATTGGACTATTATCAATGTAATCTAGAGTTTTGATGTTTGATTAATCTTTTTTATAAAACCTGGTAGGCCTATTTGTAAACTCTTCACTTTAACTTGTGATTATACAGTGCAGCAGCACAAGCAGCATTTGTCTGGGTGGGAAATTAATTCAGAAAACCGTCTCATAGCGTCTCAGTATTTGACAGAGATATCAGTTGTTTAAATTTCTCATGAATGTCGTTCTGCAAACGATTTATTAAAAAAAGAAGATATTTGCACATGGATTTGATTTGAACTTGATGACAAAAATAGGCTTCATAAAAAAAAACAAGCAGCAATGTTAGAAATATAAGAAAGAAAGAAGGCCAGTATATAAAAGTAGCCTATGTTAAAATGTAGACATATTTTGGAGTTGAGACTTGATACCATATTTTCAAACAGAGGGAAACACAGCTGAGAGAAAAACTTTTTTTCTCGGCCACATATTTGCCAGGCGAAAGAATGAAAACAAGAATTTTTTTTTTTCAGCTAAGTCTTTCGGTGTTATTCATTGGAGCTCTTCGGGTGTCAATCAAATGTGGGCGGTGTCAGTCGCTTAATGATACTTCCAGTAAGTCCTCACATGCTGTACAACACAGAGAGTCAACAGGCTGGACGGGACGCGGGCTCTACATCACTACGACTGGATAACAACAACAACAACAACAAAGCAGTGGCTCCGGTGCGTGTGTGTGAGTGTATGTGTGCGTGCGAGTGTGTGGTCACTTGACACAACTTTTCTTTTTTCACGTTGTTTAGAAACATCGTTATGATCAGCGTTGACTCAGACTTTTACCGGCTTGGGATGTAAGTGTCAGTGTAGAGTTTGCGCCCAGGCGGACAGTCAGCTCTCCCGGAGACATCATTTCAAAGGCGAAGCTGCAACTTTTTTTTTTTTTTGAGACGCGACAGATTATTTTTCTTTTGCCGCTTTTTACATGACATTGTAACACTTGGCTCCGTCACCTCTCGACCATGGCGGAAGCGGCCCAGCAGCCACACCTGGTGGAAATCGACCCGGATTTTGAGCCGTTACCGCGGCCCCGGTCCTGCACTTGGCCCTTGCCCCGGCCGGAGTTTATCAACCCGGGCGACTCCAACACGTCATCGCCGGTGCCGTCTGTGAAGCAGGAGCCCGCCGGCAACGCCGAGTTCATCAACAACCTGAGCCTGCTGGAGGAGACCGAGGACTTCACGGAGCAGAAACCTGTCACCCTGTGCTCTGATTTCCAGTGTCAGGAGAACTGTGTCCACCAGCAACCTCCACAGCAGCAGCAACATCAGCAGCAACATCAGCATCAGCAACAGCAGCAGCAGCAGCAGCAGCACCCAAACCCGCAACTCCCGCATCAGCAGCAGCAGCAGCAGCAGCAGCAGGTGCCTCTGCTCTCCTCTCCGGTCGGTTCGTCGCCCTCGGCGGCCGCGGCCGCAGCTGCCGCCGCTGCCCAAAGGAAGAGCAGCTCCTCCCGGCGAAACGCATGGGGGAATATGTCATATGCAGACCTCATAACCAAAGCTATCGAAAGTTCTCCTGAGAACCGACTAACTCTGTCTCAGATTTATGACTGGATGGTGAAGAGTGTGCCATATTTCAAGGACAAGGGAGACAGCAACAGCTCCGCAGGCTGGAAGGTATGTTTTTAGTTAGTTAGTTTTTTGTTTGTTTTTTCAATATTTTGGCACATAGATCCAGGAGATGCAGTGTGATTAAGCGTGTGTGTGTGTATGTGTGTGTGTGTGTGTGTGTGTGTGTGTGTGTGTGTGTGTGTGTGTGTGGTGGGAATCCACAACCTGACTAGCTGCTGCCTATGCCTGATTAAGCAGTCGTCTGTGCCAGGCCAGTTTTTGAACAAAGTTTTCCAGTGAGGAGTTTTGGTGTGTCTGTGGTACTCAACAGTGAGTTCACAGGGACTTCATTGTGCTTTCTGATATATTTTTAATCTCTTGTGGTATCACTGTAATACCCCTCCAGGGGTTTCTGGTTGTCTGCAACCTTTAATAGTCTCCTTTTTATCGAGACTATATAATGCTTTTTGGTCAGTGTTGTTTATTTATCTCTTATCTCCATCATCGATCATCTTCCCTCTTTGTTGTCATTAGTACTTTACATATCCTGCACAGACTACAGCTAATATTTGCACTTTGCATTCCTTCGCTACTTTTCACTGACAAGAAGAACATGCACAAAGAGTCAAGTCACTGCTGAGTTGTCTGTCATTTGCTCATGGTCTTGTGAAACTATGTTTCCCTTCATTGTCATCCATCCAGTTCATGCCAATTCAGTAAACTGATCAGTTGCAACCGTGACCTTAGACAGTCATCTGACTTCTCCCTGCAGTATGTGATTTATATGAGTCTGCTGACTCAACAGGGTTTTTTTCTATTCGCCTTCTTGCGTTCCTCAATGTACCAAATGCTTCAAGTATGACTGAAACATACTCAGCTGTTCTCTTTAAAAGGGATAGTAGATTTTAAGACAAATTCACGCTTCTCCATGTTCAAGTGTGCTGTTGCTGAAGCTGTTTTTGACATCTGTGTTGTAAAGGAGATACCAGAAACTTTCATGTGTCCTGGAAACAGTCCAAAAACATTACACAAGAGGGGATTTAAAATCTCTGATGTGGTGTGACAGGCCCTCCCACTGAACACTATGGAAGGGCGTAAACCTTCCTTTGGAGACACATAGTTTCACTGGTGTCTGACAATAAATTGATGACAGTCTACTCTCCCAGTGGGAAATCATATTGAGCCTGCAGTCACACAGTGAGAGATTTATTAAGGCTTCCCTCTGTTTTATGCTGTCTGGGTTGCTGATGAAATGTAAAACAGTTCTGGGATGTTGTGTGTGTTTTTGTCTTCCCCTTGTCAGAACAGGCTCCCACGTTTGAGTCATGTGCTGAGAGATGACACAGTCTTGTCAGTCACAAATGCCAGTGAGAATTTCAGAATTACAGAGGCATATAATTGAGTTCACAATGTTTAAAATTGTCCTTCTTTCTTTCAAAAAGAACAAATGTATTTTTCAGCAACGCCCTGCTCATTCATTTGACTGCAGTGTTTACAAAAAGTATGAAACTCATGTTGAGCTGTCAAACGTAGACCTGTCGGTCAAATTATATGAGAGTGGAAAAACCCCTTCAGTGTAAACAAAGCATGTACTGGGCAGATGTGTTGCTAAGGTGGTGATATTGTCCGAGCAGCTTTGACCAAGTAAAGCAACATCCCTTCATTTGTTCAAGGTTCAGGGTCTATGCTGCCCTGTGGCTTTATTAAGATCTGTAGATGATTTAAACTTCAAGTGTGCTTCTTTAAAGTGTCAACATAGTGTTGCTTATATAAGAATTTAATCTCTGATGAGTTCTTATATCTTGAATTGAGCAATGGTGTTGTTTTCCAATGAACAGTGCATCATGTGAAATACTGCCTGTTAATTCATTAAATAAAACGAAGGGGATGAATTAATGTAATGTTAATAGAAACTGAATACACCCTGGGTTAATTTTTAACAAGTTTATGGACGCTGACACATATTCAAGTAAAGGCAGTCGTGTGTGGTATGGTGACACATGAAGACACACACATGCAGATGGTTAGATGTGTGGAGTCCGAGGTTGTGGAGAATCAACAGCGTGAAATCAGGACTGGTGTTGACTTAAGAAGGTGGGACAGTTCTCTGTATTACCAGCTTTACTTCAAAATGACGTAATAGACATTTTTGTAGAGAGAGGAGAGACTTGTCATTTGGCCACATGATTGTCAGCAGTCATACCAGCCCCTGGATGACAGTGAAACAGCTGCGGTCAACACTTTTTCGGTGACACTCACTGGTGTACAACCATTGTAATTAGGAAGTTATTGTATACTGGAGTGCAGTGAGGACAGATCACTGTGAGTTAATTGTCTCCAGCATCATTAAATACATTAGTAGATCATTTACATTTTGAAAAGCATGAAGCAGAGTGGCAGTGACCAAGAATGTGAGCGTGTCTTTGTGCCACACACCAACAGTGGAGTTTCTCGCCATCGCTGCGTCCGTTTAACAGTTTCTGTGTGATTGGCGGCTTGGAGAGGGGCGCTCAGCCACCGCCTGGCCTCACTGCTTACCCTGCCATGTTGGGGGTGTAGGCTGAGTAATACTGTGGGAAAGAAAAGTGCCATTCACTGCTGCGAGGGGAGTTATTCATAGAGCTCCCCTCGCTTTCACACAGGGGGGCTATCACACATTGTCTCTTCAGAGCGAGCTTTCTTGTGAGCCGGGGCGATTCGCAGAGAGAATGCCTCTGTGGTAAACATGACAATGTAAAATGGTAATTTTCTGTCCAGCCATGTGTTTTCTCTTGTGCTGTTTCTTCTTCAAGGCCCCTTTGATGTAAAATGGATATGTCCAGACAGTAATTAATCAGTCATTATTTAACTCATTGAGTTTAAGAATTTGGTCAAATATTTGTTCAGTAACAAATCAGTTTTTTGCCATATAGTATAGAAGTATGGCCTTTCATCTTGAACTGCATTGTTGAGGTGAAATGACTGATTGGACACATGAAAATATGTAAATTGTGCGGCAGACTTTATTCCAAAGACAGCGGCTTTCTGAAAATGACTCTAGGCATTCAAACAAAAGCCCCCAGACTAAACAACCTCCCCCTCTTTACCCAGTGCGCCTTCAAGAGAAAATTATACAATGCGTAGAATGAGAATGTGTTCTGTGGTTTGTAGAGATACTGTATTAGGCTGATGTGCTGAAGGGTGAAGTTTCTAGTGGCTTCTTTGGTGCCATAGGACTCGGAACACCAATCAACCAGCTCAGCCTTGAAGCATTGTATGTATTTGACTTTTTCATTACCAAGGATCATTTCTCCGCGTTACTTAACTTGCTGAGCATTTGGGGGTTCTCCCAAAGTGAACTGGCTCAACACATCACATCATCACATGTCATGAAGATTTTATTAATCTGTGATTATTTACTGTCTGCTCTGTAATTGTTTAAGGCTGAGCTTGTTTCACAGCGCTGCTGATCCTCCACATTCAGTCGTGTCTAAACTGAGTCATGACAGCCTCCACACTTCTCAGGCCGTCTGCGACAGTGTGAATTCTGAGGACAGTTGTGCCAGGTGGGACCAGCTTGGAGAAGCTCTCCAAGTGGACTGAACACTGGCCCTGGCACAAGGAGCTATCCAACAGGAAGAGGAACAGATGGCACAAATTATGTATCTTATGTATCTAAACCTTTCTGCAGTTCTGGTTAGCTATTTCTGCTATGCCTGTTCTACTAATGTGAAATAGTTTCAGGTTGCAGCTCTGACACAAATTGCACACATGCATTAATACAGTATAATATATACAGTGCACACACACACCCTTGCAGAACTGCCAAAAATCTGTTCTTTCTTGTATTTCTCTACTATTTGTACGTCACCACAGGATAAATATTTGGTTTCAGCCGGTGGAGCTGGATGGCTCAGGCGCTCTTTGATGTCAGTCTGGAGATCAATTCGGTCATAGGTTTTCTCTGGACATGGCGCTCTCTTGACCTGAAATTCCTCGGCCTACGCTGGTAAACACTCCCATGGATCTCAAAACAAACTGTGCCCGAGCAGATTGTACAGCAAGTGACACGAGGGTCATTACCATGTAAATGCACCCATTGACTCCAATCCCACTTGGTCGTAGAGTAAACAGTGTAGGTATCGCCGAGAGGAGAAGCTCAGATGGGTCATGCAGTAGGTCAGGATGTGAGTGTGTCGGGAATCTGTGCGTCTTGAAATCTCTGATCTCACTTCATAACCACATCATGGATCCAACGGACCTCACAGGTGATGGTCATAAACAGTTTGTGTTTGAATTGAGTTTCAGTGACAGTTTTACGGGAAGTCCATCTGTATGTGAACCATCTGTAAAACTCCAAGTTTCGCTTTGCATCTAGCTGTGGTCATTGGAATACATTTCTTCATGGACAAAAATTTCAACAAAATAAACCCTCATGTAGCTGAGTAACTTGATCAACCTTTATTAAACTGACGCAAAAATACTGCTCATACAGTATTACCGTTACCATTTCTTATGTTGTTGGCAGTTCCAGACAGGTAGTTGGTTTCAAGCTTTATTTTTCCCAGCTGTTATTATATATACATGATTCAATGTCTCAGCGTTTCTGGAATTAAAGCAATTGGAGATTTTAAAACCAAGGAATTATGCAGTTTTCTTGTTGAACTAAATTCAATCTAAATTTTGGACTCATCCAGCAGCTGAACACACGTGGCTTCTTTCTGCAATAGAAATCAAATATTGCTCAGTAAGTTTGTCCCAACGCTGTTGCAGAGGTTCCTATGACTCTGTGGCACTTGCATGTAGCTTTACTTTCACCCTCTGTCCCATTCATCTGCTCCTCTGTCCAGCTCTGTGAGGGTATCAGGAGACTCCTCCACCATCCAGTTCTTTACTTCTAACATTTCGGCTCATTCTCTTGCTGTAAAATAAATCACTGACCAATCAGTCCGTCTTCCTTTGTAATTAGGGGCCCGGGCAACCTAAGCTGCCAGTACCCCATTGTTTTCCTCAATGTTCTTCTTCTTTCTTCCTCTTCTTCCGAGGAAATCCTACTTCCCATGCATAATCGGTGAAAAAAAACTTAATAGAAATGTCCGGCCCCATGCCAGATTTACTCAACTCCAAGGACATGTCAATATTCCTGGGGCAGGGGGGCACAATAAGCGTTTAAATTTATTCCTACCAAAGCAACAGTACATGCTACAGTTTTGCAACTTTCACCAAAATGTCGCCCCAATACTGCAGAAACTTTTGTCCAATTAAACTCATTACAAATTATGAAGCCCATCATTCTGTTTTTTTCAGTACCTGTAAAACTTTTAGAACCTATCTCCTCCCAAATTTTTTGCTCAATTGACACCAAACTTGCTAGAGAGCATCTTCAGACTGTAATCCACAAACAATCCACACTGATTTTTGATTTATCAAAAATTGAGCCTACAGTGCATGAAAACGTTACTAGTATGTAGTACTGTGAACATATACCATCCAATTCTTACTAAATACATTTTCAGTCTTCCTGAAAAAATTGACAATATTTTAGAGTCATGGTTGATGAAGTTTGCCATACTGTATATCAGAATTTTTATCTCAAAAACTTAATTTTTGAAAACATTTTAAATTCTGCTCTCCTGGGAACAACTGCAGTCAATGTAAGAGTGGCATTTTTAAACATCATATTTTCTCTTATGAAGCAAAACACTTATCGTTAAAAACAAATCACATTTTCATGCTGTCAAGATGCAATCCAGTATTATCAGATTTTTGTTTAGATAACAGTATTTCTGACATATACTGTAATTTGTGTTGTTTTCGCCATTCTTATACAGTAGCAGCATTTTGACACAATACTACTTCCTGTCTTTGACAGACTGACAGTTTATACCTGTAGGAATATGCATTTACTTTCAATGCTTCATTTATTTCCATTGCTGCGTTTAAGCTTAACCAGATTCATCATCCCTGAAAGAGGCGTTCCATGAAATTTTGATTTTTTCAGATTCGGTGAATTGGTAGTTTTATAAATCATATTTGACAGGATAAATAGTACTAATATGAGCCTCTTTACAGTAAATGTGATTCTAATTGCCTTATGTGTAATTGGTTGATAATTGATGGTGGGAATAATGCAGAGATGTAAAGGATGTGATGTGGGTTATCAAAAGTAGTAACCCTTCCCATGAACCCCAGGGGCATTGCTTCAAAAATACAGTAGCTAAGATTGTAACCCTGGGTGAACACAAAGGTGGTTGTTTTTATCACTCAGTCTGTGCACTAGTAGGACATTGAGCAGGATAGAACAGCAGTCCTCCTGTCTCTACTGGTTCAGCACACACACACACACACACACACACACACACACACACACACAGAGAGATGTACACCCACACACCCCTGAGGCAGTTGAGGAGTCCAACCTTGGCATTGCCCCAAGACATGAGGGGCAGCTGTGTTTCTCAGGCACAGAGCTGGAGGAGCTCTCCTCACCCTCCTCCCCATTTCCTGCTCGCACTGCCTGCCTCTCCCATTCCTGATTCTCTGCCTCTGCACAAAGAAGGCCACACTTAGTGTTTTAAAGGGTTACTGGACCACCCTTCACCCCCCTCCCCAAAAACCCAAGGAGCTAACCACTCACTGTCTTCAGAGAAGAATTAAGAGATAAAGAGAAAGAGAGAGGGAGGGCACAGCAGAGTCCCAGAATGCTCTAAGTTCAGACTGGGTGACACTTGTTAGGAGTTGCATAACAAGACATTTACTGGAATCAGGGAGCCGCAGGCCAAAGTCTGGTGCCACTGGTTAGTCAGCGGAACTGTGAGGCACTGTGTTAGAGATATGTGGGACGCTAGTCTCCTGTGTGTGCGTGTGTGTAAGTGTGTGTGTGAGCGCACATAACCTGGGCCTCATAATTAAAGCCCTGCTGCTGGCAGATGCACAGACACGATGGCAGGCAGACAGACAGGCCGACACAGGGAACATTCCAGCACAGGCTTTTATATCTTTTTATTGTGGCGTGATATTCTGCCTTTTCCTTTCTCCTCAGCTGATTTTAATCCAGTATCTCCTTACAACTGCTTTTTTCCCCCTTCTTTGCTTTTTATATCACTTTGATGTGCTGAATCATCATGGCTGGCACCACCATGGGTGTTAAAAAGCAGCTGTATGAGTATTGATTGACACTACCTGTTAGTCTGTGTTCTGTTCTGTGTTAGACGCTCCAGTTGATACAAGGACTACAATAGCAATTATTTGCAATGCCAATTTACTTATTGTTCATTTATTTATTACTAAGACTTAATATGTCAAAAAAAAGTACTTAATATGTCAAACAAAAGTTTTAATTAAAGTTTAAAAAAAAACTGAATATGACCACTTTAAAGGAGCTATTTGTAAATTATACTATTGTTACATAGCCAACATCATCATATTGCTGCATAGCTAACATTAGCATCAACAGCTGTTCACTCAGCAGTCTAGAGGATTTATTTACCAAGTGGAAAGCAATGCCAATGTTAACTATTGTTTCTGCCATGGTGTTTTTGTGAGCATGCTAACCAGCTAGCACTGGCCTGTCTGACCACTCTCCATTAGCAACTCACTGTAGCAGTCTGTCTTGAGGACGTAGTGCTGCTCAGAGTGGTATTATCAACTCTTGTATCATAAACATAGTGATGATGCTGAATCTCTTGATCAGCTGCAAATACTACCCCCAAAGAGGCCCTTTGAAGTTCAAACTCTCTCACATTTGAGATGAACCAGAAAATTCTGCTTCATAAATGACCTAAATGATCAAAAACAAATCCAGTTGAATAACTATTACAAGTAGATCGTCTTGTTTATGTGCCTTTGGCTTAGCTTGGGGTGAAATCTGAAGCACTCGAGTGGAAAATATTGTCATTTTTCAAAGTGATGTAACCATTCACAGTCACACTGATTAGATTGAGCAACAGTGTAAAACTGGTAGCCCCACAGATTATTTCACAACCTCATGTTTTCATCATGTTCTGCTCCCTATTTGTTTTCCTCCCAGCCTCACCATCGGTACTCTGTGTTGTTGTCAGTCTCCTATTCCCTCTACCAAAAAAGAAAAACATCTGAGTAATTAATCCCTGACTCCAACCTCAACGGACTGAAATAAAAAATAAAAAAAGTGACAGGAAAGCAGGTCAGTGTGGCACAGCAGGGATATCAAATGGCGTTTTAATGTTTTCGTCTGTGTGTGGCACATTATTTATGGATCCAGCCATTCTGTAGCAATGAAGTCACATCAAATGAGTATCCCATGTGCTGCTGCTGTCTGGGTCATAGTTCGCAGTAAATCGCAGTAAACCTTTTAACAGCATGTCCAGAATGCTGTGGGATGAAGCCATCGGGCTATGACAGACACTGTGAGACACATACCACTCTGAAGATGTGTGTCTGTCTACTTTGCCAGTGTGTCTGGTTGTCCAAGAGACTTCACAGTTTACAGATCTTCCAAAAAAAAGTCTGTATTTTGTTGGGTCATTGCTCTACAGGCCATTTTCCCACTGAAATGTCTCAAAAACATGTAGACTTGATCAAGTTTTATCCTGCACCTGTTTGGGTGTACTAGTCTGTAAGAAACATCTTTATATAATTTATAGAAATGTTTTGTTATGAATAACAGGTATAAACTGAATTGCAGCGAAGCAAAAGAAAATGTTTCATTATAAAATCATTAAAAGGTTTCTTTCCAATTATTTAATCATTTTCTTTATCTACAATATTCTTGTTGTTATTTGAATGTTTTCCTGCATTGCTTTTTGCTTTAAAAAACCTTTCAAAGCTCAACGAATGCAGCTGTTTGAAACCAAATTTAAAATACAACTGTTTACTGTTGACAGCTGTTAAAATAAAACTAGTTTCCCAAACCAGATAAAGATTAAGTTAAACATAGTAGATGAGAGCATGATCTTTTGAAACTGTGAGTTTCCTGAGCTGAGGAGCTGAACTCACAGTATTAGAAGTGATATTTTTAACCTCTGTTAGTGCTACAGCTGATAGCTTTACACTTAAAGCGCCTGTATCGTACTGGAAAGGACCCAGGAAAATCCCTGTGAAGTGCCCCTTTCATTTAGTGAAGTCAAACAAATCATGTCAAATGTGTACACGGGTGTTTCCAACCCACCTCAGACACTGGCATCACACAACCCTGCAGCACTCCTGCCAGAGTTTTGTTTTGTCAGTCCTTTTTTTTCTGGCTGTTGACCAGAGGACGGATCAGCTTAGCCTTCAGTAACTGCACAGAGTGTAAGTGATACAAAAAAAAAAAGATACCGGCAGAGAGTATCTTTCAGCAGGACAGAGGAGAGGTGCCCACGCAGGTTGCTTTACGCTAGAGTCGAAAAGATAGAGTTGACATCCAGCTCCATGGTCAGGTAAACAGTCATTTGGGATGAGTCAGACTGTTTTGTTTTTCTCAGTGCGGGTTTGGTAGTAGTGGGATGAGAGCATGTGATCGTCTGTTTTGGCAGTGGGTTTGCCCGGGCATGGTGGTTTGTCTCACAGAATACACAGCGGCTGTTCCTGCTATCGCAACTTCTCATCAGTCAGAAAATTGGAAAAAATCCTCTGTGGGGTTAACAGGAAGACCTCTGCATTGTTGTATGGTGTGAGAAGAGGAACTACTGTACAGATTTAAAATTATTTCACCATGCAAGTGAGAAGTGAAAACCCTCAGCGCTTCTTCGCACTTGAAAAAATGTGGTGTCCCATCAATTTCTCATAGTGTGTGTGTTTCTGTGTTTTTGTGTGTAGTGGCTGCACACAGGGAGTGAGCAGAGCAGCACTTTTTTACGGGACCGCTCGCTGCTGAGGGCCCCAAACCACAGGCATTACCCAGACCCACATTGTTGTGCAACTCCCGCCCTAAAGCGATTATGCACGGTGCCTGTCAGACTGGCCTGGCATTATCACACAATCACACATGCATTCAGGCCCTCTATCACATATATGAACACTCACTGGGAGCTCTACAGCTGGCTGGCATGGGTGGAAATTTAAATGAGCACTTTAATCAGAAGTGCTGTTATGACTGTGCGTCAGACGGCCGGTTTCCCGCTTCTGTTGCCACAGCAACTAATAGTTTGTTTTGAGGTCAAAGTGCATAACAGCATAACCAAGGCACCCTCAGGAGTGTTCACGTTAGGTTTGCGTTGGTGTTGCAATATTGTGGCATTATTGTCTGTGTTGTATAGCGAGGCGCTTGGCTGGCATGGTGTTTATAAAAGGAACACCCCGCAGAGGGGAGAGGTTACCGGCAGTTGGGTTTCAGCTTGACATCATCCTCTACTCGCTCACACCGCATGGAATGAAACTGATTTTGAGTCCAACATACATTTCTGTTTGCAATTTTCCAGAGCAAGTGTGGGATGTTATTGTTTTTCTCACCACTGATATCTGGGATTAACATTTGAGATTTTTCCTGGGGAGTATTAATGCTAGCTGTAAACACACTTGTAGTGTGTAGAGGTAGTTCACAGGCTGAGGGTGGCGTCTTTAGTTTCCAGTGTGGCTCCCCATTCAGGTTCTAGGAAACGCTGTAGTGCCTGTCAGGCAACTTAGACATGTAGCCACATGTGCACAAATTTTTCTCCTCATGATTCGTCATTCGCATCCTGATCGACGCAATTGACGAGGATTGACAAAACACAACTGAGTGCAGTAGTTTTGTGTGATGCACTACAAAGAAATAAAAGGATTCTTTTTCTTTTCACAACACCAGATTTTGTGTCAGGAGGTAAAGAATTCAGTGTCATATTAAAGCAGAAGTAAGCGATCCGGTCGTTTTGGCTAACTTCAATGTCAGCCGATGGAGTTAGCAGTCCCCGCCCTAGTCATGGATCTATTTGTCCTCGTCCCTACGTCACCACATTCACACGCATCCCTTGGCTGCACACACAGCCCTTCATGCCGTTCTCTCTCCTCATTGGATAAAGCTTGTAGGATACAAGGAAGTATACAAGAAGCTTTCTCCTCGGCTTACAGCAGAGCAGAGTGACTGACAGACCTGTGTTTCGGACCAAACACTCTATGTAAGTGATTGCCGTCGGAAGATATAACTATTTAAGACTTATATTAACACAAATATTCCGCTTACTTCTGCTTTAAAGACAGTTTTATTCTGCTTATCTAACCATGTGAGTATAATTGAATTGTCTGTGCATCTATAAAACCCATATATTCTATTCTGTGCTAATATTGGAGCTCAAATACTATTGGGTTTAATCATCTGCAGATGCAACTCTGTCATTTCTCTATAGCTATAGACATTTTTTCTAGTAGCACCGTGATCTCAACCTTATTAATTTAATGCTGCAGAAAATGAATGCAGAAATCATCTGGTGAGGAAGTAACACAGTGTGACGCTGGATTCAGTGGCTTCTTCCTCTTCCAGCATTTCCTTCATTTTTTTTATTTTTTTTAATTTTTTACTTTTTCCTCTTAGCTCCACTCAGAATTGTTAATATTGCCGATCGCTCCCTTTATGGGATAATTCAAATCACCGTGCTACCCATATAGAGATATGGAGGTGATCGCTCTGTGGTTCACTCACAATCAGCTAATAGAGCCAAAGTAAATGCTGGAGTGACTGAGGCTTTGGTTTACTCATGTGCACCTCCTGTCCTGACCTGTGCGGCTGCCAGCTTGATAATGGCCCCTCTGATTCTGGATGCCAAGTCCAGGTCTTGGTGCCCTGGGTTAATGTCACACTTGCTGTCTACTGTTCATCTCAAAAATGTGAGCTCTCACTGTAACACATGTTTATTCATTGTTGAATGTTGAGCACCATTTTTATTGTCAAACATACATACCGATCTGTGCTTTTTTTTAGCTTTTCAGGCAGTAGAATAACACATAGTACTGTAGCTGTCCGTGACTTTCAGCTGAAGCAACAACACAGACCATTGAATGTGTTTCTTCCATTAGCACCAGTGTAATAGCAATAAGGTCAAATAGCAACAACTTTAGTGATAATTAAAGAAAGACTTTATTTATACAGGTAAAATCTCATTGGACCCAGGGTCTCATTAAAATCCAGCATTTGTCATGTTATGTTTGTTTTTCATTTCAAAACACGTGAAGATGCAACCCTCACAATCAGAGCAGAGTCAGCATGTAGTTTACTTGCCCACTTGAAAGAAGCACACCTTAAGGTAGCTTCGCAAATATTTATTTTTTCTATGATGTGTCACTGTTATTTCCTTTTCATAATGAGCCCATGAAAAAAACACTTTGTGATAAAAAGGACTGTAATGGTCCCAGCAGTTTTCTTTTGTTGTTTTTCCTCTGAGAACATTTTTTTTAATGGCAGAAAATGAGTCATGCTAATTTTACCAGTTCCAGTAAACAGGTAAGTACATTGCAGCCAGATTTACAGACTGCTTTATAGACATTATAAATATCTTTCGAGAGTTAAAGCATCAGGGACAAAACATTTAAAACCAAATACTTTTCCTTCATTATTATAATTCTTCATCCAAAGACACTTGTTGCCAATTACTGGCACTCTTACTCTTGAACAATACAAGTAAATTACCGGCACAAAGGAAGGACAGCAAAATGGCGTTCCACACTGCTTCTGTGATGAGATATCTTTCTTATGCTCGGAAAATAATTGGCTATTTGTGACTATTTGTAAATCACACTCCGTCAATGTTTTTTTTTTCTCCAGTGCATTTTAAAGTAACTATTTGTCAGTTTTTCTGTTACTACATTAGCAGCTGTTAACTTACTATAGGCTAGAAGAAACATTGCGAGTCCAGCATCAAACTGATTGTCTGCTTGCCAAGCACAGTCTTCAGTGGTGGTGGAAGGCAATGCCAGTATTAGCGCTTGTCTATATCATGACTTTTCTTCTCCTGAAATTATCATGCTCACCAGCTAGCCCCAGTCGTCATTTTCCGATAGCAACTCAATGCAGTCTCCAATCTGTCCTGAAGGTGTAGTCTTGCTCAGAGAGAGTATTCTAACCCGATTGTATTATAAAGACAACAATGGCTGAAACTGTTGTAAAGAGACAATCACCACCACCTGCCAGGAAAAAAACACATGTGATGACCAAGAAAACATAGTCCCTTTAAAGTTTTAAAGTAAGTTTTTCATTAAGAAAGCCGATACAACACTACAGTGATATGGCTCTTAGACAGACAAGACACACCAATGGAGGAAAAGAGAGGCAGTACTACAGTTATTAGACTTTCATTTTTTTCTTTCCTTTTTTAAACAAAGAATATCCCTAACAGGAACAGACACCAGAAGTGAATATTGTGAGTCCAACAATGACCTTGTTATATAAAGAGAAGAGGGCAGAGGCGTTGTGAGTCCAGGAATGACCTTATTGTGTCCTGTAAGCCACTCCCTCTCCTGTTCAGTAATGACAGAAAAAGAAGAACTCATTTATCTTTTCTAAAGGTGGAATTATGGCCCATGACACTGACCCTCTTGCGTGTAAATTCAAGTGGAAAATGTTATCAACCTTGCAATAGGTTTGGGACAGTAACCAAAACCCAACCAAAAAATTGTTATCTGACTTTCCAGCCAATCAGTTCGCTTAAGAAGTTGTACCTCCACAGCCTCATTCAGTAGGGTATCCAGCATTGTTAAAAAGGTAACACAGATACAAGTCAGGTTATTCCACCTTTACTCCTCAGCACAGACAACTTGTCATTTCTTCTAGGTTTTTTTTTTTTATATATATATCTTTAGATGGAATTTGAAAGGAGATAACATTATTTCTTTCAACCAAAAATGATGGTTTTGTATGGCAATGAATGGTATAATGTTAGCCGATCTTTGGAGGAAAATAAAGTTAAAGGCAAAGATTAAGGACAAAAATGTCAAATTGTGTGAAATGTTTAGTAGTAAGCCATGAGTGTCAGAATTGCACAGTATATCTTATGTTGCTAAAGCATTTTCATCCCCTCGGACAAAAGGGGTAGGGCCTAAACAGGGGTGAAAGTAGTTTTAAATTCTTGCCGGTACTATTACCAAAACCTTTATCTCTCTCTCACTTCATGAATTTTAAAATAGCAAAGTTAAAATCCAAACAAATAAAAACATTTACTAAGACTACTACTTTGACACTGTCTGAATTTCGTTGGTGTAATTGATTGTCGTCCTGTCCCGGCGCAATCGGCGTTTCTTGACGTCTGCGGACCAGTTGTGGAAATGTCCCAGTGCATTAAATCAAACGCACCGATCCCCATAGCAACCGCTGTGCTTAGGAAGTAGACACGCATGCACACTCACGTACTGCTGAGTGAACTGTCCAGTCGTTCGCTCATAAGCAGTTAATTTTCCGAGCTTAACTGTGTCGTTAAAATTGAACAAAATAACACAAAACACAACTGCTTACTCTCCTACTGATTTTAATTGGAACATTTTGCAACGAACGTTAAACGTGTGGTAGCCTACACGTTTCAAAGGCTGAATGCAGAGGAAATCACCGGGTTATCTCTGAGAGGAGGGGGAGAGAAGCAGGGCAAGAGCCTTGAGGAAGAGAGGGAGATTCCTGGCCAAGCTCCGTACAGCATGGACTAAAACACAACGGACAGTTCAGAAACAATTCGGAATAAGTTAAAAGGAGTTTTTAACAGACAAAGCAGTTTTCAAGACTGCATATTGCTATTGATCTATTTTCTGACCCAGAGTGCAGGCAGCCTCTCTCTCATGATCTTCCTGGTACTGAGTAGGCCTACCGCCTCTGAATCTTTTAGTGGTACGCAATACCGGACTGTACCGGCTTACTTTCACCCCTGGGCCTAAACTTACTGAACAAATTAAAGATTCTAGTTGGACGGGTTCAGATGTAAAGGTACAAGATTTCATGATGACACCTTACAGTAATAGATGTAAATGAATAAGGAATTGTATATAGTCTTATCATCAGCATATGGACAGATTTTGGTGGTGAAGAGGAATCAGTGCAGTTTGGTGTGGATTGCACTTGTTAGAGGAGACAGCATTCAAACACTTTGTGGCTGTTTTCCTCCTGATCTCATCCACACATCCCACTGCTGAACAAGGACTCATGTATTGTGTTGACCATTTTCCCCTCATTAAAAACATTATTGCCGTATAGCTTTTTTCATCCAGACAGTTTAAAGATTATGTGTATATATATCTCAGTGCAGTTTCAATGTAATAAAACAACACTGAGAGATGAAACCCAGTGAGAAATCCTCTCATCTCTGTGACCAAATTTATTGTTGGAATCGACATCCAGCCATAAAACAGCTTGGGGATATCCCTGTGTTTGCTAGGTTGAACTGGGGTAACACACAAAAACACACAAACACACACATACTCCCACCCCCACCCTCCTTCCCGTGGTGGGTCAGGCCTGTGGACGCAGGCCGCCACACAGGCACCCAGCAGTGGTCCACACACTGCATCTTTATCCAGGCAGAGCAGGCAGCAGCCCAGCCCAGCCGCTCTGCTGATCAGAGGCGAAAAATATCCCCGCTCCACAGACACAGCTCTGTGCATTTACAGACTCACATTGTGTTGCACATAGCAACACATGCACATATTTTAGCATGGTAAGCTTTGCCAGCACAACCCGGGCCCTGTCTGTACACATGAGCTACGTGCTGCTTAAGTCTGAGTCAGGAAATAAGCGAGCACAAGAGAGAGCTCAGCATGTAAACACCAAGCTCTGATTGCTGCTGCTCACATGCTGCTGGGACATTATTTTAGAAATATGTGTAACAGTTACCATAAACAACATGTGTGTAGTCAGAATAAAATACTAAATGCGATGTGAATCACTATGCAGTACTATATGAGCCCTCCAGCTCAGGTAAGGTCAGTGTGGTAAAAAAAAAATCAATAGTGCAGTGTGTAAGTTATTTTAAATTAACATGTGCTTGCTTTCCACTCAAAATACTTGAAAGAGTTGAAAAGAGTTTAAAATGTCGCACAAAGATAAAAGTCTTTGCTTGGTAATGTTTTTCTAAGAGTCAAAGCTGAATCACTGATCCTATCACTGCATACCTATCAGAACATCAACAGTATAACATTTCTTGAATAACACCACAGAAGAGAAGCTCAATGCAAATGCAAATTGACTGCTTGGCTATTGTTATGAAGTAAAAGCCTATTTGATTTCTGCATTTTTTCCAGCTTAACTGAGTTTAAACTTTTCAAGGACAGCCTGAGGAGTCCAAGTGTGAGACACGACCAAACCGAAGGGAAGGAGAAGATGATTTATTATTCTCTCACCGAGTTCTGTTTGTTTGGATCCATTATGAGGGCAAAGCTAAGATGTACAGTAAGGGCTTTATCTGCCATTGTAATCCTGCTGGAAAAGCCCTACCTGGACAAGGGCCCCCTCTTTCCCTTTTCCTCTTGTTTTGCCCAGTCAGACTACACAGTTTTGATTAGGAAGTGGTGGCTCTTGAACTTACTGTTTTCTTCAGCAAGTCCCTTACGTAGCACCTGCCAGAGCCTCATTTTTGCAGTGTTTTGCATAGAAACCAGAGGCATCAGTGGGATCAGTATCAGGACCGGCCAGCTTTTCCTGTGCGGATACAATGCAGCAGGAAGTTCTGCTAATAGCCCCTCCACTCCGCCACCCGTCTCACACTATCATATGGCGATGAAAGATCCTGGAGTGTCAGTGGCTTTGCTGCTTCTCACAGTGTGCACAAAACCTCTCACTGACTATTTATCATTTGCCTGCAGCGTCTGTGAGACCGATCAATCTTCAGCTTAACCAATCACCATCCGCTCAGGCTTCCAAGCTCAGCTGTGTGTGTGTGTGTGTGTTCGGGGGGTGGGGGGGCATTTGGTTGCACTCAGATTCCTTGCAGAGGATTGTGAAAAGGAGATCCTGCCAAGAGGCCGTCAGTAAATACATTTGCAGACAGATTTGCTTCTGCATGACTTGCGTTTTCTGCCTTTTCAATGGTCATATAACTCAGCATCTGACAATGACCATTTTAAAGAGGTACTTTCCTGGAAGTCATAGACCACTACTGGGGCTTATATAGGACTCCAAAGTGAATTTAAGGAGCTACACACTGAGTGCTCTGTGTCCGGGGCCTCCTCTCTCCCTTCTCGTTGCCAAATTCAATTATTGGAAGTTGACGTCAGCGGGTGAGAAAGGGACCTTTTCTGCTGCAACACGAGTGTGCGATCAGCTGTGGCCAGTAGTGTACGTGCATGATCTCCCTGAGGAGCGAATGAAAAGGACAAGAGAGGAATAGAAGACAAGTTAGAGGGAAGGGGGGGGTAGAGGGGAGGGGGCAGAAACAACCTATTTATGGCTTAAACGATATCCTAGGGTCAGTTTCCATTTTTAAACTGAGACTTTTTTTTAAACACAGAAATTGTGGTACAACAGATTTCTTTTTATATCGCCGCTAACAGTGACTCGTTTATGCTGCCCTGACCAGACCAACCTGAGGCGCTGTGCTGTGTTGCTCGCTGCTACGCAACATTAATGACAACAATCATTTCCTTTTCTCCGGACCGCTTTAATGAAACCGAGGGTGTAAATAATAAAAAAAGGCCTCAGGCAGGTGCCCTGCTTTTCTTTTCTTTTTTCTTTTTTTTAATGTCCACTGCCTTTTTATGATCATTGTTGTATTGACTTTAGTAAATAGGCCAGTGATTATCACTGGTCAGTTCAATATTGTTGGTGATGATAACCTATCAAACTGCAAATGCATGAAGTCATCACAGGCTGTTCAGACTGCTCTGTGAATTTGGCAATGTGACGGTGTGATGCTTGATATCTGTGTGTGTGTGTTTAAGCAACAAAGAGATAGCGTGCACATGTGTGTGTATGCAAAAGGATCAATACGTCTGGTCTGAAACAGTTTCTTTGATATTCTGTATGTTTCGAATGAAAATCATTACAAAATCTATCACCCTAAAGATAAACACCATATTCGTAGATATTTAGATAAAGTAACCCTACAACTGTTCCACTAAAATCTAAATATCCCATGACAGATAATCTAAAGTAAAATTTTGGTGCAGACACTGACAATTCAATCAATTACATCTTTATCATCGTCTTTAAAGTTGATGCACAAATAAATCAGAATCCTCCCTCATCAAAGAAGCCGTCAAAAATCCCCCTTACTGGCCTGTGGCTGTGTAATCTATTTTATCTATTCTTTTATTTAACAAGAGAAGCCAGCGTTTTGTCTTTTCCCTGAATAAATGCACTCTCAAATTTTCCAAGTTGAGATGTAAATCAGAAGCTGTCTAATAAAAGCGTGATCACATGAGATTATCTGAGCAGACATGTGATGTCAGCTCTTTCTGAGCTGGTCCTCGACTGCAGACACATTTCTCATATCATCCTGCAAGGAAGAAAAGAAAAATAACCGTCCTTCTTGCTCATGTCTGTGTTACTCTTTCCCTATCTCTAGATGTTATTAATATGGCCACTTCACCCCAACACACCACCTTCAGCAAACCCGCTTTCATAATCTAAAGGAATCAGTTTCTGGCCTCTCACTTAAGTGAACCTGAAGCTGAGGGGGAAAAACCGTCAGTGAGTGAATCTTTTCATAATTTCATGAGTGGTGGTTCCCCATCACTCTGTGCCCCGCCATCTCACCTGGTGCTGTGCGCTCAGCCTCATGCTGTTGTTGAGCAGGCAGACCTGCTGAGCTGGTGTTAGCCTAATAACAGGTTTACACGTTTTCTGTCTTAACCACACTGCTTTAACTCAGCCGGACTCAGCACAAAGCTTCAGACATGACCAAGCTACAGCTTTAGGGCTACTTACTTTTGCACTTAGAGAAGCTGTGCAACATACTCTACCTAGTCCCAGCCGCAGACGTGACATAGAAAATAGCCACTTACAGTACAGTGCACAAGCACACACCTGCAGTTAAGGCTAAACTGTAGATAATGAAAGGTGAAACAGCCTGTTCAGGACAGCACCGTTTTTCTCATGTGTTCAGTGGAAATAGTGCAGGGAAACCACATTTTTTCACCTCCATCAGTTCCATATCTCTGATAAGTGCATGTGAAACTGCTCAGAGAGCTGATAGCGTGTGAGTTTGTACCTGCTGCACGCTTTCAGTCTGTCAGGAGGGAGCATTGCTGCAGACTGTATACGTATGTGCTATGTGGCCTATGCAAGCTGAGGTTTCTCTTGTGGCTTCACTTGATTCAAAGCAGCCCTGCATGTAGGTGGTGTTGCACTCTTCTGGGGATTTTTTTTTCATTTGATCAGTTGACATTTATGCAGCTATGAGCGCGTCAGCACCTCGGTCATTGTGCCAGCATCTGTCTGATGCTCCGTTCGCTAGTTCTCTGCAGGTACTTGGAGGAAAAGGAGAGGGTGATGTAGCGAACACTGTGGCCTTTCAGTAGTGCTGCCAGTGAGGGAGTTTAAACCAGCACAGTGTGTTCTTTACTGATCCATGCCCACTCTGTCACACACACACACACACACACACACACACACACACACACACACACACACACACACACACACACACACACACACACACACACACACACACACACACACACACACACACACACAACCCCTCTTTCTCTATGCCTTAAACGGCCTACACTCAAAACACATTTTGCACACACACACGCATGCACGCACACACACACACACATGCATTGCACACGCCACCCAGACACACATACTGTGGCCACTTGTTGAGTCATGACGTATCCAGTCATGTAATTGAATTTCAGCAGTCACACGACACAAGTGAACATTACTTTCATTTAATAGATATGGTGTGACATCAGGGATTAGAGCCTGTAGCTAAACATAAACTCTCTGGCAATGAAGGGTGAGGGGTGGTGGGGAGGGGGGGTTGTTGTTGAAGGAGAGGGGGGGGGGCAAAGCTAAATTTGCGGTGTCCACTTGGCTGACGATGCTGCGGCTTCGCATTCCATGCCTTTTTCTCTGCCTCACGACCGCCGTGTTTCCTGTGAGGCAGGAAGTCAGCTCTGTTTCCTGTCACTGTCCGCTTTCATGTGGTCACTTCCTCGTGTTTTGCCAGCGCCGCTCTGTTCTGTTGACTCAGAGAACGGAGGTGGTGCTCCTCGTGGTGGGCCCGGGCAGAGTAGAGAGAAGTCTCTCTCTCTCTCTCTCTGTCTTTATTATCTCTGGCTACATGAGCTTCACAGAAAACAGTAATGTCAGGTTACTGCCTGCTGTCACGCCACTTGTTATGATCACATTCCTCTGTGCAAAAAAAAAAGAAAAAAAAAGGTTTTCATTCACTTTAGCTATTCATTCATTGTAAACAACATCTAGTGTTGTTAGTGTGATTTTGAGTGCAGGCCACTCTGTCAAGAACTGTGAGTTGTTGCATTCTGGTTTTGTGTCATATTTTTATACAACACGAGATACGAGTGTCCTCCAGCAGCAGTTATCAGCAGAGTTCAGCGCTGTGAAATCGTAGGTTTTGTAACCTTGCTGAGGAATGTTGATTGTGATGACTGTTTTGGCTGGGAATCCTGCCTTTACTGTTTCCTAAGAGATACTAACAAGTTGGCTGTGATTACAATTGAACTTTGCACACGGTGATTAGCTGGAATGTTGAGATTCTCGTGTAGCGCAGCCAGAGATAAACTGTTTTCACGTACGGTGGCCGAATTCAACTTCATTTGTAAAAACTATACCATGCATGCATGCGTGTATGTGTCTTGCATAAGTGACTGTGTGTTCATCCCCTCACTCGTGTGTGTTTTCAAACCACAATATCATTGGCTGCAGCGGAGTGACCAACAAAATCAACACTACTGTACGTATACTGCACTGCTGCTGTTTGTCGTACTGCCATGCCTCTGAAAACATAAACTGGCACACACACACTCAACACACACACAGTGAGAGAGGCTTTTCCATCGGTCCTACCAGTCACCCTCAGCCACACTCCCCACACAGCACATTGAGTTCTGGTATTTCCCATCAGAACAGTTTTAATGACCCTTCTCTTGTACTCCCTTTCTTGCATCAAGACTTTTTGAATTTGAGCACCCGGAGTACTGACTGTTACGTAAGCCAAAATAGAAACCAGAGCGCCTAAAGTGAAGTTTGTCTCAGTCCTTTCTGTCATCAGAATGATATAGGGCTGTAACAGGACATCCCGGCGTCTGCGCTCACATTGCAGTCATTCCTTGTTGCAGCACAGCTGAAATTACCAGCACTCTTAGTGGTCATGGGAAAGAGAGGCTCATGACCAGACTTTACTCCTCGCCTTTTGTCATAGCTACCGATGTGCAGTAAGGAGTAGTAGGGTTGGGAAGTGTGGGGTGGGAGATGGAGGGCGTTGTGGGTTGGGGGGGGGGGGGGGGGGGGGCATTTGCTAGGGTAATCAGGGAAGGACGGTCACGTCCCTCAGATCATGCAAACTAGACTGAGATTATTGGCTGAGACAGTCGGGTCATTTGACCAAGAGGTAATTTTGTTCATTTGTTAAGGGCCCAGTGTTCAGTAGGGTCCTCACGTGCCCTGGAGCCTGAGGTCCTCCAGCGAGGAGAGGAAACACATGCAGGGAAGAAAAAGCAGATACAGAGAGAGGTAGAAGGAGAAGAAGAAAAAAAGATACTTACGAAATGATAGACATAAAAACTAAGTCGGCCTGTGTGGCTGCAGTGGAAGGTCATTTAGATTAGTAAATTCGTCCCTCAGCTGATTGTCATAAACTGACACTGTTGTCGATTCATGGAAAGGGCATTCACCAGTTTAACATAGGGAAGTCAATGACCTGTTAAAAAACAGCAGTGTAACAATCAGGTCAGGAGGGAGGTTCTTAAAGTTTGACAAAATCACCCCGATGATGTCAAAGGGACATCATCAGGGTTATCCCCAGTTCAGCTCAACAAATGTGGTTCTAATGGAAGACAATGTCAAGTTGCATTATGGAAAATGTATTCAGTTCGCCCCCTAAAAGGTCAGAGTCTTTACATTTCAGCTTCTTATGGCTTTAGTTTTGAAATCCCCTTCCCTCCAAACCAACTTTTGAAATTCAAGAATTAGCTCATTTCCTCTGTTTTATATCATTGTAATTCATTTCTGGATCGTTGGGCAAAACAAGCCATTTGAAGACATCGCCGTGAGCAATGGAAAATTTCAGAGACTAAACAAACCATTGAAGTACTTAGGTGGGAAATTAATCGACAATGAAAATAATTGTGTTGTTGGTTGGAGTTGGGAGAGATTTCAGAGTGGAGATGTTAGAGATGAGGAGAAGCAGAGGTGAAGGCAGAGCAGAGGGCAGACTGTGAACCAGATGTGAAGCAGTGACTCACAGCAGGAACGGGCTTGATGACGTTAGCCACTATGCACGCTAAGCTCTGCATGTGTGTGTGTGTGTGTGTGTGTATGTGTGTGTGTGCCGGGAGTTCCAGCCTTTTTTTTTCCAAAACAACAAGCTTTACGCATGCACAGTAATGTCTGGCCAAGGCTCATTACTTCATGTTATGGTGCGGACACAAAACAAGCCAAGCCATCAGAGCACAGAGTGTAAATCACCCTCTGATTGTAGATGGTCACTTGTTTGGTCCGTCCGAAAAAGTTCTAACAGGCTGAAAAAGCAGATGAGCCCTGAAATGCTGCGTCCCGGCACAGTAGCAGTCCTACAGTTAAGCAGGACAGAAACAGTGTCTCGCTTTCTGCGGTTTGCTCAGCAGACATTTAGCCCAATATTCTCGCTGTTTTGTTTGCCATGTTTTAATGATGCTTCATTAGCTTCTTGACAAAAATGAGTTTTTCCACCTGGATGTGTCACCAAGCGACGTTAGAGTGCAGAATTAATGTGTCTGTAAGGAGGAAAGATTAGTCTGTTTCCTCCCTTTGATTCTGTGCTGGTTTAGACAAGACACGTAGTCAGGTGGAATGTGAGTGTTGGTACAATGGTGTTTTACAATGGGCCCCTCTGTTTTTGTAAAGGAAATAAAGGCCCACTTGTACAGTATGTTTGGAGATAAGAGTGTCTGCAGTTTAATCCCTGCTCTGTTCAGGATGTATTGCTCATGGAGTAAACTTATTGTCACCTATTGTGCGTGTGTGTTTGTGCACATGTGTTCCTTTGAATAGCTAATGGCATTAGATTGTTGAGTGAACTTAAAATCTCCCCTTTCTCCTGTGTTAGTCAGCTGTCAAGCCCGGTGTGTGTTTTCTAAAAGAGAGCCACCTGTACAGGGGGATTTGCACTTTGTTGCTGGAGCAGATCTGAGGTGTTCAGGGAAAAGGGCAAGTACAAATCTCTCCCAATTGTCAGATCCTCACCCATCGTTCCTCTTTCTCTCCCCCCCACCCCCTCTTCTTCAGAACTCCATCAGACACAACCTGTCGCTGCACAGCCGCTTTATCCGCGTCCAGAATGAGGGGACGGGCAAGAGCTCGTGGTGGATGTTAAACCCAGAGGGTGGGAAAAGCGGCAAGTCCCCGCGACGCAGGGCGGCCTCCATGGACAACAACAGCAAGTTCACCAAGAGCAGAGGGAGAGCAGCTAAGAAAAAGGTAAACAAATAAAAGTAATTTGTCCTTGTGTGATTTAACTTCATCTCCACTTTCTCTCCACTTGTGTTTTCAAATGAGAGCATTTACAAACAGGTGTGGAATGGGTGTCCCAGGGTCATTTTGGTCTTTTTGTAAATGTTAATATTCACTCACTGTAAAAGAGCAGGTTATATATTTTGCTAACTTAATACAATTAACTTACTAGACTGTTAAAACGATTCTTTGTGTTTGGGAATCAAATCAACACTGATGATGAGTTATATCTTTTAACCCTCTTGTAAACATCTTCTGAACAGCCCTTCCCACAATCATATTATGGAACAGTTATTTGACATGCCTATTTTGGAATTTGGTTTTCTTAGTGTCTGCCAGTCCTGTGCTTTTTTCCCCCAGTAAATTCAGCCTAAAGCATGTGTTACACTGTCTCCCCACAGCTGTCCCTGCAGGGCGGCCCTGACGGAGGTGCAGACAGCCCCGGCTCCTACTCCAAGTGGCCTGGCAGTCCCAACTCCCACAGCAACGATGACTTTGATGCGTGGAGCAGCTTCAGGCCTCGGACCAGCTCCAATGCGAGCACTCTGAGCGGCCGCCTCTCTCCCTTCATGCCTGAGGATGATCTCGGAGAGGCAGATGTGCATATGGGCTACCCAGGAGCCCCTGGGGCCAAAATGACAGCCACGCTGCCCAGCCTCACAGAGATGACGGGCTCTCTGGGACACAGTTCTGAGAATGTTATGGAGAACCTTCTGGACAACCTGAACTTGCTCTCACCCAACAATTCTCAAGTCGGAGGCGGGGCAACAACCCCAGGCTCCTCCCAGTCCTCCCCATCTCCCATGATGCAGCCGAGCCCCGGGTACCCCACTTACAGCTCCCCCAGTATGGTCACGCAGCCTCAGCAGGAGTATCGCAAGTGTGTGTATGGTCAAGCAGGAATGAACACCCTGTCATCCATGCCGCTGCAGACACTGCCAGAGAGTAAGCCCGGCTTTGGGCCCAGCATGGGCCCGTACAGCTGCCCAGCGGGGCTCCTGAAGGAACTGCTGACGTCTGATACAGACCAGCACGGCGAGCTCATGCCGTCGGTGGACACTGTGGTGTCTCAGTCCAGTGGAGGCTGCATGCTGCCACCTTACAACAGCAGTCAGCATGCAGCCAAACTCATGGCAGGAGGAAACGGTCACCTGCACAGTCTCTCTCACACTCACCCCCACAATGTGCACAGCCAAGCCCCGGCTACGTCACCCGCCATGAATGGCCGCTTGCTCATGTCCCTGAGCCACGGTGGGGGCTCCATACGTTTGCCTACAGCCAAAAGCCCTATGCAGATGCCTTACGGCCTCTCCGGCCACCTCAGCGGAGGAGGCATGCCCGCCGGCTTCTGCCCAGTCAACACCAATGGATACGGTCGACCCAGCCTGGCACCACCCTCACACCCAGAGAAGCTGCCAAGCGACTTGGACGACATGTCCATCGAGAAGTTTGAGTTTGACATGGAGACGGTCCTCCATGACACTCTGATGGACGGGGACTCACTGGACTTCAACTTTGAGCCAATGGTGACCCAACAAGGTTTCCCCCATGGTGTGAAGACCACCACACACAGCTGGGTGTCAGGGTAGAAACTGTAGTACGACAAAAAATAATTAAATAAAAAGGCCTGTTCATCTGACCTGTCGCTGTTGCTGTCTGGCAGAAGACAGAATCTGAACTCATCTAAGACAAACAAAAATGTATCATGGGAGGTTTAATCCTTATTCCAACATCACCTGAGATGTCCTCGGACATTTGTGTCTCACAAATACTTCAGCAGACTGAGACTGGTCACAATCTGCTGAGGACGCAGCGCCATTAGAGCCCCCAAACTGAAGAAGATGAAATCAGATTATTTTTGAAATCTCACATATTCTGTACAAACTAAGTGCCAAACATTTTTTGCCTTAACGTAAGAGCCAAACTGAAACACACCTCCTCTGGTTTACTCACCAAGGTTAGAAATACTATTCAGCGGTTTTGTCTGCGAGTGACACTGCCAACTCCATCTCATCATCAGCAGCACAATCTGTACCAGTGCACAAACACATACCATGCTGTTTACTGTGTCTGCACAATCAAACTTTTTGTATGTACAGTGTAGGGATAATTGATTACCACTACGGACAAATTATGAAGGTAATCTAGCTCATGGGTTCATGGACTGACATGATGTAAAGTGAGAGACTTCTCAAGGGATCCTCGGATGATGTTACATAATAACTCACTTTGTTATTGCCTGAATGTACATAATGTCGTCATACGCCTTGTAAAATCAGGTCTTGTAGTGTGTTTTGTAAGACTGTAAATAGTGTTTACAGCATGGAAGCAAAAATTAAGGCAGCAGAAATGAGCTCACAGAGAAAACTGGATCAGATTCTTTCAAACGCACGTCGAGTGGACAGATCTGTGCTTTGAGAATCCTTCTCAATCAGGCTGTAAAATGGTAATACACTCTCTGATTTCTTGTACATACATTACAAATGTATATTAAAATTATGTAGTAGGTGTTTACTAGATTTAGTATATATTTGAGACCTAAATTATTTGTGGATTAATATAGATTATGCTGGTGCATAACCTGCGCTCAGACATCAGAATTGATCTGAGTCGTCCGTCACTCTGAACCTTAATACCACAGGGGCCTATTTATTGTGCCTAACAGAGTAGACTGCAGGCTTGAAGGGTTTTATATTGTAAATATCTACGGTCCAGAAGATACTCAAATCCAGCAGTCTTAAAGAGAAGTACAGTGAATTCTTTATTTTCCGCTCCCCGATTTCACAAGAAGAAGCAAGGTCGTTCCTGTTGGCTGTGGCCTGTAAGGAGGTGGAGGCAGGTTGGATAACAGATATTCTCGGTACTGTTGCTGCTCGCACACCAAGACTGAGTCCAAAACCTGTCATTGATGTCACTGTGAGTAACCAGCCTGTCCCCTTTTCAGTTTTAGAACGTTTACTTCTTAGTATCAAAATATCACGTGACTGATATGAATAAGTACAGTGAGATTCCTCTGAGCTTTACTGCTTTTAATGAGACTCCACCTTCAGTCTGCCCCTCCTACCTCTACTTGTCTCTATGTCTTTTAAAACATTTGATATAATGGTAACACGTAATAGCTCGATAGCTCCAGTCTTTTACTTTTTTAATGACACGTTTATTTTATTTTATTTTTTTATTCTTTTTAAGTTTTCCCTGAAAAGTGCTATTAAGTGTTAAGTATCCTATCTAGCTTGTGTATTTGCATTTTCCAACTTTTCCCACTTATTGCTGTACTAACAACGAGCTTGTCAGCCTGTAGTGTACAAGATTGTGGCGAACTTTGTGAAGATGGTGTGTGTAAACATGACTGCTTCTCATGAAGTCGACTGGTTCGGAGGCTAAAAGACCAAGTGGCTTGGAGATAACAAACTAAAACTGAAAAAACTGCCAATTTGATGTTAACATTTATTGATTGATTTATACAGAAACCACACATACCAGTCCGTGTGTCTGATCGTGTGTTGTCGATTACTTGGAGTATGCAGGTTTTTTACTAATGAGTTCACCTCCAACCACAGGAGGAAAGCTTGGCTGAAATGAAAGCCTGCATACTCCACCAGCTGGTAATGACACAAGATCTGACACTGCTGAAAGATTTTTAAGAAAGCCATGGAGGTTTAAGAAGAGTAAAATTAAATTCTTAACATTTCAAAAGGCTCTGCAGAGGAGCCGTTAAAGAAGCTGCTGTTTGGCTTTGGTGCCAGGTGTTGCCTTTTCTTACCCAAACATGCCATAATGTACTATAGCCAAATTTGCCTTTGAAGTTAAAGTGATATATTTAGCATTTTTATCATGTGATATGTTAAGAATTATATATATTTGTGCCGGTCACTCAAGTCAGGATAAACTGTAATGAATCCATGTAGTCAGTGTCACAGGGTTCACTCTAAAAGTAAAAGAGCTGTACTAAGTAAATTATATCTCTACATTTTTAAATGATTGAATCTATGCATTGTATTCCTTAATTTTATGTTGCTATTGTTATATTTTCATTTTTTTTCTTTTTGAACTTATGACAGAGATATTTTATTGTAACATAGCGCTGTGAGATATTATGGTGTTGTTGTTGTCAAAACTCTATGTTCCAGATAGTTATATGGGGGAAAAAATGAAGTTTATTTAGAAAATACAGTGCAGTGATTGATATGCTAAGCTTTTGTAAACTGACAATGTTGTATTTCTTGTATTTAGCTACAGTTTTTAGAAAACAGCATCAAAAAGCAAATTACTTAAAAAAAAGAAATGCTAAGATATACTTCATTTTTAAAATGAAAAACAGAATATGTAGTCTGTCAGAGAAGTCCCGCTCAAAAGGCAGATTCTGGACCAATTTTTTTGTAATTTTATGAATAGAAAGATATTGCACTTTTACTTACATTTTTTTTAACAAAGTGCTCCTCATATCAAGAGGAAGAGTTCCCAATACATATTTTAAAATGAAAATCTGTTACATTTAACTTATACAGGTATACAGGAATAAATTGGAATTGTGATGTGTGATTTGCAATCAATTAGAATATGTAACTTGTTCAATATTAATGTATTAAGACCTGAATAAATGTACTTCTGTGTTAAAGACGTGTCTGATCTGTCATTCAACAATGGGAAAGATCCAGGGGAAGTGGATATAGACACTGATATATTGGTTTGGTAAAAATGGTTTGTTTTTGGTGAAAATGCAGGTGCATACTTAATCTGTTCTTGTTATATGCATAAAAATCTGAATGATAACACAGTGGGTAAGGATAAGAAACTAATAAGAAACTACTGTCACACATGCACATCTCCAGTCTTAACACTCAAATCCCTGGTTACTGTGGTGTAAATCAAGCAAGTGAAGAAGAGTTTGATTATAATTACACAAGTTTTCATCCGTCTCTCCTTAGTTTTTTGTAGATTTACCAAAAAGTACTGAAGCAATATTTTTGTTTTGTTTTGTTTTTTATGTTTTATCGCTACTTTCATGGAACCTTAGTCAAAGCAAGTCTCAAGTCCTCAAAACCTTGACGCTGGTATGATTTGGGTCAGGTCATGTGACTCTGGATAGTGGTAAGCTAGATGGACAGCTTGACATTAAAAATACCTAAACTCAATGATTTCCTTAATCACTAGATAGGCCTATGCAAACATGATGATAAAGAAAGCAGAGGGTAATTTGGCTAGCTCAATAAGCTAACATGTTGGTGACCACTCTTTCCTGACAATATGGCTACTAACAAGAGCACTGGGCTTCATATTTTTGGCTACTGATTAATAAGTGACTCCTGACTCCACAGCAGTCGGTTGCTGATTTATAGTTACACACATATTACATGTGACTTCTTAAGCCCTGAGCATGACACCCAAAATACCTAAACTGCCTGTCTTGGCAGGGAATGATTAGCAGGTTATCTGGCCAGGGGTCACATTTTTGTCCCAAGTAATAGAACAACTGACATATGCTGTGTCTGCTGTAGTAAGACCTGACACAATGTAGCATTTTGTAATAGAAAAATGAACAAACCCAGAGCTAGATGGCAAAACCCATTATAACCCATAATCATCTAACCTGAGAGTAAAAGTATATGCAGAGTAAAATAAGTACATTTTCTTCCTTCAACTTCTATTCAGTCTCTATGCTTCTAAACTGGAAAGTACACAGTCACAGGAGGATAAAGGATCTCAGTACAGGAGATTTAAGCCATGTGCAGAGCGTTGTTTTATAAAAGACTGAAAATTCTCTGCTCATGTGCTGTACTCCCAGTTCTGGCGTCTCATTTCTTCCCTATAATGATTCCTCCTGGCTTTTCCTTACAGCCACATTCCGCACCATGCACCCCCTACCACTGAACCCAGTCACCCCAGACAGCAAACTGCACCACCTCTCTGGACCCCACTGTCTTTGACTTTGACTTGTAAGTAAAAGATAACCTTTAACTAGACAAGCCACTGGGGACTTGTCTCATAAAGGGCTCTGGCTAAGAAAGGTTCTTAGGAAATTGCTGTTAAGACTCGTTCCAGTGTTCAGCTCTTTTTCGAAACCATTTTTTCACCGTCGTTCTTGCAGGGCTGCATATCACATTGAGGATGATTTCTGTGAAATGACTTTAAGCATGTAGTTACTGCTCAGTTAAAATGAATCCCATCACAGAGACACAACAAACCCACGTAATGTATAACAGTCAGCTTAGCCAGCAGCATGCTGAAGAGACTTTAGAAGACTCAACTCAACAGCACAATTTATGTTTCTGCTCCCCCCGTGAAATCTGAGTGTTTGCATTTCTTTACAGTGCACAGCAATGTGGGCCAAGGTTTTGGTGTCAGAGTGAAGAGGGGGGGGGGGGGGGCTTGTGAGCATATAGCTCAGGAATGTGGGCGTGGACTCCTGCCAAAGGCATATGCGATCCTTATGTTCCCCTGGGTGCAAGAAGGCAAAACGCGGTTAGACAGTTGGGTCCATGTCAGGACACAGATGCAGTGTGAGGACACAGGGAGAGGTCGTTGAGTTCATACTCTTTGCTACATTTGTATTTGCTCTTTTTTAGAACAAACTGGCTCTTTTCAGATTGTTTTCTTGAGCCCCTAATTTGAAAAGAAGACAATGGGTTAATGAAAATACAAAAGGCAAATGGCAAAAGGAAAAAAAACAAAAACAAACAACCTTAAATCTAAATTCTTGTCATTCCTCTGGTGCAGTAGAGTCAATATTTGCAAACACAAAAGGCTTAGCAGAAGAAAAATGTGGCCAATTGTGGATTCTGCTATCAAAGACACTTCCTGGTACCTGGTCTATTAGAACATACTAGACACAGCAGAACACCTGAATATAAAAACTATTTTAATGCCTTCAAGTGGTTTATAAACAATCAAAGTAGAAGTGTTTAAGAGAAATAACAGTTGTAGCCAAATAACAAAAGGGTTTAGTATTCACCGATTCAAAAAAAAAAAATCTGTAGAAAAACATATCTATTCTAGTGGGGTATCATCTTATCGCTGCATAGAGCAAGGACCATAATGTAATAGATATCTTTGAATTTTTACTCTTTTAAACATTTCAAAAGAATTGATCTGTAAAGCATTTTAAAATGTAAATAGGAGAACCAAACTCACATTTTCTGACTTATCTACTTAGTGTACTTTATCACTCTTACCTTTCCCAGCTATCAGGCAAGCCTGAACACGTATGGTTGTGTGTGTGTTGAAGGTGTGTCTCCAAGGGCTCTGGAGGTGACACAAATGAGTCTCAGAGAGACTTTGGGCCTGAAGACACCAAGCAGTGGGGCCTGTAACTAGTGAAGTGCCAACGTGGACGACAGAACCCATGGGTGGTCACCAGCCTCACCTGAGCCTTCCTGCTGCACACCCTGCACTATACATTTTTGTTTCAACGTCATGCTATAGCAATGTTTTTATCTGCTTGTTTGACCCATATTCTTTATCTTGTTTGATGGAAAAAATATTCCCTGTAATACCATCCTTTAAAAAGAAAAGTCTTGACTGCATTACACAATAACGAAGATTTATTTCAGGACTGCTCAGTCATCAAAAAGATTTATTTCAGGACTGCTCAGTCATCAAATTGTGTTGCTGGCTCGAAGAGACTATTATCAAGTAACACTGGATTCCAAAAACAAGTTATCTAGTTTAGTTTGTGCCCAAATGTGGAGTGTCCCATGCTCACATCTAAAGTAACTATTCAGTCAACCCAAATACCCTCCTTTGGCGAGTCCATAAGTGGACCAAAGGTCCTCCTGAAAAGTGACCTTAGTGTAAATGCCCCTCTTGTTGACCTCAGTGCTCCTCAGCCAGGCCCATGTGTTCTTCTGGTTGGCATGACTGGCCCAAGAGCTGCCCCTTTGATTATTGACCCCTGTAGTTGGCAAGTGACCCTCTGATTGGCTGCAGAAGGTGTACTTTTGGTTGCCCCGCAGTTTGCCCATGTGCCTCTTTATTTGGCCTACATACCCCTGTTAGTGGCTTATGTGGCCCTCTGGTTGGCCTGAATACTTCTGCTGGTTGACCTTAACCTGGCTCTGGTCGGCATGAGGGCCCTTCTGTGACAAGTGCCCTTGGATCACTTGATTGCTCTAAGTGATGCTTCTGGTTAGTGTGAGGGCCCCTCAGGTCACCCTAAGTGCTTCTGTGGTCGACTCAAGTGCTAATCTAATGTGACCTTCGGGCTAAATGAATCAAAAAAAAAAAAAAAAAAACTAAACATAAACCATAGAGCCATGTTTTTCCTGCCCTGACCCATAGACAGCCTGGATGCTACTGCTCAGTTATGCTCCACTGAACTGCATCACATCACACTGTACCAAAGCAACTCCGCTTCGGGGCCAACAAACGTCATTCTGAAATGCTGCACTTCAGAAGTGGGGGGGGGGGGGGGGGGGGGGGGGGGGTTAGAGAGAAAGATGTAGAGACACAGAGAGAGTTAAAGAGAAACAGATGTAGCTCAACTGTTGTGTAAGTTGAGAGGAGGCAGCCCAGCTTCGGGTGGGGGTGGGGGGTGATTTGTGTCCTGACTTGACCTCTCCAGCAGCACTGATAAGACACCCGACAGGCATGACACACACACACACACACACACACACACTGATGCGATTCTCTCTCTCTTCCCCTCGCTGTTTTATCTTGACTGTCTCTGGCCGTGCTGCTGACCATCACTGCTCCTCGCTTTGTAATTTATGCATTGCTGGAACCGATTAGCCCCATATGACTTTAGCCTAGGTTAGTTACATTCCACATCACTCTTTGCTTTTTGCAGCCTTTGTGCTGTCACATCTTCTTGCTCCCGGAGCCCTTGTTAACCGCCTCTGACATTATTTAAGTATCCATCATTGCAGCATCAGATATCTATTACCCATGAGCTGCATTTATGTCATGTGAAGTGAGCAGTCTAGGGAAATGGAGCCAGACAGAGCAGAGTCTGTGTGTAAGGATTTTGTCAAAGAATAAAAGGGTGTCAAAGCTGGGTTCGTTAAAAGCATTTTCTGTCACACTGTCAGACCCTCTGGTGCTGGGAGGAGACGACTAGTGAAAATTCTGGTATTTGGGTATTTCAAGTATTTAAATAAACTGGTTTAAACACAGGTTTACTTCTGAAGCTTCATGAATTGAACTTGACAGCCCGATAATATCTTGTGACCAACTCGGGGATGTTCACAAACAATTTTCCCTGCTATACTGCAAGCGACGGTTACTACAGTCTGCCTTTGTGTTGCTCAAAGCTGTTACTACATGCAATGGGAGTCTATTTATGGTCGTTCACTCAGCCTAGCAATAGCTCGCCCACAGCCATATTCCATGATTTATATGAAAAATGCCCCCTCTCCACCCAGCTTGGGTTTGTGGTTAGCTGTGACTGGCACGCGACTCATGGTATTTCCTCCAGAATGATAGTAAGAGAGTCACACACCGGCACTCTCCAGCATAAACAAAGTCTTCTTGAATGGCTCACAGGATGTAAACACTGAATAGGACAAAGAGAAAGAGAAGGAAAAGAGAAAAAGGTACAAAAGAAAAAGTACAGTGTGGACACAGTGAAACACCAACAGAAAGAAGAAAGAAAGAGGTGAGGCAGTTTTATTTGTCTCGCACCTTTCAGACACAGAGGCAATCGCTTAATAATTGTACGTTATTCCAATGATTCACTAATGCAGCCAACTAAGTGGAAAGATCCCTCATTCCTTTACCCTCACTGTTTAAATCTGCTGTTTCTTCTCACAAGAACTACAGCCTGCGGTCTGCCCTACGAGAGAAACAAGAGAAAAACATCTCACACACATCGACCCAGCAGTGAATTCATAATCTCTCTGAACGGACTGCACTACTAGAGAACACCAGGATGCTGTTACTGTACTTTGCTTGGTTGTGGTACAGTACATTTTCTGGGTTTGGAACAAAAGTGCTCATTTGCAGGTTTATGTCCTAGCTTAATACCCATAAGCCCACAAAGATTTTCTGCTCTTTTTTGTGGAAGGAGCTGCCCCAGGATATATTTTATTACTAACAACTATGGGGTTGTGGTTCTCTGGTTTTCCATTGAGAGAGTTATTCATCTTAAAATGCTGAATGGCCAATTTAGCTTCTGAGAAGGAGACTTCTTTTGTGTTTGTTGTTATTGAAATGTCAGATTTATGTAGTGAGGGGTTTTCCCTCAGTTCTACCTGTGCAACAAATGGACAGACATACACATTCAAACCTGTTTGGCCCCATGGTTGCCATGAGTTTTAAAGTGTCACTCATCAATGCAAGAGAAAGGGAGAAAGGTAACCTGCAGCAGCAGTGGGTCATTCAGCAGGTGATGAAATTATTCAGTAGTGAATCAGATTCTGTGTCCCCTCTCCTCATGTGTGTCATAAGGTGTTTCACGCTTGTTTATGTTTGGTGCAGGAACATATCGGTTACCTGAGCCCCGGCCTAGTAATCTGCATCCAGGGCATGCGTGGGGGCGAGAATCAAGTATCAACAGGACATTGGAAAACAACACCATCAACAACACTCGGTGCAGCTGACAAACACTGGCCACGGATCCTAACAAAGCAGCATGTGTGTTTGGAGAAGTCTGGCACTGAGTTGTAGGTGGAGGCAGTCTGTCACTGATCCAACCGCAGGAGCTGTCCCGCCGCTGCTGCGGTCAAAGATTCGTCTCCTGATAATAGAGTCAACAAGAACATCATTGTCTGGTTTTCAGGATGGAAGCGAGTGATGTCTCTTACACCTCTGGGCTCTTCCTCTAGTGTCATTATGAATCTTTTTTTTTTCCCAATTACGTATCTGGAATTCAACTTGTGATTTTATCAATGAGAACAATATTCCAATGGGCCTGTTTTTTAGGCAGTGGACAGAGAATTTCGTAGCATTGTGAGTGTTTGCTCTTTGGCTGATTTCTTCATCTGCACATAGCTGAGAAGCAGAAGTGAAACAAAATCAACCAGTTATACACCCAGCAGAGAACAAAGCAAGGGAAATGGCAACCAAAACCCTCTTATTGAAATTTATAGCATAGATTGTTTTTTCATCTTTTAAACAACCAATTGTTTAGTTTTTTCCCTGGCTTTGTTGTGGTAAACACTTTTATTTCAAGTTATCAATTATTGGAGCTCAAATGCTGACTGTGTAACCTCCCCTCACTTCTTTCATCCTCGTAATTTTGAAGCTTTCACGTGGATAAAGAGGCCATAAACTTTGTTTATGTTTTGTTATAGACATAAGCAGTGAAACAAAATGTCCTCAGTTAGATTAAAAATGCTCCAAAACAAAAATGTTTACAACCACAAGATGTATGAATATATGTGTTTTAGACTTATTTGATCTGATGTTTGGTCTTTGACTATTCTCTGATTCACTCATTGTCAAACACTAAAATATCAATTTGATACATTCTAATAATGACCTTTGAAATGTTGTACCTTTCTGCTGTTCTACTACAGGATTAATCCAATCCTGTGTAGGAGGTGGGGGTGCATGGGTAGTAGAGTAGGGGGGCAACACTTTGAAATCATTAACTGTGAGCAGGACAATAAAACTGAGATTAAAAAGCCAAAGAGCACTTTGGAAATAGTCCAGTTTCTTTTTGTTTTCAGTCTAAACTTGGGAATGACCCAGAGACCCTTGGCCAAGAACCACACTGTGCACTTCATAGGGGATTAAATGGTCCAGGATTGGATAAACTCCAAATTTTTTCTCTATATAACGCATGTGTTGTGGTATCGACTGGGTAGTCCCCTTTAGCTAAGGGACAAAAAAAAATCCCTCTTCTATTGTTCCTAATAATGTTATGGAGTTAGCACTCTGTGGCTTTTCAAATGTGTGTTTTCTGAGCGATTTGGTTATTGACTTAGAGAGTTCAGGGAGGAGCTCATGTCAATAAGCCAGCCTGCCCCATGCTGGCTGCACCATATGGAGAGGTCTGGTTGTAATTCGTGGGACAGGCCAGGGCGTAGTGCCAGGGAATTAGAGAGGCGGGCGGCAGGAGACATTTTAATTTGTGCTGCCATGTGCAAAGGCATGCACCTCCAGCCTGGGTCGGTTCCTGTGATTAGACGGGCTAGCATATTCTTAGAAGAAGGGAGGAGCAGGAAAACATGGGGAAATAAAGCAAGACCCAGGAAATGCTATTGATTGTTTGACATGACATGGACGGTGTTAATACAATCCTGTGATGACGGAATATTGTGGTATTGTCTTTGAGCAACATCCATACTAAAATCAGTGATCCAACTGATTTAAAGCTCCACATGCCAAAGATTTACATGAACAAAAAAATAAAATTTGGATTCTCCAGCAGCACCAAGCTGTTTTTTGGCAAATATAGGCTACTGCTACTGATAAACCAACCAGCACCAAACCACCCATAGCTAGTTAGCAACTAGCCAGTGGAGGTAAGTAGACCATTAGTATTCATAGGGACAGATGTGGTGACCAAGAAAAGAGGTACTGTAAAAAGGATTTTGTCAGGGTGGACCAAAAATGGCTCCAAACAAATGATACCCTGTCTGCCGGATGCTTGAATAGGCAACTGTCTGTGGACTCATTCACCTTTCAGTGGAGAGTATGTTATGTATGTTATGTTCAATGGTCACTGTGTTCACTCTGTTTTTGGTCCTCACCAAGTCCACAGTGATATCTGTAACTCACATCTTAATGAATATTTTTAGTTAATTGGTAACAAGTCTGACTGCATCACACTAACATGATTTCATTAATTTGTTCCCATTGTATAAATAATATAGATCCTATTTCTTGTGAGGGTGATAACTAGCCTAGTTGTCACTTCTTTGGAGTTTTGCACCTGTGTAACTGATGTAACAAAATTCCCCATTGAAATAAAGCCAGTGTGGACTGAAACAATATCTCTTTTCCCACATGTTGCTCATTCTGTAAAACATAAAACTCACTCTGCATCCTGCAGGAAATATTCATCCTGAGACAAAGGGATCTTTTCACAGGTGTTTATAATACTGTCAAAAGCATTGAATGGTAGACTAATCATTAGAATAGGAATATACATTGTAGGAAATGTATATAAAACACACACAATTGTATGAGACCTGATTTATTCACTTTTTTTTACCCCCACAAAGTTTGTTTATTTCAATGAAATAACAGGACGGAATAAACATGATGGATACAGGTTTGTTTCAATGTTAATTTATTAACTTCAGTTCAATTACAGAACAGAATAAATATGATGGATGCAGGTCTGTTTGAATGTTAATTCAGTATTTTGGTCATTTTATTTAAAATGGGAAGCAGGTGCAGTATAATTGTCATGTAATAGTGTCACATTAACATCTGTGTCTCTGATTATCTCATCACCACAAGTTAGCTGGTATAATTCTGGATGGATTTGGTCCAGTGGGATGCCCTGCTACCTCTTCTGGCTCTGGCAGTGAGGGAACATCTTCACATCTCCACGGTGACAGATTCCCATGAAAGGAGATGAGCAGTACACGCAAAAGCCACTGACGATGAAGAGCTTTGTTCTGAAATGAAATCTCCAGGATCAAGAGATAAAACACTCATTTGAATCAGAAATCGTCCAAATGTATCCAAATCAAGAATGCTGATGCAGAAAATGTTGGATGTGTTTCCTCTCCACCAAAAGAGAGATATACTGTAGGCTTTATTTTGTGGAAGAATGAACTGAGTTACAGCTCTGGTAAGCCCTCACTTTGCTCGGAGCTGTGATTTATGCTCAGTAATTCTGTGTTGCAACTTAGAGCCGATCTAACTCACCAGAGACTTGTCAGGTGTAGGGGTGTGATCGTTCGAGTTTCCTAGACAATGGGATTATGGGATATGGACTGTGAGATAGGCAGCCTGGGTATAGCGGACGACCTCCCTCTCATTAGTGAGCCAGGGAAAGGATGGCAATTATCACTGTAACTCTCAGAGGAAACCAACTCTACAGAGATTTGTTAGGAGTATGTTACACTGTACGTAAAGGTGAGACCTCATCCTTATAAGAGAGATTGCTTTATGTGCTCTGCTAACTATACATTAACTCTGGACAACTAGACTGACTTTTTAGTTATAATTCACCAGCTAAGGATTGATTAAACCGTAGAGCAGCTAAGTTTCAGTTGGGAATGAACATATTATTATAGTCATAGTCATAGTCTTGACCAATTAACTGGGTTAACTGCTGAGATGTGGTGATGTGACAGGCAGGCCATGGGTCTACAGATAGCAACAACCCATAGCAACCAAACAACTTTGAAACAAGCCCTCAGGCTGATAATATCAACAGTGGTTTAACAGTGACCTACTGAACTTATGATCGGGTGTACATAATGTTTTACAATGCAGCAGGTAAAATAACATTTCATTTTTGGTTTCAGTTCAAGCAAATGGCCTAGTTAATTGGTTATAACTGTCTAACCACTGCTGTTGCCCTGTTGAACTCTGCTGTAATGCTTGTTTGGTTCTGTCATTGATGCAACATTGTGCAGTAAGTGGGCTCAGCAGTAGGGCTGAAAGGCCCTTTTAAGAACATTTATCTTCAGCTAAAGCAAAGATTCAATTAAATTCAAAAACAGATGGGTTATCGCTGAATGAAAAGTTTGTTTGGCTTTTGATCAAAACCACTAGGAATAATTATGAATAATTATTAAATAATCTCTTAATGGCAATTTACCATATGAGTGCTTTGCTCATGGGCAAATCATAAACCTGTGTTAGTGTTACGCAGGATGAAAAATGTGTGCCCGTGTGTGTATGTTCATGAGAATAAGAAAGGCTGTGCATGCATGTGTGTAAGTGTTGTGGGAGAGCCGATTCAGTGTTGCTAATGACTGCCTTCCCATGAGCTTAATCAAAGATTTGTACATTTAATTGCTGTCAAGTCAGCGCTCACCACCTGCCACGTCTTGCCACACATGTGCTCACCCCCTCTCTGGGAGCATTTCCAGCTCCATCTATCATCCCTGGCTGAAGGCTGAGACAACACAGCCTGCTTGACAACCTGCACTCAGCCGTCCAGCCGGGCCCAGCCAGGCCTGCACAGCATGGACCCACAGAGCCTGCTCAGCGCGGCGGGAGGTCTGTCAGCACCTGGGCCTTACAGTGCCGAACCATTCCTCACATTATTGAAAACAGACTAGCCTATAACTGACACCGAATAAAGCCACTGAGATTTGTGTTTTTGTTTTCCCCGCTCATAGAGGCATTCACAGGGCTGTGCGCAACCTGGCCGTGACATGAGATACGTATCAAAGCAGAGGGGCTCTGTGAAACACCGCCAACCTTGCACCTCTTTAGGCCTCACCCTTACTCCCACGCTAGCTGCTATCACTGTGTGTGAGAATTGGTGGTCTGCTTTGTCCCTCAGCACAGCCCAGGATGGAATGTGGGCCTGATCTGTTATCAGTCTCAGCTTGTTTTCCCAGCTGATGCCCACAGGCCTGGTGTAAAGCAGCCGCACTCTTGCACGAGCTGTGCGAGGATCTGTCAGGACTGTTCGCTAATGCCTCTCACCTTTGGATTTGTGGGGCTATTACAGTATGCATGACAGACATTATTAGTCCCCAGAGGCCTGCGCCTCCCAGGGAGTTACAATGCAACACGGTAATGCAGCATCAGGTGGATTTAGAAAGAGTGGGAGGTTTGTGCTGTGCACACTTGCAGACAGGATCCAGCACGGCATGTGGAGGCTGTTTTATGGCTTGTTGGTCATAAGTGGTTGTTGGATGAACACCTCATAGTTCTATGTAGTTATCCCTTTATCTGAAGTCCAAAAATGTCTATCATGTTATGTAACAAAGAGCTTTATAAATGTCAACAGATACTTAAAATGAGGTTAAACATATTAGGAATAAAACATTAAAAGAGACAACAGTTAACATGATGAATCCTTTTGGCTGATGTAACACTTTTCATTACATTTCCAATCCTGATAGATAATTACAAAGTATAAATGTATTATCATTCATTCATTCATTTAGAAATTATCTTTCCAGTTCTAAATTGAAGGTCAATGGTCACGCTTCAAAAAATTACTTAATAACCATTAACACCAACTTGTAGCCTACACCCTGAATAGTAAAGCTGAGCAGAGAGTTTTATTTTTGCAAGGCTGTGAGTGTTCTAAAAGTAATTTTTGGATTGCATTAGTCACCCCCTTTCCATCTGTTTTAACCCTGCCACATTGTCATACGAGCACTTCTAGTATCTAGGTGACAAAAATCAAACTGAAACCCCAAAGCAGAGCATATAACCAACATTTCACAAGGGAGCACGTACAGTATGGTGGTGGCTCAGGTGTAACAGTTAATCCAATGTTATATTCATCCTTGAAAGTTTGCTAATTGTCCCGTGAAAGGCTCTAGGCTAGACAGAAGAAAACAGGCCTAACCTGTACGGTGGGAGTCGCTTTGAATGTAAGCCGACAAGTCTGGACAAGGCCCTGTGTAGCCTGGCATCTCCAGGGGCCAAAGCTCTGCATGCAAGGTGTGATCCAGGCCTGCTCCCATGGCTCCCTGCGCCAGAGAGCAGGTGGAAGGCCTTGCTGCCTGTTTGATTCCCTGAGGAAATCTGTGGCCCGGTCTATTCACCGTCCAGGGGGAAAGAAGAGAGGTGACTAGGCTACCAGCAGGTTCTTATTTCCTTCACATTCTGTCACCCTGGGGATTTCCTTGATGGAGATCTGAGGCTAAATAGAATATAATATGTTTGATTAAAGAAAATGAAGACCGTTTCATAATAATGGCTGCCTTGAATTCCAAGCTAAGGACTTTCTTCCTAATATCAAATCTGAGCTCAGCAGACGAAAGCTTCGATGATATTATCATATAAATCAAATCGTCCTCATGACTATGCCAGTATCTGTGCCTTGGTAGTTTTTTCCACATAAAAACATCAGCACTGTTCAGATTTTCTTTCTGTTGAGTATGTGGGTGGAGCCATCAGCTCTAGAAGCTCTGGTGGGTTGAAGTGGTTAATTTCAGACTAACAGGCAAAGCTAATTTGGATCCAGGTTCATATTTATCAGATATGACAATGACAGTCTTATCTAATATGTCAATCTTCTTATCTAGCTCTAGGCCTGAAATGGAGGGGTGTTTCCCAAAGTGGCAAATGACTCCTTTGAAATTGCCACACATGAAACAAGCAAACTGTGGGTGGTTAAATTAAACAAAATATCAATCAAAAAAAAATGTCACTATTAATGAAGGGAACAAATTTGATGATTTTTTTTTTTCACATACAAGAACCATGCAGTGGCTCACATCTGTCTGCTGAAGCTTCATCACTTCTGTATAAAAACATACGGTTTTACTTTGTAAGAAATATTTTTCTGTTCTGGAGTTGCACCCTGCTGTGCAGAACCCAGGCTCACAGTCAAGAGGAAACTGAAGTGACTTTAATTGGTCAGATAAGAAGCTTCAACTGGGATCCACCTCCTCAGTTTCTTTCTCAGAGCAGTTTAATTATCACTATATTAATACAGTGAGGCTCATAGTGATTATATACTTCATTGTTAACGGATAATGCAGCATATTTTTTCTCTCGAGTCATCTGACTTGTTGTGTGCTGTGCTTGTCCATCTTTGAGCTGTAAACTGGGCAAAACGGAACTAGACGACCCAGTTTGAGGGCTGCACTAGTGGAGATGTGGCTCGACCATATGGCTGCTCTTCAGGGAATAAAAAAATAGATAGGGTTCACGATCTCGCTCATATCGTGACAGCAGATGCAATCAGAGTGATCTGTTTCGCTGACTCACATGCTTGGGCCACCCACGTATGAGAGCGCCAAGCTAAAATCACACACTGTTTCCACGACAACCATAATTTATACCTTCAAAACAACAAAAAAAATGTAATTAGAAACTGGCATCTGGGCTCACAATGTCAAAAATTGTTGTCTTTTGGTTTTGGCATAAAATTAAGCATAACACTTTGATCATGTTCCTGTCTTTGAGAGGAGCTACTTCGCCCACCAGGTTAACTGAAATTGAATCAAAACGAGGGTTGTGAAGCTAAACCTTTTGAAAAAAGACCTTTTTAAAAATTTGGCATGTCGCCTTTATGGGTGTTGAACTAAGACAAAGGCAAAAAAAGCACAAATCCACATAAATCACACTGCAGGACAAGTGGAAAAGTGTTTTGTGAAAGCTTGATCCGCCATTCTTGAATTTTTATCTAACTTCCTTCTGTGATTTCCTATTTCAGGTCAAAAACAGCTTCCTACTCCTAGTTCTGACTGTAGCATTTCATATGTTGGAGCCAAGATATCACTTACGAGAAAGTCAAGACCTTTCGACGTATGAATGGGAGGAAATGGCTGGAGATTTTACCCACCATGCCAGTCATTCCAAAATAACACCCTTTCTTTGCTCCCGTGCGCTCAGGTTAAATACCAAGGCTTGTTTTCTCGGCATGGCTTTGATTTGTTTCCATGATTTGAAAGTGACCGTTTAAAAAAGCAATCTGTGGAAAGTTTTCAGATCTCTCTCTCTCTCTCTCCCACCCTCCTCAGTGAAAACAGGGCCCGTTCTGGCCCAGGCCCCAGCCCCCGGCTTGTTGGGACAGCTGCTCAGATGATCTGGGCTCTCCGCAGGTTCCATGATTCATTTTCTGAGTCAACACCACGAACTTGAGCTTCAGCCTCGATGCAGTCGTGATTCACAGGCAGATTTGTAAATTTGAATGATTATACAATTTGGTGAGTACAGCACAAATACTGTGTTTACCTCACACGGGTCGCGTGTAAGACTGGGCCAATAAAACATGAAACAAAAACATGTGAACTATAAGGGTTTAGAAAATTATGTATAATTCTGTCATTTTTCCAAAACAAGAACACTGCAAGGCTTTGATGAATTAAAACGTCTGCTATGTTCCAGCTGGCCTGCAAGGCACATTTAGCTTCTTGTTTGTTGTCATGGGATTTGAGTTTTACAAATTATTTTTAGATAATATGGAATTTTCTGCGGTATTCAGTGAACAATTATTACTGCTCTTTTCTTGTGACAAGAGAAGAGCAGCTGAGGCAGAGCTACAGCTGACAGTCATGCATTGCAAGTTCCATTACAGAGAAAAAAGAGGGAGAAGCGAGCACTCACCAAAAAAAAAGGAGGATAAGAATTAAGGAGGTGCACGGCTACAGCAGCAAATTGAAAAGGGGAGAAAAAGCCAGCACACTCAAGATCCCTCGGATACATTTTTATTCCAGGACAGGCAAGCCCTTTTGAGTTCCATTATAGACTCATCATTTGAGAGGTTTTTTTGTTTTGTTTTAACTGACAAATTATGGTTGTTTTCACCCTTGTGTCCGTTTGTTTGTCATCAGGATCACAACTAGTAGATAGTAGTAGTAGTAGGTAAACAAGTCGTGAACCAACCTGCACTAAACTTGGCAGAGGGGTGGCGCCTGGGAAGGAATTATTTTCCCCTTTCCTACACATTAAATATATTACAAAAATATACATTGATATTTTTTGTCAGTTTCTCTGGATGTAAAATATCAAACTGGATCAAACATAACCAAACGTGCAGGACGGTGGGGCCCTGCGGTGTTGTGCGTGTTGTGCAGTGGTGTTCTACATTCATTTGTGTGGTGGAAGCAAAGGACACAGCAGCTTTTATGAATGACAGCAGGTAGATAAAAGAATGTCTATAGAAATCATATGATTCTTGATGAATAAAACCTTCAATGAAGCTACATTTTTTACATATTTCTTCCGTATTATTGGCACAACGTTTTTCACTTGTTACTTATTGAAGGAATGTAAATAACCCAGAGGACTGAGCTCTGCAGTGTGAGAAAGCTCACTCCTTTTCTCTCTCTCTGAGACAGGGCATTACCAGAAAAGCTCCCAGTCACACCCATCTGATGAGGGCGAAGGTTTCAGTGTGGCTGATCTGGATCACTCTGGTTCTGCTCCTCACCCTGGCCTGAATTAGCAGCCTGTCTTTCAGCCGGTACCTCCCTTACCAGTCTGGCATGGAGAGCGTGTGGGCTGGGACGGATTAATGATGTCAGGCCAACAGTTTTGTCACTGCCACTCCCAGTCTGCGTATAAAGCCACTAATCACCAATCTACCTTCTGCAGACGACTCTGAGTTCCCCGCTCATGCTAAATATTATTGTTGTGAGTTGTAGTTCTAGTGACTCATACTTTCCATTGACATCTCACTCATTCAGCTGCTACAATGGGAAGGAGTGGCTTTCTGCTGACACAGTGGTACACACATTCCCACACACTTCTCTATCCAGCCATATTCAACTGTAGTCAACTGTAGCAGCCGTGGAAAGGTGTCTTACTTTAAAAAGCATAAGAATTGTGGAAAACTCCGCTGGTGACTAATGAATTGCAACATCACTACTCTGCCTTTATGACAGTGGCCTGTCAGTGAAACAAATATATATTAAATAAAATCACATGTTTGAAATAAATGTTAATGAGAATTGATTTTGGCCCCCCATAAAAATTAAAAACTGGAGACAGTTTGTTTTTCTAATACATATTACTAGGTAGAATTAGCGGTAATACAGAAAGACTTAATGCATCACCTCTTGAATACACAGGTGACTGCTAACGTTTGTGCACAAAATCATTGTCGGTAGCATGTGTCCTCCAAAATACATTGCAGGGAGATCAACAAAACAAACCGGCAAACCACAGTCTAAACAGTTGTGTCATTTACTCAGAATACCAATTGCAAATCCATCTGAAAAAAGACGCATCTGGCAAACTCGCTTTGTAATGGTGGTGTAATGGCCGCTTGTGGTCTTCGCTTGTGGAAAAAGTAAAGGTGATGGTGCAACATGGAGAAACATCTCTCAGTGCTAACGCCAGCTGCCCCCAACATCAAGTCAACATGCTCAATCTGCCTGTGGCTGCTGGTGAGGACTGACTAAAGCCAGTTAGGCTTATCACACAGCAGACACTACAAACAACCATACATAGGCCCATGGCACCCAAAGGTGCGGTGTATAAGGGCCCTGAAGCACAAGGAAGTCAGTTTAAATGTGAACGTTTTTGTGTTGTAAACTCTCAGTGAGGTACCTGTTTAGTCATTATACTGAACAACAAGTTACATCTTAACAGATGCAGTGTTTTTATAATTCACCTTTAAGCTGCTGCCATCTTGCTTGTGTGCTGCCATCGAGGGAAACTTCTGCTTAATGCTGTGAGTGTGTGTGTGTGTGTGCATGTTGTGATTCTCTGTCACTGGCTAAGCCTCCTTGGTGTGTGTGTTAGAGTGCACACTATGGGGAGTCAGCATACAGGCCCACTTCACGTGGTTCGGAAGGTGAAGGGCTATTAGGGGAAAGGTGAACATGGGACTGCTGCTCTGGGTTACTCAGTAACCGGGGCTCTCTCCTTCCCCTCTTTGGCCTCTAGTGCTGTTTCTGCGCAACCACCCTGACACCTCCCACCACAAACACACACACATACTCAATACAGCTGCATCTCTCCTCTTCCCTTGTGCTTTTTCTCTGTAAAAGGAAATTTTGAAACAGAATTCTGGTTTGCATATTCATTCTCTTTTTGAAAACTTGAACATAACAGTGACTAGGAGCCAGGTCCCATACTACCATGTCCCATACTACTAGAGATGTCAGGGCACACAGCCTGTATTCAGGAAGTAAACATTCAAAATGAGCTGCACGGACTATTGTAACTTTGTGATGTCACAACAAACTAGTCAACATTCTCAGCCATGTCCTAAGCCCCTCCCACCTGGATCCATCATCCAATTTCGTTTGTCTGTGTGTTTTGCTCGAAATCTGCTTTATATTTGTTCACTCGGAAAACAAGTCAGTCAGCCACTTCTGAGCCAATCAGAGGAAAGGCCCAGAGCCTCCTCTCCTCTGACGGGTTCATCAATCTGTTCGTACTAGAGCTCTAGAGAGTAGCCTATGGGAGGAGATGTAAAAGTACATTGTGATGGTGTTTGATTCTTAAAACCACAAATATGTCTTCTTATGGGTCAACACTGGAATGGTGTAAAGTATGGGACCTTGAAGTGTGTGAGAAGAAGTTTTTTCCACCCAATGAGTGATCATGACTCACCAACAAGTCACCAAAATCTGGCAGCCTATTTAATCAGAATTTGGTGGTTCTCAAAAAAAAAAAGCATTGTGAAACGGTTAGCCTTGAGAGATAAAGGCTACAAATCACTGATCTCATCTGTTTACCACAAATATACGGACACTGATCTGAGGATGAGGAACAGATGGTAACGCTACGGTGATGAAGAACAGAAGCGGATGTTGCCAGCGGTGACTGAATTTGCAGCCTCTCGCTGTTGCATCACAACTTCAAAACACAGCCGTGTGTAATGGAGCCATAGCTTGTATTCACAGTCCTCGTTTACTGTCCCTGAGCAGGGACACATGAAAGTGGGGTGACCGGGTCTTTGGCCGTGACCCTGGCAACAACACTCCTGCTTTTCTTCCTCTCCTACACACACACAAACACAGAGATACACACATACATACAACTCTGCCCTGTTCTTTTGCCTCCGGATGGGAGTCACGAGACTATGCTTTGAAGAAGCGCACAGCACGGTCACATTCAGACCAATGAGAGCGGAGACAGTGCTCTCTGTGTGAGTAATGATTGACAGCATGTTAGATTACTCACACAGGCATTAGTCACGGTGAATTTGTTATATGTTCTTGTCCCCTATTCCGTTAGTGTGAATGGGTCTGTCTGTCTGTCTGGCAGGTTCATAGATTTGATGGTTTGCTGGTGATCTTTAAAAATGTTTGGCCAAAAAATAAGTTTTAAATGATCAATTCATAATTATGGTGAACAGTCAGGAAGTGAAGTAAATACATCTCACTACCACTTGGATTAAATAGATATTTTTCACTGGATGCAGATGGCTTTGAAAAAGATTTCATGTTAATGCAGAAAATGAAAGCAGAAGGTTTTTCATGGGCGACTAAAATCAAACAACAACACAGGATAAATCATCAGTGACACAATTCGCAAATTACGGACTGCGCTTGTGTTTGGCCCACGACTCGGTACAAAGTGTTCATACCAGCAAAAGCAAACATGTTTCTGCTGGGAGGAAAGGCTTACACAATGAAGTATCGCAGCCACATGCAATACTGTACCAGCATTCTGGGGCACCATCGGGGGGTCCAACCTTTTCCAACAGCATGAGGGCAAAGCAGCTTCATCATTGGCTAATCTCTGGCCAGAGAGAGCCAGTAATCTCTGCGCGCTCCTCTCATCCCACAACTATCCAAACACTGTTTCGATAGGGTCTCTGCGCTATGCTTGGTTTATCAGGCCACCTGGATGTACATCTGGTCAGGCAGGGAGTATATGCCTGTCGATAGCAGTGTCAGATGGACGTGCATTAACAACTGAGTCTTATAGAACGTGTCAAAATCACAAGCAGCAAATGCTGATTTTTTTTTTTTTCTCGAGGAGGTTTTGAAGTTTCTGAAGCCCTGTGTTGTGTTGAGTGCACAGAATGAAATGCTGATTAGGATGATGGGAACAGCAGAGAATCAGAAAGGAAAATTAATTACTGTGCACTTGTGTTTCAGGTCAGTACTTCACAGTGTCTCCCTTCCTGTGCTAATAGACAAATTACATAATAGCTACCAAAGAGAGAACAGTTTGACATAAGGTAACCTCTCCAAATAACAAAAGCAATGTGGGGAGATAATTACAAGTAGCTCTGATATTAGACAGGACATATTTCAGCTTCATAATAAGATGGATAACCATATCCTGTGCTTGAAGCAACAAGTCCACAATGCATGGAGATCATGTTACATAAGTAATAATAAGTAAGTAATTTATCTAATGGGCCTAATAAGAAATAGGAGGCATGAGAGGGATACGTGGCTTAAAACCAAGACTTTGGCTGTGATGATGAAATCCAGATACAAAGCATTCTCCAACTATTGATGCAACTTTCCATACACTGCACAGTACAGCAGTTTGTGAAACGAGGTGCCTAATCAAAACAGATAACACATTAACGCTGCACATCTTACAGTCTTATTACTTTGTAGTTTTGTGGCACAAAGTCCATTATCCCGTCATGGATTTTCTAACTTCCTATCAGACAGGATGTTATCTGTGTGGGAAGATTACAGCTGGAAAGCAGAAGTAGCATTTTGCCACAACCATGGTGTTGTTCCTGGTAAAGAAACTTATCAGTGACAAAAAAAAAATTCTGTATGTTTTAAAATTCCCCTGTGGAGCTGTTCTGTCATTTTAGCTAATCTGAGGCAACCTGCGTGAATGTTTGTACTGACCTATAGACTCTATTAAGATTCTGTCATTTGCTGCTCAAAGAGGTAAAACTGTTCAAAATGGAAGTTTACATCAGCAACATTTCATTTATCTATCACGATGCAGTTTTTAACGGAGATCATACTGCCTAATATCTATCTACACAATGCCCCTGTTTTCATGCAATTGTCTGGCGCATAATCAGTAACCGAAAAGCTGGTAAAATGCACGTCTACCACAAAACATGCTTTTGATCCAGGATGGGAACTTGCCAGAAGCTGATGAATCAAATTTTAAAGTTAACAGACAGTCAGTCTTGTGCTTGTGGTCTTGTGCTTGACTACCATTCAAAATGTAGTTAGATGTTGGATATCTGCATTAAGACTTGTCAGAGACACTTTCACTGCCATTACACGGCAAGTACATTAGTTAACTTGCAATTTCATGAACACACAGCAAATTCTACAATACACATACAGTAGATAAATCGATTAGAAAAATTGGACCCGAAGCCAAGAAAAAAATAAATACGAAGAGTTTTCACAACTTAATTTAAAAAACAAAAACAAAAAAACTCTAATGTGGCCACAAAATCCTCACTCTCTGCAGTTCTACTTTGACCAGATGATGAGTCATTTTCAAGTGAGGAAGCAACACATGACATTTTTAAGCAAAAACGTGGAGAAAGAGCAACATTGTCGCAATAGGCATGCAGTAAGACGTGTGATTTCCACAGCACATTCGTTTGAGTCATCTTCCTTTCAAATTTTCTGCTGAGGCAAGAGATAAGACGTAAGTTGTGAGCTGTGAATCGTCATTTACCACCAGCCACCAGAGTTTGACAGGAAAGAGAGGAAAAAAGAGCCCTCAATATTGCAGCTATTATCCTTTAACCCAGATCCCTGCAGGTCTCATGCTTCAGCAGGCTAAAGCTTGGCGACCGCTGTCATGTGGAGCGAATGATGGGACGAATGTTTGCCATCCAGCTCACCACTACCTGCCACTAAGTGGTTACTCCATCACCTCTCACATATGCTAACTCATTAATGCAGCCACCGGCAGGAAAAAGCCCTCATGGCCTTAGCAGGGCAGGCCCACGTGTACTGCATTCACAAAACGGCTAATGTGCCTGTGAGTTTGGGTAGGTGTGCCCTGTGTGTTGTTATTCAATAATCTTGCTTTTCAAACATCACCGCACTTTATGCCAGAGAGTGCTGAGTAAAAACACTTAAGAATCCAGCTTGTATCAGGTTGGAGCCAAGCAGCGCTGGAAGAGAGAGTCGGTCTATTTAAAGGACTTATGAGTGCTGTCCAGATGCTGAACTTTGTGGAATTCCATTTATTCCCAGTACTCAATGTCCTGGCCAATGATATCCGAGTAACATCCGGTGAGCTGGGGAAATCCTGGGACTCGATGCTGGCAGTGCTGCCAAGATCAGGCCTGCTGCCATGAACCTTGATGTCAGATAGCAGAAATGAAATGCTGCCTCCCCGGCCTGAGACCAATACAACAGAAAGGATCAATAGTCACTTTATCTTCACTGTTTCACTGGTGCTTTCCCGGGGATTACATGGGATGGGTCGTGTCAGATTTTCACTGATATTTTACAACATGTCACTTCTGTCCAATACTGTGAAATGGATGTGGCTCAAGAGGTTGAACAGGTTGTCCTCCTATTGGAAAGGTGGTGGTTTCATCCCCAGTTCGTCCAGTCGAGTGTCAATGGGCGGGACAGTGGATGCAAAATTGCCTTGATGCTGCATCAGTGTAGTTGTTGGTGAGCGGGAGTCAAAACTAGAGAAGATAATACTTCTAAAACTTTTTGATTGTAGATTGCAATTTATGGAAGATTATCTTTGTGAAACTAAAGCCTCATCATGTCTTTGTTGGTTATTGTCATACTTCTTGATTTTAAAGGTAAATTTAATATAAGGGAATATGACAACAACTGAAATATTTAACTTCATCCCAGTGATCACTGCATCATATAGACAACGATTTGCATAAATGAACACATAAGAAAACAAAGTGTATGATGCACAAAAGGCAGCACATGGTGGGAAAGGTCAGCTCATAAAAAAATGGGTTTAATGCTGTGGTAATAGTGAAGAAAAACATTTACCCCTCCTGACACATCATAATGGCTTTTAAATAGCCAGCGAATCATTTAAAAGGAAGAATTTATGGTAAATGACTAAATGCAGCCTCATTATAGTCTTGTTTTAATACCTTAGTCAGCATGGCAGACACTGTTTGAAAAGCCAAACAAGATGGTAAGACAGACTTTCCATTTTATCCCAGCAGCTCAAAACAGTCAAGATTAAAATAAACACTACGTTTGTGCTGAAGCCTCTGAGGTTCCTCCTGCGGCTGAATTTTTCCCCCGACCACTTTTAAGTGTGGAAAAATAAGACAAGCATCATTAATTTGGTGTGTCCCTTTGTTTTATGTAATGGTCAGTGTTTTCATTAAAGACACATTGTTTGATATAACAACGGACAATGGACAAGGTGTGAAAACAGACAGAAAGAAGGAGACTTTTAAGAAAGATGGCCTGCAGCAGTCGAAGTACAAGGTTCATATACATGTAATGTTCTTTCCTCCTTGCACACAGGAGGCTCTATATACAGACATGTCTCTCTCTGAGGTCAGTGACCAAAATCCCACATTCCCCACAAAGAACCCCACCTTAACAACTTCTATATACCATTGTGTTATACTGTACAAATTACACTGCTCTTTAAATAACCTGCAGGCCATCCAGTGCTGGCCGGGTGCTTTTGAGATCAGCCGAGTGCAACAGAAGTGTCTCTCAGGACAGCAAGGTCTGGACCTGCTGAGGGGATCTGGGCACCAGGCTCTCTGGGTCTTTGTAGCTGTTTGCTGGGCTGGTCAGCGCTGTGTAAACCTCTCCATAGGCTCTGCACACCAGCTCCGTCGACTGACGGAATATCTGCTCCCTGCACACACAGATAAAACACTTGATATTTTTATACTCACAAAACAAATTAACAGCAGCAAACGGGCCTTTTAAATTCTAATTTAATTTAGATTTATACCCTAAATTAGACCTGCAGAGCTGTACTGTCATTTGTCACTGCCAAAGAGCTGAAATAAATCAGCCATGAGTAAGAATTTGTCCCAATTACTTTTTTTTGTTTTGTTCAGTGACCATTGAGCGCCCCTGTTGAGTAAAAACAAAGAGTGGTAGTATGTGGTGCACACTGCCATCTATGGATACACATTATAGCCTTAATGCCCCAGCATCAGGTGGCAGCCTCAGCAATGTATCTAGCCAAGAAATTCACTCTTTAAATGTCAGAATCCTTTAAACATATTCAAGTTTTATATTTCAAGTGTTTATATTCATACAATAAAGATATGTCTTTGTTTTGACCCTGAATTTTGCTGAGCTGTAATGATTAGTTAATTGAAAGAAAATGAATGGGAAGCTACTGTAACAGATCAATAATTGAAGTCAAATCACACTGCTTTGCTTGGTCTTGCCTTTTAGTGAATGAATTATGTGGGAATATTTTTGGACTGTTGGTTGAACAAATTATGACACTTTTTTAATTGGAGTCCCTTTTGAATGTGCACATAACCATTTCTTTAATTTGAACTACCTTAAAAAACATATAGAAAAGCAGGATTTAAATTACATCCACATTATTATGTGCCCTGTTGACTTTATCTGCCAAAATACACAGAAGAGGAGATTAAGAGTATGGAGCGCCACATCATAACTAAATCCAGGTAACTTTCAAAGTTTTGCATCTTCGCACATTTCAAGAACACGCAAAAGTCTGAGTTCCCTAAAATGATCTCAGACTGCTGGACCCTGCTCTATGTGCATGTCTAACAATTATAAAAGGCTCAGACCTACTGTAGCCCTTCGCAATAATGTTGTACCATGAAGGCTGTGAGACATTTTTAATGATCTCTTTCTCAGTGTATTTTCAATAACTGATGCCCCAGATATTATCTTTTATCTGACATCCTGTATCAATCTGCTGTCAGATGCGATTCAAATGTAAGCAGAAGGTTTCAAAAAAGATTTCACCAGTAATAAGTTGTTTGAGAATGTCTTCAGTGTTTAATAGAAGTCTTTTTGTATATAAATATATTTTTCTAAGATGTTGCAGTGGCAATCATTTTCTGTGGACCTTCTACGTGGACCGAAAAAAAAAAGACATTTTAATTCCAGTTGTAGCTCTGTTTACTTTTAGGCAAAACAGATTTATAGGGTCACCTCGAGAATGTTTTACAAAACGTATTTAGAAACATCTCATGTTCCTATCTTGATTTCACACATCATGTGGCTTTAACTCAAGAATGATTTTTTTTTTTTTTTTCATTTTGTCATTAGAAACCAAACATGCAGGGTTGAAGTAAATGATATACTGTATGTGACTTGTACTTCTTAAAGTGGAGTATGAATGGATGGTGCAGTGGTTGGACCAGAAGAGTCCAGTGAGAGGACTCAACGACACAGTGGGAGCACCTCTGCTGAATCCCACTCAGGCTCTTGAGATCCATTATTTTAATTGGCCCATAGAGAACATAGAGCCACAGTGCACCTTACTCCACACCAAGTTCACTGACATGAAATTTGAAACGAAGGGAATCGAAGAGCACATTCCCATTATTTGCGCACTCCATGAGTGTTTTCAGAGTGCTGGTGGTTTTTTTGTGTATTTAGGTGAGCCGAGAAGCAGACGTAAGAGACAGTGGGAGCATGAGAGTGAAAAAGACAAAGGGGAGGAATGATTTCAGGGAATGAGTGTGAGTGAGAAATGGACCAGAAGCTGATTAATGGCGCCCTGCCCATCAGTCCTCCCATGTCCATTAATAGGGAACATTAACCTGAGGTACAGAGTGCTCCTCAAGCCTGCTGCACTTCCCAGTAAACGTGACTCACAGAAAGAGCCCTCCAATGTAGCAGCAGGATTGAGCTAAAAGCATGTGCATTTTCTGATCAGTAAGACAAATACAGGCAGCCCTGTGGACCACTCTCTCAATGTGTTGGTGGCTTCAGCAATTTAGCATCCAAACTCGCTATGCATTTAGTCGAGTGTTTTGTTTGGAATGCAGTAATGATCATATTACATCTGGGAAACTAATGAATGTTGAACATTACTCAGTCAACGCTCCCCTTCTATTTTTAATCCCTCTGAATTTGCTCTTTACCCTGTGATGTGGTAAACATTTAACTTGGAACATTGCATATATACAAGACTCAGAGTGAGATACTCTCATGATTAGGGACCAGGAACTCACTTGATGGCCGCGCTGAGCAGGAAGTTAAGCTGCGGCATCACAAGAGTGTCTGGCGACGACAAGTACCGGTCGAACTGGACCTGTTAAGAGTTCACAGCAGGTGGGTAGTAAGAGAAACATCATAATTAAGTGACAGTTTATTATTCCCTCCAGGGAACATTATGTATATAAACACGTGCGGTGTAACTCACCATTGCTGCTTTAACAGAGGAGCCGTCCATGCTGGGCAGGAGAGACAGGGCACCCTGAGACAGAAACATGAAAATCAGCTCAGAATCCAACTGAAGGTTGCGAGTGTTTGAACAGCAGCAATGTTGTATTTCAGACCTGAGCAAAGGTCAGGTGACGGTGGTGTCTCATTAATTCATGTGTGCGCACAGCAGGTCGCTTCCTGTGTTATCTGTATACATTACTCTCAGCAGGTGCTAAAAATGGATGGAGGCAGGGACACAGTGATGCCTCCGTGACTGATGTTACTCAGGCTACCTTGGTGTGGAACAAGGATCTTTTTTTTTTTTCTTTGGTTGAAGACAGTGCTTTGTTACAAAAAAACACACACCAACCAAAAGCGCACACACACATCATCATTGTGTGTGAAAAAAAAGAAAAAGAGATGACTTACATCAGAGTTGTTGTGTCAAATAAGATCTATAGTAGAAAGTAACCAAAAAACAAGCACATCCACAGACCCAAATGGGATGGGTGCTGGATCCAAAAAGGACTATAGGAGGATAAAGAATAAAAATCATACAAGGCAGCTCCCGTAGAGAAAGAATTTATTTGCGTGACGTTTCGAGCGAAGGCTCTTTTTCAAACTGCTATAAGAGATAAATAAGATAAATAAGATCTATACCACGATAAAATATCACAACTATCTTAATATCTACATGACTTCCTTTCTTGTGCTGTCTTACTTTTTTTATTGGCTGGTTGGTTCAACATCTCTATTATGCCATCCTCAGTTTAATTATATTGGGTTCAGATGATTCAGTTATTGAAAAATGTGAGGACAGTTACCCTAAGTGACTTATAACGTTTGTGACTTCATTAAAGGGACTTACTGGGGAACATTCATGTGTAACACAGCATTTTTAGAAAAGTTTGTGAAGAGGAGAAATCCCCTCCCCAAGTCTTAATCTTAACAAGACAAGAGCAAATACCTGACTGACTTTGTGAGCAGAACAGCAGGTACCTTTAAGGTAATTAGCCGACACTGATTATGCAGAATGACAACATTAAGTAAAGCTTAAACGCCTAAATTGCCAACATTAAAAGCAGCAAACAGAAGGCAGCGCAAGGGTCAAAGCAACTTTGCAGTGCCTGGAGTGATTTTATGGGTATGTGGGCACATTAACCAACACACCATGAGCATACAGTACAAACTCATCTGCTAGCTGCCGTCCAGTGAACAGTGCTGCTTCAATCTCTCTGTCCTTGTTTCTCGTGACTCGTGCAACTAATGTATCACAGAAAATTACAGGGATATAATGTTAAACAGAAAGTAAAAGTAAACCTGAAGAGTCTAAAATAAACCAGGGGATTCTTGTCATTGGTTGACATCTGGGATGCCGTCGAGTGTAGACAGCCAGACTTAATCATTTCAAACAGAGGACTATTTAAGGAAAAACCAAGACAGGCCACCCGAGGAGAGAAGTAGTCTGCAGAAGAATGACAGATCCTGATTGAGCTCCGCGCTGAACTGCAGCAGCAGGGTGTGGTGTGTCCTGACATGACCCAGGGTTTCAAGACTCACATGCTAAACCACAACTATGGGTCTCAGGCAGCCCAGTGGCAAAGTGTGTTGTAAAGATGGAGGAAGGCTCCAGGGCATCGGCTCTCTCATCTGCACAGGACACTTCTGCACGAGGTAATATATTCTAATAGAACATAATATGATCTGCCTCCCCTCTGCCCCTTTCTCATCTGAAAATCTGACAGAAATGTTATTATGCCCTGATAAAGACATTGGTCATGTGGTAACCATAGTGACAGCTATTGTAAAGCCCAATTAGGTAGTGTAAACAATGCCGTTAGGGCCTGTATAATATAAAAAGAGGACCATTAGGGAGTCTAACAAGAGGGATGTGTTCCATAACTTGTGAGTGCATGTGAGAGTGTGGTTGAATGCTCCATGTGAGACCTGTTCAGCGCTGTGCTGCTGGACACAGTTGTAGATATAACTCAGTCCGGCTCTGGTCAGCACGTAGGACGCCTGCTCATTGATCAGAGTGTCAAGGTGAGCTTCGATCTAGAAAACGTGGGAGAGAGTGAGTTAAAATCCGGTCTGAGCCTGCATTGTGAGCCAGTGGTACTTGTGGTTAATGGAGAATCACTGTGCTATTGATAATGAAACTTCCACAGGAGCTCTTGTGGTGCTCGATTACAAAAGATGAGCTAAAAATAGAGGGATGGATAGAGCATTGAACAACAATACATGACGCACACCCTTCTATGAGACAGAAAATTAAATCTTTTTCTCTTTTTCTCAATGGGTTTGAATGAAAGGGAAAAGAATAATTTACTGTTTTTAATGAACAATACCTCTATGGACAGACAATGTGATGACGGTTAAGCTGAGCACTCACGTTGTATAACATCAGTGTTTGATGACTCAGTTTTTCTTGTCCCGCTAAGGTGTGGTGCATTATTATCAGAGTCACTGCCTTGACTTATGGTAATGAAATGTAAACAGACATTTCAACACATGACACATCATTTAGTTCGTCATTAACTTGTTACAAAATCATAATGAGGGCAAACCTGGAACTCAAGCATCTCGAGTCTCTTGTCGGTAAACTCAAAGAGAGCCAGCGTTGTCTTCATCACATACAGTGAGTTGACCATGTAGGTAGCCATGTCAGCTGTGCCAAGGTTACTGGCTGACACGGTGCATAACTGGAGCAGAGGATCCAAGATGCAGGAGAGCACCTAGGGGGGAGACAAAGTTAGACAGAGCCTTACGAGATGAGCGAATGGATGTGGCTTTTACGAACAGCCGATAAAATAATATGAGCACATTTACAGCTCACATATATAAAACGTTAGAAACAGTGGCGGATCAGTCTTTCCCTCGGTCTGATCATATTGCAGAGATGTGTGTATACCTGAGCAAAGTCAGCCTGGCGGGTATCCAGAGGAACCACTGAGGAGTCGTGGGAGGCCAGCACCTCCCTGAGGAGGGACAGCGTTTGAGTGAGGGAGGCTGTGGGTCCCAGGTCTGCAGGAGGCAGCTCCACCTGTCCGGGCCAAGTAGAAGTAAATGGAGCAAATGAGCAAAGTTATTCTTGCAGCGATTAGTTGTGAGTATATGTGGGGTGGGTTGCAGACTTCACAAAGACAAGTGGTCCTCACATTATCAAAGCATTTAACAGCCCTAATGAGCAGCATGTTAGACTGGATATAGAACTGCTCCCTGCTGCTACTCTGAGCCTCTACTTGTTCAGAGTCAGTAGAGCTTTTTAATGAAGAGGGTTTTGATTTCATTGGCTGCTGGATATACAACACAGAACTGGGCCTGGCCACCTTTGTCCACCTAATGGAGCAAATTATGAGAAGGCTGTGTTCCTGGTATTAGCTGGAATTGACACCAAAACCCTGAGGGCCTCCAATTTGATTAACACCGAGCTACAGGGACAATTCTTGTAACTGCTATTGATCAGTGAACAGCGAGCATGTAATGTGGAAGAGCTCCCACTCGTGCTGAGGTATATTTGGATGCCAATTTAACTAAACGGTAACAGGTCTGGTGTTTTTTGTCAGCTAGCACCATTTCGATGCTGCGGCCGGCGGGCTGAAACTGTTTACAAGCATAAGTGTTTCAGAAATAGCCTTGTTGTCTTTGAGGGTTTAGAAGCAGAGCTGAAATACACAGCGTGTGTCCAAACTGAACTTCTGCACTGTCATTTAAGCGTTTTTATGAAAGAACATTGTGAACTGTCTATTTTTTAAAGAAAGAACAAGGTTTCTTCCTCTATCTCTTCACGTAGGTGAAGGTATTATTTGCAGTCGCTTACTCGGATGCGACTTTCGCCATTTAGGAAAAATTTGCTTGGGCACGTCATCTTGCATTTGATTTTTTCTCTTTTTTGTTTATCAAAGAACTGTATTTTTTCTGAAATTACTCTGGATAAAAAGATACACTTTTACAGATATAAATATTCACCAGCTCAACAACAACCTCAATATAAATCTCCCACACCAATGATAATGTGGCATATTCCAAAAAAAAAACCTCTTACTGTACCTTGTCCATTAGTCTGCTTGCATGAAGACTCAGGCTGTTGAAAAACATCTTTTTGCTGAGAACGTGCATTTCCTCCATGGTGATGAGCAAGGAGGCCACACTGGTCCCGATAATAGAGCTGGACAGAGATCAAACAAGTCAACGAGGCTGCACTCAGTGACCATTTAGATAATCAGTTTGCTTCTTTTTTTCTGGTTCATTGACTAATTAAATTTTAAAATGTCAAAATATAGAAAAAACTGCTCGTCACGAGCTCCAAGAGCCCAAAGTGACTTGTTCAAGTTACTTGTTATGTCCAACGGATGATGCAAAACAAAAGCTACTCAGTTCACAATAATATAAAACAGACAAGAGACAATTTACAGAAACACAGTCACTGTATATCTTGCTCAGAAAATTACTTAACTGACTCATTATTTTATGCGGAGCTATTAATCAATGAATCATTTCAGCTGTTAACTCATTGTGAATTACTGTTGTGCTGCAAACCTGTGAGTGAAAAGAAATACCTGATGGTGTGGTGGTAAAACTTGAGCAGGTTGGACAGTTTGTAAAGGAGGACGGCACCTGGCTCTGCCACGATGACCTGTTCTATCCGAACCTGTGGGACAGATCCACAACACATTACTGTATACACAACATACATGTGCATTCAACACAGCTGTGTGTGTGTGTGTTTTTATAACTTCTTTAACTAATCCTGTAGCAACCAAAAACGTAATAACGGCCAATAACGTAATAACAGCCAATAATGTAATAATTTTGGCCATTTTAAATGTAATAAAGCCAATAATGTAATAACGTGCCAATAATGTAATCAAACTTTTGAGCCAATAACGTAATAACTTTTTGCCAATAATGTAATAAGTTATTACATTATTGGCTGGTAATAACTGGTGTCGATAATGTAATAATACATAAATATGACTGCAGTTCTTGGAAATAAAAGGGTTTTTTGCAGTTTTTGTGCAGTTTGCTAATCAAAAATAGGTATAGTGGATGACATAGTCGTCATATTTATTCATCCAAGATATGTACTATCTTTCAGCTCTCTCTCTCTCTCTCTCTCTCTCTCTCTCTCTCTCTCTCTCTCTCTCTCTCTCTCTCTCTCTCTCTCTCTCTCTCTCTCTCTCTCTCTCTCTCTCTTACCATGCTTAATGATATGTTTGCAAACGGAAGAAGTAAGCATTGTAGGCTATCAACAACTTCCAAAACATAACCAAACTTGTGTATTGAATGGTGTCTGCAGCCAGTTTATGTTTCAGTCATGTATAACTTCCTGCCTCAGACAAACCATTGGGAATAGGTAATGTTAAATGTGATAATCCCAGCATGGCTCGGAGGAGCAATGGAGTTGATTTGGTTTTACCATTCTCTTTCTATTTGAATTTTTTTTTTTCAAGGACCCATGTTGGATAAAGTGACATTTTGCTGTTTTTTTTGCTGTTTTTTACAGTGATAATAAAGCAACATAGGTTCTATATTTATACTGTGAGAGTATAAAGGTATTTTTTTCATTCACAAATGTAAAAAAAAAAAAAACTACCTTTATACTGTATGGAGCAATACAAACATCTACCTTTAGACTTTCACAGTATTAATATAGAACCTAAAGCTGCTTTATCATCACTGTAGAAAAAACAAAAAACATTGAAATGTCACTTTATCCAAATGGGACCTTTAAGCTCAACGTTTTGATGTAGTTTTTAATTTTCAAACATGAAAATCAAAGTTAGACGTATGAAAACTGCAGAGATTTCATTTTAGATCTCCAACAGCTGGTTTCAGTTGTGATCTATTTGTTGATTGGTGCTGCAAAAGAAAACATTTATTTGAGAAAGAGATTTCTGAATGTGTACAATTGTGCTGCCACTTCATTTGGAACTTCATTTGGGTGTTCTGGAGATAACGCTAACCATCAAGTTGGACAAATGATGGCTAAATATGTTAATTAAAAAAAAACCAATGGTAAAATCAAATCAATGCCATTGCTCCTCCGAGCCATGCTGGGATTATCACATTTAACATTACCTATTCCCAATGGTTTGTCTGAGGCAGGAAGTTATACATGACTGAAACATAAACTGGCTGGCAGACACCATTCAATACACAAGTTTGGTTATGTTTTGGAGGTTGTTGATAGCCTGCAATGCTTACTTCTTCCGTTTGCAAACATATCATTAAGCATGGTAGAAGTGAGAGAGAGAGGGGTGAAAGATAGTACATATCTTGGATGAATAAATATGACGACTATGTCATCCACTATACCTATTTTTGATTAGCAAACTGCACAAAACTGCCTTTTATTTCCAAGAACTGCAGTCATATTTATGTATTATTACATTATCGGCACCAGTTATTACATTGTCAAAGGTTTTTTTAATACTAGGCCAATAACGTAATAACCAGCCAATAATGTAATAACTTATTACATTATTGGCAAAATGTTATTACGTTATTGGCTCAAAAGTTTTATTACATTATTGGCACGTTATTACATTTAAAATGGCCAAAATGATTACGTTATTGGCTGTTATTACGTTATTGGCCGTTATTACGTTTTTGGTTGCTACAAATGTGTTTTCTCACCTTCAGTGGTCTGCAGACTCCCTCTGTGATGTGTCCAACCACATCCTGCATGTTCTCCTCCACACCTACCGAAAGAGGAACACAAACAGTCAAGGCTATTTGGGATTACATCAGCTGTTTTGAGGATATCATGTATACAAGCTAAGTATTAATAAATAAGGCGCTGACGTAAATTTGCATGTTCGGTAACACACATCCTCCATCTTTCACATTCCTATTGACTCCTGTGAGGGTCAAGATGCAGTCACACATTCACGATTACTCAGCCTTTAGGCAGGTGACAGTAATGCCATCATTCAAAGTCAAGTGGAACAATACAACCACACTTGGTCTGAAAATGATCTAAATTTTTCCTTTTTTTCAAACTTTTTCAGCTCTAATGTGATTTGTTAGGAGTGAAATGATAGAATACGAATCTGACTTAACAGAGTAAAAACTATGAATGAATAATATGTATCTGATATCTGACAGCCTGCATGCAACTTAAACCTGAGCCGTCATCATTCTAATCGAGAGGGAAAAAGTTAAATTAGGGGGACAAGCAAAGGGATTAGTTCATCTGGCTGCTGAACCATATGTACAAGAATTAGATTTGTTCACACTCCAACTGTTGCCAATTTCTCTGACCCCACTGAGTGACTGGTTAACCAAACTCCAATAAACAAGGCTTGTGATTTCTGTTTACAGGCCCCAGTTCACTTATAAAATACACACACACACAAAAAATGCAGACAAACTTTTCCAACACAGGTAAGATAAAAATAACAAAACAAAAAATGTATTTGTAATTTCGAGGTGATGATGCAGCTTTGCACATTGTGTAACTAGCGTTTGGGGAGCACCTTACCTTGCAGAGTGACTTGTTTCAGCAGAGCTTCTAGATGCTCTTTCTCTGAAGCGGTGGCTTGGTGCAGCCAGGCCAGCATGTCCCCGACGTACCTGAAAGAGTCAAAAAAACAGTCTGTATTAACCAGTACGTCACCAGGGGGCCACCTGAGGGCTAATCCTACCACACCACCACGACCACAGCTACATCGAGGCATAGGTCATCGTGTTTCACTCCCCTCACACACAAACACACGCACGCACGTACACGCACAAACAGGGCTTTTGGTGTTACATAACGGTGGAAAACAGCAAGGTTAAACTTGAATTATTATGTGTAAGCCTGCACACACGTGTGTGTGTGTGTTTGTGAGTGTGTGAGCGAGTGTGAGGACATAGGGAGGTGAGAAAGAACTTGATGTTCTCAGAATTGCTGATGCTTCCTATAAAGTAGAGGTGATTTTGTGTTCCAAACATGGCTGGTATTCTGAGAAAATCTCCTATTTAGCTCCCGGGCACAGAAGGAAGAGGGGAGAAGAGAGACTGTGTTACAACAGGAAACACACAAACATTCACCCAATCCTTGACAAACTAGACTTTTAACAAATTGGCATCATGACAGTCTGGATGTGAAATATGATCATTACAATCATACAACAGAAACACAGCAGAATATTATACCTGGATTTAACTGTATTCCCTGCACCGTTTATTTGATCCCATTTGAGTGTGTGTAGTTTGAAGTTCTGCTGAATAGTGACTTTAAAAATTCTGATAGCTTACATTTGTGATCACTAGAAATGTTTTGACAAGTTCTCACAAAATCATAATAATTGCAAAGCAGCTGTAACTACTTTTTTTTATTACAAACTATACATAAATACAGTATTAGTATTCATCAGCTCTGGTTGTGAGGAGAAACAGGAAACTGGTTGAAAGCTCGCTAAAATCTAATTTCTTTATATACACTCATTACAATATGCGGTTAAGTTCAACAAGCCATTCATCTTTTGAGGTGCATACTGTAAATATACGTGTTCATATTTCTAATAGGAGATTCTCTTTGATTCTGCAGACACCCATTAAATGAGCCAAGCTACGCTGAACTCATTATTTAGGATACCCTTCAAATTAATGCAGAGACATGAAAGAAGCATCCATGAGTTCACACCTCCAAAAAATAATTTAAAAAAAAGCTCTAAGAAATGAAGGTTTCCCTTTGGTTTTATTATGATAATGGATGGGAAAATTGTGCTTTTCAATGATTTGCAAGAAAAGCACCATTTTACAGTAGGGTAAAATACCTCATGGGATCATGTGAATGCATCTCTATAGGGCGGGGAGTTCCTCCTGGCCCGCCGCGGGTGAGGGCGTCAATAAAGCCTCGTACCACCGCACACCTGCGAGCGGTCCCAAACTCATCCAGAGTGTACCTGACCAGGCAGGAGAGAAAGAAAGGCAACAGTCAACACCCAAACCTCATGTGAAAGGACGACGGTCACAGTGTTTTCTGTGCAGACTGTGTGTCGGAGGTCAGCCGTTGACATGTATCAACAATGCACAAGGCAGCCTTTCCAAAAGGAAAGGGTTTGAGGTTGTTTTGATTACTTGGCAGCGGTCGACTCTGTGACAGACTAAACAGAAGATAGTACTGAATTAAGATTCCGGGAACGTCGGTCTCCGCTCTCTCAGCCTAAACATCCTTAGCCAGCGCGCGACCTTGGACACTTTCTGGGCACCGAGACAGGTGCATTTCCGAGAATGAAGACAGACAGAAGGAGCCTTTGCCATGAAAACATATCTTGGGGTAACGTGTGAAATGTTCCATTGTGGTGTTTTTTGTTTTTTGGCACAAAGGTAAACTTCATGGGAAGCTTCAGGAAATCCTTCACAACTCTATGTGAACAACATAAAGAGCACAAGGAACACTAAATATAAAAATAAAACTGAAAAATCTCAAATCTAAATCTAGGCAGTGCATTTATTTCATATAGTCCTAATGGCTGTGAGCCGGAGACCTGCGGCCACAGTTTGTTATGGTGCTGCTGACTGTTGTGGATTGTGGATCTGTAATTTCTACTGCTTTCTGTTGCTTGGGGCTGTTTGTTCTGTTGCTTTCTAATCAACAAGCTCTTTGTTTCTCTTTTTTTTTGAGACAAGAATCTCACAATTCACCTGCGAGTGCCAACTGAAGACTGCAGCAGCACCATTATGAATTTACCAAACATGCATTTCTACCTTCATTACGTCTGCCAGTAATGTGTGGTGCCTGTAGCTGTTTTTTTTAGGAGCTGGCTGTTTGTACAGGACTACTTCGATTGTGGGCATTTTAAAACATCCACCACTGATCAAGCTGAATCTGACTTGTTCCAAGTGTATTTAGTAAAACCTGACTGGCTTGGAGGCAAAGATAAATGAAGGGACAGACCATACAGTACTTGATTCAGATCATACGTTTCTGTTTGTGAGTCTGTGTTTTTATGTTACTTGTAAAGGACAGGCCGATCTTGTAAGGCCTCCATGGCTTGAGTCAGCACAGGGCTGATATCACACGTCTCCTGGGTCAGCCCCCTGCATTCATCTATGTAGAGAAAGAGACAAAACAGAAACAGGACAAGAAATATAATCTCTATGAAAATAATCTCTGTATCTCTGAAAGAGATATTACATACTTATTTATCAGAGCGAGTCAAGGTACTATAGACTGTATAAGGGCTTCATGATTATAAAAAACCTACTCCACAGACTACATTAAGTTAACTGGGAGAAGGAAGGTAATTTCGAAATCTTCAAGGAGGAATGCACCAACTTGCATACATGGAGAGAATTTGCATGGATCCACAGTGCTGGAGGATGTGTGGGAGCAAGGATGCAAATCACTGGCATTTATTTTGGGAATGTCCAGTAATTGTACATTTCTGGTCTGAGATGCACAAAATATTAGAATACATGTTCCATATGAAAATACCATATAATTTCCAAACTTTTATTTTGGGAGAAGTTAACTTTCTCACAGGGAATCTTAACAAATACCTATTTGGTGTTCTAATTTCGGCTGGCAAGAAAATCATCACCAGGCACTGGCTGACTCCCCTACAATAGAGGAATGGACTGATATTGTTAATGAAATATATATAATGGAAAAGATTAGCTTCTGACTTCGTCTACAAATGGATACATTTACAAAGTCATGGTCAGAATGGGTCTCCTATGTACAAATGTCACAGTCACATCCTAGAGACTTACTGTAGCAAACAAAATGTATTCTCTCTGTCCACTTACCTTTTTTGTTCATCTCTCTGATGGTTTGAAAAGGATTGCCTGCTTATAGGTCTTATATACATATTTCAAAACTTAGACAATATAGTTTTAGTCTCCCTACAAGTGAATGTACCTGTTGTTACTAGCCTATATATCCCTCTTTGATTCATCATTGGTCTTTTGTTGTCCCACTTTTTGTCTCTGTCTTTAGTTAGTTTTGTTTCTTTCTTACAAATACATAAATACTTTGCAGGTTTTGTTTTCAGCACTTTATTTAACATTACATGTTTACAGTATTGTAACAGCTATGTTTTGATATGCTGATTTTTTTTTCTTCTTCTTTTTTTTGATAATAACTGTGATGATAATAATAATAATAAAGAAAAAATGAAAATAAGAAAGAAAAGAATCTCTGTATCTAATATATACTATATATATATACTAAGAGGGGGAACACTATAATTCAAGTGCTGTGTTTGTAGTAAGTATCTTTGTGTTGTGCTCCATTCACTGTTGCTAAATGTTTTCGACCATGGCAACCCTGTCGGCAAGAGGAAAATCAAAGCACCAAGAACATTTTCAATCATATTTTCCCATGAGCTTTTGCTAAGAAGTCAGTTGGCTTGCTTACGCTTCAGACAATACAAACAATGAACAGGCATTGGCCAATCTTCCAGACTATGAGAGAAAATGGGTCAAAACACTCCCCTGTTGCAGGACTTTATGTTGGAAAGACAAGACTGCATGAGTTTGTAAAAGAATGTGTGGTAATGTTTTCGTGAAAATAAATAACATGAGACAACATAAGAACTTAAAAGCTCTTCCATTTGACCAATACCAAAATTTCACTTGCCTTACTAACTTTATGGAATTGGGTTTTTTGGTAAATTCTTTAGTAGATGCTCTTATATTTTGTTACTGTATAATTAAACAAATGAGGTTTCTGTGATCTAAATAGTATATTTCCATTTTAATTTTCAATGACAAAACATTTGGTTTCAAGCATTTATTTGACAAAACTCAGAGGTTGTGAGTCACATGTATCCTGAAATGACTCCAACAGTAACAGTTTGGAGAATTTGTAAACTCTAGAAAAACACATTGGGTTCCTTGTCTGTATTTGACAACAAAAACCCTTATTCTGTAGAGAGGCCGTCAGCATGTGGGGTAGAGATACGTCAGTTTTATCCCTCTGTGTGCTTGTGGTATTAACTGTGTACTGTACTCACTCTGAGCCCAGCGGTAGAGCTGCTCATATGATGTCTCCTGTAACACTGCCATCTGCTCCATGATCTCTAACCTGGAACAAGCGCACAAACCAAGACCACACATTACATATTCATGACCTGCAGCATAGTGTCATAGTATCTCACAGTGACACAAATACCCAACCTGGATGTTTTTCTCCCACTTAACTGTTCCACCTCTTTGGTTCAAAAGAAATGCCACCAATCTAACAAGGCGAATTAAGTCACTATAAAAGCATTGGTGGAGCACAGACAACACACCGTTGTCTCAGAGGGACCTTACCCTGCTGTTTGCTGGTTGGTCCGCAAGAGGATTTTCACATCCTCGTGAATGTGCTTCACCCGACTGAGAGCTCTAAAGAAGTCCTGGGGAAATGAAAAACACATCAATTGATATACTTAAGTGTAACTGTTTGATTTGCAGATGTTCATGAGCAAGAGACAAAAAATGATGATCATGCAATATCAATATGAAGCTGAGAGATGTAATGTGACCATGTAATGTGATGCATGCAAAATTAAGGTAATAAAAATTAGGTTTTCTTTTTAAGATCATTTTGATCTCCTTGAATCTTTATCACTTCTAACAAATTAGTTATTGTGGCGGCACAGTGGGAGACTGAGAAGAGCAGTCAGATTTCAACTAGGAGCTCCAGATAGTAGCACACTACTGCCTCTTCAAAAACTGACAATAAAAGCAACAGATCAGAAAGACGCATACAGATTCTGTCCCTTGGCCCTTTTACACAGCCTGTTCACAGCAGGGCCGCTGCACCTCTATTTTGCCTCTGTATTAAAGGCATGAACACAGAATTGGGGTGGGGGAAGCTTGCTTTTAAGCCAGCATCAGTGGTAGTCAAAGAGCTAAATACACATGACAGCCAGTATAACAGATGCCGGTAGAAGGCCAGGTTAATTTGGTTTAGTGAAAAGCAGAGGCGACATAATGAAGCGTTTTCTTCGCAGCAATGTAGCAGGTCTGTGTAAAAGGGTCTCGGGGGGGAACTGGGGATGGGGGGGATTTTTTTTTATGATTTCATTCATTAGCAAACATTATGATGGAAATTACCTCAGTAATGGGAGCATCCCTAGTCCCTCGCAGTGTGGCCATCTCCTCATGAGACAGCTGAAACTTGGCAAGGAAAGCCTGAGCAACCTGAGCTCTCACCTCCAGGCGATGACTGAGGGGAGAGAGATTAATGGTAATTTCTTTCACTTGTCATTGGAGCCCTTTAATAGGTTATACATGTTTTTTATAAGGATTTATTTTCTCTTTATAACTCATTGTCGTTTTTGTCACTTAAGCTGCCGGCTGCCGCTGTGATTTGTTTTGTCTGTCTTCAAGGCCCTTGAGGACTTTTATCTCCCAAGTGTTCATACTTTTCACACTGTCTTTCATCATGCGCTTTTATCACTGTATTTTGTCATCCCCTTGTGTTTTCCCACTGCACAGATAAAAAGAGCTGTCAGTGTGGACTGCAACAATGTTCTTCTCTCTCATTTAACTTTAAAAATGATGCATGTTGTCAACATGCTGTAATGTTCAAAGTCCTACAGCAGATGGCAGTCATACTCCTCAGACACGCACGGGCTGATTGGACACGGACACACACACACACACACACACATACACACACACAGAGACAGCAGGGTGGGACACAGAATAAAGATATCATGTGCAGCAGTCACAAAATAAAGACAAGAGCAACAAAGAGAGCACAGAGCCGGATACTGGCCAGGTTTTGTCACTATCACTAACCAGAGTGATCACTATCGGTGTCACTATAAATGTCTCGACACAATAGTGACCATGGCAACTGCCCCAGTCAAACAGGGAACTCCGTCATGGGATAGCAGAAACAACAGCGAGTCCTCCCACTGTCCCCATCTTTCCATCCAAAACCACCTCATCTATATTCTCTCCCTGCATGTGGAGGCGAGACAGGATCAGTAAATCACCAGGTTGTTTTGGTGGAGGAGAAGAACATAACATTATGCGACCATTGTCTCTCACACAGCTATTACCAGGGCTCAGTCAGCTGAAAGTAAAGGGTTGTAAATCTGTTACAGGATTCTATGATTTAGTATTTCTCTGCACTGAGCCTCACATACAGGACCTCGAGGTGTCTTTGCCCTTTACGGGTTTGGTGACACGATTCTGTTGCAACACACAAAGAGGAAAAAACTTGGCTGCACCACAGCCTTGAATTCAATGCACAGAAAGGCTTGGATAGTGTACTTAAAAAAAAAAAAAAAAAAAAGTAATTTACCTCATTAGAGTAACCTGGCTACATCATTAATATTCTAAGCATTGACAATAAGGACAATAAATGATTAATTTGCTACAGACATCAGCAACCTTGCCTTTACCTATAAAGAAAAAACATTTTCAGGTTCATGCTTTCCCTATGTCTAAAAACTAATCTTTGAGTCACAAACAAAAATTAGATGAAGATTATCTAGTTAATTTAACATAAGTAAAAGACAGTTAATTTTCTTTTATTTGAAGTATTGTGACAATCTTTGTGTATACAAATTACAAACACGTTGAAGCTAATAAAGAGGAGAAAAATAGAATGAGAATTGGTTGGGGAAATAGAAAACACACCATGCTACTGAGTGATCACAAATTCAAGACAACAGGCTGTTGGGTTACATGACATCCCAGCGCAATTGCAATGAAATATAAACTACAGCAAGCGATGCTAATGAGGTAATCAATTAAACCGAATCATACACAAATTAGAGAAACCATTTTCAACCAACATGTATTCACACAAACATGAGGGACATTAATATGAAGTTTTTGAACTGGCAGAGGGATGAGCTACAGTCGTCTCAAGAAAGAAGATTTTATCACGAATATGCAAATCTATGCAGCAAGCTTTTACAAAAGTCTAATTGGATCATCTGTTCTATAGAGAGAAACTATGGAGTTTCGATCATTAAAGGTTGTTGAGTTATTATCTTCACAAGGGGGGACTAAAAAGGCAGCAACACACACACACAATATTGAATCTTGGGAAAAAAAAGAAGAAAAAAAGATCCCACATACCACTCTGATGGGACTTTAAACTGATTGCCCACCCGATGGTCCTAATTGTCTTATTTCATTGGGCACAATTCTCATGCCACATGCTGGAATTTCATTCATGAGGCATTTAAGAGACAGACTGCATGTCTACCAAGAGCCGGTGGATTCAAATGAGGTCGTGGTCAATGAGGCAAGCTGACTAGAATGACCATGATGATATTTTCATGACTTTATAGAGGAACTTTAAACTCAGAGTACAAAAGTTAAACCATTCGTCTGGCAATTATATCATTTTACTTACTTCCTATTTCAAAAATATGACCTCCTGAGTTTCATTTTGAGGCAACAATTGCTCTCAGTCCTTCACTGATTAAAGTTTCTGTCTGCAGACAAGAGAGCACCGGAGGAGAACTGGAAAACTTTGCAAAAGATAAACCTGTGGAGGATAAGAAAGGCCCCTAATTTTTCATGTCCATGCCAAGAGTGACAGACCTGTTCCTCCAGAATGTAAATCGCAACAGAGGCACTGGCTGCACATGCCTGCGCAAAATGAGCGCTGTGGGTTTGTTTGGGAGCTGGGAGCTAGTTGAGCAAAGGAGAGCAGGGGAACAATGGAGCAGCAGGTTCGATGTCTGCCGCGCTGTCAGGACATGACACATTCTTCTCCAGACTGCAATTACTGAATACCAGAGAGAGAGAGGCAACATATTTGAATGTGTGTAGCGATGTCACACTGTTAAAGCAAAGCATGTAGAAACTCTAGGCCAGTGGATACATGGGTAACCACCCCGACGACGGCGAAAGCTTTTCAAACTCCAAACAAAAAGTACAAAGTTAAATTAGACCCGGGTCACATAATGTTACATGATGGGATGAGGACAAGTTACGGTGTCAGCAGTGTGCCTCTTTGTTTGAGTCTGTTTGCGTGCGTGCTCAGATTTCCCAACAAGGCTCAAATGATTTTGTCTGTTCAAGCACAAAAATCGTTTAAGCAACATAACACAGCACAATCTCATAAACAGCTTCGTCAAACTGAAACACTGAAATTACCAGCACCTACTCAATTACCTCACAGAGCCAAGCCAATAGTGCAGCACAGTGTTTAGAAACAGAACCGAGCTTGATCAGTGAGTAACATTTGAGCTTTCTGTCCAATTAAAAAAAAACAAAAAAACAGTTATATGGTACATCTTTTTTTGAAAACCGATTATCATAAAGAATGAAAGAGAAGGAGATCAACAAGCAAACACCGAACTGTCTCACAGGTCGTAAACCGTGCGGGTCGATTATCCATTAAAATCTATTAGAGGCCATTTCAAAGCCTTGTGTGGAAATTTGGCAGTCACAAAGATGTTAGTTAGCCACGTGCCAGTGATCACAAGAGTGCAGCCAGTCACATCCGACAGCACAGGCGAACTCACAGCTATACCCTCATTAACAGCCAGCTGAGCATTAATATGGCTCAAGTGTCACTTTACACAGGCTGTCATCTACACTCTGATGTTCCTGATGGTTTTCTCATGGGTTTCAGAGCTCTTGATTTTTTAATGACCTACACAGAAGTCATACTGAGAACATTTGCTTTATTTCAGAAAACAAAACTGAATCAAACACAGGGATTCCTGATTATGCATCATATGCTGTAGGAAATGAGTGGATGCCATAAGCCAAATGCTGAAAAATCTTTGTTGTAGTTGTCAAATTTAAATACGTTGCACTTTGGAACGCAGCTATGTTGGCCTACTGTATAGCAGCAGCCTGAGCGGCTCAGTAAAAGCTGAGGAACTGAGCGGTCCGACCCCTTCAGCTCCAGCTGCTTGTGAGGTCAAAGTCCACGGAAACATCCGTTTGGGAGGCGTCTCGACTTGTTCGGCGTGATAACATGTCACGCTAATGCAAAGATCACACAGTGCAGGGCAGGTGGGTAGCGTTACGTTTCATTACGGAACAACACACAACACCTATTTAGTGCTCTTGCTGACAGCACCTTTAAAAAGCCCCGGCTCAGAACAAAAGAGCAGCGTGTCTGAAAGCCGGCGGACAAATACAGGTCGCCTGCTCTCATTGGCTCAGCGCTCCAACCTTTGCCTCTGCACACTGTAAGCAATCCGCTGCTCCTTTCAGTTTCATTAACGCTGACAAATGACACAGTGCCACTGGCAGATAACATAGCAAACAGTTCAGGACAGGTCTACTGTGGCGGATAAATACACATCAGGAGCATCAGCAGAGCTCTGAAAATGACTCCACTCTCTCAGCAGAGTTGCCCTATAAGCACAAAATGTGAGGTTCTGCTGCAAATCTTAGCCTGGCTATAATAAATGCCAACAGGAGGCAAGTGGGAAAAAAACACAGTGGCCTGGGACTGCAGAGGATTGTGTGACCTGAAATAGATCTGACTGAGAGGACTGGAGTGGTGTGGTGCAGAGTGGGCTGACTGGTAGGTGGCTGAAGGAGGACAGCTTGCGTGCACACTTCCCTTGGCAGCTCTTCTAAGACAAAATTGCTATAGACAAGGTCAAAGCCCAGCATGCAGACACTATCCCATCTGGCTGTGGGGTCACTGTGGTTTCCGCGAATGAAAATGTCACACAGACGGACAGCGGGTCCCACCGGGACCACTATACAAGGAGAAAAGACAGGGCAGAGGACCACTCAGAAGGGCATTCATGTAAAACCTCTGACCACTTACCTTCAACAAGAACCCTGCACAAAGCGATATGACTTTTATTAATTCATTGCCTGCACATGTTCACGGGCGGCTTTATCCCCACTGGTGTCTTTTCACTGCTCTCGCATTCAGTACTGTACAATCCCACCGCCTCCTGTCACCTTTTTGTCGAGGAAGGTCCTGAAGCTGTGCCAGCGGAGCATGGAATTGCGGTGGTACATCACAGCTGTCAGCGATGTCTTTTGCCAGAAATCTACATTATCTTTTCCTGTGCCCCTGCCTCCGTGTCAACTCGCAAGGTCACCGAGCACTGAGGTCACTGCCGCCACAAATGCTAATGAATCCACTCCCCCACCTCTCACTCCAACCCCCAAGCTATCAGTGAGCAAGAACGGGGCGTTTTATTTTCACCCCTTGTCAACACTCTGGCAGTCAAATTCATAGCTTAATGATACCAGATTAATTTAAGTGGCAGCCTTTCAACCAAAATAAACAAATAAATAAATAAATAGCTCCATCAGTATTCCAAAGGTTGCGAGATCCACTGATAGACCTGACTCCACTCTCGGTTTCATGTATGTGTTGGATCTGCATATCTGACGGTGCCTAATGTGTGTTGTCAGCGAATCTCAGTGTACACACTCAGGTCTGAGAACACACAGACGGGCTTCTCTCCAGTTGTAATAGTCTGGCCTCAATAAGATCAGGGAGTAGTGCCGTGTAAACAGGAAACACTTTGATGTGGATCTTCATAGGACATGACGAATAAAACAAATAAAGCTCTGTTAAAGATGATTGCTGCCCTCCTTATGCTAATAGACAACTGCAAGAGAAATATTCATCAACCACATTAATCATTCATCTCTCCTCATCAAAAATAAAGATGTGCTTGCTAGCTCCTCCTGCCCTGCACCAAAATATTCTGACAAACTTCTGACAATAAAGGGAAGCATCATTTTTTAAACTGAGAGCTGAAATTTACTCTTCAAAGTATCAGTGTTGTCAGTTGACAGGTCATGTTGTTTTATTTGTACAAAATCTTAAAACCTTCAGTATGTACAAACAAGGAAGTTGGTATCATATTCCGTCAGGGCTTGACTTTCAAACATGTCTGCAGTAAAAGTGGGCTATGTTCCTGCATTGCGCTTTGATTGAAGTGCCATTTGCCTGAGCTCTAAATAGCAAAAAGTGCAATTTCTGTGGAAATGAGACACCGCGGAGAGCGAAATGATGGCGTCTAACTTTGGACTGATGAGATGCCTATCAGCGACGTCTGTGACAAGCTCCCAAAATGACTTGTAGCTTCTGAACAGATAAGGATAGAAATGGCAGTTTGTGAAATTTCTGCAGATAATTCAGAGAAAAGTTGTCATCCTATCTCCATGATCTCCCTGACATTCTGCAATGGCAGTTTAAAAGTTCAGGGTGCAGCTTTGTCACATGGTCTGACTTCAGTTTGGTGCCAGCTGAGTTAGTTACAGTCAGACTGAGAAACAGAAACAGTGGTTTATGGATGAATTTGCACATTGATGGTCACACCTATAGATATATGACAGTGAACCATGCTCAGTACAACACTTGTTTGATGTAATCTAATATAACAGCCCAACAGTAAACGCTATCTTACATTTAAGCCCCACTGTGTACGTATTCATCATATTCATGTTGTCTAATGTCTATTAACAAAAATTGATTATTTCATTCAAAAGTATGTGTTCCATTAATTAGTAATTACCCCCATCAACGTGTTCTGACATGTTCTGGTAAGCTTTGAAATTGCCATTCATATATATATATATATTAGGGCCGGGACTTTAACGCATTAATTACGATTAATTAATTACAAAAAAATTAACGCATTTTAATCGCACTTATTACATTTTTTTTTTTTTTTTTTTCTCACGTGTGTCTACGTGCGGTGCGCCCGCACGCGCGAGAGGCGGCAGTTTGAGAGGCTGACTGGCAGAGATGAGAGCTGGTGAAACGCTAGCATGGTCATTTAAAACACCATCTCTGATCTCTGCCTGCATATAGATACACAGACACGGGCGCACGCTAAATGCGCTATATCGCGCTAATTGCTCAGCTGCAGCGCTATGACCTGTCACTGTCACAGGTGCAGCTCATCTCATTATGATAGGACTTCACCCTCAGAGCTGTCTGTCTTCAGACTGTCCTGACCTGTCCCTGAACATCACACAGGGACAACATGGAGCTGCCCGTGTGATTGGTTACTGAGTTTTATTAATGTTTACATCAGGCTGAGTTCAACAAATCAGTTTATGCTACTGTGATTTAAGTAGCCTAGTTAAATACTACAGTAATCATCATAGTGTATTGGAAGGAAAGACCATTTAATCTGTATGTATCAAATATCGATTAATGAATTAATCGATAATTTGCATCCCTAGTCTGTTGGTCTTGGTTAAGTACCACCTTGAATGCTTAAGCTTATGTATTCAGTCATTCAATGGTATACTAAAATCCATGTGGAAAAAAAATGCTTCTCACTGTTCTCAGGTCAAATATTTATATGCGATTAAAATGTGATTAATTGCGATTAATTAATTACAAAGCCTCTAATTAATTCGATTAATTTTTTTAATCGAGTCCCAGCCCTAATATATATATATATATATATATATATATATATATAAAAATATATATATATAATTAAAAATATAATTAAAAAATTAATCGAATTAATTAGAGGCTTTGTAATTAATTAATCGCAATTAATCACATTTTAATCGCATATAGACCTGGTGAGCTCACTGCGGGCTGGCATGTTTTGCCGCCATCTTTTACATTCAGTGGCAGCGTGACCGTAGGTAACCACACCGACTCACAGAGAGAGACATCGGAGCGGTGGGATCTGGGAGAAACTATTGAGGTGGCGCCTCTTAGAAAACCATCACCGTGTTGCAGCGTGAGAACGGATGCGGTATTCACATGGAATCACGCAGGCAGCAGACGGCAGACGGCAAACCAGATGTCATTTTAGTGGACAAGAGAAGGCCGGTAAAACGTGGGTGAGGTAAACAATTCATCGCCATAACAACATACTGTCACGTGTGTATCGTTTTGTCTTGTGCCATTCTTATGGACCACCTGTTTGCTCATTGTGTGCTGCCGTCTGCCCAATTCCACGTGAATGCAGCATAAAGAATAGTATTCAGTCACTGCTAGATGGGAGAAACTTTCACACAGTATGTGTCTGAGGTTCAATTTTGTTGAGACTTCAAGTGCTCACTAATAAATAAATAAATAACATGTCCACCAGATTTATGAAGCAAAGTATCAGAGAAACCTTATAACAAATGAAGTCCAATATGAAAATAGTCTTAGTTACAGTGGATGGACTTTAATTAAAACCTTTCTAGTACATCGTCTACCATAATTTAACAAATAAAATAATTGCTAATAGTTAGTGCATAGAGGATTACATAAGACTAGGCAGAATTTTCTATTTTTCTAATTACTCTGAGTGTCTGACTCGTGTAGCCACAAAAGGAAATAGTAAAAATGTGAACCATTAACAGTCACGTATATTTACTTCATAAATGTCAGTAAGATTAAGACACTAAAATGACTGAAACTTATCTTGAGGACAGGTCTTCATTGATTTGTTATGTCAATGTAATTTAAAATGTGCATGTACATGTAAAGTCACATATACACACACACACGCATGCATGCACACAATACATTCTTCAGTTTTAACTCACTTTTCTCCCTGCAGCTTGTTGGTTTTGACTATGAGGTCTTGAGTTTGCTCCTTTGCAGCCTGTGGGAGAAAGGTGATTGATTTTTAAAATATGACTTGCAAATATAATATTCTCAAAAGACTTTTAATAAATCATTCAAATAAAATGCCTAAAATCACATATTTCATCCACACCTGTACTCATTTACAGTACTACTACCACTGTTACAGTGAATACTCAGATTATCTTCATGTAATAATTATTCATACAGGAGATTTTAACATGACATACAGAGATGATTACCGCACCTTTAATCTGTTGGTCATTTCTTCACAACACGTGCTCATGGCCTGGATGTCCTCATTAACACCTTCCAGCTCCTGTGGAGAAAGTGAATTCACAGCTAAAACAGCACTGACCAGACCTGAAGTAGCATCTATCAAAAATACTAATAATAGTATTTGAAATAGTGGGTTGTAATATAGTTAGAAAGATATAGTTTATTGTATTCTAGTTATGCAAACAAGCGTTGAATCCAGACCTGCTTGAATCACAGATTTTACACTGCAGTCTTACTGATACTGTTACTACAATATGAATTTGCTGGAAATCCGGCACACCCTGTCATAAAAAACTTACAGTAGTAGCCTACGGCTCTTAACACCAAGTCAAACCTCATTTTCTGCAATTAAACAATCCAGTTTACTGGATGACAGCTGCTGAACACGCAATCGCAAATCCTTTGATCTCTTTCTTTCTATAACAAACCTCACATTTACAAACGTTCCTCACCAGTGTAGTTAAAGTGTAGTTTGTAAATGTTTCCTCGTGGCAAAATCGTATAAGTCTGCTCTGCCTGAATAATACAATTGTTTGTGAATAGCATTTTCATTTTTTCATATATATATATTTATTTATTACCTCTTTTACTTCTTTAAATATTCCTGCGAACTCCTCGTTGATGGCCAGGCTTCGTCTCTCTATGTCCCCTCTAAGGTTTCTCCTGGTCCTCAGACTGTTCTCAGTGAAGAACACGGACAGAGCCTTCAGAGCCTCCAGCATCTCCTGCAAGCACCGAGGTGTCAGTGTCATGTTGGGAGACGGAGAAAACGAGACACAAGACAGCAACTTGACAGCACCTCACTACATAAATGTATTTAATTGTTGCCGAGTTGTTTTGTTTTCTCCAGCTGAAATGCGACTGCAGATTTAGCCACAGTTAGCTGGTTAGCTAGCAAGAAGCTAACGTCTTGCACTTTTACCTTGTCATTGTCGAGCCTCGTCTCCAGTATTTTGTTCAGCTTCCTTGACAGCGGGTTATTGGGCTGAGAAGATGCATTTGGGTTCTGGGTCACATTGGAGCTGTCGGTGGAGATTTCGACTTTCATATCAGCCATTATGTGTAGAAATACAAACACCTCCACGTCAACTTTTCTGAAAGATGTTTTGGTCCGTCTAAAATAAACGTCCGGCCGAAAAAGAGCGGATGAAACAAGGTTCCGCCACAGAGTTAGTTAGGCTACTTTTTTTTTTTTTTTTTTGCTCAAGTACGTTGGCATTTTGCATGGATAGAAAGGGTCAGATGGTGATGATGATGATGATGATGATGATGATGATGATGATGATGATGACGAGTTCACACATACATAATCATTGCTTACTGTTTAGGCTGCCCATTCCTTCAACCATCTGTAAAGCCATTAGGCAGAATATGAAAATGAACAGAAATGAATGAAAATTGTTCCACTGAGTATTAAAGAGTTCCTCCGAGCTCTGGACACACGCGTGTTAATGGGTTTACAGGTCGCTTTACGCAGAGCTCGGGTAGGTGGCTCATTTAATTCTAGTTCATTGAATCGGTATGTGTGTTGGATTAACTTTAGAAAAAGTAATAGAAAAGGGTTTATGTAAAAAAATAAATAAATAAAAAAAGATCACCAGAGTCAACACCTTTCTTAACAGGTTCCGGCATAGGTTGACCAATGTCCAGTATCTGTCTCTGTTATTGCCTGTTCACATTTAATTTATGAGCTCTCTTACAGGAGAATATTTAACAGAGTGGGCGACTGTGTGCAACACGATGTTGCATTCAAGGACTGCAGGAAATATTCGACTTTTAATTAATTCCAGCAGTATGGAAAGTTTATAGGCTACTATTACCCATTTCAATTTGCCACTTACTATTAAAATGGTTGCATCTGTTTTTGTTGTGATTTTTAAATGACCGTTGCTGGACCAAATTATTTTTACTTAGTCTTTTTCACCAATCAGTCATAAAAATAGTAACAAATGCCTTTGTAAGCAAAATTTGTCAAGAGAAATTAAGATTTAAAAAAGTGGTGAGAAACTGACATTAGGAAATCTATTGTTTTATGTTTTTATCTATTTTATAATGGATTTCTAATTCTATGACGATACTGATATGCAAAGTATGACTGTATTTTTGGTGAATCAGCAGATTATTTTTATTTATCCATTTTTATGTCAAATAACTTAATTTGCCTGTGGTTATTATAAAAAAGAAAAACAACATAATCTAAAGGATAGCAGATCATGTCCAGTGCAGATAACACATTTTGAGAAGAAAAAACATCTTGAATACCCATTACCCTCAAAACAAATATTTGTGTGGAAATAGATAATTGCATCAATACAATGGCAAAATGTAAACTCACTCAAAAACACATCAAACCCTGTCTTAAACTATAATTTCATGATGCCTCGTTAACATAGGCTACCTATATGACTGTTTACAAGCCCAACAGACTTTATAATAGTCATGTTTACCATATATGCCATTATCACACTGCACTGACACTTTCCATCTTAATACTTTACTAACTTTCAATATCCCTTTACTTTCATCACAGAAATTCAATCGAGGGTACTAACTAGCCTTAGGACTGTGATTTTCCAAAACTACTCTAGCAGTTTCCGAGGCATCCTTGAATGCATCGGGAGCATGAAGGGAATGATAGTAGCCTAGCGGTGAGTCCAGCCCCTGGGTGGGGATTTGTGTGATTGATGGTCACCTCCCGAGAGTGTTTCATGGACTCGCCCCCCTATCCGCCTCCTCTCTCTCTCTCTCTCTCTCTCTCTCTCTCTCTCTCTCTCTCTCTCTCTCTCTCTCTCTCTCTCAGAGCAGGAATGTGGAGGAAACAGTCCAACCAGGCAGCGCCGCATGTCTCTGCACCGCACGGGAGTGAATAATTGATCCTCGGCTCGGTTAAATGTATTGATGAGGAGGAAAGTGATTAGTAAGCGGACTCAGCTGTGACTTTTTGGATTCTAATTCTCGGCTCGAGCGCATTTGTGCTTCGTTTTTTCCCTCCCTCGACTGAAGAAAAGTTTGCTTAGAGACCCAACGTACTGTAGCTGGGGTCCGCAGATGGAAATAACCTCTCAGTCTACTACACCTCATTCCGGGGCTCCTCCAACATGTAAGCAATTTCTTCTCCTTCTTTCTCATTTTTTTCTTCGCAGTAATTATTACGTTATTCACATTCCGACAGTGGGAGCGCTGCGATAATAACGACGTGTTCCTTGAGGTCACCCCTGTCGAAACACAACTGTCCTGTAGTGATTGTTTATGCGGGGACTTGCAGTGCAGTTCCCCTGAACTCAATCTCCAGTTTACTAGTGGGGCTACTTCACGGGTATTTCATCATAGTCTCATAATAACATGCCATGGGGCTGTGCTGACTGCAGTTTTGCTGTGAACGTGTTAAAGTTCATGATATGTAGCTGGTTTGTTGAAGGGTTAACAACACTGCTGTCAACATCAGACACAATCCTCAGCAGCTGCACTTCATAACAGCAGTTGTTCCAATTATAGGCTGCCTATAGAGGATATAGCCTACTCGTTGTTATATTCACTGCTGCCTTAAAGATGCAGGATTTTCATAACCCAAGAAGTGAGAATGTTATTTCTTTCTCTTTTTTTTTTAACATTTCTATATGATAAGAAGAAATGAGTAATGGAGAATAACCATTTCCCTCAGCTTATCAAACTTTCGCTGTTTATTGACTGACTTTTTGTTTACTGTTATTTAATGAAATCCTAATTGTATTGGATTAGTGAAGAATAACTGTGCCTCTTATTGAACCATGTCCACTATTGTTTTGTCTATTCATCTGCATATTCCATCCCTCAAGAGAAGTACTCACAGTCCATCTAATCAACAAAAGCACAAGCCCACACAATGTTATACCTGACTGATCTTGATATTATTCAAGGTGTGTCGATAAATAACACTCTCTTCCTTGGATACCATCAGGTATATAAGATCTTGTTGTTGAGTTATTGTCTTGTTGCTGCATTTATAATGATGGCTGACGGGTTTATTGGTTTCCAACTGTGAATTCTTTTTCATCTTATTCTAAAAGCCAACAACTTGTTCCTGCATTATGATTTTCTTCTGCCATTGCTCAGACTGGATGTTTCTCTTCCTCCTGACAGGGACCCGGAGTCACTGAGAAGGTGAAGACTGCTTGTGTTAAATGCTCGCTGCAAGGCTTCCCACAACACAGCGACTGCTCATATAACTGCTGTTAGTTCGGGGACTGTGTGTGAACCGTTCGCAGACTGTTTACCATGGCATCTAGTCTGACATGCACGGGTGTTATCTGGGCCCTGCTGTCCCTGCTGTGTGCTGCAGCCTCTTGCGTTGGCTTCTTCATGCCCTACTGGCTGCTGGGGACACAGATGGACAAGCCCGTGTCCTTTGGCACATTTCGGCGCTGCTCCTATCCGGTCAGGGATGAAGAGAGGCAGGCCACGGTGATGCTGGAGCAGTGTGGGCGCTACGCCTCCTTCAACGGCATCCCGAGTCTGGAGTGGAGGATCTGCACGGTGGTGACGGGCGTGGGATGCGGCCTCCTCCTGCTGGTGGCGCTCACAGCTCTCATGGGGTGCTGCATCTCTGACCTCATCTCACGTACTATTGGCCGTGTGGCCGGTGGCATCCAGTTTGTTGGAGGTAAGATTACGTTCTTCTCTTTTTCTGTGTATGTTTGTGTTTCCAAACCAGTCCTGACACAGCCTGCACAGTGTGGTTAGTGGGTAGTTTTCATCTGACTGAGGGAGTACAGTACAGAGGCTCTGATTACAGTCATGATGAGATCTGGGACTGTGAAGATTTTAACAGTCAGATCACATCCTCCTTAGGCGTTGCTTTGCATTTAAAGGCATTTAAAATTCTAAGCTAAGATAGAGCTGTTTGCCTAGATTTTGGAGGTTTTAATGCATTGGGTGCATTAAAACTGATGCTATCAAAGATTGTAATTAATTTCTCATCAAATTTGTGTTGTACTCTTTGACAAAAATGTTGTTGATGAAACAAAATCACGCTGCTGAGGAAACAAGGAGGCAGAGAAATCTTGATTATCTTGATATAGTTTTACCTCTGGACAACCTTTCCACTGTCAGTCATTGCTTCAGATACCCAGGCTCCACAGGAAATGGAAAAGGAGAAAAAAGTCTGCCAGTATGACGCTGGTCATCACTGATGAGGTTCAGTTTTCTTTTTTTTTGCTCTGTAACTCACGACCACAGTTTAAAACAGCACAAGCCGTGCTGTTAAGATGACGCATCTACAAACTAGATTGTCTATTTGACATCAACTTTGCTGTTATTCTGTTAATGGCCTTTATTCATTTGAGGCTTAAAAACAGATGTATTCACATTTTGAAAATATAGTGGAACATCTGAAAATCTCTTCAGAGCGTTGCCTCAGAGTTCCTGAATAACTTCCTGCATGTCACTCTGTGAGTCTCTTTCTTCTGTGCAGCAGACTTTTGGCATGAGTTCATATCTTTTGTTTTCAGTTTGACTGATGAAAATGATGGAAATATGAGCTTCATGTGTGCTACAAGCATGCTCAAAGTCAGTCAATGCAATTTTCTGCTCTGGGTTTGATCCAGAATGTGCCTCTTAAAGTTTAAAAGGAGCCCACGCCCTTTCTCTTTGCAAAAATAGAGTTCTGTCCACGCTGCAGCTCTGGCCATGGAAACATCTTCTTTTTTGTTTGTTTGATTGTAGTAAATGGACACAGCCCTGCACGGCACAAGCTTTGTTTATATGTACTATTGGTTTTTGCACATGTGTTCTCCCGGGACATGAGGTCTGGAAGGAAAAACGCCCGCTGAAGCTCCCAAGTTTCTCTGCCCTAGTTTAAGAAGCTGCGGAGCTTCAGCCCTCTCATTAACTCAAAACGTTTGCTCGCATACTGTGGCTCACCACTCTGCTATTTACAATCCCCCCATCACTTCAGTTTGGCTTTAAAGAGTGATGTGACAGAAAAGCAGGTTGCAGGCAGATTTTGACAGAGCTGCCAGGTTTTTCAGAAGGATAAATCTTCAGAGGACCACCACAGCGCAGCATGTCCTAGTTCTAAAAGGCTTAGCTACTTAGGAACATCAGTATTAATGATGTATAATATGGATGATTAAGGTGAAGTGTGGCTGGTTATTCAGAAATGTGCACTTTTATGTAAGGGGAGCTCCTTTTAAGCTCACAGCAACCACATACATGGAGCATTATAGCAAGCTGCTATTTTTGGTTATAGGATTAAAAAATCCTTGTCTGTCTTTCTTGCGTTTCCTCTCTTTGGTAGACTCACAAATCCAGACCCACACATATTTAGATCGAGGGAAGGCGGGATACAAAATACAAGGGGGCACCGCTCAGATCTTTAAACTTGAATGCTGGTGAGCCAAAGGGCAGAGATGTCTCAGAAGGGCTAATTGGAAGTGACACAATTGGGAAGCTTAGTGGGCTGCTCCTTGTATTCTTCTTCCATCATTTACAACTGGGGAGGAAATGTCGAGGCATGCAGGGGAAGTTGGGAGAGAAGGGAATAAAAAAAAAACTACCTGATGATTGAAACATTCAGCATTCACTCCTTATTAGCTGAGCAGCTCGCTGAGAAATAAAGATCCACAGGGGGAGAAGTGAAATGTGTGCTGAGAGATATGATCACATCTCAGTGATTAGCAGGAACAGGGACTGGGAGCAAATGAGGTGTAGGTGGTAAAGCGACGCACACAAATTCACTATGCATAGGAGCCTCGTGCATCACTGTCTGATGCCAGTGTCATCCTCCTTTTTTGTGTTTCCTCTGCTCCCCATTGTCCACTAATGAAGAGTGTCTCACCAGAGAGGCCAGGGCTTTTGAACTGCCACAAAATAAAACATCCACTTTATATTGCCCCGCAATTTATCTCAATCCCATGAAATAGATTAGAGCTGAAAGGCTTTATCAGCATTCTATCTCATTAGCTGCGGACCTGACGGAAAGAATACGTTTTAACAATGACTATTATTGTTGGTGGTGTTGTTTACCCCCTCTAATGCCGTGTTCTGTCGAGTCGTTCTGGAGCTGGTTAATTGCCAGTGGCACAGGCCCCAGATTTTCCTCTACAGTTCCAGAGAGTTGAGGGTGTGTGTATGAGAGTGTGAGACTGTTCTGGCTCATAAATCAAAGGCCTGGGATCTCTGTGCTGCTTACATTAAACAACCGCCTCAGCTGTAGTTCCTTGTCTTGGTTATGCAGCGGTGCGGACACTCAGCGACTGTGGCACAGACGGGAGGTTCACACATTGAAAGATTCTTGGATTTGGATTTGGTTGTTAGGGATTTCCACCCCCACCACCCCACCACTCTCAACCCTACTGCACCCCCACCCCCCTTCCTGCAAAAGCCTTGCTTCGACTCTTTTCGCGTGCCCCCGAGCAGAGCTGCACACAGCAGGAAGAGAGCTATTTAATGTTTGCTTTCTACAGTCATGATGTAAGAACTTTTTGTACCTTTATTACATATGTGGATTTCCCTTCAGCGCTATAGCCCGTCTTAAATTTTGTGTTTTTGTGTATCCTCTTTTATTTCATCTCTTTCCCCGCCGCACCTGACAGGCAGTTAGGTCTTGACAAGCGTACGTCACTGGATCGCTGGTCTGCTCCATCACCGGTTAAATATTAGGGATAGTGATGGGAGCCTGGGGCCTCTTCCACTCACTGTCTAATGGACTTTTTTCTGACTGAGACACTCCTGCTTATAGAATTGAGATACCTGATGTGCTCATGGGACAGTTCAGGAAATCCTCATCTCTCAGAAACAAACTTTAAATTCAACTTTCTCATGTCACTGTAATGCAATTCAAGTATGAGGAGGAAGCAATTTAGACTTTGTCAATAGGAGCTGCAAGCCAAGTTTATAACAGAGTGATTATCAGATGCAGGTTACAATTACTACAAAGAAACCCAGAGATTAATTGTAATTGCTCACTATACTCAGATTTCTTACTGTTTGATCTTCTTTGTATATATTTTTCATTGTTGCTGTAAAGTATTACATAACCTGGACTCAGTAAACCTTGAATTTCTGCCAGATTCTGTTGTTTGATTGTTCTCTGAACTTGCCTTATATCTCATTCTCATACACCAAAGGTTCTGATGATTCTGTGCTGAACTTCAAATATGTTTGAAATCTGCAGATGTCTGAGAGGGCTCAGTTCCTGGCTCAGGCTGTCACACTGACCTGATTGAACTTCCAGGTTTCAGCCATGGCCGCGAGCGGCGAGTCGGCTCCGGCACTAGGATTTTGTTTCAGATCTCAAAACCTTGTCTGAGACAGTCTAATTCAGACACTCTGTGACTGACTTTAAGGGATTAATGGGTTTATAGCCAGCTGTGAAGCCCAGCTATAGCTTTAAGATGAAAACACAAAATGATTAAAAAAAAACTGGATGGAAAACAATGCAGAGATCCCAAAAGTAGAATAGTGTGATCTAATTTTACCCACACCTGATATCAACCCTGGCAGTGCGTTTTCAAAGACAACAAAAGACTAATCTTTTTCCACAACAAAAGAGCAGCCGAAATTTCAGAGATGCCTTTGTTGTAGAATAAAAGCTGGAAAATCGGAGGACAGGAAGTTGTGTTTCAGGAATCAGATTCAACACAGTATTAAGGCTGAAAAACATTGAAGTTGTGTCCATTTAGTAACATGAATTGCAAATGTGGAGCCGGTTTATGTCAACAACTGTACCCCGTTGCCCTTTGAAGACAGTCAAGCAAAACGGATGGTTGTGATCCAAAAAAAAACAAAAAACCGAGGTCCTGAATATTGATCCGCAGCATTTGAAGGGCATTAGGAGAGGCAGTGATGAAGCACGTTTCCAACATACCGGAAATCTTTCAAAAGTATTGCATTGGCCTGCAGAGAATGTCAGCCGGATTGAAATCATTTTGGGGCTTGATAAAAATGTCAAGAGAGATACAGCTACCCAAGACCAGGAGGGTTATTGAGTCAGGTGTTGAACTGCTGTGTCCTTGAAACTGAGGGCTAAATAACAAGACAAACAAGGTGATGCACGGCACGCTGTGCTTGGAGTATGCTGGGACAGTGTGTAGGGGACAAGCAAGAGGGCTTCATATCCATGAAGTTGCTGCTGTTTCAAAGGGGAGGTGTATGGGATGTAAAAAAAAAGAAGAAGGGAAAAAAAAACAGTTTACGCAGCATATTTCAGTGCTATACAGGAAGGTTGTGGTCAGCAGGGAATTTATGGAGGCCAATTGTATCCGTCATTGTTGGGAGAAGGACCAAGAACTCTTCACTAGTTTTTAGAGGAAGATCAGATGTCAAAAGTGCAGAATGTGCTTTGAGCAGTTATTATTGATTAGAGACATTAATGTCTATTACATTAAATATTACTTAAGGCTTCTTGCAGTTGTTTGATGAAAAGAGATGAGAAGACAATGGATTTTACCACATGCATCTCTGCTCCCCTGTGAGGTCTCTCAGAGTGAAACGACAAACTTATAATTCATTTGACATGCGTTTTTTCTTTTGACCAGTTGCAAATCCTTCAGTTTTGATGTTTTATTTCTTAAAAGCAGAATAGAAGAAAGAGCTAAAGCTTTAAAAATGGTAGAAATAGAAAGTAGAAACATAATTGGAATAGATCAAACGATATTAGGCCGCTTTGTCTGCAATAAAGGACGTGTTTGTGGAAGGGAACAGTAACAATGTGGCACATGCACAGTGTACACTGGCGTTGTGGCCATTCTGGCTGAATACTTCCCACACCAGCCTCTGCTAAAACTGCAGTTGATCTGAAATATCAAATAATTGTCTGTGTTGGCTTCTGGGGAAGCTGCTCCGTTTCGTTTTATGGTTGATTGGCTCTGTTTGCACCTCTGTGCCACCGTCTAGTTTGCCAACAGTGGTGTGGAATGTCAGTAAATGAACAATGTGAAGCTACAGAGAGGATTCACACATAGACATATGTTCAGCTCTTTGCCCATTGAAGTTAAGTTTGCCACCCTTAGTGTATCACTTTCTTCAGTAACATGACTTCCATTCAGAGGCCTGTAGCACACAGCGTGTAATACAGTATGCAGGTCATCCAGGCTAAATGAAATTCAATTAGCCACATCTGTCTGCACTACCGCTATAGCTTAAAGTGTAGGTGAAGGGCATGAGCGTGAGCAATAAACTTAAAGACATGTAAATATATTACAAAGGGGGCCTCCGTTGTGGCTTCCAAAATGTTGCCAAGGGCCATTTGGCACAGGAGTGTGTTGTCCTGTTTGAGAGCCATACCAGCACAGCCAGGAGCTTTGTCCTTGTGTCAGCTTTGTGAGCTCTTGCCAGCTGGATCCCACCCAGTCCCAGAATTTCTGCTTCCACTCCCCTCTCACCACTCGTTTTCAAGAGGTACAGCAAAATGAAATCGCATCCATATGAGGAAAGGCTTTGGGATGAAGAGCTCATATTTCCAAGGGAGGATCCTGTGCGGAACAGTGTGTCTCGTGACAGTCATTGTTTAACGATGTCGGTCTGGCGGATCACTAGACATTTCCAGGAAGATGGGTAAATATTCCCTGACATGCTGTGTTATCCTTTTTTTATTTTTTTATTTTAACTTGCAACACCTTATCTGTATTCCTTCCTCTTCATAGGCCTGCCAGGTTGATGTGATGATGATGAACTGCAGTGTCTCATCTGCCATGTAGGCATTGCACAAAACTAATGAGATATCTCCGGCCCATATGTTTGAGAGGAGGGAGCCAGGCCTTTTCACTACGGACACGAGCCTGTGTAATGGTTTTTAGAATGCTATCGTGCTCTTCATTGCTTACATTTCCGGCCAATGATGGTTACAAAGTGGACATCTCTTCCTCTGGGTTGATTGATCACCTTAAGTGCCGACCACTCTTGCAACACTGTAATGTGCTCATACAGCCCGGCAGCTATTTCTGCTCAACATACAGTTCCCTCAGTCCCTCACCAACACCACCACCTCCACAAGGGTGTTTGGAGTCAGAGAGCAGCGAAACGTAGCCAGTGCACCACAGGCACTTTTTTCTTCTTTTCTTTTTTTTTCCTCCAACACTTCAGTCTATCTTTGTCCTTCACCCTTCACTCCACTTCTCCCCGTCTGCCCGTCTCCATCCAGGTTACTACAGGTTACAGTCTTTTAACTCGCATTTCTGGTTTCACCTTTCCCCTAATTCTAATTTCTGTGCACCCCTCTGTGTCCTTCCCTTCTCCTTCTCAGTCTCTTTCCATCACTCTCCTCCTCTCAGTGGCTGTTCACGTTATTGCCTGCTACATGCAGGGGAAAAAAAGTGTGGATTGGGCCAGTACCCGGTGACCCGAAGAGTGGACGACGTGGGCTCAGCCAGAAAGACAGAAAGAAAGAAAGAAAGAACAGATGAAAATGAGTGAGACAGAAACAGAGAGAGAAACAGGGCGGAAAGCCCAGCATCAACAGGGATTTAGTTTTGTCAAACAGGAAGTCTGCGAAACCAAAGGACAGACAGAAAGGTTATTTCAGTCTGTTCCTCTGTTAAGTCATTGTTTTCACTGCCATAGTAGCAGGCGTGCTGCATATTGTGTTGTTTTTGTCACTGGGAACAGAACTGTTCCAGAAAACGTGTCTGGTGTGTCTGCAGCCGTGTCTGGCATTAATGCAGCCTGAGCAAGGGAGCCTCAGAGTTGAGGGGGAATGAATGAATTTGGAGAATGAATTTTGTATTACTGGGACTATTGTTGATGGAATGACTGACAGAAAATGAAATGGCACCAATTTGGATAATCGATTCTTTGCTCATTTGTCAGTAATTTACCAAATAAGAAAATAAAAAAAATAAAACATTTGCTGCTTCCAGCTTCTTGAATGTGAGGAGTCTGTTTTTCTATCATTGCAAATGAAGTAGTTTAGGCTTGGCAGCTGATGGTCAGACTAAACAAGCTCTGTGACTGTGTCCTCTGGGAAATCAGAATGATTCTGTAGGAGTCAGCCATGCTGTTTTCTCTTTGATGCTACACCGAGCTACAGCAGTAGCTCTGAAGTACTCTGAGACGGACACTAACATGATCACAATGACAGTGCTAAGATACTGATGTTTACTGCCACCCCAGTTTAGAGCGTTAGCATACTAACATTTGCTAATTAACTCGAGGCAGCAGATAGTGATGAATGATATAATTTTTGTTGCAAACCATTCACCAGTTTTACATATTGGTTTGATAATTAATCAACTCATCATCTGATGGCCATGGATGTCTGAAACGAATTTTATAGCAATCCATCCAATAGATCTTGAGATATTTCACTCAAAATATAAAATGTGACCCTGTTTGTGTCAAGAGAAAAAGTCTGTGGATCAACAGTCATTACGATTCAGCCTCTAAGGAGAATGAATATGTGTTTAACCTTCTGTCAATCCATTCAATAGTTTCCGACTGACCAGTGCAACCAAGCTGCAAGCACAGCCAAAACCATATTCATTCATGTGACATATTCACAGACTATGCAAAGAATAGTTAATTGTAGTTCTCAGCCCCTAGGAGCTTCACTAAATGTCTTTGAGAAGAGTTTTATTTTCTAAGATGATTACCCAGGACACTCTTTTCTGCATTAACAGAGAGAATAAAGTAGACAGAAAAGTAATTGTTAACCCATATCACGTCTTTGCTGCTGACATCTAAAACAGAAAGTATGTGTGAAACGGTGTGAATGCATGAATCACTGCTCAGACAGATGCTTAACAGATGGCGGGGGCTCCGCTGCTCTGTATCACTGGTGACACACATTGTGGAGGGCATGTTTGATGTCAATGTCTCAGCCTGTACTTACAGTGAGCAATACTTTAGTCACAGGTAGGGATACAAAAATAAACCCAGCTTGATTCAGCGTGAGTCGTCTTAGTCTTTGTTTCTGTGTCAGGTAAATCTTGTCTTGTGAACAGAAACACAAAGGGAAAACAAAAGGAAAAGCCCCAAAAAAATGTTTTCCTGAACTTCACCACATGTTATGGCTAATTGCGAATGAAGAAGATGGAAAACCCGCATTTGACCCATTAGACATCTCTCACGGAGTCAGAGGCCATGAGTTGGCTGAATAAATGAATAAGTATGGATTGGATAGATTGGGTCTGAGCCCTCTGGGATAAAGTAGTTTGCTCAGTATTCATACCCTGTTTTACAGTCTCAGAGGCACCGTGCCTTTAACACTACAGTTAATTATAACCTGTTCTTCCCAGTGAGTGGGAATGTAGGGTCAGTACTCCTTTTGTGCTGCCTCTTCGAAGGTCAAATAGCAGGCCAGCAACGAAATATAATATGGGCTGAATGTATGGAGACCGATCTACATGGCAGTATAGAATAACCAAGATAGGCGTCTATTTTTGGAATCTACAATAACTGCCCTTCTTTAGTTTCTTTACCCTCAAACCAAAGATATGTCATATTGCAAACTTCTGTACTCCCAAAGAGGCAGTAAGATCATCTGTTGTTTTTCTCCTTTTTTTGCCACTTAGTCTCGTGGATGTCTCATTTAATTTGACTCCAAGTATCTCCTGCGTGTTATCCCTGAAAGGCCAGGAATAGCTGTAAGAGCTGCAAGAGGAGACCAAGCTCTTGTAGTAAGTAATGTGTTGAAAAGAGTCGCCTCTGTCTCTTGGAGAATTAGATCAGGGTCTGCGTTCAGCTCTGGGAGAAAAAGATTTGTCCCTTAGTGGGTCACTCAAACACATGTGGCTGCTAGACGGTGGGGACAGGTGATGGTGGTGTAAAAAGGCAGCTGAAGGTCAGATCAGAGGAGGACAGGGGTCACCTGCACACATGCATGTGTCCGTCATGCCTGTTAATGACATGGTGACATTAGTTGTGTGTGCGTGTGTGTGCGAAAGGGACATGTGTTCTGGTAAAGTGTGAATATGTTGCTCCTTGTATCTCTTGTGTTTGTTGCCTCTAGTTGAGCCTGCATGTGGCTGAGCGTATTAAGTCCTGTGTGCCGAGGCCAGAGCCTGCGTTTGCTGTCTGCCTTAAGGAATGCTGGGAATTTGGGGTAAATATATTTTCTTGCCCCCTGCCCTGCCCCACCTCCCCTCAACCGTCTCATCTCTAGCACCACTTCAAGTTTAATTTGAGGGGTTTTAATTAAAGCATCAATGGAAAATGAAGATACTGTACGGCTTTCCTCTTGCCGTCTTCACAGCAGAGAGTTCAAATCTACATTTATATTGAGACTGTGAATGGTAACAAACGATTTTATGTTATGACTTCGTCCTCAGTCAGCAAAAACCCTTTAGAGGATAAGTGTTTTGTGTGTTAAGTGATCAAGACAATTAAGACTTCATTTGAAAAAGTGGATTGGGTTTTTTTTTTTAACCCTTGATGGAAAAGCACAATAAAGGCACCTTGGTGTAGTAATAAGCAAAATGTCACTCGTGTCATTATCAGAAAATGACAACCTTGTAATTGTGCTGCATGAAATTAGTTGAGAAAAAAAAGTGTGCACCATGCCTGAGTTTCTCAAAGGCTTGTCACAAGCTGAACAGTAATCTCCATTTTGTGGCCCACGGCTGGACTTGCGGAGACAGGGGAGGGTTTAGTGTTTGGGTGGAAGGCGATGCAGTGTGAGCCCAGTTTTGCTTTGCTTCCCAGACTGTCATTCCAGCTGGTCAGCAGCAGTTGGGTGGGCTTGTCCCATTATAGGATCTGGTTTCCATAGCGGCAGGGGGTGCAGACGCAGAGGAGAGACATGGGGAGAGAGAGAGAGAGAGAGAGAAATCCCCAGACTCTTGTAAAAGTCGGTGGTCTGTTGCTTAAGATTAAGAAGTTAAGTTTGTCCTTCCTTAGAATCAAGAAACAACCCACCGCCATTTGGCTGAGAGCATCTCCCACGGGCTATTTTTACTGTCCACGTGCAGACTCTAGTTAAGCCTCAACGGTGAAATGGCACCTTGTTGACTGGCCTTCCTGTGAACCCGAAAGGGAAAAACAATCAGCAACAACAACTGCAAGACATAAACAAAGCCCTGGCAAGATAAAGCTCAAAGTCAGGCATTTACCCAATCCAGGCAACAGGCGCAGGCTGAGAAAGAGAGGCCCCATGATGGGATGCCCATGCAGTCAAGTGTAAGACAGAGAGTCTGGATGTATTTTGAGCCAGTCTAAAATGCAACCCCCTGAAACCATAACACAAGGTCTCTGGAATGCACAAAGTGAGCTCCATCCCAGAGAAAGCTAGAGGAGGCTATAAACAGGACAGACAGAAGAAGTGCTCCATCCATATTTGTATGTGTTTATTATGAAGATCTGCAGGAGCCGGTGACCATATATAGGATTGTTGTGAAAAAACAGCACGGTGGAAGAGCTGCACGGAGCTGTCCGGGGTCTGGAGCTACTATAGATGTCGTACAACGACAATTGTTATCATGAATACATTTGGGGGAGATGAAATACAGCAGGAATCTAAATCAGAGGAATTTGCTTTAACAAGTCGGGTCAGGTGCAGTTTACAAATAGCTGTATGCTAGGCGGGGATAATGATATGAGCAGCAATACCTTATCTCACTCCTCACCTGTTACAAGAGCAGAGAACATTAGCAAGACAATCTGCCCTCCTCGCCTGCGCCGTCTCTTCCTCTGCCGCTCTCATGCTCTTGATTACCATTAGTCACATATTCTCTTTTCTGTTTTCACTTACTTCTTGCTTGACTCCTCTGTATGTTCCTTTTATTTTTTTGTTCCAATAGAAACAAAATGTAACAGAAAACCCAAAGGAAAAGGGAAAGCTGAGAGTTGTGCTGCTTTCCAAAAGGAGGATAGGAACAAAGGTAGTCTTTGATCCACACAGTCACTCTCTGCTCTCTGCTCCAATTCTGTTTCTGGACCAGTCTGAGCCCCATGTTGTTGTCCTCCTAGGCCCGACAAGCGAGCTACAGTACACCCAGCTCTTGGTCCATACTGGCCATTGCCATGCTTCGCTGTGGTAAGAGCGTCCTGGCTCTTGTTAGTTAGACCATAATACAACAGAAAGTTTTTCTGTGTGTGATTTAGAGGCGCACTGTGACTGAATCCCGAGCTTTTTAATCACATATTCCAGCTATTGCTTGAGCTGGCTCATGGGTTGATGTCTCCAGCGGGTGGTAGTGTGGATGAATTGAAATGATTAAATGTGAGTTATTCTCTGGCTTTATAGACTCGCCAACATAATGAAAACACCAATCTTCAGTGAATAGCTCCAAGATAATGCAAACACTGACCACCATCATTTGTCTGCTTTGTATTGAGGCTTTCATTTTACATAAATCGTCGCCAGACAAAGTAATCTAAATCCATTCAAAAGCGAAAATGGGATCAAATTATTATTTATTTTGCCTTGGCAGCACTTCAACTGTTCTAGTGTCCAACATCAGAAAATATTATTGATTTTTCTATGAAATACATGAACCTCATTACAGTGTCCTCACTCCAGTGTCCAGGCGCCATTACATGAGCAAATTAGAAGGAAACCAGCGAGGGTGTCACCTGTTAAGATGAAGCAGAATGGAAGACTTGTAATAACTGAGTGATTATATGTGGAGCCAAGCCCTTAGGAGCTGGAGTGTATTGCTCTGCTGCCATTGATATCACTCACATCTACTTATCTCCTGCACCGCCAGCTAAGACTTGATAATTAGTGAATATGTCGCTATCATGACTCCTCTGATAGTGCTGGTCCTTTGTTGGCATTCCCCTCAGGGAAACGCCTGCCTTCCCTGCTTCCTGATGCCTTCTCTTCTCTGCCAGAGCACGTAAATGCAAGAATAGTGAAGATATGGCTTTCATTAGGAAATTGTCAGAATGGCTTTTCAGATTGAATTTGGCTCATTCACAAGGCAGGCGTTTGATGTGACTATTTCAGGGGGGGGGGAATTACACAAATAAAAAGTAGATTCAGCCTGATTGCCTATCATAACAGCATAGCGTCAGTGTCTGGCTGGTTGAGCTGTTCTGAGAAACAGTGAGCAGGTTAGGAGTCGACACTGTCGAATATCCGCGACAGCAGCTGGATCTGAAAGTGAAGTCCTCCAGAGCTGTTCTGCTCGATGCGCTTCAGCCTGACCATGATGTGCTTCACCATCTGACATTTGAAGATAACCACAGAGTAAATGGCTGGCCAGAGAGAGAGAGAGAGAGTGTGTGTGTGTTTTTTTTCCTTAAACGGAGAGCATGGATGCTGAATGGCTCATCATGTGCAAAGGGGGAGATAATAGAAGCCGAGAAGTCACAGGCACTCAGGCCTGCTGATAACCCAGTGCAGCCTGTCAGTCACACAGCAGAGTGGACAAAGCGTAGGTTGTACTATGTTGATTGCCTCCTTGATATGTGTGCTTTGATGATATACTCGTGCCATTCTCCCACAGCTGAGTGGGCTGGGAATAAAAAATGTTGGCCATTATTGTTTTTCCCAGCTCTCCGGTGCGAGGTGGCTATTAGAGAGAAAGGATGGTTTGACATCTGCCACTCAAAAAGTTAGACTAAACATCAAACATAATGGGAAATCGACATCAAGGTTCATGCGGAAACCATCCGGTAAACTGACCCCGTGCTACATGAACACAGTGTCAATAAAATCAGGGACAGCTGTGCGGTGTACAGAGACTCTACCCTGCTGGGTTTTGAAGCAGTAAACGTCCATTATTATCTCAGCATCTTCCCCTCCAGCCTCCGCTGTGTCTGGAGCTCTCTCGATCATTTAGCCTCCGCTTCCTCAGGCAATGCAGTTGAAGATGAGTTATCCATTATTTTGCTAGTCAAAAAAAGCAGAGAAACAGTCGAAATAGCATGTGTACTCACTGGCTGCTGTTGATCTGTGCTGAAAAATGTCCTCCAGGATATGAGCAGGGTTTTATTATGTTTCTTGGTGGATGCTCACACTGCGATTAGACCAACTTCTGGATCCAGACAGCAGAGCAAGAGCTGCACCCTTTAATGGAAATCAAGTGGCTGCTCTGTTGGAGAAACTAATATATCTGTCTATTCGACAATAGATTCCTGTCTGTCTTCTGTCTGGGTTGAATGCTGCTGCAAAATAGAGGAGCTCTTCATCTCACATTGTTCTGCCTAGAACCCTGGTGTTTACTGTGGATGTTTACATTACTGTGGACTTTTCTGCTATCAGCGTAACCACACTCAATACACAGTGCCCCCACATGCTGATCATTTGTTATCAGCTGGAATAAAAAGAAGCCACCTGAGCTCAACTAAAAGTAGTCGTTTTTTTAAATTCCTTTATAACAGCTGCTGCAAAGTGTTCCTGAGCTGCCAGCAGTCACATAACTGAGTTACCGTAAGTATTCATATGGATATACTCACAGTGAATTCATGATTAAAAATCTGTAGTTTAGCGAGAGAGGAAAGCTGACAGAGGCTAACAGTCTGAAAATGAAACGTCTGAGGTTTCAGAGGAAATCGGACAGCTTATTATTTTAAAGGGACTGCATTCCCAAGAGTCGTGCTGGTCTGAATCACATACGCTCTGCCTTGTCTCCTTCATGCTCTCAGTCCAAAAGGAAGGACTAAAAGAAAACTGGCAAATATATGGTTACTTGGTCAATCCACAACTTTCTTCTCTACCCTCCAGAGACAGTTACAGCGCAAGACTTGAGAGGAGCTAAGCACTTATTCCTGAGCAGTTGTCGGCCAGCTACTGGCAACTGGTGCGTGGAGATCCCCCTCGGCGGCTTGCATTCAGTTTGAAAAGGCACAACACTTTTCCAAAGTTAAAACAAAAAAAAAGAGCTGGTGTTTTAGAATCACTTTCAGCACAGTCACGGTGAAATAGTTTTCGTTGCTGAAACATGAGGTAGAAGGATAAGCGACAAAGCTAAATGTAAAAACCTGTGAGGTTTGATAAGAAAACCAGATACATAAATGGGGCGAAGGAACTGGGGTGTGGATCCTATAAACTCCTTTGGGCAGGAGGACTTTATGATTTCCTTCATAGAGAAAAAGAGTTTCCTTTCAAAAAGCCAGTCAAAAGCTCCCCTGGGTTTTCACAAACATCCTCTTCCTTGGAAGGCAACCGAACAAAACAACAATTCAAAGCAGACAGCTTGTACAAAGGTATCACAGGGATTTAAAGGTAAGTTGTCGTATTCCAACAGCCACCCTTCCCACTGCTTATTGATGGGCTCTCAGCAGGGTGTCCCGAGTCAGGAAGACACCTGCCCCGAGCCGTGTTAATCTGTAATCATGATCAAAGCTCGGATCCATCAGCTGGGAGGCTGCTATCGTGTCCTTGCTCTGTGCTTTGTTGTTTTCGGCGCGCTCTCCTCTTAGTGAGCCCTGCAGGCAGTTAGACAGGCGGCGAGTGGTCGTCGTGGGGACAGTGCAGGGTGGAGACAGACAAAAGCAGGCACCAGGCCCAGGCTTGTGACAGGGGCGTCTGCAGGACGTATTGATCTTTGAAAAGAGATCTACATCCTCTCTTGAGCTACCGACGGAGCACAGTTTGTCACTTGTGACGGTGAGTAACTTGGCGCTGCCTGGGTCGTGTACTCTTGGTGTGTTTTATATTTGGTTTCTTCGATCTTGATCTGCATTCTTCACATACAGCACTTTGTTGTTCACTCTCTGACATCCAGCCACCGACCTTCTCTTCTCTTCTGTCTTAAAACCCCACCAAATGATTGATCCTCCACCATGTGTCTGGCAATTAAAGAAGTCCCCCCCTCGCACCTCGACTAAACATATCCGCTAACATCCTCCTCTATCTCAGTGCTTTGTGATAATTACCCTGTTGTTAGACCTTGAGCTTGAGAAGTAACACCTAACCAAGGGCAACGTGTCGCGTGCAGAGCAGGACTGTGATTCATTGGCATGTATATGGCTGGCTGTATATCTTCAAGGGAGCAGTAATAGGCGGGGTGGTGGTGGTGGTGAGGTGAGCGCGGGGAAATGGGCTGCTGTTGCTTGAGTGGCTGCTAATGTGAATCTTTCCAGTGATGATATTAAACAACGAGAAAGACGATCTGTTATTATTACCTTCTAATGGCCTGAGCAAAACAAATGAACAGCCTAAAGCGGTACATAGGTTTTCATGATCAATATTGATACGTATAGGGCACAGCTCATTTTCTCAGAGCCCAAGGTGACACCTTCAAATTGGTTGTTTTGTCCAACCACCAGTTTTAATACCTGAGGATATTTCATTTAGAATGACAGAGCAGAGAATAAACTGGAGCCAGTGAATGTTTGGCATTAGGGGCCAGGCTTAAAAAGCTATTTTTTTTATTTTGAATAACTGATAACTATTTTACTGCTTGAGCAATAGATATGCATATCCTCTGTATGAAAAAGTGGCTTAAATGTTGGCTGCTCCACTTTTGAACTAGAGGAAAATCCTCCACCCTCTCTCTCAACCTTTGCTTTCTGCTGTGGCATGTCAACTGTGATCCAAACCTAATCTACCAGCCCAATAGTGAGGTCCCTGCAGGGAGCCTGGGGGCCCCAGGCCCAGCGACATTGCATCATCCGTCATCAAGACAGGCTACAGGCAGGGGCCAAGCCTCGCGCCTGTCCTGTGGTGCTTGCATATGCAGAGCTGCGAGGGAACGCTCAGCCCCGAAGCCTTCATCTGGTGACCAGTAGGGCACCGGCCCAGTGGCCTGTCTCTTCCCCCACGCACTGTCAGAGTAGTGTGGAAATGAAAAGCAGTGAGGATGACCCTTTTTCCCTCTGTGGGGAGTCCCAAGCCTCCTCGGAGACAACAAACAGGCGTGACCATACTCGCTCACTGAGGTGCCGATGAGCAAATAGCATGGGAAGCCAGTTTTAATAGCTGCGGTGTTTGTGCAATTTCCCTGTTTCCTCTCCCGGCCCGTGCTCTGTTTTGGAAACTGCTCACATATCACACTGAGATGTTTGCTGAAATAACATTTGATATTATTGTTTTCTTCCTGTTGTAAACTTCAGTTGTAGCTCCGTCACATCACCAGGTTTGAACAAACAATCAAGTCTCACAGTTGTGCAAACACGTGCGCATGGTGCGGAGGCAGCCACTGATGCTCTTCATCAGCGTGTTTGTTCTCCATTACGCCGAGATTGTAGGAGTACAAAGAACAATTGGTGAGTCATTTGTGTGCTTGTTTGCCCGTGTATGTCACACACTGCATCCACCCGACTGTAGTTCAGTGAAGTCCTTAGTGGCTTTGTTTGACTCTTTTTAGAAGTTGGTGAACAATCAAAAGAAAGAAAATCCTTTTTCTTTCAATCACAAAACTGCATTTATTGCAAAAACTCTACTAAACTCATCAGTTTTACAAGAAGTCCCAATGAATAAATGAATAAAACTACGATCATGTTGACATTCAGCATTGAGGCTCCACCACACTGCGGCAGACAGACAGCCAGCCTTATGGTGAGTTGTTTACTCTGGCAAGTACACTCAGAAAGTCTTGCAATTGTGGCAAAGTGAATGACATGTTGCCTTCGACAAAGCCGCCGGAGGCTGAGCTCCTCGTTTGTTCCTTTTGGAGAGGAAGTCAAATACAGCTTCAACAAACTCCGTCCTCACACCAAAGTGAAGGAGACAAACGGCACGTTTCAGATGAAGCCAGGTGACGATTGATCATTATAGCAGAAATTACCCAATTTTAACTTCTTTCTTTTTTCAGCAGAAAAATAACCCATGAAATGAGGCATTTTAGATAGCGGCTCATCTTTAACCATCCCTTCCCTCATCTCTCCGCACTTCTCTCTGCACCAGCACACTGAGTAAAGAATACATTAGGGGGTAATGAAATAAGGGCATTTAAAGAAAGATTTGAATTGAGTGTCAGTCATGGGTAGACGATCACATTACCAGTTGTCCGTTGCACTGACTCTCCTTCCCATTTAGAGGTGTCATGAAAGCCTCTAAAATGTAATTACGGTGGAAATGGGTTCATGTCTGTGCTGCTGAGATGATCAGGAATATAGAGAGAATTTTATTTTGCTATTCTTCATCTTGTTGTCCGTGCCCATATGCCAGCATTCAGAGACTTCATTAGATTAGAAAATCATCCGTTGGCAGCTCGGCTTTCCTGCCCTACATTTTCCCGTGGAGTGCATTATTATGAATCAAATGAAACTACAAAACCTACTCTCGGCCCATTTGTAGGTACAAATCCTTCATACTGAGGTAAGAAGAGATTCAGACGTGGAAGTCAGGCTTCTTTTTAATCAGCCCCTTCCTCCTCTGTGCCCCCAGAGCTCCACTTCTCTCCCCCTCCCTTTCAGGGGCTGCTGAAGGTTGATGGGAGCTGAGGCTTGGGAGTTGGGGGGGGGGGGGGGGTGTGAAAGGAAAGGGGGTTCTGGAGGCCACCCGTGGAATCTCTGCATACCACGACTGAAAATGGGAGGGAGTTTTACACCTCTACAGGCTCTAGACCTCCTCCACCCCTCAAACCCCCCTCCTCCAGCTCCCAGTGCCTCCCAGTCAGCATCATAAACTGTGCAGCAGCAGCTGGTGTCAGAGAGAACGATGGAGAGAGAGGAGTGATGCCCTGCTATCTGACTTTACCATCTTCTTTAAATAAAGGCCAGAAAGCAGGGTGTGTGTATGTGTGTGTGTGTGTGTGTGTGTGGGGGGGGGGGGGTTTACAGACGAGCGGAAGATGTGGCACCCATCCCTACAGCGAATCACCAGATGGAGCAGATCTAAATCAAGTTCTGCCTGCTATAAATACAATGGAAAACAGGCAGACACAGGGAATAATAAGCAGCAGCATATGCCGTGGTCAACCTCTGGGTAGAAATAAGTGCTAGTCCTCCATGCTTTGCATTTCTCCTCTGAATTCATCCATGAAGGCGCTCGGTTTAGCACGCACCACGGCAGAGGGAGAAGCCCTGGCAGCAGGACATGCCAGTCACACCAGTAGCTCCATTTCCATGTTTTCTCTGCTGAGGTAAAAAAAAAAAAAAAACAAGTTGTATCCAATGAAACTGAACTTATGTGATAAAACACTGCATTCACCTTCATGGTCCGGCGATTACTCAGTATTACACATGAGACTCCACGCCTTGCAGCTTTGTAATTAAATGTGGAACACGGGGCTAGCTGGGTTAAAAGTGGTTGTGGTTGTGTCTTTTTTCCCCTCTCCTATCAGGTATCATAATCTGTAGACGGGTGGGGGAGGGTTATCTTTGTTGGCCCGAGAGGATCAATTAAGCCATCAGGAGGCAGAGACAGCAATAAGACATGTAATGGAAGGTCTGCCTTCCTTGGGGAGTGGTGTTAAATTCATCACTGCCTCATGTTCACACATTTATCACTGGCACATTACAGCTTGTAATCAGTCACAGATGTCAGGGGTGGTGCTGACTTCCTCGTCACAGCTCACGTCGCGACGCTGGCATCACTTACTATTAAATACATTTAATGTACGTTCCTTCGAACTGGGAACCGCTGTATGTGAGGATCTGATGGGGATAGATTAAATTAATTAGCTAATAAATTACAATATTGGAGCATGAAATTTTTATGGTATCTTTGATTCATATAGATGGAGGATTTCCATCACACAAATTGCAGTGGCAAGTGGATGCTGTGGTAACGGCTTCCCGTTTGAGATGAGCTTCCAGATGAGAGTAGCACATTCCACACATGAAGTGTGATCCCCGGGTATGAATGTTTCATCTCCACCCCGATAACACGTCTGTCTGTCTGGCAGGCAGCGTTGGCTAAATCTATTTGCAGCTTTCTCTTGAGAGTTGGTTTCACACTTCCTCCCACAAGTTGGTTTCATTCTAACACTGCTGGTGCCAAAATGGGGGGGGGGGGGTTGCTATTTGTCAGACTAAGGTGCTTGATATGTGTATTTGCTCCCAACCAATCAGGATGTAGCCCAGCTTCCAAGCTGAGGAGACAATGGGTTTATGGTTGTGCTGTGTTTTGCAGACGTGTGGTGCAGCAGTTGGTCTCAGTCTTGACGGTTCACCGTACTGACCAAACTACTCCTGCGCCGCACCTTGTAATTTCTCTGTTGTTTTGGAGCAAAGCGGCTTGGGTTGCGCAACCAGTCTGCAGATTTTTACTTTTGCTCACAGTGGTCTGGCATGGACTGCAACCACGCTGCGAACAGTTGAGTGACAGCCCTCTCCCTCACAAGTTGTCCAACTTTCTAAACCAGCAAAAAAAAACTGGTCAAAAATGAGCAAAGAGTCACACTTCATTTTGGATCCACAACACATGGTTGAAGTAGTTATTCTCCAAGAGTTCAGAAAGTTTCATCATCTAAACTGCCCCTTATAGTTCAGCGATTGGTTTGTCAGCTGTCAGGCTCAGTTCATTTCAGTTCGGTTCAGCTCAGTGTAGTTTACAAGCTGTGTGGTGGTGCAAGACTCTCACAGGATATAACATAACCTCGCAAACACACCTTTACCTCCCGAAAAGGAGCATTTTAATGACCTCAGGTTTGCTCAAGTATTTCAAGCAACAATTTCTATTCCCTATTTTCCCTCCTCTTAAAATTGCCATTCTTAGGTGTTCCCTCTCTTCATGCTGCTGAACTGCGTCTTCAGTTCAGAATGAAACTTTACCTTAATATGCTGTTATGTCTTGCAACATCCCAGTTTCTCATTTCAGCAGAAAACACATTTTAATGATACATTTTCACAGTCTGTTGCAGTACTGTAGGTGTTGTTGGTAGCTCTGTGATATTCTGCCTGCCAACACCTCCCAAGCCCACTTAACAACTTTTTTTTCCTTCTTATTTATCGATTCTGTATAAAAATGTAAAAACAGTGTGTGGTTTAATGTAACGTATTGAGGCCAGGAAAAGCTTGGATGCATGATACCTATTTTTGTTTTTGATCTGAATGAGCCATCATTATAGACAGAGCTCAGGCATCAAATGCTGTGAGTTGCAGCAATGTTTGGTCAGATTTTCTTTAACCTTTCTGAGGTTGCTCCCATTAACCTGTGTTTCTGTGCAATACTCCTTTCTCATCTAGTAACTGCACCGCCGTGTTGCTGTGCGCATATTGTTTAAGAGTTAGCAGGTATGTGTATTTTCATTATTAACGCCCTAGGCCAGCGGATCCCTCAAAGAAAACATGGAGAGCGGAGATGCTGTGAGAGTCTTGCAGGGCACTGCCTGCCTAGTTGGACTTTGCCATATGGTGCTGGTGGAGGAGCCAGCGCCTGGGGAGGATGCGGCCGTATGGTGGCAGGAAATACACGGCAGTGGCAAAACAAGACAGACGAGGAATGCGAGTCTCCTCACCGCAATGCTAACAGCAGACCCAACATGAGGACATGAAACATGACAAAGACAAATGAATGAGAGGATCAGAAAGGAAAGGGTCAAAAGTGACCTTCAAACTGAATTTACAAGGCGCACAGTAATTCTTCCGTACTCAGCACCGCCACGAAGACTAATGTCTCTTAATACATCATACTGCATCTGCATCTCTCCCCCTCTTTCTCTCTGACTCATTGAAGATCTTAACACAGAGCTCTGATGATAATCTGTTGTCCTCCAAAGCGCCACAAGTCTAGCCCTTTCCACCATCTCATCAATGACAGTGCGTCCGGTCCGCTGCCGTTTGACATTTTAAAGGCCTTCCTCTTCTGCCTTCCACACCTGAAAAGAACAATTGAGGACGATTCAGAGGATTGATGAGGAACTAAATAGGCTGTAAGAAAGAAAAAACAATCCCAGCCCGGATCAGTTAGTGGTGGTAAATGGACAAGAGAGGAGGTAGGGGTGGCCCTCCTGTATTTTGTGTGACCTTTTCAGAACGACTCAGAGGATTTCCGTGCCATCTGTACCCTCCGGGTACCAATAATCCCATTGCTGCTACACTCAGCAGTAATGGGTATCTTAAACCTTTGCAACATGCCCCTGATCTTAGTCACACACACTCACTCGCTCTCTCTCAGGACCACACTTTTTTTTCTTTGTTGCTGTTCCTACTGAAATATATCCCATATATCTCCCTTTGTATTTTTTTTGTTTTACCTCCTCTCGCATTAGTGTCATTGAGCTCTGTTTATGATTAATAGTTAATGCTTACCCTCTGCATTTCTGTGAATATTTTGTCAAACCAAAACAGTTTTTTTTGTTCTTTTATAAGAGGATTTGCCTGAAATATTATAGATCACTTTGCTACACAGAAATGCTGCTTACATCCTGCAACTAAAACACTCATAGTCAAATTCAATTATCTGTCCATGCTCAATGCAGACACTTGAAAAACATCAAATAGACTTTCTTCTCCCTTTGACCCAAGCTTGAATGCCTATAGATGTTGTAGTTATTGTTGATGCCCTATCTGGTGTTCTCCATCTTAAAATGCAATTTCACCCAGCACAGATTGCTCTTTATTCTTTCCTATTCTCTCTTAACCCCATCGGCTGAACTTTGAAGTAGTTCTAAATTAAAGTGTGCTGTCTGGGTGTGTTTATTGACTAGGTTGTGCTGTCACTTTTATGCCTGCCATGCCTGGGCTGTGAAAGAAAGAAAATAAAAAAATATATAAAAAAGCATCCTCTGAGACTGAATACTGTGGTCTCTGCTGAGATGAATTCTATTTTAGCTTTGGCATCGTGACAAAAGCTGAACATGTTGCAAAAAAAAAAACATAACAGGAATTCCAGTCCTGCTGTGGACAAAGGAAATGGAAAAGGAAAAAAAAAACAAGGATTTATGAATTAATTCTCAGATGTGAGCTGAAAACCCTGTGAGCTCACTCATGCACATGCCTCACTACTACCTCCAAAGTCAGCATTAGTCTTGATGTTGGTGATCTATCCTTGACATCTTCTGTCTCTGGCAACTTAATTTCCACTGTTGTTGTGACAGTCTGGAGACTTCACGGTGTGTCAGAGAAGGTTTAGCAATTTGTTTTTGTTTGACACTTCAGCTTCAGCAGCTTGGTTTCCTGTCAGATGTGTTGCAGCTGCTGGAGGTTCCCTTGCTTTTCTCTTCATGACTGTTCACCTCATTTTCTTCTGCTCTGCATCTCCCCTGTGTGGAAAACCGAAATCTCATGCCCTGACTCTGTTTTTTTTCTCTTCTCCTGGTGAGTCGGATACAATGGATGATCAAAGTTTTCCTTCTTCAATGTGGTGGAAAACAGAAAGGGGCTTCAGGAAACGGCATACAGTAGATATCTCCCAGGGAATATGCACTGTGGACTGCCAGAACAGCTCTTCATATCATTTTCCTTTTCTTTTTTTCTTTTTTCTTTTTTTAAATAAGAGTAATTAGTCCTACAGTGAACACCTTTAAAATTGATGCTGATTAAATATCCTTCCTCAACCAGCAGGAGATCGACCTGAAAAGAAACAGAGAAGCGTAATTGCGGGAAAAGTTTCTGCCTCTTGTTTGATGATCTCATAATTTGAAATGGTTGTCAGGTGGGAGGTGGTGAGAGGCTGCAAGTCAAAGCAAAAACAAAACAGCGGAATGAGAGAAACCCCTCTGACTGACAGTCCAGGAGTAAAACCAGAGCTGAGTTGGATTCGTGCACCGTGGCCATCTGCAAGATTCTGTCCTTGTCTGTGATCTATTATCGTGAGGCTTTCATGCACAACAGGGTTTTTGGTGTTTTTTTTTATTAAACTGGGTGAAGTGTGTAAGTGCTTCCCTGAGGAATGATTCATCACCAGCTTGCCAGGACGCAAACCAAAGCTCGCCTTCCCCCAAACATATGAACCACTGGAGCATCTGGAGGAGTTTTCTGCCCGGTGTCCCCCTGGTGTCTGCTGTTCATTCATCTTAACATTGATTTTAATAGTTGGGGAAGTAGAGGGCGGGGGTGGGGGTGGGGGTGGGGGCAACTTTTGAAGGATGGATGGTCTGTGAGCTGCAAAGTCTGATCTCATTTATATTTTTTTTATAGCTTACAAGCAGAAACACTATATTATAACGCAGCACAACAACACTCCCTCCTGGGTGATGAATTGTAGACGCTTGCCTTTGGGGACAATCAAGCCAAAAGTCTCACATTTACCTTTTTTTTTTTAAGCCACAGTCAGTGCAGGTCTTTGCAATGCTGGCAACAACACAACATGTGCAAATAAAGATCTTAACACACTGACCCCCCTCCTCCCTCCTCCAACCGCTGTGCCTGTGATCATCAGATCAGTTGCCGAGTAAGGACACTGTGACCTTCAGGTTTGGGGGATGGGGCAATTTTTTCCTGTGGAGACTTACCCACTGGGCTGAACTCAACCTCTCCTCCATCAAGAGTTCCCATGTTCCCAGACTCTAGCGATTGTGTCTTAATGAATTCACTGAATACTAATCAGGCAGCCTAAGTCCAGGGGGTGGGGCAGGGCTTGACACAGACAAGGTCCTTTATAAATATGCAGCGGATTTTTTCCCCCCGCTGTCATCACATTCCTTCCTTATTTAGAAAACTGCAAAAATGAAATTGAGGTTGTTGCCTTTGAGAAATTTCCTTCAGTCTGGTCTGTTTTGTTACTTGTGTTGCTGTCCCACTTCATCTGTCAGTTAATAAACTTGTTTGTCTCATTATAGAGTTGTGACAATTTGCTTTGATTACACTTGTGTCCTGGGGATACCTAGTGATTGTTTCGTCCTTGCTGACTTCAACTCGCTCCAATTCAGCGTGCTTATATTTCTCTGGCGAGACCCTGTTTATATAAATCTTTCAGCACCACTGGCCAGAGGTTATATCCTCTAACATTAATCAAGACTCAACAGACTTCTAATCTTTTATCCGAGTCCTGTTAGCCCCATGGACAAACTCTTTATGGCTCAATCAATCAGACTGACTAGCTCTGAAATGTCCAGTGGTACATTCTCAGCAGCCTTTGGCTGGGTATTCAGTCACTGTGAGGATACCATAACACTGCTACAGTAATCAACATGGAAGACGAAAAAAAGATTCATCCCCCCCAAAAAAAGAGTTCATACATGCAGTGACCTATGATCTTGGACAATCCAGTCGTAAATTGTGAGCAAGAACAAGCCCCTCATAGAACCACAGGCACTCAGATTGATTCAATCAGGAGACGTATTGTGGACAAGTGTGTTTGACAATGAATGGGAGCCTTTGTGGACACATGACATTACAGAGGAGAAACTTTTCTGCCTCATCACTGTGAGCGCCGTAATGACACCAAGTTAATATCACTGCGAGGTTTCACTGTTTCATCCTACAAAGTTGATCTCTAATTCGTTGTCAGTGCAGCAGACCCGGGTTTTTATCTCAGATTTTAAGCTTCTGAAGAGAGCCGCTCATGTTCATGAATACTGATGAAATTTATAAATCTTTATCTGCTTGAAACTTATACAACCTGAGGTCGGGAAGTGATTTGTATAATTGAAGTGGATCGCTGATGATTTTAATCCCGATGTGAGTCAGCCATGGTCATAATTTAAGTGAAATTCCAGAGCAAATTATCTGCCACATCTTGGGGGAGTCAAAGGTCCGCGGGTACTACTTACTAATCCTAAGTAAAGTGAATTTGTTTTAGGCATCCGGTTAAATCTTCTTCTTTCAAACATAACATTTTTCTTCTTTGTTTTTAAAACTGATGGCAGTCGTGGAGAGCATGGAGGCATGCCTTTTGTTGGCATTTTGAAATTAAGTTTTGCTTCGTGACAAACTCTGAACTCTGAAATCTTTGACTTCAATGCAAATCTGAAAACACAGAGATACGGAGCAGCTAATTGATGCTGTGCCATTGGTCTCGTGTTAAGTGAGCATAAAGCAATAAGAGTGCAGATTCACTCTACCCACCCTGACTGGTGGAGGAAACCTCTGAGCATTGTTCTCACATCTTATTGCATCTATTTTTCTTTGGGTTGTTTTTTTTCTCTTTGAAACATCTTGGTGAGAGGCAGTTTTGCGACGACTCAGGGAACTATTGATTTTCATTCGTCCTTGCTCCCCTACTATAATCTGTGGATTCATGCGATCCATTGACTCTTATGACATGAATGCCTGCAGCTTGATTGAAGCCATATGTTTGTGGGAGGCAGGAGTGTAATAGAGGTGTTAAGTCTGGATTGTCTGAAGCATAGTAAAAAGAAACTTGGCCGGTGCACCATCCTGTTTTAAAGTCTCTCATATTACTGGAAACACATTGCATGCTGAATGACTGGCCCATTGTTCATTCTGCTTTACATCATGGTAGTTCACATTTTCCCTAAATGGACACATGCAGTAAATAAATGAAAGCCGTGGATTCATTTCAGATGATTATGGGTGTTTTCTTTATTCCCTATAATCACTCACATAAACTGTTTCAGTCTCAGCCCACCTGAACGTGCTGAGAGCCCTTTGGGTTTTCATTTTGTCTAGGTTCACACTCACGCAGCTGGTTTAATATCTTCACCTTAAATGATTTTGATTTAGTCTGCTTCAGGGCGTAACTGACAAAATACTAAGTGTTTATCAAGATGAAGATTTAATGAGGGGGCCTGTCAAAACAGCCAAATAGTCACATTTAGCCAGCACTCTGACCATGTAGCAAAAATAATCAGCAGTTTGGGAAAGGCCCTCAGGCACTCCGCATATTTCATCATGTTTTACCCCACCAGACATTTTTCAGCACCAAAGTGAAATAACTAAGTGTCACTGTCATGTCTCTTTTCCACACAATCAGCGTTAGGAAACGCTGTTTATTCCACATCTTATTTTATTACCCACGGGTTCAAAGGAGCCCGTACGGCATTGTTAAGAAGACAAGGCTTCACCGTCAGGCAGTAGTTTCATCACTAACATTCATCTTACCGTAATAGTATCTGCCTCAATTTACCTCAGTACTTTTTACAGAGATGTCTTGGCAACATAAAAAAGCAAGATAATAGTAAATCTTCATATGAAATGGAATTGGTAGCCTTTGCTTGACATCTGTTTGGTTTCAATCTGTGGAATCATCGGGGCAGAAATAGCTTTTCATCCTTGAGCGGACAGGATAAACCAGATATTATATGATTATGTAGGATCACAATACCATTTCACTGTTATACAAAATGTCAGAAGCGCACACACGGTCCTGCACAGCCTCTCCTTTGTGTTACCCTATTGTATTGCTCACAGATTACTTGACATGTTACATCATGTGTTCTCATTTCGGCTATTTCCGCCTTCCAGAGGGGCTCTCAATGTCACGATAACAGCATGTGATGAAAGGGGGGAGACATTTATACATCCTCACCTTACCTCTGTCTCTCAATCTCTACAAAAGAAAAAAAAACTTAGTTTAGAAAAGGTTCATTTCCGTGGGCTTTCAAAAGCATCAGCATGAGCTACAGCCAGCAGCTGGTTAGCTGAGCGTAGGATTGGAGGGAGGTACAACAGCTAGTTTGAATGTGTCTAATGACAAAACCCACTTTGATTTTCAAACACACATGTTAATAAATGCTGGCTGCACATACCTGTGCACTCAGGCTGTAATATGTTTTCAATGTAAAAATATACTTATGTTTTTAATATGGTCCCATTATTTTCTAAGATTTAAATTTGTCCTCATGTCCTCCTCAGATTAGTCTCTGACTGAGTGTTTTTTTTTTTTTTTTTTTTTACATCACACCCACACAATAAAATGCTGGGAGCAAAAGTGACCTGTTAGTGTAGGGAATATTTGATTTTTGCGAATTAGGTAAGGCTGCTTAAACTCCATCCCGAAGCTAGCTTGGTGTGTGTCCCAGAAGACAGCATGAATTCAGTGGGACGGCACTTTAATATGGAGTACTTTGTACACTTGGCAATGAGAGTCAGTTTTTTCCTCGATCCCTGAAGCGTTGTATTGTCTTTTGAAAGGAGGCTCTTTGTGTTTGCAGTATGGAGCTGCTCACATGATGAGCCCCAGTACTGTCAGTGAGGCATTTTGATGTCTGGCACTGTCTGCGTGGAGGATACTAAAACATTCATTGCATATTTGGATGCTATTAACATAAATATTAAAGAGTAGATTGCAGTGTCTTTGATTTCCCTCTCCCCAGAAGGCCTTGCGTTTGCATGTTTACTGCTCATTGTAAAGGATAATTAAAGCAGGAATGCATCGCTGTAGGTATAGGCTGACTTTTGGACACGTGGCCTCCTGTCATGCCTCTCTGTCAGGCTCCGTCAGTGGGAGGAGGGTGCTGCTCCACACATCAGACATGACCCAGTTAGAAGAGCTACACTTGTAGGACCTATAAAGTAGATCCTACCCTGAGGAGGATTTCCTTACCCTTTGGCTTTGTTGTTCTCCTCACACGTTTCCTTCTTCGCTCCCCTCGCCTCTCTGATGGATGGAACAGACATCACTTTTTAAATTGAAATTCCGGACTAGCATACCAATAGACATTTGTAAAAACCGTCTGTGGAAGATGCTCCCAGTCCCCTTTAGCATGTTTTCCCACTCCCACTTTGATTTCTCTTTTCTCAAATTGCTGAAATTTTAGTGAAATAATGCTGAAAAACTGTAAGCTGGCTTTGACTCTATCTTTGTCATGTGAAAGTAAAGAAGCTTATTGTCACCACCCTGCCACCAAGCCCCCACAATGATAATACAGTAAGCCATTAAAATATTGCAAGATATTGCAAAAGCTAATCTTCCCTTTGACTTCGCTGAAAAAACCGAGGCAGCAAATTAATACCAGAGCAGCATTTAGCAGTCAGGTGATCTCGAACAGGGCAGGTTTTCTAATAATCACAAATACTTTGTGCTCATTGTTTCTGATTTTCAGACTTCAGCACAGGTTGACTGTATTTACAAGAGAAGGTTAGAACTGTGCAACAATTAGAAAAAGCTAGAGGAGGAATTTCTCTCAGATGCTGCTAAAATTATTTCCCTTGTGCTTTTTTTTTGCTGCTTGTTATTTGACTTCTCCTCTTCACTGGAAGGAGGAAGAATGTCCAATTTGCAACGTGAGATCAGAGGAGACATGGCTGAGGTCGCAGAGAGGCGTGGGTTTGTTGCTGGAAAGAGTGAGACATACAGAAAATATCTGCGCCCCCATGTGAAAAGCTCATTCTCTGCACACACCCAGAAGATGTTCGCTTTTGAAAGTTATTTTCTTCGTATTCAACACACTCCAGCTTCAGCTTGTGCTCATTTTCTGCACTGTGTTGTGTTGCTGAACTGTAGACTTAATATTGTTCTGTTTTGTTTTTTCCTACTTAATACATGGCCGCAGTTTAATGAAGCAGAGGTTCATTTTGCTGTTGTAATTGGTGAGTTTATTAATTACCGGTTGTAGTCGGAAACTGTGTGACAAATGAATGGTGTGATTAGATAAGACCTGCTCTTGACAGAATGCCTGTAGGAAAAGCAATGAAACAGATCAATATAACACAAGCTGTTGTTTCTGCCCAGGGCCAGTGCTGGTGACTGATGGGTGGAGAGAAAAGAGACGGAGTAACAGGAGAGTGGCACAAGCCCACAAACCAGTTCATACTGTACATTGCTTACTTTTACCTGTGTTTTCAAGTAGCTAGTCTTCACTTCTGTTTTTTTCTTTTTACATCACCACAACCTGGGCCTCTACACACTTACTAAGTTTGAAGACTTTAATACACACAAATTGGGAAGGTGGTCCCACAACTACATGTAGCACGCACACACCATTCATTGTAGATTGACCAATGACTCTGCCTGAGATCGCCTATATTTAAGGATTCCATTTTAGGAAGCTGAGCATAACAGCTGTAATATAAGCAGAGTGGATGACAACACCTACTTTACATTCTGTGGAGCTCCTGCAGTGGAAATGGACAGTCGTCACATATATTACATAGCAAGAGAAAAGACTGGCAGAACAAACTTATGCTGAAATTTATTGAATTCTTAAAGTGGTTTAAGTTACATAATTCATTCACTCATTAGCCATGCTGCTTATCCTGTTAGGGTTGCAGACAGGGGGCTGGAGCAAATCTCAGGTGACATTGGATGAGGTCGGGGGCGGGCACACCCTGGACAGATCACCAGTCACAGGGCTGACATTTATTTTCATTAGTTACCATCAGCTTTTGTTCCAATCAAATTTGTGGCATTAAGTTGAAAATATAGTTCTAAACCATTTTCAACTTAACTGTGACTCAGGTAAGAGACTATGTAAGTGAGTAAAGGCTAAAGAGCTCTGCCTCAGAGAACATGATGTCAGCATCCTTCGTTGTCTTTCTGCAAACGTCCTTGACAGCGCTTAAAGCCACAGTATACTTAATGTCACGGACAAAAACAGTGGGCCGAGGAGAGCGTTGTTCTGTTCGGAGAGACTGGTGTCTGCAGAAAGACTTTGACAACGGCAGCATCTCCACACTTGATGAGTTTGTGGTGGATGTCACTCCTCTTGTCAAGATGACAGCCAATCATCTTGATGAGCTCTGAGAACGTTAAAGCAATGTGAGCAATATCAGCAAAGAAGAACAAAGAGCAAGGCCTCTTGGTTTTAGATCATGGAAAAACCTCAATGGACCACTACTCTATGGTGTTGATGGATGTTAAAGGAACCTCTTATAAAACAAATTGGTCCCAGAGGAAAACTCATTCATTGCAGATAAATCAGGCAAAAAGGGCACTACATGCCAAAACAATGAGTGAAGGTAAATTAAAAACCTGTCAACACAATATGGAAGGATGACGTAAGACTATAACCAAAGCAGACGTCACATGAGCACCAGCAAACAATGAGTCTTGTTAGGTCATTTGAAGGGTACTGGGATCAAGGAGCGTTTGTAAGTGTTTGACATTTTCTCAGGCAGCAAGCACCCCGAGGGAAAAGGGAGAAATTTGTCATGGAGAGGATGGCCACACTCTGAATAAAGTCAGAGTCTGATGTAGGGCTTGTTTGTCTCAGAGCTCTGATTTTATTGGTGTGCTAAATAATACCGTTTCCTGTGTTTGATATTCAAGTTGTAAAGCCATCAAAACACACAGAAGCAGAATCAACAAAAGACTGTGGACTGCAGGATCTTCTGTGCTGTCACCTGTCACACAGCGGTTTGAAGGAAACACAGTCCAACCAGAAAAACATCTTCCCCGCGAACACACCTCTCGTTCAGCAGGGTAATTGAGGTTTATCTTCGGGAAGGGAAAACACACCAGTTGTGTTTCGCATGGGAATATTCATTTAGAAAAATAACAAGATAATTGGAAACTACTACTGAGAAAGGTTAGTGTTGCTTTCTCAGACTGTTGGCTAAGTAACGCTTGAATGCCAGCCACTGGCAGCAGCAAGTATTTGTATGCTTCACTGTGCGCATTACATATCACTCGTACACTCCACAAATCCCTCCTTTCTCTGCATCCCCCTCATCCTCCAACTCTCACTGCTCCAGAATCGAAACATTTCAACTGAACCCCCAGATCCTCCTCTCACTCACATGTGAAGGGAAAAAAAAACAACACAATCCCCGCCTGCAAAAATGCTCACACAGGAGTAAGCCCCCTTTGAGAGCGACTGTGTCAATCCAACTCGAATGACGGGGGAATCAAAAACGCCATACGAGCAGCAGGCATGCCAGCTCTATTGATCTGCACCCTGTGTTTGAAATGAAGGGACTAAAAAAAAGAGAGAGACATGCTTGAACATGCAGGCATGGGTCTGTTGACCGATTAGTCACAGGCGGTTTAGGCTGACGGTTCACTGGGAACCTGTCATTGGCTCTGATTGAGGCTCAGCAAAGTAAACTGTGGCTCATGAACACGTGAACACAATCATTTAAATTAGAATAAAGGTCAACCTGTTTATTGATCTGACAAACGAGCCTGCACATGTGAAGCCACCTGAAATACAACAGTTGCGCTGCTGTGATTCTTATCAGCTCTTCTCATACATAAAGGCAGCACTGCATGAAATGTATTTATTTTTTACCATTCATTTAGTGTTAAATCGTATAGATCTTGTCTTTTCTCTGAAATGAAAGCAAGATAAAATGGGATAATTGCATTTCTTTGCAGGTTGCTTCATGCATTTTCTGGAGTAATGGAGCATATTATTGATCCTAATGCTGACTTATTCTGTCTTTTCTTCATTGTTGTCTTTCTGGAAAATCCTTTTTACTTGGAAAAAAAAACACATGGAGAATGAGTGGAAAATCCTGACCCATTATTTTTTCAACTCTCTTAGGAACAATTGGATTTTAAAACCAGTATAGACCAGAGGACATGTAGAGGTGGTTATTATTTTTGGCACTGCACAGGCATACCTCCCCAGGTGAGGTGTGGTTACTCTTACATTTCCTTCCTTCTTTCGGATGATCCTCCAAGCCCAAAAGGGAATGTCTTACATTAAGCCGACCCATTCAGGCACATCCCCACTCCAATTCCCTGGCCACCAGAATTCTCTCCAGCTTAGCAGCAGCCTTTTCTCCCTGCCCTCTTTGGCCTTTTGAATGATAACCTTGAATAGTATTGTCTGGGGGCATGAGGGAGGGTAAAGAAATTCCTTGGTTCTTGACAGAGAGCACGAAGGCTTGACAAAAGGCATCAGCACTCCCTAAATCAGAGAATGTGGAGGATATGAAAAGGGGGCAATTTTTCTTTCAGGTAAAAAGCGTCGACAGAAAAGGATGGGGAACAATAGCGCTGCTCTGATGGGATAAAGCACTTCTCTGTGTGCATTTTTTTAAGCACAAAATGCGATTTCAAAAGTGAGCTCAGCCACGATGATGAAATCAGAGGCAAGCATATGCAGAGGAGAGATCACTATATTAGAGCAGATTTTATGGATTGAACACTGACATGTTGGACTGATTGTATTTGATGAAGCCCCTTTAACTGAACTCTTTCCCAGTTCATAGAATGGTCTTTCAGAGAAGCCATTAGGCCAGAGGTAGTCATTGTGATAACAACCACACAGAGATCAATTGAAACTCGATCTGTGAATAAGTTGTCTGGCCTCTTATATTCTGCACTGCACTCTCCCAGTCCCCGACCCTTTCCTCTTCATCTTCACCTCCTCCTCCTCCTCCAACGATTAAGCATCGCCCGGCTGCCATAGCAACTGAAAAAAGGCTCCAAAATGGGAAAAGGTTTTACAAACAGTGGTTGTTGGCCAAAAAGCAGCATGGTAAACAAACAAACCTTCCAGGCCTGTGTGGATAGAGCAGCACTTCCCAAAGAGATGGGGGCATCTTTAAGTTTGACCCGAGGGGCCCGACCAACGCTGCTGAAGGGAAACTTGTTATTTTGATTCTCAGTAACCTCCGTGGGAGGCAAAGACTGCAGACATGGTGGTGGCACCAGATTTCTCACATTTACGATCTTTTACATCCGTCTGTTCTACCATGTCCTGCAGTAGACATGGTCTGCTTATAGTTGCTGTAACAGCCTTCTGGTGACTTCCACCAACTACCCTCATGACAGCTCGGTGGAGTTCTACAACGATTTCATCATGAGACGGCCATCTGCTCGCAGCAAAACGAGCCGCTTGTTGAAGCTGGTCATGTTGCCTGAAAGAAATAAACCTGTTTGTTGTTTGGGGAGATACATACAAAGATCTCAGAGAGAACTGAAGTGTCAAATTCACAGAAGATTTTAAAAAGATTTTGAATATGTATCGCTTTGTTTTAACCCCATTAAATGCTTTTTATTATTTAATGACCATTCCATTATACGGCCATTAATATTTTCTTTTAGATTTTACATTAAAGGGTTGAATTGATCAATTTTCTACTGCAGTGTTCAAATTCAACTTTACTGAACCCATTTCCTTCTAGAAATGAAGTACCCATGTTGCACAAAGTAAGGTTTCATAATCATCTTTGATTATAAAGCAAGCCTAGGTCTATATTAATACTGTGAAAGTATCAAAGTGCTCTGTTCACAGAGAAACTCACACAGCCTGAAATCTATTAAAATCTATTTTAATTTGAAAAAAAAAGCTGTTTATAAAAGCTCCAGAGAAAAGCCTGAGAGAGTAGATGTAAAAAAAAAAATACACTGAGATGGTTTTTGGTTCTTAAATCCACAAACATCTTCTTATGAGTCAGGACTTCAAATACAAACAATTGAAAAATGCAAAATACGGGACCGTTAACTTATCAAAAGAAGCATGTGGTTGAGTGCTTATAGAGCGTCCACTGGCTGTTGTTATCAAGCTCAGTTCTCAGGCCAGAAATTCCAGTTTAGGGCAAGAAATTCAGTGGGAAATCGCAGAACGATTTCTAGAGAAAACACAACCCAGAATGTCTTCATTTGCAGCCAGTGATTGGAGGTCATGAGAAGGCCTTGCCTCAGTTAAAGGAGGTCACAGGCCAAAAAGGTCGAAGTGCCGCTCTAGCTGACAACCGTATGCTAAATGACACAAATCCCCGAATGTGTGTTTGTGCAGATTGGGGCACATCGGTGTCAGCTTAGGAGAGCAAGTAGGACAGGAAGTATCTGTCTACAACAGCACGCATGGAGAATCAGAGCCTGAGGTGGCTTCCTCTCACAAGTCCACACTTTTTTCTAGCAGCTCTTCCAGCAGCTCGCTTCATAAGCACTATGAGAAAGAATGTTTTTCATTCTTGGTAATCTTTCTCCCACATCCCAAGCACCAGCCTCCCCTACCTCTGCTTCTCAATAACCCACATAGTGAGTGTGGCGGATGGGATTTGATGGAATTAACTATCCTGGGAAAAAATAAATAAATCAAATCCCCCCCCCCCCCAAAAAAAAAAAGACATTGGACCACATACTGTATGATATGGAATTGAATTACACCTTGGCTTTGTGTTGATATTTCCGTTCACCTGCTCCCACAGTGATTTGTTTCACAATATCTGCTTTAATGGTAACATGCGGGTGCTTCAGCTGATTTCACCCACCGCAGCGGTGTTGCAGGCTCAGTCAGTTTATCCCTAAAACCAACAGAAAACAATGACGGTTCATCCAGAAACCTGTTTTTTGTGTGTGTGATTACACAATGGAACTGAGCTCAATTCTTTCTCATGGCAAAACTTTCTCCTACCCTGCAGTCTAGAGCAATTTTCAGCGTTCATGTCATCATCTTCCTCATCTGACCTGATGTGGAAACTATGCACTGAAGTTTTTCTTCGCTCATTCTTCTCTGTGAGGTGGCTGCTATAGCAATGAGCAGGTTTGGCCATTTTAACAAAATGTGTTAATCTAAGCATGATTGAGGATCCCCATACATCTTGATTTTTCAAATGCAAATTGTACAGTTTGCTGGAGAGAATAATAATGTTTTTGTGAAACAAAAACCACATTTTTGCCTGTATTATTTTTTTTGTTCCCTTCTCCTGCAAGGAAATTCAATTTGATTACATGCTGCTGTATCTCGCTGCATTACACAACACTTGAAAGAGAATTTCTGATTTTGTTAAATATTAATCATGAATACATTATCGTTCTGGCATGGTTTACAGTCTTTACTGTTACAAATCTGAATCAAAACACGTTTAATAACATTATATAACCGAGAATATTATAATGACTGTGTACGTTCACTTCCTCCTAAATGCATTTTTCTTTACCTTGTAGAATAGTGGGTTTCACGTACATCAGAGCTCCACAGTGACTGCTTACAGGGATTCACATCAAATTCTGCAATGTTTCTTTTGCTGCACTGCTCCACTACTAAAGGTAGTAATTTTAGGTTTGAAGAAGAAACTCGTCTGAAGTTTTCTTTAAGGGTCTGAAGAAGGAACGGCTGAGTTGTTATGTATGAAAATCCCTGGATCCCCTGTGATCCTGAGCTGTAATGACACAGACTTGGTCAGAGCCTTTTTATATCCCTTCATTCTCATCAACATGCCAGAGTTTCACCGAATTGATTTTCTAGCACAGGTACCATAATCAGCCAGTCTATTGTCCTCCCAGAACCGAGCCGATGACATTCACCGTCCTTTTCGCTTTGACTGGGGAAAACACACACACGCACATCTTCTCCACTTCTCCTGTTCCACCTCAGATGTTAGCCAGTTTGTCTAGCCCATCTGCATTAGCATGTGGATTAATTCCTGCTTGTTATCTGGCCTAGATGTAATAAGGCAGTCCTGGATGGCAGGGGTAATCAGGTTGGAAGGCAGAGCTTTCTTGCCTTCTCTTCCTCTTCTGCCATCCTCACATCCCAAAACTGATAGCAGAGCAGACACATTGGAGGGGATTAAGCTAATGTGATGGCAGAGCCACCTACCAGGGGCCCCCACAGGGTAATTTCAAGAGACAGGCCTTGGCATCCAGGGAATAACTTGTCAAGACCTGGCCATAGGCAAATATTGAGGATATTAATCCTTAATGTAATGGCCTTGACTAGATTTTACTCTTGTCTCTGTGTGCAGCTTTAAGCACAGTCATAAGTCTCTTTAATCACTGACATAAAGCAGTCCCTCAAGGATTTTTCAGAGTTTTACAGTAATTATTGCGTACTAAAAAATGCTTGTTTTTTTTTCCACTGTTGCTGTCTGTGAGAAATTGCCAAGCCATTTGCATATGTTCGTTGTTCATGCTGCTGGCAGAGAAGCGCTTTGTTTTGTTGCAGTAAAAAAAAAAAAGTGTTTAAGTCAAAATCCATGTCATTTACAAAGGGATGTCAGGCTTGTTCAGAGGTAAAACCACAGGAACAGGTCAGAGCCACCCGCCCATTAGTATCTGCTGCAAACGGTTGATAAGGTGAATAAAGAGGAAATCACCACCCATTAAGGTCACACACAACACCCTATTGGATGGCAGCAGCTCATCGTCTTTTTGGGGGCATTTTAATTAAAACATAAATGAATGAATGAGTGTCGATGAGGGAATCCACACAAAAGTTTCTGAGGATTTCACCTTGCTGGGTATCTGTATGCAACAAAGAGGGAAAAAAACTGCTTTGCATTTTTCTTCCTCATTAATGAAGAGATTCTTAAATTATGAAAAACCCACAGGCGAGGCAAGGTCTGAAAAAAACCAATGTAGACCCTCCTCAAAGGGCTGAGTGAACACCTTCATAATGAGACTTTGTCCTTGCTGCCCAAATGACATCTCGTGTTGGTGATATTTCTGAAACGCCCCAGTGATTCCTGCCTCAATGACTGACTTTGCTCCTCTTCCTCTCCCTCTTCTTCTCCTCCTCCTCAGGTCTGCTCATAGGGTCGGGCTGTGCTCTCTATCCACTGGGATGGGACAGTGAGGAAGTGCAACAGACCTGCAATAACAGCTCAGACCAGTTTCAACTAGGTAAGATGTCTATCATGAAGATCCATTGTACACACCCCCGCCCTGCACCCAAATTACACACCCATGCTCCAACCTTGACTGTGTAAATCTGTCTCCTGTTTGCTGAATGTTCTGCTTCCAGAACAGCTAAATCTACAAAGTTTCAAAGTGAGAACAGTCTTTATTATTTGGCCTTTGACATTCTGCTTTTTTCAGACACCAAGCAGACACGAGTCTCTGGTACTGTCATATAAAGAAGAGACATGATCCGATGGTATTTAGAATGTGTAATAAAAAGTCAACAGAACCTGCAGCTGCTGTCAATTTCTGAAGTGTTTTATAGCTATAAATATGTGCGGAGAATAAGCAGGAGCTCAATTTATGCTCTGTATGCAGCTGGCATTATCAGGCCCATCTCGCAGACAGTAATATGCTACTGTATCAGATACTAGGCAGATGGAGCAGCTGTTCATACTGCAGCTTCTCTTTTATTTGTTACCAATCAAATGCTGTTTGATTTCTTTCTTATTTAACGTACATGATTTTTCTTTTTCGAGGACTTAAATTAATTTTATTACCATATAACATCAGTCATGGAGAAATCCATTTGGTGTGATTGGAATATTATAATTAAATGTCACAGGTAGAATTTTGATAACCTATGTAATCAGGGGTACAGTATCACGACTACATTTTGCGCACTCTTTCAATTAACATCAATGTCCAACCATGCTACTGTTTGTGCTAATTCTTTTTGACTGAAACTTGTTTTTCTTTCCCTTCTTCCACACTCATTAAGGCAAGACAGCACCCCCGAAAATGCCATTTTCCCTTTTTTTGGTTGATTTTGAGATTTTGTGATATTTTGCTTCCTAATCATGTCTTCTTTCAAACTAGTGGCAATAAAACGTCAATAACACACAATTAGTTGTTTATTTTACTTAATTTTGCCTGATTGTGGCCGTAAATTCCTCTTAAATTTGCCAAAAGTTAGTACTTTTCACACAGCTGTACTACACTGTATGTGTGTAGTTCTGTTCATTGTTGATATATCATTCATAGCCAGGTTGAAAGTACATTTTATACCAAAAACATGACAAAATTTGATTTTTTATGACGGTATTTCCTGATGTATGAGCTGATAAGAGGACATAAACACAAACCAAGTTTCATGTGAAATGTATCAACAAAATGAAACCAAGCTTTTGAATCTGGCATCATCCAATAGTGGTGATTCTGTTCTTGGCGATATAAATTAGCACATATTTAAAGCAGAAGTAAGCGGAATGTTTGTGTTAAAGGGATAGTTCAGAGAAGTGAAGCAAATACTCGGAACTACTTTCTTCAGTGAACCACTGGTCGGAGGGACACAGTGTGCGCACCTCAGCCAGTGCCGTAGTATACGGACGTATCTGCAGTAAACAGGCGCTTTTGAAATCACTCCGCCGAGCAGCCGTCTAGAGTGTAAAGTCCAACTTTGCCTCTCAAACAACTCCATCTCGCAACTTTCCGCTATTATCTCATAGCGTGGTGAATGTGCAGGTCACAACTTGTCCACCACAGCGTTTTTGAGTTTTTTGGTTGTGTATTTGCTGAGTTTGATGAGCAAAACCAAGAAATTCCATTAGCCTCCGTAGTGTAGCTGCGCCGCTCGGTATTCTTCTCCCCCGATCTAAAAGCAGCTTGGACCAACAATTAAAGGTAACGAACCTACTGCTATTACTAGGGGGATCATGGCGATGGGCCAATTTTCAAAAATGTTGAACTATCCCTTTAATGTAAGTCTTAAATAGTTATATCTTCCGACAGCAATCACTTACATAGAGTGTTTGGTCTGAAACACGGGTCTGTCAGTCACTCTGCTCTGCTGTAAGCCGAGGAGAAAACTTTCCTTGTATCTTACAACCTTTATCCAATGAGGAGAGAGAACGGCATAAAGGGGCAGTCCTCTCTGTGTGTACAGCCAAGGGATGCGCGTGCGGCGTGCATGTGGTGACGTAGTGACGAGGGCCGGGGACTGCTAACTCCATCGGCTGACAGGAAGTTAGCCAAAACGACCGAATCGCTTACAACTGCTTTAATGTGTTAGCACCTCATTTGCATAATAAACATAAAATTCAGATTTTATTTTTCTTTGTTTTTATGTAGGCTATAACAAACTCTGAAATTTTCATAGTGATATCTATTAAAATATATATTTTTGCCTATTAGACTGTCTCGCCTTAAGATGCACAGAGCTTCTATGTACATTGAACTCTATACTATATCTATTAACTCCTGAGCGAAAAGAAGTGTCTTGTCACAAAACAACTAGTTAAATCCCACAAGAGTCCACCCGGAAGGATGTGATTTTCATTACACCTCATAATTACGCGAGGGAAGGTTTTGACCTGACAGTGGCACCAGAGCACTGCTAGACGATGAATATTCATATCACATTTTATGACAATCTAATCAGCAGCTGTTGAGATATATTATTCCGGACACACGTTGGATCTAGATCTGCAATACAAACACCACCATCCACAGACACCATTGGCAACAAGGCAAAAATAAGAACTATGTTAGCACAGAAATGAAAGTTAAGGGTCTCATATTTTATAGAGGGAGACTTTGATGTCTTTGTTCATCATTAAGCAGGTCTAGGTTCAATATTCATACTGTGGAAGTGTCAAGCAGAGAAATGCACACAGCCTATGGGCCTAATCAGAAACTGAGCCTTAAAACAAGCCATCTGGCTTTCTGTGACTTTGTGATATCATAGCAATGCAGTTACTGTTCTCACCTGGCTTCCTTTCTTTTGATTGGCTGGCACCATCCTGTTGTTACTAGAGCTCCACAGAGAAGCCTGAGAGAGCAGATATAAAAGTACACTGAGATGAATTTTGGATCTAAAAACAGCAAATACACTGTGACTTCTTATGATATCAAAACTTCAAAGAAATACCCGAAAAGTATGAAATATGGGACCTTTAAATATGTTAAACAACCTTATGCGTGAGGAACTCTGTATCTCTACTGACATCAAAGAGAAGAAATAGCTCTCCAAATCCAGGCAACATTAAAACACTTGCAGTCATGTTAAGTTATGGATTCCAGCTTCTTTCCTATTCTAACAGCATCTAACTCGAAACCATCTCTGTGTAATTCAAAGACACATCCTAAATACTGACAAATTCAGACAAATCCTACAGAAATAATTGTGTTGACTATCAAGTTTTCATCTCTCTCAAGAACAAGCTGTCAGTACATTGTTAACAAGTGTGTTTGCATCATGGTGCTGTTCCGTGCCACTGCTTGGCATGTTCTGCTGGTTGAAGACAGTTTCAGTTTCACGTCATTCTGGTTGGCACCATGACAAGACTGTGGTGTTCTCCCATGAGTACAGCGAGTGTCACACGAATGACAACCTCGCCACGACGAAGACTTTGAATCTCTCCTTCATAGACTCATTCATTAATCAGTATGAGACCAGTCAGTGCTAGGGTAATTCAAAGATAACCTTGAATGTAGCTGTGGGACACTTTAATGGCAGGTACGCTCATTGTGAAAAGTAAATTCAAGTCATTGCTGTGACCTGACAGATTTTTCAAAGTGAGTATTTCTACAACATGTTAATGGATAAACTGCAGCTGCATTATAAAAAGAGAGCAAGTTAATTTTCAGTGTGAGTCCAACACTGAGAGAAATAGCAAAAAGAGTGTTTTCAGTTTTGGCTGTTGAGCCAGGTTTCCAGGCTGAGAGGAAGGCTAATATGATTTGTTAATGAGACGCCTCCTCATCCTCCCACCACGCGGCTCATAATTAGATAACTCAATTCAATCACATATTCTTCCAAAATGTAATGTAATGTTTATATTGATAGTCTTGATGGCCATCAAACACATTTTCTAAGATTTAGGATCAAATGTAGGTCTTATTTTTGTTTAATAATGGACATAATCTCCTCTGCGGATTATAGAAGGAGCGTGTGGATTATATGAAGGGGCCACTTTATGTTTTAATTTGTGTTTGCTTTCAGCTCCTGGCTCAGTTTCAGCATCTTTTTTTGCCACTGGTGTGCTTTCCAACAGTCTGCATTGTGAGAGTGTGTTTGCCACATACCAGACTGTCTTGTTTGCAAATGAAGTCAAACTATGTTCAGTGCATTTGTTTCAACAACGCTAACTCTTTTTCTCAAGAAGAAGGGAAATGTGGTGACTTGAGCAAAAATGTGAAGCAGCTCACAACATTTTCTGCTCTTAACACTCACGCGTTAATGTTCGTTCTAAGACAAGAATAGCGTTGTATGATACAGTGCACATAAATAGATCATGAATTCAACTGTGCATGTTTATTTCAAATTAACCTCAAGTGGCATAATGGGTTATATTATCATCAGGCTGTCACTTTTACAGACTTTACTTCATTGTTACTCAATGATAAACAGTACACATACAGCTGTAGGTTACTGCAATCATGTATTAACTCTGAATAACATTAATTGCATTACAACCAGAAAAACTGTTTGTATAAGAAGTTAAATTAAATCTTTAGCTCTACAAACAAATATTCTCATGACAAACAAACATGCATCATTCTGTGACACAGTTGTTGTTTTATAACAGATGCTATATGCACAGGACAACAAAAGTAGAGATATTAGATTTTATAACTGTGGGCACAAACAGGATAAGAACAATGTAGCTGCAATGGAGGATATAAGATAAACAGCAAAAGTGTGCAGAGTATTAAAAGTAAATGTTGACATTGCAGGACTTGAATGCATCCAGTTTCATATCCTCCTGCAGTTTTTTGAATCTCAATGTTACCCCATTGAGATTCAACTTGTAAAATTCAGCTTTGCAGATACATTTTTTTTCCCGCTTTCATTATAGAAGTGGCTCTGTGTATGTATAGTAAACAGCGTGGTTCTCTTCCGTTGCGCAGATATTTCGGTGTACACAAAACAAATCAGTTGTTCCTTGGCCAAAGGTTTATCTGCCCAAAATTTCACTGAAATCCTTTCATGGGTTTTTTTTTTTTTGCAGCTATCCTGCTGACAGACGGATAAACAGATAAACTAAAGGATGAAAAGACATCACCCTGAACCCTCTGTTCTCCTCCACAGGTTCCTGCCAGATCGGCTGGGCGTATTACTGCACAGGGGCCGGGGCGGCAGCTGCCATGCTGCTCTGCACCTGGCTGTCCTGTTTCGCAGGGAAGAAGCAGAAGCAGTACCCGTACTGAAGAGAGCATCAGAGAGACAGGGGACAGGCAGAGACCTCAGGCGGTACGACTAAAGGGAGAGGACTCTGTGGACTCACAGCAGTACAGCACACCAGGCACCAAAGACACCAAGTCATTCTGGTGCTCTGCACATCATGGGACTCTACTCATCCGACAACTGCAGGGACTGTTTCATAATGCAGCACACACACACATGGCTTTGAAAACTGGTTCTTCTCTTAAAAGCTGTTCTTAACTGAAAAATATATGGACCAACCCTATTTGTAAAATTGTTACATAGTTATTTCTTTAACAAAAAGAGTATTCTCTTTTCTTCTTTTTTATTTGCCTTTCTCTCCTTTGGCCATTGATGTTTATGTGATAGTGTGCCCTGTGATTAAGAGAAAAGTAATATTGCTTCATTGTTCCGTGAAGTGTTTCTGTCTCCTCTTCATATCTCATCCTTGCCTTAAAAACAAAACTGAAATGCAATAATCCCTATAATGTAAAGCAATCCAACACTGGCTGCCTGCTTCCTCAACTCAGTCTTCTCAGATTCCAGAAATCTGAGCATATAGTTTATTTAACACATTCATAAGATGTATGTTGTGTATGATAATGTATTTTATCATATTAGCACATGTTTTGTATTCACTGTTCAAATTGTTCTTTGTCATTATATTTGTTTTGTAAATAAATGTTTATTGAAATTTACAGATGTTAATTGTTATTTCAGTCACAAACCACACCCCTGGGCAAAGTGAACGGACCTGCACTCACATTCCTAAAAAGCTTTTCCCATGACCTCTTGATCTCTGTGGTGTTCTCTACATGTGTGAGTCCTTTTTTTCCCCTCCACAATCGATAAAGAGGATAAGGACAAGCAGGGCTGTGAATTTAACTTTTCCCTTTTATTGATGAGGTAAATCCCGTGACTTCTAGTCAGATTATTTGCCTTTTGATCAGGTTACTCGGCGTCAAAGCTTCAGAGTCTTCCAGACAATGCCCGAGATGCAATCACAGCCTGGGACACTGAGTAGCTGTGCATCCATCGGCTTAATGTCGGGGTGTATCTCATACCACCTCGACCTGCCTTCATTGTGTGAATAACAATAACGTTAACCTTTCCCTGGCAATTACCACAGCTGTATGTGTGTCATCGGAGGCATGAGCAACTCCCAGCTTTTCAGTTTCTATTTTTAGTCATTCTTTACCCTCACTGTTTTTCCTCCTTTTGATTAACAAACAACACTTCAGAGATTCAACCAAGCCCAAGTGTACAAAGTCAGCTCATTTACAATGCAGCTGTTCTCGATGTATTTGGCCCTCATTACCATGCCCGTTTTCTCACAATGCTCGGCATCCCCCTGATAATGGCAACCCCCACTCCTCTCCATACACAGTTGAGAAGTCTCTCACAGTACTTGCTCTGTATGTGTTGGAAAGGCTCCTCTGCATTGTGCTCTCTCTCTCTCTGATCTTCTGAGCTGATTGATATCACCAGTGATTGTTACAGTGTCAACCAGATGCCTCATCAGCAGACGCTGACACATTGGGGTCAAGTTGGAGCGTTCCCTCCTTTATACCAGTACCCATACCTCAAACTGACAGAGTGCACCATGAAATCTGAAGTCTTGTAATTCGTGGGCGGCCGATTGTCTTAAAACATGCAAAATGTGTGGTATCCAAGAAGAGCGGTTTCTCTCATCAGCTGCTGATTAAAGGGAAATTACTTAACTCTTGAGGGTAATGTGAATTTAGAGCCACTGTTTGCTGTAAACACTTCACTGTGTCTATTTTGAATGCCGCAAGGAACACATACTGATTTATACTCTCCTCCTCTCTGCTTTGGTAGAGACACAAATCTCAGACGGATAATTATGTCAAAGCCCGGAGTGATAAAGCCAAAACTGTCAGCGTGGTCAGATAGCAATAAAGAAAATATAGATTTTTTTTTCTTTTTTGTAATTTTCTGAGTTGAGCCTTTGATACAAACCCACTGTCAGGGCCGTAGCCAGGTTAGTTAGGCTACTGTATGAAAGGAGCCTGATTGAGCCTTACACCGCTGACCAGCAGGTTGTTCCCTCTCCATTAAATAATGTGCAGTGAAAAAGTATTTGCCCCCTTCCGGATGTCTTACTTTCTTGCAGATTTGTCACACTTAAATGTTTTTTTTTTATTTTTATTGTATGGCAGCCATCTAGGGAAGGTTTTCACCACTGTTCTGCTTAGCGTTCTCCTTTAGTGGATAAAGGCGCCTCTCACCGTGGTTCACTGGCGTCCCAAAGCTTTAGAAATGTCTTTGTAACACTTTCCAGACCGGTACAGTAGGTGTCAATTATTAGTTATTTCATCTGTTCTTGAATGTCTTTCCCCCCATGCAAAGAAAATTCATTATCACAGTTAGTTCATGATTTAACTATGCATCACTTTGGACGCCTATAGCTATACATATCAAAATGACCCACAATTATATAAAGTAGACTTAGACTTTTTATTATGAAAGGAGGCTAGTTGAGCCTTACACCGCTGACCAGCAGGACAGACCTGTCCTGTGGTTTTCAGCCTTTTAACATCAGGTAGCCTATTGTTCCCTCTCCATTAAATACAGTGCAGTGAAAAAGTATTTGCCCTCTTCCGGATTTCTTACTTTCTTGCAGATTTGTCACACTTAAATGTTTTATTTTATTTTATTTATTTTTTATAGTGTTTTGGCAAGATTTTGGGACACACACACACACACACACACACGTTTTAACCAAGAGGCCTGTCATCTCAACTTCAGTTTTCTGCGTTCCGCCGATACATCAATTTCCCACGTGTCGTTTCAAAATAAAAGCTGACCGATATGTTTATCATGTTATAGGCCCTGTGGCTTCTTCTATTTTTTTCTCACCAAAATTTTTACCGAGGTCTGGACCTCGATGACCTGATAGCTGGCTACGGCCATGCCCACTGTGTACCTCTGCAATGTCTAGAGCTAAGAAACAAATGCTAAGTAACTAAAATGTACCTAAATGACAATGATTCACTTTTCTTTTTCATTTATGATCATAATATTTGATCTTTAGGAAAACCAGGACATATTCACAGTGCTTGAGATCTAGCCTATAACAAAATACAGATTTTGTTTTTGTTTTTTTTCCTTGTTATTTTTCTTTAACCTTGAATGAAAATGTCCTGAGAGGAAGAAAACATGAGGGAAAATCAACAAAGACAATAAAACCACTGAATGAATGCCACTGAGGTTAGAGCACGGCATTGGTTGAAAACACCCAAATTGTGCACTGAATGTTTTAATATAGTTGGAGCAAATATTATTTAAGGGAGAAAGAACTGAATCACCTTTGGAAAGTTCAGCCTTGGCAGCCAGTTAGAGACTTCTTCATCAATTAATTCTTTCTAATTAATTTTTTACCCTGACACTTCCCCAGTGAGATAATTACTGCCCTTAAGAGCAACTATGTTTAAAAAGGGTTTTGTGCTACTATAACACCAATCTCCATAAAGATATTACATAATTGATATTGCTGGAGGATAGCATGATGGGGAGTGATATCGAACCTGTAGAGCAAATTAAGAGCTTGTCATAGTGGTAACCCCAGTAGTCATTGTGTCAGTGTGTAATAGCGTAAGAGCATTGGCTGTGGATTAGATAATACTTTGATGGGTAAAAAAAAAAAAATCAAACTTCAAAGTATCCGCAGCAAAATAACTAAAACAACTAAAATCAAACCCACATATTTTGTTCTTTGTCTCCCACTGTGTTTAAAGGAAGTGCCAATTAGCTATATCCATCTGAGATATGGCTGTTGCCAGGTTTATACAGACAGAGAAATAAAGGAAATCCATGATAACAAACACCAGACAATCTGCATGAGCGGAGAGGATCAGACACTGTTACTCAGAGCTCTCACACAGGAATAGACAGACTACAGCTCAGGGTTCAGTGGTTCACCTGCAGGGATGCAGAGAGGCTGTGGGTAGCGGGGGTTTTTGAAGTTAGCAGCTTGTTTGAATACAGAAAATGTAATCCCCAAACCGGGCAGGCATATTTTAGTGAAGGAGGATTTTCTAATCTCCTCAGTATTAATAGTGTCACTCTTTACCTTTTGAAGCACATGCACACTAATACATGTTTCCAAACGCCACGTCTATTCAGGCGGGGAGTGGGTGGAGCTATCTTTAGAATTACACTTACAACAGCATCTTTTTCCCAGCAGGTGAAAACCAAGGGTGATAGCAACAACAATGTCCCAGTAAGACGTGACAGCATGTGAGTAATAACAGAGCCCTGGAACCAAATCAGCCACCATTTATTCTATCACTTACACTTGTGCTATTGTATAAGTGTCTTCTGTGAAAAAAGGGTCTGTGATAAAGTTGTAATTTCTCCTATCTGACATGGGCGACAAAGCTAACCAGAGGATGTCGATAAAACATCATGTGCACATGTTCACACAATCCCTAATGAGCCAAAATCATTCAGATCACCTCAGAGGGTTTAACATGGCTGTGCACGTTGGTGATGGTAAAATGAGATTCTCAAACTGCAGGGTGTTGTGTATCCCATGCATATAAGTCATCTGCATGCAATAAAGCTACAGGCTACTGTAAATGTCTGGACCACTGCATAAATAGCAGATGTCAGTATTCCAGGCTACAGAATTAATAAACATTAAAATCTCAAATGGCCTCACTCTCACTCCTCACCATCCCGTCATCCTGTCATCTCCTCCAGGTTATTTCCTGCTAAGATAAGAGTATAGCACTGACAGGAAAATGAGCAAAAGTAACAAAATAAGAAAACAGAAAAAATAAAAAAGCTCTGGTTTCCTCCCACAGATGCCTTCCTTGTGTGCAGTTAGCAAGACCGTAGGATGTAGGCATTTCAAGCTATTCAGGATTATTTCAAAGCCTGTGTGAGACCTGGCTACAGGAATTTTATAGTTTCTAAAGACCAAAAGTACTGCCTCACAAATTTCTAGAGAACTGAAATCATACCTCTGGGCGCAGTCTCAAAGAAAGAAAAAACACTGAGCCTCTCTAAGGTTGTGCAGAAGGCGCAGTTTCCATTCAGTGCTGAGTGCAGTTCCTGAATGAAGTTCTGTTGCACTATTTTAAATAAAAAAGAAACAAACTCACAGCTTCCCTTTACTGGGGGAACATAAACCCCTATAGAGATTGAGCATAGCAGACAACCAACAGAGAAATAATTGAGGACCCCTTGGAAGACCTCATGCAACGAGACAGCGATATACAGTATGCAGAGAAGATGCAAGAGCAGCTCCTATCAAAACTGTCACAACACTGAGCCTCTGCTCAGTGCAATAAACTCTGCAATCAACCCTCTGCACTCCAAAAACCTCTCAGGAGACACACTCATTCTTTCTTCACAGACTCCCAGTTGCACCATTCTTTAATGCTGTTTAAATTTGTTTCAAGCCCATTTTTCCTAATGTTTTAAAAAAATATATGTTTATCACATTTTTCCAAACTGATGCTCAGCTGTGCTCCTCTAGAAGCTGTTTGATAGAGTTTATCCCAACATCTTATCAGTCATAAACAGCTCTCTGGCCACTGGTACCAAGTTTCAAGCAAACAGTATCTCAACTCTGACTTAAGAATCCAGCATCGATGCCTTAATTCTCCAACTATACGTTCACGTTTAAACTGCTGCTTCCGTTGAAGTTACTTTGAGCCAACTGATACCGATAATGAGAATCAATCACTGGGTGACCTTGTGAACTAAGACAACACATCACAAAGTAAGTCGCGGTGTCTGTTGAACTGTGGATGAAGATCATTGTAGATGTGTTTGTAAAAAAGGAAAAAAAAAGCAGTGTTTCTTAATAAGATTGAATCAAATGTGAAATGTCAAACAGCTCAGGGTGACACAAGGTTCGCTAACTGCCTAGTCTGGCCAGTGAAAATCAGTTGAAATTCAAGCAGCTAAAGAGATTTTTCTGAAGCCTAAGTAGAGTCCAAAATACCCTTGCAAAAATTCCTCATGGTAAGAAACCAACTGCAGTGTGGCTCTGCTACCTCAGGTTTTTGAGGTAGCTTAATTTCCTCTGGCACTTTTTTGTGTTCCTGTGGCATTTTTCCCTGCAGTATTTCTATGGTACTCAAGAAATCTGTGTGGTATTCTGGGAAATTTACCACAGGATTGTACCACAGGTTCTGCTGTAATTTACCACATGTTTGCACAAGTCTCTCAGTACTGGAATAGTAACACAACCATGCAAACATGAACACAGAAAGTAGCATACTGTAGGAGTTGTAGCACATGGGGTGACCTCCATCACAGAGCCTTTTTTTTTCATTAAGAAAGAACCATAAGAATTGAGTGTGGCCTGAAATGTGACTGCGCTGGGATAATGAACATCACATCTTAATGAAGTGTGTGTGTCTGTTGGTTTTTGTACTCTTCTGCATTCTAGTGGACAGATTTGATGAATGCAGCTTTAAGGTATGTCCCATTCAAAAAGCATGAAGAAAAAAAAACAGTGTTTCTTTATTTTCAGCTAATCTGCAAAGTCATTCATTCTTTACTTATTTATTGTTTGTTTTGTCACCCTCTTCTAAGCTTTAAGACAAACTGATGTCCTGTCTTTAAAGGAAGATTTGTTTAAATTATGCCCATTCTTTTGATCACATGTCTACTTTGTAAACTCAGAGAGAAGCCTTGAACAATCAGATGCATTAATTTTTGAAGAGCAGTCCGGTACGTAGACGGCCCAGAGTGTGATGCACACTAGGAAGGAGAAGCTGTTGGACTGTTAGGTAACTGATAATCATGTGAAGAAGTCTTTTCTGATCTTTGCTGTTAAGGTTTCTGTCACTGTTGCCTCTGAATGAAAGCATGAAAAGCCAGGCTGATCTACCCCACAAAGCCTATAGTATAGAGGATAAACCGATAAATAGCTCTGAAGACAATGAACCGAAAAATAGAGGCAAGGTGACAGTGTCTAATATAATTATCACGGGATCAACATATGCTCTGATGATAAAACTTGTTTTTATGATGCTCAAAGGTAATCTTAGAGTTCAGATAAACTTTTGGATCGTCCCACAAAGTGACCTTCGCCGTCACTGACACAACTCAACAGACTGATTGTTGCTTTGATTTGCATCTTTAACAGCTTAACAATCAGGCTTTCGTTTCAGTGCAGTAGCCTATAGTTCGTTCTATTTGAATCACTGAACAATTTGGAAATGTGGGCAGTGATTCAAGAGTTTGGAACCAGGCTACAATTTCACCGTCTCCTCTGACAGCTTGTTTATTATATCGGTGGCACAACTCTGGACACAAATGCTTACTCCTCACATTTTTCGGTTTTCATCATCTAAACTCTCACAGGGTATACTGAAATACTTAAGTCCCAATTACACTCAAATATGTCATCTGGATAATGGGACCTTACATCATAACAGTATCCCATAGACCTACATATTATTCATATTTCTATCACATTTATCCACTAGCCTACATGTGATTCACCTGCTCTCAGACAGGGGTTTTCCAACCGTCCAAGGACCTATGATGACTTAATGTTAAATTTAGATGATGTGTGGAAAATGCATTACACATTGAACATAAAAATTTAAGTGAAGCTGTAAAGTGACAGACTTTACAACATGGGGGAGCTTCTCTGAAAATATTTGGACATCACAGAAGGTCATTCATGCTGGGTTTCCGCTGCCTTTATGGGCACCTGACCCAGTTTCCTGGTCCCAAACTTCTCATTTGAGAGTTCGCAAGCTGCCATGTGAATAAGGCATAGGCCTACTTTTATATTCTCTTTCAAGAACACGACTGAACCTCAGGTTGTATAATATAAAAGCGGTGATATCGTTAAAACAGGTGTAAATTCCAACAGATATGAATAAATAACTATTTTTCTAATTGATGCAATCTGTATGTCAGCTGGATTCACATGTGAACCTGACCTCATGCAGGACTGAGAAACCCCAACACTAGAGACTCTTCTTGTCATTCAATTTTGAATTTTTATTGCCCCCCAGCTGCTTCATGTCGGTCATGTGTCATTTTTGAAGCAGCACAAATGAGAAAAGATGCATCACAACATGTAACTTATAGCCCATGTTGTGCATTTAAATGCTCTGTCAGCAGCCCGACCACCACATCACCTCATCTTATATAAACACCTGAGCAGGGTTAAGCCGCTGTTTGGGGTTAAAAATACAATGTGATAGAAACATCATGTCTCTACCATCAGTTTAAATAAAACCAAGCTGTATGCAGCTTGACAATACAATTATTTGTCTTTGGAAATGACCAGATGGAGGTTGGAGGTGGCCAATTTTCTTTATTTTCCTCTAAATTAGTAATGAATTGATGCCCCCTTGCTGTCATGTCTCATGGAAGTTGACTCAGAGTGTATGCAAATAGGCTACAGTTGATACCCATTAGTCACTATAAGTTGAGTTGACGTTTGTACGGGGCTGTTCTCATCTAAATGAACCATAATGTATTTTTACAGCTCCAAGAACACAAAAAAAATATCCATCATATTTATCCCCAAAACAGTTTGTGCAGCATAAGCCATGAGCTGTATACAAACTGTTGCGCACCATGTTTAATATGTACCTCATTATTGCCTTTATTTTTCTCCTGTGGAAGTACTAGTTGCTGATAGGTGCAACCATAATGCTGCCCGGGAGCAAGAAACAGGAGGTAATGAGGCAAATATTAGACATTTGGACCCACTGCACAGTCATTTGGCTATGAAGCACTTGGTTTATGCTGCACAAGATGTTAGGGGAATTCGTATGAAAATTAAAGGAGCATACCGATGTGTTTTCAGCAATTTTCAGCTCCTTCACCACATATCACATTGAATTTACAAATGCTGACCCTTTACAGATGCACATCATACATTTTTCAAGTAGGCTAGTCTATAGTTTTCCTAGTGTTTCCTGCAGTAGCCAGTGGTCTATTCAGTGCTTTGGGAAATTATCATCACTTTACTTATCTGTAGCCGATCCTATAATAACAATGCTATATTCATGGTTTGAGCCCTAACCCTAACACTCAGAGGAAAATCATGATCCCCCCCCCCCCCCCCCCCCACACACACACACACACACACACACGCCACCAGTGGCCCCTCATCCTCTCCTACACCCCTCTGACTGACTGACTGGAGATAAAAGTAATTGCCAGGGATCTGCTCAGTACTTAGCAGTCTCACTGACAGACCTTACAAATTAATCTGTCAATAAACACGGATGGATGGATGCTAACCATGATGCTAACATCAGCGAACGTTAACGTTAGTTTCTAACTTTAGCCGTTTGAGTGAGTCTGCTGCTGGCTGCTAGCTAAAGTTTAGCCTACTAGCACCCCTCCTTTTTTTTCTTCTTCTTCATTTTTTATAATCAGAGACATACGAGTAAACGTTTTGACATTAACTTTACAGTTGGTGTGTTTTTTTTGTTTTGTTTTTCCATTTCAGTCTTTTGTGTAGCTGAGCTGCTTTAGCAAGCAACCTTTTTATTTTCAACTGTTACTCATTCAGCGTCTATTAATTTATCGAATGATTATTTAGACTGTAAAAAAAAATATATGGGTGGTTCGCATAATGTTTATTTTTGATAAGGTGTTAACTGACTGAAGGTGAAATGTTAAAGGGACAACGAGGAGTTTCTATTCGGTTATAAAAAAGTCTCACGTTAATGTGGATGAATCTCCGCTACTCACACTTGTTAATGGCTCCATTTTCGCTAAATATATCGATCTGTCTCTATCGTTATTTTGTTATTATTAGTGGTGGCGGAAATGCTGGTCGAGCCGACCAGCGTTTCCTTCATGGCGAGTTATGAGAATAACGCCGCAGAATCGCCGTTTATGGTCGGAACTACGATGGTATGTGAACCTCTTTGAACCTCTGACTTTAATTTTTGATGAATGAAAACATGAGTCCGTCTTGCGCCGGGTCAAAGAAATGTACGGTGCGCGCGGAGGCTCATAAATGTAGTGTGAAAACGCTTCGCTTTTCCAAAACTCCTCGTTGTCCCTTTAATTTATGAGGTTTGAGGTTCTTTGAGGTGTTAGCGACAGGCTCGTTGTTTTGCACTAGCGCCACGTAGGGACAGGAATCCGTGAATGTACGGTATTTATCTACTAGAGTGTTAGGTTTGTTGGGTTAGGTCAAAAACAGTAGAACTATGTGAGAGTTTGCTGTTGTTAATTTTTTCTCAGGAAGAAAATTGTTCGCCCGAACAGGGACTTGAACCCTGGACCCTCAGATTAAAAGTCTGATGCTCTACCGACTGAGCTATCCGGGCTCTGGCTCTGTGTGATGGTGAGTGCTTACACAACCTCTCCATACAGCGCTCTGGGTCTGACCAGAGGAAAGCCGCAGGAAAGATTGACCATGTAGTGTTACACTGCTCGATTGCTTTTCAATCATTACTAAACACTTTACCGCTGCCACCACCATGGAGACTCGACAGGCGGCCTCTGTCGCCTCTCTCCAGCTTTTTGTGTGTGATGTGTAGCTCTGTCAGGAAAAAAGCATCTCTTAGCGCACATCGAGGTCAATACCCTCCCGGATCACCAACACTGACCCGTACCACTGTGGGTCAGGTTTTCAATTCCCCTGGCAGCAGATTAGGTCAGCAGGCAGGGGAGAGAAACCCGGTTCTGGTCTGTAACGTTACAGCCTGGATCCTGTTCACTGTGCTGAGTTAACATGAGGTGGGGTTTGGGCTGCCCAAACTCAGAAGATTATTATTTAATCTTTTGAGCAGATTAGTCCAGGAGGAAGATCGTGAAAAAAGCAACACAATGAGTAACGTTAGGGCCTGCAATATATTTTTGACATTTCAACATTACATCATAAATAGAGAACACATGCAGCAAATAAAACAACGACATTTTGAAATCGATTAGATAATCACGTAAACAAATAGGCTACTTCCATGAAAAACAGTTAGACTAGTGTAATCAGAGAGCAGCAAATGATTTTAATAGTTTCGAGATCGTTAATGAAACTTCTGAGTCTCGTTTTAGGTTTTAGAGATTATGATCTACTGCCATCTCGCGGCGACTCCACGCAGTACAGGTGCGTCTTATCCTACGTCATGCAATAATAAGGAAGTAGCGGCCAGCACGAGTGTAGGTAGATTGTTTTTGTGGTTCTTTTACATTCTCTCACATTTGATTGATATTTGATTGTGGCTGCTGATGACTAAAATCTAATTTAATGATGTAAAGTGGCGCCTCTACCGGGCTCTGGTGTCTTTATCATCTGGTGTCTCTTTGTGTTTTGTGTAGGGGCTCCATGGAGACATACTCACTACTGAGACTCATCGGTGAGGGGTCATTTGGCCGAGCTTTGTTAGTGCAGTGTAAACGCACTCAGGAGAAGTATGTGGTCAAGGAAATCCAGCTCCCAAAGGTTTGTGCAAACATGTTGTACTGTAAATACTGTAGCTTTATCCTTTCATTTAAATTTCTTTCTTTAAAAAAAAAAATCCAATTATTTTTTTTATATTCTGCTTGTGCTTGCATTGTAAAATATATACAAAATTCAGAATACACATACGCTTATGTAGGCTATATGTAGCTATGTTGGAGCAGGGCTTGGTATTGGAAAATAATAATCACCATAATAAGGCATTAAAATGCGTGATTTTCACTGCTACATGGAGAAACCAACACGCTACAGGATTTGAAACCAGACTTTTCTGTTATTGTCTGGGGGTCGAAAGTTGAACTATTATTTGCACTGTGCAGATAACGTACTAGATTGCAGCCTGCACACAAACATGGAGGATGTTTACATAATAAGAAATACATTTGTGCTTGTATTTGCATTTTTATAGAATCAGTCCAAACTGGAGAATTCACGGAAAGAAGCCATTCTGCTGTCCAGAATGAAACATCCTAATATCGTGGCCTTCAGGGAGGCGTTCGAAGGTAATCACACACATGACCCCTCCGTCAAAACTTATTACAAGGCGTTTGGACCCTTGTGACATATAGTGATTATTATTTGGATTGCAGAATAGGCAATGTGATTGTTTTTGTTCAGCTGATGCCCTCCTGTGTATTGTTATGGAGTACTGCAGTGGAGGAGACCTGCTCCAGAGGATTCAGCAACAGAAAACGACGCAGTTTTGTGTGGATGATGTAGGCATCAACTACTTGCAACTACTCTCACATTTTTATGTCCCTGTTTTTTGCCACCCCCTTTAACATGTTGTTTAACTGATTATTTTACCCAGATCCTGAGGTGGTTTGCACAAATGTGTGTTGGTGCAAAACATATCCACGATAAAAGGGTTTTGCACAGAGATTTGAAGTCCAAGGTAAAGAAATATTTAAGACATCAGCGTTTGTTATTACTAAATATGTTAACATGTTTTGCTTCAAGTCTAAAAATAATTGCGTCATACGTAGAGTCACAGCGATCTTCTCTATATTTGCTGTCTGACTGCAAAAGAAGTCAATAACTTAGTTTATTGGTTGGTTGCTTGTAGAGAGAGTCTCATCAGCAGGAGCGCTGTGGAGTGAAATGAACAATGATGAAATTGCTGATGGAGATATGATCACAACATTATCTCCTACTTAATGCATAATGTCATCATTTTACCGCACTTGGCTGCTCTTATTCTGGCTCCATGTTTCCTCATCATTTCCCTGTCATTTCCTCACCCAGAACATTTTCCTCACAGAAAATGGGACAATTAAGCTCGGGGACTTTGGGTCAGCGTGTATTCTAAACAGGTAGAGGAAGACGGAGGCAGGAGTTGATTGTTTTCCAATTGATTTGACTTGATTTGCTGCTGTAACCTTTAACTTCCCCTTATTCCTTTTCTTGTGTTGCAGCTCTAAGGCTCATGCTCATACCTATGTTGGGACGCCATATTATGTGGCTCCAGAAATCTGGGACAGCATGCCATACAACAATAAGAGGTACAACTGTATGTTACCATATCTGTGAGCAGGGGCCTTGTCTGAAAATACGAATCAACCTTAAAAACTATAGATTTAGTAAATATTTATTCTATAGATGTTTTCAGAATATCTAAAGAATGTGCAAATTAAAATATTTGCAAAAACATACTGTTTTCCCTCAGACCTGATGTTATGTCAGCATAGTTTGTTAACTCAGTGTGTTTCATTAGGATGTCGAAGTGTCAATTAATGCACAAACAAACAATGAGGAATTTTCAAAACAGTACGTGTCCTCAGCTCAGAAGGTATTATGTAACTTGTGCGTGGGTTAACTAGTCTTGTGTGTCTTCGACCGCGCCAGTGCATGACGAATGTCTGCTGTGAATGAATAACAGTCTCTTATGTTCCTGTGCTCTGCAGCGATGTGTGGTCTTTGGGCTGTGTTCTCTACGAGCTCTGCACCCTGCGACACCCGGTACTTCCCGTCCTTTTCTCCCTATCTCTCTCTCTCTCTCTCTCTCTCTCTCTCTCTCTGCACCACGGGTTTGAATGTGGGCCTCTCCTCAGATACTGTGTGATACAATGAGTCACTGTATGAAATACTTCTACTGTGATCTTAATGCACAGCAAGGCACTGCGAGTCATTATTGTTGTGCAGTGATGGAGGCTGAGTATCTTCAGCTGAGTTAGATTATCTTGTGTGTATTTTTTATGGCTCAGATGTTGCAGTGCGATTTTGTTGTCCCAAAAATCCTCACACCTCAATCTCGTGTGTTCCAGTTCCAGGCATCCAGCTGGAAGAGTCTGATTCTTAAGGTGTGTCGGGGTGCGTACCCTCCTCTCCCCAGCCACCTGCCCTATGAGCTGCAGTATCTGGTCAAGCAGATGTTTAAGACTAACCCAAAAGACAGGCCGTCCCTGCACACCATCCTGACCTCTCACCGGGTTTGCAAACTCCTGCGTCCACATTTTCCCTCCCAGGTAAAAAAAAAAAAAAAAAAGACCTGTTTGCTCGCGCTTCCTGTGTGGTAACAGTCACTCCGACACTCGAAACTGTGGTGATTTTTACGGCTGCCCCATCCATCACGGCAACATACTGTCAGGACTTGGTGTCGGAGTGAGAATTTAAACTCTTACACAACTTCCCCAGCTGTGATGACCCTTATGGAATCTGACCTTTGACTAGTTGCTGTTAGTTCAGATGGCTGCAGGGCTCATGTTATGTGTTTGATTTACTGCTGAATCTTTTACAGGTGATAGAAACAGAGGGGCAGGGGCGGCGTATGGGTCGATGGAACAGAGGAGAGGGGAAGAAGGTGGTCCATCTTCTAGGAGAGAAGAGTTTAATAAAAACATCAACATTCGAAGGTAGAGTTCACATCAAAGAGCCCATCATGAAATAAAGGACATACTGCTGCCATAACACTGAATCTTTTGTAAAATCTGGTATGAACTTGCATGTGGTTGTCAGTGTGAAAACAAGCAGTTTTTTTTAAATGTTTTCATTGTTTTCAAACAAAGTATTTTAACAGAAAAAATTCTGAAATGACTGTTCATCCCAGGCACAGAGTCAGCTGAAGGTCACTTTGACATCAGAGAGCCCGGCCAGAGAAAGCAGTGGGCCGCTGCACCATCAGACACAGTGCTGCAGGCATTGGCCAACGCCAGCCTTATGTCATCTGACAGCATGACATCAACCAGCCAGGGCCTCACAGGTTCCACTCATGGAAGTATGATATACAGCACTAATGTTTCTCATCTCCTGAAAAGCATAAAGATCATAAATATTAGAGTTTTTTTTAAACCCCCGTGTTTTTCAGATGTCTTAGAGGAGCCAGAGGAGAGCAAGCCGAGGAGACGATGGGTGAAGGATCCTCCTGAGAGGCTGCTGAGTCTGTTGGAGAAGGTTCAGCTGAGTAGAGCCTCTAGCACGTTCTTGATAAACAGAGCAGGTCTGTCTGAAAATGAGTCCATCCTTTGTCATTTGAATAAAAGAGGCTTAGCTACTGACTGAAAGAGTCATTAAAGGGGAGATTTCAGATAGGTTTGTCCCAGTGTAGCAGCTAAGCAGTAAATAGTCCTCTGTGCTGTTGTGGTTTCTATTAACAGGTGACGACCTGCTGATGGGGCCCCTCTCCCAACCAAGGGGTGATGCCATTGACGGCCCCGAGCCGGAGGTGGCCATAGATGAGGACCGTCTGGAGCCACGCTCTGATGATGAGGATACGTAAGTGATAGTGGCTTATTGATATGTATGGCATCATTTTACCATCAATCATTCCTAAAGTAGCTTCAAGGGCCATAGCACAGGTGGTTTGCACTGGTTTATCCCTGTATGTATAAGTCATGTAAAGATTGGTGAAGGGCTGGTGTATTGGTTGAAAGTTTTTTTAAACAGTGTGTAGGAGTTTGGAATGGAAAGAAGCATAAATAAAATACTGCTACATTATATTACATTAACTTATATTATATAATAATAATAAAATACATTGTATACCCTAAGCCAAGAGTGTGAACTGTAAATCATGTAAAACTGTATTCACATTTAAATCACAATGAATGGGTTGAAAGAGTGCTGTATGATCCCAGATGGATCTGATGAATGTACAGACAGTACTGCATTAGCACGATGTATGCGTGACCCCTTCTATGAAAACAAAGATAAAAATCTATTGTACTGTATGTCTTCTCTTCACAGAGACTTTGAAGAGGAGTCTCCATGTGACTGGATAGATGAAGCTGAGAAAATGTTTTCAGAACATGAAACCTTCATTCCTCCTCAGCTTTCACTATCATGACGCCATTGTCGACATATACATCCGTTTGAAAGGCTAATGGTTTCCATGTGCCAAAATAATGTAAGACCATGTGTCAATTTTTATATAAGATTGTGAATATGATCACACTGCTGCAAGAAAACACTAAAATGTAAACTGAACATTGTTCAACTTGTAATTTTTACTTAAAGATGATTGAGATGTGTCTGTGCTGTCTCTCATTTGATTTGAACATCTGCTGGGAACTGTTCAGGTTACCAGTGATAACATTCCCAGTAGCTCCAGGCCGTCTGGAAGCTCCTATTTGGCTTGTCGGGGAGGCAGGAAATATTATAGACTTAGAGCAGCTGGGTCTTTGTGGGGTCACACCATTTTGATCCCACCCCCCCCCACCTTTTGATGTCCTCTTCCTGTGCAATATCAAAACTAGACTAAACAATTTGAGTCACTGGTCTTTGTGTTTTATTCTTTCAGTGAGACACTAACAAAGCATACATCTACCCCACTTAATCTGTTGTTTTTAATTTGCCGTGACCACAAGAGAGAAGACACACCGACATGACAGTGCTGGTCTTTCCTACAGTGAACATTGACTATGTGCCACTAGGTGGAGTTGAAAACACTGATGTGAACCTTGCAGAGTGGGAGTGAGTGACAAAAACAGCTCCATTCTGGTTTCGATTCAGTTAAACATCAACAATCTTTTCAAAATCAAACATCAAAGGTTGTCAGATATTTCTGTCAATTCTTGCACTGCTTACATATGAATACATCAGATCATATTCTAAGTGCGAGCATCTTAAAATTACTAAAGCCATTTAGCATGAGGGAACATGTAGAGCCTGTTATGCTCTCTGTTTTGCCAAATTCACATCTCAACATTATAACATAAGAGCAGCGTAGAGCTAAACCTTTGTGACTGTAGGGAGATCAAACCAGACTCCACCCATGGCAGTTTGGGCTCAACAGGATACAGATACTTCTAACCCTTGAGTCAACAAAACCATAATGATGCTGATTCACCAACAGTCACACCAGGAATGAATTATCCAGCTGCCAACCGTTCCTCTGCTACAAGAAGCCTCCCATTGGCTGACAGGACGCCTCTCCACTACACATGAGTCTTTTGCCAGATATCTGCCCATGATGTGTTTTATTGAGGAAGCTCAGGGCTGCAGCTCGCCCCTTATCTTCAAGCCACACTGAATCCCCCTCCAGGGTTCATACTCCAGCCCCCTGCTTCTTAAAAAAAAATATTGTTACTACGTTTCCTCTTGTACCCCCATGTCAATGTTCAGGAAAGATATAGATACAGTTTTGTAGCATAGCTGAGCTACCATGATAGGAGAGTCTCCCATCAATGTCTATGATGAACTATGCAGTATCCTCATGTCATTGTGCTGTAAATATATATGTGAACCGAGCATCAACATACATCAAACAGTGTTAAGCAGCAAATAATAAGGTTGTTGATTGTTTTCCTGCTCTTAGATCACACTTCAAGACACTTAGTTTTTTTTTTTTTTTTTTTTTACGCCGGTGTGGGGAACACATTACCTTCAATTTGAAAAAAGGGGTTGAGACATGTTCATAATCCAGTCCTAATTCCAGGTGTGAGCAACAGGTTTTTTTTTTTCATGACTGCAACCTGTTACAATAAGTCTGGTGTAAATGTAATCAGGGCTGAAAAGCTTTTGTCTGAGAATGAATAGCCCTGTGCAGGAAGGCAGAGCTTACATGCGCATTTGATGTACAGGACATTATAGTGTTTACTTTTTTCCCCCTTATTCTTTCTTGTTTCAATTTATAATATGTTTTAGTTTGGCAAGGTAATAGATGGAGCCACACTATTACCTCTACTTTTTTGTTTTACTTATTTAACTTCTACTTGCTCTTGTGTTCTGGTTTCTCAAATTAGAATATAATGGAAACATTAATTTACTTACAGTAGTTCAAGTGAAATAGTGAAACTCATATATTATGTAGATTCATTAACACAGACTGAAATATTTCATGTCTTTTTTTTCTTTTAATTGTAATGATTATTATTTACATTTAATGAAAACCCAAAATTCAGTATTTCAAAAACTTGGAATATTATGAAAAATGTTCACTATTGTAATGTAATGGTGTCACACTTTAACTCAAAAGACCTGCAAAGGTTTCCTAAGCCTTTAAATGGTCTCTCAGTCAGGCTCAGTAGGCTACACTATCATGGGGAAGACTGCTGACCTCCATGATATTCTAATTTATTGAGACGTGCCTGTAAATCTGATAGACCTGCCCCTCAAGAAGAGCACCTTCCGTTGAAATCACACCATATAATAAGGCTCAAGAGATGACACTGTGGTTCTCTGGCACAGTCTTGACAGAAAACTGGACATTATAAATGAGTGAGACAGGTTTGCTGGTTTGGATTAAATCGTGCAACTGGCACCTAACTGCTGGGTCAAAGGTGACTGACTCAAACACACAACAAACAACAAAACATAAAAAATCCTGACTGAACAGTTTTATGCAATGCTCAGAAAATATAGAGGCAAACACATGCACGGATGAACTGGGGCTTCCTCTTGCAGGAAGGATGTGAAGTCGTGTCTGCTGTATCTCAATGGCTATAAATGGGTCAAGAATTTTTTTTCTTTGAATGAATTACTCTCTCTGACATTGTTATGTTAATAAAAAACTTTCCAGGTCAAAGAAAATAATATAAAACATTTATTTTAATGATCTGACTCATAGGGTTAGAACGTGACACACAGTAAGGGAGGGGATGTTCCCCTTGTCAATCTCACAGGTGTTGTGTGACTTCATGTTCACGCTTCATGCTAACTCTAAGTTGCACGAGCAAAACCACATCGCTTTGCTGGTCCTGCTGTATAGCATTTCCTCTGTGTTTACTGTGTTCATCTCACTTCACCTCGCTCCCTCTGAAACATCCTGTATTTCAGCACACGCTCGGAGTCACACCGAGGTTACATCTTAAGCCCCCGGCTCGGACATCTAATCTAAAGTGCTTCATTGATTTTCTTCCTGCTCATCCTGGTGACCTGATAGCAAACAATCAAGTAACTTCCCCTCTTATCAAAATGATGCACAAAAGGCCTTTAATTTTGTCTTTTTGCGGGAGAGATTGTAAGTTTGACACCTCAAACCTCGGCTTCTGTCATCACCAGTGAAGTATTGGCACTTGTTAATCTCTTTTACCCCTTTGTGTATGTCAGGCTGGCTGTTTTTGTGGCCTAATTTTTGAGCAGCCCCTGTTTCACTCAGGAAGAGCTCTGCAGATGCAAGATGACCCAGTGATCTCTGTCTGGCTACTGACAATGATACTGATCTTTCACTTTTCTTGTGCAGGATAAGCAGAGGGAGCCTTCACAGTTCTATTGTGTGTTTTAAATGTTACGCTACATTAGTTTGTGTACTATATTTGAGTTTTTAGAGGACATTTATAGCATCAGTGACCTCTAACAATGAAACCTGTTACCATGACTCACCCACTAAGGAGAAGTGTTTCACAGGGAGCAGCTCTTCCTGTTAATAACAAAGCACTTAGGCACTGCAGTTGGGAGTCTCTTTGCAACTATAAATATGGGAGCTGTCATTGTTATGATTATTTCAAGCCCTCTGCAGTGACCCTCCATTGTCTGCAGCCTGCGTTTTGTTGCTCTGTAAAAGACAATAGAGGCTGGTGTGGCCAATCCGTGTTTGTCGTGGAACAGCATAATTCATCAGCTGCTCAAAGTAAAAAAAGAAAAAAGAAAAAGAAAATATATGTAAAAAAGAAAGGTCAGGAAAAGTTACATTTGGATCCCAATTCATGTGGGACAGTGCAAGCCCTGCGCATGTTACCGGGCTGTTAACACTTTTAAACGCTGCCATTGTTTGTGGCTCACGTGTCTGATGATTCCTGATGGGCCGGCCCACCTTCGGGAAGACTGTGTGGTAAATTTAACCAAAGGCAACATTTCCCATTTGCCTTTACATATTCATATGAAAAGTGTAATTAAATGAAAATGAAAATGAATGAAAATTAGAGCTTCATTAATTCACCCACTGAGTTTGACACTGATTCATTCAAGCTTGACAAAGACACTGAAATAGTTAAATCTCCTGCATGATGTAGTGATTCAAATCATTAAGTCTTGTGATTCTGTGCTGTTAGTGTTTATATCTCATTAATCTTAAACAGCACATCCACACTGCACTAGTTCAAACAAGAAGGAAAGATCAGTGATAAGTTAATGGTTAAAGGATGCATCAGTCATGCCACTTCTGTGTTGTGTGACTCGCTGAAATAGAATGGCTGTTTGAGATGCGAATGATGTTTCATGTTATGGTCCATTTACTAAAGCACACATACTTTGTATTGCCAGCAATTTTGCAAACAGGGTTCCAGTTTTGCAGATATTCTAATTTTGTTAAAGCAGCCATTGGCTTACATTCATTGCCATGTGGCATGGAAATAATTGCATACCCCCGGAAGCTTCTGTTGTTAATTGAAAACAAGCGAAAGAGGAAATTCTGTAACTGTATGATCACCAGATACATCTGTAACTAATTATCACAGTCTCAATGGCACCTCTGATGAAAGAGGAATTATCTTGGTCTTATCTGCCTGCTACATGGGGCTAATTTCGTGGCTTGTTTTAGGATGATGCAGATAACCTTGGGGGTATCAATGACCCGTGTCCTTCGCACCCTGAGGCAAGAGTTTCAATAAATAAACTAGGTGTCTCCTCAGGACCCTCTACCAACAGGACCTGGAGGTCATATTTTAAGTGTCCCATCTTTCAGCTTGAAATGCAACGATTTCTGCATTCAGAATGTTTACTCAAGAGAGATAATAATTCACTGTTACAAAATCAGGACCTTTTAGAGTAAACAACCAATATGATAGAATTATACTAAGAGCTGTGGTTTTGGGACGAGGGTTAGGGTTGAGCAGATGTTGACATCGACTTCCTTCAAACAGTGAACTTCTGTGGTTAAGGAGACTGCATTCTGCTGAAGACGAGAAGCAGAGGAAGAGGAGAAGTATTGTGTGGTCCGTGGAAATTCCTCATGGGGAACATGCTGACCTGAAGGCTGACCTGTAAGCGTCAGCTTTTATGTGTGGTTGTGCTGTGGAGTGTGCTATGGACATTTGTTTATGAGCCTGTTCTTTAGCATTAGTGGGGGCCCGGGTATCACTAATCCTGCCTTGTGCTTGGTGGAGCCACTGTGTAAAACTCGATAGGTAAATTTCAGTACAACTTGTCCTGATCAGCTCTTTACTTATTACAGTACAGTATTACAGTAGTACAGTTTAGTTTCAATTTCAGGTAGTGCTTTAACATGTCATCCAGAGTCGCATGTGAACATGTAGGTGAGGATTCAGAGTTTCTGTAAGAGATAGGAATATGGTAGGTTTTTTTTCAATGTGACGATATGCCATTCTAATATGCAGTATTAATTTGATTTTTTAATTGGAACTGACTTGATCCTAATACTGATTATGTCACCTTATGGGACAGTGAATGATCAATTGCACATCACATCTTACATCAGCAATGAAGCTAAAAACATAAACTAATGTGATCTTAATGTGCTGCATACAGATGACATTTTAAAAGGTTTTATCCTATCATCATTTAGCACATGGGTGCTTTGACAGGATACATGGGACATGTGGCTGCTCTGGGGTTAGACCCAGTGACCTCTCCCCTCTCTCATGAGACTGTCAGTCGCACCATGGGCTCTCCTCTCTGGGTAGAAGCTGTAGCTACAACAGAGGATTAATGTGTTCACAATGGCTGCTCGGACATTGTTTAAACCCCCCAGGAGTCTCCAGAGGGAGAACACTCAGTTAAGGAAACCCCAAATGGTCCCATCAAGCAGAACCCACCAAATCTTTATGGTTTTTTTTTTCTCCAACAGACTGTGACACCATGTCTAGTTAGGCAGAAACACTCGAACTGAAGAGTGTGTGTACAGTGGTAGTATTGGGGGGGGGTTATAGTCGGGGTGTGACCAGGAAATAAATCTGTCAAACTCCAAAACATGCGTGCAACAGTGTGTTTCATTGTGTGTTGCTATGTGAGTGTTTATGGGAATTCCGAGTAGGATTCACAGGAACTGATTTCCCCAGAACAGTCAACCACTCTTCCCACAAGTCCTATCTCATGTTGGAGCTTGTGGCTTCTCGGTTTGACATGAATACTTCTCAGGTATTTCAACATTTTAGATGACATCTCCTTAACCAACCAACCCACCCACGCACACACCCACACGCCCACCTACCATGTATGTTTTTTTCCTGTTTCCAATTCTTACTGTTAAATGTTTTGTTTTTATGTAAAGCACATTGAGTTACCACTTGGTATGAAATGTGCTATAAATAAAACTGCCATGCCTTGGCTTACCTTACCTTGCCTTGCCTACCAACCCACACTAGTGAAGAAAGTGTTACTGATTAAAATCTGCACCAACCACTCAATTTGAGCCTGTATGAATCATCTGTCAAATCTATCCCCATCTCCAATTTGTTGTTGCTGTTGACAGGAAGTTCTTGGCTGTTTAAGCAATGATACTCATGCTCCAACCAACCACCAAGACAGGCATGCAGGTCGTCAGCTGGCTCGTAATTCTTCCCTTGAGGTGAAGACTCATCTGGCTGATGAAGAGTGGGAGAGTGATGCTCATTGTTGACAGACTCTGTTACAATGTGGTTTCAAAATGTCCCACTTTCATTTCACCACTGAAATGTTGACATACTAAATGAAACCACAATGACCTTTGTGATACTTTAAAGATGAGCACTTTCACATTCAAAATGCATGTTTTTGTCAACGCCACCATATCCCAACGAAGGGAGTGTTTTTATTAACATGCTGTTTATGCTTACTGTTTCATTCTGCACATGTTATGCAACCAAAAGCTAATCTGGTCAGATGCCCCCTCCAGGACCTGATAAGGCCTGTTTATGGATGGAGGCGACAGAGAGTTAAGGAGGATTACATGTGACTGTTGGTGCAGTTATTTAGTTTACCTCCCTCCTTGCAGACACTGAGTTCATTCCTGGTTATTAGCTCGGTGCTGCCACTGATTTTTGGAATGAGTGGGGCTGTTGTGCGAGCACAGGCAAGATGTCTCTTTTTTTGTCAAACCACTTCCTGGCGAATGATTACTTAACGCGAAGTTCTGTCTCCGGCATTGTGTGCTTTTTATTGTTTCTCCTTTCCTAGTCACGAAAGCTGTCTTGCAAGCGAGTACTCTTTGCCCCTTGAGAGTGGCAAAACGTTTTATAGAACAATAATAATACCTGTTTACCCCTACAACCAAGGTGGGACTGTAAATACCAGAGATGTGGAATGGGATTCTGGTGTTACCATGGGAAAACGGTGCAGATATAATGAGCACTAGCCACATTAGTGTAATAACAGCTATTTCCTCTTGGTTGATTCCCACCCCACCTCCCTCAGACCCATTAAGCAGGATAGATGCTTCCCTTGTCATGTGATCCAGAGCTGTAGAGTGTGCCTGAGGATGAGAAAACTTCACCCCTTACCCACTATGTCCAACCAACTCCTGAAAGTTTGCACATACTGGGGTCACAGTGCCCCAGCAGAAATTCATCCTGACATGACTTCTCAACACACCGGAGGATCCCTGCTCACTTGGGACTGACACAACTTCATAGCAGCCATTAAGAGGTTGAATGCAGAAAACATGTTGTATTTAACACAGGGGAACAGGGACCTAATGCTAAAAGTTCAAGGCTAGATCCAGGCTTGTTGTTGTCTGTAGTAAGACTTGGAGGATGGTACCGACTGTGACGATCCTGATGAAGACAGCCTCTCAGACAAAATATGCGCTGTGTTGTGTTGTGTGACCTTGAAGGACTCATGCTCTCACTTCAAATTACCTAGCCTATGATGTATATCTACAAGCTGATTTGAGGAAATGAGGTTGATAAAGCCACTCGTAAAACTCTTTATTTATGCGAAATCACTATCTTCTTCACATCACTTGCGCAAAAAGAAAAAGAAAAAGACACAGATCTGCGGTCCACCTCACACTGAACAAGAATGCTTTGATGCATCTGAGATTACCGGAGCAATGCAGAACAGAATATATGTGATGACAACCAGTGCAGCATCTGTGTTTTCTCACCCTGCAGTCTGCTGGGAAGAGGAGGTCAAGCTGATTAGATAACTGTTGTGTATGCAGGGGAGCCTGCTGGGCTCACGTGAGGGGTCCGATCCCTGATACATGTGTGCTTATACAACCATAAGACTTCAGCGGTGTATACACAGCTTCATGTTCTTGACATTAGGCAACATGCCCATCGAAAGATGGGAACAGTTGTGAAACTACCAGAAGTTACAACAACAGTTGAGTAAGAGGAAGGTGCTGGTTCATTTTCAGAAAGAGATGTGGAAATATTCAATAGGAAATGATTGCACTGAACTTACTTGTTTGGTCACTCTTGTTTCACTATAACACTTGATAAGGTTAGATGATCAGTGTGTGTGATTAAACTCTTAAACAGACATTTCCTGTTTTGTTCTCCTTGACCTTTGGCCCAGATGACAAGAGCAATGAATACCTGCTGAACAGAAAAAGCCTGTGTTGAATACACACTCAGTTGTGCATGATGATCAGTGATGTGTGGTTACTCACTAGAACCAGTCCTGAACAGGTTCTAGTTGGCCGTGCTTTGAAAGCCCGTGGTGGTGGTGTTGCAGCTGCTCAGATGATGATGATAAGGGCACTGCTCTAAGACGGCATGAAATCCCTCAGTGTCAAATTGTGCTTGTTTGTTTTCTCAACAGGCCAGGTCTTTAAGCCTGTCCTTGACTCTCTCACGTTGCCTCGGAGCCTCAGCGTTTTAGGTGGGGCACGTATAAAGTGCCGCTAACTGACTTTCAGGTTATGTCAATAAAGTTAGAGCGCCATGTGCTTTCTGTTATTCACTCTCACGCTGTGCCGACTCCTTGCTGTTACATCACTTGAAAATGTGTCCACAGCAGGACAAATGTTTTAAATAAACTGTAAACATGATTTCTTTTCATTTGAATTTCACTTTGATGTTGTTTTATATTATTCTATTTTATACATATGTGGGTATGAGCAATTAAAATGTTGCTGCCTGACTGTTAGAGTAGTCTTACTTTGTTGATCAAAGGCATCCTGATTTATTGTGCAGCAGCACTGACTGTTCTGTTCCGGTGCACAGGACCGGCCTTGTCGATTACCATATCTATAAAAAACACCACGTCCTTGTGGGGGAGGAAAACAACATTTAACAGGATGATAAAATAGAATTCCTATCTAGGTCAAATTAAACATAAAAGACACTTCACTGCTTCAGCTACTGTCTGGTACCAAGTGATCCACTCTCTGTGCGTCACCAAATCACGGTGGCTTTACAGTAAAGTGCTTCTTACACATCACATTTACATATTTACTGTTTGCCTGATTTTTCCCTCAGTTCCATTAATAAATGCTTCCTCTTCCCCATCAGTGGTTGCCACACAGGAAGCTGGCACGACACACCCCAGTGGGAGTCACAGAGACTCACCAGACGCTCCACTTCCACTTTTTTAAAAACCTCCTCATTTGCATGTAGGACAAACAGAAGTGCAGCAGTTACAGCTTGGTTGCAATTAACAAGCTGCTGCATTGTGCGTGTTCAACAATGAATTGCATATCAGTGTCAAAACATACAAAATGTTTCACTTGTTTTAGACAGTACATGACTTTTATTCATTACTGTGGCATGAGTGCAGTATCTGGAATTCCATGTCAGTGCATTTAATGGCAGTTAACACAATTTAATACAGACTATAATGAAATGCCGCCAGAACAAAGAAAGGCACTGTGACCTATTTGTAATTCACAATTAACACAAAACAACAACAAAACAAGCCGTACTGTACACTTTATAGCTTGATATAACTTTATGTTAATTTAATAGATACTATTCTACAGTTAGCACCACAACTTACCACGGAAATGTTCAGATATACAGGCACATGTAGCATTCAATATCATAACTGTCCTGCTGTTCAGTGATCACATTCCCTTCCAGGTCACTGGCAGAGTAATTGTGCTTTACACAATGTCCATAGGGGAGGGGAATTAATAAGTAGTAATAAATAAAGGAATAAATCCACAGATGCGAACAAGGGATCTTGTAGCAGTAATACTGCAGAGCAGAGGTCCAAACATTTGCCCTGAGATGAAGACTAAGATCAGATCATTTTACCTTGGCATGTGCTTCACAAAGCACTCCAAAATAAAATCCATTCCTCTTGTCTCACAGTTGTTTGTCGGTTTATGGATTTTAATACAACCCCACGGTCACACTGAAGACTCATTATGAAAGACTTTAGCTTTCAGGTTCTTCAGGCTGCAGTGCAGGTTAGAGCTGGTCTCCGACTGCAGGGCCTCAGAGAACTTGGCATCATACGTGCGGTTAACCATAGACTTCCTCTTGATCGAGTTCTGGATGGTCTCCGAGGTGAAGTAGTAAACAATGGGATCAAAGCAGCAGTTGGATACAGCAATGCAGAGGGCTACTGGGTAGATGGTTCGGACCACAGACTCCACATAGCAGCCTGTCAGAGTTTTGGTGCGGACCAGAGCGTAGAAAACCAAGTTTACATTGTAGGGGATGAAGCAAAAACAAAAAATACAAAGGTGTACAATTATCATGCGCAGGATCTTTGTTTTGTTCAGCTTCCCCCCACGGCTGATGGTTTGGGGGCGACGCAGGGTCTGCAACACCATTATGGAGCAACATACGTTCAGTAGCAGTGGGATGATAAAGCCCACTGTTTCTATGAAGATCACCACCTTGGACAGGTGGGACTTCCACTGCTTGGAGGAGAAGTTCTCGAAGCAGAACGTAGCGTTAGTTTTGTTTCTCTCTTGCGAGGTGGTCTCTAACATGAACCCTGTGGGGAGGCTCCCTGACAGCACCAGCACCCACACAGCAATGCACACTATCTTAGCATTGCGTTTAGTCCTCAGCGTCCTCGAGCGAAAGGGGTGCACAATGGCTAGGAAGCGATCCACGCTGATGCAGGTGAGGAAGAGCATGCTGCCGTACATGTTGGTGTAGAACAACGAGACGGAGACCTTGCACAGCGTGCTGCCAAAGGGCCAGTTCTGGTTGATGAAGTAGAAGACCCTCAGAGGCAGCGTGCAGACAAACAGCAGGTCAGACACAACCAGGTTAATCATGTAAGTCGTGGTCTCATTCCTCAGCTTCAGAGAGCAGAGGAAGATGTAAATGGCCACAACATTGGTGATCAGCCCCACCACAAACACAATGCTGAAGATGGTGCTGTACAATGGGTACTTGAAACCATCGTTCTTGTTGCAAGTAGAAATGTTAGCCGAGTTATTGTCCGTCCACGGTGTGGTGAGACCGAAATTCGAGGGGGTGGTGTTGTACATTCTGAGAGACAAAAGTGGAAGGATGAGGGGTGTCTGTTATGTAATAGCTATATAATGAAAGGGCTACCCCATACAACAAATCCACCATGAATGGAGAGAAAGGCACAGAACAGGATGCACTGAAAGACACTCAAAAAACTTTCTTCCATCACCAGTGTCCACGCTGGAGAGGACTGCTGTGCATGGCCAACACAATTCCCTCTTGTGTCTTGATGTAAGTTATTTTGGGGGTTACCTCATGTTGAAAAGACCCCTCTCTAGAGGACAGACATTCAGGCTGGAGTGTCCTCCCCTCCCCCCTGCGCTGTCTCTCCACCAGGCTGTGCCCCCACGAGTTGCGGACTGAGCTTTACTTACTCAGATAAATCAGTCAGACAGAGTGTGTGTCCCCAGTTTCACTCAGGAAGTCCCCAACCACCACAAGCTGCTGGCTCCACAACAGAAGTGATGGCATATCCACATTCAGGTCCGTTAGAATTTGTCCTCATGGCAAAACTCCTTCGCTTTGACAAGATTCAGTCCAGTGTTTTTGTCCTTTTCAGTCCCTCCACAGCAGCACTGTAGTCTTCAGCTGTCCTCCTCTCACAAGGTCCTGACCACTAACCACAAGGCTTCTCCTCAGTAGCAGAACTGAAGCTGGAGCTCTCTGTGTCACAATGTGAGTGCGCCTGTTTGTCCCCAGGGTCTGTTTCCTGTCCCCCCTCTCTGTTGCTTTCTTTCAGACTGACTGAGTCACTCAGTTTCTACTTCTCTGTCTCTCTTTCTCTGTTTGTCTCTCTTGCTGACAGCCTCAGGGCTTTAGCCCAGCACGCCTCATCCTCAGAGTTTCTACTTCTCCTTTGTGCCTGTATGGGGTAGACAGTTTTTGTACTTTGAGTGGAGAGCAGCTGTAGTAACTCCTCCCACTGCCTCCAGCCCAGCTCCTCCCACTCCTTTGTCTGCTCTTACAGTTAAAGAACAAGCCAGAACAACACTAAGGGAATTCATCAAGATTTTGTCATATGCTCTTGATGAATGGATACATGTTCAGAATGAACATTTTGAGATATTCTTACTATAGCTGCAAATAAGAAAAAAATAAAGATGTATTATTTAAGCAACACTCATAACTGGGCTTATTTTAAAGCTGGTTTTCATCGACTTAAAACAACAATACAACAATTAATTTTTAACACAACTTTATGACAATCTTTGGAAAGGTCTTATCCTTCATAACTGTGAGTAATGATCACAGCCTTCAATATAAAAAAAAATATATTCTTGTGTTCAACCCATCACCCCATCAATGGTGAAATATAACTACAAATATCCCTTAATAACTTGATCTTCTCCACTACACCACTGTTGGAAATACTCACTTCACTTCATTGAATTTACATGGCAGCTTTCGTCTAGTAAATTTGCAGTCAAGTTATAAGCTAATAATAACAGTACAATGATGTGAAACCATTTTTTCTGCATGGGAGTTCCTTACTTCTTTTAATGCTTTTGTACCTCAGTTATATTTTGAACACAGCGGCATTTATAGTATTGTAATTTGTTACAATATATATATATTTTTTTAAGTGCAGTGACACATATGAAAAAATCAAACTTAAAAACATTTTTTTAAACTGCTGTTAGTGTTTGATTTGTCTTATCTTCTTCAGGGGCAGGGGGTCAGAAGTGCCTATGGGTAGGTCAGTAAACCTGCATTAGCCTGAGGTGACTGCCTCCGCAGGTCTGACTGGAGCTTACAAGACAAGTGAACTGTCTCCTAGTTGTTTCCTGCCTGTGTGGGCAGCGGCTCTGCTAAAGAAGAACAGGGTTTTATTCAGGAACAGAGAGCTTTCTCTGTGTGCACGGGCTTTTTCTTCTGCCCATGTCCATGTGTGCCCACAGCTTTCTCCTCTCAGGGTTCCACTGTGAAACTATAGCATTCAAGCTCTCTCATTGAACAGAAGCTCTTAACTTGGCAGCCAGTTGAAACACTGGGGCCTTTGTCGCTCAGCAGGGAAGTATCTCAAGTTTATAAATAATCAGTCTCAGACAACTTGAAAGTGCTCTCAGCTATTTGATTGGCAGCATTGTTGAGTGGATACTGTAATTTGTTTGAATATGTTTGTGTTGGATGGTTGCTACAGTTTCAAGAAGGAAGTACACTAACTGGATGGGCTTCCTGTCACTACAAAAAATCATAAACAAAAGCAGTTTTTTCTTCTGCCAAATCCACTCTTTGTACCTACATTTGCATAGAATCAAACAAACAACGATCATTTGTTCAGCTGCTTTTTATTGCTTACAATAATTTCCCCCACCGTGTGGAACTGACTCCAGTGATACAAACGTGTTTGCTCTTGTTTGGTAACATGACACTAATCCAGAGACGGTTCATTCTGACTTCACAGACTCACCAACAATAGCCAAACAAATGAAGGAAAAAATCTTGCAGAGAATAACAGAGACATTGGGTGTTTTATGGTCAGTGTCCCTCTCTTTGTCAGCCCGCAACAAAATAAACACCATCAAGGCTGGAGCGAAATGTTCAAGAAAAAAGAAAAAAAAACAACTTGTACTATTGTCTTTGACTCACAAAATAGTTCCATCTAGCACATAAAAACAAGCTCTTCACATGCAAGTATGTGGCTGCTAAACAAAAACATGTGCTTGAAATCCCTGGACTGTTAAATTTCTCACAATGCCAGGAAATCGTCTGGCACCCCTGAAGGCCAAGACATGAATGCCTTCGAATAATTGAGCAAATGCCTGAGAAGGATAGTAGGTGACATAATGTTGTTGTGTAATGATCATCAACGGGCAGCCAGAGTTGGTTTCCAGTTCAAATTTTACAAATCATGGATGCACCATGAATTCAAGTTGAACCCTGCATGTTTGTGACCCAACATAGACTGAAGTTTACTTCATGTTTCCTATGAGTTGATGCACACTTGAAATCCTCTATAAGACAGAGATAGTTACAGGTGAACCTCACTGAACTGGTGACACATCCAACCAGCCTTGGGTGTGTTTTGGTCATAAGACTGAGACAGCTAATTAAATGTGTCTCAATGACTTGATCCTTCAGCATCAGACGTCTTTGTGTGTGATCAGTGCAACATGAAAAACAAGCTGTCAAAACGAAAGCTGCTCAAGAAATATCCAAACTTGGCAAAAGGGATGTTTCCAATTCACAGTGACTCAAAGCGTCTCAGACTGATTCTCTCATGTTCACCTTGGATACAGAGGCTGCACCAAGGCTGGATTGGCATCAACAAACAAACAACAAGTCAAACCAGCGCAACCCAACAGAACTGCGGTTCATACACAACCCCCCACACCCCGCTTGAGGCCAAGGAAGCGTTCCAGGACTGCAACAGCAACAAAAACTCTTCAGTGAGCAGACACCAGGAGCCCGACATGAGTTTCTCTCTCACTTTCTCTCTCACACACATACACATAACAAACCCATTCAGTTTAACTGAAATGCATCTGAAACTGCTAAGAGTGGGAACAAACGCCACAAAAAGGAAGAGGTGGCATCATTAACATTCATGTGAGGAAAAGCTTGCATGCGAATAGAAATGTTATAATCTTCTTTTGGACAGTCGATGTGCACCTGTGGTTTCACTGGTGTCAAAATTAGAACTAAAATAGACACTTGACATTTGGAAAACGAAAAGAAAGAAACAAAGGAAGTGTGGTGTGGTTCTTTGAAGGGCAGAGTGTTCCCCCCACAAGCCTTATCAGCTCGGGGGCTATTGACTGCTTCGTAAAACAAACACTCCCCACCCACAAACCCTTCATCCTCCCTACTGGGACAACTGACAGTGCAGGCTTTATCTGCAAATCTTATTAACTTCATGCCAGTTTCACAACTTTCACACTTTTTTCTTTTTCACAAGTCTCTGTGGCGTCAACGTCCCCCAAACCCCCTTCTTTTTGGGTTCACTGGGTTAGAAGCTTTTTCCATGATCCACTAACCAATGAACTCATTTGCAGGCTCTATTTACAAGTCATGCATTTTTAAGCTGTCAAGTCAAAGTGCCAAAGTCTGTGTGTGTGGAACTCAGACTGAAAACACACACAATTGTGTTGATATTGATTTTTTGATCCTGTGTGACAAATGGCACCCACAGCACTGTGCCAAAGATTCAACATGCAGCGTTTCATTTAAGTAAATGTTATGCTTAAGAAGTTTTACATGAAGCTCTACTTTAACTGGGTTTATTCAGTTTTCTCACACCACCAGCCGCCCGGGGGCCATATTTAGAGTTTTAAAAACCACAGGTGTCCTTCCACTTTGATGATTTAACCACAGTTGTTTTAGTGATAGTGGGTGACATGACATGGACTAAAATTCTGAGCGTGTTGACTGACCACTGGGCTAAATCTGTCTTAAAGGTAAAAAACACCAGCTTTGCTACATGTTTGAACAACTGTAAAGGTACTGAAGTTATTTCTGTGGGAAAGACAAATCAGTAAGTATTTGTGTAAAGGTTGACTAATTAAATAATATATTTGTGCAGACAGAAACCGGTGCACTAGAGAGATGTGCTTTATCATATAATCACAGAATATCAAGAGCTTCCTCTTGCAAGAAGACTGTGAACTCATGTCAGTTACATCTCTGTTTCTGTGTTCAGGTTATACAAGCAGTAGGTGCAGATGGTGTGCTCATTGTGTGTCTCTTAAAGTTTCAGTCAGCGGCACACGCTCAGCTTTCTCAAACGGCACTTGATAAGAGAGTGGCAGGTGTGAAAACCACAGCGTACACCAATCAAGCTTCCGGTACATATACTATAAAGACATTCAAATACTGCACTTTACTTTGAATGGCGTTAGATCTGCACAGTATGTGTTAGTGTTTTGCAACTTGTAGCAAACTGGGGTTGGACATCTAAGTAAACATGGTGCTGCTTGGGTTGCAGATTTCAAACATTATTATATGTTGCTTATACGTGCATGTGAAGGCTGCTAATTATAGCGTAACAGACAGCAATAACACATTCATCAAACTATGCAGATATTCATTTTAATACATTTCAGATTGTCAAATGTTACCTTTAATGCTACTGTCAGCAGTTTGCAGCATTTTCCATACAAAATAATAACACAGGCAACTTTTAGTGATTATCAAAATGTTAAAAAAAACCAAAACAATTACAATAATTGGCTTGTTAAAATAAAAGTTAAAGCAGGTTTACATTCTATTGAGACCGATTTAATGTGTATTCATCTGGTAACTACATTTAAAGAGTGTGTGGTCCTATAATGTATGAGACTTTATTCAACACAGTCACACTTGGCCTTTACATGTATCTAACATTAGGATGAGGCGCTACCAGGGTCAAGAGAGGTGTAAAAAGAAGCAGAAGTTTGCTGCCCATATACTATTAGTAACAAAACAAAAGCAAACCACAATGAACAACCACACTTTTGTAAACAGTAAAAATAAGCTGCATCTACAGTGTAACATTGTCAACAGGAATAAGTATGCTTGTGTTAGTCAGACACTGTCTTAGCTGCACAGAGAGGGTTAATCTGAACACAAGTAAACATGCAGTAGGATGTTCTCATCGCTCACAAAGTGTAACTGCACCTTTTTCTTTTCCCCCATCGGTCTGTTGATGGTAGCAACTGTCTACAGCAAAACAGTGCAAATGTTAAGTCGAATACAAACGTCAAACGGCAACCATAAATTTGGATGGCAAAGGTGAACTACTGTGATATATAAAAACACAAAGTGGCAAAGTGTAACAGTGACTTAAAGAAGAGAACAGATAATCATCAGATCTGTTATAAACCAGATTTGCTTGGAAAGAAAAAAGGTCTCAAAGTTGCAGTTTTGTAAAAAGAAGAACAGCTTGTTTGGTTTTTTTCATCAGTTAAATACAACTTCTCAATCCAGACGGTTTGAGAATCAAGGCTTCAGAGAAAAGCAGCACAAAAGTGAAGGGACAATTCATGGCCGACTTGTTTGTGGCTGATCACTTCCTGTCTCTACTGTTCAGAAATAATCTACTACAATGTGATGTACACAAGTGTGTAATGACAGGGGGCTGTGTTCTAAAAACAAAAAAAACAACCTAAATGTTGACTGTGTTTTTTTTCATTGTTGTAGTGCTGTCATATATCCTTTCTGAGTTGGTTGCTGCTGTGAGTAGGTTCGCCGCATCCGTCTGGTACACGCTTGATGAATCAAAGCAGACACTGAATCAGCCAAGCATACAGTGGGCGATGCAGAGACGGCCGCTGGCGCATCTTGCTATTCTGCGTCTGCACTGTCTTCTTGTGACCGGACAAGTGGTACAACCCAGTGTTTACCCCCCCCGACATCCCCCCCCCAAGCAACCGTTGTGTTTGGGGAAGGTTTAGGGGGCAGCAGCGCAGAGGCCTCAGCTACGGGGTGAAACCTTAAACCGCGCCCCTCTCCAGTGTTTACATCCCTGGTGACAAGTCTTTGAAGTGCTGATCGGCTTGGTGTTTACTTTGGTCTAGGGGTCGAGTCTCAGCACCTCAGTGAGCTTAAACCTCATCATGTTGGATGCATCTCTGCGCGCTCTAGTCAGTTTTTGAAGGCCCCGTAGCGGCTGGCTTTGCTAATGAAGTTCTTGAGCAGGTCGTGGTCCATGTCTGCAAAGGCCTGGGTCTGCGTGACAGCTGTTAGGTGGTTGACGCAAAACTTGAAGCAGAACTCCTCCAGGTCCTAAAAATGAAGAGTGCTGTCTGGTCAGTGCTGAGCATAACTAACTAGCTAGTGTGAAGGCACCCACCACCACGCTGTCTGACTGTGTGTCAGCGGCTATAAGCTTACCCGCGCCTCATACTTGACAGCAGCTGATAGCAGAGTGATGGCGTTCTCCTCAGAGATGCCTCTCTTGATCGTTTCCTGGCACAGTCTCTTCAGCCTCGTCTCTCGGTAGAAAGTGGCCAAATCAAGCAACCCTACAAACACATAAAAACACATGTACAAGAACAACAGTAATGGGTGAGTGTGTGTAAGAGTCATTGCATTGGCTCTATTCATAGTGCTCTCAGTGTGTAACAGGCTGTGCTTCCTCTCTGGCTTTACCAATAGCATCCTCTGGTGGCAGGTTGATAGTGTCCGTGTAGAGGTACTCCAGAAAGGCTCTGTATACCAGGTATGAGAACTGGTGGATTTCTATGGCGTCCTCATCAGTTTCATTCAGAAGTGCACGGAAATGCTCACACCTAGACAAAGAAGAGAGGTATGACATGCTTAAAGGATACCACATCCTCTTTTTGCCGAGTTATTAGAAAAAAAAAGGCTCGCCCTTTTCTCCTCACAGTTTTTCTTTTTTGCTCGCCATGCTGTAATGATTACAGAACAACGTACCACTTTCCAGGAACTGAAACAGGGTTTTAAGTGATAAACAGGATCTTTGTGACGTAAAACAGAGCAGTCTGCAAACTGCATTACCAGCCAATAAGTGGCTGCATGACCCTGCTAATTAATTTTCATACAGAGTGGAAATCAGCGCTGAAGGAGAGGGAAATATATCTGCAGAGCATCAATTTAAAACATTAATAATTAGTAATGTCGAGAAATATAGCCCAGAAATAACAATCTAGTAAAATATATGTAATAACAAGTTGTAGTAGTAAAATTGCCATGAATTACTGTTAAGTATTGGGTAATTACAGAGTAATAAATGCAACAGCCAGTTTCCATATCATAGCTGAATACTTCCAGTAATTACCTTTCCACTGCCTGTAGTGGGTTTTGTTCCTTAGAAACATAATTTATGGGTAGTTTCAACATAACTAACACGTTAATAACAACCTTCACTGTAATACTTTCACATAGCCTTGCCCAGTAACTCATTTGGATGAAATATGTAAATATGTCTAAATAAAGACAAGGTAGGTACCATGAAATATCACTGTCATTACCTTCTGTTAAGTGCAACATGAACTCTTTTTTTTTAGAAACATAGAAGCCATTTAATTACCTTCACATTTGATATCAAGTCTACAATATTCCTGCTATAACCTATAGAAAGGCAAAATAGATTCCAAGTATATGAATGAAATGCTGCCATGTTAATTCTCAAAACTCATATTCACATGTTCCCATGCCTGGGAAGAAAATACAATAAAGCTGTTTTTAATTTTTAAAATAATTTCCCTGCTTATGTCAGCATATTGGAACATTCCCAGTTAAAACAAAATGGACTACTGACCTACAGTATCATGGTAACATCACTAAAACACAGCCTTTTAAGTGCTTTGAAGCCATCAGAGAAAAAACCCATAACACTTAGTTTAATAGAACATGATGCTGATGTTCTCACTGCACTAACAATCAAATTGGGAAACGGGAATAATAACCAATAAAAGAATGGGCTGTTCTCTGGTAAGGCTGGTCTTTTTGGTCCTACAAGTGAAGAACTGTTGAATGGTAAAACACACTTTACTGAACAGCGAGCCACCTGAGGGAGCAGGGGATACAAGTTCACGGGTTTTCAAGGCAAAATATTACACATTCTTTCAAGCTTGGAACTTTTTTGGAAAGGCCAGATTTTTTCTCCACCAAGTCTTGCAGTTGACCGTTAGTTCTTGGCTATTTCTTGACATTATCACATAATTAACAGCATGTATATTAAAGGGTTACCCCATTTTTATAAATTCATGCACTGATCAAGATTCAATGTTCAGCCCATTACACATCTCCTGGGGGAAAGTGGAGGCAGTCTGCCAACAACTATAATCCACAGGGTTATTCCCTATTTATTATTCTTTATGGCTTTCTGCATCTGAAATACTGATTACCTTCTTTCTTTTTTCCCCTACAGGTCTACACTCACTGCCAATGTCTTAAGGCTGAAAACATCACAACATCATCACAAAACAACACAACAAGTGCCTTTCTGTCATTTGTTTTCAGGTTCTGGCTGAGCAAACAATGCATGTCTCATCCCTTAAGTGCATCTCAAACATATCATTTGAATGTGACCTTGCCAGAACAGGCATTATTCGTTGCTGGGCACTAAAGGTTGATGTCGCAGACAGTCTGGCTCCTTCCTACTGACAGTGCAAAAGAGCAAGGCACCGGAACACAGATACTTTGAGTCCAAGTGTGGTTATAAAAAGAAAAACGGGAAACAATAGGTCTGTCTTTGCTTCCACGACATTAACAGGAAACACGAGGAAGCGCTGTTTAACAGATGGTGTTTAAATATAGGAAACGCGGCACAGCGGGTATATAATGTATATGCTGCACATGTTAAATTCATTATCAGAGAAGGATGGCTCAGTGTATTGGCAGTCACCATGGCTGCACAACCAACAGAATTATTGGTTTGTCTTGACTTCCTGTCTCTATAATCAACAATCACACAAGTCTGCAACATCAAAGTGTGTTTCTGTTCCCCTGAAAACCCCAGTGCCTCCATTGCTCATGACCAGACGCAACCTCTGAATGTGAAAAATACACTCATGTGACCAAAATGAAAGTCAGGGTTGAAGAAGCAGCTCTGGTGAGGAAGAAAGGGAAAAAATACATCTCTCAGTCAAGCAAAGATGAAAAGAGATGACTCGACATCACAGGGGAAAACCTGGAGACCACAATGAGCTCCTTTGTACATTCTCTACAAAATTAAAAAAAAATTTTATGTTCAGCTCAAAATGTTTGCATACACTGTGAACCTCCAGACACATTAGCTACTCCACATGTAACGTGACTGGATGGGAACTGTACATATCAGTAAGTAAATCCTACACGCACAAAGTAAAGGGTGAAAAAAAAAAACACTGAGATTTTTGCGTATATATAACACGTTCATAGCAGCACTCGTTCACAATTTGTCTTTGGACTTGAGTGTGTTTGTGGCTCTTTGTACCTGATTTTCAGCAGCGCTTTGTGAACATGAATACACTTCCCATCAACCAGGAACTTCAGGTCTGAGATCTCTGGGCTGTCAAACTCCTTCTTCAGAGACTGGGCCACGGTCAGGTAGTCATCTCCATCTGACCAAAAATAGAGGACATAACGATTTCTCTTTTTTTAAATAAAATTAAATAGCGAAATGCTCTCTAAGTATATTTTTTATACAACTGTAACAACTGTAGACATAAATACACAAATAGATTATTTTTTGAAATCTCACAAATGATACTTTTGAATGACTCCCTCTGGTAGACACTGAAAAGAGAAAAATCAAAGAATCTAATCTCAGATCTAATTTGAATCACTAGTACAATCAAGAACAAGTTACAATAGAAAGCAATTGCACTGTTGATTTCAGTGGTTTGTTTGCTAAGAGAGGGGTGTCACAAACCGTGCAAAAAGAAGCATAAACAATAAAATAACATCTCAAGGTGAAATGTTTGTCAGGTTGGGGTGAGCAGATAAGATCAATCAGCACATGTATGTCTGTTTGAAGTGACCAGGAAACAGATTTTCCTGTTTATTTCTAAGCCCACTTCCTGGAATTCCTGGAGATATGTGCCCACCGCATGGTATCGTTACCTCTGACCAGTGCAAAAGATCAATGGAACAAAGTGTTTGATTTAGAAAATATTTATATCCCTACACCACGCTTACCTACTGAGAGGAGGTGCCATGTGACCGCAGGTGTGGCGAAGCACGCGAACACATCGTCCGTGCTGCTGAAATGGGTGAGGTGGGGGCTGGCCACAGCTTGACCTCGACACTGACCCCACATCAGAACCTGCCCGCTCTGGGTCTTGGCTGCAGATGTGTGGCTGGTGTGACATGCAGCCACCTCCACCATCCTAGGGACAAAAACTGAAGTTAGACCTTCTGCTGCTTTTACACTGCAATATGTTGAAGATGTCTTGATAGAGCAAAAAGAGGGTGTTTCATTATTGATAAAAACTACCAGTGGGGATTACTTTTAAAGGATTCATCTCACACAATATTGTCATGCAGTTCTTAGTAACCTGCTCGGATGCCACTGCTAATTCAGGCTAAGGTAAAAACAAAATACTGACCTCTCCTTGTCTGTGTTTATTTGAGTGGGAAGAGCTTGGTTACTCTTATTCCCTGTTCCCAACTGCCCATATGAGTTGGCTCCCCAGGCATAAACAAAGCCCTCATCTGTAAGCGCCAACGTATGTGCATATCCACAGGCAACCTGCATGTGGAGGGAAGAGTGTGATTAAGCTGAAAACTGGCCGAAATAAATAATTCAAAAACATCCTCATAAGAATTCTCTCTCTCTCTCTCTCTCACTCTCTCACTCTTTAACTCTTACCTGGATGATGTTGACACCTTGGAGAGCTGCAATCCTGCACGGTGTCTGCTGATTACCATTGTTGCCCAGACCAAGCTGTCCATTGCAATTGTAGCCCCAACCGTAGATCTATGAGACGATACAAACCTTGATTCACTTTCTTTTCGTCTATTCATCTATTCATCTATCTATCTATCTATCTATCTATCTATGGTATACTAAAAAAGTGCATGAAAATAAACTATATTCTGATTCTTGGTGGAGAAAACACTGCCATTCCTAGTTTACATCATGTATGAAATCACATGTTATATACTATATTCACAATACATGTTATACCATTTTATGTGAGAGCATTATATCAGGGAAAAATGAGATTTGGCCCTACTACCTGTCCAAGTACCGTGTCTAACATTGTTTTTATTGTTTTGTCTTCCTTGTTTGTGTAGTGCACTTTTATGTATTTCGCTATATGTATTGTATTTATTGTTTTGTTTTTATTCCTTGTGGTGTACTGCTGTATTTTATTTATTTATTTATTTATTTATTTATTAGGGACGTCGGACGTAAATTAGCCGCCTGGCTATAATCCGGCATATTTACAGCAGTATTTCTTTTAGTTATACTAATGTTCATTAATATGCACTGTCCCTATTCAAATAAATGCTATTATTATTATTATAATGAGAAAATAAGGTAAAAACACAACATGGTGAGTCGTGAAAGGCGATATACAACTGCTTAGTCATGGATATCTTGAGTGTGACATTTTTATTTGTTTCCACTTTTAAAAAGTTCTGGGCTGCTGGCTGCCAAAACGCTGACCTACTGAGACTACTGATTCACTTATTCATGTTCACATCTGCCACTTGATGTAACCCATTACCTCTCCATTGTCCAGAACAGCCATGGAGCAGAGCTGACCGCAGGCGATGTTAACCACCACTTTGTTCTGCAGGCAGCTGCTGACCCTGCGTGGTGTCGGCTGGTTGGCAGTGGACCCTGAACCGACTTGGCCCGAGTTGTTGTAGCCCCATGCATACACCTGAACCCAGAGATATCATGGTCACTGCCCAAAGAACTATAGATTTAGCAAAAAGAATCTTCAGTGAGAACACACCCGAGGATAAATTACCTCTCCGTCGGTCGTCAGGGCGATAGTGTGGTGAGAGCCGCAGGCCACCTCTGTCACTCTCTTGCTAAGGAGGTTGGTGGACACCAGGGCAGGGGTCAGTCCGTGGTTGGTGGTCCCATTACCGAGTTGGCTGTAGCCGTTGTGGCCCCAAGCAAACACCTCCCCATCTGCAGAGCAGCAGGCAAACTTTTATTCATGTTGTGTTATTCACAGTGGTTAATATTTTATGAGGAGATAAGAAGCAGCCACATAATTTACAGCACTCAGACTCAGTACAATTCTGAATAGAAATGATAAGGAATATTAGCATTTGTTAAAATAGCATTCATGAAACTGATGACTTTAATATATTTGCTGAAAAAGCAGCAGATAAAAATACACTCACACTAATAGAGCAGACAAAGGTAGCGTGTCAGCAGAGATAATGTAAAGCAGCACCTAGCATTTACTTTGTATTATCAAATACAGTATAAATTTTGTTATGACTCTCATTTCTAATTGTATACTGTCATATATTGTGTTTCACAGAATGGAACCAAGGATGAATGACTGGTCTTTCTAATGTCACAACTGATCAGGATGGATCAGGATTGTAGTATCTGGAAAATGGGGATCACAACTGGCTGAATCACTCTCCCCGCTCCTGTTCATCATGGACATGAATATGCTCATTGAAGCAGCAGGGAGGGAAAATACAATGAAGACCGGCACCTGCCAACCTTCAGTAGGATATTTTATGGACAATCAAACTCCAACGACATCATCCCTTGACTACAAGCACAGTAGTCAAAAAGCATGGTGATCACAAATGACAAGAAAAGTGAAAGTGAGAAAATTCCTGCTCCAGATCCAGGAGATAGTTGTACAGTCAACCGAGGAAAGGCCAAGCCTGCAATGGAGGTAAAGTAAGAGACATGATCCAAGCAGAGGTCTGTCACCTGGAGGAGGAGGGCTGTGGAGCTGCATAGGTGGTGATGGGGGAGAAGCCACAGTGCAAATGATGTGGAGAAAGAGGCACGCTGGTGCCCATACTGCTGACGTGCATGGTTGTGCTTAGCCAGGCCATTATGACAAGGTGCTCAGAGCACAGGCTGTCATCCTGGAGCGGAAATGACAAATATAAGACCAATCTCATCAATTCAGAGGACAAAGAAGAGCCTCCGTCCTGTAGCTGCAGGATGTTGGGAGATGAGGTGAACTGAGAAGAAAACCACACTTCCCCCATGGTCATAATGTTTGAAGGCGAAGAGGATCATCCTGATTTAACTGACTCATTGGAAGATGGATGACGAGACACTTCAGAAAAGGACGGCCACCAAGTACCAGGATCTGGTCCAACACTGCAGTGACAAAGTGCAGACTATTTCCACTTGATGTTGGCTGCCGGAGTTTTAAAGAGCAGTCGGTGTGGAAGATACTCGCAGCCCTGGGAAAAGCAGGGATGATTTGAAAAGCTACAAACCTGTATGTATAATGGCATCACAGCTGACAATGCATATCAGTGTAAAAACCAGACCATGAGGAGGAAGGAGCTGCCTGCAGAGCTCAGAGACAGGGTGGTGATGGGCCACAGCTCTGGGGAAAGCTACATAAACATTTCTGCTGTATTGACGGTTCCCAAGAGTGTCGGACAACCAGAACTCTTTATAGCCAAACTTAGCACTGACCGAGTAGGTTACATTAAATACATTTTGTCTATTTTTCATGCGTACCAACAGTTACGCATCAAATTAAAGAGACACTTTTTTTTTTACCTCATTACACCAGGCTAAAGCTTGCCAGTTTTTAATTAAAACTGAAAATAACAAACTTTAATCAATACTCCATCTGAACCTTTTAAGCATTGTATGTTAATACACAATTATATTCAAGCTGTAAAGGCACAGCATCATCATAAAACCAGACTCTAGACATCTGCATCTGTCATCTTGTTTGTCTGTCATGTCGTTCCTTTTCCTCCTGAGGAAATTATCGCCTTGAGGGACAAACAAAAGTTTTCTGAACTGGATTACCTGCAGTGGCGATAACCACATGTGGTCCTGTTCCATAGCTTAGGGACACAATCTTCTTTCCACACAAAACATCAATCCTGCGCGGCTCAATAGTGCTTTGAAGGTCTCCGAGCCCTAAGCAGCCACTGCAGTTTGTGCCCAGAGCAAAGACCTGCAAATAGCAAACATCACTGCTGAAATGCTCCTGATATTAATGGTACACAATTGCAACATTCTGGTGTTTACTGATAATATGGTAAACATTGGGGGTTTGACATCCTGGGATGAGAGTAGATATGATAGGATTAGCTTTTAAACAATGGAAAGGTTACTTTAAGAGCTATTTGGGTTTTGTTGTTTTCATTAACAGACTGTAAATGTGAGAAAATAGACAAAAATGTCCCTCATAACTTCCCAGTGCAGAGATTTGGATGATTTATATGATATCAAGTGATTAACTGGTTTACAGAGTCAACTTTCCAGCCAAATGTATCTACATCAGCAGCCAAAGTGTAATCTATCAGAGGCATTTAGTAGCATCTGAAGTGAAATCCACCAAAATTATTTTTTTTTATACCACAATCCACTGCACTGAAACATAAACTGCTTGGGCTACAGGAACAAACAGATGAGCAAGGGTTGAAAAGATGAGGCTCACTCTCCACCTTTCCACAGGATAAAAATGGAGCTGGCTGGGGTATTAGGCCTGTATGGCTAAAGATAGCCTCATTCTATCTGCTTATCCCTGTGCCTGGAACTGCACCTTGTATCAACCAGTCAGTGAAAAGGCTGCAGCATTTTCTACCCACTTTTAAAACAGAAAAAAAACTGTGCTATAAAGTAAGTTATAAAGGATGTTAAATTTGATGAGTGCTAAAACAAGTCTTCATGTAAACAAAAGGATTAAAGCGCCATTGCTTAATGCCCAAGGGTTACCTCATCATTAACTGTGACATAGAGGGCTTCGTTTGCAGCGCTGCCAAAGACACAAGCCTGGCGGATAAGCCGTAGTTCCTCAGGAGGAAGGAGTGCAAACACTGGCCACTTCCCCACGTCCAGCATAATACTCAGCTAGGAGAACACACAGTTAAACAGATGTGAATATTAGTCATACAGATAATGAGATCTTAAAAAACATACACCATCCTACTATGGGAGGAGGCCTTTGTGGAATAAAACCAGAGCTGTTTTCTGGGTTGTCTGCATTTACTCTATAGCAAATTCCTTAAGCGTTGTACTTTAGGCTTTTTTTGTTTGTTTGATATGAACAGACAAGTAAAATGCTGAGTCACAGTCAAGCACAAATTAGCTGATGTTGTCATGTTAAAGCCACTGCTTCTCTGATCAATAATACAGTTGACCAAAAAATGTCTGACCACACAGTCTATAGCTATTAATGCATAAACTGTAAACTGAGTAGATAAAACATCCACTAGAGTCTCAATATCTCATACTGTAAGAGTCCAGGGAAACAGGACAGCTACTGGGCACTGAGCCCAGTTTGGTAGATGAATAAAATGTATGTGTGTTTACTGAAAGAAGAGTGAAGTCCAGTTTGTGCTGCCTCTATTTGTGTTTTACACAATATTTCCAGAACAGTGTCGTTGTTTTTGTTTTGTTTTTTTGATACCATGATGTTGTCAGGGTGGTGAAACCAGACTACATTAATGGATCAGAAATCAGGTATAATATTTCAGTTTTTCAATACATGATCATGAAAAACTACTTGTCTCTACGTGCAGAGCTGCATAACAACATTAAACGGCACATAGAGGGAATAACGGTGTCTAATAACGCTTCCGTTTGTCATAAGTAACAAACCCCAAGTTTCAATAATGACGGATTTATCCTAAAATACTGTTATATCTAATAAATCCACGGGGATTGTACATCACTGAGTAATAACGTCAAGTTGCACTTAGCACGAGGAACGCCTCCCATAGCTTAGATGAGATGTTCAACACTTCAGATAATCAAATGCTAAAGTGGACACAAACAAGCAACGCACAAAGCTATGCATGTAGCATGACTTTTTAACGACATAACTATCTTGCCATTAGCTATTAGCGGTAGCTGTCAGTAAGCACAACGCTGCCCAGTAAAAACACTGTCGAGCTAATTAGCCTAAGAGTGTTGTTGTTGCTGCTGCTGCTGCTGGGCTGCTGGGCTGTGGCTCAAACTGTTGACATTTACGTTACCTTGCTGTTGTTCTAGCTGCTGTTTCGTCCGCGATGTCTCTCTCTAATTGACAGTGACTCTGGGAAAATGTTCGCCAACATATTTGGCGATTCAGGTTGCTGATGAAATCATGTCAGCAGTCTCATGTCAGTTGCTGTGGTTGCAGCTTGTTGTAGTTAGCTTTAATCGCTACACCACCGAGTGAAAAAAAACACACACCACCTCCCGTACTTCCTTCCTGTGGCCCGGTGGTGCGTTCACTGACAATCGGAGCGGTGCACTTCGGTTGTTTATTTATGTTTTTAATTTAATTTCACGCTAAGTGCAAGTTATTCATAGGCCTCTATAGACACTTCTTATTGATATATGAAGAGGAAAAACATGTCAGCTGTAAAAAAAAACAAAAAAAAAAACAGGACACTGCAGACACCACCTATCGACCCCCATATCTTCTGGGGTCATCTAGTTTTCTATGTTCATTTTCCATCAGTTCTTTGAGAGAAAACACACACACACACACACACACACACACACACACACACACACACACACACACACACACACACACACACACACACACACACACACACACACACACACACACCTTTACACTTTACACTGCAGGAGGCACAAGCACTCCTTTATAAAGTCCAGCAGATGGAGCCGTGGAGAAGCCTGGTCTTGAAGTGCCTATAGAGAGATATACGTAGGTAGTCTTAGCACTTGTTTGATTGATCCAAGCTTCACAGACACATTGTATTTCAAAATGAAATCAAATGTGTTATCATTTATGTCTCTGGAAATAAACCCCACGAGGACATATTTCAAATTAGTTTAATGCTTTAATGTGCAGATAAACATGGATCATTTTGTCAGCAGCCTCAACTTGTTTGCTGCGCGTAATTATCATAGACTGTATATAAAAGAGGTAATTAGACCTACTTTTGACTATTCAGGTTGTGGATTAACAGTTGTAATGTTACACCACAAGTCTAAGCCTGAGTCTGGCGCTGCAGCATTATAAAATATAATGGGCTCCCCAAAGCAAATAAATGCTGATTTAGATTTAGATCTATTTCCTTTAATAGCCAATCATCTGCATTTACATCCAAGTCTATTAGAGCAAAAATAATATTTCACTTTTAAACCACAGACAAGCAAAATAAAGAGGATCAATTAATAGACTGAATAGTTATTTGAATGAATGTGGTTAAGGTAATGAAGTCGTTTCCATCACATTTCCTGCTGTTTAGCCGTGTTTTCGTAAATATGTGCCCGTGCAAGACCGAGTCGAATTAATTCGCACTTAGGTGAATTAAAAATAATTTAATCGCTTCAACACATAACCTACACATTTTGCGACTGACTTGGTGGACGAACCGATCACAGACACGTCAACCATTTCCATTAAGTCATGGAAATGTAGGAAGACAGATGTAGTTCATTAACTGCACCGGGTATTGGAAACGTCACGGCACCAACTAACATTAAACAACCGTGACTGTATCAGAAATGTTTCTCATCTTTATCTTGGAATTTGGGATTCGTCATGATTTGCTGTAACACGCATGCGCACAGAGCCCCGTAAGCGATGGCGAAATTCCTGCCTTTTATGCAAGGAGCAGGGTTGGATGGAAAGTTATCTCGATAAAAATTGGCTATTCTGCTGACATTATCGACACTTGGCATCGGCACTGTCGCTCGCCGGTCACTTCTATTTGTTTTAGGTGTAGTTAACGCAGGCGATCGTCGTTCACACTACGAGGAAAAGCACATCTTCATCTTGCTAACTCTTATTAGCTGGGCAGCATTAGGGTAGCTAACGCTAGCATGTCACATTTTGCCTTGCACAGTGCTTATCTGGCCAGCTAGCTAGGTATCCGTCTCAGGTGTTGCAGAAAGTAGCCGGGTAGCCGGAGCTCGCAGCAGACGTTCAACATTTGTGGGAAGAGCGGGCAGAGGAGCCACCACCATCACTGTGCATCGGCGTGTCAGTCAAGACTGCTGCTGCTGCTGCTGCTGAGCCGACTGACTGAGTGAGTAACGCTAGCTGCGCTACTGGCAATAACTCAACGTCGTGTTGCTGCTTGACAGTGTGTCTCTTTAATGCACCTAGAAATAAAACGTTACGGTTGCAGCCAGTGAGTGAGCTGACTGCAGTGTGTAGTGCTGCAGTTAGATAACCAAGAGCCGTGACATAATGCTACGCGAACACACCTGTAGCTAGACTTTGTCTTGTCTTGGCTGCACAAGGTGGCTGGCTAACCCAGTTGGCTTAGCTTATGCTGCGAATAAGGAGCATTACCTTCTCTGCGTTGACATTAGTATTAATAATGCGTCATGTTACACATGATAATGAAGAGGCCTGGTAACAATGGATGTGCAGTGAAGCTGTAAGTCAGCTACATGCTCTGAATGGAGAGCCAGCTGTTGCAGTGTGAAGCTGACTGGCATGAGGAAACATTTATCCAGGTGTTCCAGCTAAACCATCACAGTAAAGTGTTTTTTGAAAATAGGATGCATTTTTTTTTTTTTTTTAGCATTTATTACAAACTGACAACTACAAATTCCAACTCATTTTATACGTGAGGCTTTATTCCCCTTATGTTTTATTATGTACAGTTTTCAGTCTCATGCTTTTTTGTCTGATTCTTAACAATGGGGAACAAGCAGAAGTGTTGTCTAGACAAAATAGCCTATTATTCTAACCACTTAGGGTGTTTCCCCCTGTTTCTACTAAAACTGTAACTGAGAAACAGCTGTGTCCTCTCTGACTGCTCTCTTGACCACAGTCAAATGTGATGTTAAAGCAGGACAACAACAGATGTTGCCACAATTTCGGTACAGAGGTGAGGTTTATTGTAGTGGAACAGGAGAGGCAGTGCACAGGCTAATGCAACCACAGCTGGTGTTTTTCACAGATTTTTTTAATAAGAGGCTGTGGTGATTTCTGATTATTTATCAACAGCTTCTAATAGCCACATATTTATCCAGACGAGACAAAGGAGTAATGAGGGGAAAGTACCAACCAGCACTGTGTGATGGTAACATGGCACTCAGAGGACACAAACATGACATCATTCTTGGGAAAAAAAAACCCAACAACTTTATTTCCTGTGGGAGAAATTAATTAATCTATGGCTTTACCAGTTTGTGTGAAAGGTGAAAGGTGGGTGGTCAGTGGCAAATGGAAAGAAGAGAAGTGCTTGTGATAGGATACCCCTCCCCCTTTGCTTCCTTCTGTTTAAGTGACCCCTAGGTAGCTGCTACAAGCGCACTCTTAGCAAATAATTAAAACAAAAAAAAAATTAACATGGATTTAAATTTTTACTTGAAATTAGCCCAGAGCAATGAAGACCAAGTGATTGCAGTGTTTGACTTGGAGGCCTAATGAACACAGAAAGAGGCTGCCATCATCTAAAGCCTGCTAGTAATGCTGAGCTAATCTCATGTCAGTCCTCGGCTGCAGCAATAGTTCCCTCAAATCCAGTTCATTGACCATCACACTGTAAACTGACTTTGTTGTTTAAGCTTAAAGAGGGGAGGGGCTAAAGCTAACAGATAAGCCAGATCACTGTCAGATGTAGGGGCGCATGCGCCAGATTCTAATTAGGTTCAAGGACATGTTACATTTCTTTCATGGTGTTCTGTTGTAGTTTTTTTAGTTTGAATGTTTGTTAGCCATGTCACCCTGTTACAACCTTTTCACAAGTGGTTAGTGTAGCCCTTAGCCTTCTTAGTTATGTGATTGCACTGTCTTTAAAGACACCTTTCTGGATGCTGTCACATAAGCTTATCCCTCTTGGTTGATCTGCACTTACTTTCCTTTCAGTTGCAGCGGACGCATTTGCTGATGTTTATTGATAAACTCTTCCTTTCTACTCGGCTGCTTTAAACCAGCTTCTTTTTGACCATATCCATGTTCAAGGCTTGCCATTTAATTTTATTATTTAATGTGGACTGTACAAGTATTACCGAAATGGAACATGTAGTGTAGACTCCCACGATGGCACAAATTCATGGGAGTTTCCAATGGCTTTTGCCCACACGGCATGTGAAAAGAAAATACGTCAACCCTCTCTTTGGGTTGTGACCAGGCCTGTTTAGTTTGGATGGAACAGCTGGTCTGACCTGGCTACTCACTGATGCCTTCAGAAAATATCTTTTAGAGAAAGGAAGTGGGCTGTTGGGCCACAAAATGTGTCAGTACATGACTCGCTGTGGAAAACAATGAATGTGTTTAGAAATTAATTATGATGTGAGGCAGTCAGTGAGATTCAGCTTGTCACTATGTCCTTACTGGAAACTAGAGTACATTAAGGGGAGATGTTTTCCTCATGCCAGCCTGATGTCTTTTACACAAGAAGAGGCACAAATGCACCTTAATATCATATAATGAAAATATAAGTTCCACCACAATGCAGGATTGCTAATGTCCCTGTGTCCTACTGCAGAAGCCTCATATTCTCAAAATATTTGCATGTGTTTGGAGTCCGGTATTTGTCACTCTGTGATGTTGTTTCTCTTAAAAAACAAAAATGCTTGCAGCGTATTTAGAAAATTACAGATGATCTTTTCAATTTGTAATAATCAAGATAAATATCCACATTTATCACTTCATTTAGCTATTGTATCCACCATGCAGCCTGTATTTTCATACATAACTTTAAATCACATGGGAGCCAAACTTTTGAACCTTTTTAAATACAGGACGGGGATGCCACACACCCTTGTGTTATACTTCCTACATCTCCATTGATGGCTGCTGCTCTTTGTTGCAGGAGTACCTCTTCAGTGGTGTGAATGAGGGAGACATGGCAGACCACACCCCACCTCTGGAGTCCGGCCAGCTTCTCAGCCCTGAACTCCCAATCCTGGGTTCACCACCACCCCCAGCCATGGTCAACGGGGATGGCCCACAGCAGGTACGGATGCCCTCACATCTCTCAGCTGCTGGTCGCACTTGCTACATCAAGTTAGGCCCAAATTAACTTTTAACAATGTGCCTCATACGTTCATATCTGATTTATTAGAAATGGTCCCTCCGGCTTATTTACTGTTGTTGGTTATAAGTGCGCAGCTGTTGTTGCAAGTGTTGCACATTTGACAACATGTGGTAAAGGCTGGATTGTTGAAAGTGAAGGCATAATAACATGCGTTGGCCATTTTGTGCAGAAAATGTCGGAGATATTTGCACAGTTGTTTGCATAACACCAGCCTGCCTTTCCAAAGCCAGGAGTATTGATGCATGGGAACGCTACTACATTCACAGACGTAATCTGTGCAATTTGAGAAATTTTAGTGGGTGCTCTTAAAGCAATTCAGCGCTTACTCAACATGTAACAGTAACACTAGAGGCAGTGACATTGTTTATGGTTTGACCAGCACCGTGAGGGAAATGCTAATGTGCTATTCGGCCTGATATGTAGTCCAACAGAGGCTGGAGCCAGGGCTGTGCAAGAATAAATCCAAAAGGCTTCTAAAATCTTGCACATAAAGTCGTGTGACGGTATGAAAAGAGGTGTTACTATGTGAATTTACATTTTTTAACCGGACATGAATTGACATTTATTTCAGAGCAATGTTCGAAGATTAATCAGGACCCCCATGCATCAAACTCAGCTTTAATCTCTGGGAGATTTCTTTCACCCTGTTCACCCCTGTTGCTTACTTGTAGTATCTGCACCTTGTGAAACCTTAAACATTTGGTAGCTTGTTTCAGATGCCAAACAAAATATGCAGATCTGGTGCTTAGTCAGATAAGTATTGAAACAACCCAAACGGATTTGGTGTCCTCAATGCAGTTGCTCATGGAACATGTTTCATGGGCAACAGGTGCTCCGCAGCTATGAACCACATTATCTCTCAGTTTTCACAGTGGTCTTTGCACCACGCCGCCGCTCCAATCATCTCTTGTCAGTATCTGAGTGAGGCTGAGTGGCCCTGACAAGCCTGGGTGATTTCCCTGTCATTTTGATGGTCATCAGTTCGATTTGCTTAAGTTTCCGTGACTTCCTGGGGGACTGCATGGAACCCACAGTGATATCTTTCCAGTCATTTCCTCAGTCTTGTGCAGTTTGTCCAGATAAGACTTGCTAATATTAGCCCTGCCCTATGACATGCCTTTCCACCAGGCTTGTCATTTTCCAATGTGGAAAAACCCACACCTGAATCAGGCTTTGTTCACGTAGAGATCAAATTTTGCTGGTGGTGTTGGGCTGTGAGGTTGTTGTTGTTCTCATGGAATTCAGTTACCTTACCACCTCTCACAAAGGTTGCCCGATCACCTGAACACGTCCCATATCAGTGTTTACAGTGTTTTATGAGAGTGAGAGGAATAAATCGTGGGTGTTCCTTCCTGACTTAAATCATTTCCACCCTGCTGCTCGGACCAGTTTGAGGCGCTGCATGTTCATGATCACTGAAATGTACCGAAATGTGTTCCTGTGAGGAGGAATAACACGTATCAGATAACACAGCAGTGTCTGACTTTGTTTTTGCACTATGGGTGTTTGTGAATCCCCCTCATTCATATCAATACCCACAAACATGATTGATCAACAGCAAGATACCAAAACAACAGATTTCTATTGAGCTATTAGGCTATTTGATATGATTTCGGTTTATGTGAAATCATATCGAAATGTGATTCTGTGTTACACAGTTAATACAGTTTTATTATCAATAACAAAAACATTGTTAATGTTTTATTTTAAGTATTAAAAATCCAGAACCATAAATTATGACTATTACCATATCCTTTTTGAATATGCCGGTTTTTTTCAGGGAAGTGTTGCTGGAAGTATTATATTATACAGTACATTCAGGTTCTATATCAACCATCATTTTCAACAACACTACATGGATGTATGGCCTTGCAAAAAAAAAAAAACACAGTTCATCATTTCAACAATTGCCTTTGACCATTTCAAGGAGATTAGAGTGAGTGTGCAGTTTCTAATGCTACCATGAGCTCGAACTGACTCCTGTTCGGCATTTAACTCTTAGCATCCCAATCGTGCAATTTGAATGAACAAAAAAGTGATTGATAGATGCCTCTTGGCACCAATTTTGTGCTGTGCTGTGTGGTCAGGTCCCGCCTTCCACCTTGTTCAGTGTGCTGGTTTTTCTACGGGTCACCAACATAAAACAACATGTCTGCTGTTAGTGTGTCAGGCTGATATAACATCTCCAACGCATGTCAGATATGATTAGTTTCGGCCTATCTCAAACATAAATTTAGATGATTGGTATCTCAATTGGTGGCAAAAAAAAGGTTCATGGCATTCCTAATCTGATGATCTTAAATCATCTACGGATCCCACTTTGGTATACGATCTGCTTTTCAGATTAATTGCACAGATTGTATCATTAGCAGGGGCTCTATTTAGATATTTATATGTTCAATCATGGCTCAAGAACCTATTGTTAACCGTTAACTTGCGACTTATTCTTCCCTCCAGGCTCAGCGAGCTTGTCGTAATGGTACATGTGCCACTTCTTAAACTCAGCAGAACAACATTTAGTGTCAATAGTGGATTTACAGTCCACATATGGATTGAGAGACCCATACAGTGCTTCAGTCAATGAATAACAGCACTGTCTGAATGAATGCTTCATACGAACTAAGCAAAAATTGGTTTTTAACTTGGATAGGTTACTTGTGACACAATTCAATAACATCAGACAGCATTGTGGGAGAAGAAGAATAGTGTTGAGCAGGGGCGTTGCTAGCCATTAAGCTCTACTGGGGCACAGCCACCCCCACCCCATTCTACCCAACTATACCATCAGAAAAGGTACTTAAATCACCAAAAACCTTTAATATACATTACAAATTAAAAAGCAAAGAAGATTCCTAAACATTTTTTTTAATAAATCAAAACAGAAACAGGATGGAGATTGCGGGTTGCATTTCACTGATGTTATGGCCAGCTTGATCACCCCTTACATATAGGTTCCTCTTCACAGCCTCGTCTTTACCGTGTTATTTTTGTTGTTTTATCCTTTTGTGTCATTCATTTTTAGCTGTGATGGCCTCCTCAAGGGAAACTGTTGCTCTGTACCTCGTAGAAAGCACAGGAAGTTTAATGCGACTAATATAATGGTAGGCAAGTCTTGCTCCTGATCACCTGGAGATAAAAATCAAACAAACAAAAAAACATTCCTATTTTGCATTTGCTGCACAGCGCTTCAAGGATTGTTCTTTGAGTGTTTCTTGGGACTAAGATGCAGCTGTGTTTCATGTCTGAGGAGGTGTGTAAATATAATGACAGCTGCAGAGTGAGGAGCAGGAACCACTGGAGGGGTCTGGGCCCTGACAAAGCGAAGCAGGACTGTGGTGACAGTGAAGAGGATTCACAGCGATGGCTGACCCCTCTGTTTCTGACCTTTAGTTGGAGAAGCTGCAAGGATACCTCAGTCTTTGTTCTTGGTTTCTCTGTCCCAGTCTTGGCGTGGTATTAACGCTCTGTTGGACCAATTATTGTGAGTCAGAGAGGAAGCTGTTGTCTTGGGGTCATTACCTGAGATGATCCTTTTTAGAGACTTCGGGTACAGCATGATTCACTGCGTCTGTCCATTTAAGCTCCTCTCCCCCCCAAAGTTTTTCCTGCTCTTGCCATTTGGATCGTAGCTAAATTGGTAACAGATGAATCAGCCTGTTTCTGTCAATGTTTAAGCCTAGCTAATGGCTTATGTACTTAGCTGTTATCTGTGCTGATGGTCATGTATATTTTCTTTCATATTCGACATTACTCTTTTTCATTAGACCTGCCATTTAATGTTTTCCTGCTCTTTGTGCCTGCGTTAGGTGCCTGTGCTTTGATGGGTTTTTTTTTTCGGTCTTTGTTTGTAACCAGACAGAGTGTAAGTGATGAAAACCCTTTTGAGAAAAAAAACTGATGAGCTGTTAGTGGAGAAACTGTTATTTTTCAGGAGATGCTCACAGTATCACTCCTTGGTCCAGGCGCCTTGCTGTTAGAAACCCTGTCAACGTCCAACCTTTTGGGAAATATGTATAATTACGAGAGCTTTCAAGACAAAGTAGCACTTTATAACTTTTTAAGCATCTTCTCTGACATCAGCTAAGACTTCCCACCGTTTTGCTCTGGTCGTGTGTGTGTGAAAATGCTCTGCATTCACTGGTGGTTACAGCACAAATTGAACCGGGAGCACACAGGCATGAGTATGTGTGGTCTTGCTCGTGGCGACATGCCATGCGTGGGCTAATGTTACTGTGGGATGATAAGACCTCGCTCTCGACTCTGCCGTCTTGGGTGCCGGCCTTGTATGCTATATAGCCAGACACAGGAGACAGGCCCCTGGACATGTGAACCCCCCCCCCCCCCCCCCCCCCACACACACACACACACACACACACAAACACACACACGAGTTGCCAAAGGGCACTGAGATGTTGTGACAAAAATGCAACCCACTCTGCTTGTCTGAACCACCATCTGTGAAAATGGAGGTGAGCCCACTATTTGTCAATTATTGTGAGGAGGTGGACAGTGCGTGACTCAGCACTGTTTAGGACACTTTCTTCTGAGCCAGTAAGCCAAACCATACCATTATTACTGCACCAATTTACAGAGCTGATACAAGTACTGAATGTCTTCTCCAGTGAATAAGCAGATTGATCTGAGCAACACTCAATAACTATTCATTGCTGATGTCCAATACTGGTCGATCAAAGTGGTTACAGAAAGAAGTGTTGCAGGTGACTAACATATGCACCAAAATATTTAGCTTCCATAAACAAAAGATTTAACTTTGTAACTCATTTTATTGCACATTGCACTACAATGACAAAGATGTAGTTGTCATTTCCAGAATAAATTCTTTCTGACATTGTAATTTCCTGATGAGTATTTTACCATGAAATCTTTTTGGTGTGGATGAAGGGATGAAAACCAGGGAGAAAACATCTCTCTGTGGAAAAGATTAAACAGTGAATCTGATTGGCCAAATGTTAAACTACCTGAAACTGCATAACTAACTGAACCCCGCAACGAAGCTATAAGGGCCTCAGCCATAAGGGCAAACTAGAACCCAAGGACAACTCTCACAAAGGTACAAAGTGTCTTTACTCTGACGAGAGATTGCTCTGGAAGGTCTACACTCGGTACATCCTTTCACGGGTCCAGTCTATGTGATAGAGGAGCCAGATGGAAGCGACTCTCGAGGAGAACAAAAGCGGCATGACGGCATGTCTGAGTCAGAGTTTGCAGAAATTCATGTGAAATTTCAGAGGGCATGAGCCAGCAGAACTATAGTGTAATTTAACAGAAATGAATAGTCCAACTGTAGCAGAGATGTGTCTGTCAGGACTACCACAGCCCATCACCTATCTAACACCAGCTCCAATGTGAGGCCAGTGACGGCAGCATCAGACTGGGTCTTTTTTTTTCTTTATTGGAAAATATTAAAGGGGCAAAGACCAGAACCAGATCAAGCCTTGAGTAAAATCCTCTTACCATAGACATGCTTATTTATTTAGGTGCTAATTTGATATTCAGCAGACGAAAATCCAAAGCCAGACTCAGACTTTGTGCTCAGATAATGATGAATACGTAGACCTGTGTGAGTGAATATTGCTGAGAGGATAAATGAATATTTACAAGGACATGCTACAGCATGAACACCTCAGATTTTTTTTTCGTACTATCCCATCATGCAACGTTTCCCAGGGAACCTGGAGGGTGGAGGATCATCAAATTGCCTTGAATTATCATTGCACACGTAAGCGTATGCCATCAGCTGCAGGGAGACTGTGTCAGTGCTCGGCTAGTTCCGACACCAGCCGGATTTTCCCCCCCGTGTCATTTGGCTCCTGTTTCCTGTCCGCCCAGCTGCGATGTCACATCAACGCACAGTAAACAATTAAGAGGAACAAATAGTGAGAAACCTGAACTCTGAGTCACCAACGGCTTGAGAAACGTCAGAGCTAACAGCCATGAACGCACAGAGCGGGGCCCATTCTCCTGGGTAATAAAACACAGCAGTGGCCACCTGTGTGACAGTGTGTGTGTGCTAACCGATCCTCGCTGTCTTTGCATAGGGCTCCTACGTGGATGTTAATCTTTACAGTGCTGGGAACAAGGCATATTGTTTAACTTTCAGTCACACAGTTCTATAAATCTTGATTGTCATTCTTCCTGCTCTCTTAATTCATGCTTTCCTCCACCCAGTGCTCTCTTTAAAAAAAAAAAAAAAAAAAAGATCATCCATGTTGTGAATGTGACCAGGAAACCATAGCACATTGCAGTGCTTAGTCATCTGTATGAAAAGTAACCTTTGCAGTATCCTAGCACAGTCTGTCCGCTTTCAGATGAAGTCATCGTACACTTCTGGTCAGCGATGGCAGCTACGTGTTTTTGTGTGTGTGTGTGTGTGTTTGTGTGTATTTGGTGAAGGGGCGACTTTTGCTGCAATGTTTGTGTGATGCCGCCCTAGAAAGGCCGGTGACATAGATGCAAGTCAACACAACACAGGCACTTGTATTGTTTTAACACAGGGTAAATGTCTGTCTGAATGCAGCCTGGGGCTAACTGAGACTGGCAGTTGCCTCAGGCTGGCAGAGTTATCAGAGGAGGAAACTGATTAGTTAAAAAATGTGTTCATTGTGTCATTTTTTTCCCTGCAATATGTTGTTTTCTATTTTGCAAAACAGTCTGTTGTGCTAAAAATGTTGTAGACGATGCAACTGACAAACTGGGATTGTCTGACACTGATGTAACATTGACATACAGCAGTTCTTTGAAATACAAAGCTAAATAGTGAGGAGAATATTTAGCAGCATAAATAAACAGAAATGCGTAATATTATTTCAGTAAATTGCCCATATTGGAAACCTCAAAACAGCTGTCACATCACAATAGAGCAGAATATTATGTAGCTGTAGCTAAGAGAAATAAAATATTTTTGGTCAAGACCTCATTTCGGTCCCAGACTGTTTATTTGTGCTGTTTGAGCACATCTGCCTCCTTTGTTACAGTAAATGTGGGGAAATGGCAGCAGCTAATTATAGAAAAAAAAATAGGTGCTTGCTCTTGCAAAAGCACCGCATTGGTCGCTTGTTGTGGTGGAGCAAAGTCCAAGGCAACAATTTTGTTTAATTTAGTGTATGTAGTTGTTGACTTTGCTGAGTGAAACCTCAATCGTCTACAATTCAATGGGGTCTCGAGGGCCGAGGAGCCAACACGATTGAATTAGATTATTTTGGGATTAATTGGTTGCGACCTGTATTTTAGATGTATAACAAAAAAACAACTTGAATCAATCCAAAGAGGGCACTATCTGGATTTCTTTTCTTTAGTTTTTATTCATACCTTTAATATTTATACTTGACAGTAATACATACAAATACGAATAAAAACCTTATACAAACAGCAAATGACTAGCAAACTAAACCGAACAACGACGACAACAAAACATTGACATATTTCACAGCAATACTACATATAGAGGGAGGATATACAGTGCATGTCCTCTTAGTTAAGTTTTCATTTCACTTTCAGAAAGGTTAAAAATGATCCTATACAGGGCTGGATCAGATTTCGAAGCAAAACAAGACCAAAATCACTATCCAGATTTCACTAAATTATTAATTACTTGAACATTAAAGTCATCTTTACTTCATAAGCCCACTGACCACTACAGATGTTACTGGTTCAAAATTGCGGGGTTTTTCCTGCACTGCAGGATCGCGTGATCGCGTGACTTTTCACCACAACTGTTTTCCTCTAGGTGGCAGCACCGTACTAAATACTGCTCAGACGTTTTGGGGACAATGGTCAGGACAGCCTGATAGCCGCGATTAGGAGTGGCGCTGTTCATGATACAGAATACAAGAGGATGAAAGGAGAACTAGCTGCAGACAGTAAATAATATAGTAGCCTCGTTTTTCAATGACAAAATGTAACGACGGCAGCTACAGTAGACTATAGCCCACGTCTCACTCTCTTTTTTCGGTCATCTGTCTCGTCATCTCCAAAATGTGTTTTTAAAATGAGCCAACTACAGTACTGTGCAGTAGTGCCGCAGATTTCTCACTCCGCACCTTGTTTGAGAGTGCAGCTGGATGATTTCTTGTGAATGAACGGGTCTGTGTCACTTTGGGGCTGGGCGATAAAACATAGGATAAATAACTTTCCCTCGATAGAAGACGCGGCCGATACAAAGTCTATAGGTTTAATTCATCCATTTTTTGACAGACAACACAAACAGCCAGTGATAATGAGAGTGGTGACACCGTCAGCCATGCAGCCGGCCTGGACTTTTTATTTTTAATTATGAAGGATCATCTGCGCAAGGCAAAGATGATAGCATCAACAAAACACGGCGTAACACACGCGGCTGTATGGGACAGGCTTTTATTTAATTCAGAACAAACCGCTTAGCAAAAATGGAAAATATAGTCTAGGGGAGAGCCGGGTCGATTGATACACTTTTCATTTAAACGTCTTTTTCAAAGATGACGTTATGTACACAAACATTTTTATCATGTGATCAACAACTCACATGTGTATTTTCTTAGTTACAAGTGTAATTTAACACATATGTTGGATGATCGCGCTGTTTTATAACTTTGAACGTAAGTTGACATTTGTCTCAAACGCCCCACCTATGCGGGTCGTTTGAGACACAGAGGAGGGACGGTTGAAACAGCATGTTTTAAACAGAAACTACTGACATTACTCTCGTTTTTATGAAGCATATCGGACAACATACTAGTGTACTTGTTATTGCCAAAATGTCACATAATTTCTCACAATATAAATAGGTCAAATAAATATTTTTGTCCCGTGCGCAATTGTCAAGATCCGCATTTCGATTAAACTCGCCTTTCTTCTTTTGTACGAGTTGTTGGACAACTGCATTTTCATTTAATTTACTTATTTCCCTGCCCTAAGTCATGTTTATGGATACACAGTTGAACATATTGTCATTTTTCCCCTCACTTTGCTGAATATCTGTTGATTCACGTCATAAACACGAACATTAAAAATATGTGGTGTTTATTAAAAATACATGTTGTTCATTCAAATCGGTTGTTGTTCATTGCAAAACAGTTAGGCTATTAATTTGGTGATTTATATACAGATATTGATCGCGCAGTGTGACCACAATCACTACGCACGGTGGCGTGAGGGACATTTGAAACAGCTGTATCAATCGTCCCTCCAGCGACTACTGACAATAAAACCTGTTTTGCCTCTAAACTTCAAAACTATGACATTTCATAATTTAGGACCTGTTTATGTACGAATTCATCTGTTGTTAGGTCATATTATTATTGCATTAAACACACAATACAACTTTTGATCACTTTCTCCCCGGCTACGTTGGTGGAGATCTCCCACACAGTAAAAGATTTAGGCAACACATTCTTCCAGCTGGCTGTTTTTCTTCCAGTTACAGAAAGTAGCCTATGTGCAAAGTACCACATTAACATCTCTATTCATATAACGCCCATCGAAACAGCTGATTTACATGTCGGCCGTTAAGGCAAGGCAAGGCAAGGCAACAGAATGTGCGGAATATGGAAATGTTAACACATGGCGATTGGCCATTCACGCGGCTTTGTTCTTGGTTTCGGCCAATCAGCTTATAAGCACATGGCTAATTATCAGCTTTCAACCAATCGCACTGTTTTAATGTGTGTGTGTGAAAGTTATTTTCTTTAGTTCATTTTCGTTTCTTTTGGATTTTTTTTACAACAATGTATCAATATAATATTGTTTTCGTTTCATTTCGTTATAAAAATCAATCCCTTTTCTTTGAAACAATGAGATTGAGCAGCTAAAACTCAATAAACTCAACCATGGCTTGTTTTATTGTTAATCTGAACGCACATGTATAAAGGGCAGAGTCAAGGCAGCAGATAAATCACAAAACATCAACGCGTGAAGAAGAAGAGAAAAAATAACCCCATGGTCCGACCTGACCCAGTTATTTAATGTTTAGGTTTATTTAGAAGAAGTCTGATTATGACTGCTGTTCTGGATCAGATTATTTGCTCATAATTCGGGTTATTTTCAAACAGTGGCCAAACAACAGATCAATTAATTATTATAGACTATATTTTCCATTTTTGCTAAGCGGTTTGTTCTGAATTAAATAAAAGCCTGTCCCATACAGCCGCGTGTGTTACGCCGTGTTTTGTTGATGCTATCATCTTTGCCTTGCGCAGATGATCCTTCATAATTAAAAATAAAAAGTCCAGGCCGGCTGCATGGCTGACGGTGTCACTTTGTATCGGCCGCGTCTTCTATCGAGGGAAAGTTATTTATCCTATGTTTTATCGCCCAGCCCCAAAGTGACACAGACCCGTTCATTCACAAGAAATCATCCAGCTGCACTCTCAAACAAGGTGCGGAGTGAGAAATCTGCGGCACTACTGCACAGTACTGTAGTTGGCTCATTTTAAAAACACATTTTGGAGATGACGAGACAGATGACCGAAAAAAGAGAGTGAGACGTGGGCTATAGTCTACTGTAGCTGCCGTCGTTACATTTTGTCATTGAAAAACTAGGCTACTATATTATTTACTGTCTGCAGCTAGTTCTCCTTTCATCCTCTTGTATTCTGTATCATGAACAGCGCCACTCCTAATCGCGGCGATATGTGATACATAATCATCAAGTCATAAAGCAAGACAGGCTTTATCATATTACAATAGTTTCTGTGATTTAGGCAGTGTATACAGTAGTTAGTTCTAGTTTAATAGCCTAGAGTTTAAGCTGTGGATTACTGCACAGATCACTGAGTCATCCGCCTGTCGTCCTCCGTTCTCACAGATGCCACCTGGCGGTTGTTTTGGCACATTGAGGCTTTTCATTAAAACCTCTTGTCTCGCCAAAGAAAAAAAATGCATGAGTCTTGTGCCGTCTCGCGTGGACCACGCGTGAAGTCCGCAAATTTGAACCAGTAACATCTGTACCTAGGCCTGATAATAGCTACCAGCTATATTCACCTATTTTCTTAAATCCAGCCTCTTTCATTTTGCAGAGCAAAATGAAGCAGAGGATTTGTTTTTGTGGAGGGTTGTGACGTGCCCCTCGTGCAGCAGTATCGGTGACGCAGAGGATCTGTTAACTTGGCACATGCTGATCAAGTGATCAGCGCTGTCACTTTAAGGAATGATCCGTTCAGAATGAATGAGGACAGATGTTACAGAAGCGGCGAATACTTGCGAGCCCTGTTTATTGTGCCGCTGCACAAATAGTGTCTCTGTTTTGACTGTCAGTGGGCTGGGCTGCTTTTGTGATCGTTTGAAGACGGGAAAAAACTCAAGGCTGCAATTTGTCGCCAGCGCCGGAGCTCTGCAATTGAACTCCCACAACCTCATCTCCTTCTCACATCGATCCGAGTATTCAGAGAGGGTTGTACGGCATGTCGCTCTGTGAATGGGAGAGCGAGCCAGGGAAGAGTAAGAGGGGAAGGGAGAGAAGGGAGGGAGGGAGCGGGACTGTAGCGTAGTCGTGTATGTCAGCCTCGGGAGCTGCGTGGGTCGCTCAGCTCCCTCACGCCATTGTTGTTGTTGTGGGGGAGAAAAAAAGGCAGAACAAAGGACTCCCCACGCCGTGGAACCCTTATACCCTCGCCGGCTCAGCTGTGCCATGATCACACCCTGATGGAATGCTCTTGAAATGAACCACGTTAAGGAGGCACAGTAGGCGTTAACTGAGCCGGCACACAGTCAGTGACAGAGACAAGGAGGAAGCTGAATAACAAAAAAACTGAGGCATCACCCAAAGTCCCTTTTCTCGTTTTCTTTTTTTTTTTTTTTTGCTCTCGTTTTCCTCGGGCTCGTCCGTCTCCTGAGTGGCCACCGCTGATAAGGTTTCAGTCGCTCCTCTGAGGCTTTGGCGCGGACATCACCGTGGCTTATTTGTTGAGGAGGGTTGCTCTGGATACTGACAGTAGGGAGGCTGCGCCGGAGCCAGAGGAGAGAGCGAAGGAGCCGTCTGCTGCAGAGAGCAGATGAGGGCTGGAGCAGGCGAAGCAAACATGAGATTCACGCCGCCGCACTTTCTGTGAAGGCTCCATCCAGCGCAAAAAAGAGGCTCAGCCCCCATCTGCTTGCATAGCTCCCGCTGCACTCCACCTCTCCCCCCCACCGCCACCACCTCCCCCCCCTGCCAGCTTCCTCCTGGATTTTTTTTGTGCGAGGAGTTGGATGGAAGTAGAGGGTGTAAAAGGATCAGATCAGCCAGATGTGTTAGCGTTGCGGGTCATGTGATTTTCTCATGAGGGTTGGGTGAAGTGGTGGAGGGTCTGGTGTTAGACCCTTGAGCATCTTTTTTTTTTTTTCTCTCCTTTCTCTGTGACTGCGTGAATAGCGACGCCTGAATGAGAAAAAGCAATGCGGGCAACAGTAAGTAGCAGTCAGATCCTTTGCCAGAGAGATTTCCTTTCTTTTTCTGATTTCATTAACATGTAGGCTAGCAAATGTCATGGTGTAGATTTCAAATGTGACTTCCAGTGTAAAGATAAAATAGGGAAGAAAAAACAAGAGAGAAATCATCCTCGGAGGGCTCTTTTCTTCACACAGAAGGGGGCTGGACAACAAACATATACATCCACCACACTGTGAAGTGCCTAGACTTTGATTCAGTCAGACCTCCCTTTGCCCCTGCACCCTCCCTCCCTCCCTGCCTCCCTCCCTGCCTCTCCTCCCTAGTCTTCCACTCCTCACCAACACCAACACCCCACCACCACCACAACGATCCACACTTGCCGCTGACGCTGCTTGTGTGGGTGTGTGTATGAACATATGAGCGTCTGTGTGTGGCAGTCAAAGGGCTCTTTCCTCTCCCCGCTGAGCACATGAATGGGAGCAGTGTCAGAGATGGAGGTGCTGATGATTTCTGTGATGGAAGAGAACCGTAGCCAAAGCCCTTTGCCAGGGGAGTGTAGATTCTATGGCAGCGACTTCCACAAGAGTGAGGTAACTAGCGGTGCTGGGCAACAAAAACCCGTGTGCGTGTGCTTGTGTTGTTGTGGCTTTAATAAGGATAAGGTTCAGAGAATGAAGGGGGGTGAAGCTTCAGGCTGTCTTCATTGTTACTAACAGAATCTGACCTGTTGATCAAGTGAATGGAAAAGGAAAATGATTGTGGTCGGTTCTGTTAATAATGTTTTGTATTTACTTTGTAGTTATCAGGAGATGTTAACATACATTTTAAAAAGTTTGTTTCTTGGAAAAGAAAATGGACTCGTTTTTTCTGAGGCTTCTTCATCAGTTGAGATGCTCACGCCTGTTGCAATGAAACACAAAAAGCATGAGTCAGTACAGGGTAGCATTGTCCACCTGATATTTCCATCAGTCATGGTGAAGTCTGTGGTGCAAGATAAAAATAGTGGAAGTTCAATAGTTAAAGCTTAAAACATTCATGTGAAGCCTAATAACTAAATTGGAGGACAGAAGTTTCTTCACTTAACAAACAGGTTCAATTATTAATCATGACTCTGTCAGTTTTTAGTTTGAGATACTGACACGATCAATACAGTGAATATAGATATATTTATTCATTCAATAGGTAATTAATAGATATTTAAGAAAAGATTGAATTTTTTTTTACTCATTTCACCAGCAACATGATCTGTTGAACAACATACATGTGTTTGTAAGTCTATGTAATATATATTTACTTTTCTGACTTCACTTACTAATTTCTTTAAATTACCTCTTTTGGAAAAGAGATAAATAACCGTTGCATTAATACAGACTTTGACAGTAAAGGCCAAGTTAAAATCGAAACCACTTCATCAGATTATGTGCAGCTGTTCATAGTTTATTGTCATGGAAGACAACCAGACCATAATTTAATACGTTTCAGTTTTCGAGGGTTTTTATTTTTCCACCAACAGGAACTGATAATATATGTTCACTGTCAAATTGAAATTGTGTTTTGCTACTGTATGTCCTCTTGACAACCAGTTGTGATTGTTTTTGCTTGCAATTGATGGTGAGAGTTGATAAGATCTGAGCAGAATAAGAGCTTGTGGTGTGCGTGTGTTACACTAAACACTCCCTCTCACACATGTATACTCCACAATCCTTGGATTCAATTACCCTGATATGGTAGTGGTTGTTGCTCTTTACATTTTGGCTGCGATATGAAAAAATTAATCTGTTGGAAAAAACGTTTTTTTTTCTTTGCAATTTAATACTTGTTTATCCCCTGGGCTAACCTGAAGACCACAGTCATCACTGGAGAAAGGCTTGCCAGCATCTCCGCCTCACCCTCCCAGTCTTTTACTCTCAGTTAATTACTGTTGATGGATTTTTGTCCAGAAAACAATGAGTATGAAAGTTAAGGGTGATGAGGTTTTGTTTGCTGCACACGAGGTATAGTTACCTGCCTTTGCCAGTGTCACCTGCATTTCAGGCTTTGCAGAAATGATCTCAATGGGAGACGGGCTTTAAATATTTCCCACATTTCCTTCCTGATTTTCATGCGACTGCCTTTTCAGTGTACACACGCCAAACACCATCAGCGCAACACCAAACACTACAACTGTTAAGACCATTGTATTTTTCGAGGGAGTGTTAATGAATAAGTTGAAGTAATAAAAAAATAAGTGGAGGAAAATGTACACAAGACTTCCCAGATCTTGAGTTTGTACAGTCCCAGAGCTTCAGTTTTAATGAGCTATAGTTGCTGCGGGTCAAATGTGAAATTTAAGTGGGCAGTCAAATTGAATTGTCTCTTCTTTTCTCCACAGGTAATCCTGGTGCAGGTAAACCCAGGTGAGGCCTTCACTATTCGACGAGAGGATGGTCAGTTTCAGTGTATCACAGGTGAGAGCTGCTCATGTTGAACTTTTCAGTGTGGCTGTGGTTTCTGAATGCATGTTGTCTGTTTATCCAGTTGTAAAATGAGAAGATGAGTATAACAATACATACTGTATATTGTGTATGGATAAAGACTTAAACAGGCGCTCAGTCAGTCTGCTGTGAACACATGTGTTTATACAGCTAAGCCATATTTAAACATATGGCCTAGAAATGTAATCCCAACAGCAACAAGATGAATGAGAGTGGTTCATCCAGGTTCATGCAAGGACATCTCCTAAACATGGAGACGGTTAAATGAATAACAATATATTCAAAGCTCCTTGGTGAGAGCAGACATGGACATATTTTTGCTGTGTGTGTATTTCAAGTCATTGTGACGTCCAGATAAATGCCCCTTTGGATACACTCTTTTTAGGGCTGCTGAAAATCTCCAGTAATGTAATGTGGCTTATTTCAAATGTTCCACTGGTACCCAGACTATGAGACTTGTCTAAATTAATTAATACAGCAAATATGAAAATTATGTAGAGCTGGGTGATGTAGTTTAAATAAATATCACAACATGAATGACATTTTCCTAATGCTGATGTATATCACAGTAATATTATGCAAATAAGGAAATATGCAAACTCACATAAAAAGGTTATCAAACTGATTTCCAGTGCATTAAATTATTGTACTGTTATGAAAAACATTAAGCATCTCTTCACACGTGTGAGAGAAAGACTTGAATTACAGATGTTAAATCAACACTAGTAAGTAACTTTTCAACCTTCATATAATATTTTCAGAACTTTTGTGATGGTACATCGATTTAGAACAGGTTGAATGACACCTCTGTCATGGCCTGAGGGGGTCTGTATCGCCTTCACTGGCACTAAGCAGCTTCGAGGTGGTTGGTAGGAACCCCTCCACACAAAGAACTACAAATGTGCTGACTGCTTTAAAGTATATGTCACTTCCCCCTTTCCCCATTCATTAAAAACACGGAAGTCGAGGCGAACGCCTGTGTGGGACTGCTATCATGACAGAAGCAGCAAGAAAACCAAAGAAATTAAAAAGTTATGTCTGAGGAGACTAAAAAACAAAAGAGGGGGAGTAACAGGCAAATTCCATGGATGCGGAACGGCTGAGGCTCCGCTCCGGCATGGCGGCGGAGCCGATACGTTTCTATTCTAGTCAATGTGTGTGCTTCCACTGGCTGCGGCTGCGCTGCGCTGTGTCACGGCTCCAGCATCTGACAGCCGTTTGCAACACACAGAGCTTCTATTTTGAAAGTTCTTTAGTATTGCTTTAACAAAACCTTTGGTCAGATAATTTCTGTACGAAGATCTGTACGAAAATGGAGGGAGGAGAGGGTTTTACTTTGCATTTCTGTTTGGCTGATTACATGACCATGCAATTTTTTCTCTTCAAAAGTTAAACAGCTGTAAAAGGCAAAACATTCAAATTTGTTGAATTTTTTTGAGCTGGAGTTACTGACAGCTTCACAAAAATCAACTCATCGAACCATGAGCCTGCTGATGGTTCTCGCAGAGAACAGGAAACTTATGCAAATAATCAGATAATTTGATGGACAAAGCGAGACATTTATTTCTGTCAGCCAGGTTCATTCAGCTTTTTTCAGTGAGTGCAGTAAAATAGGAAAGGGGGTTGGCCAGGACGCCTCATCGACGTAGTTTTACAGTAGAGATGTGTTGTTGTTGGCAAATGAGCCTGCTCCAAGAGCCGAATCTTCAACTTTGCTGAGTGAGAATCCATGCCAGCAGGGGCGGGCCTTTATTTTGGGCATCCCATGCAGGCAATCACATGTGAGGACAGACTAGGATCATACCATTATGCCAAGGAAGGAAGGGGGCAGACGCAGGTACACAAAGTGACAGAGAGAGACAGGGGAGCCGATATTAAATGCAAGCAAGTCGGAAAAAGGAGCAGCATCTGGCTGCATTTCAATGATATTGGAGACTTTAAAGCTGAGCGCAGAATTTGTAAAATGAAAATATCCATCAGAGCAGGGTCAACAACAAACCTGTCCTGCACAGACATCTAAGAACTGCCCACCCGTCTGTACAGATGGAGAGAGTGCAGAAATGCATAAAAATAAGCCTTTTATGAAAAAACTGAATTAAAGAAAATGCTTAGCAACACACAAATCATTCATAATTGCTAAATTAGGCTAAAATAGAAGGCTCTGAGTGATACTAAAATGAAGAGCCATTTGGGAGCTTCTGAGGGAGCTGAGTCAAAAGAGCCGGATCTTTGAAAAGAGCTGGACATCCCATCACTATTTGACAGAAATGACAACAGGATGGTCTCATAGCTTCCTGGTTGTTTAGTGACATAATTGCATTTTGCCCATAGAGAGTAGTGAGGATAGAAACAATGTGTCACAAGTGCATCAATACACTGCAGGTTTTAACAGCATCAGATGTGGCTGATGCATTCAGAGGACAGCAACAGACAGACAACCTGTTGCTAGACCTGAATGTACCATGTTACCATCAGCAACAAAGTTTTTTCTTTTTTCTGTCTCGACACTTCCGAAGAAACAGAACGTGTCACTGTTACATCTCTTTTCCATACTGTCATACTCCACTGTTCAATAATTCCTGCCTAATTTGACAGCTGATAAAACGAATTATGCACCAATTGACTGTCATGATGTAACATAAACATATGGTGTAATCACAGTGTGTTGGTAGAGGAGTTGGGGCAGAACGGCGCTGTTGGAGTAGGATGTGTTACACATTCTTATTTGTCCCGATGGCTTGTCATTTCCCTTTCCTCAGTTGTTTGCAATTGCGTTGGCTTTGTGACAGCAACAATGAAGTCTGGCTCCAACACGTCGCTGACATTGTGAACGCAAGACAGCTGGAGTAGTTGTAGGAGGCAGAGCTGCGAGCTCGTAATTGTAAACGATTATGATAAAATGCAGTTGCCCAGGGGAAAACATTGATCTCAAAATGATTTGCTTTGTTTTGGCTCGCTCCTTGGACACCCCTCCGTGTATTGACATTTCTGTGAGCTCACTGCTGCTGTCTTCTTTTTTTTTTTCTTCTTCTTCTTCTTCTTCTTTTTCTTTCCTCTCTTGAATTTTCAATTAAATTTGACAAAGAAAAATAAAAGATGTTGGCGTGATAATGTTTGCAAATGAGCATTTCTCATTTGTCACAGAAAGCAGCCACTCCACATTGTAGCATAAATCTCCTGACCTATGTTTAGACCTGTGCTCAGTGTCTCACTGTTACTGTCACTGGTATTTCTTGTTTGTAACCTTTCCCTTTTCCTTGTGACGTATATGAATAACAATCGGACAATAGGCGTCAGGCATCTAGGTTTAAATGACAAAGGGGAAAAAAGCTGGAAACATCATACAGTTCAGGCTCTTCTCCCTACTCCTGTCTGAGCTCCCACACCGGCCCCCCATTATGAGCTGAGTAAACCTCCCTAATAGGGAGCGAGCATACATAGTCTCTCCATCAGAGGAGAAACAAAGAGCTGAGAGGTGCCACATAGATCAGTGTGACTGCTACTAACTGGCCTGTCACAGGGTGCGCTCATCTCTCTGTGACGTGAATAGAGGGATGACTCACCGCTTGCGGTGCAAGGAGGGAGGAGGAAGAGTGTGTGGTGTGTGTGTGTGTGCATGTATGCGCATGTGGTTGGTTGGTTTGATTTGTTGTGTGCTCACAACAACTGACTATCCCTGTTCTCTTAAGTGTCTGTTCTGCATATGCGTGCTGTCACCTCTAACCCTGGACAGGGACCGACTGACACACAAAGCCAGGATGATCTGGTTTACATGGGTTTTTTTCTCCATCCCACAACAATTTGTGTATTCAATCATGTATTTTTAGCAGCTGGATGTGCGTAATTGCTACGTGTCAGTGCGTGACAGTCTCTTTAATACAAACAGACATTCTTGTAAAATGCAGTTTATAGAAGGCGTTTGTCGTCTTTGATATCTGCCTCGGAGGGCAGGTAATTAGCGTGGCCATTCAGCGTTCTCTGACATCCTCGCCATGAGGGCAGTTCTGTAAGTGAATGGACATACCATCATGGCGATAACCAGAGCCTGTAGACATTCCAGCATCAGCCTTTCACGCTGTAGATTTGAAAGCTGTACGTTCCACCACCGAGCGATAGCCCATGTGACTGATGATGCAAGTCAGCATCAGGACCATTGGTTTGATTAGATCCACTTCTTTAGCTGAATTAGTCTGTCAGTGATTCACATCACTTCGGATGATCCAGCCTCTGGTTGATGGCTGGAAGCACCGTCCAGTTCAGCCTGATAGAGATGTGCCTGCTCCCACAAAAGCCGCCAAGACAGCCATGCTGGTATCTCAACAGGGAGCTAAAGACAGAGAGGGAGTGTGTGTGTGTGTGTTTGTTTTTGTGCGTTTGTGTATACACCAGGCTCAGTTTGTAGCCATGTTGCCATTGTTCCCTGCCTTTTATTCTCTGTGTGACACTGGTAGGTCAGTTGGCCCAGTTGGTTCTACTTGTCTCTTATCTCTGATGCTGTAGCTGTGGATCGCCTGGCGTCATTTCTGATGGGAGCTGCGGATGAGTCTATCTTCTATCAGAGGGACTTGAGGCTGTCACGTCCCCTGTGCCTGAAACTGAGCAGCCAGGATGTGCACTGTTGAACATCTGATCTGACACCGTAGTGAGGAGGTGTTTGTATTGTTAATACACTAGTATAGTCTGAGAGAAATTCCCCTGGAATTTAGTTTTAGTAGACTCTCAGTCGGCTGAGTGGAAACGGTGCAAGTGGTTATCATCCAACTGAAGGGCTTCAGAAAGAAGTCTGACTCTGATGCTGGAAGGCAAAAATGTTTATACCTGATATTCACAATTGGCTCCCATAGAAAGGTTGGAGACGCAATATGGTATAAATATGGGCGGACCACATTTACAGACTTTTACATGTGAAAAGTGCCACAAATTGTTTTTAATACATTTTTAAGTTTTAAGTTCAGTCTCGCTTCCACGCAGCTGGCCAGTCTCACTGTGAAGTGGGTGGGATTGTCGGTTTTGGAAAGTCACAGAAATGGACTGGACTCAGGCGCCCACCCAAACAGTTATACCGGAGTGTGCTCCCACCTTTGGAAGTAAATCATGTGGATTGTGCTGCGTTAGAAATAGCTTCACAAAGTAAAGTTGCTGGAAAAATCTAGATGAGTGTTTTGTAACCAGTGGTGGGGATGAAATACATGTAAGATGTAGAATCACCATTAACTGAGACATTTACGTACCAGAATGCATCAGGCACATTGGGTATATGATTTTTAAACATTTGATTTTCCGCTCACCTTGGGGTTGAACTCTGAAAGAGAAAAATCCAGACAGGAATGTTTGCTTAACGTCCATTTTATTTATAGCTTAAGTGTTAAAAGGAAATGCATTATTAGATCATCTATGCTAAACCACATCCTTCCTATTCATCCTGTCACTCATTATCTACTTTGATGCTCTGTCCCTCCCCCTCATTCTCATTTCCTGCACTGTCGTAGGACCCTGTGCGAAAGTTGAAGTCAACTGGACTATTTTTCAACTCTCGAACCTACACTGATAGTGGCTGGTGAGTGGGCAGCCATCATAGGCTCGCATCAGGGGACTAGTGACACAGTCCTTGTGCTTCCATTATTTTAACTGGGAATACAGCATATAAGATAACACGTGCTTGTGATTGCATGTGCTCATGTGATCATTCAAATTCGAACCATGTGCTCTGTTGTTGTGCAGTTGTACAGCACCTTCTCCCAAACGAAACCCATCCCATATGGCTCGCATAAGCGGGCCGCAAACAGCAAGACACATTAGCCACATTAGCACGTTATTTTTGTACTCTCACAGCTCCACCCCTCCCCCCACCCGACTGCCAGGACATGTACACAAACATGCGAGCGTGGACGGTTCATTCACAGCTTATGCAGTGAGTAGCTCCGAGAATGACTGAGCTTGTGAGTCATATTCCCTTCGCTGCGTTGATACAGAGCGAGAGGGAGAAAGGCTACAGAGGAAGATAGAAGATGATGAGAGGGAGGGGGTGTTCCAACAAACCTTTTGTCTTGTTTTGTTTTTGTTTTTTTTGTGTGTGTGTGTATGTGTTTTGTTTTTCTTTTTTTTTCTGAGTTCAGTCAGGGGTAGCGTGTTCAGGGAAGGGTGATTTCATGTCCACTCAGCTGTTTCTGTCTTTGTTAAAGTAGCGTCCTGTTACAGGAGGAGACAGTGGTTTTTAGAGTGGGATCATCATTTCCTGAACAGAGCCAAATAATTCATTACTGGGAAGAAAAAAAAAATCAGGTCTGTGTGGTCACGGCCCTTCTTTTGCTCGGGGTTTGTCTGGGTGAGAGCAGCAGCAGCAGCAGTAGTGTGTGATGTTCTGTAATAAGCGCAGGCATGAAGGTTACTAATCCCCTCCTGTAAACGTCACTCTGGTGCGGTTGCGGATGTCTTGAAGTATCAGAAATTTGCCGGGGAAAAGAAATAGCTGTCCTAATTAAATGGTTCCATTGTTTACTGTACAACTTCCTCCCTGTGGCTCTGGTCTGCACACTGATCAAGCAGACATTGCCCTTTTCCCTCTTTTCTCCCCTCTTGCCTCCCCTCCTCCATCTGCCTGGAAGGGTGATGATGTTTGGATGCTAACAGGCATGTTTGTGGAGTGGCAGCCTGGCCCTGGTTCCGTAATCTACTAATTGCAAATCACTGCAAATTACCACCCTCTTAATTGATGGAAGATCTTTCCTGCGTACTGGAAAATGTGCCATGCCATGCAAAAAGGGAACCGCTTGCCAAGGTGTCATCACTAAAAAATAAAGGTTTAATTTGCAAGTAGTGTTTTTTTTGTTTTGTTTCTATTGACGGTTCAGCGTTTCGCCTCTTTCCCTTTTGCTTGGTTGTAATTATTAACTTCTGTCAGTTAATCTGCCTGCCTTCCCTTACCCATCCTCTTTATTTGTGGAGGAAGACAATTTATTAGCTGTGATTAATAATCAAGTCCGCTCCATCTTCATAGGCTCACAGTTAATCATGCTGCCGTTGAGAGCTTATTGAGAGCTCCCACATGAAACCATCACGCTGTCTCTCGTTCTACCTGTCTTGCTCTTGCCCTCTCCAACTCTCCAACTGTGTTGCCTGTCTCTGTTTTTAATTATTTATTTTTTTTACACCCATGCTTTACACACCCAGCCAGCCTCAATCTCGCTCATTGTCTCTGCTTCTTTTTATTCTCCGGATCTAATTGAGGGTTCATTTGTACATCCGATTAAACCTGACAGTTTGCTTGGATCGTTGCCGTTATTTTAGAGCCACGTCTGCCAAGTTTCCTCTGTTTGCAGCGAGCCTCAGAAGACCCGTGTGAAGTCCCACTTGAGGTTTCTTTGTTATGATCTCGATCCTTTCTCAGAGGAAGCAGGTGGGTGTTCAAAGTGGCCTTTACCACCCCTTTTGCACATCTGTGTATGTATGTGTGTTGACATGTGTCTGGCCTTTGATACGTCTCTCCCTCCGCTTTCATGCAACTATAATAGTTATCCTCGTCTCTCTGCCGCAACCTTTAGCCCCCCCAACCCCCACTTTTCTCCTTCCCCTCGTGACTCAGAAGCAGCCTCACCGGTTAAGATCCTGTCGGCCTGCCACAGGAAGCAGGGAGGTGAATACGGGTTATGTGATGTTGACAGGAGATGATGGTGCTCCCAAAGTGTTGCCGAGCCCCTGTTTACACAGCCAGAATGGGCAGCTTGTTTGCGGCTATTCTTGGCCCGGTAGCAGCCTGCCGTTTTGTGGAGGAGGAGGAGGAGGACTGATGTTTTTCCCGTGGCTTGCTTCCTCTCCCCTGGAAGGCTGGCACTCCACAGCCACGTCAGCACAACCAATGCTCCGGTTGACTCTGGGGGGGGGAGGGGATGGGGGATGTGGCCTTTTCTATCTGATCTCTGTCAGCGCTCATGCGTCAGTCTGATGTAAAAGAGTGGGTGTCCCCCCCTCTCCTCTCTCACTCTCGCTTGTTCTCTCTCTTTCTCACTCCTTAAGATGTGTGTGTGGCTCCCTCATCCCTACCTCCCTCGCCCTGTGCTTTCTGCCCGTCCTCTCCCAAAGTCGGTACACACAAAGCCTTTCAATCTAAATGGACAAACAATGGCGCATAGACAGCTAATGTGATTCATTAGATTTCCTGTTAGTCGGCATCAGCGGCAACCACCGGAGCTGCCTTCATCAGTCACCACGCAGGTGCACGGCAGCGCCTGGCATCAAACACAAAATAATTCATCTGTCAGTCTTAAAAGTGAGTGGAGTTAACATCGCACACTTTGAACTCCCACTCAAATGATACTATAATCTGAAATCAATGGGGGCTGAGCCAAGGTGGCTGCCTTCATTCAGCCTGAGCTTTCCCATGCTCTCTGGATTCAGGGTTTTTGTCCTCGTACACAGGGTGCATGAGGACAGACAGGTGGGGAAACTCACAACTTGGCTCTTTGCCCTTTTGCTTTCATTATATGAGGCCTACCTGCTATCCGTCTTGTCCAGTGAAGTTTATTAGCAGGTAGACCAGAGCAGTATGTTCCCAATGATTTTTACACCAACGGAAAGTCATAAATTGTGGAGGCCTGTCTGGCATTCGATTGTAACAATTAGTAAGTTTGAAGAAGAGTGTATCTCTTCCAGTCTGCAGTAGATAGTATCTGGAGTGCTGTGATGGCAGTTTTTGACAAATAGGTTTGGCTAATGTGCACATTGTTTTTAAGTGTTACATATTGATCCAGTTTTAATATCTAACCTTATCTGGTGTCAACCTGACCCTGGTAACAAATTTATTTCAGAGGCAAATTGATTTTTACTAGATTGATGCTATTGCAAATACATTTACATACCAGTGAGAGCACATCGAGTGAAACGTTTCATCTCTGTTTACTTCAGCTCATCTCTGTCAAACTAATTTGCACATGTCTAATGGAAACCACCCAACCATGAATCTAGTAAATAATAAATTATGGCTATTTAGCTCATTAATGGGAGCAACAGTGTGGTTGGGATACCTGCAGCAGCTTGAATAATTGCTTTTGAGAGACAAATATTACTGTATTTTGTGTATCTCCTTCACAATAACGCACAATACCACTGTTTCCTCTGCTTACTGTCTTGATACTCTTTAGTCTTTCACTTGCGCAATGGGCGGTTGGGGGTGAGCTTGGATTCTCATTGAGATTTCTCGATAAGGAAGTAGGAGCAGATGTGGTTCCAGCCACAGTTTTCATCTTTTTCACCTTTTTTATGTGGGAAAACGATTTTGAACAGAATATTAATCGTAGCAAGATGTTTAATGTTAGTTTAAAACATGTCTGATGAGAATCTTGTAGGCAAACAGATCAGAAAACAACGTGTTTGCTGAAAGCCAGAACAGCAGTGTCATAGTGGAAGAAATCTTCAAACCACTGATACTCTTACATTACACAAGACATCCACAGATAATGCCTCTGCTAAGAATGAAAAGCCATCCTTTTGCTCTACAGATCTGTAGGTCAAGATAGCAACACAATATTGGGACCGGGACCATTATTATGCAATATTTTTGCACAGTGCTCAACAACATTAAAGCACATGAAGAATTCTAGGTTTATTTGAGTGCAGGTCTAAACTACAAAACCAGTTGTACCGTATGTGTATTATAGACAGAACCAATGCAGCCTAATCCACCAGTGCTTCAATAAACCCTCCCCTGATGAAGGTTGTAAAGAAACAGTTTTAGGAAGGTGTTGATTCAGCTGTATGATCATATTGACGCTCATGTTTTATGGTGTTGTGAATGGGACTGTGTAACACTGAGAGGTGTTTCTAATATTTTGTCCACCTTCAATAAAAGTGTGGCTGGATGAAATATCAGACAGGGCTTCATATTTGGATCCTTCAGTATAACACAATAGAGTTCAACAGCGCCACAAACGTCAGCCTCCGGAAAGATCATTGTTTCAACAATAACTCAGCTTTACAGCCTTCACAGAGGTGCCATTTAATGCGGGGCAATTGAGACCGCTTTAGTTTTAGCTCAGTGTACATAACAAACTGGCAGCCGTCCATATATCACCGCGCACTTACCGCCGCTCTCCACTGAGAGGTGGAGCCCGGACTTCAGCACCTGACGGGGAGGTGCCGGGGGGTCACAAGTGGGAGGTTTCAGTGTGTCTTTACACAGGCGGGGACTCTGTAGACGTGGGCCCATCATGGCTGGTCATTCAGGAACACCTTCTCTCTGCTTCCGCCCAGCCTTGACAAAATGACAGAAAACTCTCCCTCCAGCAGGATGACGGGAGGTCGGTGTGTGTCGTGGATCTTTCCGTGCTCTCCTGCGTGACATCTGGTTTCGGAGCCATAGTGTTTATGTCTTTTAGTTTGTAAGAAGAGAAATGTGTGAATATGCAAACTTGGCACAGAGGTCCTTCTCTCTTTCTCTCCCTCCCTCTTTCTCTCTCTCTCTCTCTCGCTTTCTGCTGAGCTGTCACTTCTCTGAGCTGAGCTAAGCCGCTGAACTGGCCCCTCCAACACAGCCACGCAGGAAACTTTGTTGTTTCTCAGCACTTTTGTAAAGTGGTCTTCTTGCATTTGCCAGTGTTTAAAAAAAATCCATTTCTCTGCCTTTTTATTACTCACAGATATTAAAAAGAAATTGACTAGTCATTGAAAATGCAGCCGATGTGGGGATTTTCCCCTGCAGAGACAATATTTAATGGTGGCTCTAGTGAAAACCTGCCAAGGTCTGTATGCCATAGGTGGCAAAATGGGAGGAGTTATTATGGTTCTCTTGGTTTACAGAAGTAAAAGTCCATTTATGATCTGCGCAGATGGGTTACGGTGACTGAATAAGTCTTTGAACAGGCAGCACTGTGTTACAGAAGATGAGCAACTGCACTGTAATAACACTGATCTGCCATAACATCAAAACAGGTGTCTGCTGTTAAAGCTGTGACTGATCTGTGCATTTGTTTGACTGAGTGGAGCCACAATGTTGTGGAAAATGATTTAAACTACAAATTAGGTTTCAAAACAACATGATTCAGAGATGGAAGGTCTTTAAAACACAGCATGGGTATACACCAGCCAGCCACAGCAATAAAACAGTAAGGCTACTGGGTTTAATGTTGTAGCTCATCGGTGTAAATCTCTTTGATTAAAAAGTCAAAAGTCATGTCAAACGCCCGTGTACATAAACACTTTATGAGAAAAGCTGGTGTTGGTTGAAGAAGTTAAGACGTTTTATAATTCTGAAGCACCTTTGGGATTTTGGGTCTATTTTGGATCAATGCACATGGTGTTTTATGTCAATTTGCTACAGTTTTGACATCTTCTCCATAGCAACAGCCGCCAAGACTGCTGGGTACTTTAATGTTTAGAGTCAACTGCTGCACCAAATTGACAGGAAAAGTAAGTTTTTTTTAATTGATGATGATTGAACATAAAACCTCTTGCAACCGTTTCTACAGCTGCTATGTTGAGCCACACAGGTTATCATAAAACATTTTTTAAAAATCAGATGTTGCTTTTAAATGGTCATGTGGTGTGTGTGTGTGTGTGTGAGAGTCATTTGCTCATGTATTAGCTGTTGAGCTCAGGTCGGAGCCTGTATGAATAAGGGCCAGAGTCGGGCTGAACTCTCAGCCCTGTGCACCGCTGTAACACTCAACACATTCACCACAGATGAAACATCTGTTCGGCCTGTGGGAAAGTGTTTGATCCAGTGTCTTCTTCCCTCTCCACAGGTCCTGCTCAGGTTCCCATGATGTCTCCAAATGGTTCAGTGCCTCCAATCTATGTGCCTCCTGGATACGTTTCACAGGTATTCATTCATTCAGCACTCTTCCCAGCCTCCAGCGTCCCCGATTGGCATCTGGTTCGAAACGCGGCACGGCTTTCATGCCTTTTGCTTTTCTTGCGCTCTCGTTTTGTTTCCTCTGTAGATCATAGAGGAGAACGGAGTGCGGCGGGTTCTGGTTTTACCTCAGCAGCCAGAGTTCCACCCAGGGGGCCACTCCCCTCTCCACCACCCTCCACCTCCGCCCCACCCCCACCTGCCTGCCTTCATCCACCCTGCCATGATGCCGCCGCACCCGCCACACCATCTGTACACGGGCATGGCGGGGGGCGTGGGTGACATGAACTCTCAGTACATCTCCCAGTACCATCCAGCTCATATCTACTCAGAGCAGGGTGAGTCGGCGTCTGGCCCCGTGTTGTTATATTAAGATGTTATTTGTTGTTCTCAGCGCTTTGTTTGCACAGGCTAGTTATACAGGCCAGGCCCGAGATAAACTGTTTAGTCTCTCAGTTTCGCAATCTCACCACTGCCCTGTTTATTTGTATGTTCCTCTCACAGTAACCTGTTTGTTGTTTTCAGCATACTTGTTTTGTTTTGTTTTTTTTTGCTCTTCTTTGTGTCAGCACAAACTCACGAATGTTGCCTTTTTGTTCCCGCAGTCTCTGCAGATTCTCACTCCCCACACGGACGCCCACCGTTTGTTCACAGAGACGACAGAACAAGCAAAACATACGAGCGTCTGCAGAAGAAGCTGAAGGAGCGTCAGGGAGGCGGAGGAGGAGGAGGCGGAGGAGGAGGAGGAGGAGGAGGAGGAGGAGGGCAGGTGAAGGACAGCCCTCCCCTCTCGCCACAGAAGACGTGCGGCAGCCCCCCGACGGTGGACATCCATAACGGCGTTGGAGGGAAAGGGCTGGAGGCGGAGCAGGCTGCGCAGCTCAGCCAAGCCGTGGCCGGGCCAGACAAGCAGGCGGGCAGGGGGAAGAACGGAGAGTTGGGAGGTGAGGAGGTTAAAGGGGGGAGAGGTTTGTCGAAAATGTTACAGTTGGGCTGACGTGCAGCATTTTTCCGGATGTGAGGAGCGGGCGCTGTGTTGTGTTTAGGTGCTGAGTATAGCGTCTCATTTGCTGCAGCAGCTGGTGGCAGGGAGGGATGAACAACACGGCCAACATTACTCCTGATTACATGAACTCTGACTGCTCATTAATCATGGAGTTTAAGACTGCTTCTTGGTGACACCAGTGCATAATTAAGAAATGATTGTACATTTTAAAAGTGAAAGATTGTACAAATCTACCACTTTTTCTTTTTTTTCTTTTTTTACCTTTCATCATTCCTACAGAAGATGGGAGATGTTGTTGTATTTTATTAGAAGCGGACATACAAGCATATAAAGGAACACATTTAGTAAACTAATCTTAAAATGACTGAGGCTTCACTGATGATGACATCTCTTTAAACACGATGCACTAGATCCATTGAAGCTAATGACAGTGATGTCAGTAAAATTCTGTCCGTAGCTTTTTTCCCAAAACAGATTTATAACTATCATACAGACAGAAATTGAACATCTTTTTAATTTGAATAGTTGCTACTAAAACATCAGACAGCTGATATTTATTTTCACAACGTAGCCGGACACATTTTGATTTCAGGTGTACGTCTGTCCGTCTAATTCTCATGATATCTCAGTAACAACTCAGGGGAATTCAATCAAAGTTGGTTCAAACATTCACTTAGATAAAAGCATGAACTGATTACATTTTGACGGTCAGAGGTCGAAGTCATTACGGCACATGGCGCACACACACACCATTTATCTATATTCAAGATTGTAGCTCAGAAACACCGGGGGATGTTGTGACCGAGTTTAACATGTGATCAGAGACTGAACTGCTGATACTACTCTTGGTTTGGATTTTTGTATAAGTGAACCACATAAACTGAAACACACATTGTGAATTTTTTCAGTGCAACACCATAAGTTATTTTTTTCACTAAAAGTGTGTGTGAATTATTTAAAATGAATACAATTGCATTTCTTACATTTGGGATGGACAGGAAAACGATGACTGTGATCATTACCTTTTAAGTTACGTCACAGCAGAATTACTTTGATGTTACCATAAGGGGCCGAGGAATGAGGTCTGGTCAGTCAGTCAAGCAGAGGGTGGAGCTACAGTTTTTTAACCCTCTCTTTCACTTTTGTTCATTATTTTACTAACTGTCACTGAAGACATTATTCTGTATTGTTTTTTGTCTACTTTGTGTTAAAGGGATAGTTCACCCTAGAATGATATTTCGCTCATTATCTACTCACCCTCATGTTGACTAAGGGCTGGAAGAATTTTCAGAGTCCACCGTCCCTTCTCTGAGTTACAGGGGGTCTTGGCGTAGCAGTGCATTTCAATGCAACGGTTGCAAAGGGACACCAGAGCTCTTCGTAAAAAAACACACACAAAAAAACATCCAAATACCTCCATGATGCTCGTATGTAATGTCCGTCTTGTGCTGAAGCCCCAAATTGCGTAATTGTCCCGAAAAAAATTAAATAAGTCTATATTTTAAGCTTGTTTGTAGCGGAAGCTTCTCGAAGCTCCTCTTCCTGGTCCGTCCAAATATCGCGTGATTCGCAGTAACCGCACTGACGCCGGCGCAAATCACGCGAGATTTGGACGGACCAGGAAGAGGAGCTTCGAGAAGCTTCCGCTACAAACAAGCTTAAAATATAGACTTATTTAATTTTTTTTGGGACAATTACGCAATTTGGGGCTTCAGCACAAGACGGACATTACATACGAGCATCATGGAGGTATTTGGATGTTTTTTTGTGTGTGTTTTTTTACGAAGAGCTCTGGTGTCCCTTTGCAACCGTTGCATTGAAATGCACTGCTACGCCAAGACCCCCTGTAACTCAGAGAAGGGACGGTGGACTCTGAAAATTCTTCCAGCCCTTAGTCAACATGAGGGTGAGTAGATAATGAGCGAAATATCATTCTAGGGTGAACTATCCCTTTAAAGTTAACTATTTAAATCATTGGAGTTGTAATGTGGATTTTCTGAAGTGGATTGATAATTTTCAAAGTGTTACTAAGCCACAGAGGCAAATGAGAGCTTTAAGCTAAGCAGTTACAGGTTGCAGGTAGCTTTCACAGTGCAGACACACCCCAGCATAAGCAACTGCAGGCAGATAATAATGCGATCTTACTAATAAGTGGCACATAATTTGTCTCATTATTTGTCATCATTTCATAAAGACTTTTGTGTTTATCTTTACCTGTTTCTGTCCTCAGAGCTGGATGAGGAAGCTCAGGCCCTGCAGGCTCTATTGAGCACCATCAGTAAACCAGTGGTTAGTATTCGCTTGTGCTGTGTTTTTATTATTTTATTTATTTACTTTCCTTCATCTAATTAGCACAAAATTTGCATGATTTTTATGTGACTCTATTAGTGCCGTGTTCATGAAAACTTGTAATGATGCAAATGTGTTGCGTCATTAAACATTCTATTAACAGCCATGATGAATTCTTGCTGACATCTCGCTAATCGAGGCAGACCTGCTGACTAGCATCCATGTGGGGATTTCTATTCCCAAATGTGCCACTAAACAACTGTGCTAGCATTCACTGAAAGGTTTGAGCTTTGAAAGAAGCACTGGTTTTTAAGTGAACAATTACTAAACTATCAAATCCCCATTGTACTATGCTCGGTGGCACACAGAAAATATATTTCATGTAATACAGTGTATATATAAAATACAGAATAGTGTGGTCTCAGGCGTTTTTTGAAAATAACTCTGTTTAATGGCAGAACAGCATTGTAGATAAACGAAGAGGAGAATGGCTGTTTTACTGGGTGGGAACCAGACAAACTAGAAATAGAGTTTCCTTGACCTCATATAAAACGGGATTTGTCACACAGTCACTGTCGCTAAGGTCTGTAATCCTTGTAAAAGTAGCAAAACAAGTCTATTGGAGCCATGATGGGTACAGTGAAGGGAGGATGTGTAATACAGGAAAGGTTCAGCTTCAGTGGGCACTGGGGATTTTCTTGTCTTTTCTGCCATACTGGTTTGTTAAAGTACCAAGAACTGAGTTGTGGGAAGTTAAGTAGTTAACGCCCATTTCACTTGAGCTGCAGCCTCTCCCCTCTGTCCAGTACACAGAGGTGGAGGTGCAGACTTGACCTCACTGAGTTCTTCCACGTATAGTGTGAATCCCTATTGCCAGGTAGCTCTGGCTATTTTTAAACCCCAAAACAGAAAGGGAAAAAAAAAAACCTTTGGCTTGCACAGCATATCCCTACCAAGTGCGGAAAAACCTTTTTTCCTGAGTGGCATCAGTTTGAATGACCCTCTTTGGACTCGGGTTTAAGGTAGTAAGATTTAGAGAAGTGACTGTGTCATGAGATTTGGCAGCTTGGGCGGTCAGAAGAATAAAAAGCTTTCTCTCCACGTCTTGGTTTGATGGTGTTATGTAGACTCGATACTGACCCATGAAACCTTCTCATGATAGGTGTCGGACATCCAGGCCAGAGCAATGGTCGTGAGCTGGAGTGCGCCCACCAGGCCAGAGAACGACAGCGGCGGCGGTGTGGAGGAGGACAGCAGCCCCCTGGAGGCCCTCAGCTACGAGGTCTCCGTCTCATTTAGCGGCAAAGATGGGAAATACAAGAGCATGTACTGGTGAGCACAAGCATCAACATGCTAAAGAGGCTAAGTAATGACCAACTGTTCGTAGAGATTTTTACATGGACAGTTATTTATTTTTTTTATCTTTGATGCAGCGGGGAAGAACTAAGTGCTACTTTAGAAGACCTTCGACCAGCAACGGACTATCATGTCAGGTCAGTGAAAACCCTTCAGATTGCTTTTGTATGAGCTGCTGTGTAAATCCACAGAGGAACATCTTCTTTTTTATAACAACTTTGTTTTCCTTTCCTCAGGGTCCAGGCCATGTGTAACTGTTTACCGGGAAGCCCATCAGAGGCTGTGAGCTTCACCACTTTAAGCTGTGAGCCGGATCCTCCCAATCCTCCCAGGAAGGCCAGCGGGACCAAGAACACACTCGTGCTCCAGTGGAAGGTAAAAAAAAAAAAAAAAAAAAAGATTGATGGAGTTACAGATTTAGGGCGGAGGTGAGGGGAAAGTGGCAACAGCATCCGTCTGACAGGAAGCAAAGATTGACTACACGAAGCATGGAGTAAATCATAGAAATACTGAGATGATTTATGGGGAGAAGAAGAAAGAGTGATCCAGAAACAGCCCGACAGTCCTTTTTCTTCCAACAGCCGCTGCTGAGATCCTCTTCAGTGTGGGATTTTTATCTCTCGTGGCTTCATTAAAGTTACCAAATTGCTGGCAGTATAAGTTAGTGGTGGCACAGATCACATCCCAGGTGTGGGTGTGTAGATGTGCGACACATGCTCAGCAGACACTGAATTAATGACTCCTTTAAAACGTTTGCACATCTGGATGTGCCTTATTTGTCATTAGTGGTGCTAAAGATGCCGTTAACCATGAGATTTGGGATTTGGGAGACATGGTGACGCTTCCTGCCTTTCTGTCACTACAATCTGCTTCACTATGCATACATTAGTCATTTATTTCTTGACGGATTCATCTGATCGATATATAATAATGCATGTTTCTTTACAGGCTCCATGTGACAATGGTTCCAAAATCCAAAACTACGTTCTCGAATGGGATGAGGTAATTTTATTTTTATTTATCATAAGAGAAATGTTGACCATTACACAATCCAGCTCATGTTTTATGAGCAGCTGAGGTTTCCTGTGACTTGTTCCAAAAAACTGAAGACTTTTGCGTTCTGCAGGGGAAGGGCACTGGAGTCTATGAGCAGTGCTACTATGGACCTCAGAAGCAGTACAGAGTGACCAAGCTCTCTCCAGCTTCAAGATACTCCTTCCGCCTCGCAGCCAAAAACGACATGGGTGTAAGGTAGGAGCCTCGACATGCTCGACCACTTCCTTGGATGGCGATCCTCCCTGTTGTCCATTTTTATGTCACTGTTTTCTTCCATTCACTGTCTCTCATCTGTGTGCGCACATGTGTCTCTCACTCTGTCTCTCCTGTCTCTCTCTCCCATTCTCTACCATCCTTCGTCTCCCTCTCTCTCTCTCTCTCTCTATTTCTCTCTCTGTCCTCCCCAGCGAGTTCAGTGAAGTGGTGGACCTGTTCACCTCATGCAGTGTGCCATTGCCACCCTTCCCTCCAGAGCTGGAGATGGCGGGGGTGACCTGGCTGTGTCTGAAGTGGCAGAGACCCACTAGTTCTCCAAAGGAGGACGACATCTACTATATTTTGGAGATGGAGGAGGAAGGCTCGGTATGTCTCTCACACTCTTTTTTCTTTTTTTTTAAGTCGAAATATCAACTGACTGAGACGCACAAATGACTCAGCAGTGTCTCCAACATAATGCATATTGTTTCCCCTCCGTGTTAAAACACTTGCTGCCGTTACAGAGCCCTGACTTCTTAGCATCCAGTAGATCCAAGTGTATATATTTTTACTTCATCTTCAGGCAGCTTTACAGCAAGAGTTTTCACAGTTAAAATAGATACATGAAAGACATCTATTTCCTCATTGATTTGCATCCTGGTGTGGCCTCTCAAAAGGAAAGAAAATCTAATGCACATCTTAATTTTTGCAACGCTTCAACAGTTTGCTTCACAGTTAATGTCTCCTCTGCCTGCAGCTCCTCAGCACCCAGCCGCAGACATCAGGCCTGCCAGGGAAAAAACAAAACAAGTTCCTCTCACCCCCCTGTAGCTGTTTGTCTCCTACAGACGGCTTTGTTTTCTGGGCTACAATGGCTGTCTTGTAAGCCATTGCTCACCTGGTTGTTTTCTTTCTCCCCACGTCATCCGTCTCTGTCCCAGGGATATGGCTTCCAGCCAAGCTACGACGGCGACGAGCTCTCCTGCACCGTTAAGAATCTCCACAGGAGCACCAAATACAAGTTTCGGGTAAGGAACACGGAGCGATGTCTGCAGTCAAAGATGGTGATCCACGGGTTTAATTTAGGCTGCAGCAGAGTGTGTATGTGCAGTGAGGGGGACAGGCTTCAGGCAGGGAGGGTGCAGAGGCCCACAGTGGCCCTATGACTCATCTGTTTGCAGGATTCAGCCAGCAGGGCGGTGGGCAACAGCAACTGACAGCATAAACAGGAGGGACTCCACAGCTCAACACATTTGGGGCTCCAATGAGAAACTATTCAAGCAAAGCGTCTAAGCCACAGTGGCTTTTTTGGCTGGCAGTGATGCAACCGAGACAAGAGCCTTTCTCTTCATGGCTGCATCTCTCACCCTCTCATTTCCATCCGCCTCTTCTCTTTCAAGACCTGACTCTTGATGCTCTGCTAAGTGATGGCGACAGGTGACCTGTTACACACAGAGACACACAGTGCTCCTGATGATAAGCAGATAATAAGTGGCACTCCAGTGAGAAAAGTTGGCATAGATTGATGACAAATCGTCTACAGTAAATGAAATGCTCCCGCCGCACATATGAATTTTTCAAAGCATCATCATCATTTTCATCTTTCCTGACACCATCCATTTTTTTTCTCACTGCTTTTATTAGCAGTGTTCAAACACAGATCGGCTGGTTTTTGACAGGTTTGCTCCTTAAACGTGTCATAGGGATAAGCTCCAAGCAGATCTATAAAGGTGTTGAACATCTTAAATGTGGGTTTGTAAAAGCGGCACATAACCTCAGCGCCACGTGTCTGTTAAGTGTGTCGGGATAGAAGCATCTCACTCTGGATCGGTTATTGACATTGGAAGCTTTTAAATTTCAGAGCTGCTCTTGGTGATGTGGTTTTGACGCCGCTGGTGATAATTGTTCAGCTCGCACTAAGGCCATTCATGCTAAATACATATGCAGTCATAATACTCAAAGTCAATTGCAATAAAAGTACCTTGAGGTTTTCATCTCTGCCTGCAGCTGGCACCCTGTAGGCACTGACATATCCAGATAGTCTGAGCCATCCTCTTAACACCAGGGCCTGTAATACCATTATTATGTATTACAGCTGGAAAAAAGACATTAAACATTATTGCCTTGTGGTAATATTCTGTATTTTTCTTATTGTCAGCAAATCCCACGGAAAGAGCAAAACAAACAATGAATTGATGCAATTATCAAGTATTGCCTGTGTGTAGGCCTCTGTGCCAAACATCTCTGTTGTATTTACAAGGTATCAATGAGCCACACCGCTGCACACGTCTCTCTTCCACTGGGTATTGAGATGATCTCACATCCATCCATCCTATGTCAGTAAACACTCCCCTGTGTGTGTTAATGCAGTGAAAATAGTCCCCAAACAAATGCACTGTTTACTCCTGAGTAGCAAAAAATACAGTGCACAGCTGGTTTATGGAATTTTGTAGCTTTAAAAAAAAAAATGAAACAATAAATCTCTAATCCTTTCGTTTTCAACAGGAACCAGTGAACTGAATGCTACAGACGGAGGTAGTATGAAGCGACAGGCTAATTTATCACAGGTTTTGACCTTTAAATGGGATTTGTTGATAATAATGAAGATATAGAGTAACATAGGGGCGGCACAGTGCACCAGTGATGCTGGGTTTGAACCTGCCTTTGTGTGAAGTGCATATTCTTCCTGTGCCTGTATGGGTTTCCTCCAGGTGCTCCGGCTTCCTTTCAAAGTCCAAAAGCTATGCAGTTCAAGGTTAATTAACAACTCCAAACAACCCATAAACGTGGGTGTTGTCCCTGTGATGGGCTGGAGACCTATCCAGGTTGTACCCCGCCCTCGCCCTATGTCAGCTGAGATTAAATAGATGTGTTATACTCTAAAATTAAACTGTTATTTATCTGAAGCTGGGAGTTGCCACAGTGGCATTTAAGGTTGCCCTTTTCATAATACTTTCCCTTTGCCATCAGCAACATGTGAACTAGCACTGATGAACATACAAGAATAGATAGAATGAGTGAGCATTACTCAGATAGGCAGAAAAACCACACCACAGCTTCCTTTAACACGATTCTGAGGAAGGTATTATGTTACTCAGATAAACTACCATATGCCCAAATGAAATGTTCATTAGTCACTCGCTAGACTCCCTCCTCCCCCACTATGGAGCTCGAACAGTCTCATCATGAATAAATGCACAAAAGAAGATTCACAAATGTATTTGGGGATTTATATATAGTATGTGACTCAAAACACAAATACATTAATACAAATACATTTTCAATGCACACACAAATATGTTTCATTCCATATACAAGTAAAATATATTTGCACATGAAAAATAAGATTCATAAACATATTTCCGATGCAAACACAAATGGAAATGAAATTCACAAATATATGCATGTAAAATATTTGTGTGTGAGACTTTTGAGACTCCCCTGGCGTGACTCCGATCCACAAATGCATTTTTTCTAAGAGGGGATCTGTGAATATGTTTTTTACTTATATGGAATGAAACATATTTGTGTGTGCATGAAAATGAATATGTATTTGTGTTTTTTGAGTCACAGATATACAAATCTCCAAATACATCTGTGAATCTTCTTTTGTGCATTTATTAATTTCTGTGTGCATTTATTCATTATGAGACTGTTCTAGCTCCATACCCCTCCCTTCGTTTCCAATTATCCAGCTGCGCAGTGTGAGTGGAGGCTGGCTGCTGTGCAGGTTTGTCTTGGTACAGTGAATGGATGAGCTGCACTCAGCGGCAGCACAGACATTGTCATATAACTGCTGATGTGCCACGCTGAAACGCAAATGCCACTAAAGCTTATTGCCTTATTTTTGTCGATTGCAGTGCCCACAGCGTGTTGAATCGCATCCGCCGCTTTAAGGAGCTGAATAGTTTTTGATAATGTGATATTTGTCTGAGGCCATTTTGCTCGTTCTGCTCACAGTATCTCTCAGATCCCTTCATTAGCCTTCTTCTCGGGTCTAGTCAGCGCTTGTTATCAGGGAACATAGTGACCTTTATACACTTGGCCTTACTGACTGACAAGGAATAATATGACTTCTCATTGCCTGCATTCATGCACTTTCTCCAGGTGGCGGCGTATAACTCAGAGGGGAAGAGTAACCCCAGCCCGGTGGTGGAGTTCATAACAAACCCGGACAGACCCAGCAGTCCCTGCAGGCCTGTCATCAGAGGAAAAGTCCTACCCAACAGCTTCAAGATGGCCTGGGGTGAGCACATCCCCACCAGTTGCCCTTTCTCTCATTAAAAAAGAAAACACTCAAGTCTCCATGTAGTTGACAACCTGGCAAAGCAAGTTTGCAGTGTCACATTTTTCACCAAGCTCTGCCTGAGCACGGATGAATCAGTTGGAGACTGATGACGTTCCTAGTGGTCTGTACAATACATGAGTGACAGTTCTCTCCTTCATTCAGACGTCAGCATGAGTCCTTACTGCACCTCACTGGACAAACACATCACTCACTGCTGTGCTTGCTCTCTGCTTCCAGCTTTCAGAATGGAGGGGGGGAGACACGCCTGCAGACTGAAGACATTGTCAAATTTCTACTTTCCACTAAAAAATAAGCCTGTTTCATTGGAAAATCATGCTTTGTCTAGATTTATATATTTCCTACGAACGGTCAATTCCCTAAACTCTTTGATATCATACAGAGTCATGAAATCTCTCCCCATGTTTCGTAGATGGCTGATTTGCTTCAGTGCACATTTTAGTGGATTTCCAATCATAACACAGTGAAAACTGAGCTTGCTGGCAGTGCCAGACCACTCAGACATTGAGCTTCATTAGTGCAGCTCCACAATGATATTTTTTATGTTTGCTTTGAAATTTAGAGCCCCCAAAAGAAAACGGCGGAGCAGAAGTCACCAAGTATGTCGTGGAACTGTCTGAGGGCTTAAGCGGTAAGTTATAAATGGTGCTTGGTTATTTGAGCTCAGATAAAAAAGTATGCGTCAGAGTTTATTGAAATAATACAAATGTTTTTGTGCCCAGGTTTGTCATGGGAGCTGGTGTACTCAGGGCCAGCTATGGAGCATGTGTGTGAAGGCTTGAAGCCCGGCTGCTCCTACCAGACGCGAGTTTACTGCATGAGCGAGGGGGGGCAGAGCCCGGTGAGTCATTCAGCATTAGCACACGTGCACACACAGTCGCGCACATGGCCTTGTGTTGCACCACAGGATTTCTAACAGTTGATCAGTCACTATTTTATTTAGAAAGGAAATCACATAATGTATATTTTTAATGAATACACGTGTTACAGTGCCACCATTGTTATGCTTCTTTTTCTAATTTAAAATGGACTTTACCTGCAAAGCTGAATCACCCCAGTCATCCAATATGTAAACACAGTCTCCCCGTATTGGCTCCTGCACTCAGCTCACAGATGCAGCTCTATAAACCTGATAATCACGTGCTGTTTTTCTTGTTCTTGATGCATTTCTCGGCTGTTACATATACAGTCATTGTTCAGCCAGGCAGTCATGAATCTCACCACATCCCGCGGTTGATCTGATAAATTTGACATGACTAATTCTAGATATGCACTCTATTTATGGTGAGTTTTAATAGGAAATTGTCATTCACCCAGCCTCCTATGTTGGGAGATTAGACTTTGCTTCCTGGTGTGCAAGTACAAGGCAAAGCCTGCTAATCGATTAACCCTCCCCGCATGTGTCAGAGGATGTTTTTCTTAATTAGTTCAGTTCACAGACGCTCTTCATTAATTTCTTCATCAGCTGTTAGTGCATGCATTTATTCATGATGGGGCTTGTAAAGAAACATGACTCACGGTAGTGAGCCCCTGCCTTTCGGTGCAGCACAATGTGACAAAAGACTCACATGTTTGCTTTTTTGGCTAAGTTTGGAAAAAAAAATAAGACCTATAATTCACTCACCAAACAAGCCATCTAACTTCATCCATGGCAATGTAAGGAACACTGAATATTTCTCCGCACACCGGCGGAGCTGTGAACGATGCATTCACATTTGTCTCCCCTCTGCTCTGTTTGTAGCCTGAATCAGTCAGATAAGCTGGTGAAAATGACAATCTGCATACCGTGTGTTTGTGTGTTGTGCGAGAGGGAAAAAGAAGGCGGAGTGTGAGATTGTCAATTTGACATTTTTTCTCTGGGGTTTAATTGGTGTGTTGTTTTCTCTTGAAAGCTGTCGGAGACCCTGCAGGTCCAGACTCCTGCAGTGCCCCCAGGGCCCTGCCAGCCCCCTCGGCTGGTGGGCAAACCCAAAGCCAGGGAGGTGCAACTGCGCTGGGGTGAGTCATTCTAACTCCATCTCAAATCTGTGTGGGATGTATTGAAGCTTCTGTTGATGCGTTTATTTGTCTAGCAAAGTAGCTCAAAGGCAGTGAGCTTTAATCATGCAGTTTGTATTGTTTGTTCATTCTTGTGTGTAAACTTACTGTGTTTTTTTTTTCTTCATGGAAAGCCCTCATTTAACTATATTGATTTTATAAACACTGGTTGCACTCTTTTTCCCAGGTCCCCCTCAGGTGGACGGAGGCAGCCCAGTGTCCTGCTACAGTGTAGAACTGAGTGGGCCGCAGTCTGAGGAGAGCAGGGAGGTTTACCAGGGCCCAGAGCTGGACTGCTCAGTGGGAGGCTTAATGCCTGGTAAAACCTACAGCTTCCGGCTCAAGGCAGCGAACAAGGCTGGGGTGAGAGCAACTGTTAAGACTCATCGACCAGTACGAGGAGAAGGGATTCAGTTGTATTTAATACTTTTTTTTCTCCCTTTGTGTGCATAGTTTGGGCCTCTTTCAGAGCGCTGTGAGGTTACAACTGGCCCCGGGGCCCCTGAGCAGTCCAAGGCTCCTTCCACCACATGCAAATCCCCCAGTTGTGCTGTTGTGTCCTGGGAGGTAAGAACCACTCCACCTCTGTCCAACCGCTTTACACAAAATATAAATATCCCGTGTTTAAACTTAGAATATATTAGATGACTCAAATACATTGTGTTATTATTAAAGACGACTGCACAGCCTTTTCCTGACAGCCACTGTTGTTGCCATTTGTCTTCTAGGCTCCTCATTGCAATGGAGCTCCTGTGACAGAGTTTCGTCTGGAGTGGGGAGCAGCTGAGGGCAGCATGCAGGTGTGTTACAGCGGCCCAGGACTCAGCCATGAAATGAAGGGGCTGCTGCCTGCAACCAACTATTTCTGTCGAGTACAGGTGAGCAAGAACAAACTCTTTATTTATAGACGTCAAGGCTAATTCCACACTGTTAAAAACTCATAGAAGCTAGTCATTTCTCACCTTAAAAACCCCTCGTTAAGCGTGAGGAACCCATGGGCATCCATTATACAGTAAGTAAGACTGGCTGAATTTCATAATAAAATCACTGACACAACCAAATTTCCCCCTGTTGGTTTGTGGAAATTAATCTGATCAAAGGAGTGGGTTTGTTGAAGATCTGAGGTGAATTTTAATAGCCATGTCATATGCAAATCCCAACCTCCGTTTTCACACCTTTTTTTTAATTGGTAAAGAATTTTTCTGTATTTTTTGCCTCAGTTTCCTTAACGTGTCAACACTAAAGCTGCTAGTTCTATTTGAAATTGACAGCAACAACCCCACGTAGACATTTTATGTTTTATGTGACAGAGATAAACAACTAGTCAAGCTCTCATTCACACTTGAGGGCAATTTTAAAATCACCAACCAACCCATCGTATGTGTGGTGGATTGTGGGCGGAGGCTGGAACAAGGGAAACAAAAGGGGAAAACACACACAGCGTGATGCATCAGAAAATAACTTGAGACCCATTCTTCCAATGAGAATACGTCATTCATCTCTCTCTGCTTGTGTCATCGTGGATCAGTGGGTGAAGTGTTACACTGTTGGGGCTAACAGACCTGTCTCTGTTGTCCTGTCGGTTGCAGGCTTAAGTTTCAAAGAAGCTGAAATACATGCTCATGAATCTATATGTCATACTCCCGTCCCTGTAGCTGTTTATGACACACGGCCCGTCTCACGTCAGCACAAAGTGGTGACTCAGTTTTAATTTGTTAAGCAGCTGGTTAGTTTTCTAAAGTTTGACTGTGTATGACTGTTTAATTCTTGCTAAGCATGAGTTTTGGCTCTGTTTCTATCTGCAATACAGTTGGTTCGTTGGTTTCTTCATTGTGTGCCTGGTACAGCAGCAGGTTAGACCACATTTCTCTTGTGCCATCGCACCAAGTGGGTTATTACATGGTCACCAGTAAAACCCGGGTTTATCTAACAGAGTCTGGCATCAAAACATCCGCTTTCTGGTTCAGGCTGAAGTCCCATGCTGTGTTGTGCTCTTGCAGCTTCTTCTGTGGTCCAACAGAGGTGGACGGGAGGAACTCTGGCTGCTTATTGGTCCTCACACACCAGGAAGGCTGTTCTTGTCTGGTGCAAGTGCTCAGACCATCCTAAAATAAAATAATAAATAGGCTGGTCAGGCTGTAAAACCAGCCTTTCAATATAATGGTTGATTAAAACTCAGCCAACATAGTCCAAGTTTCCCAAATTTGTCACTGTATTTATTTTTACACTCCGTGGGACTTGGCTGGAAAATAAAACCACTTACTTAGTAAGACTCACCAGTAATGTCTACATCAGAACTCCACCTTGTGGTCGAATAAGGACGTTACACACGTGCCCGCTCACATCACAGATAGTTGACGTCGACTCAATACGATCAGCTGACTCTTGTGTGTTGCCATCGTTGCAGGCTGTGAACGTGGCCGGTGTGGGGCCCTTCAGCGAGGCGGTGTTGTGCCAGACTCCCTGCTCTGTGCCCGCCGCCGTCAGTAACATCTACACCCTGAAGGAGTCCCAGCTGCTAAGGTACGAGGCGCCCGTGGATGCGGACGAAGAGGAGGAGGAAGAGGAGGACAGCAGCTCCCGGCCACCGCCGCTCTACTCTCCGTCCACCTGTCTGGGGATCTGCTGGGATCCCCCGTGCGACCACGGCTCCGAGATCACTTCCTACCTGATCGACCTTGGAGAGCGCCAGCCCATCGTGGTCGGCCCCGTCACCAAACACATCATCCAGCATCTGCAGCCTGACACCAGCTACAGGTGCGTTCACCTCACAGGGTGTTGATATGCATGTTGATATTGCACTATACATGATGTGCCGCACAACACGGCAGGCCGTCGGCAGGAGCGAACGGTTTTTAAACGGTCACATCTCAGCGTTCAGAAGTCCAGAGTCTTGAACAAATCAATGACACACTCTGCACATTTGTACATTAACTCGCTCTGTGATACTTTGCGCAAAAAGACGTCAAAGGGGACAACTGGAACCAAATGTGATTAGTCACATACACACACACGTTGAATCCAGACCTGACACCATCACTTTGTTTTCAAAAATTCACCCTGGCTCAACTAATACCAGCCAGCCGGTAGAACAGGAAACTGAATCCATGAAGAGTTATATACAATAAAGTGTCTTTCATGGATTCATATTTCATGAAGGTCTTGTTTATCTGAAATGTCATCTATCTAATCTGCACAGGATGTATTTTACATTGCTTCAATTACATGCCTTTTATTTTAAACCCACCCACACTGCACCGTGGCTTTTGTATAATGCAGTTTGGAAGCTTAAGGCCAAAAACATATTTTTTCATTGATTTGGTTCTACACATTAGACTTGTACTGATACAAACACTCTGAGGCTGAATTAAAGTGCTGGCTTCCAGAGCCAAAACATCATTCATCGTGTCACCGTAGAGGCTGTATATATATGAAGCAGAGGCCGGACATAAACGTCTGATAAAATTCTGCTGGCGGCCTTTCTGCTCGGGTCGGCTCAGTCCTCACAGCTCTCTGATGTCCACATGTCTCTTTTGTCACCTCCTCAGGATCCGAATCCAAGCCCTGAACAGCCTGGGAGCAGGCCCCTTTAGTCACACCTTTAAGCTGAAGACCAAGCCCCTGCCCCCGCAGCCGCCCCGCCTGGAGTGCACTGCCTTCAGCCACCAGACCCTCAGGCTCAAGTGGGGCGACGGCCCAGCAAAGGCCGCCACCTCAGACGCCCCCCAGTATCAGCTGCAGATGGGGGACAAGAGCGGCAGGTCAGTGGCCCATTAAGTCAGGGGAGGGGACGATGGAGGAGGGAGGAGGGTAGACAGGAAGTGGTGCACCACGCAGAGTTCCTTATAAGGAGACAGGAAGTGATGATGTGTTCAATGCCACTGTATATTTCCTGACGGAGGAGGTGCTTGCATTTTTTTCCTTTTGACATCTTTACCCTTTTGCTCATTATATCCTCTCTCTCTCTCTCTCTCTCTCTCTCTCTATGTTCCTGTCGTTGCAGATTTATATCCTTGTATAAAGGACCATGCCACACACACAAAGTCCAGAGGCTTAATGAGTCTACCTCTTATATGTTCCGCATCCAGGCCTTTAATGAGGCGGGCGAAGGACCCTTCTCCAATGTTTACACATTCACCACCCCACGCTCTCCTCCAGCCCCCGTCAAAGGTACAGTGGCAGCAGCTCGTGCTTTCTTTCTGTTCCAACAGCCAACCCCCCCCCCCCTCTCTCTCTTGATGTGCATCAACTCTGATTATCTTTACACACACTCTCTGCTGACATGGAGACAGCCAGTGTGCCCAGCTTTTAACCTCAGTTGACCCAGGTTTGGCTGGTATTTGATTAAGACGCTGCAGGCGCAGATTCACTTGCCGGCTGTCATCATGAGTCTGCTTGTTCTGCTCCGTGGTGTAGTCTCTCTGTGAAAACCTCTTTTGATCCCACGTGTTGAGGTAATGAGTAAGTAATGAGTAATGAGGACGTGGGTTTCATTCTCAGTGTGGCACCTCTTTTGAAGCAGGCCATTATGTGTTGGTTTGTCACTGTTACTCAACACTGTTTGTCTCCCCACATGGTGAAGTGCACCCTCAACTATAAACTGTTTGATTTCAGACTCACTGGTCCATTGTGCATCCGAAAAGCCCAATATCATAATACCGCAAAGGTTTTACAACCCTCCCTGTTCTAGTGGGGGTTTTTTCATCTGGTTCGACCACACATTGTTTTCGCTTAAAATTCCTCCTACCTAAAGAAGAGTATGACTCATACTCATGGCACTCTGCTGATGGGGGAAAGTCGCATGCAGTTGTCTTGAATTCACTTTTTTAATTCAGCTGAGTCACTCTACAGTGTTTTGCATCTTTTTAATTTTCTTTTTTTCAATGTCATGAATTCAAATGAGTTGACATGGCCCAAGGTTACAGATAACATGTCAGACTGGGTTTTTCACACATCTCAGCAACAGTAATGTGTTACTGGCCTTCAGAGAGAAGCTGCAGTAAACAGGAGGTCAGCTAGATGTTACTCTAACAAATGAGTCAGTGTAGCATGTACAGACAAGTCTTTTCAGATGGAATTGGCAGAGCGGTTTCTACACGTTTATATTTAGACAGAAACTTAACTACACTTCCTAATATTCCTCCTCATTAGAAATGACCTTTGTCTTGATCAGACTATTTGATTGAAGTTTTAAGTCTGATGTCCGGCTTCATTAGTTCATTACAACTGTTTGCAGTTGTTTACAACTCCTCTCCTTCACCCTGCAGCCCCTAAAGTGGAGCGTCTTGGCGACAACTCGTGCGAAGTCACATGGGAGGCCCTACCGCCCATGAAGGGGGACCCGATCACCTACACCTTGCAGTGCATGATGGGCAACTCCGAGTTTAAACAGGTACCAACATGCGGAAAGGTTGTGCTGCGCTCGCTGTCTGTGTTTTGCGTCCTTGGCTTGTTACCTGCGGGTGACCTGCCATTTGATTCACAGTGGCCTTTTGATGCAGATCAGGATGCAGATGGATCCGGCGGACTTAATGTTTTCACCGTGGTGTTGCAGCTTTCTGTATTACTCACTGCTAGCTTTAAATTGCCCATTATGCAAAGGTCATTGATCCATGAGGGTATCCCAGGTGTCTGGCCCCCGCCGGCACATTCATCCCTCTCAGCGGCCTCTAGCCACGTTAACGTAGAATAATGGCCACTGCAGATTTATGCTAATCTCACCACATCATACATGGCAATTGAATCAGGGAGTGCGGCTGCCGTTCTTCATGAGTTCACTTCCTGTCAGTCATGATGGCCTGGACTTGACGTTTTAAGAAAGAGGAATTAATCATTTTCTAAGTCTTTGCACCCAGCAGCCGTGTGCTGATTGGCTGGTGTAACAGATGATATGCTAGTTTTGCACTTCTGGTAATTTGACACCAGTATAAAGCAGAAACTGCTTCCTATAACCTCCTCCACTAGTCTTTTACCTCTACTTTTATTATTTAAATACAAAGTCAGACCACTGAATGAAGTGAAAAGTGTTACTCTAGCAACCAAACAGGATCTTCATGCAGCTTTCTAAAAACTCTTGGGTGTGTCAGCTGGGTAAACGGCAAAGGCAGATGGCTTCCCACTCCATCCAAGGCTACAAACAGCACAACACAAACAAATTAATCAGAAAACAGTCTGTAAAATGAATACAGTCACAGCTAAAAGAAGAACCCAAGACTGTTTTTGCTTGATGCCTGACACAGAGCTGGAAGCTGACCCCATCCAGTTTGTTTAGAAATAGTAACACAGGGAGGAGGATTCAGTCAGCTTCACCAAGTTCACAATGTCAGATGATGGAGAAACTAGAGAAAAATGAAAAAGCCAAATGATTGATTTAATATCTACAAAACAACCTGTTTGTCTTCTCCCCGTCCTGTCCACAGGCCTACAAAGGCTCTGCCACATCCTTCCATGTGCAGAACCTGCAGCCCAACAGCGACTACCGTTTCCGGGTGTGTGCTATCAGGCAGTGCCAGGACGCCCCGGAGCTGAGCGGTCCCTACAGCCCCACAGTGACCCTCTCCCCTCAGCGGAATGACGTGGCCGTGGGCGGCAGCGCGGCCGGCTCCGGCTCCAGGGCCGGCACGGAGTCCAACCGAGCCAGACGGAGCCTGACGGACGAGCAGTGCGCTTTCCTCCTCCTCATGGTTTTTGCCGTCATCGCCATCCTCATCGCTTTTGTTATCCAGTACTTTGTCATTAAATGAGCAGTACGCGCCACCCAGCTGCAGGGTTATAGCTTTATTCTTTCCCCCCCCTCTCTCTGTGGTTTTTGTATTCTTCATTTTCTATGTATCGTTTTCCGTCGGCAGAGTAACTGCAGTGCTCGCATTGAGCTGTAAGGGGAGGATGGGCTGGTGAGAGAGAGAGATGGTTAGCAGTCATAAGTTGAGGATGTAACACCTTATTTGGCACCTGTGCTGCCTTCCTGACTCTCCTGCCTTTGTCAGCCTTGCCCCCACCTCCACCCCCCCCACCCCCAAAGTCTGTGGTGTGTGTTGCTAAGTTCAGATTTCTGTTCCATTACGATCAGCTCAGAAAGAGCAGGGATTTGGTTTATTTTGGGCAGAGGCTTGGCCGGAAGACATGCTTCGACTCATGTACTTGTTGATTTCAGTATTTAAACATATATATATATATATATACATACATATATATATGTGTATATATATACATACATACATATGTATATTATATGTATGTATGTATGTATGTATATATACTATATGTGTGTATAGAAATAGTCATTATTTATATTTCCAATGATGTGTCCAGTATGAAAATGTTTTTGATAGGTGTGTTCCAAAAATAGTATGTAGGTGTGTCATTAGCCTATGTGCTATTTGATCCTGGGACCTGGTGGGCCAGTGTTTGCACAGTGAGATGTGTGTGTCCAGATGTGTATATTGTATGTAGTTTGTGCCACCGAGGTACACGGCTGGGAGGGCTTCAGGGCCAGATGAAGGGACTTTAGCCCCTGCTGGAGATTTTGGGGTCTAGCGAGAGAAGGAAAGACGGAAATGAAAAATCTTGCTCACATTGTAGAACGTTCATTTAGCACTTTCCAACCTTTTTGATGTTCAGAATGTTTAAGGATGCAAAAATGACTGGAGAAATGTTAGTATATTTTTGTACAGTGAAGACACAAGGACCTGTAAGTTTGAGAAAAAAAATGCTCAGTATAAAGTTAGAAAACAAACAAAAACCAAACTAACAGTGAATTCTAATTATTTTTACTATCATATAGTTATACTGTAGCTTGTTTTTACAATCATGCAGCTGCTTTACTCCGAAATATTGTTGTTCAGCACAAAAAAATGTATGCTTAACTGTATGTTTTTGTTTTATTTTTTTGTTTCCCCCCCAGTAATTGATTTTGCACCTTAGTGAAAGAAAACCTTGACTTACTGCGTCTTGGTCTTGTGATGCATTTTATAGAACACACTTTGAGATTGTGCAAGCCCTACTTGTGTTTTGGGTGTTTTAAAAGTTGTAGTACCACATTAACGTGTCACTGAAACAGCTGATCTATCTCAGCATAAACAAAATGAAAAAAAATTTAAAATGAGAAAAAAAGAAAAAAAAACACTGAAAAAAGTATGTACCAGTTGTTTCAGAGGCCTTAATTGGAGAGGAAAAAATCTCGGGAGAATTTTCTCAATTTCTCTTAAGTTTTGATGTTTTTCTTTTAGTGTTAGAAAACACTAAAATGTGTTTTATTTCCTTTTATTTTTGCAACATTTATTTGATGTTAGTAAACCTATGTAATCGTGAGAGAAATGGAAACTAGTTCTATGTATTACTTATGATTTATTTTGATTTTTTTTTTGTCAGGTCATACATGTGTGAAGTATATTTTTTTATAATATTGAAGTAATATAAGTTAATACTCTCCAGAGAAAATAATAAATCCTGAGTACTCATGAATCATGGAACGCAAATGGCAGATACAAAATATCATGTACTTCCTGTGAATCTAAATTTGCCTTTACTCTGTGTGTTAAGTATTCGTAACAGATTGCTAATGCCGAGTTTTCACTGGTAATCTGGCTGTAGGGTCTAGTGTTGTTTGGTTTTGGGCAGAAAACTGCTGTTGCAACCGTAAAAATGAAATACAGGTACCTTGCAAAACGTCTTGGATAATTACATGATTTGGTCTTTGGGACATTCTGCAAATGTCTTCTCTTTGTCATTTCAAGAATTCAAATTCCTATTTTTGATAGCGATTGCAACGTGTGCCATTTTAACACCTCTTCACCCGGGGGCTTACTACCTTTGGCTGGGGAGATTAACGAAATGCTACAAAAATGAGTAAAATATGCACAAAAATAGAGACCATTTTTATGTAATTTTAATGTTTGCAGTTACCTCATACACCGTACATTCCAAAATGAAAATTTGTTATATTATACATACTACCAGACATATCACTTTAAAATGTTCGTTATGGGAAAAATGTATAATCATAGGTATGTATCTATATGTATCTGTATAGCCATGATATCTACAAAGGATCCATGCACAATAAAAGATTTATAATTCTTAATCCTGTGTGGGCTTGGGGTGTATGTTTGTCTGGTTTGAACGTCAACAGTCAGTGGTAGTCACCTGTCGGACATCAGTGTGTGAGGCGCATTACTCTCCAGGGATCCACAGCAGTGCTTCCCTCAGCTGCTGAGACTTTTCCTGACCAATGGAACAGACTGTGAACCAAAAACAAAGCAAACATGTTTGGGGTTTGAACAGAGGCATTAAAAACAAAACCTGAACTGAAAGTGGAAACAATGGCACTGTAAAATGTTGCATTGGAACTAAAATAGGTTTTACTAAAACGTTAAACTCTGGTAATCCAGATTTATTTAGTTGATTTCTGTCTTTTCTTCAGTGACGGTTTTTAAAACGAAGAAAAATGAGTTGAAAAAAGTTGAAACTGTTTTATTTTTCAGTGGAATCTTTTAACAAACAAAATGTGTTGTTCCTTTTTTAGTTCAAATTTATTTGCCAAGTTTTATTTTCCATGTCACTGTTATTTTCTTCTCACTGCTTTAACCCCATAAAACACAACCATGGTATAAGCACCATGAAAACAGAAATACAGAAAATAGTGGAGGAGATAAGGTTTCAGCCTTGTTTTTATGTCCCACCACATCATCATTATCAGTTACAGTAGATAATGTGGCACCTACTGCACTTGTGTACTTCACTGGTTACACAACTGAAAAAAAAAAAACATTGTACAAAAATGTTGCTTGATCATTTCCAAATGAATTATCTGAAAAGGCTCAGGAGAAATATTAGCTTAGATTTTATGTGTGCGCAGATAATTATGCAAAACACACACTGATAATTCACAAAACCATTACATTGGATTTCCTGTTATGTTTGATTGTGTGAAGTAAATAAAGTTTAAAATGTAATCAATATCTGCTCATTCAACAAAGGAATTGCTCTGTGATTTTCCAATCAGACTATTTATAATACATTTAAAACAAAAGAGGCAATCAAACAAAGGTTTTTAACCAAGATGAATTAAATGAGCTGCACTGTGCCAGTACATAAAAGAACTGAGCCCGAGTCAGAGATAACAGCCGACACACGACAGACACATGACCAAAATCTAAGCAGAAGTAGCTTCTTTTCTTTCCGTCCTCATTTGTATTCCTCTTTCCCTCTTTGACTCCATTTCACTTTTTCTCAAGACACACAGACTTTAGAAGAAACACGGTTAACTCCATTATTACGTAACGATCTAGTCTTAACACCATCATCATCATGGTAGTGAATGGAAGCTTCTCAGAGATGATACGTAAGAGTTGCACAAGCTCACCTTAGTGGTGTAAGCAGGAGAGTCATGATTAATGAGGGTGAAAGTGGGCTTGCTATTCTCAGTCACCAGCATGTGTGCAACATTGGCTCTTGCTGAGAGACATACTATAACACACACACACACACACACACAAATGGGCAAACAAGCTCTCCTGACAGGAGTAAACAGTGACAGAGGAGGGACGTTCCCGCTGCCCCCTCTCAGGTTTGAGTGGTGCATCCGGCCGTGGGTCAGCTCAGTGTAAACACAAATACACCCCTAATGTCAGTGTGACTCTCGTTACAAAGGTTCATTGAGATCTAATGGACGTGGTGGCTCTGAACCAACAGAGCACACCGTCATCCAGCAGGTCCGCCAGGCTTCGGACACAATATAGGAAAACCTGTAGATCAGGAACTGAAAGTATATACCCCTGCAAATTCTTCCACTTCCACAATGCACCAATGGGAGAAGGCCATCCTTCAAAAATAAATAAAATGTAAAAGAAATTAGGGACAGTTTCATCCACACACAGAGAGGAAACAATTTTCCTCTTTTCATTATGATCTGCAGCACGGAGCCGGAGAGACTCTTTTCCTCGCTCCAAACCATTAAATCACTCTGAAAACCTTTAAATTTGTGGATTAGTGGGATGGGAAGTCAAGAGCATTATGCACTGACTTGTTGCAGGTCACACTAAATTAGAGCTTATATTTTAATACTGAACCCCAGACTCTGAACCTGAACAAGGAACAGGAATTCAAACTGAATCAACTAATCCCCTTTGGTTCAGTGTTAGTGGGATTTCTTTTGACCTCTTTAGACCTTGTTTTGTTCCTGGCCAAACTCTGTGGCATTCCTCTCTGAGCAGCATCATTGAGGTGAAGTTTGTTATAACAAGCGGGATAGGTGACTGGGGGGGTGGGAAGGAAGAGATGATCTGGTGAGAGTGTGGAGTGATGAAGCCGAGCACATACACAGATGGGGCTGGTGGATGGTGAAGCAAACAGAACTCATTTTTCAGTGACCACTTGTGAGAGCACAGCAAACACACCGGGGCTTCAGTGATTGATACATTCATTGATAAAGTTATAGTGTACTGTATGCTTCTTATGTATTTGTGCTCCGCCCAGATTAGTGTGCTCCTCAATCTGCTGCAGTGGTGGGGTTCCCTCAAATCTTATTCCCTCCATTTAATGCCTTTTACTGTCATTCATCCCATAATCATTTGATTATGCTGATTCCCCCCCCCCCCCCCCCCCCCACACACAGAAAGAGAGAGAGAGAGCAGACGGTTGCTCCCCGACTCCTCAGGGTGCTGTGGAGGAGGTGCTCCTTTCTTCTTCGTCTCCCTCCAGAGCTCGACTGGCTGTTCAGCTTCAGGGACCTGCTCTGCCACTTCGTGTGTGTGCCACTTCTCCTGCTGCTGCTGCTACTGCTGCTCCATCTACACACAGTAACACAACAAAGACCAAGAAAAAGTTAAAAGGTTGAAAGATCCAGCCCGCTTTTTACAGGTAAAAAAAAAAAAATATTTGATATCAGGATGTTATTTTGGTTAAAGAGGGATTGAACTTGCAAGTTTGCTTTTAAAAAAAAATGTTTTAGCTATTTTACTACAGTCTGCTTTTGCTTTATGTCATGGCTATTTTCCAAATTTTATGTTGGTGTTTCACAGCTTGGAATATACTTTTCTACAAGATATCAGTTAACACGTGTGCACAAGTAAAGTGCATTTAAAACAGATAGCCTACTGCTTACAGCTTAACCAATGACAATCATTGGCTGTAAAAGCTAAAAGCACAGGTGAGAAGCTAAATCTTGGTCCTTGAACGTCTCATTTTTCTCCCCTCAGCACTTGAGTCCTGATTTCACACTTGACTGTACCAGCACATACTGGATGCTGGCATGCCCTGGACCAGACCACAGATGGACCTTCCTGCAGGTGGAGCAGAGGCCATAGACCACTACGGTGCAGACGACCACCACTACGAAGGCTCCCTGTTCCCCACTTCCACCCTCATCCCCGTCACTGTCATCTGCATCCTCATCTTCATCATAGGGGTGACGGGCAACACCATGACCATCCTCATCATCCAGCACTTCAAGGACATGAAGACTACCACCAACCTCTACCTGTCCAGCATGGCAGTGTCTGACCTCATCATCTTCCTCTGCCTGCCCTTCGACCTCTATCGCCTGTGGAAGTACGTGCCCTGGCTCTTTGGGGAAGCTGTGTGCCGCTTCTATCACTACATATTCGAAGGCTGCACCTCAGCCACCATCCTCCACATCACAGCGCTGAGTATCGAGCGATACCTGGCCATCAGCTTCCCGCTCAGGAGCAAGATGATGGTGACCAGACGCCGGGTCCAGTACATCATCTTCGCCCTGTGGGTGTTTGCTCTGGTCTCTGCAGCTCCCACACTCTTCCTGGTCGGAGTGGAGTACGACAATGACACGCACCCTGACTATAACACGGGGCAGTGCAAGCACACTGGCTACGCCATCAGCTCCGGACAGCTGCACATCATGCTGTGGGTGTCCACCACCTACTTCTTCTGCCCGATGCTCTGCCTCATCTTCCTCTACGGCTCCATTGGGTGCAAGTTGTGGAAAAGCAAAAATGACCTGCAAGGGCCCTGTGCTTTGGCCAGGGAGAGGTCACACAGGCAAACAGTCAAGATTCTGGGTGAGTGAGTTTATTGGTTCTTCTTTTCTGCACACATCTTCAGGCAGCACTGATTTCAGGCAAAAATCACATAAGAGCTCACCTAAACCATACAACAGTGTCACATTTGTAATTTGTTAAACTTCATTAGTGACTATGATTGACAGCATGCAAAAGTTTCTTCGCAGATAAAAAGCCAGAAACAGACCCCAATGTAGTTTCACTTTACTCAACATAAAATCCCAGCTCTCTGTAGGCCTATGTGGTAGGTTATGGTTATTTTATCCTGCAAAGTTGAGAAAGATAAACCTGATGCCATGTCTGCTGTTGTTGATGTCATCTGGTTAATTACTCTGTTTTGTATGAGGCTAATCATGTCCTGCCACTGTGCATACTAAATGACTTAATTTGCAGCTCTGGCATTCTGTGCAGGAAACCTTGTTTTAGAGTATAAGACCTTGGCCAGGCTGATCTGCATTGTCCAAATATGAATCATGATGCATCCATTAGGATATTAATGCTGTTCATTAGCTGAGCACACACTTCACAGAGCTCACGTCGTCAGACTTGCTGCCGTTTGTATCCACATTTGTTGAATGTCAGCATGGATTGTCGTCAGACACCTCCATACATCAACCTTAATGGTAGCACATGCTCACGCAGCGACACCTGCCTTTATAATCTACTGGTGTCATGCATCTCAGGTATTAGTCATTGATCAGTATTTTTATTCACCAAGTCACAGCACGACCAGAACATCTGTTGGCTGTGTGAATCTACAGTATACATATCAGTTCATAGATAACTGTTATTGTTAATTCACAAAGAACTTGGTTCGTCGAGGCAAAAGATACCACTGGTTTATTATTAAATTGACATTTATAATCCTGACTGAAATTACAGCCCCCATTAGACAAATTGATGGTGTTATTTTTGCAGCAGCTTTTTGATCAATATCAGTGACTCAGTGATTACCTCACCCAGTGCTCAGATTCCTGCCTTTCATTAGCTAAATAAAGCCATCTTATTGTTGTTATTGTCTTTTTTTCCCCTTTTTTTGTGATGTTTTCACCTCAGTGGACATTTCTGCTGCACATGTGCTCTAATTAGCTCACTATTAGTCTGTATTGTGAGAATGTGACTGCGTTGTTGGAGCCAATTACAGTATAGGCCACTTAAGGGAACAAAAGAGGTTGTTTGTGTGTGTGTGTGTGTGTGTGTGTGTGTGTGTGTGTGTGTGTGTGTGTGTGTGTGTGTGTGTGTGTGTGTGTGTGTGTGTGTGTGTGTGTGTGTGTGTGTGTGCGTGGGCGAAAGGAGTTCTTTTGATGTCGCTGTAATTGCTGTTGGTCATTAATGAATGTCAAAGGTGACCATGCACCATAGATCAGATACTCCTTAAAGATCCTGGAAACCAGTCCTCTTAGCAAATGAGCCCAACGTGGACATAATTATCTGTCAGAGTTATAACAATTCTGCTTATTTCACAGGGAATATTTCTATAATTGTGTGTATTGATCCTCTCACTTGTCGTTACCAGAGAGATGCTGCTGTCAGTAATCTGATCAAGCTGATCCCACGCTGCTCTAATCAAACAAATCTCGCTAATTGTTGTGTCTCTTTAGTTTATTCTCTTTGGAAAATGAAACATGAAATGTCTCTTTGTTTTTACAGAGGTATTAATTAGCAAGTTTTAAGGTGCTGATAAGATGATTTTGCCAGTTTCCAGTCTTTATGCTAAACTAAGATAGCTAGCTGGCCTAAGGCTTACAATATATTTATTATGGGCAAAGCATTGTCCAATTTCTTAACTTAAATTAAACGTATTTCTTCCTCCAACTTCTCCTCTCTCTCAGTGGTGGTGGTCCTGGCCTTCATCATCTGCTGGCTCCCATACCACATCGGCAGGAACCTCTTCGCCCAGGTGGACGACTACGAAACGGCCATGTTGAGCCAGAAGTTCAACATGGCCTCCATGGTGCTGTGCTACCTCAGCGCCTCCATCAATCCTGTCGTCTACAACCTCATGTCAAGGAAGTACAGGGCCGCAGCCAAACGCCTCTTCCTGCTGCACCAGCGGCCCAGACAAGTCCACCGCGGCCAGAGACAGCTGTGTGTGACAGACCACATCTCCACCCTGAACGAAAGCCTGACCGGGGTCTGAAGTGTTTCAGAGGCTTGTTTGACTTCACCGCCGTGGGAGAGAGTTTGCAGGTTTCTTTACAGTTCAGGAGCTGCAGCTGAGGAGGTCAGGACACTAGCTGAAGATGTGTAGAGGAGAAATGTTTGTTCTGTTTTATCTTTGAGGGCTGAGAGCGTCATACCTCACTGCAAAGTCAGTTTATTACAACTCAGTGGCAGTTTTCTTCACAGGGACTGGGTGATGGTTTTCAGCCATGCCAAGAAAATATTCATAGCAAAAAAAAGGTTATCATTTACATTTTCCTGTCTCTGTTACTCACCTCATGAGGAAGTATTTACCTCCACATTATGTGTGGTGCTACATGGTTTTGTTGCTTGGTGTATCATCACTTGTTGAACTGTTTTATTTCTTAATTACCATCACTCTGCAGCACAGATTAATAAGCATTGTTCTTCGTTAGGTACATGCAACGTTTTGCCAGATTTGACTGTTCATTTGTAAAGTTTAATTGTGGTCTCAGCTACACTCTGTTGTGAGATTGAATTTGTTTAATGTATGGCGAACAGTTGTTATCATACTGCCTGTTGTTCTCATAAATCAAGAAAAACAAAAACAAGTAAACCTATTAGCTGTGGGCCATTAGTTGTGCTGATTTGAAATTGGGTGTTCCGGTGCGTGTGCGTGTGCGTGTGTGTGCGTTATCTCTCCAGTGGATGGATGGAACATGACTTAATGGAAGAAGATTAGTATGAAAATAGGGAAGTTGTTGTCTCTTCTCTCTGTGTGTGTGTGTGTGTGTGTGTGTGTGTGTGTGTGTGTGTGTGTGTGTGTGTGTGTGTGTGTGTGTGTGTGTGTGTGTGTGTGTGTGTGTGTGTGTGTGTGTGTGTGTGTGTGTGTGTGGGGGTGGGTGGGTGGCCACCTGAGCCCTGAGGTTTTTGGGGCTGCATACGTGCCAGCCGTCACATGTAATCTGATAGGGTTATTATATTACCGAGGCTCTGAGTTGGATTTACACTGGCAGACAACATCCCTGCATCACCATATTCAAAGTAATGGTTGCTCTAAGTGCATTTCAAAGATGAGAAAGATATTAGGTTGTCAGTTGCGGCACAGCTTATTGCTTTTATTGCCTCCACTTGCATAACCTTGACACCACTGTACAATCCTTCTTTGATGTTGCATTTTGAATTAGAAAATCGTACACTTTTGTACCTCCTGCACTCACTGGCGAGAATGATGACATCAAAGTTGTGTATTTTTAACCTGAACACTGTCTAATCCTGAAATAAACCCAGAGTTCTCCAGGTTCTGTCTGCCATACATCTTGTTCTTTAAAAGAAATTGTCATGATTTCACCCATGAATCATCAGGGGCCTTGGTTTGCACAAATACAAAGAGACAAAGTCGCTCTGGGCTGACTCATCCTCGTGTCAGTTTTTTTTTTTTTCACCGAGCTATTCATCTTTGCCAGAGGAGCTGTAGCAGCGGGTAAAAGCTCATATCCCACAGACCATCCTGCCATCACCTGGGGAAAGATCAACAAGCAGCACAACTCCTCTGTTGGTTATTTTCTTTACTGATAATGAAGAGAGTGTTTGTGAGCAGCTCTTTCACAGCTGTCAACACTCCCCTCATGCAGTCAAGTCATTCAGCATCAGAAATACACTATTTGGTTTGCCTCTGCTCTTCAGGCCACAGCTTCTATGAAACCAGCAAATCTCTATCACAGTGCTCTATGAGCTCTGGAATATGAAGGCAGGGATTTATCTGCATCGTAAAAGGAATACAAATGACATGTGGTGACTTCTCCTGAGTTGTCACAGGGACTAAAGTCTTGGGCAAAGATGCTTTTATAAAAAAACAAAAAACAACTCTTATACAGGATCAAGAACAAAAGTATCTAGACACTTCAGAATTACCTGACCTTACCCTTACCTTACCCTTTCTGCATTAATTCATAAAATGTGATGTGATCTTCATTTAATGTAAGCACAATGGTCCCAGACAAATTCTTATCGAATCATGTCTCTATAATTAAATACATCTTGTCACACTGTTACAGTGTTACTGTTAAAATATGGTGGTAAACATAGAGAAGTGTAGAAGAAGTGCAGGAATGGCTGTGTTTGTATCTTGTCACCTGTACAAATCGAATGCGTGTATGATCATATTATGGACATTTATTGACTAAATATATATCCTTCCCAAAGCATGTCAATACATATTTAAAATGAAAAAGAAATTGAAGAGAAAAACATATGAAGACAGAATTTTCCTGTAGCAGGCAACATTTTAAAAATCATCATATATTGAAAAAAAAGACACCTTTTGACAAAGTAGTTTAATATTATGTTTTATAATTTACGTTATACCTTCATACACCCGAGGCTGTGTACATATACAGTATCTCAACATCACAGTATAGGGGCACAAATATACTATTTTTACGGGCATGACTGTTACAATAGAAACCTGTTGCCCCTCAGAGATCTAAGAATGTAAAACTAAACCATAAACAAGATTTGGCCAAATTAATGCCGTGAATCGACAAACTGTTTATGCCTTCCTCCTCAGAAAATGACACACACACAGACCAACATCAGCTCAGGATCATGCTCCTTTCCTCCAGAGGAGGGAGCCAAAGTCCTCTGCGATCAGGAGAGGCATACTGAATATAAGTGTGTAGGAATATTACACCAACACCAAACATTTCCTGGGGTTTGCATTGGTCAGTCACCAGTTTTAAACATAAACACTACTGCTGTTGTAGATGAATGCTTCATGTTTTCTCTTCTCCCTTTAAGAATTCTTTATCAGTAACCCCCATTCAGCCCATTTCCACAAATTATCAGAAACACATATTCCCTTCCTGTTTGGCTGCTTGGGCCTGCTGGTCTATGCATGTGGCTGCAGGATGTTGGCTATAATGGAGGTTATTTAGGGGAGGGGTCTGAAGGACAACTGAGTCTGCAGAGGTTCCCCTGTCTTCCCTGCTTGTTTCCGTTTCTGCTGTAGCCAAACCAAACTAAGTGTGAGGCCGGTCCTGTGTAACACTGCAAACATTCGCTGTGAAAGCTCTGTAGATGAAGAGTCAGCCCGGGGAGTCAGAGACCACCTATTTAGAAGTGTGAGGTGATTTATCTTGTCTAGTCTCACCCATCGTGTCTCTCTGCCTTGTGTGTCAGTGCAACCTCACTCACTCACTCACTCACTCACATACACACACTCCTACTCACTCTCACTCTTCACAGTTGGGTGACAGTGAAGCAACAAACACAAATGTGTTTTTTCCTTTATTACGTACCACTGGAAACACTCGCTAATGGCAGTAATAACGATAATAAGCGTCATTTATAAAGCACTAATCACCTTGTCTTCTAAAGCTTTTAGTAAAGAGTTCCTATTGTTTAATGAACCATGTTACACACAGACGACTCAATGCCCTGTTTCTTTCTCTAAATTAGTTGAGTTTCCGTGCCATTTAGAGGCTAATTTATTTCCACATGGTATCTGTGAAATGTTTGTTTATGAGCACACACTGATGTTTGACATCAGGTCGACTGGGGGACAAATGTCAACTCTCTAGACAACAGAACCTGTTTATGTGTCAATTTCAAACCTGTCAAACTGGATCACAACTGGCTTTTATTTATTTGTAAAGTAAACAAAAAAAGATGTACATGCTGTAGATTTCAGGATAATCAGAATATGTAAACAGCTTCAGCAGAGGTATATGACAGGGAGGTTATTTTTGCTCCACCAGTACTGTGGCCTTGAGATAACATAAGGAAAATCGTGTGGTCAATAAAGCAGCAGGAGAAGCAGCCTCATCTGCAGTTGTGTGGCGCGTTGCTGGCGAGTCCATTAGACGGCTTTTCTACATTTCCACACCACAAACCACTTGAGTGACTAGGCCTCCTTCCTCTTGGCCCCAGGCACGACAACAAAGTCCCTCCCAGATCTTTCATCCCTATATGAAAACTCAAGAAGAAAATGCTTGACTGGAAAGCAGCTAATGGCAATATTTGCATGCTTGCCAGCTGTGAGTGGGTCCTGGTTCTTGCATCACAGGAAAACCAGGGAACACACACACACACACACACACACATGGCGCAGCAGCTACATACAGACAAAGCTAAGCAGCATTACAAATACACAGCAACGTGAAAGCAAATTCTTGCTCCAGCAGGTGAAGCAGTTAAAGGAGGAGATGAAGTTTTTACTGCCCACATGCATGCCTGATGAGAGTCCGGCACTCTGTGGTCATTATCCGGTAGATAGTTCTTTCTGAAAAAGAAAAAATGTTGGCAGTTCAATTCAATTTTATTGCATTGACTTTTTTTTATCACATTAAATTTGCACCTTCCTATTGTCAAATCTGAAAGTCTGACTTTTGACCTGGCCTTGTAGGTATTGAATATATTACAGTAATGTTGGCGGTAAGTTTTTCAGGTTTCTTGGATCTCAGAAGTCAAATGAACATTTAGATCCTCTGCAGGGATTGTACAGAATGATGGTTGTAAACAATGGAAATTGAGTGTTATAAAAGTACTCTGCACCACACACAGTGTCTATGAGAGAGAGAGTTCGTGTTGGTCACACTGTGGATTGAAGACTCAACCACCACAGATTTCTCAGGCAGGCAGAGCACAATTTTACTGTTATAATTAGTGATGTTCACCTCACACAGCTGAGTCAAGCCAGAGACAGATGTGAGAAAGCACAGGGCTTCAATATAAATGTGCATAATCTTCTATGTCTACAAAAAGCAAGGCTTCACTTTATGAACTGGATCTTTAAACTAGTTGCTGTACTGGTTACACTGCAGTCACTGATGTAACAGCGGTATTTTTCCATCAGTTGGCAAGGCAAAGCAGGTGGTGACTTCAATTATTTGTTTGTGGCCTGAAGATAAACCCTGCCAAGGTGTTGGCTCACAGAAAGCAGACCTGCAGCATTTCTGTGTCACTGCATGGTCTGATTGGTAAGTTGACGAAGTTTTATGACTTGATTATATCTAGGTGTCTATAAAACTTAAACTTAGTGATTAAGGGTTAGGGCTATCTATCTATCTATCTATCTATCTATCTATCTATCTATCTATCTATCTATCTATCTATCTATCTATCTATCTATCTATCTATCTATCTATCTATCTATCTATTATATTATTGTATGATTTTGAATTATCGCTACTTTTTGTGATTCATTAATGAAATACCAGTTTGAAGAAAACGCCAAAATCGGAGTTTTATTTTGAAAGTCTGGAGTAGAGGCAGCGCCGATACGCGTAAAAGTTGTCCCCTCCTCCTCCCCGTCCATGAGGCTGATTTGGCTCCAGATATAAACACAGAGTTGCTCTGTCTCCTCGCTGCTCCTCGATCACCTCACTACCAGCAGACACTTTGCTCCAGGAGTCGAAACACTGAGAAGAAAACGACTCTGAGAGAAACAAAGCAGGAGGAGACGAATCTGTGGCTCGATCCCCAGGATGGAGGTAAATACCAGACGATCCTGAACGTCGCTTTCTGTCATAGCCTCTTGTGCAAATTTTTTATTTTTTTTTCCTTTTAAAACATTTGATGTGGTTTTTGTGGGGCCGTAGTGTGGTTGAAATTAATACATTACATCATAGCTGCTTAGTGATTTTATGGTTTATTTAACGTTCCGTGTTATTACTGTGACATTTCTGGGAGGTATTTCTAAGGCCTGTGTGCAGCAGCAATTTAACACAAGAAGTTGCTTTGGAATATTATATGTGTAAATGTCATACATAATATAGATTCATACATAATATAGATGATGCTATGTTGACAAGGATAAAAAAAAAAGTTCTTCCGTGTCTCATTAGGCAGCATCTCTACTGCTGCACTGAGAAAATATTATGACATAATCATCTGTTGTATCTAATAGAGCAGCTGCATGTGATAGTTGTTAAATGTCATATTAAACTCTGTTAAATGATGATTGTACTCTTCTTTCCTGAGGGTGCAGTTGTTCTGTCACACACACACACACACACACACACACACACACACACACACACACACACACGTACACACACACAGGTCTTTGGCTCAGTGTGTTTGAGCTTTAGGCTGATATGGTTTCACGGTTTGTGGTAAGGAGCTGACAGATCATCTGTTGCGAGGGTTAGTTGTTGATGTTTGAGTAAATATACCATTGGTTGATTTCTGTCTTCACTATAGATTTTGCTTTCTAGTCTGTATTTTTTGGTTATAAGCAGTTTTTCAGCCACCGTGCCCTCAGCTGACAAGTTCTCCTTTCTCCTCTCAGAGAGAAGCCAAATGTATTTTACCCAGTTGCAGTGAAGCTATAAAATAGATGGTGTGCGTCTTTATGGTATAGGAAGCGTGTCCCAAACCTTCCACACATGTGTTTTTCCCGCTGGGTTTGCTCGCAGGTCTTTTGGCCTCCTCCCTGCAAAACAAGCTGTTCCCCCAGACTTTTAACGTCATTCTGGAGTATTTAATGTCATGTAGCGAGTAGGAAGAGAAACGCCCATTTTTTTCCGCCACAGCATGTGAGAGAGTACATTAGTAATCGACCACAGGACTACTCTCACACTGACTGCACCATCCAGCTTCAGGATTCAGACATGCTTTTGGCCAGATCAGCTCATTCTTACTTCCCTGAAAGAATGATGTAGACTTCCCCCTCAAAATGTGGAAAACATGAAAGAATGCGAAGGGGGCTTTCTTCTTTCTTAGACAAACAACTTTTACACTGTGAGATAAAACTGTTTTGAGAGAAAACCGTGGACATGCACGCAGAGGCTGAACACTGGGAGGGTGAAAGCAGGTTCGACTATTATAGTTGAGTCCAGTTTTTTTCTGGATGAAGCCTCACAAACCCAAATCAAAACTCATAAGCTCAGTTTTCACTACAAACTGTTCATCTGTCGGGTAGTTTAGAAGCTGATGACACTGAGCAGATGCTGCAATTAAAGCTTACACTTAATGCTTACTTGCCACTTCTTGTCTACCATTTCTGTCTTAATAAAGCTGCTGTTATCACTGATAACTGTGTACAGAGATGTTCTAGTCAATTTCCCACCTTAGATTAATACAGAAATTAGTATTTTCTGATGGTTTAGGTAAAATGTTACATTTGAAGACTCCAGTCTTCAAAACTTGAAGTAAAACCTGTGTGTTTCAGTCAACCAACCAAAGTCATAGTGGTTTGCATCCACTGATTGCATCCAAGTTGTGTTTATAGATTCTTTGCTACATTGATACAGTTTGTCAGGTGGCTGTACATGGGTACCTTGCTGCTGCTTTATGCAAATCAATTTGCATAAAACAGACCAGTTTAGTCAGTCATGAGATGTTTTTGTGTTCTGCGCCCTCAGTTTGTGTTGCATTTGATTGTATTTTTACATGCTGCATTTTGCCTGTAGTATTTACAAACAAGAGTTAAACGGTATGTAGAATCAAATGTAAAGTCAGTCCCTCGCTCTCGACGTCCTTTAAATGGCTACAGCTTTACGATTTGATGACATCACATGTTTGCGATGCTTCGCATCTCTAACTTTAGGAATGAAGCTGTTTATGTTCGCAAACAGCTGCCTTAGGCAAAACTTTAAGACATGATTAATGAATTGGAAAGCTCTTAAATTTGGGGTTGGAATGACAAGAAGACAAACTGGAAAGTGTGTTTGCAGCCACCTGAGGATTTGCACTATGTGTTTGTGCGTGTGTGTTTGGTTGGGGGGTGCAGGGTGGTGGTTTTCCTTTGATGGAAAAACAACACCACCACAGAGGAGTGAGTATTTGGGATTGGCTCGCCAACCATATGGTGAATACATTTATTATGTAATCCATAGTAAAGTTAAGAGAGCAGTCTGTACCAGCCAGACATCTGCTAATGAGCAAGGTTTCCCCCATTTGGCTTTACAATAATATGGTATTTAAATTGTGTCATACTGTTGTTATTGTTGTTACTATTATGGTTTTTATTACCCGGTATGTCTACCCCCACTATATAAAACTACTGCTCTGCTCACACTTCAGGCACAGACACCTGAAAGCAGCATATTACCCAATATGTAAGTACTGTAGCATCCTCTGAAAGTTTCTGTGGCCCTGACCCAGAGTAGAAGTGTCTCTGGCATTATGTCCAGAGCTTGTCAGAGCTGGACATTAGCAGTGACAGATGCAGTCTGAAGTGTCTGCGGAGGCTGTATATTAAGCTTTATGTGTTTCAGTCCAGGATGAATGGTTCGCTCTGTGCTGAACATAAAGCAGACACTGAACTGACCATGAAGTTCAGAGGAATGTAAAGCATCAGCATCAAGGAGACTTTGGCTCATTCTTCACGTCACAGTGTGGTTATGGTCGATCTCTGTTGAGATCACATGTATAAAATGGAGAAGTGCATCTTGATTTTACAGCTTATACAATTCATCAAAGTCCTGTGACCAAATGGTTTCTGTGTGGTGATCATGTGACTTAAAAACCTTAGATTCCACTTATACTTCCTTTCGTGGTTTCATTTTTTGTATGCAACATCCTGCAAACCACATCAGTTTTTCTCTTGATATTGTCTCTTTAGCATGTTTTCTACCTCCGGTCCACACTTTTAATCTTTTGAAACCAGCATTGCACACGTTGCACACTTTCAGAAATGTTGTACTTGCAAAAAACACATGGAAACCAGAAGCGAACAGCAGGAAGTATATTGTTGCTTTTTGCAGAAAACTCATACTTTTTTACAGTCTTCTCTGTTTCACAACACCTTCAGTTGCCCTGGTGATAGCTCTAACTATATGAACTCACACGAACACATTATTGAGGCTACATTCATCATAAAAGCAGCTTCAACTCCTTGTGGAGTATTGAACTTGTTCATAAATGCTTTGATTAGCCGGATGAATACAGTTTGTACCTCCATGTTCTAACACCACCCTGATTAGGACGCAAATGCTCTAAAGAAGAGAGAGCTGATATAACCTTCTGCTGCAGAGGGAGTGAACACACATCAACCACTGGCAGCGATAAAGTGTTGTAAAATGTGCAGTGCACTGATAAAAGACCAGCAGAAAAATGATGTAAACAACGCGGGTTTCAAAATACTCAAAACAAAGATTTCTAACTGTCGGCAGGGAATGGGATACTTTCAGGGTGTGTGTATGAATGTAAAGAAAATAGTTCTCAGGTCAAACTGAAAAATCGGACTGCTAAAATCTAGTTCTAGTTAATCCATATTATCCTAAAAAAAAACTAAGCAGCTCACTGTCTTTGAAGACATGCAGTGTGTGCAGACTTGCTGACTGAGGCATTTGAATGTTTTGCAGTAGCTGTGTTATTGCCCTGCACTAAACTCTACGCGGTCCTAAACTGCTTAAGGTTGTTCTGTGGGAGTTTGGCTTGTTGGTGAATATTTGCACCTTTACGACCAATCAAATGGTTCGTAAAGCCTCACAATCCCTTAACTGCTCTTGCTTTGGCTCGTTTCCTAAATGGTGTTCGTATTTGCTGCTACACAAACTATACAATTGTGTGTGTGTATGTGCTTTTCCTGCTTTCATGGATGAGGTTGTATCAGATCCTGTCCCCTGTGAGTTTTAGCTCAAAGCATTGTTTGGGGCAGAGAGATAGCCCGGGTGGAAGCTGCAGAGGAGATAGTGAGGACGACGCTGTGATCTGTACAAAGAAAACACACATGCTGTCGGCTTTCAAGGAAGTTTGATCATGAATGGATTCATACTGAGGGGAATTCCTTCAGCTGAGGAAGATCATTTTTGGTCATCTATACCAATGGTTCTCAAAGTGGGGTCCGGGGACCCCCAGGGGTCCTTGAGAGGGTTGAAGGGGCCCCCAAATATTATATATAATATAAAATATTACATTTACATATTGACTTAAAAAAAGTAACGTTATTCAGTCTCTAAACAAATGTTTGTGTATTTCTGGTGTTTGCTTCAAAATGCTGTCCAATGGAGGTCCGTGGTCTAATTTGTATCACCTTAGAGGTCCTTGATGTAAAAAAGTTTGAGAACCACTGATCTATACTACACATCCCAACTTAAGTTAGTCTTGAGGCAGCACATGTTATTGCCATCAGAGCTGGTTATGTTAAGAGCAGGTCAGAGAGGCAGGCTGTGTCAGGCTCTGAGCTCTCACAGACATCTGCAGATTGTCAAACATGTTGAGTTTTGTGAACATAAAGTGTACAAATGTGAGATACACAGAGAAAGAGAGAGGAAGTGAAAAAACGAACATAATCATGACTTAACTTTCTTCCAAATCTCTCTGCTCTACAGTTAACCCATGCTGCCTTGTACCTCGTCAACCACCCTCTTCTAAATTTGGCATCCTGCCATGCACTTTATGTCCTTTTTTGGCAGAAAAGAGCGCAAACACAATAAGTTATGCAATCTGCTCTTACTTTACAAGTGCCATTTCATTTTTTCAAAGTCAGGTTTTGCATTTTGTGTCAGGGTTTGTCACCACCTAATCTAGATTACAAATGTTTCTGATCTCTTCATCTGTGCTACATTGTTTGATGTATACAGCATTTGACCGATGACACAGAGAAAAACTGGGGGAAAATGTTGAGAGTTTGAGGAATTTGTAATGTAGACGGCAGGATGCCTGCTGCAGGTTTGAGCATGTTAGAAGTCCATTAACTGTTTGGGGCGTAGCAGGTATATGACAGCTGAGGAAAATTTTAATTAAAAGACTGCTGGCTCAGAGTCAGAGTAAAGACAAGTGCCCAAAAAAAATAGAAAGGCTTTGAAACTGAACTATGACCTGTCACCTTTTCACTTCAAGAAAGACCTGCACCAGGTTCCTTAAACTTTTTGTCTTTTAGCCACAAAAACAGTATGGCTTCAAAAAAACATTCCAATGGAGATGGCTGCTGTTACAGTAACAACAGTATGCCTGGACCATAAAGAGACCAGATTCCTCTTTCATAATTACCCCAAAACACGAAGTGAAGTGCATCTTTTTAATGAACTTTTATATTCTGTTCCTTCTAACTTTCCCACTGAGTGATCATCAAGTACAGTACATCCAAAATCAGAGTGCTGTCTTTGTTTTTAATGATGTTATGAAATTAGGGTTAGGGTTATTTTGGCAGCAAAGAAGTAGCTAGGAGAATGTTTGGACGTTAATATGTGCAGCAACGAGTCAGTTCACCACACCACCCCACACGACACACTCCACGTGTGTCACATGTGCATGTGTCCGTAATGCAGTAGAGTAGGAACATAATCCTAAATTGATGAATTGATGCAGAACCTTGTGGCTGTCGGGCTCGGTGGTAAACTGCACAACGTTGTAGTAAGAGAAGTTGCACGCGCGGCTTTGTTTAGTGATGTCACCACATGTCTGTGCTGCTTATCCCCCCACCCATGTCCGTCACTTGATCCACTGTCCAGATGGTTTGTGTCTGTGATTTCTGGATCAGCGTGGATGAGAACACCAGAACACCATGTAGAATTCCCCACAGATGCCTCAACGAGACTTGTCCTGCTTATAGGTTCAAACATTTGGAGGGAGTACTGTCTGCTGCTGCTGCTGTTTTTTTTTGTTGATAACTTTTACTTACTCCTCCCCTCTCCACCACACCGCCCTCTCATTGCACAATAGACTATCTCAAAAAGGCTGCTGTAGTTATCACATTGAAGTATAAACAGGGCCGAGCTCTGTCACCTGTTCTCATATCTGCATAATTTGTCAGTCAAATTTCAATTCGACACATTTCAAAAGCCCTTAAGGGTCTTGACTCTTTAGCTGTATTTGATAAAAATAGAGTTTTGATTTACATTTAATCAGTAGGTTTCTGTTCTCAGGTCTTCTGGATTTTTTTTTCTCTCTCTCTCTGGTTGTTTATTTTATTTTATACTCGTTTCTCCACCCGCAGCACTAGTACTTTATGTCTGCAGCACCTCCCATTTCCAGCAAGGCAGCGGCAGCAGTTCAAAGATGTGTGTGTCCATTTACCTCATCCCTCTGATTGAGGCCCTTTTCTCATCCACTTGTACACACACAGACACACACAAAGCACAGTGCCAGTGAGGGTAGTGGAAAAGTGAGATATTCGGATGAGGTCTGGTCCAAAAACACATCATGTTTTCCTGGAAAGGCGGCGAGCGAGAAGGTGCCTGTCTGCTCACTTACCACTTAACAAGTGTACGTAGGCAAAAGGGAGCTGCTCACTGTGGTGGTTTTCACCCTGGCAGAACACGCTGAGTAGTGAAAACAAAGTCTACAGACTCAAAACTGAAGCCATTACGCTTGCTGAGCTTATTGAACAAAGTCTTGCTGAACAGCTGTGCTTTGGTGTACGCTGTATTTATCTTCCCCTTTCCACCGTGTGGGGCTCACCAGTCAGAGCTTATGGGGATTGAGAGTAAAGCAGAGTCATTTCCAGAGAAGGGTTAAAGATCCTGAGCGAGACATCATCTTTATCAGCTCCTTGGTGGATTACATGGCCAGTTGCTCTCTGACCACCACTGTTGCATCAAGTAGATATGTTAGGATTTACTGAGACTAATATCATGTGCTTCTTCTCCCCTGCCTCTGGAAATAGGAATCACAGGAACAGACAATAGCAGGCTTTGTCGGATCTGTTTGACTCTGTGTTCTCTTTCCGCATCTGCCGGTCATACAGTAAACCTCGTGTCTCCATCCGCAGACTGGATATTAAGATGTTGTTGGGATTAACCTTCACTTATCCAAACACCGCTCAGAGAGGATGTGCACGCACATTTTTTTTCCTGCAGTACTCCATTATGCATTCACCCTGACAAACACACTTTTTATAAAGAGAGTGTGTGTTCAGGTGTGGTCATGCTGAATAAAGTCAGACTCTCCTGGCGCCTCCAGATGGCTCCATGAATTCATGAGGAGGAAAAACAACCTAACAGATTTGGATATCCACACAACAGTGTCAATGTGCTAGGTATTCTTTGTGTGTTTAAACCCACCACATTTTCACCAGTAAAGTTTATGTTTATTCATGTAATAATGCTCAATCATAAAAAAGGTTGTCACAAGGCAATTTCCCCTTCATGACATTTCCCCGTTGGCCTGTGGATTACGTAGCTGAAACATAGGCCTACAGGGCTGAAAAATTAACCCAATACAGAGGTGCTACTTCAGTTCCTTGAGTGGCCACTTGAAGCCGGCTCCAATATTGACAGAAGAAACATGATCACAGAAGTCCCAAAAGCAAATGTTCCTTTGTGACAGATGTACATGGATGAATTTTTTACATAACCCAACCACTCCAACAGGTTGTATTCTTGCCATCAACTGAGCACTGAAATCTGGGCTCCACACATGCCCCTCCTCTTTGCCCTTTTTGGATTATCTTGGAGTTTGATAGAGTCGAGCTCTGACACGATAGTGATGGCAGAGCAGCTCACATTCAAACTCGCTATGCTTAAGCCTTCTCCTATTCCACTGTATGCCTGTTTTATTACACGCATATTTACTTCTTTTTTATTATTTGTTCATTTTAGATCTCCAGCGACTATTCTTCCTGGGCTCAAAATCTTAATTTTTTCTTTTTACATAAAAAAGCTTTTTATAGTAGTACTTTACATTAGTACTGTACATGGAAACTAAAAGAAGCAACATCTAGAGCAGAGAAGTCCGAGCTGTGAAGTGTCGACCCAGGCCCGCTTTTGGAAAACCTCAATCACATGGATAAGACTTTGCTTTTAGAAGTTTTTTTTCCATCGTTTCCTTGTTTAGACATGCTCAATTGCTCTGTATGCAAGATTACACTACGTTTCAGATGTGGTCGAGTATATCCAGGGACACTCTCTCTGAGGAGCTGAGGGGTTATAGAGCAGAGCTGTGATCCAGGCTGCCTACACAGCTGGGGCTTTTTCCCAGGCCTAGAGCCCCAGAAATAGAGTTTGCTCTGCTCATTCCTGCAGTGAATCAAAGTTTCCCACTCTTGGGGTCCCAGCTGAGCTAAACATGTATATGTGTCCTGATAACCAACCATATACCATGTATGGCCGAAATAATCTGCCTCTTTTGTCATCTCAGTGATACGGTATAATCAGTTCCATTAAAGTATATTTCATACATTTTGGAGGCCATTGATGATGCCTAAACATTCTTGTTTAAATTATTGCAGATAGAAAAAAAATACAACACAATAACCTCAGCTCTAGTTCCAAACTAACAGTGAGAGTTTGTAAAAACATCTTCAAACATGACTAAAACTGCATACTGTAGCTATGCATGTCCAAGGTACATTATAAGGAGGTATTTGCATTGAGTGTGACGTTATTTTCATTCTGCATGAAGACGCTCAAGATAAGACCTCACTATGAGAAGACAGATAGAGGGATATTGATCTGAAATGACTTCATCTAAAACTAGAACACTGTTGAACAGTTAACACTAAAACCTTTTTTATGTCACTTTAACAATTGATAATAAATAAATTGATAAAAAATATAATTCTTGTTTCACATAACCATTCCTGACAATTTCTTAACTGAAAAAAGAAAGAAATGATTGATTGTATGTTTAAGAGGTTGAGTAGTCATTATGCCATTGCTGTCATGCTATTCAAATAAAGTTCAACAATAGAGAAACTGAAAACCTTGATTTTCTTTCACACAAAACATCTGAACAACGACTTAACCGAACAAAGCCCCACTTCCTTTGCCTCCACTGTTGTGACTTGAGATTGTGCTTTTAAGGCCTTTGTTTTTGAAGGACAGGAAAGAGTTAAACAATCAGAGGTTACAAAAAATGGTGTGGAGTGTGGGTGGTCCTTGGTGATTACTGTTTATCACAGATGAGAAACGAGAGCTCAGGAAAAGGGTTGGGATGTGGATTAGGACACTAGACTGAGGCACTGCAGGGCTATAGCTGATGCTGTAATAGATTTGGGTGGAGGGTGTAAGGTGGTGAGGTCATGTTGAGAACAAGAGGGAGAAAAAAATAAAGAGTGTGATTAAAGTGTGGAATGTGTGTATCTGAAGCTTGCGAGATTCATGTTTCCATGGGCTACGGCTCAAACCGCACTCGGAGGGAGGGAACTGGGAGTGCACACCCAGGAAATGGGACAGAGTTGGCAGCTGTGAGGAGAAGCGTGAGCTTTTTAGTGGTCAATAAAAGAAGGATGGAAATGAGATGTGGCATGAAATCCTGAAAGAAAAAAAAAAAAGGGAGGAGCAGTGACTGTTCAACGCAAATTATTAAGTTGCGACATGCTGCATGAGACTCTGCGCAGTTCTGGCCCAGCTCAGACTGTAAACAAACATGTCGGCCCATTCACAGTCTAGAAGAAGACTAGACGCTGGTAAACAGAGTAACGCTGGAGTGTTGTTTTCAAGGCTGACGTTAGTGCACATTCTTGCCTGCAGCCCATCAGCCAACTTATCACTTCGGCCACAGATATGTTGGAGTGAGTTAATGGTCATCAAAGGGCAGCATGGAGGAGGGAAGTTTAGCAATCAGCTTGGGAATAGTGGGAGAGACAGAAAAAAAAGCAAAGGAGCCAAGAAGTGATAACAGTGTGAGGCTGCGAGGACAGGTCCCTCCTGTCACAGGCTGCAGCATGATGTTGAACAGCTGTGGAGAGACGGGGCTCACTTCCTGTGTCCAAACCCATAAAATACGCTTTGTAGCACAAGATGAGACGAGTTCCTCCAAGGACAACACTCAACACACTGGTTGACTTTTTTTTCTACATTCACCCTCCCTGCTCTGTTTTTCAGCCTGTATGTATTTTGCTGTTGTCAGTAAGGAAGTGAAACCTTTTTTTATCTTACAAGATCTTTTTATTTTACTGCTCTCTGCACAACGTACTGTAATGCTTGTGCAAATGTATGCACAAATGTACGTTTTTATACCTGTCCTAACTGTCTTCCCCATGGAGATTTTTCAAGTTTGGGCACTTTTTTACGATTTTGTCAGTTCCTCGGGAAATAATGTTTGGATCGTTAAAAAAAACAAAAAACATAGTGGGTGTGTTGGGTGTTGAGATACATGACTTTGTACAGATCCAGATGTCTGGAACTTGCACATACTGTATGTGTAGGATTGTTCGACCTTGGCAGATATATGTGCTCCACTGAGCAGAAAGTAACTCCCTAACATTTACATTTTGTGCCTCATCTAACAGTCCTCTGTTTAAAGGTTTACAGGTTGAGCATTAAAAACTAAGAAATTAAGAAGTGGTTGTTAGTTGCATAGTGATCAGGGTCAGTTCAATGTGCAAGGATAGGAGAAATGACTTCAAGGAGCACAACTATTTCTCATCTTATGATACATTTACACTACTAACTCATGTTTATTTTTTATATCTTTTATGTGATAATTGCAGATTCATCGCTAATCTTGTGATCGGAAATACTTCAAATAAAACCACTGGCCTCATGTGGTGCATTAACACTTTCTAATATATCTGTCCCAGTGCTCAGACCTCAAGCTGTTCTGTCACCATGAACTAATGCATGTGGACAGTTTGTATCATGAAAGCAACGAAAACAAGGTCATGCAAGGTCAAGGAATCCTTCAACTAAACAGTTTGCACCTGCTCCAGTCCCATATTTCACATATTATATAGCATGCAGCCTTTAGAGCCTTGGCCAGGGCCTGGCTGGTCATTTCAAAGTCAAGGTGTAATTCTAAAGGTGACATATTCACCATCAGGGCCTGAGCTGCCGAAGGAGATCAGACAGAATCAGTAACTTCTTATGAGTTATGTCTTAAAAATCGTGCTCCTCGTCTTTTTATCATACTCGTGTCCTTTTTCTTTGCTTTTTCTGTGTTCTTTTGTGTGTCAATGTGTTATTATCTTATATATTGAATCATATTGTTTTTTGTGACTTTAAAGTATTTTTCGCGTGTTTTATCTTTTTTTTTTTCCTTCCCCAGAAGGATTCTCCATCCAAGCCATCCGTGGCGGAGCTGGCTGGAAGGTTCAAAGGTCATATTCTACCAATGCCCACCGCAAACGATGAAGTGGTACTTTTTTTTTTAGTATCATACATTTAAAGTATTCATACAAAAACAATATGTATACAGGTCTTATTCTCTCCACTGCTTTTGTTTTGTAGTTTCGAAGACGACCTCCATGTTCCCTGAAACTGCAGCATCAAAAAGACGATAATGAGGAATCAGATGTGAGTCATTTTGTTGCTTTACTGACCCAAGTGCTACAGATGTGACTTCTTTGTGTACATAGGAAATCTCCAGAAAACAGACTGGATTTGTTTTCTGTACATTTTCATTGCAGCCTCACTATTTATTAAACAAACCACACAAACCTGTGTTTGAATCATGGTCAGTTATAAAGAACACTACACAATTAGAGAGCAAAGATGTTCAGAAATAAAAACATTATTTTGTAAGGTTTATTGTTTATTTCCTATGTCGTCTTTATACAAGTCTGTGTCACTATCTCCCAGTGTGCTGAACTATACACAATATGCAAATGTTAGCTTGTTTGTCTCTTCATGAACTCTAGATTGTTTTCCCCTGCAGAAAACCGCTGTCTCCTCAAATCCCTTCAAGATCAAGATGAAGAACTCCCCCATCATTGAAAAGCTACAGGTTGGTACATCTGGCAACATTTGAATATTTTGCAAGGGGAAACAGGGAACAAACCAACTGCTTGTTCAGCCAATGATATATTATTATAGGATACAGCATAGTCAGGAGTCTTCTTGTATCCGTGGATTGGGATATTCAAAGCATCACCGCCACCCACTGTTCAGTTTACATTGGTGCGTGAGCTGCTCACATGCTAAAGAAAAGAGGAAGGTCTTGTCCCTGACGCCACAATCAGCTCAGATTAATGAGCTAATGGGATCAGGGGCCACCCTGCCTCCGGTGAGGCTCTAACTCGCCACCATTACTGCTTTAGTTAGCAGTTCACACGGTGGGCAGCCATGGGACAAAAGGGCTGCCGCTTTTCCCTGTTCCTCTTCTCTCCAGTGCAGGTAGGATGCTCTACTATAAACCTGAACATTGGTTGAGGCCAGGGCTGACTCAGGATTTTATCAAGTTATTCTATGTAGTGCACTTCTCAGACTGAAGACAACAGATGTTGTTTGCAGTACTTAAAGGGGAATTTTCGGACAGACTCCTGGCAATGGGACAAAATCAAAGCAAGAAGGTAAAGGTTACTAACAGAGCAATGTCAGACATGCCAACCTGCATAATACCTTAATTATCTCCTTGTTTTTCAAGAAAAGCTATACATTTTAAGGAAGAATAAAGCCTACTTTGTGACTAGAATACTATTGATTGTAAACTTTTTAAATTAACTTTCAAAAATATATCTTTACATACCTAAATGATCTTTCTTTCTCCTAATGATACCTGATGTTGAAATGATTTAATATCTAATGCAACATTGGGTTTTACTCTCTCATTTGCTGTACAGATTTGCTGTACTGTATATTAGTTTTGAAAAGTGCTGTTTAAAATGTTTGTTCTGGTAATTAAAGTTGTTGTCTTATTTAAGTTTTATTAGAACACAATGTACTAAAGAGATTATAGTGTTTGGGCTTCTCAGGATGTTCCCTTCCCCCTGCAGGCCAACCTTGCCCTGTCACCCACTGCTCTGCTGCCTTCACCCAAGAGCCCTGAGGTGAAGCTGCAGCCGGCACCGTTGTCCCCGACAACACCCTGCAGCCCTCTGAGCCCCCTGAGCCCCACCCTGAGGACCTCACAGCTGTCCAGTGAGGAAGAAGACCCCGTCAGCTTTGACAGCCCTCCTGAGGGCACCACACTTCCCAGCTTCAACAAGGTAAATATAAAGACTCATGCAACGCTGCATGTTATGTTGTGGATAGGAAGGAGAAATAGATGTTGGTTATTTGTTACAGCACTGTTTTATGCAATTGGACTGTTTTTATTGTGTCACTGCAATTATCAGGCAGAAGGCCAAAATGCACAATGAGACCATTCTATTCAATTCATACATACTGTGTAAATTTCCTTTGGTTGCAGATTATTTTGAAGTATTTTTGAATAGATAAGTGGGCCCCTCCTACAGTACGTGTCCTGTGTTTGTTTTGGTTATTACACGAGTTCTGAGTCACATGAATGACAGTGCTGAGCTGCTGTCACATTGAGGCCCCTGATGGGTTTCTCACGCTATTCGCCAAGTGAGCTGTGACATCACAGCCGGCCACATGGTCCTTGTAGCCATTGACATTGTTGCTCAGTGGGTGTTCTGCACCTCCTGTTTAAGCAGGGCTTGGATAAGCAGAAGCAACATGCTACTGTAGTACGAGTGCTGCTGTAAGGGGGATTGAAGATGTAATCCCCTTAGCCTAGTTAAGAGTTCCTATGTACCTTTTTTGTGCAGCACTCTCACGCACTTGCTGATTAGAATTAGACAGTTGCCAAAAATGTTTTGATTATGCTAAATTAATTGATAATAATTATAGATTCCTCCCATTTCTTAATACTAGACATGTGCACGGTCTTATAGATATGAATTTCTGAATTGTTTACAAACTTAATCTAAGTAACCTGCTGGGTCTTACTTGTGTTGTTTTGTTTTTTCTTCCATACAGACTCGCGTGCGGCTATCATTCAAGAGGCGTCCGCCCACGAGGCAACACAGGAGGTCAGCTGGAGAGTGTCAATCCACATGTGAACTGTACAGCCCACAAGAAAATGGGAACAAGGACCAGGTCTTTGACAGCCCAACAGAGGAAGCTGAATGTGGGCAATTGGGCAGTCTGAAAGATGCTGAAGACAGGGACAAGGACTGTCGAAAGACAGAGGACAAGATAGCAAATGGAGACCCAGCCAATATGGAAGATCCGGAGGAGGAGCAGGAAGCAGAACAAGCCGAGAGCTCAAAGGGCTTGGAGGGTGAACCTTCAGAGCTTTGCCTTGCTGAGCAGATAGAGGTCAATGTTAGGATGGAGGAGGGGCAGGAGCCAATGTCTCAGGAGGGACACCATGGAGGACGTGATAGGGTGTGAACTGTGAATGTTTATGTTGAGAAAAAATATATAAATGTATAAGTTATTCAGTGCTTTGACTAAGAACTCTGAAAAATACTCGTCAGAAAGAGTTCATCTATTTTAAATGTGGTGGTACCTGCTCTGTTTTAAGTCTCTTCGTCGCCCTCTCCAGGCCGTGTATAGAACAGGTCTATAAACACTGGAGAGTTCTGAGAAGCAGCTGTTTTCCTGCACATGGAGATGAGCATCACTGCCTATGTTATCTCCATGAACAGAGGACATTTTCTACATGTTGTACCAAGTCTGCATGACCAGACAAGTCAAAGACAATGTTAACAGTGCACTTCCAAGTCTCTGTCTCACACACAGATCTATAAAAATACTGAATGCTGGGTTGGCAAAAGACAAAAATAATTTTAGATTTCCTATATATGTTAGCAGATATATATAAATATCCTGGCATTGTACTACATCACTGTCACTTTAGGTTGATATTAAATATTTTTGCTTTATTTTCTTTTGATGTATGTTGGCCAACCTCTCCGCTTGTCTTCTATTTTGTATACTACAAAATATCCAAATCACAGTGCTACTGTGGAGTGGCTCAGGTCCTCAGAGATTATGCATAGAAATGTTAAGAAAATAAACAGCTATGTAAAGAAAACCTTATGTTACATTTGTTTGATCTCATGTTTGCCGTTAAGTCATTATGGGTCAAGCTATGGCGGTGTGCGGTGCGGTTCTTTGTCATCTTAATTTTAATAGAGCTGTTTGTCATTTTGAATGTTACCTTCAAAGTCAACTGTTTGTAAAGGACAAGGCAGAATGTGCTGGAAAGTCTTCAGTTAGATTAGGCCTAAAAAAGGTTATGTAGAAAGATTATAGTCAGAGGTTTGCTGATGAAGAAGAGACAGCTCTTTCTGAATGCAGCTTTAGAAAGCCCTGGACACCTGAGAAACACCCACAAACACAATGCCAAATGTTTTGTGTCTGTGTGCACAAATTACAGTTGATTACCACCGTCTTTGCAGCTATTTCTCGTGATACCTATAATCAACATAACGGAAATCCCCTGTGTGTGCATGCAGGGCCATTAAAATCGACACATGGTATTCTATTAAGCATATTAAGCCATTTATTAATAAAAGTAGAGCAGTTTCAACTGATACTGTAACATGACAGAACATGGTGTGAAAACCAAGTCGAGAATAATACGCTTTTTTTTTTTTCATATGAACTTTGTCGGCCTCTACTGGTGACCTTCGGGAATTACAACTACAGAATTGCAACAACAGTGAACTTTTTCAGTTCCCTGTTATTGGATCCTCAGAATACAACATGACTCAAAATGCATCATGTAAGTGGCGTTTGATACCAGATACCAGTCAGCCATGTGGAAACACTGGTAAGACTGTCTCCTTTAAGTATTCTTGTCTGTTTCTCTCTCTCTCTCTTTTTAAAATAGACCTGAGTCTAATAATAAAGTCTATCTATCTATCTATTGATTGTAAAATTCACAAAGATGTGCTTTTACAGCCCATATGTTCATTAACTGTTTTAATCACAATAAGGTTAAAAGTGCAGCAGCAGGTGATAAATACACACATGCTCTTATAGTTTTTAGGCATTGGTCAAAACTGAAGGCAGATTTTCACAACTCTTACCACAGTCTTCAAAACGGAAATCCATGTGAAGCAAACTGTGAATCACGTGTCATTGCTTTTACACAAAATGCATTCAATGACCACAGTCACCAAAATTCATGAACTCCCAGATAGCAGTCCACCACCTGCAAAACACTCAACTGCACATTTGTTCAAAACAGTTACAGTAAAAAAAAAGAAAAAACAGAATGATGGAGAAAAAAAACTTTAAAAAAAAAGAAGAAGAAAGAAAACAGCTTAGGAAGAAACATCACTGGGCAGCAGGCAACTGTGGATTTCCCAGGCCAGAGAGGAGCAAACATCACAAAGTGAGCCGCTCTCTGCCATGATGGTTTGCCATCATCAGTCTTATTGGACCCTACTGTACAGAGAGGTCAAAGGGAAAAAAAAAACCATAACATTTGTTGTTGTGTGTGATATGTGGCTCCACCTCTCTGTCTGACTGGTTTGACGATGTTGATGAAAACATGTGGCCAATAATTCAGTGCACTCAATGAAGTGCTAACGTCTTTTTCTATCATAAAATACTGATTTACCTGAAACAAATATTCAAACCTAAAACATAAAATATATTTTCTGTAATGCTCTCTGTTGTTAATATTTTGTAGTTCAGTGTGCTCAGAGTGACAGTGTTTGTTTCCAGGGAGACTTGTTGCCAATGTTGTGGATACATCAGCTTATTTTAAGACATGTGTGAAGAGTTTTGTGAGAAACAGTTTTGAGGGTGAGATCAACAGTTTAGATGCATGTTGGTAATGACAAGAGCTTCAGCATTAACCAATGCTTGTTAGCAATTGAAAAAGAAAAAACTAATGTAAGAAGGTAAACTTTAGGCTATTTATAGAGAATATCCATAGAAAGCAGCAGCCTGCTTTCATTTTGACGCACCATGTGTTGACATAGGCTGAGTAAATACTATTTAATAACCAAGTCCTCAGGACCTTTCAGCTACCTGAGGGGGAAACGCAGAGTCACGTGGATTGCATACCTCAAATACCTGCACACAGCAACACACTTTAAGTTTCCCACGCCAATTCCCCTATGTAGCCTATTTATCGTCACCTCGTGGTTTGACAGAAAAAGGTTGGTTGTGAATTGCAGCACAGTCAGAGACACAATAAAATCCGCGGTTGTGTCATGCAGCCGTGGCGACGTGTTTCCTCCCCCGGTTCCTTAACCAGGCGACGCCTCCCGCGTCAGTGCAACCGAAACTTGTAAGGAGACTCACCTGTCTGACAGGAAGGGACGTGCCTCAGACAGAAGACAGTAATGGCTGCTTCTGAAGAGACGGACAGAGAAACTTTCCCAACAGCGGCCAGGTGTGTAAGGAGCCGAGTAACCTCTGTCTTCTAGGGAGTTCGTTTCGTTGCCTTTTTGAACTGTAGGCTATACATGTCCGCTTTGACTGTGTAGTTTCAATTTTAAAAGTTATAACCTACCGCCACTTCCGCGTTGGTAACTTCAGACAGGGTATACTACTGTAAGTCCAAGTTACCCGAGGCATAGAAAAACAATCGAGCATGGACACCGAGCTGCCCCTCTACCCCAGGAATGGGAGCGATGGGGCGTCAAGTTTATCTCCTGAACGGGTGAGTTGATGCCATCAATAAATGGGAGTTTGTAACAATTTAAAAAGCAGTTCTAGATGTAGGCTTCACTATTTATTTATTTTTTAAATTGGAATAACATTAGAGCTGAAACCATCAGACAGCTGTTTTGAAGTCCTATTTATGAACTATGAAACAAGCATCAGGATATGGGTCGATATGTCTCACTGTTTCTCATGTTTTGGAGACAAAGCAACTAACCAATGAATTAAGAAAATGATCCAGTTGATCATGATTCGAAATAACATGTGGTAGGCATCCTGAGTGTCACACATCATCATCATCATCATCATCATCATCATCATCATCATCATCATCATCATCATCATTTTGCATCAAAATTGCCATTTTGTGTGTTTAAATTTTACAATGATGTTCCCAATATTTGATTGCTCTCAGGAGACATTGGCTAATGGAGGCAGTGTGGCAAAAAACAACTCTGAAGCAACAGAAAGAGACATTTTCCTTGATGCACAGCAGGTGAGCTTTTATTAAGTTTGTGTCGGTGTTTGGATTTGTGAAGTTGCTCAAGAGAATACTGGAGAAAGACTTGCACCATTTCCATTTTTGTGTAAAGTGACTAAGAAAGAGCTCTCCAGGGCATGCACGGATGATAATTACTGTCAATTTATAGGAGGAAAGTGATATGTGTCGTTTTGCTTTGTCAGGTTCCTGCTAGTAACGGGGAGAGAACACTCCACACAGCAGAAGCTCAAAGCAGCCTGGGAAATGAGCGCACTTCTCAAGAGGTACAAGGTCTTTAAGTGAAAGATGCAGTTCTTGTTTCTTAAGCTTTGCCTCCTACACTTGGGGTAAAGGAAGTGTAACTTTTCTCTTGTCTTGTGACAACAGACTTAGCTATTTATAGCCTACATCAATCCCCTGAATAGTGGGGAGGATTTAATTCTGTTTTTATATAATGCTGATGCTAAAAATAATCCTCATCTCAAGGGACTAGAGTACAGTCAAGATCTTAATAGTAATATAGAGAGGAACCTCAACATCCCACTATGACCAATCACCTGGCAGAGAGGGAAAAGCTCACTGTTAACAGGAAGAAGTCTCTGACAAAACCGGACACAGGGTGGGCAGTCATCTGCCTCAACTGGTGGGTTTAGAGTAAAGAAACGATAAGAGAGAAATGAAAAGAGAAAGCAAAAAAGGCTGTTATACGCAAGCATTGTTGTTAGACATATTGTTATAAATTAGATTGATGCTTATGAACTAATGATGTTAGAAATAACAACAGCAACTATAGCAGCACCATGTAATATTATCTGACTTAAACCAGCCAGCCCAGTTTGGTCTATTATCTAAAATGAAAGTGTGAATCTAATTGAATCTGAATTTAATGTACTACATCTTTAAACAGCTGAGCTGGAGTAGGATCTAAAGGAAAAGCTGGTTTAGAGGGTTGCGACTATAACAGTAAATTCACAGTCTCCAGTCTGCCTTCACAACTTTAGCTTCCTAATGTGGGAATCTGTAGACAAAACAGCCACACCACAACCAGTGGGATGAATGCTATCTCTCCTAATCTGGCCAGGTTTTCCCCAGAAGGTTTTCCAGTCATCTACCTAATAGAAAAAACAAGAGTACTCGCAACTCTGCAGGACTCAGTGTCAATTTATTGTAGTGACGTACGTTTCGAGCAGTGTAGCTCTTCGTCACTACAATAAATTGACACTGAGTCCTGCAGAGTTGCGAGTACTCTTGTTTTTTCTATTTTGTTCATTGTTTGTACACTGCACCTGCCCTCACTGGTGTGATGTGCGTGTCCACTCTGTTTTTTCAGTCATCTACCTAACCCACATTGTTACAGCTGCAGCTGTACATGTTGTCAGATTTGACAATAATTGACAATGCAGCAGTGGATAACCTCAGTAGAAACTACAGAACACAGTTACACAGTCTTGTAACTTGGGATGGTACACTAGGTGCTGAATTGTGTCTTATTACTGTAATACTCCACAAAAGATTTAGGTTGACATCACATAGATTGTGGCCATATCTTGACAAATCAGTTTAATTCTGCCTCCAGAATACCACCATATCCAGGATAAAGAGGGAGCTGAATGAGGTCGCCTTCTGGAGAGTCAAAGTGTGGATGATCGTTGTCATCCTTGTTTGCCTCATCATTGCTGTGATAATTATTTCACTGTCCGTGTGCTCAGGTAAACTTTTCATGAGTGGTTTGTAGATTGGGGAGCGATATGCTGTATATATTTTTAAAAATCTATATCTAGAGAAGAATGATGTGATAGGTCAAATGTTACAGGGCCATGGCCAGAACGTCAACACTTTGTGCAGTTGTAAACTGTAACAGCTGTAATCAAGACCTAATGACACATTGTACGTTCAAATAATACTGTTTAAATACAGCTATCACTTATACAGTTTTTTAACCCATTTTCTCTGGATGCAGCAATTCAAGATGATCCGGATGAGAAGTTTGACTCTTCGCTGTTTAGATTTCCTCTTTATTTCAATGGGAGCTTCCAACTGCACAACACAGCCTTGAAGGAGGAACATATCATCAGTGAAACACTAGTAACTGTTCATCTTAAAGACAAGGTATGACCCATTATTATGACCTGCTTTTCAAACACTGTACTTAATATATATTCATATTTATTGGTTGTATGTATTTTTTATTTTTATTTTGCTATTTTATCACTTATAACTTAGAAATAACACATTAACACAATGAATAGTACATTTACTTGATTCATATGGTTAAATGGCTTAAAGGGACAACGAGCATTTTTCAAATGCTAACACACTTAGTTCAAAACAGTTAAAAACATGCTAACATGCTACATGCTGCAGCCCCATTGAAATTTATAGAAAAGCATCCTAGTTACAATATACAATACAACATGCAATTATTGAATGCACTCAATAAAGTGCAAAAATCTTTTTCTGTGTTAAGATACTGATTTATCTGGAGAAAAAAAGTGTGCTCTCTCTGCTTTTCCAGAATGGGACTTGTTGCCATTGTTGTGCATAAATTAGCTTATGAGCTTTTGAGATATGTGTGAAGTGTTATGTTGCTGAGAAGCAGTTTTGGGGGTGAGATCGACAGTTTAGCTGAGATGCATGTTGGTAAAGCAAACCTTTTTAAGAGTTTTGAAAAAGTAGCTTCAGTAATCCTCTTCCGTAGGACCAATGCATGTTAGCAATTGAATGTTAAAAGTAAGATGGATTTACTGCCATTTCCATTTTACAAAAATGTCTTCTACCTGGATCTTTTGTTATGTTAAATGAGAAAGCTGCGTAACTGATTTCACCCACAACTGAAAGTGAAAACTGCATGTTATGTGTTTTTAAAAGACGCCACTTTCAAGTGGAAAAACACCAGAGAAATGGAGACACTAATGCCACGAGCTTCACAGACGTAAAACCTGTTTATTGTTTTTGCCAAGAGCTGAAACCCCTTTATAGTTGGCTTTGTTTCTGAGAATTTATATTCACAGCAGTCTGCAGCAGAGCAGAGCAGAGCGTGAGTTTGTATCAGCCACATTGTTTCATGTCATTGTTTTGCCTCTGCATGCACCAACTTGCCGCACCCCAGGTGACTGACATCTACAGATCCTCCCCTGCCCTGGGACGCTACTTCTCCAAAGCAGAGATATCTGTTTTAAGGTGAATGCATGTCACCACCTCTGCATGGCACAACTGGATTAGGCATTTTATCGTTTGTGCATTGTGCCTGTGTAGTGAACTTCAGGACCTTTGTTTTTTTGCTTTCCCCACAGGAACAGCACAGTCATCGCTGACTACCATCTGACATTTCTCATGCCTGAAGAGCAGCAGGATCAGCTGAGAAAATTTATTTTGAGCAAGCAGATGGTGTACAACGTTTTCAGACAGTTTCTATATGACCAGGAGCCGCCCACTTCTGGGTCGCTGTACATTGATCCGCTTTCCTTAAACATGGTCTAAAGACAGGAGAAGCCTGTTTTTCTTGTCATTCAAATGAGACCACTCTCAACACTAAAACTCACACATGTGATTTATCAGATGTGTGATCTTTCTACAACATTGCAGAAAATGTGCACATCATGCATTTTTACCACAAGATGTACAAAACCACTCGGACACACCACTACATTTCTGGGTTTGTACAGGCAAGTCGATAGAGGACCTAATTTTATGTTCTCTTTAACAGGCTTTGAAACCGCCCTTCATCACATTAATTACCATTCAAACTGAGTAGTTTAACTGCTGCAGTAAAAAAACAGCTTTGAGCTTTGTTTCATATATGAAACACAAGTTTTCCTAATGTGAATTTTGTTTTGAACTACTGTGCCTTATTAATGATAAGACTATGAATTGTAAGTGTATTCATAAAAAATATTATGCCACTTTGTTTGTGAATGTATTTTAAATGGAAATGCAAGTGTTTATATTTACATTTATGTGCCCTTGTTTTTGCATCATCAGGCATGATTTGCAAACCAAAACTGTCGACCGCTGTAAAAACATTTGCCTAGAAGGTAACAAATTCTGTAGGAAAATAAGCTGTAGAGAACTGTACTGGGAAATGAACTAAACCATTCTGTAGGTAAAAGCTTGTCCACTTAAAACCATATATTCTGTATTCTTCTACACAGAAATTGTGCTTTGTGCATTATATTACTACATGCATCATGTTATGCTTTGTGGTGAACAGTAGAGGGAGTTCATGTCCCACACACAATAACAACAACAGTGACTGTTGCATGTGGGACATGTAGACATGCTGCTGTCCTGCTAACTACTTGGGTGCATGCTACCTCTCCAGTCTTGTTCTTTGACTCTCCACCAGCAGAACCAAAATTTCCACGACACTGTTGCTCAACCTCACTTTTCTCTCTTGATCTTCTGGTTTTTTCATGTTTTGTTTTGTTTTCATGTTTTTGTTTTTTGCTCAGACATCTTCCTACTGAGTTGAATAAGTACCAGGTTGTTCCAGTTAATAGCACCAATGATATGCCACAGACATAAATCATTTCTGGGTCAGTATGAAAGATCACAGTCTGTTTCATGCTGTGTCATGTCATGTCAAGATTACAGTACATGATTTTTATGGTAAGAACAGGGAAATGGTTTGATTAAAATAATCAGAGAAGATAAAATGTAAAGTCCGTAATTTCTCATATGTAGAATATTTTTTCAGATGTACCTGCCTGTCATTTCTGAAGCAGTGACTCTACTGTACAACTGAAATATACTTACTATCAATCATGATCATGAAAATCACTTGTAGTGGAAATGCTATTACAACATGAACTCTTTATGGATATTATGGAGAGAAATATTGGACCCGCTATCAGGACCCGGAGTCCGAAATAAAGATATATATATATATATATATATATATATATATATATATATATATATATATATATATATATATATATATATATATATATATATATATATATATATATATATATATATATTGAGCATTTGTTTTCTTCTCTGTCTACCTTTCCTCTTTTTCTTGAAGAGGGAAATACATTTTCACGTGCAGCTCTCAGATGTCCATGCAGCATGATCGTCACATGCTGGTCAAAAGGTCAAGTTTAAACAGCAGCACATCAGTGTGATCCAGGTTTCAACATTTTATTACTGTACATAAAACCACATCACTCCACCCAGGTGCTCTTTGAAATCCTCAAACATTGCAAATGTTGAGAAAACAAGAATAAACGTTGCATGTTTCTGTTGCGACTGAATTTATTGATTCAGACCGAATAACCCTTGCTGACATAAGCTGCTCTTTATTGTATTCAGGGTTAGAGAAGGTATTTCTGCAGGTGTCTATCTCTGTTCTGTTAAAAGTAAACAGTTTTCTTAATCTGTTGGCAGCAGTGAGCCACCGTGTGCCATGGCACCCGGCAGCAGGTTGGACCCAGGTTGTGTTTACCTAGACTAGTGGATACTAGCGGCCTTTGCTGTCTGTAGTCCCTGGTGGTCCATCTCCTCAATCCTATTTTGAGAACTGCTAATCGTCTAAAGCCAGATTTACTAAAACAAGCACCCAGAGCTTTGATAGACTGGTGGGTTTGTACAGTAGTCACTATTCTAAAGCTTCTGCCACACCCATGATCCTGTGACATGGGTCAAATTGAGCAACACAGGTCACATAATGGGTCAACAGTGCTGGTTAAACATGGGTTAATTCACTGTCTGATTTAGTGCAAGATTTTCCATTGATTCAACTGTCTTGCAATTAAAATCCACTCACAAATGTGAGAATATAAAAATGATCTATATCCTAAAGCTTAAATTGATGTCTTTAGATTGATGATTATATATGGTAACTAAAACAATTCTGTAATATCCTAAACATTGTTGCTAATCAGTGTCAACTCAGCCATTTCGATGTCTTAGCATTAGTGGAACACTAGATGTGAAAGCTCTTTAAATATGTTATACCTTCTTTGCAGGTCATTAAAGAAGGAGCAGACCATGAACCTCCTTACCTGACTGCACATCCTGCACAAGTTCTTTTAGAAGTGGAGGTGAATGTGAAGTTAGTTCTTTACATGTAAACAAAGTGTGCAAATTAACCAAAAATAAATGACATAAAAGAATAGACAATCAGTCACCCTTCAAAACACAATGACAACCTACACATGTGACTGAGCAGGTGGATGGAAGGTATATTTTTGATTCCTCTATGAATCTATTGTGTCCTGTTACAAAACCATAAAAACAAAAGACCAAGCAAAAAATCTCTGAGGGCCCAAATAACTCATAACTTACAGCACTTAATGTGCGTTATGTAGCTCAAAAATATCCTAATGTTTCTAAAGAGGATTAGCTGAACCAACTGAGGAATTCCCTTTCTTAATTCCTGGAGAATCCCAGAGGTGTGTTGTAACCTCTGTGCATGTCCTTTATGGGTGAGTGAGTGCACCTCCGTTACATAAACACTCACAACTATGTGATTTTTTTTAGCATGCAGCAAATTAATGCCATGATGAAGGGGAAATGGAGAGGAATTACATTTTAAAACTTAAACTGATAAATAAATGAATAAATAAATACTAATAAAAAAATACAACTTTGTTCAACATTTATATGAGACCAAAGGGCAAAGATCATCAATTAAACTCATTTCTCTCTATGACATGAATTTAGACTTGAAGGAACTTCCTGTGTTCCATATTACAGTCCCAACCCCTCTTCAGTCAAAGAGCATGCAATGCTCTCAGTTTCTAGGAAGACTTCTGCAGTTATCCCATTAAAGGGTTAGGTCTCCTTTTGGCCATCCCACGACTTAAAGATTAGGGCAGTTATTGTATGAGGCTTCACCTGCGCCTCAGTGTTGCCAGAGCTCAGCACTAACACTGACCTCTCTCACCATCAGCTCTCTGCAGGATTCTGGATACAAATCAAACCTCTGGAGGAGTAATGGGTTCCCACTGCTCAAGCCTGGATGATATACTGGAAGAAGATATGCACCACTGGTATACCAAATTCATGAAGGAGTCTCCCTCGGGGCTCATCACGCTCTTTGAGCTCAAGACAATGCTTGAAATGAATGGTATGACAGAGGAGGCCAGCAGCTATGTGGACCAGGTCTTTCTCACCTTTGACATGGACGGGGTAAGAAAATATCTGAAATACATTTCTTCTTCTCTTCCCAGCAAAAAAAATAATGTGATCCCTTCAAAAATTTTTAATGTTAATGAAGAATTTTTCCAACAACTGGGGCACCGTTGCTTAGTGAACTCCTGTTGCATCTACTTTGTTGAAGAAAACAGATCAATGCTGCTTTGATAAAATAGGTTTGCACAACATTATAAAATGAGTGTTTAGAGTTTAGAGAGATTTCTGGTTATAGAGATTTAAGTAGTTTAAAATGAGGTTACACCGTACTCTTTACAGGGCTCAGGGCAAAAGGTCACACATAAACATGTACAATAGAGCTACAATACCAATAATTGTCTGCAATCCTCAGAGTTACATTTTCCATATAGTGCTTGCATAGATGATAATATGCTAAATTGTGATTTAAAGAATCGTAATTGAAGTAAATTTTGAAATTGCAACAGAACAGAGGATAAACACCAATGGTCTGTCACTTACTGTTTATGTTGTATTTTCTCTTGCAGGATGGCTACATAGACTTTGTTGAATATATTGCAGCAATAAGTTTATTGCTGAAAGGAGAAATAAACCAGAAACTGAAGTGGTACTTCAAGCTTTTTGATCAAGATGGGAATGGGAAAATTGACAAGGAGGAAATGGAGACTATATTTAAGGTAGTGTATATTTTCTCTTTGAATTTTTCATATGCAGGGCTCACAGTTCCCAGAATCATAAAGCTTCCCTGTTCGACTGCGAAACAGCAGAAATTGGTTTAACTGCCCATGAACTAACAGTAGACATGCTAGGTAATCCAGGGGGCGTCTTATCCAACCCCACGTCTATTTATGTCCATGTCTATAACCTAATTCACTGTCTGAAGACAACATACAGTAATCACCCTGCCGATTACATGACACCTTTTCACCCTGTTAGAATTATCTGCAACATTTCACCAACCTCACCCATCATGACCCAATTTCTTATTATGTTCTTTTCAGTGGACCAGTATACAATCTATTGGTTATTTCCACAATTAACTGGCTAAATGGAAACAGACACAACATTACTAAACCTTTGTATGCATCTGTGCAACAACCAATGTGTAAACTCTTTCATCAGGCAATTCAAGATATCACCAGGATTTACGATGTCCCCCCAGAGGAGATCGTGACTCTTGTATATGAGAAAATTGACGTCAATGGAGAAGGTAACAGATACTGTGTCATCTGTCCATGATATGATGATTTATTAGCCCTCAACATGCAAACTATCATATTTGTAAAAATCCTCAGAGTTTGTTTTTTGTCAAGAGACTGGTCCTCAGAGAGAAACATTACATGATTAAATGAATTAGAAAGAAAGTTCAGATAAACACTACAACTTCATTGTACTATATATAGGCTGCCCCATAATATTCTGAAGAAATGTCAACACTTTGCTGTATTTGTGTCTTCAGGTGAGCTAACTCTGGAAGAGTTCATCAGTGGAGCGAAGGATCATCCTGACATCATGGATATGCTCAGCAAGATGATGGATCTTACCCATGTCCTGGAAATCATTATCCAAGGTCAACAGAAGAACGCTGTGAACTGAACTGATAATCAACGAGCTGGACTTTGTGAGGAATCAGGATTGTTTTTGTTGCGGATTTTCAGATGGCAGCAGTGTAAAGAAAAGAGTGCATGTGCTTGAAGAAGAGCCAGGTCCCATCATGGACAGCACAGTGAAATGAATGAACCGTACCACGCAGATTTTTCTGGACGTTACCCACAGGGGAAAGGAAACATGCCCCCTTATTTCTGCTTGTGCTCTCACAGTTCTTAAATGATGGTCCTTGTGATGTTGAAGGTTTAAAATACTGTATGGTTAATGCGTTTGGACAGCCTCTGTGAGGACAGGCCATCTGCTTTGAAGTTCTCATCATGCTCCAAGTAAATGATGCAAAGTGGATAAATCTTTGATTTAAACCATGAAGAGTTTACTGAGTGGGAAACGCTATATGGGCTTCTTGGTTTGCTGTACTGTCAGGCACAAAGTGAAAAACTGAGTGGGCTGTTTCAGTCCCAAATGTGTTGGACGGATTTGAAATGATTTGTTATTCACATGTGAAAAGATTTATAATTGAACACTGAACATTTGAATTAATATTATAATTCAGTTTAGCCCTGTCTAAGACAAGCTGCCAAACTCACCCTGAATAATTGATCAAGCTTCTCCTAGCAAGCATTTTGGTCACTCCCTTACCAACAAATGACATAATCACTGTATACTGTAAGGGTGTTAAAATATTAACTCTATGTTAATCTATAACACTCACTGAGATTGTTCCAGGTTTTGTGTTGTTGCTCTGCTTGAAAGCTACACTGTTGGATGTATAAAAATGTGATGGTACTGTATGTGAGGACAAACAACTAAATGTAAAACTATCTGTCATCATTGCTGCAATAAGGTTACATTGTTGCCTTAAAAAAAATAATACAATGGTTTTGTTAAAAACAATTGTCACAATTTACTATGATTCTTCTATTTTTGCCTGATTATGATACAAGAGAAGATTTTTGATGTTTGTATCCACTTTGCACAAACTATTTTTCCTCAGTGTATGTCTTAAGATTTTCTATGGTAACACCACAATTTACAATTTAGTTGTTTTTTTAATGTACATTTACTCAATTTGAATTGAAACAATACTATAGCTGCACTACATCCACATTCAATAAGTGGAAGGCGGTCAGATAAAGAAGTACACTGAAAGTGCATAAGTGCTGGTTAGGCATGTTAGGGTGATCCGAAAGACTAAGTGGTGTCCCTGCTAGCATACAGTTTCTTATTCCACCATCAGAAAGCCTCACTGAGTAGATTAGTAGGTGCAGACCTAGAAGTCACTCAGGGCAGGCATTCATGATGTGAATTCGATTTGGGTGAGAATTGATAGCCAGTGCAGGTCAGTTTGAAGTGGAGTGACACATTCTGGACAATCTGTTAGGGTTTCACAAAGTGTGAAGGGAGGCCTGCCAATCTAGAAATACATTTGTTGAGGTAGGACATAACCATGGCCTGGACCAAGAGTTTTGTGGTGGACTGAGTCAGGTAAGTGGGACAACTGAAAAAAGACCTTCGTAGCCCAACTTTGGTTGATGGCACAGAGTTCAGTCTTGGAAAGTGTTTAGTATGAAGGTGAAATTTCTTCATTCAAGAAGATATGTCAAAGAGACAGACAAGAGATCCATGCAGGGACAGTGGGATCCTCTGGCAGGAATGACAAGTATGATGGTGTGTCACCTGCACTGCGAGCAGGTACATAATTGCAAAGAGAAGGTGTCCCATAGGATAAGGACATTTGCTGTTGCCATGACAAACTGAAGGAGTTCCCATTGAGATGAGATTCAAACCATTAACTAATGATGGCTCCAGCAACTGGAGTCAAGAGCAGCCTGTGGCATAATTTCATGTGAGAAAGAGATGTATGTATGGTATGGTAGCAAATAGTGCCATACCAAACCATAAAATAAAAAATATATATTAAATAGCCTACATAAAACTATATTGTCACTTATGTTGTGTGAGTGGCACCATTATTTGTTGGTCTGTCAGTAACTGATGAATGCACTGATTGACCATTTCCTGGCCATTCAGAGAGCTCAAGGATGCCATCTTGTGGACGCAGCTGGAGGAAGTTCAACTCATCAACTCCAGTCCATTCTTTATTGTGGATTAGCCGCCTATGGACTGGTGTTGAAAATTAGCACTTGTGCTAAACACACTCAAGCGAAGCATCTGGTCTGTCCACTGGAACAGTCTTAATGTATTTGTGATGTCCATATCAAATAAATAAACATAACATAACATAACATAGCTCCTTTGCTTAGTTGGAAAGTTTTATTACATCCTCAATTTATGAGGGGAAAAATAGCATTCTTAAGCGCATATTAACTGGACTTTCAACAGGATGCAGGGTCTGTAACTAATGGGGTTTAGAAAACCTGGTCAAATTCATCACTCATTCACTTTAGCGGCAGGTTAATTCCAGCATGATTGTTTCAAACTACCAACATACTGTACATTGCTGCATGCAAATATATTCTAAATCCCTCCTAATCCGAGGAACAGCTATCATATTCTAAATGATAATCTTTACCTTTCCTGACACATACTTGTATTTTGTGTCTGAGGCTGTGTTCGACAGACTGTCTGCAGATCTTTTTTTTTCATTTGTGCAAAATCACTTCTGCACACACATGAAAGAAATGTAGCACCAGCTATTCTTTGGTTTAGAGAGGAATCAGACCCCAAAATAAATGTTTGCACCCAGGCATATTTGGACCCTTTTCATCCAGTGTTTGTGTCCCTCAATTTTACAATGGGATAAGAGTAGATTTCCCTATTTTATTTTATTTTTGCCTTGCCTTTGCAGCATTACTGCACAAACAATCAGACATCATAAGAACCTGAAGTTCAAGCCTAGTATAAAGTTATTTCCAAATCTAAACACAGGTGACCTTGGTTTAACACTAAGGTTCTTTACCCCTGGCCAAAATCCATACCTCTCAGCTCTTCTTTTAAATCATTCGATATCAAATCATGCTATCCTTTCTTACCAAGGCCATTCAAACAGCTATGTGCATGGTTAATGATTTGACATTGGCTCATTTTGGGCACACTGGTCAGACATCATAATGAACTCAAGAGAACCTGAAGGTTGTGTAAATAAAACAGAGATAAGGAGTTTGACTCCACATAGCACCCAAAGTGTTCCTAAATGTATCGGATGATGCAATTGCGTAACTGCACTGATCAACCCACTCATGCTGCTCATCATATAAATTCCCCAACTGCTCACATGCCTTTGCACTGCACTCTGCTTCCTACTGTCCACCACCACAGCACAGGAACAGCTGACCACATCCAACTGGAACCATGCAGTCTGCCGAGGCCAGATTCAACAGGAACAGCCTTCTCTTGGCTCTGAAACGATACAGCACAGCTGTCCGTGACATGGAACAGACCATCCTTCTGCCGAGCCTGCTGCGAGACGTGCCCACTGATGAGGTGTGGGACACTGAGGCAGCAGAGGAGTCATGTGAAGACCTGTATGGAACCTACCTGATGCTCAAAGCCATAAAACACACAGTGGAGAGTGGCCTGACTCCCTTGGATGACCACAAGACCAAGAACTCCACAGTGCTGGCCAAGACCCTGGAGCCTCTCCTCAACACCGATCCTGAAGCCCTCTTCTGCTTCCACCTGAAAGGACTGTTCTCTGTGATGAGCGACCTCACCAAGAAGAGTCGCAGTCTCACTGAGAAATACAAGGACATCATTGGAGTTGCAAATTAACATGTCAACATGTGTCGACGCCAAGAAAACATCAGGTGTTTGTAAAAGTGTGGTATATGTAGCAAAGTCATCTGAACATCTCAAAGGTCTGAATTGTTTACATTAAATGACCCAATGTTTCTAACATTGCAAATATAGACAAATATGCACAACCAAAACTGGTTATTTTTGTCTCCATTTGCTCACTGTAATAGCCCATTGGAAACCATTGTTTGAAGATACAACAACAATACTGTACTACAAAAATACTGACTGAATAAATTATGATGAAAAAATAATTGTGTTCTACGATTTATGGCCACTGTTTTACACTACTTTCACACTACAAATACTATTTTGACAAAATCAGAGACATTCAGGCAGAAATTGTCGGCTTTGGGTATTTTCTTTTTATTTACATAGCTCTATTTCACATAATATATGACAGAAAGATTTCACAAAAGGACCACTGAAGACAGATGGCAGTCTGCAAATGTTTTCTCTCCACCTCCCTCTTCCATCTCGCAAGGTACGAACACTTAGCGCACAGCATGGAAAGGCTCCACAATGTCTGCAAAGGTCTTTTTTTCTGGTGACAAAGAACCAAGAAAAAACAAGTCAATTACACACTTACGTAGGCCACTTTTTTTTATTTTCTTTTACCTCTAGCTGTTCTGTGAAATTTACAAATGTCCTACTGCATGCCAAATACCAGCATGGTGTTTTGCATCCTGATACCTGATCATGTTTAAAGATGCTGGTTTGTTGGGAATGCAAAATATATTAACAGAACACAACTGACTCTTCACAATACAATAGAAGCACATACACTTCATAGGAATAAAAAATATGCAAATTTAACAAATTAAAACATTAATGCGCTGATACAAAGTGGTCATATGCTAGTAAATGTGGTTGTTTTTGATTTAAAAAGAAAAAAAAAGAGCACTCTGCTACGACCTTTGAGCATCCACTCCTGTGTGTTGAATGAAAGATCAACCTGCCACCTATGTATTATGTGTTAGTTGTTCAAAGTACAATCACTGATGTCCAGTATGATTTGCTTGGCTGCACAGACAGTTGGATTTAGTGGATTAATCACTATGATGAAAGATATGAGGTTGCACAAAAGTACAATGAACATTATAAACAAAGCATTGGAGTCTTGTACCCTCCATATGTACGATGAAAAATCTGAACCATTTCCTTACCCTTTGCTGCAAACTCCTCAGGGTGGAGTCTTATATACTCGCTCATATCCCGATCAAGTTTGGCGTAAGTGTAATTTTCATATTTGGTCAGGTGGTAGCCAATGAACCATCCAATGGTTGAGAGCAAGACTTGTCGATGGACACCTGAAGACGTCAAATAGGACAGATGGTAAGACTGTGGCAACACAACATGAATGACAATGTTTTTCAATGAATTAATGATTTTGTTATTAAATGTGTAACAAAAAGTTTTCATGCCGCACTTCACCTAACCCTGACTCCCTACGAATAAACAACACCGTTCACTACAACAATTAAATAAAGAATAAGAACTGCTATTTAGTCTGCACATGTAAACATGTATGTTATTTAACTTGAGACAGGCGAGACACAAATAAATGAAAAACCGCATGCAACTATCATAACATGACAAGCTAGCGTAACAACGTAAGTCTGCTGGTCTGCTGCAACATAGTCTCGCTCGCCAGACCCTCTTCCAGAGAAGAGGCTGCAACACAACGTGCTGATTCTTTACAAAATACATGTCAAGTCATTATTTTTCATTTCCCCCACCATTTTTTGCTTTCTTGCAAACCCCCTCCCCTTTCTTGCTAAGTGGACAAGTAGAGTCTGACAGCGAGCTAACAAACATGCTAACCTGATTTCAGCGGCGGCCTGTGGTTAATGGCATTATGAAGCAGCGCGGAGCACCAGCCGACCCCGGCCAGCCACAGAGAGTTCCTGTTGACGATCCCCGGAGGAGGGAGAGCCTTCCCCTCGGCTGGTATCATGCCCATGGCGAGAAAATTTCACCTCAATTCAGATTATTTTTGTGACCTCCCGGCTGTCTGCTCCTGCTTTCACAGAAATCACCTCCGGTAGGAAATCAAGGACACGCTGTGCAGCAGTGATGAGCCGTCCGGGTGGAACATTAAAAAGAAACGCTTTCGTTCCTAGTACTGCGTTTCCTAGCAACCCGGGACAAAACTTTGCAGGCGATAACCATAACCCTTTGCTTTATTACGCTGTTGTTTTGATTATTCCTTCTACAGAAAATGCTTATCAATAAACGTTAAACGGAGTGTTAAACGAGTCTCTCGGTTTAAGTGGCAGTAGAAGGTTTCGGTCATACAAATCCATTATCAGTAACTTAGTAGTGATACTGTTACAAAATAGCCTACTAGCTAAACTAACGGTTATGGCATAATATCCGAACGGTATGTTCTTCAGTTAAACTTGATTGAATCTGATTGGAGGAATATCACTTTTCTTTTTTCTTTTTTACTTTTTTATTTATTTAAACCTTTATTTCGAACATGTAAGGTAGTATAAAAAACTGACAGAAGAAAACAAATAAAATGCTCGAAAGGGAGTAGGCTAGCTGGGCTAGGAAGAAGTAAAACAAAACAAAACAAAAAACCTTATTATGATCATACAAAAGTAAATTCTGCCTTTTGCTCTATTTTTATGGCTTGTCTGATACAGATTATTTATGTTTTTGTCAGCACCCTGCAAAATTAATCGTAGGCATACCGGATGAAAATCACAAAATCAAATCAAAGTAGGCTACTTACGTTTTAAGGGAAGTGTTAATGTGTTAGGAGCAATATAATACATCAATGGTTAGGAGTAGATGCACCAAAGATATTCAATAAATGGTTTATAAACCGTCTTTGGATGCACTGAGTTAGTTTGCATGTGAACTGATGACATCATCGAGTGCAGTCCTCCTCCTCCTTCTCCTCCTCCTCCTCCAACAGACAGGCTGCTGCTGAGGATACACAGCCAGAGGAATAATGCCCTTCCCAGCGCAGGCTTTCCCCGTTTGATGAGGTGACCTATGCATACCAAGTAGTTTAAAGTCCGGGGACATCCCCGTGTTTTTGGTAAGTGCAAACTATTTCCAGGCTCGACATACAGGCCTGACTCTGATTTTTCCTCTTGCATCTTCGGATAGATAGCTGAAAATGGCTGGAGTCGCACGGTAGCTGCTAGTTGCTACTGTTGCTAGCTTCGCCCTAATGGCTTTCAACTCAGGAGGAGGATCGTGGAGCATTATTGGGAAGAAGCGTACCGTTAACTCAGATTAATCCTGGGCAGACTGTGGTGATTTATTTTTGATTTATTTATTTATTTTACCTTGCTTTACTAAACCAGACAAAATAATGAGGAATGAAATGAAAAAAGAAATGCGACACATGAAAATTTTGCATTTATATGCAAGCGTTTCCAGCTGAATTAACCCCTAAAATACGATATGCTCCACCACATCAGGGTGGGAGATCCACACCGCCTCCCAAGCAACAGTTTGATTTCCTCTAAACGCTTCATTACGGGGAGATAGCCTACTTGTTTGTAACACAGCTACAGGCCTCATTCAGATAACAGATGTAACGGTGCTGCAGAGACTGCAAATGTCCATGTTACTGTCCCTGTTTACATGCGTTCAACATGCTGCTGTGTGATGTATGGATAATGACCAAAAAGACAGACACACATTAAAATAAATAAATAAAATCTCTCTTACTAACTCCTCCTCCTCCTGATGCACAGCTCCTTAAAACAGCAGCTGGGTCATTATCAAAATACGGTGATTTTCCGAGTCAAAAAAGTAAAAAATTTTAATTCAATTTTCACAAATTTAATTTAGTGGGAACTATTTATTAGCATGTTGACCATGTTACCAACTATAATGGACAACTATAATATTTTTCTTTTTTTTTCATCTATCAAACGTATTGAGTTTTCTGTCATTGGTGTTACCACATGGTAACACCAATGACAGTAACACCAATGACAAATATCTATAAAAGGCTAATTACACAAAATAGTGTCCAAGCTAGCTCAAAGCCAGCATGAGTTAGCACCTTAAAATCTATAAATTATACTTATTAAACTGTTTTTTTTCCATAAAAATATTTCATTATAGCGCAAATCAAAGTAACACCAATGACACAAAAAAAGAACCGCACTGAAAAATGACATTTTAATTGGAAATATCTTACCTTTTACTCATGAAAGAGACACTCACAATGTATTGTCTTAAATGACTCTTTTTCTTCTTCTTCTTTCTGACCTTGCAAGTTCTCTTACATATTCTTAACCTTTCAAAATAATGGTCTGTGATACCAGTAACACCAATGACACCAAATCGAAGGACAGAATTCTTTTAAAAATATTTTTATTATTAAACAGCCAATTTAGATTTAATTTTATTCATATATTAAGCCCAGTGTTTGCTCATTATTGACCACTTTTTTTTTTTTAAACAAAAAAGAGGAAATATTTTTACACTGTCCAATAGCGTTGAACCATGGCAGTGGGACAAGTGTTTTTTTAGGTACAAAGGAAATTAAAACTGAAAAAAATAAAACAAAACAGTAAATATATAAACTGAAATTATCATCATCATTTAAAATGGTTTTAAATTACATAATTTTGGTTTAATGTGGATGATCTTTTTAAATTTTCAAGCATTTGTGTGTCTGGAAAGTGCAGGGACATGTTTTTCACCGTATTTTGATAATGACCCAGCTAAGCAAACACATTCATATCACCTCTTCCTATGAAGAATATAGCCTAGGAAGAGGTGACATAAATATCCACCGTGTAACTGCTGTTGTTCTCATAGCCTACAAATGTGCCCAGTGTAAAGTGTAAATGATGTAGGCTACAGTACACACCCAAAGTAATGCATTTTATCACATCATCAGCGTCACAGACAGGTTAGTGTTGTCACATCAAATATTCATTTATTAACAGAGACTTTTGTGTTTAGTGAGCAGTTGGCTAAACTTACCAGTCAGCTTGTGTTAATGAGCCAAATGTGAGCTCTGACAGACATTTAAGAGCAGAGCCAGGACTTACTGACGTGTGTCAGTGAAAATTTTCTAGGTCAGATGTCAGTTATGATCTGATGCTGGCCTGCGCACCAGATCCACAACAGTTTAGTTTCACCACTGTCCAGAAGTACAGTTTTTGTCCAGATTGGATTACAGTGCATTTGCTCATCTCCCTTTTTGTTTTTCCTGTTTTTATTTTACAGTTTAGCATGAGCATGGAAGATTATGACTACCTGTTCAAAATAGTTCTGATAGGAAATGCTGGAGTTGGGAAGACATGTCTTGTCCGGCGCTTTACTCAGGTTTGTATTTGTCTGTGTTTCAGACTTTGGAGTTATTACACAATATTAAACTGTATTCCAGTATAATACAATATAATATATAATTATTTCAGGGCCTTTTCCCACCTGGACAAGGGGCTACTATTGGAGTAGATTTCATGATTAAAACTGTGGAGATCAAAGGGGAGAAGGTCAAGGTAAACAAAGATTTCATTTTTTTTTGTCCATAGAAAACCATGTTCTGTGATAATCTGGATGGACTCTTGCTCACTTTGAATATCTGTTTTCCAGCTGCAGATATGGGACACAGCTGGACAGGAGAGATTTCGCTCCATTACTCAGAGTTATTACCGTAGTGCCAATGCCCTCATTCTTACGTATGACATTACCTGTGAGGACTCCTTCAGGTGCCTTCCAGAGTGGCTGAGGGAGATTGAGCAGTATGCCAACAACCAAGTGGTGACTATATTAGTCGGTAAGAAACTTTTACTTGACGTTTGCTTCAAAGACTGGTGAATCTCTTTCATCATCACACTCTTTGGTCTTTGTGAGGAAGCAGAATAATGTGCACTATATTTTACTCGATCTGACCTGGTTTTCTGAGCTCCCATGGACGTAAGCATGACTTACTGAGCACTTATCAGCGGTTTCTTAAAAGATTTGCAAAAAGCAAGTTCTACCTTTGTTAACGTACTTTTTATTGTGCGAATTCTCTGAAATGTCTGAAATCATTTTTGTCTGGGATAAAGGCTCTCACATCTTTTGCTTTCATCCATCCATCCATCCATCCATCCATCCATCCATCCATCCATCCATCCATCCATCCCACACACGCACATACACCCACTCCACTTCCAGCAGGCTCATCCACATCTACCTGCTGTTCAGAAACACAATCTGTGTTGTGATTCAAGAGGCCACATTCTAACTTGTTGATGAGACAAATGTGTGTATGTCTTCCAGGTAACAAAATAGATCTGGCAGAGAAGAGAGAGGTTCTCAGACAGAGGGCTGAAGACTTTGCTGAAGCCCAGAGCATGCTGTATCTGGAAACCTCAGCCAAAGAGTCTGACAACGTTGAGAAACTTTTCCTCGACCTGGCCTGCGAACTCATTCGAGAGGCCAAGCAGAACAAGCTGGATAACAATGACACTGCCCCAATGCCCGGCGAGGGTAAAACCATCAGTTACTTGAGCTGCTGCAGCATCAATTAGAGAGAGCTCAGCCTTCTGGCCATGGTAAATGAGTAGCCATTGACTGTAGAGGGCAGATGGCCGAGCCCCAATGCCTCCGTCCCTCTAAGATGGCATAAAGCCACTTAGTTCTGTCATTTCTAGTCCCATGCCTTTTTTAAGCTATACAGGGGAGATAGTCAACTTTAGTTTGGCCTTCCAGGAACAAGCATTTTAAGATGCTGCCATTATGGAGAATATTATCCTCAGTGCAACAGGATGTAAAGTTTGTCTGCCTGATGCATCCAGGAATATCGAGTAGGGCTCCATTTCATCCTTTCATGGTGAAATGGCAGAATTTTTCCTGTTTGGGTTTTAGGCTCCATCATTGTCATTAAACATCAGTGTTCACCAGCAGTATTATGTGAGTGAAAAGCTCTACCAGGTATTTTGTTACAGATATAAGCAAAGCTGACAAAAAGCTCCACAATCATAGGAGGTTATCAATCAATGGTAACAATATGTTTACACACGGTATGTATTTGAGATTACCAAGATGGTTCAAGTTGCAAAAAACAAAACAAAACAAAAAAACAACTTTGCAAACTTTCCCTGAAATCCGTTGCACAATCATTTCTTTCCCACCAGTTTCCTCTGCTCTGTGAACTGCATACAACACTATTAACTTAAATAATTTCTGAGTAGTTATTTGCACCTGTCATTTACAGACTGTGAAATATTTGTTCCCAGTAGAAGGTTTTTACTTGCTGCTAAAATATGTTTTTATGTCAGATAACATCAAATTAATCATTCATATAAATACTACATTGAAATTGTATTCTGTGACGCCATTGTTTTTTTTCCGTACTTGCAGTGCTTGCGATTAGTCAGTTGATTTAGTATGAAGCAAGTGGAAAGGCTTCTTTCAGTCATCAATAGAAATTATGAACGGCTTAATCACCATTTCTTTGTGAGTTGTTACTTTTACCCATCAACGTGAATATTTCTACCTTTGTTGGTGCTGTCTAGCCATGAAATTGTATGACTTATTTGTTTGAAGCAGTTTGTTCATGTAGTTTTGTATATGACTTGTTGTATTTCATATGCTTTTATCGTGAAATTTGATTGTCCAGCATGTTTTGCCATAATTTGTAGTGTCTAACTTTATCTTTCATATATTTGCCATAACTGTAATGTACTGTATTGCACAATGCCATATACTGCACACTTATTTTTATTGTAACATTTTGTTTTTTTGTTTTGTTGTACAGACTCGTAGTACATCTTGGCACTTTGCTTTTATACTTTTAATTTTCAGTAAACCCTTTGTACATGGCGAGCATTTTGTTTGGACTTTTACCTTAGACTTAACAGCAGTTACTTACTGGTAATTCCTTGCATCCTCTTGTCAACACAATATGGGAAATACAAAGGAAAACACTATTGGGATGTTGTGCTTCTTTTCCTTTATGTGTACAAAATAAACCCTAAAATTACTCTGTACATTAACATTAAAAAATTACACTAAATATATGTGTTATATGTTATTCCTTATGGACAACAACTGTACAGTAAATCATGCATTTAAGTTATAGTACTATCAGTTGTTTTTTATGTATCTTAAGTGTAAATTAAGGTACGCTATAAAATCTGCTTTGGTGCAGGTGAAGTTTCATGAAAATTGTGTTTTTAATGTTTCATCAGATTGCATAATGTTTGCTTTTATGCAGGTGGAGAGGGGTCTCAGTGGACCAGTTTGGTGCAAAGAAAACACCTCAGGTTTACACTCTGGTCTTGCCAACCACAAATCAGTAAATTTTTCATCCTCTTTATTCCACTATTAGTATTAGAGTTAACAAGCTTTATCATTTCCCATTTAAGTTTGACAGTGAATGGTTTGGCAGCACCTAGTGGTGCTGATGGTAATAAACCAAGACCTACATCTCTGGAACCTCTTAATTAACACAGGTGCTTAATTACAATCTGTGGAAGAAGTGTATGTTTCAGGTATTTTTGACTGGTCGTGGTTTTGTTTGCCAATTGGGTTTTATTGATTTAAAAGCATTCTGTCTTTTGGGGGGCGTTTGAGGTTTTGATTATACTGCCAACAACACAGTCTGCCAAAGGAGTTTAGTCCCTCAGCACCAATTCAAACCTCTGCACCACCTGAACAACTGTAAGCATCAGAGCAGAACACAGGGTGTTTATCATATCACTATGTCTGTGAGCAGGTAATCCCAGTGAGTTCATATCTTGTGTCGATGCCACAATAATAATACATTTATAATAAATTTGATTTGCTCAAAGATGCTTACATAAAAATATCGACATATCAAAATATCAACACAATTAAAATCCAGTTTAAAAAGGTGTGTTTTTAGGAGTGATTTGAAGGTGTGGGGGTCTTTACAGTCTCTGATAGGTTTGGGGAGTGAATTCCAGAGGGTGGGGGCAGCAACGGAGAAGGCTCTGTCCCCCCAAGTTCGGTGCTTGGTCCGAGGGGGTAGGGCAGGCAAGGAGGTTTCCTTTTGAGGATCGGAGGGCACGGGAGGGGGTGTAGTGGGGGGTGTTTGAGCAGCTTCACATAGCAATTATGACAAAATTTCACATCAATGATTATCTTAGTTGATAATAGACAACAAGGCAATCTGAAACTTTTCTAAATGATGGAGGTATACAGACATTCAAAGTGTTTCTGTAATAAGAGGCAAGAGAAAACAAGTGAAAAAAGATGCATCTCCAATAAATACATACTGTCGGGGCATACTGATTAACAAGCGTCATGTGTGGTGCATTTTTAACCAAAGCACTTCGCATTCGTTATCCCCCCTAAAGGAAATGCAATCTATTAGAGTTTCTCCCTCTGGCAGCTCATTTTTTAAAATATGAAGACTGTTTGTTTGTTTCTTTGTTGATTTCCTGTGATAGATGGGCGGGGCCCTTACTACAGTCACATCCAAAATACTCTGATTTCTTTTGCATCATCCAGTCTAATAGTAATAATTTTATCCCCAGCAGCTGGCCATTTAATTGCTGATTACACTCAGCGTGTTTGTGTGAACTGAATATTTAACCATCCATGGAGGAGCAGTGTGTCTCAGTTAGCGTGTCCTGCAGAAACAGAGTTGCAGGACATTTTGCTGAGGTTAGTTCCCTACAAGAGCTGCGAGCTTTGTGTGTCAACGAGGTGGATTCAGTCAGTAAAACCCAGTAAGGTTTATATGAGCTAAGTAGATGTTGTTATTGGCATAGGGCAAACTAAGACTTGTCAATCACCAACATGTCTGGCATTATTTAGGCTACTACTCTTTGTCATAGACACGCAATACCTTGATGAAGCTCACATCTATACAGGTCTATGGTGTCAGCAGCACACAATATGCCTCCTCTGCATCAATGCCCCCAAACCAATTGCTGACCCCTTTTCAAAATCAATATCAGCTACTGGACAGATGGAAGCTCAGTTTCATAAGCAAAGAATAGTGGACCAACAACAAAAATCACACAATGAAACCACACCTTATTAATGATGATGCATTAATTAATACGTAAGTTTTATTCAACACAAACTATAGGCCTGCAAATTAGTAATAATCAAAAGACACATATTTCACTGTAACAATTAGGCTATAAATGAAATATTAAAATATTATTCCAAATTAAAGTGTGGCCTGCAAAACATGCAGATAGAAATTATTCATTTGTGATAATAATTCATTTATTGAGCTGCTTCGAACATCAGCCTTGATCAATGAAACCTCTTCCTTTGGACAATTTTCAAAGGCTCTTCTAATGTTAAACCAAAGGCCACTTCATCAGTCTAAGTTCTTATTGTCTTTTGAACCAGATACCCTGACGTTTTCCATTAAAGGCACTTGAGGCAATGTGACAATCTTTCTAATCAGTACAATGAAAAAGTTTTAACAATCAAAAAATGTTTCAAATTAGCCTATTGGGCACAAATAATGCTTGTAGCCTACAGCTTTTCCATTGCACGAGGTAGACAGTGCAAGACATTTCCATTTCCAGATCCAGAACACGGAGACAGTTTAGTTGTTGTTGTTTTTTGTTTTAACATGTACGGAAGCCCTAGTAGCCTAATATAAAACTTGGTTAGTGCATCTTTAGTGACCCAGCCAGTCTGGCAATTAGCTTAAGACTGGAGACAGCTTTGCACGGCGCTGGGAGATCAGACACTGTCGTGAGCTTGTGGAGGGTGTCGGACCTGACAGCAGAGCTTTTATCTCCCACCCCTGAAGTCACCGGCTGTTCCCGACCAGGCCGCAGTCTAAAACGAGCGCAGCTTAAATCTTTACTCGTTGAGAGTTGTGTTTCTCACGTCAACGTGCACATGTAGAACTCGGTCTCCCAGCATCCCTTGCGAGCATATTTATAGCAGGAACTGTCTGCACTGTCTGCTGCTGGCTGTGTTGTCCGGCTGCAGTGAAATTAAAGTTGTGAAAAATGTTGAGGGGACGTTGACCCCTCGATGTTTCCTGTCCAACATCTGGACGCTTCCGCTCTGTTCCTGTGGCTGCTGCTGCTGCTGCTGCCGCCGCTTCTGGATGTAGGTCACATGTCAAACTACACCTCTCTCGGTTTGCTGACAGGCGAGTCTCGCTTCCTCTGTTTGACGGGACAGGTCTCCTCTTCCCTTGGCGAGCAAACAGAGGGAGAGAGAGAGGGGGGAGATCCTGCGAGCTGCTGATCATGTGCTGAAGATCACTTTGTTGTGAGCTTAGTTTGACAGAGGCAGCGATGGGGGCTGGAGGCAGGAGGACAGGGACAGTGGACAGCTCTGCAGCTGTCTGCATCCTAACGCTGTGTTTTGGCTCTTTACACGTGATCGCACTCAAATCACAACTTTTCACCAGGCTCGGTGGGTCATCTTACTCTACCCAGACACCCATCAACTATCAGACGTTTTACTTTGACCAGAAGGTGAGTTTTTAAGTTTTCTCTTCAGCCTACTTATAAATAAAGTTTAGCTTATGAAGTAGCCTATAAAGTTTAGCTACTCTATGAACTGTTTTCCCCCAACCGGTTTCTTCCTCTTTTGCTTCTTTCTCTTTCACTTCACTTTTAAAATTGCAAACTATTTGCACTGTGTAGGCTACATAGTGTTGTAAAGGTGTGATAATCCAAATCAAAGTGATTTTGAAACATTTTGTGACACGTCTAGTATCATAATGACAAACGGATACTGACAGGACAACATGAGTGTTTTCTGAAGTAAGACTGATATTATATAATGATATGGTTCAATGTTTTGCTAACTTTTTTTATTACCTCCACAGTACCATTACCTGGCTTCATTGTTTGCTATTTACTTACAGTATATCTGCACCACTTGCTCTTTCTAATATGCTCAATGTACTTAACGCTGTAGAAGTTGCCCATGTGTTTTGTCTACAAACAATAGGTGCTTCCCTCAGGCTTCCTGTAGTGAAGGGAAAACTATCACAATTGGCTCTGCTCTTGCCAGCAGAACTGTAACTATCCCTCCTGGCTCGTAGCCTAAAAAGGTCTCCAGGGCCCAGTGAGTCTGAAACACTTTACCTCAGGGGGGTTTGAGAGATCTTCTTTCAAGCCTTTACATTTTCCATTTACTCTTTCTTCATGGGGGGTCAGGTTGCACAGTGAGCGTGTGTAGCTGTATGTAACAGCATCACGTCTAGTGACTTGAACCTGACTCACACAATCACAAGACTGAACTTTTGTGGTAATGACTCTTTTCTTCCTGCAATCAGGGATGTTGTGATAGGTTAACCAACCAGGTCCACCGCACCGGAAGGATGTCATGTCCTATTATCTTGGTGTAAATCCGAACTGTGATGATTAGACACTAAATAGACATTTTACAGAATGAGTGGTGGTCCCTCTTCAACTTCACTGTACTGATTCGCTGTTTTAAACTACCATGACAGAACACGGATCAAGATGGTGCATTACTGTAGGTGCAAGAGTGCGTGCTCCATAAAACTGCAGCCTAAAACTAGAGCCTAACTGAGTGAATCTTAACTTAGTAAGGTTCTGTCATTACTGCTGTTTAGTAGAAAAACATTAAAGTAACCCAAGACAATTATTAGTGTTATAAATTAGGATAGAATCAGAAATATTATTTGGAATATCTCATTACCAATTAAGATTAGTTACAAACTCAGGGCCACTCCCTGACTTAATGGGGAGAAGTGGGCTGAATTTTCCTTGTTATATTGTTCGGTGGGTTTTCCCCAGTTGTGCTTCATAACCTCTATAGCCGAAGATTTTGAACAGAGACTGAACATCTAAGCCTGTTCCCATGTAAACTTAGTCAAAAGAGAGATTTTGTGACCACTTTCAAAGATCCATATTTGTGGACATCACAAAAAGACAATCCAGCACACAAAAAAGTGAACAGATAAAAAATCCCAATGCTTTTTTATGAATCAGTGAGGGGATTATAGAGATGGTTTTATGGAATAATATCCAGATTAATATGAAGTATATATTGGCAAAGCACTGGCAATCAGCTGTAATGATTAGGTGATTATTGAGTCGGTATTCAAGTCATTTGGCCTTTTTTTTTACTTGGAAAAATATGTAATGGTTCCAGGTTCAGTATGAGGCTTTGCTGCCCTTTGTTTTACATTTTGATAAAATCTTTGTGTTTTTGACTGTTGGCCAGGCAAAACAGGACAGTTGTCTCACTGGGGTCTCAGAATATGTGATGGGCATTTTGACCACTTTATGATGTTCTATAGGACAAACATTTAATCAATAAATGAAGAAAATAATCAACAGATAAAATTGAAGCCCTCAGTTTTATATCTGCACACTGTTAATGGTGTTTGTGCACTGAACAGTGTTTGGATTTGGGGACAATACCCTACACCTGGTCCAGCCCACGGCATCCTGCCTAATCAGCCAAGCTGACAAGAAGATAAAGACCATTTCCTCCCTTCTCACACGCATTGTCTTGTCTGATGTGTATTTTTTTGTCAGACAAACTAAGGAAAGGAAACTCTGTGCTTCTTTTTGAGAAGTGCAAAAAAAATCCCTGTAATCCACTTTTCAGCACTAGTAGCACGTCTGCTGTTGTCATAAAATAATCATCAGTCATGCAGTCTTTTTCTACACTCGGTGGTGTGTGGTTCATGAGACGAGCTGCTGCAAAAAGAGAGCACCAAGTGATCCAGCAGTTGTCCAGAGGAAATCCTCTGGACTGCATTTTGCCTCCAGACAATGAATGGAAGTGTCCTCGAGCATCCTCTAAATTAAGTGCTGTCGTTTACTGGAGCTTGCGCTGCTCTTGTTTCCATCATCTGTCCAATTTCTGGGCAACAGATGCAGCTTTCTTTCTTGTGCCATAGTTCACACACTGGTCCAGTAGATGTACCAAGTGTGCACTGAATTTTAATAAGAAAGAATGGTGCTCCAAATCCTGCCCACAGTAACCACATGGGGGCACTCTCTTATCAGGGTGTGGATCTTACAAAACCAGCCTCATGGGTTTTGTGATGTGGATACTGAGTGGGCGCAAGTGATAGAGAACTCACCAGGGGTCCTTTTGCTGAAGCACTTCATACATTCAACCACTTTTGCTTTGGCATTTTCTCTCATATATGTAAATTTGAATATTTTTCTTTGAGAGTCAAATGAACTTTAAGACTTGAAGAGCTATTGAAGAGCTTCACTTCCAAAATCAGAGAACAACCATTTGAAAACCTTAGTGTGAAAAAAAAGTCAAACTCAAAATGAGTGAAAAGTCCAAATCTAAATAAACTACGCAACTTCTTAGATGACACACAGCCACTAAAACGGTTTGTTGAGAAGATTCTCACCCTCCACTTTGGACAGCTGATGCATCTGAAACTTCTTTTGCTACCGAATGTTTCCTTTAAACTGTCTCATGGTCCCCTCACACTTAAAAGCACTGCCAAGCACTAAGGAGTCGTGGGTTGAATGAACACATTGAGGCCCCGGCATCTTTTTGCTGTCATTGGCTCATAAAATCGCTGCCTCCTTTGTATCCACTGAGGAGGGAAGAGAGCGAAGGGGGGGGGGGGGGGGGGGGGGGGGGGGGAGACAAAACAAAAACATTTTGTATTAAGTGCAGGGGCTGTTTCAGGGGTTGGACAACTCAGTAGCCTCATGGGGTTGTCGGCTCTGTGAAGTTGTTGGTTTCTTTCTGCCTTTGTTTAATAAAGAATACAGGAAATATAGTTGAAAGGGGAAGATACCCCAGAATCCCTGAGGTTTGATGAAAGGATATCTCAGAGCTCATCTAAAGTGGAACTAATGTGGCATCCCTTAAACTGGCTCCAACATGTTTTAATACAAATTGGGGCTAATTACCCTTGAATCCAACCTCAGGACAGTCATTTCAAAACACCATAGTTGGCACCGGGCCAGGTATCCGCTGATCACACCCACCTCAGAGCTGTTTGTGTGGAGTTGTCTGCATTTTCTAAAAGGTTTTGTTGAATTTATCGTCAGTAATATAATTGCTGTGATGAGTTTTCTGTCAACCAAATTGGGACCAATTCACAAGAGATCATCCTCATCATCCTTTCGAATCATATTTAACATTTTCTGCTTCTGCCTCTGATTTTCTGCAGCTGCCTCATGTTTCAAAGGGAGAAATGTTCCTAATTTAACTGCACTTTGAATGTTAGTTTCAGCGGGGGTGCTCGCTCTTCAGTATCACTGCTTATTATTCACTTAACTGCTGCCTCAAAAGCTTCTAAATCAACGCTGAGTCAAGAGGAACTAAATGTTAAAAATGTCACAAACGATGTGTGCATCTGTCACATTGCGGTTACCTCACAAACGTGTTACTCATTGCTAATGTCTGGCTGTAAAGGTCACAAGTTGCAACATAATCATTAACACATGAGGCAACAGAGTTGACAAAAGTGAGGTGTTTATTTTGTGTACTGACAACACAATTTTACACACTGTTCATCCAAGTAAACATCGTGATATATTAGGTACATATACATCAATACGTTGAGGCATTCCAATTCCTTTAAAATTAAATTGTTAAAAAGTTTTCATATACATATATGTTTATATCTTATATGTACTTTTCTTTTCAGCTTTCATACGTGACCACATTTAAGATTATATTGTCATTTTATTTAGCAGCATGTTTTCATTTGTTTCAGATTGATCATTTTGGATTCCTGGAGGATGCCACCTTCAAGCAGAGATACCTTGTGGCTGACGAGCACTGGAAGCAGCCTGCAGGACCGATTTTGTTCTACACTGGCAATGAAGGCGACATCACCTGGTTCTGCAACAATACTGTAAATACATTCTCTAGAGCCCTGTATTTACACAGCACACAGTCCTCCATCTAATTGGACACCTATCTTTGTCTCTCTTCAGGGTTTCATGTGGGAGATTGCGGAGGAGTTGGGCGCCATGCTGGTTTTTGCAGAGCATCGTTACTATGGAGAGTCTCTGCCATTTGGACAAGACTCTTACAGTGTAAGTGAAGATACTGTGCTACTCAAGGAGATCATATCTAATTCTGTCTAAAATCTGATTAAATATGTTTGATAAGTATAATTTTCCTATTTTGGTTTCAAGCCATTAAGTAAATAACATAACAAAAAAAAAGTAAATGGTGTACTTTTTTTCTGAAAATAACTTCCAACCAAAATTTCACTTTAAGTGCCAGAAGATTATTTGAAGTGCATGTGTGTTTTATCTTCTACATGATGCCTGTTTAACTTTGGAACAATCTTGTCTTTTGCTTTTGCAGGACAACAAACACCTGAACTACCTGACCTCAGAGCAGGCTTTGGCAGATTTTGCAGTCCTTATTCAGGACCTGAAGAGCACTTTACCCGGAGCCCAGCAGAGCCCCGTCATCGCTGTCGGAGGTTCCTATGGAGGGATGCTCTCTGCCTGGTTCAGGATGAAATACCCCAATATAGTTGTTGGGTAATGTATCAGGACCTGTAGATTAAATTTAACCAGAAGTGCATCAGTCATCTTTGCATTTTGCCCCTCTAATCAGTAGAACATTTTTATAAAAAAAAAAAAAAAAGATCTTCCACACCCTGAAGTTACGTAATGGTGCATGTACACATCAGCCTCATGTTTACCTAAGCAGTCATTTCACAGCAGAGGACACTGAAGGGAGTGCTTGTTCAGTATTTTGCCCTCATCAACTCATGTTGGTAAATAAATATCTATATCAAACACCAGATGTTCAGTTGAGCCAAGAGGGTGAATCTGTTTACAGGAGGCACTGCACAAGTATGAGACATTAGGAAACAGAGTTTGCATCTGTGCTCTATTGACTTTGTTCGCCCCTGTCCTGCCTTCCACCTTACACAACTGTGATTCACAGATTGCAAAGGATAAGGGAATGAGAGCAAAATCTAAAATGGTTTTGCTTCTTCTTGCATTTCAGAGCTCTGGCAGCCTCCGCACCAATATGGCAGTTCCCTGGTATGGTGCCATGTGGAGACTTCTACAAAATAGTAACACAGGACTTTGCCAAAAGCGGCTATAACTGTGATGCAAACATTAGAAAGTCGTGGAAAGCTATTAATAACATCTCCTCCACTGGTAAGTTGAACACTCAGGGGCTGATTTATCTTATCTGTCATATTACAGGAAGTGGGACTTATTTGAATTATTCAGAGTAATCAATAAATCATGTTAAATATTATCTGTGAGGAAGGCTCATGGTTTGTGCCACTTTCTGTCCATATGGTCCACAATTTTAAGTGGTGCAGTCGTCTATTAAAGCCTGAAACCAGACAGCTGTTACTTAAACCTGTAGTGCCACTGGGTATAAACTCTAGAGCCTCTCCACAGAGGACAGATTGTGAGAGAGAATATGTGGATCCATTAAATTTATAACCTGCATAACTTAGACTGTCTGAGTTTTTCAGTCTTCCGCTCACACCAGATAAGAAAAATATGCCTTCTCACATTCCCCTGGTTCCTTTCCCACTGTCACAAAACTACAGGAAATCCTTTATTGAATTAAGTAGTAATTGTTATTCTTGTCACACCACTGGAGATAAATGCACACAACAAAAAATCTGAAACCACGTTCTCATAAGGCTGTTACAAAGGATTTATAAGCTGTAATTAATGATTTCATTAATTATGAACCAATCATTTACAAATATTCTGTGTAACACAAGTTGTTCCACATGTTACAGGTTGTTATGTTATAGAAAAGTGCCCCTTAAATTATCGTATTTACTGATAATATAATGAATAATGAAATAAACAACCAGTTGAACAGACAGAGGCAGTGTTATACTGGAAGAGGATTGTCCCAATCTGGCAACCCAAATTGTCTAATTAATTATGAATGGCTTTTAACTCAAATATTTGGTCAATAATTTGTAAAAAAAAAAAAAAAAAAAAATGATGAAGCTAATGGTTACAACCTATGAATCATTTTTAAGCATTTTATCAACGCACATCCAGTATTTTCCAAATGCAGTTAGATAATATCCTGAATCCTGAACAGAGTTGTCCAAACCAAAAGAGAAATACTCCACATGCTGTAAGGATTATTAGTTCACAGAGCATGTCACTATACACCCACAGACAAAGCATTCACCGGAGCCAGGGCACAAAGAAGCTACACTGAGAGTTTGCAGCCATATTGATCAATATCACATGGCAAACTAAGAAGTGAGACAACATGGTCTTTATCATAATGTCAGCTAACATATAGTTTAACAGGGAAGAGATTATGTAAATTATCTTTTTCCAATCTCAGTAACCTAAAAACCTCAAATAAGTGGATGATGGTTGTTACTTTGTCGGTTTTGTGTGTCCCAAAGACCTGGGACTGTGAGAACAGGCATTAGAACAAGGTATGAAAAAGTGATGGTTGCTGCTGATCCTGCAACTGATGCTGAATGAAATTCGATGGTTACTGTGACATAGAAAGTATTTTTGACAGGAAGACGTTCGGCTTCACTTAAGGTTTTTCTCTGTTCCATTCCTTTTTTGTCACTGCATCTTTAAGGATGAAACACGATACTGAGGTTTTCTGTGAATAATGAGTATTATCTTCAGAACTGGACATTTCAGTTTTAAAGTTTTTTTTATTATTATTTTTTTTAATCCCACCACCACCACCCCTAATGGGGACCTTTTTTTTTTGTCTTTCTTTCTTTCTCATTTTTTTCTTTTTTTTCATTCTAAGAAAAGAAAAAATACACAATAATCAGGTGGCAGTAACATAAAAACCCATCAGCACCATAAAACATAAAGGAGGACAAAATACAAAAAAAAAAAAAAAAAAAAAGAGGAACCTACATTTAACAGCATAAAATAATCAAAACATATAATCAGTAAGTGCATACTACATATTTTACACGCACCATTAATTCATATCATAACTCAATAAATAAAAGATTAAATAATTCACTCTACAGCCACCATAAAAGAAACAACAACAATCCCAAAAACAAAAACATACAAAACAATAAACTATATTGAATCTTCATCCCAAGTTTTTGTTATTGCAAGGATTTCCCATCTTTTTCTCTCTGCATTATCTTTCTTGTTTTTTGGCAATATCTTTGTTAGTAAATAATGATGTTTAATAAATGATATAAAATATCTCAAATTAAGCTCTCCTTGATTTTAAAAAATAAAAGCTTTCCCAAGCAGAACAACAGTATTTAACAGCATATGCTGTTCTTCATGAAAACCCCAAATAATATTAATGGGAGATAATAACAAAACAAGTCCTTGGTCACATAACCAAATTGCCACATAATGCCAAAAAAGAGCAACTTCTGGACAATACCAAAACAAATGCATAATGTCTTCTTCCTCATCCCCACAAAATCTACATTTATCATTGTCTGTTATTCTCCATATTTTAAGCATCTTCCTTGTTGGTAATATCTTATAGAATATGTTTAACTGAAACATCCATAAATATGTGGAACAAGAAGATTTATACATATTTAAAAAAAAAAAATCCAACCAAGGAAGTGGGGTATCAAAAATACTTTCCCAATATGCTTGAAAATAATATGGTTGGGCGGCTATATTTTTAGAATACATAAAAAACCTATACATGTCAAAATTAATCTTCTTTTGCCCCAACCATTTAGAATTCTTAATATGAGGGCGGCATACTCTTAAATCTTCCGGATGTTTTTCTATCTTTGATCTCCAGGATGAAGGAGTTGCAGAAAGTAACTGCATATCGTTCAATTCTGAACACACATCTCCATATTTAAAAATTAAAGATTCAAAAGTAAGGAATTTTCCTTCATTATTCAATAAATCATTTACAAAATAAATATGATTATTTAACAATCTTTGCCAGCACACAGGTTTTTTGTCTATACAGATATTTTCATTTAGCCATAATATCTGTTGTCTAATCTCCAAGGAATTATTTGGTAAAGAAAACTGATACTGAAGCCATAAAGAAAGTGAATTTCTAAAAAAGGGGGAGAGGTCGGGCAAAAAAGCAGATAAACGTACCACCGAGGCCGGACACAACTGAAAAAAAGGGTACACTTTTCCAATTAAAGGACCACATTGAGCAGAAAATAATTTGGATGAAAACCATTCTTGGTTATTATATAAAGCTTTTAAGTTTAAATCTAATATTGAAAGGCTTTTCAATCCCAAGCCTCCGTTCTCCTGTACATTATACAAATAACTACGTTTAATTTTATCAGGTTTACCATTCCAAATAAAATTAAAAATTATTTTATTTTAATAAAGTTGTATCAGGAGAAGGCAGAGCCTGTAAAAGATAAGTAAATTGTGAAAGTATTAGTGAATTAATTACAGTAACCTTTCCATAAATAGTAAGATGTTTCCCTCTCCAAGCCTGGAGAATTTTATCCATTTTCTTCAATTTTAAATCAAAATTAGTTTTCACCAAAAGACTTTTGTCCGCTGGTATATGTATTCCTAATAGATTCACAGGGCCATCAGAACATTTTATCGGCACCGTACATGGGACTTGGAAGTCAGTTTTCTTTAATGATCCAATTCTAAGGATAGAGCATTTCTCATAATTTGGTTTCAATCCTGATAACAAGGCAAAGAGCTCTAATTCGGATATAAGGGAGCCTAAAGAGAGGCTATCCGCTTTAACATGAAAAGAAGCATCATCTGCATAAAAAGAACATTTGGATTCTAAACCATTAATCTCTAAACCTTTAATATTAACATTATTTCTTATTCTTATGGCCAACATTTCGATTGAAAGAATGAATAAATATGCCGAAAGGGGGCATCCTTGTCTGACACCTTTAGACAATGTGATTGGATCTGAGATATGACCATTCTTTATAATTCTACTACAAGGATTTTTATATAATACATGAACCCATTTTATAAAGGTCTCACCAAAATTAAAAATTTGTAAACATTGATATATGTACTTCCATTTAATCATATCAAAAGCTTTTTCAAAGTCTGCTATGAATACTAGACCAGGCAAATTTTTCTCTTCATAATATTCGATTATTTCCAGGAGACGTCTAATATTATCACCTATAAAGCGACCTTTTAGAAAACCTGTTTGATCGAAATGTATTAATTCTTTTATAACCTTTCTTACTCTAAGTGCTAAACATTTTGCCAATATGCGTGCATCACAGCACAGGAGTGTAAGGGGTCTCCAATTCTTCAATTTTACCGGATCCTTAGCCTGTCCTTCTGCATCATGCTTTAATAACAATGAAATTAAACCTTCCTTTTGAGTATCAGACTGGTGACCAACATCAAAAGAGAAGTTATAAGAGGCAAGTAAGGGATCTTTTATTTAATCAAAAAAGGTTCTGTAAAATTCTATTGGCAGTCCATCTAATCCAGGGGTTTTTCCATTTTGAAATGAACATATAGCTTCATATACATTTTCTTCATTGATAGGGCCTTCACACAATATCTGTTGTGGGTTTGTAAGTTTTGGATAGGAGCATGGCTTTATGTACTCAAACAAGGAAGGATTTGTTGAATGAAAAGTATCATTAAAAATCTCATTATAATACTTCATTAACGCGTTAAGTATATCATTTGCAGATGTAATATTCGTTCCATCATCATTTATCAGTTTTGAGATGTTCTTCCTAGATATATTTAGGGCCCGAGCCAGTGACAACGTCACAGGGAGGACCCTATTGTAATTCGACATGCACATAAATCAACGTGCCAGCCGACGAGTAACAACAAGTAAGCAAGCAAGTAACCAAGTACTGCATAGACCTGGCGCAAAATACCCCAGATATTGCAATGTTTATTATTATTATTATTATTATTATTACGCGCGTTTGAACGCGATTTCGACCCCTTTGCCGAAGCGAGAAACGGATGAAATTTGGCATACACGTGTAGTCTGGTGAAAATAGACGTACCATGACATCCGTTCGTGTGCGCAGAATGTAATGGCGCAACAGCGCCCCCTTGAAATTTTGAATTGATCAGCCCCGCCACACCGTTGCACTTACATGCATGAAATTTGGTGGGGTTATAGAACATGGGAAGACACACAAAAAATCCTCTTAAAGCCACGCCCTATACCCAACCGGAAGTCGGCCATTTTGGATTGAAATTTTGACCTATTTGACCGAACCCCTCCTACAGATTTCGTCCGATTGACTTCAAATTGGCTATGGACCATCGAGACGCCATGCTGATCTTATCTTGTGAACTACATGTCTGTAGGTCAAAGGGCGTGGCTGCTATGATGCGACACATTTTGGCGACTGTTCGTGTTCGGCGCCGTTTCACTTCGAACGGCTCTCACGCCGACATACTTGATCGTAGCCGCTTCAAACTTGGTGGACATGATGATGGGTCCTTCCTGGACAATCTGACATATTAACTTCCCACGTTACTCATAGCGCCCCCCGGTGGTAACAGGAAGTCGACACAGATTACGCTAACATGAATTAATCGTACATAGTTCACCCCAGCAACTTCGTTCCACTTCTGATACATGTGAAACAAATCGGTGAAGCTACATTACGTACGCTTTGAGGCTACGGCTAATTGCCCCCGTGTGGCGGCGCCACGTATTGCGGTCCATCAGAAACGAACTCCTCCTAGGGGTTTCGCCCGATCGGCTTCATATTCGCTACACATCATCCTCAGACCGCCCTGATTACAGCTTGTGCTCTGCAGGTCGGTTGGTCAAAGGGCGTGGCCACTGTGGCCGCCGCCATTTCTGATGCCTCGCCATGCATACACGGGCTGCTATATCTCCCATGTACTTCGTCCGAACTGCTTCAAAATTTATGTACGTGATCAGACACCCGCCCTCTACACCTCCATTTGATCGTACGCAACCTCGCTCAAGTCGCCCCCTTGTGGACACAGGAAATGCCATATTTTACATCGACATTGTCCGATTTGCTCGAAACTTCACATGTGTGATGAGGTCACGACCCTGAACGCAACGACCCACATCCCTTTACTGCCCCCTGGTGGACGAACTGTAAACTTGCCGCAACTCCATCGTACATTGTCCGATTTTCTCGAAATTTCACGTGTTTGATGAGGGAACAACCCTCTACTAGCTGCCAACGTCCGGTGGCGCGCGGGGGTTTCGAAGAGCGCCCCGGGGGTGGCGGGGACCGGGGGGTCGTGTGAGCGAGACGCCGAGTGGCGTGTAACGAGGGCCCGTCATAGCCGCTTGCGGCTTTAATTCTATTTTGAAGCTGTAAGAAACATGCATTACATTTTTCTCCATGCTCCATCCATGTTGCTTTATTTCTATATATGATGCCCTTTATTTTATTCTGATACAGCCTCTCCAATTCTTTTTCTTTATCATCTAGTAACTGTAGGTCTTGGTCGATACAGCCTGATTTATTTGCATCTATACGATCCCTAGTATTTTGCACCTCTTAACAACATTTTTTCTTTGTTACAATTTTGTTCAGTTTTAAAGTTTTACCTTCACCTATGATAATATAGTAGTCACTGTACTAGTATTTTACAAGAGCTAAAGCAACAAAGAGGTTTTATATGGCATCTAAGAGAACCTAGAGGAGCTGTAGCCATAATGGTAAATGCCAACAAAATAACCACTATTATATCTTGGTTACTGTCAAACCTTAGTACCAAGTAGTGCCATAGATACAGAGGTGACACATGATGACATGGCTTATATTAAAAATGAGTTACTGATGACATGACATGACATTAATATTTTTTTGTTCTCCTGTGAAAAGCATCTGGTCTTCAGTGGCTGTCAGAGGAATTCAGCTTGTGCAGGCCACTTAAAAACAGCATTGATGTTCTCAGCTTCAAGAGCTGGCTTCAGGAAACCTGGGTGAATCTGGCAATGGTGGACTACCCCTACGAAGCCAACTTCCTTCAGCCGCTGCCTCGCTGGCCCATCCAGGTACAGTATGAACAGACACTGTAGTTAAATTCTCTATTCAAGCTTAGACCAGTATTTCTAGACTTAACTCTAGCAGTTGTTGCTTGTAGGGCCCTAAAACTATTACTAAATACTAGTTTCTCATTTAAGTTTTTAACTTAACTGCAGCTTTGGATTTTGTTTGTCTTTGGTTAAGCACCATATTTGGCCTGACAGCCTGTCCTTAATTGAAATCAATGTGTGTTTCAGCCGATTGTGTTACAAGTGTTTGTTGTGGTCTTCAAGCTTTTGTTTACAACAGCTGTCAATTAACTTCATTAATATTCATAAGGATCTGGCTTCTTTTAGTTTTTAAGTATTCTTTAGATGAGCAGCTACAAGTAAGCCACCATTCTTTTCTTCCCTCGAACCAATAGTCTTTTCATTTGCACACTCCGTCAGATCTCTGAGGTGTTCCTCTTAGGACGCTCACACGGCACCACAGAAAGAGGACATTTGCCCAGTGCAGCTCATGAGGCCGTTAAACAAAGGTTCACCACTCTCATTTGAATGGGACTGTAACAAATACTTCACTAGACACTTGATGTGAAAAAGTAACCGCAGTAACTTGCCAAAATTAAAATGAATTAAAAAAAATGCATGTAATGTGGCTGATGCAAAAAAAAAGAAAAAGGTTTTAAGGTATAACTCTCTTTCCTGTCAGAGTTACAAAATACCTTTTGTTTTCATGTAAAATAGCTTTGTGACAGTACAACGGCTGTTTTCCGGAGGCTGATTGACTTGGGTGCAGTGTATTCTACCAGTCACCTTGGCATGTCACGTGCATAAACCAAGCCCTGCTTTTGACCCCCACTTCTCCGTTTGGTACTTCAAGCCGCCTCCGTTTGGCCCATACAGCTCTCTGAAACTAAAACTTTGACTACATTGATACATTTTTTTGTTGTTTATTTATCATTTACTGTAGCCACCATCTAGATCTGAAAACACGGTCTTCGATGAAACAAACTAAATGGTCATTTTGAGTTTTTTTGGCTCTTTGCCTTTAATGTATGCGACCCCTATGGGTGGTTTAAGCGGTTTAGGCAGTGGGTGCAAAGAGGAGCTTTTTTAATGACAAAGCTAATGTGATTATCTGAGTGAGTGTGAGAACGGGGTATTGAGGGCTTAGAGGAGGGAAATCTGTTGGCAGAGATGAATGTATAAGCCTAATCCTATCTGAAAAGTAAGGAGAAGATGCTTTGCAGCAATTGCAGTGTTTTTTTTTCACGGTATAAATCTTGGGTTGGACATGTCTGTGGCCCTCCTCATCCATCGACCACCAACTCCTCCCCAGCCCGCAGACAAAAGCCTTAGTAACAGACTCCACACTAGTGCAGCTCCCCTCCAACATCCAAACAAGAAAGCCCAGTTCCCCTGCCCCACAAAGAGTGCAGAACAACAGCCACGGCCAACTCCGCTGCTGCAACCATAACAACATGCAGCGAAATCAAACAAAAGCTCAAACTCAAATATTTATCATCCATGCTATTAATTCTGAGAAATCAACCATGGTCAGACAAAACAGTGGTAATGAGAGCAAAACCTTTACATTTTCACTCATTTAGATCACTAGCTTTAGGTAAATGGACGTTTCTTTTTTTCCCCTCTTGTGCCAAGATTAGAGCAATAAATTCTAGTTCATTCCAGGGAATTTCATATGCAAATCAGGCGCCACCACTTTTTATGTGGAAAACACTTAATGGCCTACAAGAAAGCAATCTTCAGTCTTGTAAACAACTTGGATATACAGTTGCTTTAGAAAGCATTCAGACCCCCTTCACTTTTTACGCACTTGTGTTGTGTTGTACATTTTATTTATAATGGATACAATTTGCCAAAAAACATTCACTTACCCACTATTAAAAAGTGAAAAGATGTTTTAGAAATGAGTTGACATGTATTAAGAATCAAAAGGTGAAACATTAATTTACAAATGTGCATACATTGTTTCTCTTTTTTATTTTCCTGTGTTTATTTTCCTGGAGCTACTTGACTGGACTCCACCTGTGGTAAACTGAATGGATGAGTGAACGTTTACATACACCTATGCATATAAAGTGCCAGAGTTCACAATGCATGTCAGAACAAAAACTCATTGATCAGGGAAAAGGGGTATAAAACCATTTCCAAAGCTTTAATGTTGGCAGAACAGTGGCCTCAACAACAATCTAGAGTTGGTCGACTGGCCAAGCTGAGTAACCAGGCAAGAAGGGCTTTGATTAGGGAAGTGACCAAGAACCCAACCGAGCTTCAAAAATCCCACTGAACCCCAGCAGCACTCCACCGCCCTCACAGCAGCCTTTATAGTAGAGTGGCTAAACAGGCGTCACTTTAATAATAATAGCAACTTTATTTATACAGCACCTTTTAAAACTGAGTTCAAACAGTGCTTTGAGTCATGATTCAAAAGTGATAACAGTCAAAAGCACGACAGACATAAGGTCGAGAGGGAGGGCTAACAATATGCTTCAGTATAGATAACAACAATCAGAGAGAGCAGATGCCATATAGAAAGACACACACAGGCAATAAAAGCGATAAAAGGTTGATATGGAGATGATAAAGAGACGATTAAAAGACATCACATAAAAGTCTGTCAAGTCTATAAAAAAATGTTTTTAGAAGTGATTTAAAAGAAGTTACTGATTCTGCCTGATCTCCTCAGGCCGGTTGTTCAAAAGTTGAACAGCCCTGATGGAAAAAGTACTGTCACCTTTTAAGCTTCAGTTTTACTTGAACATGGATCTAAGACTGCACACTGGCTCGTCTAACTCTGCACTGGAGCTCGGGGCCAGGCCCTGGCATGCTTTTAAAGTGATCAGTGAAATCTTTAAAATCAGCTCTTAAACAGACAATAAAAAGTCTGGCTGGGGTATTCTGAACTAGTTTGAGGAGAGTGATGGCTATGGATAATTATAGAGTTGAAGTAGTCTACACTTTGAGTGAGAGGCATAGGACTGGGCCACTTGGACTTTCCCAGGCAGCAGTTAAATGACTCCCAGGGCATGAGGAAAAATATTCATTGGTCTGATGAGGAAAAAACGGAACCATTTTGTGAAAAACCTCAAACACCAGGCACCGCTCATCACCTAGCTAACAGCACCCTGGTGGAGCATGGTGGCACCAGCATCATGCTATGGGGCGGGGCTTCTCGGTGTTGAGGACAGGGAGATTAATCAGAACCGGGGGATGGTTGAATGCGGCCAAATACAGAGAGGTCCTTGACGAAAACCTGCTCCTGAGTGCACGCGACCTGAGACTGGGGCATCAGTTCAGCTTCCAACACGACAATGACCCAAAGCACAGAGCCAAGAAAATGCTGGGATGGCTTTGGGACAAGTCTGAGACTGTCCTTGAGTGGCCCAGCCAAAGCCCAGACTTAAACCTCATAGAACATGAGGAGAGGCTTGAAGATGGCAGTTCACAGAAACTTCCCATCCAATCGTGTTGAGCTTGAGAGGATCTGGCAGGAAGAATTAGACAAACTGTCCAAATGCAGGCATGAAAAGTTTTGAAGCAGTAATTGCTGCCAGTGAGGCTTCTACAAAGTACTGCATAAAATGAGATATTTCACTCTTTGAGACATTTTTTGCCAATGTACCGAAAGTCAAAGCATATTCTTACTGTCATTGAGGGTTGATTGATGTTCCAAAAACTGACAGGCAGTTGGATCCAAACTGCAAAATGTGAAGGGGTCTGATACTTGTTTATGGCACTGTGAGGTAATGAGATATTTGATTTTTCCCTTAAATCTTTGAATCTATAGTTTTCACAGCTTGTCTAAACTGTCATATAATTACAAACATGTTGTTAATTGTCTTGTGTTTTGTGTGTTATGCGTCGTGTGTTTAAGGTGGTGTGCAAATATCTTGGTTTCGATTCCACTGTGTCCGACGACCAGCTACTGCACGGTGTCTCCCAAGCAGCGAAGGTCTACTACAACTACACAGGAAGCTCCTCATGTCTAAACACATCCCAGACAGCGACCGGCAGCCTGGGTTATCTCGGCTGGTGGTACCAGGTGTGGTGGCGCACGGTGAAGCGATAAGTCTTGTCATGCTGATGAAATTGGCACACAGATGTGTCAGTGGGCACCTGTATGAATGAATATGCGTTTAATTCATCATCACAGGCCTGCACAGAGATGGTGATGCCCATGTGCACAGATGGCGTACAGGATATGTTTGAACCCGCGGAGTGGAACTACCAGGCCTTCTCTGACGAGTGTAATGCAATGTTTGGTGTCAGGCCACGAGCCAACTGGGCAGACACGGTCTACGGGGGGAAGGACATCGCCTCTCATAGCAACATCATCTTCAGGTAAACAGACTCGGGCAGAAGGTTCCCTGTGATTTTTTGGTTCATCTAGTACGGTGAGCTCAATTAAAGTGCAGATTCTGGCCGGCTTTTATTTCAGGCAAATTAAGAGCAGCCTTCTGTGTAGCCACAGGAGGTAGACAGACGCCTGTAAAATGTAAATGAAAAAGCACTGACTCTGGTGTAGCTTAATCACGAACACTAAGGTCGGTCGTATTAGGCTAAATGCCAGTAAGCGGCTCCTGTCATGGCAGAAAAAACGTCTGGTAATAAGCAATTTGATGCGAGATTTCAAAGCTGCATTTCATAATACTTGGAAATCGCACATTCAAAAAAACGCATGCAGTGAATTCTTCTTTTCTTTTTTTTCTTGGGTCTTTTTGCCTTTATTGGATAGTATAGTTGAGAGAGACAGGAAATGGTGCAGTAAAGGGCTGCCCGATGCGGGATGAACCTGGGCCGACTGCAGCGCTCAACCTACTGCTCCACATGCAGTGAATTCTGACTTTACTTTACCTGGTTTATTAGTTGATTGACACACTGTGGTCTGAAGGTACATGTATGTCATGCACAAGTGTCTGAGGGGTTATTCTCAGCGCACATGTCTCTGCTCTTGTATTTCAGTAACGGAGGTCTCGATCCGTGGTCGGCCGGTGGAGTGACCTCCAACATAACAGATTCTCTGGTCTCCATCATGATTCCTGACGGAGCCCATCACTTGGACCTACGCTACAGCAACAACCATGACCCTCCTTCAGTTCGTGAAGCCCGAGCGTTGGAGGTGAAATATTTCCGTGAGTGGATCAGACAAGCTAAAAGAGCCCCTCACACTGGATCAAGCTCCTAGTCTCTGAAAGCAGCAAAGTGTTACCAGGCAAAGATAAAACAACTCTGAGGGTTTAGCTTTAATTTGCATGACATGGTGTTTCACAGGGTGCTCTCTCCATCATTACACCAAAGTTTGCCTTGTTTTAATCAATGTTGGAGATGTTTTTTTCTTTTTAATTAATACATTTTAACTGCAATTTTCAACATCCCTCTGATTTTAACCATTTTTTTTTCTTTTTAATCTTTTAATTGTTTTTCTTAATCACACATCCATATCCATCCATTATTTTCTTTGGCTTGATTTCACACACTCCATTTTTTAAATGCCAAATACATTTTCAAGGACTGGGAGACAGAAAGGTACTGTATCTGTTTTTGAAGTAAAAACATTTAATCACAATGAAAATCTCAAAATGTGTTCATTCATATTACAACATCATCATCATCATGAAAAGACTCAAATCATCTTCACTTTGTTTTTCCTCACATGGTAAATCTTGCCAGAACCCATTTAAGGCCTCTCTGCCTCCAAGCTGCTGTTTCCTTCTTTTCAGTCAGTGTTACAATCACTGTATTCACACTCACATCTGTTCTTTTTGTCATTTGGTGACAGTGTTAGCATTTTTTTATTGGTTTTTTTTGCCACTCTTGCTGAATAGTCATTGTTGTTTTTCATTCAGGTAAAATTGTTCTTTCAAAACAAGTTTATGTTGTAATATTCTTCTTAACACCAAAACAAGTCTCAGGAGTAAAACTGACACCAAATACTGTTTTTTAAGCGATTTTCAGTGTGATATTAAACTTGATTTGTTGCTCTCTGCCTTGACAGTTTTCTATTTATGTGTTATACTAAAACTCTTTATGAGCTGTCAATCTCAACAAACACATCCAACAGAAACTGATTGAAAAGCTACAGATGATATTGATGTATTATCTTTCAAGCTGTCTTTTAATCTGTGGGTGTAATGTTCTTTCGAACAGACTCTTCATCATGTTTCAGGAAGACTGAGGCTTTTAAGTTGCCTCCACCTAGCAGGAACAATTGCATGTGCTTGAGATTTAATAAAAACCCAATCGGAGGAGGCCAATAAAGTGAGTGGTGGGAGGTTATTGCAGCTACGCCTGCTGACCTCACCCCTGTGGACCAACCTGTGGGATTCCCCCTGGCACACATCCATTCACAGGTTGCCATTAAAGCTCTAAATTGCAGCACCAAGGCAGCCCACAGACCCTGGTTTGTTCCCCCCTGCTAGTAATATTATTAATACAACTCCTGGGGTGCCGAAGAAGTTGAGAAGGGGTTGATGGAAGGTTAAAAGTGAGGCGGTGAGTGGATGCAAGAATCGGCAGGGACCAGGAGGCCTTTTGTAGTTCACCATGAATTCTTAAAAAAAAAAAAAATTCAAATGTCAAGATAAAAGAACGAAATGTCATGAAAATACTGAGACCAAAACACTGTTACAAGCAATGAAAATGCATCTTCTTGTTTTGTAATTGTCTTTGAACAGTTCCTGGCCATTCATCTTTTCCCCCTCCTCTTTCCATACAAAAGTTCCTGACATGACATGACTTTGTGAGGCAGATGGGGAACATGTTTTGCACTGGTATGTGGGCTGATTTTCCACCAGAAGACTCAAAGCCTGACTTCTCAACATTTTGTCACAGGCTCAAGTGAATTTCAGAAACCCTTGTCGAGAGAAACTTTGCTAAACATGGGGGAGGATGGGGTCTCTGCCACTAAATACCCTCCTTAAACTTTTCTCAGGACTTTGAGAGGTCATTAATTTTGTCTGCCTTTTCTAAGTCTCTGACACCGGCCATCAATCAAAGGTGTTATTAGTATTCGCTCGACCCCAAACTCTGAGTATGTCCCTGCTCAGACAGGGACCACACACTAGTAGGAAGAGATTAAGCCTGTGGGTGTCACATCACGTTGCACTGAGCGCCCTGCACCCTTGGGTTTGGGTGCTGCTGAATATGTAAATGCTTGGAGACAGAGGGCGTGGTGGTAATGTTTAACAAAATCTCAACAATATGGATCTGTGTACTTAATGACTGGCTGATTGTGGGAAAAGCCACAGCAGATTACTAATCATTTTGTCCAAATTAAACTTCCGCCAAGGTCCAGACATCGTTGTTTAAAAAAAACAACAACAACAACAACAACCCATAGTTATAATGAAAACTGGTGTATTGTAGGAGTTAACAAATACCACTTAAAGTCTTGAGAAGAAGAAGTCAAAACCTTCTCAGTTGTGCTCTCACTTTATTTCTTTTTCTCTGAGCTACTCCTCCGCAGCCCATCCCCTCCCACCTTCTCTGCCTTTATGCAACAATAGAAACTTGTTTCCGGGATCCGTGCGTCAGGCTCTGTGATGTGAATGACCCACCAGTACAAAAGCCAAAGCCCCTTGACTAGGGAAAAAAGAGGGGGGGGGGGGGGGGGGTATGGCCGCCACAACTGTGATGATGTCACTTTGCCAAAATTGTGCCACTTGCAAAGCGAAGGAGTCAGAATCAGTTTGGGCAGGCGTTAAAAGCTCGTCTACTGAATCCACGAGATGTTGTGATGCCAGAGGCCTCCCAATTTCCTCCACCTTACTGTACTTAACACAAAGTTATATGTTTAACTGCTGACACTTAAATTGTTTAACTCGCTTCACTGCTGGCTGTAGAAATAGCAAGATATTCGTCGTTTTGTAACCATCTGTTGCTCTTAGATTTGAGTATGGCTGCATTTCTTTTCAGTCATGCACTTGTGTTGGGCCACAGATAATTAGATCAGTGGTATCAGTTTCACTGTCCCTTTTCTGTTCAGGAATTAACATTAAAAAAGATTTTTAATGGCCTCACTCCCTTGCTGCTGCCTCTCCTTAAATGATTCACTGCTTCACCTCAACTTGCACTCTCCTAAGATGAGTATTTTCCTTTCAGTTATTCAGCTGTGCAAACTTAAACTAAATGTGGTCGTAGGATGGGACAGATAGAAACTGGTGCACACAAAATAATGTAACAGTTGGTTATGCATTGATTTTTTTGTATAGTTAACCTGTGGAACAACCCACTCTCTCAAAATTCACTTGAAATGCACTTGAAATTCCTCTTAAATTGGGATAAGTGTTGGCAACATAACAATCTGGCTCTCGGACACATGTCTTATTGTATTCACTACTGGCCAAGAAACTTGCTGTAAATACGTTATTGTTTACAACAGAAGTTTCATACCGAGGATTTCTTAAGGTCAACATTTCTTCTGGCACACTGAGCCTGAACTGCACTTTATTCCCCTTTAATTTAACAGCTCCGGCAGCTTTTCTAGTTAAATCGACTGTTCATTATTGAGACCCATTTTACGAAGGGGCTGTGAGGTGCAATTTAATGAATCTCTGGCACAAAGCTCCCTTTCACTGCCGGGCAAAGAATAGAGGCTATTTAGACCCTGTAGGGCTTTATGTCAAAGGCAGCCCATAATAGTTGTCAGGCCAGGGCAGAAATTCCCACTGGCCTGGGAATGCACTAGAAATCAACTTTTGCCATGAGCAGATTAAGACACAAGCAAGCAGTTGGGAAGATTCTCCCAGATAGTGGCATCTGTTCGGCCGCAAATATTTTCCCACAGAAAGGAAGCCGTTCTTAATACTGTATAGCCTTCTCTTTTTTCTCTTTTTTCACATAGTTGGCTTTGTTTAGTGTCTACATGAACAATAATCACATTACAAGTTAACTTCTGGAAATCCAGAAAGGAAATAACTATGCATGGTGACTGAATAGTGGTGTAGATTGTTTAGAAAAATAATTAGGAATCACATTTTTTTTTTAACTGATACTGGTTAGTCCAACTCCAAAGTTTACTCTTTTTTTTTTGGTTTATATATTTTTTAATGTTATCATGCATTTGCGTAGCAGCATAAACACTCTGTACATGGTCTTAACGGCTTTTCCTGCTCACAGTTACAGTAATATCCTCCAGTTTCAAGAAAGCGTTTTTGGTTCAGAGCACACACAAACAGTTAAAGTAGAGGGGGAGAGTTCTGACAGAGCTTATTGTCTTCAGCCCAGCAGGGAATTTCAGACAAATCCCTCTTAGATGCAGGTGGTCGGGCACAAGCAAAGAGTTAAGTCCTGCGGTCCCTTTGCCCCTCCTTTTTGATGTTCTGACATCATTAGTCCAGCCCCCTGTAAGATCTCCCTGCTTCCCTCAGCACCCGTCACTTCTACTCTGGAATGTTTACAGGAACTTCAGGAGCAGCATCAGGACCAAGTGTTTGTCAGGGGGGAAAAGACATGCTCTGAAGAAACTTTTGGTTCAGGGATCACAGCGGATGCCACAGGTGTAGCCGCCGGGTTCAACAGAGTAATGGCTGTTCAGACTGCAATCATGAACCCTCAGTTCATGAATTTCTGCTTCCCTGGTTCTGTGATGGAGTATGATGTGGAGAAAAGTCTGGATGGGAGTCTCCTGGGTGAGGCAGAAAATGACGAGGACTACAAAGAGACCACTCGGGACTTGCTGAGCTTCATAGACTCAGCCTCCAGCAATATCAAGCTGGCTCTGGACAAGCCAGTCAAATCCAAGAGGAAAGTCAACCATCGGAAGTATCTGCAGAAGCAGATCAAAAGATGCACTGGCATTATAACACCAGGAAATGTAGCTGAGGCCCCAGTCAAAAGACAAGGGTCCCCGCTGGCTCAGCCCAGCCCTTTGCAGAGCAAAACTCTACCTAAGCGTGATGGGGTCCAGGCCAATTTACAGAGCAAGAGCTTGGCAGCCCTCTTCAGCCCAGTGAAGGATATAAGGGGTGAAAAAGCCAAAAAGCCACCCCTGAGGCATCGCAATCTGCCCCCCTCTTTCTTCACGGAGCCTGCCAACTGCTCCAAAGTCAGCTCCACATCTGGGATGACGCTGAAGGACTTGGAACGGGGAAATCCTGAGGCTGCAGAGTTCTTCGAGCTCTTGGGGCCTGATTACAGCAATATGGTCAGTGACCAGGACCTTTATCAAAGCATGCCTCTCCGGCTGCAGCCAGAGATGGGAAGCCCAGATCCCGCTTCCTACGATAGTCATCATTTAGTTGGTGGCCTCCTGTACTCGGAGCCCTGGACTAGCTGCTCTGGACCCTCTAAGAAAGGCGAGAGTCTGCGAACAGGCCCAGCCCAGCCTCCTGTCTACTGTCACTCTGAGGCCACCACTGGGCCCATAGAGGACAACGCACTGTGCACTTTGGCCTTCCCGAACTTCTTCACAGACTGCTCCATACCTCAGGTCACTTATGATTTAAGTGGTGGTTATAACAGAGCTAATTATTCATCTCTATGAGAGACTGATGATTCTGTTGTTAGGAGTGCCAGTAAAAAAAAAAAAAAAAACGGATAAAATTGCAGTGACAAGTTTAACAGTAGTCCAAGAGAGTTTGATATGACTGTGTCTTATTTGTTTATCCATTGTGGAAATAATATTTCAACTGGATTTAAATATTTTTTATCGTCCTTGCTTAATAGAATTGTGTCATGGGGTTCCCTGCCCCCATAAAATACTGTTTTCTTTCATAGAAAAAGAAATGTCAAAAGCGCTTTCAAATTGCTTGATGCCATGTACATTTCCAATAAGCAAAGTTTCATTCACACAGAAATCTGTTTAATCTTTCACAAGTTGATATGATTTTCTTTAACTCAGGCAATGTCAATTAGCATTTTGAATGAAAATACATCTGATGTCGGGTATGTTTCACCATAGCATGTGACTATGTTCATCAGAATGAAAATTATTCATTTGGAAATTTAATGAGACATTTCATTACAATTTCATGTCTTACCACAAGGAAGCACATCAGCACAGTAGTTGTTGGTTTAGTCCACTAAACATTAGTTACTGCTTGGAAATTGTATTATAGAACTGTTTGTCACATTTGACAAAACATGCTGCAACAATCTCAGCGAGGCACTTTTTTTTTCCAGTCCCATTAGTAATGATTCTGTGCAGAGACATAGATTGGGAGACCCATTTTGCTGATGTGATGATTACATCAATGTTGACTGCCATATTTGTTTTACTGCATTTACAGCTCAGAAATGATCTCCAGCCGGCACATTTACCACTTGTATCCATTTTTTCTGGGAAAAGCCTTTAATGTTTCTAGCTACTGCGAGAACAAGACAAAATAAAGCTGGTCTTTATTACTGTGACAACAAGAGTCTGTTTTTGTTTCGATTGTTGAAGTGAGATGATCAGGATGCAAACAGGTACAAAGCAAAAACACTGCATAGAGGCAGGAGTGTCTCTGAAATACATTTACAAAGTCAGAAGTAATTTGCATGAAATCACACAAAAACAGTCAGAATATAAATTAACATAAACAGAGACTGTGGCATTTTAAATTACAATCCAATGCAACTGTGATAGCGTGAAGTCCATACACAAACAAACAAAAAATTGTGCTTTCAACATCAGAGAGCAGTTTACTGCAGGGCTGACATGTTGTATTGTGTTACACTATGGATGTTTGTATATGTTCAGGTTACAGACAGTATTCATGTAATGAAATAAGAAAAAAAAAGTTCACATGTTCTAATATTGGCTGGTGACAGTGCTGGCTGCATACTACACTAACAAATCATGTTTTAGTTTCTAACAAAAAATCGAAATTCCAGTCTCATTCATTACAAAAAAGAAGAAAAAAATACAGTAGCCTGCTGAAAAAACTATTTCAAAAATGAATGTGCAAACACCAGAAGGCAGACATTGTTGAGCAAGCTAAGGAGTAAAAGAAAAAACAACAACAACCTTTTGTCGATTGAGCACACTGAACAAAGTTTTCAATGCTGCATGATTAATTAAGCATTTCTTCTGGGACCAAGAGCAGGTTAATAAACACTGCAAAACACCTCAGTGTGCTAGGGCAGGAAGTTCAAAAAAAGATGATAAAGTTCATTTAAATGTTAAACCTTTTAACATTATTAAACTTAATTAACTTATTAAATTTTCCACAAACACTGAAAAAACCCATTAAAAGTGCTACATCAGTTTCAAATACTTTTACTACCACACCAGTGCACTGGCCCATTTGGTGGCTAAATGTAAATGTATTGGCATTGTGCCAATTGTTGAGGATTAATTTACTTCCTGCAGTATTAAGTTAAGCTGACCAAGCTTTTAAACTTGAAACCTCCTACATATAGGGCTAACCTTCTCACAGCAGATCACTCCCTGGTGATTTGAATTCATGGCGCTGCTAACAATATACATTATTACCTCCCTCTGCTGGTTGTTGGGTTTATTCATTTACCTTCTCACATGGAAGAAAAGCCCATTGTCCTGGTCAAGGTATCAATCTAAAGCCTGCATGGCGGACTGATCGTAAAAGACTGTGGTGTTAATGTTATTGATGAGGGTTCAGTCAAACCACGACTACATTTAAGAGGCTTCGAATCAGAGAGCATTTTGTGTAAAAGCAGTGAGAACACACTGGTTGTTGTCACGTACGAAGCTGTGCTCTAACAAGAAAATTATTTTCGGTGAGAGAAACAGGCTCCTTCTGTGATATCATGCTGCGTCAGTGTCGGAGAGAAACTCTTGGAGAGGATTTTCAAATCAAGGGAGAGATCCTTTAAACTGACTTCCCTATGTGAATTTCAAATTATCTATTTTTTCAAATTTTGAAGAATAAAACAATTTTATCCTTTTAGTTGTGAACATGCGCAATTCCTGTGTCACAGTAATACATGTAAACACATTTATTCTTAGACCTATTAAGCAGCTGTTCATGTATACAGGAGTATAGCTACTTGGCAGCTCAGATGCAGTTTGCTGGGGGTGATGGTGGCAAGTTGTTGAAAAGGACGGGAGCAGTTTTTATTTTTGTTTGCACAGTTTATTGAATCACAGCCAATATTCCCTTCAATCAGTTTTCAATCAAGAAAATATAAAAGAAAATGGCAGAGGACCATGCATACAGTATTTGTGTCAGCACAGCATCTGCAGTCTCACGAGCAGGTGCTCAACAAAGACACTAGATGGCAGTAATGTTCCACTGAAAACCCACTGTCCACCACTCCCATCTAGACAGAAGGACACTTGTATCTGATGTATGAGATTATGCATGAAATTGTAGCCTTATGTGGTCAGAAATGAGTGGTTCTTTAATTCTGTGTTTTAAAAAAAAATTGTCACGAAGTGAGTGAGTTGGAAGGGAATGAATGGTTGTAAACTATGATTTTCAATCTATTAGTATTTTTCAACACTGATTTAAATGGATTCCCACTAAGAACGGTTAAGATGCCTACTCGTTTAAAGGATAATTTTCGTTTTTTACAACCTGGACCTTATTTCTAGCATAAAATATGATCATTCTACTCACCCAGACAACTTTGGTGTCATTTGGAGTTGTTTTGAAGAAATTAGCCCCAGTGGAGCGGCGCGTATATCCGTATAATGCGAGAACACGGGGCACGCAATGCAGCCTCTAAATAACACATTATCCGCCGCAAAACTCGCTCATTTCGCCAATATTTTGTTATGATACACTAGTGCTATTCCCCTCCGAGCCCGTGGTGGCATGTCATCAACATGCTGCGCCTGTAGGTTGACTTCTAACCTCTTATCTGGATGATGTCATCTCCGACCGCTGCCCGGCGCGGCTAACTTGCTACGGCTGATGCTACGGTTCGTTTCTGCGTGTTTCTGACTTGTCAGAACAAAATGAGCAGCTGGATGAAGTTAAGCTTCCACAGGCTTCCTCTCCTCAGCCTGGACTCACTAAAGCTCCAGCTAGTTGCGCTAAAAATGGACCTGAATGCCGAAGCAGAATGATTATTATCAGAATGAGCCGGGCAGCGGTCGGAGATGACATCATCCAGATCAGAGGTTAGTAGGTCAACCTAGAGACCCCAGATTTTGATAACATGCCACCACGGGCTCGGAGGGGAATAACACTAGTGTATCATAACAAAATATTGGCGAAATGAACGAGTTTTGCTGCGGATAATGTGTTATTTAGAGGCTGCATTGCGTGCCCCGTGCTCTCGCATTATACGGACGTACGCGCCGCTCCACTGGGGCTAATTTCTTCAAAACAACTCCAAATGACACCAAAGTTGTCTGGGTGAGTAGAATGATCATATTTTATGCTAGAAATAAGGTCCAGGTTGTAAAAAACGAAAATTATCCTTTAAGCCTATTAGATGAAGGAGTACATATCCATTGTATTATGTGCTCTGTTTCAGAGCTAATGTTGTCTGCCAGGGTTTTTTGTTTTTTTGTTTTTCATCATTCATGCTGGCCTCTGTTTGCAGGTTGGTCAACACTACCCCATGTCATTTGCAGAAGAAAACAATATCAGGCAACCGACAATACAGCAAACTATAGACACAGAACATATGGATTTTCTGTCCGTGAGCTGACACCAGCTGATACATTCAGATTAGTCTCTACTGATGGAGCCACAACTGTATCCTGCTTTGATTTATGGCACCAGGGAGTCTCAATGTTTGTCAAAGCGATTAAAAAGACCTGTGCTGGCACAGACTGGAATAACAAGAGCCAGATATCCAGGTAAACTAGATGCTCAGGGGTGTAGTGCTATTTGTACATAAATACATAACATTTATTGAAAAAATGACAAACACTGCAAAGAATTGACCTACTTGAAATAGTAGGCCCAAAACACTGCCATTGTAGACTTAAAGGTACAGTATGTAAGAAATCTAAAGCAACTGGCCGTAAAATCCTCCTAATATGTCACAGAGACTTAGGAATAATGTTCATATAACATGATGAACTCACCAACAACAATAGTACAGCCAGAGTATTCGCATTAAAAATCCTTTTTTGCAGACTGCAAATCATGTTTATGTTTTGAATTTACGTGTTTACATGTTGCACCACCTAGCCCTCTCTCCCAGTCACGGTGGCGTTAGTGGCATTTCAGCCTCCGGTCTGGTCCACTGAGCTGCCGCTACGACTGGGAGAAAAATGAGATCGCTGTGTTTTGAATTTGACTGCAGTAACCGTTTTTGGCCACATTCTTACATATTGCACCTTTAAACAAAAATAAAGCAACAATCAACACATTTCTATGTAAAGATATAGTGGAGCAATGGCATCCTGAACAACAATGTCACACCCATGCTGAGTGTTATAACGAGTTTCTCTGTTTTTTGTTTTGGCAGCTGGTCAGGTAGTGTGTGCATGTCATACACTGTAAATAGAGATGGACATAGCCTCTGTAGCATCACCCATAGTTTCTCCTGAAGAGCAGTTTTAAAGCTGTGAGTGGGCTGTTCCAGTGTTGCCATCTTGCCAGTGACTGATGCCGTCAAACTCAAGGCTGACGCATACATGTTGAGCTGGGACCTCAGCGTGTGCTGGTTCGTGGCAACCTGTCACTCAAACTGGCCACACCCTCAATTAAGCAGGCTTGATAAAATTAAAATGCGATGATGTCTCCACTCAAAGGCCACCAGCAGCTGCCAGTAGCTTTTAAGGTGAAATGTTTTCTTTCATGTTACTCAGTGCATGAGTTGCTGTTGTGAATTAATCAACTATCCTTAAATATCATATGACAACTGTGGTCATTCAGTTTTTTTTTGTTGGCTAGCTTCCATGACATAAGCTTTAGTTTAGATTTTCTCCGACATGGTAGGCTAAACGTGTACACAGATGACATAAGGTGATATCAATGCACAAACTAAATGCAAAGTCTGGACCATGATAAAATAAAAGAATAGTGAAGTTATAAACTTTACAGATGTTTCCTTCATTGTGCTGTGCTGGGACTCGAGTATCCATCCACACCAGCCCTCTCTCTGACCTTTCACAGCGAGACCTCATATCTTGTTAACACCATCGAGATGGAAGCACAGCACCGGATGATATTCACAAACCTTTCTAACCTTCTTCAGTGACACACAACTTTTTTCTATGAGCTCAAGTCAAAGAATACATTTTACGTGTTTGTTTTATGGAGGACAAATACTGTGATAGAAAGAATTCATATACAGCAATTGAAGCATGACATTACCATTATCTACCTAATTACTTTGTAGGAAAAATGAAACTGGCTCATGCTCAGTTTCATAAAATGTGCTGTGAATTGCTCATGGTATTAGCTGATTATAGTTTATCTCCTTGTAAAGATTATACATTAAGCAATGAAAGCTGACTTTGATTTTTGCAAATGTGCCAACATGTATTCGAAAAAAATCATTCTTTCAGCAACCGTTGTGTCCAAATTGTGGCAGCTCACACTGGCAATCGATGTATTTTTATGTCCTTCTGAAGATTTTATGTGCAAGTATTCAGATAGGTCCTTTGTCAACACCAAACTCCAACTTTGAATCCTAAACTTCAGAAATGTTGTTCCATCATAAAAGGTGTTGTGCTACCCACCTTTCAAGGACTACCAACTGCAAGTTTTCTAAGGACAGTAAACAAGGTCAGTGCAGAAAGATATATACTGTAGTATGGCTTCACATGACACACAGTGTTCCTCACAAGGTATCAACAGCAAAAGCAGTTACTTTAGTTTTAAATTAATAATATATCCATGTATTTCTAGAACATGCAGCAAGTCTGGTAGCTCTGAGTTTTTACTCAATCTTTGCTTTATTTTTGTTATGCTTTGCTTTTGTATGGTTTTGTTGTATTTTGTCAAGTACTGATGGATACTTCTGTGGGGAGAGGAGTTTGTTCAGGAGGCAAGCTTTTTCCATAGGAAACCACAGCAAGTCTGGAGAATGCCACCCTGTTGCTGTTGAGATGAAGAGGTGTTTGCATAATTGCCGTGCTGGTGGAAAGGTGAAGGCAAGTGGAGCTATAGGCCGTTTCTGTTGTCAGTCATCGTGGCAAATGTCAACTCACTGCCCAACAAGAGTGATGAGCCGGAGATATTGGTGAGGACTCAGAAAGTAGACATTTTTTCACATCATAACAATACTTGTGTACATCCCACCCAAGGCCACGGCTGAAGTTTCATGTGAAGATCACCATGAAGTTGTTGATAGGATACAGACTAAACATCCTGAGGCACTTTTAATATTATCAGGAGACTTCAATCATGTTTCCCTGATGGATTCACTGGCGGATGTGGTGGAGAAATGTGCACTGAAGATGGTAGAAGATGATCATCCACTTCATAACACCTTGATGGACCGAGAAATGGCAGTGGTGGGCCGCTCCTCTCCCTTTGATGCACAGAGCGATATAGAAGATCCTTTGTAGGCTACCTACAGCCATCACGTTTTTTAATTATCTGCAAATGGTTGATGAGCTGCCATACAAATTAATTTCCATTTGGGGATTAATAAAGTAATTTGTATCGTAACAAATGGTAAAGTATGTGTGATCCTTTTCTTGTCCATGGAAGTGAGATTACAAAAAAAAAGGCAACTTGCTTACAGCGCAGGATGTTTTCCCATATGCATTTCATGTATCACCGGTTCCTATTCAAGTTTGCATTCAGATTTTCAGAAGCTATGATGCACTGCTATCCTCCTCGGGGCGTTGTGGGTATGCTTGCCTACATCTGTGTGCTTTTGTCAGTGTGATAACAATTGCAAGCTGTGCAGCTGACAAAAGTCTTGGCTAGACTATACACACTGCTGCCTCATATTTCCATCTCTAGCAGATGCCGTGTTGATAGACTTAGCTGTGTCATGCAAATGGCATTAATAAATATAACTCTAAAAGACATTCCTTCACTCAGATGACAGATTTTAAAAGGTGCACTCGCTCCTGTTACGACCTAAAGAAAGAAAAACTCCTTTTACTTCATCATGGTTGAATTGACAAACCTGAGCTACCAGAAGGGTGCAGGACAGGCAAATGAAAATGTCACTATATTAAATTTAATGTGGTATCTTAAATCTGTTGGATGGGCCTAATGACAGATTCCATCATGGAGGAGGAGTTGGAGGAGTATTTTTTTTCTTTCTTTAGTACTTGGAGTAATACTAGAAACAGACCATGATATCATTAATTGGATTGTAAGTGCTTCATTAATATAATTTCTGACAGGATTATGGAGGCTTGAATGCTCAGGAAAGTGAAAATTAAAACATAAACATATACCTTGTCATCCATATTTTGCTGCATATCCAAATCAGGGTCATGCTTGTGGGGGCTGAGTGTCTGTGGCAGGTTTTATCCAAGGAGCTTCCTTTGGTTTCTCTCTTCTGTTGTGCTCTGTCAATGCCACAGTTAGAAATGTTGTGCATCTTGACGACAGCTAAACAGAAAATTCAACACACTGATTACCTGTTAACCCTGAAATGTTCCAGGGCCCATGTGCAGTGCTGAGCCCCCTGAAATATTCAGGGTTTCCACAAACAAATAGCACATCTGTGTTCTGTAAACTTCCAAAGAGAAGTGACTTTGGCTTCCTACTGAGGTCAGCTCTTATTGATGAACCCCTCATCCTGTCAATTTCTGCCATTTGTCATTGTCTTTCGCTCACTATCCAGATCACCTTACCACAGGTGAAGGTCAGGAAGTTGTGCAGCAGGTAAGACTTTGGTGTTTTACACTGTGCCTCTTCATTATTTTTCCAGTACAGTCTACATATTACTGTAGTGAATGTTTCTTACTGACAGGCAAATTTCAAAATCCTCAGTCTTGTTTTGACCATACTCTCGCTCTCTTGGTTGGACCAGCTGACCTTTGTCTGGGACAGAACCACTGCCCAGGATTTGACAGTTATGATCATCAGTTTGACTTCTTTCTGCTGCAAAACTTTTATAATACCAGCGATGGTTGACATTAGATGACACTGACAACTGTCTGACCAATATGAACATGTACTGTAGGAATGCTGATATTGACCTATGTACAGGTACACCCATCCCAAAGCCATGTTGATATCATATATGTGTAAATATAAAAGATAGATGTATGATATTGATGAAATTAATCAGTAGACTATATGTAGGTAATATAGATATAGAAGTATAAGTAATATAGAATGTTTTAGTTTTACATAAGGCCTAACCTTCACTAGCATAGAGACAAACAACCTTTCACATCCGCATTCACACCTGTGGACAATTTAGAGTTTTCAGTTAACCTGCATAGACATTCAAGCCAGAGTACCTTGAAGAGAACATGTAACTCTAAGTCCTTAGCAAGCCTGCATGTTCAAATCCAGTACCATCTTGCAGTGAGGTAACAGCGCTAACTAACAGGTGGCACTACCATCCATGCCACCTGTTAAACAATGTATATGTGATAATATTATGTCCTCTTGCAGATAAGACATAACATTATTCTTGATATACAGTCTATAACATTTCCATAGGACTTCTTTCATACTGTAAGCATGACATAAAAAAATTAAGTTTGATCAGTGATGTAATTACTGTATTTTACTGTCTGATTCTAATTAACTTGGAAGACATAGGCCCACACTTTGTTGTCACAGTGATCTGCTACGCAACTTTTTGTTGTGCTTCCGGTTTTATTTTACCTGTTGGGCTGTTTTACTTCCTGCACTGTACCCTAGTTAGTTTCACCTGTGCCTCATGGTCTACACCTCACTAACACATTTAGTGTCTCTGCCCAGCTCCTCCACGCATCAGCAGCACTGCAACTGATTTGTCTGTTCCTGAGCCTGTTTTACGTGTGTGGTCCTGGCCAACCCTTTAGTGTCACTCCTGTTCCTGGTCAGCGTCTCAAATGTTCCTTCAATGGGGTTTCAGCCAATGTCTTAGCTCTAAAGACTGTTCCTCAGTTGGCACACATCAAGTGTCTCCTGATTCCCAGTCGAATGCAGAAACCGACTCCTCGTTACCAGTCTGCCGTTCACACCGACACCCGACCTGCAGCCTAACCCTCGTGCTCTGTGCTGCAGTGGTCCGCCTGCCCGTCCTGCAGTTGAATCTGATGGAGCCAGCTGCCTTTCCTGACCTCTAGTCTCATCAGCCTCTTGCCCAAACTCCAGAGGGGACCCACCCCCACTGCCCTCACCCATGCCCTTAAGCTCTGCCTTCTTAGTGAAACCATCCTCACCATCGGCCTGCTGCTCATCCCTCAGAGCAGCCCTGCCTTTGCCAGCACCCTCTGGATGAGCTCATCTTGTCTGTCCAGCCTCTGGGCTGCCCCCACCTCTTAAGCAGCTCCACCAGTTTATTTTATTTAGTTTCTGTATTCCCTTCACTCCTTGTCAGTTTGTCTGTTTTCATTCCCAGTTGTGTTCCTTGAGTGAAGTATTCTGTTTATGTTCCTGTTCATGTTCTTGTGTTTTTTCATGTGTTTTTGCTACCTCAGTGTGGATCAGCTGAGTTTGGATTTCCTGAGTTCTGCTTCTTGCTTGTCTGCATATACTTGAACTTCAGTTGTTTACCTGTAAGCCAGCTTTAATTCTATGATTCAAGTACTTCACTACATCTGCCTTTGTGTCTGCATCTGGGTCCATCCTTTCAGTGCTTGTGTTGCCACCAGCAACTGTGACATTTTGTAATTTGATGCATGAGAAATGTTCATTTGTTTTCATCTTTACAATTCCTTGGAATGACTTGACATGCAAAAAGCAGGACAATAGGTATCAGCAATGAGCACAACAATGGTTTCAAATATATTAGCAGTTACCGATGTCTCTTTCAATATGATACAGCCCAAAGCTACTGTGCACTGTCTGATGCCTTGCCCAACTGCTCCTAGATAAAACAAATCATGACCGGTTATATATTTACTTGTCTGGTTTGTCTCTATGCTGTATTGTGTATTCCAACACTGTGTGGGAGTAGCTGGTTTTAACTGCTGAAAAATGCTTTTGGTTTCCAGTTGATGTCCAGTGGCTCCGTTAGCCAAATCCTCTGTTGATATCCAACAACAACATGAGTTGTGGAACAGACCACATTGACATTGTTTATGTGACATTGTTCGCATGCCCTGTTGCACACTGCATGCAACCCAGTAATGTTCTCATAATGCATGCAGGATGATAAATAGTATCTGTTAAGGAGATATTCCGGCGTTAGTTTAAACAACGTTAGTCTAACACACCATGACACCGAGTAATCCCTTTAATCAGATCCTGATATCATTTTCCAATAACAGTAGGTAAGTAGACATTGTACTTTTCCTTCCTAACCTCTCTGCACAATGAAAAAAAAATGCAGTTATTGTAGTTGTTAATGCCAAAAATAACAAAATTAGCAGAGACACCTATTCAGCAAGCTCTGACACATCCCTGGAGCCATTTTTAGTTTTTAGTCTATAGAGTCCATTTATGATTGTGTCCACTGCCTTAGAGGAAACATCTACACTAAAAAGAGCATTTTATTGCCATTATTATTACTTACTGCCTTTAGGTTTGCAACAGACATGAGAAACAAGCATAACACCTCTGATGAGGGCTGGATATGTATAGTCTGTGGTAAATTAAATGCAGCCAAGTCTGCCACTGTACACGGTATGATAACACTTCTTTTTTGTGAATTTTGTCTTCATGCAAAGTGGGAACGCGAGTAACATTCTCACCTCAAAATAGATGTTACTTTGTGAAGATCATCGAAATCGGCTGTCAACAAGGCCCACGTAGTTGTTCGGTTGGGGCTTTAGTCTTACTGGTGTGGGACAATTATATCTTTATTGAATGTCTTGACTTATGACTCACAGCATCCTGTAAAAAGGTTGTTAGCTGGCTATTGTCAGGTGCAAATGTTCAAGGATGTTAGCATGGAACTATATTGTGAAACCTCTCTTTCTTTGTATCACAGAGAGGGCAGGACTGATCTAAAGATATAAATGAGGTGCCTATCATTTGAAGGAGAAGAAGTTGTATAATGCCACCTGCACATCCCTTGAGAAGCATAATAATCTGTAAAAGCAGAGAAAATCCCATTACCTGTCACAGATTTCTTCGCTTGTAATTGCCGGAGCCTCCCCTTTGGGAGGGATGAGGGGTGAAGGACGCCAAGACACACTGATATCAGACTTATCTTCAGAAAAATCTAGGGGACATCTATTTTCATTTTGTCACTCCCATAGCAAGGTTTGGCCTCTCTCAATCCTTGAAAGGGGGTTTTGATGAAAAACATCACTGCAATGACACCACTGCGACATTATTAATGGCAAAGATATGAGGTTTAGAGTTTCATTTTCTTGAGCCACAAAGCACATAACAGGCATAACAGGTATAGTGAAACAACATTAGTTCTCTATTGCTAAGTTGTTTTGTTTGAGCATGACCAGTGGCAGGGGTTCAGAGGTTTGGACCCGAAGCACAGGAAGTAAAGCTGAGGTCAGTTGTAGCCTATACTGTATACACCAAGGGGGTGGATCGGACTACACGCAGGCGTAGCTCACAGTCGGCCATATTGTAACGGGCAACTTGCTCTGACTCTGGCTGCAGTTACAGTGCAGTAGATAGGTGATCCAGTCATCTTCACTAAAAAAACGATTCATAACTCTGTGAAAAATAAATCAGTATGTAGCTATTACTTTAACTATTTGCATAATGTCACTATAATGTTACTTTTACAAAAAAAAATACATTATTAAAATTATCCGTGATTCTAAATATGCTGCATCATAACTGCATAAACGTTCATAAAAATCAAACCGTTTTGAAATCGGACAAAAACTGAGCAAGTTATGGTCACTATAGCAGAACATGCACCATAGGCTTAGTGCTCTGAGGGAGAGAGTTGCCCGTCCCAAGATGGCCGCCGTACTGGCTACGCTTTGTCATTGGGAAACAGCTGCGGGTGAGTCATCTAGTTCTTATATATATCTATGGTATACACTACTCATTGTGGCTCAATGGTCTGGCAGAGACTGGGGACATGAGCTGGATTTAAATGCTGCTGGAGAATGTGGGGTTAATTGGCAGCTGAAGAACAGGGGAGCATGGGAACTGTCAGGAGCTGGGAGCAGGAGGCCACGCCCAGATAAACAGACAGACACGCTAATATGCAGACAGACAGACACACGGATGACTGGAGACTAACAAACCACATTCGGGAGGCAGAAACAGCAGGGAAAGCAACAGGAGAAAAGGGCGACAGAAGCCTACTCCTAAAAAAAGATCCGTACCTTGAGGCTATGTACAAGCTGTGTTGACAGATAAGTGTAATTTGGTAGAAAAGTTAGGTATTTGTGCCAATACCTTGTTTCATATTTCCATTTATAAGATTTCTCAGTATCAAAAGACATAACATTTTTTCCCTGTTTAGAAAAACAAAATGTTGCTTGTATCTTCAGTCAAGCAATCCAGTGACATTGACATGATTTATACATGTGACATGTTGGAGAGTTTTAGCAGTGTGAGATTTCTTTTAGATTTCTTTGAGGGTCATTTCTAAATTTTGTAATTGCTACATAGCCAGAATTATGAGAATTATAACGAGTTTTCTCCAGCAGTAGAAAACAAAGTCAACATTAACTTTTCTCTCCTGTCTTTTACTGACGTTGGTACACTAACATGCCAATGATGCCGCAATGATGGCTGAAGCCCGGCAGGAAACCACTTTATGTGGCAAAAAAAAAGTATACAAATAGCCCCTTTTAGCTTATTATGGTGAGATCAGTGCTTTTCTCAGACTTTATGAAAATTGTTGTGGCTCAGAAAACACTGCAGTCAAATGCACAGCTCAGAGACGCCATATTAAACTTTGAAAAGCTAACCTTTATTCAAAAAGCAATGCAGGCAAAGCAGGTATGGGGGGATGGCCAGGGGCAAAGTCAGCAGGTAGACAGAGGTCGGCAGCACTCAGACAAAAATGCCAGGTGATCAAGGTAAAATGCAAAATCCAAAAAACAACAGGCAGGAAAAACAGAGCATGTGCAACCTTGGGAACAGACGCTGGAAAGCTACAGCTATTGGCATTGGTCCTCTATCCATCATCTATTGATCTATCCATCCATTGATTCATTCATTCATCCATCCATCCATCTACTTTCTTATGTAGGTCCAGGTCTTGTTGGGAGCATGCTCAGCAAATTAAACCTCTTCTGGGAGGCTCATGGCCGTTTCCAGATCAGGTGGGATCATTTCCTCCTATCTGTAATTGCCCAGGGTATTCAGCCTTTCGTCCGACACGGTACCTGCACAGAGAGGCTGCAAGAACCACCTGAACCACCTCATCTGGCTCCATGTGAAGGAGCAGGACTTCCTTCTGGGTGCCTGCCATCCTAACCACACTTGGCTCTTTGTCTCCACAGTCGTATCCTTTTCTTTTTCACCTGCAGGTGACCTGTGGAGATTACAGCATTTTAACCCAATATTCCCACAGCACCACAACGTAAGACGCCAAAGAGACATGACCAGGTCCGCTCCAAGTCCACAAAGTAAATGTAGACCAGATGGACCAACTCCCAGCGCTGGACCACGCCTCACACCTACACTCAGAATACATAAAGAGACTGAAAGAGCACATCACAGAATATAACATTAACCACACTAAGCTATAAAGGGTGAAGTTAATGACCCAGCATCACATACACATCCCCCCTCAGGAACAGCACAAGCCCTGAGCCTCTCTGTTAGCTGAGGGACGCTGAAACCTAAGATCACATGGACCTCACTGTTGTTGGTTTTGTTGCCCATGCTCCATTTGTTCATCTTTACATCTAAGCCAAACCAATTACAGAGGATCAAAACATCTAGGGCCTTGTCCACTCAATGACTCTGAGCTTTCCCTTTCTTCCCCTGACAAAACAAAAAACAAGATCTGGTTGTAATTCATCTGAAACAGAAACATATAGTAGGTCTGTGAACACTTGTAAGAATACAACATATTGAGCCTTTGCTTTGTCTCACTGGAAAATGTACACATTTCTGTTCATGTTGAAAAGAGTGATTAAAGATAAAGGGAGGGAATGGTGTCAAATAATTTATAGGCCTCTGACTAGTGAAGAAATCGTAATGTGGTTGTGGTATAAATTAGTAAATCAGCAGCATAAATCATATTTCTCAATCATCTCATCTGTTAAGATGATTTGATTAATGTCCAAGAAATTGTTTTGCCCAGGTGAATCTTTAGATGAGATTTGCAGGTTGAGTCGTGTGATTCTGTGAACGATGGCGTACCTCCATTTTTAATGAGCTGTTTATCTTGTGCCTGCTTGCTGGAAACGTTTGATGTTTGCTGAAGGGGGAAAAAAACAACCAAGACAGCAAGACAGAGAGAGAAAAGGAGAGAGAGAACTTCTACTTGTGACATTTTGTTTTGTCTCATTTGAAATGTACAGATTTCTGTACACTTTAAAAGACAAATAAAAGATAAAAGGAGGAATGATCTCAAATAATTTATAGGATTTTGACTACTGAAGACGTCGACTCTCGGGGTGTCAAAGTCTGTTTTTGTTTCTTTCGTGATTTTGCCCGTAAGTGAAGTGAGGTGATTTTCCTGTGTCATGCTGTGCAGATGCTTTAAGAGAAGGTAATACGTTGGACAAAGGTCACTGCAGTAGTGGCAGTCTGTTGAATACCTTCAAAAAATCCAGGCAATTTAGTAAAAAATGTAGTGAGAAGTATCCACCTTTTTCCGAACGTCAAAAACGTAGCCTGTTTTGCCGGTTTTGGAATGTTATGTTTACGTTTCCATGGTTTCAGTAGCCGCGGTAAATGCATGAATTTTTTTTTTTTTTTTTTTCCCAATGAAAATCTGTAAAACGCATGGATCATCACAGCAGCTTTTAACAGTGGATATCACACAAATTGACATCCGTGTTAAAAGCCAGCGTTAATAGATCCATGCGTTTACCGCAACTATGACAACGCCTGAAAACCATGGAAACGTAAACGTAAAATTCCACCAAACCGGCAAACCGGAAGCCAGTTTTGCCCATAGATGACGTTCGGAAACTTGTGGTATCCACAGAACAGACTGTATATAGAATAAAGTCTTTTGGCACATGTGCGAATTTCTTAATGCACTTTTCAAGTAAAACTTTATATATATAGGGAGATGTTTGAGGGTTTAAACTGAACATCCTTGTTATATCAACAGTGGCTGTTCGGTGTCTGGCATGTTAGTCAAAATAGTTCTTTGAATGAAAGTGCAATGTCAAAGATTTTATTTTTCATTCATTCATTCATTCATCCATAACTATCTCTTGCCCTCTTCTTCTTCCACCCAACTTCTTATCATTAAATTTCAGGTGTGTTACAGTAACCAATCAGATTCCATCATGGTCTGAACCAGCCAATCATTTGTCACTGGTAGAGTTAAGAATCTGTTTTCCGCTGATCTGCTGTCAGCAGTGATGTGTACTGCCATCCTTCTCCACACCATCCACCTTGTCTCCATGTCCAGTGCCTAGGTGGAGCTCATCACAGTCCTCATCAAATCTGGATCCTTCTCCTCTCCCCACCACCACCAGTGTTCAGACCTTGATATGGGTTCCCTCGACATGCCTCATCCCTTTAATGACATCACAATTTCATTCATCACCAAGGACCCTTACATCTATCACTTTTCTCCTCATGTTTTTACACATGGCCATGAAATGAAATGAAATGTTGTTGAAACAGTGTAAGAGACGTCAGTAAAATGCAAGCCTGGAACTTTATTATAGACTATAATTGAACCCCCCCCCACATATTTAATATTAGACAATGCAATTACATATATGTTTGCATAGTATTTTACTACGATAAGTGTCAAATAAAGGGGACAATGAGAGGCTCAGTCACATTTCCTCAATCACTTTTTCCATCCAGTCAGACTCTGAAGCAATGAAGCTGTAAAGACATGGTGCCTCTTTATGTCCTTGTTCGTTTTTGTGATATGCTAATGTATGCAGATTAAGGAGCCATTAGCATCTTTGTCCCAGGAGATATGTCTGCATGGACTGATTGTATTTCTGGGGCCAAAAATTCATATAGATTCGCTAAGTTTTCTTCCCCCCCTTTTTTCCTTGTCTGGTAAATTGTTCCATTAGCCTTCTTCGGAAAAATAATTCTAGGCTTTCCAAATATCCAGACAACCTATTCTCCCGCGATATCAATAATTATTACTAGTTTCCGACAACACAATTACATGTTGAAAAGATATGATTCATAAGTGTTCACTGCTGTGGATACAGTTAGCAAGAGAATCTATTTTGTGTGAGGTGTGTGTGTAAAATATAAAATGTGTAAAATTGTGTCTTACAGGAGCCTTTTTACAACTAACTAGAATAGAATACTGTGCATCATGGCATCATCTCAAAAGTTGGTAGTTATCAAACTTTGCCACAGATGTTTTGCTGGCTTACATAGTGCAAGAGCAACTCCAAAGCAGATGTGTGTAATAGGTGAAATCCTCTGAAGCAGCTGCATTCAATACTGGTCCATTGACCATACAAAGACAAATGACTAACAGCTGTTTTAGCAGCAGCCGTCACATTCTCACAAGGTGCATTTTCTTTTACTGTACCCGCCCTGTGTATCTATCTCACACTCTCACAACCAGCTCATTCTCAACACGCCAGCTGACAAACTGCACTGCACATCGTTATCACGGAGCTCACGCAGAACACACTTAAATGACCTGACTGAATAATTTACTTACATGTTTTTTTATGTCTGATTGCTAATATTAAATGGAACAAGATCAAGAACAGGGCTCATCTTTACCAAGCCTCTGTTGCATTCAGAGAGAGTGGAATAATGAGTGTCACAAAATGTTAATGTCCTAATATTTTGAAACCAGTTCCACAGTTGTTTACAACAACGAGGCTTATGGTTTATCTGTTAGGGCAGTTTCCTGATACTGGGTTGCTCCTAACACAATTTTATATTTCTGTCTGTCTGTATTATTGATGGGGCAATTTTGTGCTGAATCATCATGGCCATTTCAGTCAGAACTGGTGCTGGAAATCAAGGCAGAAGACACATGAAGGCCTGCGTATCTGACAGAAGTCTGAATTTTATGAAAAGACGCAGGAAAACACATACGCACACACACATGTGCACGTATACACTTGAAATGAAAATTGCTTCATAAAGGACTCTGGGACGAACTCTGATGCGAGAACTTTTCACACATGGCTTTTAAAATTTGAATTTATTTTCATAATTAAAATGTTTAATTATCAATTTATCTTATCTATTTACAATCAATTACCACAAATGCATATTGTGTGAGTGACTCAGGCATAGATTTATATATACTATATCATACTATATGAATACAAGACCTAATGTCATCAGCCTACAAAGTCAGTCTCATGTGTCTACCTTCATAGCAACAAGAGAACAGATGTCTTAACAGTTTTCGGGGAAAACAAATGTAATGACTTCTGTTTTGAACTCAGATGTATTAGTAAGATCTGATCCCAGTTTATTGCGGTTGTGACATGTTTCAGGTCCCATATTCCAGCCTTACCTGTACTAGCTCTAACAGCTGTTGCAGTAGTTAAACTGGAAATGAAACTAGTATCTCATTCCAAAGCCAATGCTTTTTACTTATTTCCTATAATCTCACAGTTATGATATAAACACATCTGACAACACTCTGGATGAAGAATTGAGTCACATAAAAAGATGCACTGTTTTGCAGCCCAGCCAAATGCCTCATACACGCCCGTTCACAGGGTTCAATTTGTGATGAATATGAAAAATTAGATGCAAGAAGTAAGGCCAGACATTTATTTACATGCACAGCAACAAGATTATTGACTCGTCAGTAAACCTTCATCCCAAACCAGTAAATCTGTCAAACGCTCAATCAAACCAATAGCATCTGATCCTAAACATGAGGGCGCATTAATGTGTTCTATTGACATTAACACAGACATCTGCATACAAATGATGCCAAATTAAATCTGGTTGAGGCAACGCCCTCATGCAGGATTCAGGCAAAATATTCACACACAGAGCACCACCATCCAACATGAAAAAGGGATTACTGCCATAACAGCTCCTCATGGAGAACAGTTGAATTGACAGCCTATACCTAAGATTCTCGTGTTCATAATAGTAGCCTCCTCTTTGTAATAAAGATAATCTTTTCTCATTAAATATTCACTGGATAGCATTTTAGCTTCATGTGTAACTACAGGTCCGATCCTATCAATCAGGACAAATACCATTACTATGAGTGTAGTCCCCTGTGACCTTTTCAGATTGCATTATGATAGTGAAAACAGTGAGAAGGTCAGTGAATGTCCTCTTTGTTGCAAGGAGGAGGCACGGCACAATGTGAGCTGCTCTGGTTTAGACGTTACAGGAAAGACTGAGGAACACGCTGATGGGGAAATTCCCATAAACAAAGAACTGAAGTTTGTTATCTGAAACTGCACTTTTGACCTTTTGAATGCCAATCACATCTTAGAGCTACAAAATAAGCATGATTTATTAATGTTGAGGCAGATTGTACCGTGCTGCATTTGGTCTTGTTTTGACAGACTCAGAGTAAAAAAAACATCTGTATGATCATTTCTCTAATCTCATACTCTCAACTGTCAGGGCTCCTATTAATGACTATTTTGAAGGCTAATGAAATTCAAAGTCAAAAATGTTTTATTGCAATTATTCTTGCATTGAAGTTGTGCATTTTAATTAATATATCATAAATAAGCACTCTTGTTTGGAAAAAAAAACAAAACAAAACAAGACAAGATTTAATAGACTAAGAATTTATCAAAATGGAGATTTTTGCTGTGACTCACCACCTAAGCTCCAGCGCTTCAGATTGTCAGCTTTTTATTCCTCTGCCTCGCAAATACCTTTATGTTTGCCTGCAGCATCTCCATCTATAGAACAGACTCGGAGCTCTGACTCACCTTAGCCACTTAATTCTGGTCAGGTAAGGCTGAACTCAAAACAACCCCGGCTCTGACCTTATTAATTAATTTCTCTGGGACTTTCTATTGATTGTAAAAACAGTGGCTGAATAGGCTGCTGGTGCGTGTTTGTGCAAATATAATATAAAAGATGGAAAGGAGAGTTGTGGGTTGCTGAAATAAATTCAGTTTGCCTGTCTGTCAGCGAAAAGAAACAAACTGATGTTTCTATGAGTTTGATGTTAAAAAGGTACACAGAGGTAAAGGGCGAGATGAGGCTCATTCATATACATTACAAATTATGAATCTATCCCAATGTGTACAGAGTGAAGGCCAGGACAGTTGATCATGAAGCTATAGAGACAAACATATCCACCGTGTCTGTGGACCATGGGTTTCCAATTCAGCAGGGACCAGCACATCTTTAGATAATGAGACGAAACCCACTCACACATGTAAGGATCATTCTGACTCAAGGCTGCACCTGGCTCCAGTTACAGTAATAGAAAAGTACAAGTGGTGCTATGTCCTAATTCAGTGTTTTCAGTTTAGGTGTATGTTTATATCTAATAACAGAGTCTAATAGGACTCTTGTTTCTTAAATGCAATCGACTCTATGGGATTAATATTAATCTAACGTGAACAAAGTTTTAGTGCCTCATGTTTTGCAATATACAGTATGATAAAAGACAAACTCTTGTTTTCACACAGAGGTTACACACACTACTTTTTTATGAAACCTACATAAAATTGTGCAAATAATCTGTACCATAACTGGAAATAGGTTAACTCCAAAATGAGAGTGAATATCACACTAGAGTCAGGTGTGATATCACTATACATGAAGTTCTGCTCTATGGCGAGTCGACTCCTGTTCATCCATCCAAGAGCAAACAAAGTTAACATTACTGTAAAATGCAGGCAAACATCAGCTATATCATTATACCATGGCCAGTAGATAGTTAACAATATCTATGCCACATGAGCTCAACTTTCCTAACAGCATGAGTCACTTTTCATTTCACTGTTCACTGGATATATGCATACAACTCACATTATTTAGAATTATTCACACATAAGATACAAAATGTGACTGCTATGTTGCAGTGACTTTGCGAACTTGCAAGAAAGCACACTAAGTAGCTGACAGTCATTCAAAAAAAAAAAAAAGGATTAATTGTAGTGAGATAGCTGTATCCTGACAGCCACAGTCAGAGGTGTTATGGATGCATATTTTACTGCTGTTCATTTTATTTTGAGCACCTTTACCTGAGCCTGATGTTGCTTTTTAAACTAAACCAAGTCATGTAATTGCAAAATTGTATAGAACGATTTGGAGATACATTTTAATTATATTGGTGAAATGTCAGCCTCATAGGGATACTGCTTTCCTAATAATAATAAAAAGAAAGGGGGGATAATCATTTGCTGTTGCTGATGGTGAGCTTAAGAATGTAATGATGTGCACATCGACTATTCTTGTATTGTGTAGGTGTTATCATGACATTTAATGATGCCAACAACAATCAAAGTACAGACAGTGATAACAGAGTAGCACTTGAGGCATTTTAGATTTTTTTTTGCTCTTTTGCTTACTATGCTTACCGACCGTTTAATTTTGTAATTAACATACATGAATCTTAAGCTCATCTTAATTGATTAATTTTAATGAAGGGCTAGTATAGTTCAAAACTGGAATGCCTCCACAATCACTGGTTGTCCGATAAATGCAGGGGGTAGGGCAAACGAACACACCACTCCTCTAATGAAAATCAAGATATTGTACATTAATAATAATGTTTGAAGTACAAGTGAGAAGACAAACTGCATTTCTGTAATGTATATTAGTGTATGTGATGTTTGACATGGGTTTAAACATGACAATGTCCTCCCAGGGTTTTGCCTGATCCTTTTCTCTCATTGTCATGTCTCTCTCGTGTTACACTCAACACTCCCTCTGTCATGTTTGATGCTTCTTGTCAACAGAGGACAATTCCACTGCTTATAGGTAATAACAGGAAAGGTGCTTTTGTCTCACAGATTTAAATCAAAGTAACAGCCCATTGGTGCTCTGTCACAAACCTCCACTCCAGGACGTGAAGACATTATCAAAGGTGGACAGTTTCACCTCAAAGGATTCAAAGTATACATACGACATTACACGTTAATGAGCTTCATGTCTCTGAATGTAACCCCTCAGTGATATCCCATGCTGTGCAGCCTATATTAGATGCACAGTAATGCATTGGTACTGCTTTGCCAATAGAGGCTTTGGCAATGTGCAGGCGTGGAACACACTGTGTAATATCATCCCAGAGTGTCATCCCAGAGATTATCATGAAATAGCTTTGGAGTTAGAGATGAAACTGAAAGCGTGAACTAATAATAGCATGAACAAATAATACTTCATCAACTGGGAGGATGAAAATGAATGATCAAGGGAGTAAGCTATGAATGCTGGCTTAAATGGTGGAGAAAAATACGCTCTCAGATCCTCTTACATTGTTAGATATCATCAGTTGTGTGTATTAGTTTATTATTTCGTGATGAAGTGGTGATGGTGTTTATCATTTTTAATGTTTTCACTGAAGCCTCTTTCCCTCAACGTGTGTCATCCACCACTAGCCTACTGTACTGTACATTTATTATGGTTATTGCATAACTTCACACATAACCTCTTAGTGAACTTGTTACCTTAGGTCTCAGAGTATAAACCCAGTAAGCTGCTTGTGTAGGAGCAGCCACACCCACACAAAAACCACAGGGTCTTGTGGCTGCATTGCATTCTGGTCTACTGAAGCTATACTTTCAGGCGAAATATTGGTTATGTCTGTCTCGTCTAGCATGGATTTTTTGCATCCTTGACTGCTGTTAAAACTAAAGAAAAGTTCATGTTCTTCCAGGCGGTGGCATCAAAGCCTGACCTCTGCACTCTTTTGTAATAAAATCAACCACAGTCAAATATCTCTATGTAACATGTACTAAACAATTGTTGTATATTTAACAGTGTTAAAGTATGCTCTGGTGGGCTTTTCCTTTCCACCGTCTGGCTGTCCTCTGGTCAGAGGTGCCCTTGTATTCTGAGCAGCGGAGAGACAGTGGGAGGACTCATGGTCTGCTGGTCTTCCCATGCCCTGCTGCTTCCTGCTGCAGGGAATAAGAGACGCTTTGGCATCATGATGATGATGTCTGCTTCACCATGGTTACCGTCTGTTTGGAAAACAAATCTGTTTATTCCCGCAAGACCAACACTAAGCCATCCCTATACTTGCCAAAGAAAAGGGTTCTTTTGTGTGTGTGTGTGCGCGTGTGTGTGTGTGTGTGTGTGTGTGTCCAAAACAACATTAGTCTATAAGCAAAACAAGCTTATTATGCCTTTCAAGAGGTCGTCATGTCTTTGTAGCATACATATTTATTTCATCTAACAGATTTTATTGCAGTGAATTAACCCAGGGGGATACTCTAAGCAAAGGCTAATTTAATGTTCATAAATCCAGTTGAATGATTATTGCACAGTGTGCAAATGCTGATGTATTATTTGTTGACTGACTACTCTGGAGCAGTCCAAGGATTTACAGTGAAACCTCCTAGAGTGAGAGAACAGACTGGAACATGAACCCTTAAAAGCAGCCAGTGACATGATTGATCACTTGTAGATGTGAGCGTAGTATTGCATTTCATTACATCATATACTGTAGGTGTTTCTGCAATTCTAGTACGTACATGCGACCAACAGACTGGTCCTGCAAAATAAGCAGAGAACAGGCCTTTAGGGATATCAGCGATTTTAAATATTAAAAAATATTATTATATTTAGTATTCTTAAATGTTATTTTTTTATTTATTTAGTTAGTTAGTTTGTAGTTTGTTTCTATAATCATGTTCATGCTTCGTGACATTTAAATCAGTTTGTGTCTAATGCTTTATCTTTTCTGTCGCTATGACACTGCAGAAACACAACTTGAATTTAATTCAACATATTGCTCTCATATGCTCATCATTTCCAAAAAGATAACAGCAAACAAAACTTGGCTGTCACAAGGATGTTTGCACAGTCTGGGTGAGATATAATGCGCATGTGTGAGTCCATCTGTCAAAACCTGTTCAAAGCCGTTCTTATGCTTATTGATTTTCCCAATACATCTCATCAGTTTCATGTTCGGTGTCTTCTCTGCTCCCACGCCACTGATCAAGCTGATGTCCCTCCTGACTCGCTCTTTTTAGACCTCGGTGGACAGCTGGTCCTCTGTTTGTTTCTTAGTGGCCTAATGATCTCAGATGTGTAATATTAGAAAATAGCCTACCACTTGTCCACATTCCAGTGTTTTCTGTGGGCCAACTGCATTTTATGTTGAAGCATCTACTACAGCTTTATCATTTCAGTGTAAATCATCTGTGATCACACAAGTTTGTTCCCAGGCTCAACATGCTTTAGTAAACATCCCTACTTTGGGAGCTGACTCTGGTTTACGTAACAGATTAATAGTCTTCCTCTTGGATATTTCGCTAAATGACTCAGTCGCACATTGTCTTGATGCTCCTTGAACAATGTGATGTGTCTAATTACAACCTGATTATCTGACTTATCAATGTAGAAAATATGACAATCTAATGTGAGTTTTAAACACCCCTCTCAGAGCTTGGCATTTCTGTCACGATCACAGGCTTTGTAATTAAAAGGGGGTTTGTCTGCACATGGATCATTGCGTTCAACTGATTAAGGAGTGATAAGGAAAAAAACTATATAAATCAAAGACAACCAACCCAACTAATTAGCTGTCCTAACCATTACATCCACTAACAACCGCTGGAGGTGGTTTCTCTTACATAATCAACTTCTTTATTAGATTATGCCACTGCAGCTTGTAATGGATCACATCTGATCTGCAGCTAAGTAGAGTGGAGGAGAAAGAAAGGCATACTGTATCAGTAAACTCACTGTAAAGTCAAATCTCAGTGGGATACAGATACAGGAAGCCTTTCAGTCCTGCCGTAGGTGAAAACAAACGTACAGCTTTGTTTTTTTAAGGCTGTGGTTCCCAAGGGCAAACTGGAGACCAGGTCGTTTCAATCACTGAGTTTGCTGAAACACTTTGGCTCGATTCTAATATGTCTTTATATCAATTAATAAACATTGACAGCAGCATTACAGGGAGGTGCAAGCTTTAAGTATGAAGGACATGCAGTTACTTAACAATTTAATTACTGAATCGTACCTTGACATCACGTGAATGCAAAAACAACTTCATCCCTCTCGTGTGGACAAAGCAAAGCTGCATAGATAATCCTCTAAGTGTGAAAAAAAAATCTCTGGCAATTGTCTGTGTTGAGTAAAGATTGTGCCCTCAAAAGGTTCACCTTCAGAGCGGGGCTATTATGTTTCTCCCGATATGGGGCTGATGCTAATCAGTGTGGATTGTATTTTATGCCTTAAGGCAGGAAAATGTGCTGATGAGAGCCCACACAATAAATGAACCTTATCACCTAATGGCATCTCGGTCCACCCTGTGACTTAGTGAAAAAGCCCTTGCTAAATGTCACAGGCAGGCAGAATGCACATGTGAGATAATTACAGAGCACTGAATGATCCACATATGGACTGGTCAATCATCCAATATAATGATTGAAAAAAAGAAAAGAAAACTATACTAACTAATTTATCCTGCATATACAGAGAGCCCTGAACACATCGAACACCTGCAGTGCAAGGTTGTTGTAAATTTCTCTAATTTCTCTATCATTTGATTTAAACAATACAATTTTGCCATTTTTTGGGGGGGTTGTTGTTAATGTATAAATAATGTGGCACAGAGTAGCTAAGTGCAAATTCTAAAACCTTAAAACCAAGAGTAATGGCTGAAACTAACATGTGAATTGCCAACACTATGCTTTTAATTAAATTATATTTAATTTTAATATAAATGTATTCATATGTTTGAGGAGATAATCCAAACTGTATAATTAAAATTAAACAACAGTAAGTGAGGTCATTAAAACAGAGCACCGCGTCTATTCAAAAAATAAACTAAATGTGATTTCAGGCTCATGGCATGTATTTTAGGTGCCTATATTTCAATTTTAAATGTAGGATACAGTAAGTTTATAGTGAGACATCAAATTACTATCTCCCTGCCCCACAGCACTTCAGCCACTCATGGCTTGACTACACTTAATAGTGTGTCAAAAGTTTTTGTTCAGAATCACAGATCATAAAGGTGATAGGTGGGTAATTGTCAGTACACTGCAAAGAGGTTTTACCAGTAATTGCCCACTAATTAACCCTCCAAGGTGGACACAAATCTTCACATGAAAATAAAGTCATTTTCGGCTCTATATGCAGCCTTTAATAGAGTTAATCTCTACCCTATGATACTGAAATTATCACTCCAATGTTCAGTGTGTGTGTGTGTGTGTGTGTGTGTGTGTGTGTGTGTGTGTGGGTGCATGTGTGTCTTTAGGATGGAAACGCCCTGTAGAGCAGAGCTAAGTAGGCAATCACTCATTCTGAGTAACAGCAGAGGTGAAATGTAAGTAAACTCTGTGAATGTGCACGACCACCCAAGTGCCAGATGCTGGGAGCTGGTGCCAGCTTGGCATGTGAGTGACTCATTAAATCAGAAGAGTGGCATCCATTGGCCTTTCTCTGACGGCTCTGTCGCTCATTCAAACCAGCAGCAATCCTGCACGAGACTTTCTTCGATCAGGGAAAGCAGCCAGCTGGGACAGTTCCGGATTCATTATTGGTATGGCGAAATAAATAAAGAAATAATGCATGCTTAAAAAATAGCGTTGAGAATAGGACCGTGGGGAAGTAGCTGTGGTATTAGAGAAAGGAAAACAGTTTCCTGTAAGCAGCAGATTATGAAAACATTAAGCAACAATTACCGTAATGAGAGTTATTGAAGCGGCAAGGTAGCAGACAAGCTGTGTGCATCTGGTTGCCGCATCTGGCTGCAGTGGCAGAGCATCCGAAGGGGCAGGAAGGAAGGCGTTCATTTGTTATCGCCATTCCTTCCCTGTGGATGGAGAAATGACATGTCAGTAATTCCTAAGCATTGAAAATGATCTCACAGGCTGCATGTTGATGCTGGCAGTGCTACAGATACTAAGTGCACTGTCAGAAATTTTCAAGATGTCATTTAGGGTAAATTGTGGGAGAGGCTTTCAGTGGGCAATTTATATCCCTCCCTCTGTGTTAAGAGATGAGCACAAGATAGGTATTATCAATTGCTGATAGGACTTATATCGTCATCTTTTATTTTGGCAAAAACAGCAACAGAGAGGAGCTAAACTTGGCTCTGCATTAAACCAATGCAGAAATCATTTTTATATAAACTAATGCAGCATCTTACTTCATGTGGAGTATAATGTCTGCCGCTTCAAAACCATTTCCACCAGGATTAGGTTATCTAATACAGAACAAAGTGGATTTTCTACAGCTTATGCTTAACACCATAACCCTTGATTTGATACAGTAAACTGGCTTATCATTGCTGCTGTCATTAGCATCTCACTGTCTTCGGAACATCCAACCACAGATGTAGTGTACGCTGCTTATAAAAAAAATGTTTATGCAATATCTTTATACGGTTACTGTGAGTAATCATCAACAATATCTGGTTTCAAACCAGGCCATCTTACCTCAGCATGTGCAGAAGAAAACAATCTGATAATGATGATGACTCTTAATTAAGATATGCCAAGCCAGTATACAGTTAGATACAATATACAGATAAAATACCTAATAATCCCCTGCTATACTTCACTACATTGAGAACAAAAAACATCATCATGCAGGCTCTTCTTCCCCGTGTTTTTGATGCCGTTTTAAAGACCCGAAATGATCATTTTAATCATTTGAGAGTGTGACTCTAAACTGACATTTTGTGTGTTTTATCCATGGTGTGCTGTATTCATTCCCACTTCCTGTTTTGTCACCGGAAATTTAGCATACAATATTGAATCCTGCCCTTTCTGCAAGCAGCGGCCCATCTAATCAGGGAGTGGGATTAAGGCTGGGCAGCTCAGCTCCAGACGGGACGTAAAGTAACGTGACTCTCTACTAGGGACTCAAGATGGATTGGCTGGGCTATAGTCTGGATGGAACGCCTCCATTGGGCCGTTTGGCCTGGTGGAGCCCATCAATCAGGGCAGCACCAGAGGTCTAGGCTGAGGCTGTGTAATGATGCGAACAGCATGTGGCCAAGCCATCCCTGGCTGCTCAGGTGTAAGGGTCTGCCCTGTCCACCGGTCCTCTCAGCTCCTTCACCACTATCATCCATCATGTACCGGCCACATTCATGTCATGCAACAGATTTCAGTAGGTTTGATGTGATAACCTCAGATCAAATTCAGCACAAACTGTGAATGGGGTTCAAAATTAAATATGTGGTGCTGCTACTTTTTTTAGAACCATCATCTACTTAAAATTATCAGGAATTACATTGTCTCAGTTTTTAAAGCCTTAAGTGTAGACCTGTGAAGTCAAAAACTGCAACAATAAACCTCTGGTACCTTTAATAGTAGCTTGCTCTGGGAAAATAATTAATGGGAGCTTAGCTCCTTGACAAGCTTTGTGTTTGGATTTAAAATCTATTTAATGGAAAACCTCACAGAGGTGAAGACCAGACAGAATACTTTGCCTATTAGCAGTTGTTCAGGAAGTTGCCATTAGCCACTTTTTTATATGCTCCATACTTATGACTGTGTGGATGCTTCATTCTTTCTATAAAGTTCATTAAAGGACATATTTTACTGCACATTATGTGCTTTATACCCCTCACACAAACATATTATGCTCCTGGATGAAGGTGGCCTTATGAGTCTCATAAAGCAGGCCTCATGAATATGATTGTAAAAAGCTGCTGCTCAGTATGGACTCAGTGTGAGAGGAAGGTCATTTGGTAGAAAGCATGCACTGCAAAAACCCATGCTTATAAAGATGTCTTTGGTGGAGTTTCCAAGCTACTGAAATACATTCTGCTGCAGCATAATGGACTTCTCTCCCTCACTGGGAGCGACGTCTGGGTTGGATTTCAGTGCGTTATGGAACTGAATTAAAGCAAACCCTTCCCTTGGTCAATGATTTGTTTTATGCTGTCACGAGGTGGGAAACACAGAAATTCCATTATAAGAACAATACTCCAATTATTTTTTTGGTTTCATTGCCAACATAAATTGAGTGTACTGTACATGCAGGGTCAGCGAGGAAAATGAGCACTGACAAGTGGCATGTGCACTCTTGTCTTCCGCTTGTTCATTTAACTGCGTGCAAGATCTTTTTGGTATTTGTGTTTCCATGAATATGATAATGAAGGATATTGAATCAACTAAGCATTTTCCATTTTTCTTATGTAATCAATGTCAAATGATTTTTTAAAAAGGCAGCGTGTATGAATGGCTGATAATTGCTTTTTGTTCTTCACTGATGATTACTTGGTTATGGAGGCATAGCAATTTCTGATTAAAACCTCAAATTGGATTTTAAAACTGGGATTTGAGGTGTGAGGAGGGGCTTTATACAATGCATTTAACATGGATTTCAAATTCTGTTCTTTCCCCTGAATTTTCAGGGTATCATTAAGAAATATGCCTTTAAAAGGTTTATTAATTTGATATTGATTGTTTCATTTACATGAAGAGGGATTTCACACTCTTCTAAAATTGAATGCTTAATATCCTCTCAAATCCTTGTAAGCCTATAAATCCCAGAGAAAGAATATTTCCTGATAAAGTTGCAACACCTCTAGTGCCTATTTTTTCTTTGTCTCATCTTGTTAATCTCATCCATATTTGGGCATCTAATCAGTGAGACCTTACTGACTGAACTTCATAATTAAAGAATGTATTATTATTCTGACTTTAATTACATTACTTTATTTTAATTAGAAAATTACCTTGCCCCATTGGGAGCATAGTTTGACTGCCTTTTGTATGCAGACGTGTGAAAGCAATTTCTTACCCTGCACAAGCACGGTTGCTCGAAAGTTCACTAAACCAGATTTCAGGACGTACTCAGTGACCTTGAAAGTAAGTGAACGAGGATGATGGTCTTGTCTCACTACCTATCACAGCATGCAAATTGCAAAATTGTATGCTCCATTACTACTTTTAGTTGCCTCCAATCTCGTCGGAGCATTTCACATTTCCTTGACTATGTCCAGGTATGAAAAGAGCTCCTGGTCACTGGAATGTGGGGGTTAATAGCAGCCTTTTATAAGGGGGTGGTGAGGGTGAACGTCCTTTTTGCAAAGAGAGGGCCAACGTCCACCGATTATTAAGATGTGTTGCCAAGACATAATGGGGTTCCAGCACATTACATACACCTCTCTATGTCATTAGGTTTTGTCAGGCATAAAAACACTCATTTTACTAATATGGACAAACCATTCTTCATTGGCATGGTAATGATTGGGGAACTGAGTGCAGTCCAATCAAGTCATCACTCTGTCATGGATGACCAGGCTCATTTGCTGCACCACCACAGATGGCAGTGTTGCACTGCTGACAGGCTGACTGACAGCACGGTGACGTGCCAGTCACAGAGCACAGATTGTGGTGTCACTCCAAATCTGTGCATTTGCTGAAAAGAGGTGGTGCTAGATTAGCAGTTACAGTAAACAACCAATATTGGCGGAAAAAAATCCTTGTTTATATGTTAATTTTTGATTATTATGTAAAGGATCAAAATCATTTGATTTTGCAACATTTACTTCAACATAAGTGTATGAGAAACTGTAAAATGTAAAAAATAAAATAAGGCCCAGTTTGTCTACTTTGAAAGAAGACAAAAAATGTAAAATTGAAATGAGAGGGACTGAGACACTCTATCTACATATCCAATACTTACACACAGAAATATGAGGTGTCATTTACTTTGACAAGTCTATTTTCTGCCCTGTCATTCCAAGTAGTTATATGTGTATCTTTATTACAGTATGCAGCCCGGTTGTCTTTTCAGTCCTTTTTTTCCCTGAAATTTAAACTGCCAAGTGTATGCCAATTACTGCATTGCTTTGAACAAAAAAGAAAATTAAGAAATGTAATGAAAAGTATATCTGTTCTATCATTGCAGTTATATTATATTAAGCATACCAATAATGTGTTACAATTGATATCCATATTTTCCATGGTGTTCTAGAAAAGATAATAAGTGGAAAGTTGCTTAGACTTGTACATCGTCTCGAGACATTCATTCCTTGTTTTAAAACCACAAGTTAAGACCTGATTTGTGCAATACACATTTGTCCAAAACGGGTTTTGAGCCTTTATAAGTAAACACTCAGTATCCTTCTGTGGGCGTTCAGCTGCATCACTGTGTGGTGGAGATGAGAATTAGAGCTGAATTTCAAAAGGATATAAGGTACTTCAATAAGCTCTTTATTGAGGCGAACAGCCTACTCATGGCAGGCCATACAAGCCTTCACCAGGTTGTGTGGCTGTCTGGTGGCTCTCCAATTTAACAACGTGAGGTTTTAATGAGGCTGGATCCAAGGGACACTATTGTCATCTGAGTTTCCGTCCTGGAAAGAAACAAAATCCAGAACACCTGGTACTGAATAAATGCATGGCACTGACATAACAATATAGTATAGCTGCCTGACAGAGAAAATCTTCTTGTTGTCCCCATTTGTTTGTCGTGACAAAGTCAAGCATTAATTGCAATATTGAACCAGCCTATTAAATGCGCTGAAGGTAACATAGTTCAATTTGGAAACAAAATAAGAATTGTAAATTGAATATTGATAAACTGGCATTCTGAATTATGCAATGAAAACATTGACCACCATCTCTTGCAGTCTGGTTGATACAGATTACCTCTTCACCCCAGCCATAACAAGCATATCAAGCAGGAGACTTGGCTCCAGTGCCTCGGCTCCTTTTAGAGTATCTCTCCACTCTGATGTGCACGATCACAGAAGTGTGATGTGTTCAGAGATCAAGGATGCTCATGCTCATAAAGTGTGAGACCGGCCTCATTAGGGCCAGAAAGTTCTAGTTTGGAGACTTTATCCATTCCACAAAGGGCCTATGAGTCATTCTCTGAAACACGTTTGCTGGGGCAAATCGCCACACTGTAAACATCAAAGTTACTTTGGAAGGATGTTATCTGCTATGATTAAGAAACCGACCCAAGGTGTCACCATAAAGTTCAGGAAGGATCAAATCATTTGCTGTTAAAAAGACAAGGCAAGGCAAATTTCTTTTGCCAAAAGTAGCCTATTCATTTTCAAATTTTGGTTTATCCTTAATATCTTCGATGGTTGAAATTAAAATGGAGAATAATATATTTTGTGATGCAAACTGAAATACATTACAAGGCTCCCATACCAGGCCATATAGCCAGGTTATTATTAAAATGGAAATTTATCAGTGCACTATACTGCACATTGTCATGTAGAAAACAGCATAAAGTGCTGTCTTGAATTGCCTTTTCCTGATTATTATCATTAAAAACACATCACTGAACTGAATTGCCTCTGAGGGCCAGACTACACATTGTTTATGTTCTCTTAATGCTTTCAACTTTCCAAATATGCATGCTTGTTAATGATAAATCTGTATTTCTTGAGGATATTTCTTATGACCTTGTTCAGCAACAGCAAATCTAGAAAAAACAAACAAACAAAAACAAAAAAACAGGCTGCTTACAGTCAACTGATAGTCCAAGCTAAAAGTGAAGTTTAAATTTTACAAATTCAAAGAGGCATTTTGTTGTTGTTGTCAAAAATATGATTTTAACAACAGTGAAATGTCAATGGCCCTGCTGCCCCTGCCACAAATTAATTTAATTACAAATCTACCTGTTCATTTTGTACAATTATGCCATGTGTCATAGTAAATAAAAAAATAAAAAAAACACAAACAAACAAAAACTGTAAATAAATGTTTGAGCTATTGACAAATTTTAACTGGCCTATATCAGGAGGTCATGACCTAGGATCTGTGTCACTCCCATGCCACCATCTTTGATTTGCAGTAGGGGAAATATTTTAAAAAGGAGAGAAAAAAAAGAAGAAATCTTTTCTGTGTTTCAGTTCACGGAGTATTTTCTGTTCCACGTCGTTGTAGGAGTCTTTGAGGATTGTGGATTACCTTCTAAAAGCAGCAGAAAACGGTGTCAATCGACCTCCTGTGGTGTTTAAAGATTCCGTGGAGCCATGAGGGAAACAGGTGCGCCACTTTTTTATTGATACGTAAGACACACAAGGGTCGCCTTGTTTAACGAGCTAACCTTGCTAACCCGCTAACTTACTAGCGACCATACAGTCTATGCTAGCAACACAATATTTTGTTTCATGATGGACTGGTAATTTTATAAAAGTTTATCATGTAGGCCTACTCAGCAGCGCGGCTTACATTATTACTTCCTGCTGTATGAGCTTCTGTCTCATATTTTCCTTCTGACTAGACAAAACGTTGAGGAAAAACAACACATAGGCTATATTTTATTTAGCTTGCTGACCCTTTATCCTCATGTGATTGTGTGTTAACGGTAGCTGGTTGAGTCTCTGGCATGCAAATATACAACAACGGTGCTAAATTAAAGTAGTGAATCTGGTTCAAATGGTTTCTAGATTTATTTGCTAATCTCTCAAAATGACACAGTAGCCTACTATAAACGGGCCCTGTAATATTTGTCATGGATGTACTCACAGTATAGGCTAACCTAAGATGTGGCCTTATTTGTGAGTTTATGGTGTATTAGTGCCCTGGCCTAACCAGACCATTTCCCAAACTTGTGCTCATCTTTTCGGTTACATGCTGCTGTGACACAGAACAATCAATTTTCATTTTGAACATCTGACTCTAATTGTCTTTGGAGGGATTTAATTGGCATATTTGAAATGCAGTGTAAGATTTTGCTCAGCTGTGTAGGTTACAGTTCTTCGCAGTTCTTGTTCTTGTTATTCACAGAAACACTATACCTCATTAACCATACCATACATAGCTATAATCCATGATGCAGTGAAAGGCCAGATCTAGATACCAACTGAAATAGTTCCTTGTGATATTGATTTTGATCCCAGTAACTTTACTTTATTAGCTATGAGATAGCTGCAAAACATGGATGATAGAGACAAGGTATAAATAGGCCAATATTAACTTACCTCTTATTCTGAGAAAGAAAAAAAAGTCCACTTGTGTTGTCATTGTGTGATTTAAGTGTGGGAAACTTACTTTTAAATTTACTTTTTAAATGCACAACTACTTTTTAAGAAATTCTCATTCCCTCACTTTGCTCTAGATCCACTAATTTAAAACCCATTAATACAGGGACTCTTTTCTAAATCCTTAAATATGACAAGCTGATGAAATGGAGTAAGCTTGACGTCTTATCTTCCAGTTTGATTTTGGTTATTCTGGAAAAGTCTTACCTTATCACATCAATGTCAAATGTTGGATCATGCAGCTGTCTGTGGCCATCTCAGTGCACCACACATTTAATCAAATGTATTTCTGTTCATAACTTTGGGGAGATCTCAAATGTCTCTCCCTAAACAAGGAACACAAATTAATCAAATAAAGGGGGATTGAGCATATCAATCATTGCTCTCTTCAAGGGTCCATGTTGACTGCCAGAGCACATGTCATCATTCATTTTCAGCCAATCCACTTGATAAATAATCAGCCGAGCAGAGTGTTTGGCACCTGTTTCACATTTACATAAATTTAATTTCAGGTGAAATATTCAAAGTTCACCTTTACCCTATGACAGCCTTCTGTTCTTACGCTGGGAGTGGAACAGCCATCTCCACTTGTGCTTGACAGAGGGGACTGAAGGGGGATTGCAGGCCTTGTTTGACTGACTACACATAGTGTAACATTAATTGTTTATCACAAAGAAATCCAAGCAGCTGTGATGAATAAAGTGAATGCATGATTTGCCAAGATGACAGGATCTGAGACATTGTTCTGATTGTAGTTGCAGTGACATGCACAATTTTGTGAGACTTTTATGTCATGTTTGTAAAATTGTTGCAATACAAACTGAACATTATAACCTTAACCCAAGTTTTATTTTTATGTAGAATAGAAAGCCTTTATTGTCATTTTATTACCCAATACAACAAAATTAAGAATTTTAAGAAATAACTTATAATATGTCCAGACATAGGCTATATTGTACAAACTATAGGCTATTGTAAGCTGTCAGTTATATGTAAAGTTGCTGACATAATATCAGTATGACTAAACAAATAGGCTATTTACTGTATTTTTCCTGGGAACTACTCGTCACAAGTGAAAAACAGGCAAGATGCCGAGTCTCTAGTTCAGACAAAGCAGCAGGGAAGCATACATACTGTACAAGTGTGTCTTTTTATGCATTAAAGGTTTACATCATAGGAGATTTCAAAATATTGCAATGTAGGTAATAGGGCTGTCAGTTTTTAGAAAAATGAGGTTCGAACGAATATTGAATGACCCGTAATTCGTTTCGAATATTACAAAGACGGTAAATAGAGTATCTTTGCTGCAGCCTGCATATCGAGCAGGTCATTACTGCTCGAATACGAACTTCTCCCCCCACATTCGAACGAATATTCGAATGTCGAATAAAAAGTGACAGCCCTAGTAGGTAAACTAAGATATAGCCTAGTCTAAAAAGATTGCTATATAGTCCTGTCCTCCTTTTTCTGCACTAAATGATTACACCACTTAAACCTCTGACACTGATAGACTTCTGCACTGATTTGTAATCAGCTTTAATCTGAAAGTAACATTTTTTGTAACTTTCAGTGAAGAGGATAAAATGTAAAACAATAGAGAGTGGTCAAGAGAGAGTCAGACCTGATGTTGAGTGGGAGCTAAAGTGAGTTCTGTTAATAAAAAGGGGGTCACTCGTAAAAGCATGCGTAGGGCTGTAGTAGGTGGTAAAAATGACACCCACTGTATTTTCACTGTGTGCAATATGGACACCAGCTGCCTCAGAAATATTATACGAAGCACATGTAGGTGGGGGGCAGAGGATGGAGAGGCTGGGTTGGGGGTAAAGCTATAGATCAGGATTTCAGACACAGACAATCAAAGGAAGGCTGTAGAGGAGCCTGCAATCAGATAGATCCTTTAATACATTGCTGACAAATAAAAAAAAGACAGTGAGCTTAGCAGTTTGTTTCCAAATGGTTTTCGCAACAGCGGCTCATTATTAACACCTACTTGATATAAAAGAAGCAGTGAAATTCTTCTGTGCAACATGCAGTACAGCCAGGGGCTTTTTAATGAGTTAGCTGTCAACCAATCAAAAGCATCCATGTTTGACTCTTTTCTCTTCCCCGAGGAGCCGTCCTTTTATTTAGACTTACCTGAATGTGCTTGTATCACTGGGTGTGTTATGGGTCATGATCACAGGAACAGGGAATATAAACTAGAAGAGACCAAATGTTGTTAGTGGGGTGACTGGTGTGTTAATCACAGAATGGTTTCACCCTTACTGTACCTGGTGCAGTGAGATCTGCTTTGCATCAAGGGCTGCATCATGTTAGTGTTTTCTTCAATTTGTGCATTAACAATGCCGGGGCACTGTATTCATCATAAATTGCTTATATTACATGGCTGATTGACCATGACATATCCTTCAGTTTTCAGATTATTTTGCCATGAGATGGGACTGACATTTTGTCATTCTGTCCAATAAGCCTCCATTCAGGTTTCCAGTCGTCTGATTTGACTTTGCATTAACGCCTCTGATAAAAGAAAAGTCCTTAATCTCAAAGTCACCTCAGAGCTCTAATATGGTCAGTTTTGTAGATTGGAAGCAAGCGTGTGTTTTCAGATTGGCTGTCTTTATTTTTAGCGTTTGTTTTGAGGTAGTGAGTGGCTGTAAGGCACAAACTGGTCGCAGACTTGACTGAGACTCAGATTGTCATTTCGAAAGTGACAAGGTGCTGATTTGCCCGCCTGGCACTGAGCGATTGGACATCACTGTTGACAAATGGGCAGTGGAACAAAACTGGCAGGATGCTAGGGAAGACAAAATGCCTTCAGCCAGATTTTCCTTTTTTTCCTATCTGTTATCACAGCTGGACAACAGCTAGTTAAAATTCCTGAATTTACTGATACTGTAGTATAATCGTTTTGCTGGCAGTTGTGTCAAGCACACCTCTAGCAAATATTTATCTACTGTACTATTATTTCATTTTTAGGTTATATTTATTGTCATTTATTTTAATGATGTATAGAAAATGTGGAAAAACTATTCTGATTCCACAGGCTCCATTAATGAGATTCTCTTTACAAACCTACATGAATGTACATAACCTACCGTACATTCATTATTTTATCCTACCTAGTGTATGTTGTAAGTTTTCTGTTACTTGAAATAGACTTAAAAAATATTTTTAGGGGAATGTTAGAGATAAAAATGTTGAGATCACAAATCAAAACCATGACGCCTTACCCTTGCTTGAACCAAAACAACCCAGCATCAAACAAACCCTTTAGTTTCCAGCAGAAAACCCAAATATTAATACTAAAGGTTACATACAATTCATGTACTGTAGTAGTTTCTCAGCCAAGCAAGATGAAATGCTTTCCATGTGAATGTGTGTGCACTGTGGTGGGTAGTGAATGTAGATGTCTGCCTGTATGACAACAGGAGGCTGGAGTGGGTCAGTGGATGTCATTACAAGACAACATTTGTAAAGGGATTAGAGAGGGAGGAATGAGACACAGATTGCTGTTGTTTCTGCATTAGTTTTACATAGCCAGACCTAGCTCCACAATGCTGGGCAACGGTTTGGCTGCACACATTACCATTCTGCTAGAGGAGAAAAACAACAACAATCTGGCTCGTTTTGCTTTTCTTCAAACCAATCATGATCATCTTGGGCGATGTTGAGCCCAAATTGGCCCAGTAAAATAGTGTAAACAGTGTTGGTGGAGGACGTGTGACTTTGTGAAACACTTGCAGGATTCAAGTATTATCTTTGAAATGGCTATTTCACTGCAAAAAAAAAAAAATGCCACAAACACCAAAGATACATGTTGACTGTGTGATCCAATAACTTGCCATTTTCAGCATGCAGGTTGTTAGCTCTAAGGTTGTTGCTGTTTCCTAGGGTTAGGGTTAGGGGGACTTTTAAAATGGTAGCAGGCAGGTGTGTCCTTGTGGCAGGTTTATACCTTCTGTCTTTGGGGAGTCATGTATAGAGCATTCACACCCAGTTTGTTTATCATACCCTCATGTTAAATCCCCTCATAAACAAAAGTACAAACTGAGGTAGGCTTTGAAAAAAAGTCTAAATCAAAGATTTAAAAAAGTTTTTGGGGCTTTTTTTTTCAGTACTCCAGCTTCCTTTCACAGTCTTAAGACATTCACACTTGGTTGAACGTGTGAGGTTATGTGTCTCTATAAGTTGCTGTGATAGACTGGTGACCTGTCCAGGGGGTACCTCGCTCTCGCCCCATGTCAGCTAGGATTGGCTCCAACAGCCCCCCCTCTGAACCTGCATAGCTGATGGATGGATACCAGGCATGGACTGGCCATCTGGCGTACTGGGCAATGCCCGGTGGGCCGAAGCACATCTTTAGACGGCCCAGGTCTGTCATAATTGACGGTATCTGAGACACGAAACATGGCCCATTGGTTGATGTTCTTGAATGACATTGGATTAGTCCAATAAAATCTCTCAACTCTCGTTGGCCCGCCCCTCCCCTTGTGGAAATGGACCAAAAACCACAAAAGCGCAAGAGGGGTGCAGAGACGCTAAGGGGGATAAACAGCTCAAAAGTCCGCAAGTGGATGCAGCAAAATGTGCAAAAATCACAGATATGTTTGCCACCACAAGCTCGGGGCCGTCGACATTAACTGCAGCAATCCCGGCGAGTGCACAGGTTGTTGGAGGAGAAGTAGGGGGGGTTGACGCAGCAGGGACAGATTGAGGAGGAGGTCAGAATAGCTACTGTCAGTCCGGTAAGAAGTAGCGCTGAAATGTTAGCAGAATGAAGAGGTATATTTCATGTAGGGAGGGCAGAGGGCAGTCATGTTTGTGAGTGTGTGTGTGTGTGTGGGGGGGGGGGGGGGGGTGCAAATGTGCAAATGCTCGACCCAGGAAATTATTACAGTACTAATTTTATTTAGTCAGACTTAAAACATGCGTAATAATAGCAGCCTACAGAGTTTTGTGCACAACCTCGTTCTTGCTGGTTTGGAGGTGGTCACCCTAGTGTGCGACGTGCGTGTGAATTGCCTTATAGCGTGAAAGAGTGTATCAATGTTTTAACATGGTTACTCTCTTCCATGTAGGCTAAGGCTACTGTGCTTTATTTTAATTTTTGAAACTTCACAATGTGCATATGGCGTTTGCTTCTGCTATGGTATAAACAACCATGGTGGGCCACTGGGGATCAAAAATGCCAGGTCCATCTTTTGGTCCCAGTCCAGCCCTGATGGATAGCCTACATATTAGAATGAAAACTCAATATACAAGTAGCTCCTAATTTCAGGGAGAAAAAATAACACTGAGTATGTGTCAAATAAAATCAGCAAAAACTGTGGAGATGCTTATTCTGAAACTGAAACTCACTCCTAATCTACACCTTCCTATGTATAAAAAAAAAACCCCAATACATTAAAAATGCAGGCAACACTTGTTTGCAACAAGTGACATTCACTAAGGTTGAATAAGGCTGGTAGCCTATCAGACATTACTTTGGCTGAGAGTGGTTTCTATCACATCATCTTGTTGACAGCTAATGCATTATTCAACCAAAGCATTGCTTGAGAATCAGAATAAGAGAAGACCACCGTTCACACCCATTTGCCAAAGGTCTGATCAGATCCTGGTTCCTGCCCTGAATTTTCAGAACAAATCCTGCAGACAGAATATGACAAAGTCCCCTCCCAGGAAACCTTCACTGGATAGATTTTGAAGACTTCTCTTGCAGTGGTAATGTCTCAGTGCCCGTCTCTACCCCGGCAAAAAAAAGCAATCTAATGAAAAAGGAAAGTGGAAAACATGTTGAATTTGAATCAAAACCAATCCCAGCTATTGCTCCCAATAAGATTGCACTTCATTTGAGTTAAGGTTGAAACTGCAGTTTGAACATGTAGGCTATTAATTATAACTTAACAGCTAGAGGGTGTGTATTTTTGGTAACACACTATCTATTAATACAATGTTAAGATTATCACCTGAAAAAGCCATTTACATTAATTTGTTTTCACTATATTCAGAATTTTTATTTATTTATTAATAGCTTATTCAAATATTTTCACAATAAAACATTACCACAGATTTAGCCTATGTTCCCCAGGGGAAAATAGAAGATGATCTTACAATGAAATACATTTCAGCCCCATGCAGTGTTTCCGCTAAAAAAAATGGCACCGGCCAACGTGACTGGCAGGTTTTCAATTTATCGGACAATTGTTTGAAATTCTGGTCAAGTAGCTTATTATCTAAATGTATTGACCTTAAAATGATAAATGATATGCAGGCTATATAAGAATGATATCAAGGCATGTCAATTTATAATCTTTTTATTGAAAATAGGGATGCAAATTCTGAATATTTTATAATTGATAACTGACGCTTGTTAACCGATAAATAACAGTAACTGATGTGCGTCTGTGACTATTGTGCCTTTTTTCTTGCCGATGTTATAAATCAACACACACTGCTGCAGCTGTGCAGCCACATCCACTGAACTCCAGCTCAGCTGATCAGCACTTCTTCACATGTTGAACTCTTGTTATACAAAGTGCTGCCAAACACCAGGCTAAAGAGAGAGGGACGGCAGAGCTCCTCTGACAGCTCGGTCAGCTGCAGGTGAGTTACAGGTGAACCAGCTGGAGAGTGCAGCGCTGTTTTTAAAAAATTTTTTAGGGGCACCATCCTTACAGGTGACACACATGCAGACGTCCATTTATCGCCTCACCTTCCTTCACAGGGACTGCCCTGCATAACTGGCACATATAGCTGAAGGCCTACCTATTCTCAGATAAAACAGTTTGCAACAAAAAACACACCTGGATGCGGTGCATGCTTTGTCAGAGTAAATGAAACAAATTCGAGTTTAGTACTGCGTGAAAAAAGAAAAAGTTTCGTCACACATAGGCCTACACATTCATAAAAAATAAGATTCAGTTATTTTCATCAATAAAATTACATGTGGAAATGGCCTGTTTTAATAAAATTCAAATTGTGCATAGAGGGAATATTTTCACTGGACATTTTGACCAGAGGGGTTAAAAAATACTTTGGCAGATTTTCCCAGTCAAATACGGTAACTACCGGATAATGAAAACCCAGGCCCCACTACTGGATGTTATATGCATTGTTGTCTTTTTGACAGATAATAAGCAGCTGGACCACCCCTGCTTTAAACTTTAGGACATTAGGTGGTCCTGACCTGCAGCAGCAGCAACTCACCTTAAACCTGTGAGCATGTGGTGGCAGGACAGCTCACACCTCCCATTAGGTGAGAGGTGAGGTACCAATTACCTGGAGATATGTCTCGGGGCCAAAAATATTATTGTCAACTTGTCACAATGGGAGAAATGGTGGGAAGAAAGAGAATGGTGACAGATCACAAGGTAACATGTCAGATTGTGTTATCTTTTAATTTCCTCCCCAGATCTGATAGAACTGACAATAGGGTCCTTAAGGACACTATGGGCTACTATACTGCAACATCACTTGATGCGATGAACCTGCTGATCAATGATTGTTTGTTTGTCATTTCCTGTTCAGGACAATCACTTTTCTGGGATGGGATGCAACTTCGTGCTCAAGAGAACTACAGCATGGTGAATGCTTGGAACCAATGTGGAAATGAACCAAGGTATTTCACTTTCCTTACACCACATTATCATAGTTCTTCACAACACATAATGGTAACTATAAAGTAATTTGCATTTTTATCGTTAAACCTATATTACATTTTTTGGGGCTTTTTTTTGGCTTTTTTAAAGACTACGGAAACAAGCTGTAAGCAAAACACTAGCATATTATTGCCTTTTCAGTTGCTACGATGAACAAGTTTGTGAAAAAGTTGCTTATTTACTTAGGCAGCAAATACAGAGCTATAAATCGTATTGTTGTGGAATATCTCCTGCCACCTGGTGAATACAAGTCCAAGATTAACGCTCCTTTCAAAAACCCCTCATCACCAACTCATTGGGAGAGAGATTTGACTAGCTTCTAAGTGCCACATTACGTTCATCAGCCATTCACTGATCATTATGCTTGTTTGCTGTTTAGTCCGTCATATCCCAGACCACATCATGACTTAAGAACAGCTGCTACCAGAAAGCCATACGAGAACTGAACATGTACACAGGCACGTGCACACATAGGGCCCAAAGGGTGCTTGAGCCCCTGCCCTTTTTGCCTCTTATTAAAAAGTGCCCTTTTTTATGTTTTTTTTTTTTTTTTTTTCAATAAATGCATTCCTGTTGTGCATGAGGATGTAAACAACCGCGCTGTAAAAATGCCACGGTTATCTACCGTACGCTTTTCCTTGTAATACACACGGTATTGTGTATGTACGTTGGTGTGTGTGTTGTCCGCTGCTGCTCCGCTCCGTCCCTCACTGAGGGGCGGGGCCGCCCCGCGGTGCGCGCTCCCTCACATGCACGTCCAGCACGTCCAGAGAGAGAGAGAGAGAGAAGCTGCTGCCTAATCGATAACCCGCACATATATGAGACGTGACAGAGCGACTTGTGTCGAATCTCGTGAGTTATAAATCCACCAACATAACTTCCTTGTCGGTTCTGACAAGTCGCCGTCCACTTATTCAATGAGCTTAATATGAGTCATATATGAGTCAGAAAAGCCCCATTTGTGTTTGTTTAGCTCACTGCTTGTTAAGAGTTAAGCCCCACCCCGTCCTCTGTCTAACATCACCTGAATGTAGTGAACAACAACAGCAACAGGAGGAATCACTCACTCAGCTTGATTTCACTGACTATTTGAATTTGTTTCCAGATATTGAGTTACTGGTAATTGTGACTTTGCTGTGGTAAATATTGCTGCTGTTGGTAAATATGCACAGTAGCAGTCACAGTAGTCATTTCTTGGTTTTGTGTGTGTAGCCTGTAGGCTTAGCCTACTTTTTTTTTTCTTTCTGCAAGCCATGTTAATGTGCACCCAATACCATATTAGCCTTAGCCACCAGTTCAGAAGTCATGACTCTGTTTCGGGAAGTTGGGAAATTGGTCCAGCATGTTGACTGCAGTCCTGAAGGCGTGCAGGCTTTCTCTACTGACTAAATAGTAACTGTAATTTATTTTAATTTATTTATTTTGATATTAAGGCCTGAAAAAATTGTACACTGCCCTTTTCTGATGTTGAGCCCCTGCCCCTCTATAGCCATGTGCACGTCCCTGCATGTACAGACTATCTGTGTTACAATGTCATATTCCAGCTTCACCATTGTGTGTTTGTTAGGGGTGTAACAGTTCACAAAATCCACGGTTCAGTTCGCATCACGGTTTTGTGGTCACAGTCTTCGATTCTGTTCGGTATAAGTTGATTGTTGGGAAAATCAAATATGTCTTGTATATTCAGGTTAAAACTGAAAGAATGAGGCAGTCTGACATTTGATACATCATTGTGACAGTCTGAGGTTTAAAGTAGGTGAGATTCTGGCACTGCAAGAGAGGAGACATTGATAGTTCCAACCAGGGATGTGCAGTAAGGGGAGGCAGTGCCTCACCTAGGCTGTCGGGAATAAAAAAAAAAAAAAGAATTTTGTTAATCTAACGTTTAATTATTTTTTTTATTTCAGATAACTGAAACAAAATAACTAAACAGAGTTTACCTCCAGCCAGGCAGCGGCTGTAGAAGCCACTCGCCATCTCGTTGTATTTCCGAGGTGAGGCACAGAGCTCCTCTGCTTCTTCTGTCCATACGCTGTGTATGTGGCTGTTTGCGCATGCGCAGTTTGTTCCCCCATAGACTTAAGGGAGGCAGAGGCTACGCTGCCTCATTGCGTAACTCTACTAAGTGTGAATGGCACATACGTTCACATTGCATTCGTGAATTGTAAACAAACAGACGCCCCCTCGGTTTTAGCTTCCAGCAGTTTAGCGGCTAATTCAACAGCAGTGATGGATAACTCTCTACCGGAGAGGCTCCACAACTTCATGAGCTTCATTTGAGGAATAAACGGCAGCTTTTACCTGACGGGAGACCAACGCCTGAGCTACGGTAGCTAACAGTTAGCAGGTTTTACAGTACAGTACGTACTTTCTCTCTCTCTCTTTCTCTCTCTCTTCCTCTCTTCTTTACACCTAACACGCACGCGCGCGCACACACAGCCCAGGTTGTCTGTCATCTGTTGTAAACCTTGTAATAATAGCTTGTTGAGTACAGTTAACTTTATTATTGCTTCAGTCTGAGTGTGGATTAATTGTAAACGGTTTGTTGTGTAATGTGAGTGGTGGTTCAATATCGCCATCCTGTTATTGATGAGTTGGGTTTTAATAACAGCTGATAACTGTGTAGATGGCGTGGATTGTGATGAGAAGGTGTTGCACACATAAGACTTATCTGTGCAAACCATTGTTTGTGGAGCTGTGAATGTGAATTTGCTTTTGCAGCAAGCAAAATACTTCAACACCATGGTGTCTGATACCTCAAAGAAAATTGATGAACATTTGACTGTGAAATATCTCATCATACATAGGGGCCCTTGATGTTGGGAATCAACAATCTGAGGTATTGAAACAAGACTGAATGAAGTTCGATAAATACTAAGGAGTTATTTTAGCGGCTCTCCACCAACAGTACGATGAGGAGATGAGAGATTCAGCAGGCTGATGATGCTTAACAGATGGCTCCAACAGGTGGAGTCTTCTCCAGCCCCAACAGCCCAACAAAGGAAGTCTCCCCAGTAGGGGTGGGAGAAAAAATCGATTCACATAGATATCGCGATATCTTTTTTGACGATTATTAAATCGATTTTTTTTTTCAAAAATCGATTTTTTTTTTTTGAAAAAAAAAAAAATTTGAATTTTTTTTTTTTTTTTGTTGAAATGTTTTAAATATTGTACAATGTGAATTTGTTAGCCTCTTTTACATACAGAGAGTACAGGCTTTGAAAAGGGTTTAAGTTCACTTTATAATGGAGTATGTTAATTTATAGGCTCCTACAGTATTTGTGTGCAGATAAATGTTAAAAATGCGACTAAAAATCGACAGAATCGGCAATATCGTAGAATCGCAATTTAAATCGAATCGCCATCCAAAAAATCGTAGAAGAATCGAATCGGGAGAAAAGCATATCGTCCCAGCCCTACTCCCCAGCCAGGAGACTGAAAATTTTCATGCGCCCATACCCGGGGTCATTCCTATGTTCCCACAGCCCTATGTTCCCTCAGCCCTATGTTCCCACATTTGTAACTTTTGTTGTCACTGAAAATTAGGCCCTATGTTCCCACAGCCCTTTGGTCCCACCATTGGTTGGGTTTAGGCAATGAAGAAAGGAGTTGGTTAAGTTTAGTAAAAAGACCAGGTACAGGCTAGACAGGCCAGATAGAGTCCAGATAGGTAGAGAGAGTCCAGTGGGAACATAGGGCTGAGGGAACATAGGGCTGTGGGAACATAGGCACGCTCCCGACAGACCCCACCCAACACCCTATTCTCTCCAATCAATCCAGTCTCCCCACTCCTTGATTTCACTTTCAAAAGATGAAGAACCTTGTTAATATTGGAATCCAACTCACACCACGTCCAAACCCCATAGTTTCTCCCTTCAACTTCCCTCATTGTCCAGCCCCTCCTGATTCATCAGGATTTGACACGTTTAGCCTCCTCCAACATGTGAAAGTGCCCACGCACACTCGAGGCCACATTCTAGATCTGGCTATCTCTAAAGGTGTTGACATCTCCTCCTTTGATGTTTAGGACTTGGCTTTCCGATATAAAGAATATTCAGAATATTGCAAATGTTTAGTTTACCCCTTTGTCTGCTAAAGGTGTACAGAAAAGAAAAATTAATTTGATTCCACTATGGGTCATAAAATTAGTGTAATAACTCATCTATCAGACCATGTAGGCCAAACTTTGTGCAAAATTCTATTTTCAAGTAAATAATTCCAGGATGAAAGTGGGGTAGTTTTTTTTCCGCATTGGATAATGCAGGCACACGATTTATGCGTCATGTTGCTCGCAATTCATCAGCCACTGATATTGGATCCATCATCCGTCAATAGGGTTGGGCATCGTTTGGATTTTAATGATTCCGATTCCGATTCTCTATTTCGATTCCTGTTCTAAACGATTCTCGGTTCCGATTCTTTGAGGTGCAGGTCAACAGGTCACAACTTATTTCACAGGATATTTTTTTTATTTGACAAACTCTTCACACAGGCAATTTTTGCATGCATGCTTGGACTTCAAACATACATCTTACACAGCTTGTAAGACCTCCAAAAGGCCTCCAAAAATAGATTTTGTCAACTATGGTATTCAATTAAAAGGGAGGGTCCCTAACTGTAACTATAAAACTGAAACTTGGCAAGCAGTCTAACATACAAAGAGCTGCAGAACAGGTGAATGTATATGCAACAAAATAAAACAAACACTGGAGCAGTCATGATGACAAATCAAAAACAGTTTTTGTTTAAGAAGATAATCATGTCTGCCTTCTCAGGCTGAGGAGGTCGGTACACTAGTGACGCGCGGAGCGGGTCAACAAATGTTTACTTTATTTGCGGTGCGGGCGGGGCGCGTCATTAAAAAAACTGATGATGAAGTCCAGAGTGTGTTATCAGGGGCGCGCTGATGTTGACGGGAAAGCCGGCGGAGGTGTGAAGGAACCGGGTGAGACGGCGGCTGGGCGCATCAGCAGAGCGGGGTTGGTTTCACTGAGAGCAGAGAGCTGACCGGGGAGAGAGGCGGCGGCCACCGCGGCTGCTGCACACGCTGCACTGTGACTCTCCCACTCCTCACGAGCTCCACACTGACAAGCTACCGGCAACACAGCGCCTCTGTCTGCCCTTTCAAAGTAAAAAGCCGCTGTCTGACGTTTAATAGCAGCGGGGATGGTTGTGAAAATAGATGCGGTGGTGCGGGGCGGGTCAAATTACTTCAAACTTGTGCGAGCGGAGTAAAACAAACAAACTAGTGCGGACATTTAGGAACCGAAAAAAAGGATCGAAATTCAAACGGCTTCTTAACGATTCCGGAACCGGACGTTAGGAACCGGTTCCTATTTGGAACCGTTTTTCGGTGCCCAACCCTATCCGTCAATCAAACGTCTGTGACAACACACACACAACGAGCTTGGTCTCGTCCCAAACATTGAATGTCCCGCCCTCTTGATAACGACCAATCAAATTCGTTTTCCTTACTCGGGTAAACTTGTGCGGCAACTTGAGGAAACGCGTAGAAGGAGACAAACAGGGCAAACTGCCATTTCTGAACACCTTTAAGAGAAGGTATAAACGAGAAGAATACCAGTGCTCTGTTTATTGAGGCCATAGCTATGCCACCCACTCATATGCCAGTCAATTTACAAACTCCTGGATAATTTTAACTGGAAAATCTCAAATGTAATGAATGCTGTCGCACCTCTGTTCTGTTGCAACAGAAGGAAAACATAACGTAAGAAAAACTAAACTTCAAATTCATTATGATCTTACAAACAAAGCTTTTGTAATTTTAATCATGAGTTATCCAAAGCTAGACAGCAATATTTTTTCTGAAATTATTAATAAGAACATCAACAATACTCACACTTTGTTTGCTATGGTTGATAAGCTTACAAACTCTCCTTGACAGAGATTTTGTGAACTCTGTCCAAACTGATTTGCAGAAAATAATTAAGAGCTCACTTCAATCAGGCACTTTTCCTAAAACCTTAAAAGTAGCTGCCATTAGGCCACTCTTAAAAAAGAAAACGCTTGATGCTTCCATCTCAACAAACAACAGACCTATCTCAAATCTTCCTTTTATAGCAGAGAAAGTGGTATCAACTTTTTTTTCTTCAACAATGCACTTTTTGACAAATTTCAATGGGAACAGCTCTTGTTAGAGTGATTGGACACTGACTCAGGCAAGGTGTCAGTTTTCGTCCTATTAGATCTCACTGCTGCGTACTGTGGATCACAGTATTGTTTAACAGGCTGAAAATTTAGGCAGGTTTCAGTGGAACAGTCCTGGAATAGTTAAGGTGCAACTTGCGGAAATATTTTGTGACCGGCATTGGAGATTATGGATCACATCGAGTGGCTATGACAGGGTTACCTGTTACCACCATATAACATATTTACTGTCCTTTCTTCTTAGAAATGGAATGTAGTAATGGTTTTTCAGGGACATTTTAACTGACTTCATTTGTATTTTTTTTTTTATCAAAGTACATTTTTACACAGGTAATTTTACTGCTACTTGAGTAAAATGTCTTTTGAATAATAGTAATGCCTCTCGGCATGCTGCTGTGTTACTTTGTTTTCATGTCATTCGTGTCATTTTTGGTCACTGAGCATTTATTACTGCACTACATAATCACAGTGGCACAGCTCTCTGCCACTTATAGTGTCTTTCTAGCAAATTTCTCAGGTAGTTTCATGTCTATTCAGATTGACTAATTACTTCATCTTACCATTTGGTGATATTCTATCTCCTCTCTCTCCTGTTATCCTAGCGTGTCTCAAATTAACAAATTAACTTGTTCATAAAACGGTAGTGTTTTTGTAACTTCGCCAAAAATAGAATTTAAAATAATCTAATTTATTTTATTGTCAGTCTAAAAGACATCCTTAATGTCTTAAAAATACAGTAATAAAAATGCTGAATATTGGATCTGATGATTGGCCAGGCTGGCTCAGGAGGTAGAGCGAGTCGTCCACCAACTGAAAGGTCAGAGGTTCGATTCCCGGCTCCCCCAGTCCGCAAGGCAAGACACTTGCCCTCTGATGTATCATCGGATGTATGAATGTGTGAATAATTAGCCTCCAAGCCTGTCTGCGCACAGAGCTGTTGTGAATGTGTGTGTGAAAGGGTGAATGTGACAGTACAGTGTAAAGCGCTTTGAGTGGTCCAAGTGACAAGAAAGGGGCTAGAAAAGTGCAAGTCAATTTACCAAGTCCATGATAATTGATTGACACCATATAATCCTAATTTCACTATTTGTACATACGACGGTGAATTAGTAAAAGAGCAATATCCTAAAAGAGCAATATCCTCTTTTACCACATCATATTGTTTTATATATCATTGTTTTATGGGCCACAGCAAATTGTTACAAAACATTTATTTATATTTATATTTATATACCAATTTGAGTTGGTTAAATTTGAACTTTTTTTTTTTACCCTTAATTGCTATTTATGAGTGGGTGCACCATCTGGATTGCTTCCCAGTGTTGTTGAACATTGGGCAATGACAAAGGAATCTTAAATAAGTTTATGACAAAAACATGGCTAGCTGAAAAGACCTGATGAGAGCAGTGAGACTGAATCAAAACAGTAAAGTGGACAGCCAGGAATTCATGGTTCATGACTGTGACTGACACCTTTCAGTTACAAGTAGTTGTGTGATCCATTCTTAATAACTGACCAAACATTAACAATGGAATTTGATGGCTTGAAAGGTCAAATTTCAGGCAGGTTGAATCAAACAACCATGGGATCCATCAGGGAGAAGAACCTGAGACTTTCTCTGCTGAGAGTCGCTTCAATAGACAATTCTGCAGTACAGACAGACGGCTTGATATAGTTTGAGTACGGGATATGAAAAATTTGATCTCTTGCTCTAACGATCACTGTCGTTGTCGATATCAACTATCCCTCTCGCCACCTACATAGAACACCCACAGCTGGAAGCAACAAGATCACAGGAGATCTTCAATAGACAAATGTAAAAGATCATACACTGAAGTAGATGAGACAGGTAGAGGAAAAGTGTCATAGCTAGTAAAGGGTAAATTACAACCGTTCATCACAGAGTTAAATGCTGACACGCTCTGATCATCACAGATTGGTAAGATATAAAAGTGTAAGAATATCTGCACATTAAATTCTTTTTATTCAGGGACAACAAACGGCGAGAGATGATGGTCCATTTGATAAATTGGTTCCCATGCAGTCAGTGTCTGACTTAGATCCAGTTATTTATTTTGTTCTCGATATAAAATAGACCTAAATATCTGCAAAAATGTGATTGTGAGAGCTGTTGCTGTCAGAAACCAGAAAACATCAGATGTCAGGAACAGTCTTATGTTGTGCAGCAAGTAAAAGCATGAAGTCAAGTCTGTGGGGCCCTGGTAAATACCAACAATGCTTGCTGTTCCCACAGGCCGCCTGTTATTACTGTCAGTGTATATGAAATGTGCCTTGCAGTTGGGGAAGGGATGACTTCACAGCTGTGTAACAGTGTGTACAATAAGTGTAAGTAGTGATGATCTGCTCAGGTAACCATTTCATTTTCACAGGACATAAACTGATAGCAACAGCTGAGACTGACAGCAGGATTTATATCCTGACACTGATATGTACATCATTCTGTATCGGCTTTCCTTGAAATGGAACAGACGGATATGTGTCTGCAGCTGTGTAAAAATCCACAGGAGGTACACTTGTGTTCCTGAAGAGTGGATAGTGCTCCCTTTCAAAGGTGGTGTATTGTATAGTTCACATCTTTATGACACGCGAGATGAGGCATTTGTCATTTCTCCATTGAGATGTAGAAATGAAAATGCAGGGACCATTTGTCATGTCACCAACGGACAGGACAGCCAATCAGTCAGTAATGACCCTCTGCCTTGTCTAAATAATTGTGTCATTACAATGACGAAACTAATGTAATGTCAGAAAGTATTTAGTCTCTTGTCTGGTTTGGTTACAGTGTGTCTGTTAATAATAATGGACTGTGCCTGACTGTGTTTCCTTGACGTGTAGGGTCAGATGTTGCAGTGTGTGGAGGACAGTTCTTTTGTGCCTGCTTCATTCTTGTGCTTTTTCTAAGTAACTTAGAGTTTGCTTTCTCCTTGGTATTAAATGAACACATTTCAAATGCAGAGAATGGATTTATCTTGTTGAGGAAAATGTATTCAGGTCATTTGGGTACTGTATGCTGTTTACTATATATCTTTTTTTTTTTTCTTTTTGGAAAGTCAGTGCTGTAAAAACTCTATTGGACAGAGCCCTTAAGCCATCAACTAAGGCACAGGAAAAATTCCACCAACAACATGTTATAATAAGCAGCAGCAGAGATTATGGGATATACTGTCTTAATTGTTAGCAATAGCACTGATTAGCAGTGAATACAACTGTCATGAGATAAGGATTATCAGTTGTTTTCCTCTTGCCAATGATACCAAGGTAACACAGTTGATTTCACAATAATGTTTCTGCCTTGTTGTAGTCGAGAATATTTTAGAGCAGATATGGGTCTCATCTTTCCAGTCATGTGCAATTCTAGAGCCAATATATGTAACCAGTGTCACTTGGTTAATGTTAATGTATTGGTTTCTCCCTTTTTCTTTTTTGTTTTACCACTCTCATATTGATGAACCATTAGTCTTTCTTAAATCAATGCAAGAGCTCAAAAAAGTGAGGAAGGGAATATGCTGAATTTTGAGTTGGAGGAAGTAAGCCAGTCCAATGTTCCATATTTTTCTTCTGTTTGCTTGTACCAAGCCACTCACCATGATTAATATTAACCATAGAGATGGAGAAACTGCACTTATTCAAGTAGTCATCTGCATTTGCTAAAAGTGCTGCACTGCATTAAGCAGGATCTCCTGCTTTTAAAATGGGTTAGGGAGAGCACTTCTCTCCACAGGCTGTATTAAACAAACAGATATCTTGGTGGATATGCTAAATAACGACTGCTTTGAGGCAGTTTTTTTTATTATCATACAATGGAAGACATCTAGATCTTAGAGCAGCTGTCTCTCTATCAGCCTTAGACAGTGTCCTGTCACAGTGCATTTTTAGTTTTACCAAACTGTCTGCTGGGGTTCGTCTGAGTGTGCTGACATGGTCTTTGTTCTGCGGACTGCTATATCAAAAAGAGCAGGGGGTAGAGTAATACAGCTCCCCGAGAGGTGAGCCTTTTAACCTCAGCACAATAAAGTCAGGCATCACAATTCAAAGGGCCGCTCTACAGTCTGTACACAGTAATCTGTTCAGTCATGCGTCACTGTCACCCGCATTCTCTGTGCCATCACATTTCTGTCTTGTCGTAAATACTTCAATCACAGCATGTCTCCCCTGGAGGAATAGCACTTTCTTGAACCAAAGTGGAGGCCGGGGCAGTTTCACATTCCAGCCAACAGCTCATCCATCAGATTGAGCAATAATGGCACCTTCTGTGTCCTTATTAAGAACAGTTTTCATAAGACACAGAGGACTTGACTTTGTGAACAACAACAGTGTATCACAGGACTCAGGGCAACATGACATGTTGAATGTGTGTTTACAACATCTATATGTCAAATAAAGGGCAATTTGAAAACATGTTTTATGTGCAGCTAATATCTTATACTTGTACATTGTACAGTAGCAAACAGGGGCATAGTTGAATACAAGCTAAACGCAACTAAAGTAACGTGGGCCCCTGAATCATCACCACACTGTGGTTCGGCATTATTTTAAGTGGTTCTGCTTGACAGCATCATTATCATTCAGCTCTCGTGTCAGTGTTGTGCGCTACAGATGAATGGCTTTACATACGGCAAAAGGTCATCTCCTCTGAGAAGGAATAGAACAGCACAAGCCAAAACTGCACTTTCCAAAAAGGACAAATACAATTATTTGCATAGTCAAACTTACAAATATAGGAAGACATCTTTGTCGACCCTCAGTTGTCAAGATGAGAAATACATACAGTGATAATGGAGAGAAGAGTTCTTATTGTATCAGCAGCACAATCGGCCGTCCTATCCTCATTATTTGGAGTACAAAACGAGGATGCTGCTCCCCCTTCACAGCTCCATTCATGAAACACACAACAGAAACCATGTCTTTAAAGAAGTGGTGGAGAGACTAACTAGTGACAATGATTACTGTGTCAGAAGAAGAGGAGAAGCATTTATTTCTTCGTCACAACTCATTCTTTTCCCCAGACTGCATGAGCAGATTAACCTCCAAATAAAAGAGAGTGATAAATCTCCCTGTGAACATGTGACTCATTGGCGCAGTGGCTCTGCCATTAGATTACAGCATGAGATATGTCTGGCTGCACTCTCGTTAGATATGAGTTCACCCAAAGGTGTTGCTGCCCTGCATTATACTAAATAGTCAAACCAGTTGCTGCACGTGTATTGTCATTATGGCTACAGTCGTTTCAGAGCGAATGTCATTGAAAAATTATGTATAGTCATAGGTAGGTAGATCAAAAGCTACTATAGCTTTAAAAAAGCTGCAGGTGTTATTTTACTAAATGCTGATTCATTCTTGATACAGTTTTGAGCCTGTCCATATCCTTTTAGCCTTTCATTTGGAAGAGTGTTCAGATTAAAGGCTAGAGGTCACCTCCAGGAAGAGACTAATAGAAAATGGGACACATTTCTTCACTTAAAATGCCATTTTCAAAAGACTTTGAGCTGTAAAGAGTATTTTTGTCGGTGCTATGCCTGTAACATTGTTAAAGTCTACCTGTACAGCAGCTCTTTTGTGGAGATATTATTGTCGTCATTTTATTTTCTCTACAAAGAACTAGTTTATTCACGATCTTTGTCTTTAAAGTAATTGTTTCCATTACACAGCTGATAATGAATCCACATAAATAATAGAGGCTATCCTCAGGATATTTTCTCATCCACACTGGATAATCATGGTCACTACTTGAGAACCCATTTTCCCTCCTCTACAGCAGTTAAGTCACTTTTCATTTTCCTCCAGGATTAAGTGGTTGGCAGCTTTATTTACATTAAATATTCTGGACCACTGCACCACATCCCCCGGAACACACGTTTTTCTTTTTTTACATGCTTTTGGTATTTTTTGCTGGGTAAACAATACGAGTTTGACTTCCATTATGGCCTTTATGAGTAGATGAAAAAATGAAGTTAATTAAAGTAAGTAATCGGTACTTTCTGTTTAGAAAATGAGTTATTGTTTGCTTGTTTACATGCTTCAGGGAGTCCTTTCTACAAAAGGATGGAGGAGGAGGGGGGGGGGGGGGGGGTCAGCACTTGTCTTTAAGGCGAGACACCCCAGGTGAATAGGGTAAAAAATTTAACTAACAGCTATTGCCATGAAACTTTCTATGTTTATTACTTAGATTGAGACAATTATTTTTTGTATTACATGTTTTCTTAAATATTATGCTTACATATGGAAATTAGACATTATATAATTAAATATGCGTGAATTTGTGTACATTTCCAGACCCGAAATCTGAAGATTGGATAAAGCCACTTTTAAAATTCTTGTTTTATTTTGTTGACATATTAAAGTCAAAAGTTTTTACAGAGGGGATTTTGGATATCTCTTTTTATCACTCTGTAAATGAGAAAATACTGTCACCAGCCCTAAAAAAATCAAATTTCGCCCTGTTTTTAGGTATAAATTGTTGTATAAATGAGGCTGTGAATGATATATCAACAATCCCCTCTGTAAAAACCTTCAGAATATAGGCAGGAATACAACTGGAAGGTTTGGTGTCTGTAAGTGCTGCTGAACTGGAGATTTCGGGTCCAGAGTATAAGAAAAAGCTCATTTTGAGAAAACGGCCTTTAAAGATTCTCTTGCAAAAATTCCACAAATTGGCTCTATGCACAGCTCTACTTCCTGAACTTAAGGCAGCTCCTTTAGTTCCTGTCTTACATTATTGGACAAACTGATTAATCCAGGTGTGTCTGACCATTGTGACTACTCAGACACACCTGGATTAATCAGTTTGTCAGTAAATAAAAGCTTGAATTTAGAAAGTAGTGGAGCTGTGCATAGAGCCCATTGAGGTGGAAACAAGAGTGTCTGGCCACTGTGAATTTTAAGGTGTGTGGGCCAGTAGGTCAGAGAAAATAAAATTAAAAAAAACAAACAAATAAGAAAAACACTTTAGGTGTAGCCTAGTTGGGCTCATCTGTAATATGACAACCAATGTTTTCAGTTTCTCTCTGTCTGGCTAAAAATCATCTCTGGCCCATGTCAGTGTCTCACATCCGTTTCACCTCTGTCACTGAGAACTACTGCACAACACGTGATTCTGAGGATCGATGTTCATTTTAAGCCCTGTACCAGCGCAATTGGGACACATTAAATCTCCGATCAGTTCATTCAGACGTCTGATGTGTAAAAAAAAAAAAAAAAAAAAAAGCCACCGCCCTATCGCGCTGGTCTCCGGCGGCAAACACTCGTTTTTTACGGGTGACAGCTTCCGCGATGACGCACTTTGTAACGGGATCTTATCGCTCGGTGAGTTTCTGTGCTGTGTCTTTTGTTGTCTAGCAAGTGAGAGTTGCTGTTTTATTTTATGTGAGGATTCAAATCGATTTCCTTTCCCCGTTTTTAAAAGTCCCTCCGCTGTTCAGAGTGCGTCACGTGATGCTTCTAAACGAATCACGCTGTCGGAAAACGACACCAGCCAATGAGAACCTCGCTCGTACTTTTACGATTCGTCGCTGGTACAAAGGAAATGACCATTTTTGGAACTGACAACTTAGTGCAGGAGAGAGAGAGGGAGAGAGAGACAGAGAGAGAGAGAGAGCTTCACAGCGATACCTGATATGACAGGAGTCTGAACAGATGCCGCTCAGTAGCCGCGGTAGAACGCTCAGTTCTGGTGAATTTAGGAGAAATCTACAGGCGACACCAGTCAAAGTGAAGTAAAATAAACACCCATAATGTGTATTTTAGACTATTTTTTTGTATTAGTCTGAAAGAAGACATGTTATGGAAGCAAAATAGCCCAAAATCTCAAAATTGATAAGTGCATGAAAAAACGATGATTTTGCCTGCCGTGTCTCGCCTTAATACATGTTTGTCTTCATTATGTCAGTAATAGTGTCATTTATTCTTGTTTGTTTGATTCTTTTTAAAAGAACAAACATATATATATATATATATATATATATATATATATAGAACAACATAATATATACTCCTTATTGTCAGTCAGCTTTTGTCCATTTCCAGTCCAGTTTATATTAAGATGTATTCTCACCTCAGCGGTGAAGACAATCCATTAATTGATTTATATACGCTGTCAGAGCCCCATCCATAACACCCAAAACCACTGTCTGGTTCAAGGATAGTCTGGAAGTTTGAAAGAATGACAGCAGATGATTGTAGTTGTTTCTTTGGACAAAATTTGATTAAAGAGGTTCCCTGTGCTCTGTTAATATCCTCTTTGACTGATAGCTTGCACAGCAGACAGAAGCTTAGTAAAGCAAAGCCTCTTATTTTCTTGTGAATTGCTTGCTCTAGAACTGATAACCTGCATTAAAATTCATTAGACTGCTAACAACGTTGAAATTTGCATAAATTAGTTGTTTTCTTTTCATTTATGTTTGACCAGCACTGCCTGTTGGAATGCAAAAGCAAATTGCTGAAAACAGATACATTTGCATTTAAGCGTGCATCACACAAAACATATACAGTACCATAAGCTAACGGCTCTTAGGTATACAGACAGAAAAGCTCCACAAAAGAGCATTTACATTATGCAAGGTGTATTTCACCCACATTAAAGGTGTATGTGTACTGCATTGTGTGTTTGCTGCTGGTGACACGTAGTTCCCAGTCTGTTGCAGGCTCGCTAACAGTTTTGTTAGTTAAACACTGAAGCAGACAAGCGGTTCAAAGGAACTGAAAGCGGAAAAATTCTTAATTCCAGTGAATCTACTCTTACGTAAAGCTCTGTCCCATACTGCTCTGCTTTATAATACTTTGTGCGTGTGGGTGTGGTGCGGATGGACAGTGTTGTGCCACAACCGAAAGCACAACAGAAATGAAGGAACCACTCACGGCAGGAGAGAAGTAGCTTGATAATGAGTTGTGCAGCAGTTTGGAAAAACAGTGCGTAAAGTAATAACTCCTCGTAAATAGTGTTTTCGCTTATCATGTATGGGTTTGGAATTGTAACAAATCAAGTAAAAAATTGATAGCACACGTTTCCTGTAGTACAATGCCATGACTTTTACCAGGGGAGCTTTCTCCTGACACAGCTGGTTAAAATTTCACTCTGATCTTTTACTCAGCGAAGCACCCTTGGATACAAAAACCTCGATATGCACGGATTCAGCGGAAAAGGTTGCAGTGACCTTGCCAGCCATCAGCTCTAGTTCATCCTATTATTACTGATGTTCATATTAATTTTGTTCTGATATTAAGATTAGATAAGATATTTATCCGGAAACCATTACAATACATCCTCCATATGTTATGTTTAAACACTTATTCTAATCAGTGCAGCACACACTGTTGTGAGCGAGGCACTCATAAACAAAATATGCAAAGGAGCTGTTAAACTCTTATTCTACTTATCATTATAATAACCTGAGTGGTCAATCTGCCATTTTTTATTATCCCATGAAGGGCTTGTTGTTGCCATAAAATGTATTTTTATTTTCATCAGGCATAAGTGAAGGGAAAGGTGAAAGAGACAGCTCTGTTGTGCTTTTATGGAATGACTAATCCTACACTTAATAATAGAGGAGTCTGCTGGTCTGTACTTAATGTTCAGTTCTGATCACCACAGGGGCCAATAATGATTCTTCCACTTTACAAAGTTCTCATTTCGTGTTGCATTTTTCATCACCGCACTGTGAAAAATGCTCCGTCTGACAAACAAAGTCCAAGACATTTGCAGGGCTCCAGACTGCGACTAAATGGTCGCATTTTGCGACTAAAATTTGATACAATGCGAGTAAATTTTTCATCTACTCGCGCATGTGCGACCAGTAAATTTGCCGATTTATTTTTATTTTTTTTTTTTAATGACCACTGTGATTGGCTGTGTGGAAAGAAACGTGTTTCTCTTCTCTACACCTCGGAGGAGACGTCTTTCCACAGCGCAGCTCCGTGTGAAACAGCAGGAGACACACAGACCGGTGACCTGCGTGTGTGTGTGTGTGTGCGCGCTGTGTCACCTGCATTATTTTTTTTTTTCGACGGCTCGCTACAAACCTTTAAACATCCCGTAATATGCTCGCGCTCTCAGCAGCGGTACTCAAATCGTCACGGCAACCAAGCAGGTTGACTCGCGCTGCAGAACGCGCTGCACAGACTAGGCTCGGATATGATTGATTGATTGTTGATCGATAGATTTTTTTTTTATGGCCGTGCGGGGGGAGGGGGGGCATGCCACGGAGTGCGACGAGTTTGATGCCAAGGAGGAGTCCGTGCACATGTGGCTCAGTCAGGGTCAACAGACAAGGAGGCCAACAAGGGCTGGCCTACACAGGCACCTTATCCCCTCCCCCAGGAGGGGGGGGGGGGGGGTCTGTTCTAGGATGAGTTTACCACAAGTGGTGTGTCTACTTGTTCTGTTATTGGTCAGTGTAGCCTAAACATTAACTTTATATTTTCAATATTTAAACTGTTGCACAATAAAATGTGAATTTAAAACATTATAGTTTCTGCATTTATGCAGTATTTATCAGTAATACAGTGAAAATTAGAGGAAATGTGCAAATTTACTTTGCAAGTCGATTTCGGTGTGCGCCCCTAAATTTTCTGCTTGCGCTCCTAAAATTTTAAGTTAGGGGCCACTGTGCTCCTAGTCAAAAAAGTTAGTCTGGAGCCCTGATTTGGTGTAATCTATTCACTTAAAAGACCATGGCTAAAAAGAAATCCTCTACAGGGAGGCTTCTTGTAAACTGCACACATCCCCAAAGCCAGTTTAGTGATCAGTGGTCAAATTAATCTTAGTAACTGTATGGCTCCTGTTGCCCTCAGAAATGTAGGTGATGTGAACTTTTTGTGGAGATTGTACTGTAAGAAGAGTTGTGTAGAGATGAAAGAGGACGAAAGGCAATAAGGGTCCCACATTTATATGTGATGTGTAACTGGACATACGGAGGCAGTAACACAATGTCCTTTGATTCACACCGCAGAGGACACTTAGGCTAACTGCTGTCCATTGGACAGAGGCCAAAATAAAAAAGAACTTGTGATGCATGAGGATCTGTGATGCTGAATCCCGTTTACTCCGCCATTTAATTTTATTATTATCTCTTAATGAAACACTAGTCATTTTCAATCAATTTCCTTAATTTTCCCTTCTATTATATAGAATAACCTGCAGCATAAAGATAGCCTTACACAACACTGATGTTATTATGGCGTCACAGCTTGTTTACTTAAACTGCATCATGTGATTGACACAGTTTAATCCATGCATGCTTAACCACCTCAAACACGCCCACTTCTACTGGCAGGAGCTTCTAAGCAAAGCTAAAAAAAAATGCATTTGTAATGAAAATAGTTATGGACATCATTATTTCTGTGAACGAAGAGCATGAACATCTTGTCTTCCTCTGTGCTTTTTGTTTATGTATCTATTCCCCTAGAGATAACTCATGGAATAAATTCATTTTCATTATCTTATTAATAAAGTCATGTTTTCATTCTTGCCCTACAGTACATGTGGACCATCATTGAAGAGAGTGCTTCTCATTACTTTTGTTAATAGCTCTGCAGCACTAATTGAAACAAGTAGAACTGCTGTTTACTCTGGGAGGGGCTGTTAATGTTATTCGAGGGGAGCGGAGTGAAGGACACACAATCTTTGTGATTAGCTTTCATTATTTTAAAAGCCGAACTAGTGTGTTCCAACGCTTACGTAAATGCTGTTTTGAACTACTTACTCAAAGTGATTTTTTTTTTAATGTTGGAAAACAACATTGTAATTTTGTATTCTGTTAATTCTCCGTTCTTTATTTATGAAACACTCTAGCTGCGGCTAATATGTATTTGCATTTATCATTTATATTTTACTGATTCAGCTGATAGAAGTGTTCATCAAAGTCACAGCATAAGAAATATGACTTTTCTTTTCTTTACATGACTTTTAATTAAACCAACAAACAAAAAACATTTCCGCAGTATATTAAGGTTTTTTTTTATTTGTTTCCCTCGTTGGTGACTCTTATGCTTAAATGTCCTGCGATGCTGAGGCCTGCTTGGAAATACTTTACTGTAACTATTTGTGCATGTTTCACAAACTCTATCTGTTCTATTTGCAGATACAGCATTTTTAAAAGAGGCCGCACTGTCAACCACTTCTTGCCACATGTCGTACGGCCAGGACTTCCTGTGAGCTTTCTCATTGGCTACCATTAGACGCAGTATGCAATGTAAATTCATTGCAACAACATCTTGAAGTCGTTTGAGCAGCTGCTTATGTAAAGTGCAGAGGACCCTGCTGATGCAATAAGTATTTACTGAAGCACAGAACCACTAACCAAATTCCCTCTCTGCTGGAAATGCAATATGTAACAGTTGTCATTTCCAATTACTCAGACTGAGTAGGTGGCAGGTGATTGACCCTGTAAACATATTTTGAGCCTGCAGACGTGTGAAACCAGCCAAAAACAATGATAATGGACAGCCTGTAGTGGTCTGCCCATGTCTACGAGGCTTCTGCTTCATTGTAATGATCTACGCTTGTGTCACATAGTTGTTGTTTGCTCTCAGCCGATCCCACAGGAATAGGAGAGATTTTTCTTACCCAGTGTTACATGTGTAAGATCAGAGCCAATCTTACGTCTGAGATACAGAGAACCCCTGCGAACCCACAGTAATTTCAGCACCGAGAGTAATAATATCAGTAAGTGTGAAAATGTTTGTGGTAGCAGACCTTATTAACATATGAGAAAGATGAGTCAGGGCACTAAAAACAGTTAATTTCTTGGCAATAATAAACAGAGTACATCTGTTCTGGCAGTGAATCACTAGGTTTTGTTTTGTTTTACAAATTAGAAAATAATGTTTGTTTTTGTCATTTTGCAGCCTGAAGAACACATTACTGCAGATCTAACCTTCTTAAAGGCTTCAAGGAGTTAAATTAGATTCTAATAAAAAAGGATGATTTAATATCAAATAATGGTGGCTAATTGGACATGCGATATTCCAATAGTGTTGTACACACAATTAAGCACTCCATATCCCCCCAAGAACAGCTTTACGTATAGATTAAAGACACAATGGATGCCATTTGTTGTAATAATTTGATGTCTGTTGTTTTTTTTCATTCTACTGAAAAAATCTGATATCTGGTTTGTAAAACTTTCAAGCATCAGCAGTGCACTTGTTTTCCAACTCAGAAAATAGAAGGGCATTAATGCTCTGTACAGTTACTTTGGATTATATTTAGAACAATATTTAGTGGACTTTGTCCTTAAGGCAACTTCACTGCAGGCACCGTCCAATTACATTTATCACTTCAGTTTCTTATTTTGTTATTGTAAGCATATAGCTACTATTTGCGGATGTATACAAGAATGCCCTGTATTCATGAACCACTAATAAGAATGTGAAACAGAAATCTCCTGATGCTAAAATACATTTACAGGAGCTGCTGTAATCTGCTATAAATCCAACTTGATGCATCAAATAATGTGCAATAATCATTTGTCCTGTGTGCTCAGACCTGAGCCCTCCACATAGTATATATTATATATATATATTTATCAGTTCAAGTGCGCTGGCAGCTGCTCAAGAGTCGTGTCTGTGTGCACACAAGTAAACGAGTACCTCTCAGATACTATTGGCTCTCACACTGTGAAGTTTCCTGATGGCTATCAGGAAACTTGGTGCCCTAATTGATTTGGATCAATGCAGCTGACTCCTGGTTGTCATCAAGACGAAAAGATCGATTAACTCATGCCAGGAGAGGTTAACAGGATGCATCTTGCAATCTAAAAAGCTATAATTTAGGTTATTTACATGGATAAGACAAAAAAAGTACCTTTTGTGATGTTTTAAATAATAAATCGGTTTCAATTTTTCTTGTTAGGTCACTTATTAATTTTAAGCTGTACCTAGTGTTATTCAGAAAGAGACAGTGCTGGCAGATATTTGTAGCTTGATTAGCAACGCTTGTTAGAGTGACAGCTTAAGATGTCACAAATCTCCCAAAACCGCTTGAGGTCCAACAACAAATGGAAATCAGCTGTTGTCAGACTGGAACCTTGGATGTTATGGCCTCAGGTTTAAACTAGATGAAGATAATGCAATACAAAACAGCGAATAGCATCCGTTATAGGCCATGCAGATGGATATCAGAACAGTGAAGCCAAGCGTGCTGAAAACAACCTTGAACAGAGGATGCTGTAATGGATCATTCTCTGTATAAGCAGTCATCTGTGTTCTGTGGATGAACATTAAAAGGACAAAACTGTGTCATTTAGTACTGTACATGCCAGAGATGAGTAACTGATGACACATTACTGATCCTTACTGCTGGGATCATAGCAGAGACAGGGTCAAATTGTTGGCATTTAATATTTTGCGATGTGATAGCATTTAGATGGGAACAAAGTGTCACATTAGCTCAAGCCTAGTTCAGAAGTCATGTGCCATGTCATGTGGCCACCATCAGATCAAAACAAACACTCATCACATTCACAAAAGTCAAACTGTACACCTATTAAGCCCTGACTAGCCTCACACTCATGGTGCCAGGCTACCACAGCCACAATAATGTATTTTCCCCAGATTTCACTTTAGTCTCACAGAATCTTTATAACTATGGCCCAGTCTTTTTTAAACCGTTAGTGATCAAAAGTTGTTGTTCGAGAAACACTTAACCGAGCAGTGGAGGCCTGAAGAAGGCTTCAAGGCTCAAGCCTCTGAATTCAATTTTTTTCAATTCTCTGTAACTCGTGTACAAAATAGGTTATCATAAATTATGCCCCACCATGTTAACTTTTCGCATGTTTCAATCTCTAACCAGAATTCAGTGAATATTGTGGCTAGCTTTCTATATAACAAGATACAATGTGTAAATAAATTCCTCTCACATTCAATAGAAGCTGTACTAACCCAATGCAAGGTAGGCTGCTTCACTTACTTCCACATTTTGTGCTAAGATAGGCCAAGCACTCCCAGGACCTACTATGTAAGATGTCAGACGAAAACATTTCCCAAAGTGTTTATATGTTCTTTTAATAATGTAATTGAGCAGTTGTCTTTAGACAGTCTAATTAGACGCATAGATCTGAAGGCAATAAACAATAAGGATGAGTATCACAAGGGAAAGTAACCAACAGTGAATTGTCGGCATGTGAGTGATAATTATAGTTGTAATGTTTCCCCATTGGACTCTTTACTGTGTGGCGCATGCAACAGATGGGAAAGAAAAAAGACAACAGGGGAGTAATTAAACTTAATCATATACCGAAAATTATGCATGTAACGTATGCATAAGAATATGATATGCTATTGTCCTCATTACCTTACTATGCATATAGAATATATCACTTGTAAGGAGAGATGGAGGCTGGTGATGATAATAATTTGTCAGTGATGTCCATGCCCACATTCACAAAGTTTTTTTTTTTTTTTTTTGTATTTCCTGCAGATCAAGTACAGTAATGTGTCAGAGCCTTGTGAACCTTCTATTTGCATTAATTAGAGAGCACCAGTGTTGTCTGTAGATTACATAGGAAATAAAGAAACTTCTCCCTGAGAGGTTTTATGATTTGCCATTGCGAAAATGTCTGTCAAAAATGAATTTAAAAGTTCAACCTTGTGGCTTAGTTCCTGTTTTGATTGTCAATAAATTTAGTCAATATTCTTGAAGTGCGGGTCCTTTAACAGTCTGTCACATCAGCATTTATATAATTTCCAGGTGACACTGATACAACTACAATATAGTTGTGTGAAAACGAACATTTAAATCATATGATACCGGCTAAATCACAGCCTGTCGCACTGTCTCTGGATGTTAGGTTTGAAGTTAAACAGTGAGAAGCCTAACTAGACAACATGACCTCTCACTCACATGAACACCTACACAAAGGCATTAACACTACTCTGATATAAACCTCCTACCCCTCCTCACAGACAAGCACGCAGTTTCACACAGAAAAAACAGCTAGAGTCTGTCTTCTATTAGAATTGGTGATACACTGTAATATGCTTCATATATCCAGCAAACAAATGTTGCAAAGTGAAAGGGTGGAAACTGGGCCACTGTACCTGAAAGAGAAATGAGGCTGTAAATCTTCCGTTTGATACCGGTTGATATGAGGAGGATGTTGTAGGTCTCTGTTGTGTGTGTACAAGTCAGGAGCAGAACTGATATGTTTCATCCATTTTGGATTTGGTCTTTGTTTTCTAGCACTCACATTTATAGATATAGATGTCAGGGAGCTAAACTGTGGTCAAGAATTGCAGCTGTGGATTTCAATCTTTGTGCATGAGATTGTTGCTGTAGCTACTCAGAGTATCACTGGGTTTCTGTATTGAACTGAACCCCTGTGCAACTTATGTTGTTCAGTGCTGCTCTACCCTGTCCATGTGTGTCTAGTAGTTAATTAGGCAAAGGGCACATTTTTTAGTTACATCATTGTTATGAGCTGACATTGCAAAGCAAGCAAGGAGCCTATTAAATAACACTAACACTTTGCCTTCTCATATAGCCAACACACAAAACATGTTTGTGTCAAGGAGCATGCTGCTGCTGCCACTGACCATGTGGTAGAACAATACAGGCACTATTAGGTGCCGTTCTCACTTTAGTCATTCTTTCTCTTTTTCTTTTCCCTTATATGAATATATTGGTGCTCTGATACCTTGCAGTTTATAAGTGGAATGTATATGTGCTTGCAAACCAGCAGCTTTTTTGCAACAGTAGGCCTACTTCTTTGTGATCGTATTATGTTTTCTAATGTTTCTGTTCTGCTTTTTTGCGCTTAACCCCAGGGCGATTAGTTGTCGCCAAGGTGTCAACAAATGGGGACCCATATTAAACAAGAGACGATAAACACTGAGTTCAGAACTGTGTGAAGAGTTCTCATCAGAAATAAGGCACACTGTTCACAGCACATTCTGATTACATAGAGTGAAAATGCACATTGCTATTTTTTCTCAAAAATGCATGGGTTTTAAAATCAATTTTTATGTAGGCTACATTGTCAGATGTCAAAATCTTTGGTGTGTGTGTGTGAATGGAGAAAACTCGTGTCACAATGATTCTTCCAATTTTCAGAATTGCACATGTGTTACGTGTAATATTCTGTTCATAGTGGCTGTAGAAAAATAACAGGAGATTGGAAGACCTGATCAGGAATAACCTTTAAAATCAAATAATAGAGCTTTGGATCTTTGAGTGGTCATCAACCTGCCTTCCATTTTGTATTTGACTATGAAGACTATTTTTCTAAGAAAAGAAAAACAAAACAAAACAAGAAAACACATAATTCTAGCTTACTGGCTTTTTGACAGGAAAATGTTCAGTTGTGACAAGCTTGTCTTTAAAGCTCCAGTATGGGGACTGTACAGTATGAATCCGTATTGATTATGCTGCTTGCAATGTGAATGTGTTCTCAGATCAAACTTAAAAGGGGAATCTTTTTTTTCTTCTTCTAAAACTACACATTTCCATGCTAATGATAAATTCATGGTGATGACTGCACAGGCAAGTAGCCTGTTTATTACAAATTCCATATGTAAATTGTATACCTCAGCTTCAAGACTCATGTTTTAAAAAATGCCCTTTAAAATTGATGTATTCCCTGGTGAAAAGATTTAACAATGTATCGAGCATGTGCCAAAATTGCACAACATATTTAGACCACCTGTTAACATTTTAAATATGCCACAGTAAGAGTATTGGTTGATTGATGTTAATTTGTACTATTCACATTTGAAGCCATCATTGCTCCACCATGTCAAACACATTCATCCTTCCCTGTGTTGTTTAGTGGTGTTAATTAATAATTAACGTGCCAGTAGGTCAGTAACACTGATTTAAATCCCTACTGTTATTACACATACATTTTGAAGTGCAACCTTGCATTTAATGACAAATTATGCATTAGTGCAAAGTACTGTCTGCACTAAACAGCCAGGACTCAGTTGCTTAGTCCGGCCAGTGATACTAATACTTAAATTGAATGTGGTGCCACGCTTACATACAGTAATACCATTGCAGTTGAAGATAGTTATCACCTTAAGACAGGGGTCTTCATTTTAGGGACACACAATGGAGAGGACGATGAAACCATGTAGACAGTGGAGCCAAAAACAGCCAAGAGTTTTTGTAAACCAGGCCAAAATCTGAAAAAAAATCTGAAGCTCAAATTGTCCAACATGTAAATCTTAAACTGGCCTTTACAATGAGATGAGTTCTTCTCATGGTGGCCACATAATTGACATTAAGAACTGTTGAGCCCAGAGAAGCAACTTGGAGTTTCAGATTGACCTTTTCTGACAAAGATAGAACTCAGCTGACCAGCGTCTTTCAGCACATTGTGACAGTTTTGTTCAAGCCTGCGAGTTTGCTTATGTTTTTATTCACTTCAAGTTAACTCTCAGTGCTGATTTTATTGAGAAAAGCTCTGCCATATACTATACAGATCCAAACAACAGACAGACAACAGGTGACCAGCTTGTGGACTGGCATTTTCCTCAATAGTTGGTGGAGACCAAAATTAGTTTGAAAAGAGAGGGAATATTGGTCTGGCAATGTTATATCATTATCTTTTACCTATATTTCAATAATCGTGCAGCCCTAAACAGCTAAATTGTGAAAAACATGGCTCAAAATGGGTGACCATGGTGTGCTTTATCTGTTGGATCCATAAACAAGCAACTGTTAAAGTTAGTGAAATGTCAAATGTCTGCAGAGTCATCCATTGTGCCCATAACGTTTATGGACTGCTGAAGAGAGAATTGCCTCCAACTCTATAGTTACCGCAAACACGACAGACTCTTTGAAGACAAGCATGCAAGTGCCAGATTGCACATGCAGGTGTAAGAACAGTATGTTACAAAGTTGCAATTATAAGGTGTTGAAACATTTCACTTGCTTCACACTGATTCACAAGTGCACAGGGCAGTGATAAACACTATACTGTAGCAAAGTTTTCAGTAAGTAAAACATATCACATCAAGTAAGTGCAGAAAATAAGCACATATTCGGGAGTCAAGCCATAAGATCAGCATGAAAGTCTTGTATTGCTTTGAAATAAAGCTGCAGACTAAATCTTAAGTTGGAATAATGGTTGTGAACTGGTTAAGCACACCTCTCAGTGCACACACTGCAGAGCAGACCATTTTAGCCGCAGTGTCCCTTTAAGGGCTCTAACTTCTTACCAGGCACAAGCAAGCCACAGGGTGGCGAACCCCCGCTCAGTGCTAATTTCGTCCTGACCGAGTTGCGCCGAGATGGGTGTGGTGGTGCAGTAGAGGGAGGTGTCGACAGATTCAGCTTGGCGCAGTGACAATTTCATGCCAAAAGGCTGCGCCGAAAGTGTGCTGGAAGCTTGCTAACTCCAACTTGGTCCGTTTTCGGTGCAGGACGGAGCGCAACTGGTCGAGGGGTAATTTGGTGCCAGCAAAACCTTACAGGCAGGTTTCCAGAATGTCAGGCACATTACAATTCAGTAAACAATCACAACAAGCACTATTTAATGTAACACATACAGCATCAGATAGTGAGTATTCGAAAAGAAAGAGAAAAAAAGGGAGACACTCGCTGACAAGGGCCAAGCCACAGAGCTTGGCGACGTGTCCTTTACGCACAGGTGCTTCTGATTTCATCTCCATTACGCATGGTATGTTGTGATCTGTGCACACTACTCATCTATGTTATACAGGGTTTAAATATACGTAGGTTACTAAATGGGAGTGGCATTATTAGTCGAAAAAGGGTGTTGTTTTTGCACTTGGCAATGGTTTTCAGTAGGCATGGGCATTTCGAGTAATTTTCTCAAATAACCGATTAAAATAGAATGACTCATAAATCCCCTCTGCTTCGCATCGTCTCAGGAAATAAATCAAGGTTTCAGAATGTTTGTAGGCTGCGCACAATACTTGTAAAGTGCGCCTGGACACACCCTGTTGGGTCGCTTACACCTGAGTCTGTGAAATTAGAGATCTAAGTCTTTAATGCAGAGGATGATGAAAATGTTTACCCAAAAAGTAGTATCAAAAAAATGCAGTAGTTTTAAATAACATTACACTCTTGGTATGTCGGTTGGTAGGTGGGTATATGTGAATATAGAGACATTTGAATGGTGTTAATGGAGTGAATAACTACAATCTTCAACAGTGTGTATGGGCAATAGAAAAGGTTTGAGAAGAAGAGAGAGAGGTTTTTGGTGTAAACTGAGAGATGAGGACTGCTGAAGATGAACACTCAGAAGATTGAAATGTCATAAGAAAATTGAAAGTTGTAAGAAGAGTCTTTGCCACATACAGTAATGACAGGTTACTGCATGCAGAGACATATTAAATGTTCTGTTGCTGTCAACTGCAGGTCATGATAGTGAGTGTATGTTAGGGTGACGAAACATCCTCCTTTGCCCGGACATGTCCACTTTTCATGTCCTGCCTGGGCGTCTGGAAGAAGGATAATGTATGTGTGAATATGGGATAGTTAAGCGTACTTGAACTGATGATGCTTTGCACAGCAGCTTACTATGATATTTTACTGTGTGTGACCATCGTCAGGGCAGCGTTACCTCTCGTTCAGCTGCACAGGTTTGAGATCGGCTATAGAGTTCGTATGGGTTGATTTTCTAATACAATGGTGTTTCTATCATTATTTCATTCCAGAGGGCTTATTTTATTTTATTTTTGTACCAGTAACACCTACGAAGACTATCTGAATTTGTGTCTCTCTCTGGTTTTAGAGAGATGGTATTTTGTTATGTAGCTGAATTTTCTATCCATACAGACGAGACATACTTATTATATTTATATACACACACACCAGAGGAGGCTGGTCCATTGAGGCAGAGGAGGTTGGTCCTCCTCTATTTTTGAGAGGCAAAAGGAAAATTTATTTTTTATTTAAGAAAGAGTAACTGGTTGAAATAAATCATTACCAAATCTCAGTATAATTTATAAAATATTATATATGTATTTTATCATAAAAAAAGTTTGTTTTTTGGAAGAAAATCCACTTAAAACGGCTCAACTGCGCCGCCAGCAGGCTCAGGAGACAGAGCAGGCTGTGTGAGGAGCAGGGAGCAGGAAGGTGGGGGCTCTACGGAGGTGGCAAGATTTTTACTTCCCTAACTGGCCTCGGGGCGGGATCTTCTTCCATTGACTCAATGCATTTAGGATGTCTTCATCCTGACCTGTGATTGGCTAAGACACGTAAAATGACGTCATGACGGAGGAGGCTCTTCTGTACCAATCAGCAATCAGAACACAAGATTGACAGCAGGTTGGTCCAATAACAGTTCCCAAATTTCATTCTCACATTTATACAGCTGTAAACAGGAAATACCGCTATGTATTTTACAGCTTTCACTACCAGCTATGCTCGGACAAGAAATATGGAGTTTTCAGCGATATTGGAATCGGTTGGAGGACATAATGTTAGCGGCACGACCGGGACACAATACGGAGCAGCAACGAAGTTGTTTTGTTGTGATATGCTGCTGTCGTGTAGTTACTCTGACAGCTGCATTCGCGTTGACTGTCACAACGGTAACCTGGGGTCGAGGCGCGGAAGGAGAAGATATTTAGTCTAAAGAAAAGGTGAGTACTTAATAGTTCAATTATTTTTTTCCTCAGTGTTTTTTCCAATTACTATGAAACTGACAAAGTTTGATTTCTGCTCACTCTGCACCTCTGATGTTGTCAACAGGATCTCTGCTCCTCTCATGGTCCTGATGTCAAAGTCACTGCTCCTCTCATGGTCCTGATGTCAAAGTCACTCTGCCTTGTGGCTTTACAAATTCTAAAGAAAAGGTGAGTACTTAATAGTTCAATTATTTTTTTCCTCAGTGTTTTTTTCCAATTACTATGAAACTGACAAAGTTTGATTTCTGCTCACTCTGCACCTCTGATGTTGTCAACAGGATCTCTGCTCCTCTCATGGTCCTGATGTCAAAGTCACTCACCTCCACTCATGGTCCTGATGTCAACAGACTTTTATCATTTAATAAAATGTTTTTTTAAAGAAGTCTTGTACGTCATTGTTTTATTACTCAAATTAAATCGAATATAAGAAAGTAGAGATAGGTAGTTGACTAAAATAACATGACACCGTGGACTGGTTTTCCTCCTGTCCTCCCCAATTTTTTCAGTCACCAGCCGCCACTGACACACACATACATAATGAGCTATCTTTATGTATCTCTAGGTGGAGCCAAGGGTCCTTTTTTTTGGAAATCAAAATATGGTCACCTATGTGTGATTAAGAGTTTAAAAGGGGAACTATGCAAGTCTGGTCACTTTTCTGCTGTTTTGCTAACCCTCCTCCTGCCCATGGGCATTTGTTTTTAACGCAGCTGGCGAGAAAGTAACCAATGGAGTGGTGGATCACGTTATATATCATATCCAGTACAATGTTATGTGTATATTTATGTAGTCTTATCTGTCATAAACAAGAGATGACGGGTTACGGAGTGCGTTTGTGTCGCGGTGCCGCCATGACGAGAGCTGGGACAACGGTTCAGTCATTTATTAAGCTATCACAATTACTCAGAAGCTGTTTAATTTAATTAAGGTAAAAATGTAGCATAGCTGAGGTAGAAATCCTGCATAGTTCCTCTTGGGGTCATCCCTATGTTCCCCGGGTCCTATGTTCCCCACTTTGTATGGGACCGGGGAACATAGAACCCTTTTTCTAAAAAAGGGCCCTATGTTCCCCGCTTTTCCCCAAAAGGGTCCTATGTTCCCCTCTGTGTCCAGACCGGGGAACATAGAACCTTATTTTAGAAAAAGGGTCCTATGTTCCCCGCTTTTCCCTTAATACCTGGAAGTGGAGTTGTGACTTTGAGTGAGAAGTGTAATTGTCCCATTGGTTGGGTTTAGGCAATGAAGAAAGGAGTTGGTTGAGGCTAGACAGGCCAGATAGACGGAGTCCGGATACGTAGAGAGAGTCCATCGACCAGCAACAGTGGGGAACATAGGACTCTTTTTGGGAAAAACGGGGAACATAGGACCCTTTTTCAAAAAGAGGGTTCTATGTTCCTCTATAGGGGAACATAGAACCTGGGGAACATAGGACCCAGGGAACATAGGTACGCTCCCGTTCCTCTTTAACGGTAGAAATTAAGAAACATTTGCATAGCAAAGCTTTTAACTTCTTTTGGTATCCCCACAACTGATACTTTCCACAGCCTGCCGATATAAGAGAGTTGAATCGATTTGTTTTTATGGTGCTCAACGTGTCACAGAATGACTTTTGAAGAATCGTCTTCAAGGCCATATTGTGGAAAGTTGACCTTACTCTTCACACTAGGTCACTCACTGTTAACTTGTCATTTGATTGCAGATTGTTGGACTACACATTTCAAGAGTCTGGCCACACAGTTACATACAACCATCTTTTGTTACTTGTATCAAGTGGCAGGAAAGACACTTTGACAAAAAGCACATTTCCTTCAGTTGAATTTGGAGAGTATTTCAGTTTCTCTTTGTTTGATAATGACTCCAGTGGCCCTGCTGGTTTAGCCAAACTCCCTGCTCACCAACTGTACTATAATGTCCCAGGTTGTGAATGAGATTCAATTTTTGGAAAAGGTGGGCCAATTTCCATTTCCAGCTCAAATGGAAGTTCTTATATGCATGTGATATCGGAGTAAGTAGCAGGGCCTCTGAGATGAGGGTAGTAAATTGTGGGCAGCACATGTGGTGACTTTGTTATTTGACAGTGGTATCTATACAGCTGGCTTGTAAACGACCAAAAATGCTTGACTAATTAAAAGTAATGAGATTTAATTGACTGGGAAATGGACAGCCCACCAAATTGTAAGTTCAGACATTTACTAGATGCTTGGGCAACCAATCTGGCAACCAAAGACAGCATAATTATTGCCACCTACTGTTAACAGGGTAGTGCGCCCCTGTCTATCTGCTGTCCCGAGTGCCTGACATCGTTACCAGCTACAACAGCATTGCTTTCTCCTTGAATGTCTGTCTTCAACACGGCAAAACATGGTTTTGACTGACAGCTATTATAGTGTGTTAATACATCTGTGGACAGATTTTGTCCTCATGACAGCAGCACAGCTATGTAAGATACAACCACAAAAGTGAGGGCATAGTTTGAAAATGCTTGTGGTCACATCAATCAGAACGTCAGCATGTTGATTGGAGTTGCAGTCAGCGCGATCCCATCGTGAGAAAGTCTCAAGTTGGGGACATTGTGATTATCATCAGAAATGTTCCTGCAATATGGAATTTTTTGCTGGCAGCTGTTGTAGTGTGAAAAAGACAATTTGTCACTTTGGGCAAGTCAAGATGGTGATTAGTTTGGGTAATACAAGCTGTCTGTGACAAATTGCTGTCAAGTATGTGTCTACCCTAAGCTGCAACTATTAGATGTAATAAGAAACAGCAGAATGACTTTACCTGTCAGTGAAAATTCCTGTTCACACTTTGGTTGTAATGATTCTCTTGTTTTTTGAAAAAAACATGATCATTCAGCCCCGTCTCATTTTAAATAAGGCTGATTGCCAAAAATATTCAACAGAGTATTAATAGGAATAGTTTTTTTTTTTCCTTTTGTAAAAACAAAAAAACATCTAGTAAATTGCTCTCAAGGTAGCTCGTACATTCACTTACTAGTCTTTGTATAGCTGTGATCATATGTTATTAGTAAAAAAAACAAATATGAGGTTGTTAACATAATTTCAGGGTTAGACTTTGAAATACACTTGTCTCATCACTACTCACATCATTCATATCATTTAAATTGTAAGCCTGTGGGACTTCAGTCCTGCCACACATGCCACTTTTCAGCCTTAAGAGTTACACCCTTGCTTTACAATTCTCACAATTTTATAAATGTGTCTCCCTCTATTTAGTAGAACTATCACATTATACATGAATTCAGTGTGTGGATGGACAGTCACTATAGCATAATGTCAGTGCACTTAGTGTTGAATGTATAGTAGTAGAACAGTCTGAATATGTGTCCTTACCATAAACCTGTAAGACACTTGTGTGTTATAAGCTTTGCTAGTTTTTTTCCCTTTCATTCTAACATTGAATATTTTTTATACTGTAGAAAAAAGTACAGAATACTATATCATATTTATTCTATGTTAAAGTGCTGATCTTACGTATATCTGTGAACTGTTCTTAAAGGTTTGGTTACTTGTACTTTTAGCTGCATTATTAAAGTAGGTCATTTGATTCATTCAGCAAAGTTTTGTTGGGCTCACGCACTATAAAATTAACATCAGCAGGTGGTCCACTGCATGAGATGTGCAAAATGAATAAATAAAATAATAATGATGTGATATGTTAGTATTTGAGCATATAATATTTATTAATTGGAGAACTTTGATCCGTGTGCTGCAGTGTTTTAAACTGAATATTAGGCTACAGTACCTGTGTACTGTATGGACCCAGCAGGTGAAATAGTTGCACACCTTTTTTTTTTTATCTTTTTTTTCCTATGGCGACTTTTAGTAATACTTTAAAGTCTATGACAGTCACCATAATGGTGTGCATAATTGGAGTTATTACTCTGCTGACATTATAGGATATCAAAAAATTATTTTTTTGTCAGGGTCACATGGCTACTCTCCCTTGACACCTGCATGGATAACCTTTGCATTTGGCAGCTCATGAATAAATATAAGTTCATTTTAACAGTTCAGTGACTGTTTCAGGGAACTTTTGGATTATGAAGTGAATGAACTGATGAAGTAGATTGTCCAGTTTGAAGTCATTATTCCATTATTATAAACCTAACTAAATGCCGTCCTACTCCTCTATATGGAATATTGTGCTTCATACACTTTTGGACACCTCTTTTTTTTTATCGTTGGGGCCTTGAATGTCCTTCAACATGCTGGGTCCTCTGTTGGTGCTGTTCTGGTGAATGGGGCTGACTGATGGAGAGGATATGTTTGTGAGATCGGCCTCTTTATCTGTAACGGGTCAGGATAAACCTACGTGCCCCATTAGCACCAACAAGGTCATAGCCACAAATATTGAGGGGAACTTTCTTGTCATCCATCATATGTACACGTTAGTGCTGCTGAACCATTTTCTGCCATGCTGTCACATTCATTCCTAACAGCTGTAAGAGCCATATGCAGGGAGAAGAGAAAAGAAACAAAGATCTTGCCCTTGTCTCTTTAAGATACATATTTTCCCTTTTTTCCCCCATTTCTCTGGTGTACTTATTCTAGATGTTCTGCGCCACAGACATGTTTTGATCTGCCATAATAGCTGGAAGGTGAACTGAATTGTGTCTGCATCAGTATCAAATATAAACCTAAATTCAATAGCAGCATTTGACTCACACAACTGAAATTATTATTTGTTCTTTGGTATCTTGCTTCACACTAAACACACGAAGATGTTAAGTATTCATTAGTCACTAATTGCTCAAGTGATCCTGCTTTACACTCATTGTCAGTGTCTATATAGGTTAGATAGACACTGTTGTCAGTATTGGTAGTAATAAAAAGCCTGGGTATCAATGGCAACAAGGGTTACAGAGCAACAGGTTCCAGTTTGGTTGTTCATCATCCTCATCACCAGAAGTCGACAAAGTACAAGTATAGTGGGGAGAGTGATAATGACAAACATAACAGAAAATTATTAAAAGAAAAAAATAATCACATCTCTAGAGGAGGAAATTAAGTTATACAATACATGTGTGCCTGTGTGTGTGTGTGTGTGTGCGTGCGTGTGTGTGTGAAAGCAAATTAGGACACATCTACATAAATGTTGTATTTCCCTCTGGTTGTCCGGTGGGGAAAACGGCACAGAGTTAAATTAGCTGGGCACGGTAAAGCTCAGATACACATTAGAGTTGTTCTTTTCATCTGGATTTGTGTTTGGATAACAAAAGACACAAAAACTCTGCTTTGTTGTTCAGCCCCACACATGACATCATAGGCTGTGATCACGTAGACACATGGTTGTTCTAATCTTTACAGTAAACCTGTGAAATAAGATATTTAGCTGGTGGCGGACTTCTCAAACATGTCTGGTGTGAACACAGCTCGAGAGTGAAAACTGCTCCTTTTGTGTTTAGTCACTGAAGCAAAACATCAGGCACTCTGGTCCATCTAATGCCGTACATTACATCTGCATCTGAAGGTGCCAGAAACACAGCAACAATCATTTTTGAACTGACTTGTCTGTTGTCATAGCATAAAGTTTACTTCAGTGTACCACTGTGAAATAATACACTACATATGGTTTTCTGTCAGTGGATATGTTCATGGAAGTAATTACATGGGTAATCATCACTCAGAGGCAGACCATAGGCAGAGACATGAAAACAATTCCTCTGGTTTTATGTTACACTCTGCCCGGTAAAACCCTCTTGGAGGTCATATGATTGGACTACTAATAGCCACATACGCTGTTGCAGAGTAATTCATCTTGAAGTTATCAGCGATCTGAGTTAGGTAGGAGAGGAATATGAGAATCTATGAATAAACATTTCCAGACATTCTCATGATTGGCTGGGAGAATTATGGATTAGCAGTTCAAAACAATATACCCTGCAAGAGAGAGTATTGTTAGAGCTATTATAATCTTCCATGTTGCGGCTACATATAATGACTGAGGCAGAATTTGCAGCAAATGTGAAGCTATAAAAGCAGTAACCAGTCAGCTACAATAAAGTCCTCGATTGTTCTTTATTCTGCAGCACTAGGTAAGTGGTATCCAAATGCGAGAGCCTGTGCTGCTGAAAGCCACATTTCTGTGGTGACATATCTACTCTGTAGCACTTGCATTGACAACATTTAACATAGAGTTGTAGCTTCAGAGGGCCTTGTGATAGCAAGGGTAAACACTGTATTTTCTATTTTAATAATTCATGAGCCTAACTGTAAACAAATTGCTTGAGGCAAAGTGGTGATGCAGCTATAAAATCTCCTATGAGACAAATTTTTTTTTTCATTTCTTTTAACTTTGCATCGTACATGGATGAACGAGAAAACCACTAGCCAGTACATGTTTTTTTTTTATTACTGGGGAGAGATGGAATATTTATTGACCCATCAGTGAATTCAATTGTCTTTTAGGTGAGAAGTCGAAGAGATATTGTTTTGTATCTCCATTCCCTGTCTGACACTGCGTAAACAACAAAGGCGCAGGAAAATTAAATGCCTCACAAGCCAAGACCAAACAGGTCCATTCTCATCTTTGGGAAAAGAACCAGCTCATAATGAGATTAGATATCTCTGCTTGGGAAGAAATCTTGAGTTTCATTTTTATTTATCAATCATGCATGAGGTCGCAGTGATAAGACCAAGGTCAGCAAGGCTCCCTGGCAGAGGGACTCCCATTAATACTACCGCACTGATCTGTCTTTCACACTCAGGCCAGCCGTGCACCATGTCGTTGCAGTGACTGCACAGTGTGAAGCTGATAGTGTCAACAGAGTAACCATGCTGTTACATATGTGCAGAAGCAGCTATTAAAGACCCCCCTCTGATGAAAATCAAGTTTTTAACCTTGCCCGTATGATGTTTTTTTTAATATAACAGACAGCACCATAACTATTTACTGTATTTGTACCTTGGAATTTAATCAAACTGTCTCATAAAAACAGATTCAAACAGCAAGGGTTTTAGTAACATACAACTGAACTCCAGAGGTTGTTAATGAGGATGTAAGTATTGTATGTGGTTTCTTTCACTTTTTATGTGGAAATTTTTTTTTTAATGCTAAATATCAAAGAATAAAAAAGGGGGAAAAAATCACAGCCATTTCTGTCCTTGTTGTTGAATCAAATGTGTTTCTGGTTTGTCAGCACTGTACAAGCAGGCAATATCCAGAGCAGATCAACTGTTTTTCCTATTGTCCTAACTTATGGGTGTGTGACAGGATTTTACTCCCCTGAAAGTTAATGTTAATGGCGCAAACATTGCAAGGACAGCTTATTGGCCAGCTCAGTGTACAGAATGGGGGACAGTTGGCCTGGCCCACATCTTGACAGGTTTTAACCTTCTAAACCCACTTTCCATGTGACAGACAGCCAGCCTGTCCCAACAGACGGTAATGTGTGCATGCATTTAAAATATGCAGTTACTTGCAGATTAATCTCCAGAGAGTAGCGGCAAAGATTGCGAATGTAAAATGAACTGTGATGCTTTTCTCAGAATTTTAGCCTCAGCACAAAGCGCTGAGATCACCTGCCTGTGGTCTTGAAATATGCCACATGCACAGACACTAAATAACTAAGACTAGTCATGCAAAACAAGATACGCTCAAGGCAACGTTCTCTGAATTAAGAAGTAGGACAAGCTGTACTACATTACAGTTGAGCATATATGGAATATATTTCTTTGATTGAGCTGTTGATAAAGTGGCTTTGAGCTTAGTGTTAGCACAAACATTGGAAATTATCTGATGAATATCAACACCCTTTGCTTTAGATTCATGTAGTTACATAAAAAGTACAGAGTACAGCGCACACATCTTCCTGAGTGACAAGGAAATAATTGCCACGGGAATCCAACAGTAAAATCTATTTACACTGATGCCCATAGATGTAGTAACTTAATCTTTGGCCAAGTATAAGGAAAAAAACTATTGAGGTATTTTTTAAATGTATAATATTGAGCTTTTGCATTGGCCTTGAGCCTCACACAATGTCAGTGACTCAAAAAATAGATGAATGAAGTTTCCAAGCTGAGGGGCCTCATTTGTGAACAAGGCCTGTCTGTACCTTTACGCAAGCAATTTCACCATCCAGCTGAAGATACGTCTTCTGTTTTCCTGAAGGCTGGAAGCCTTTACCCGCCTTCCATTTCCAGGCCTATGACACTGTCAAGTATCTCTACGATTCCTACCCCCTCCCCTCCTCATGCTCTCTGTCTTTCTATTATATCATCCTCTGCCTCCATATCTTGCCATCCCCCTTTCCTTCCCCTTGTATTTGTGCTCTGGAAACCACTGATGTGTCTACAGTCAAACAAAAATTGCGGGTGATTATCCTAAACCACTGGAAGCAAAAGATGGATTTTTGTTTCACATAAGATTAAGCTACAGTCGAGTCCAAGCCTAAGAAAATCTTCCCCGGTTGCCAGTAGTGACGTCACAGCAAGATGTCCCTCAGATGCAGCCCATTATAAGAACATCATAATAATATGCAAATGCCCTCTGTCGTACTGTTGAAATGAAGGCTGAGCAGAGGAGCAGGGAGACAGGACAGTGAAGCGAGGGAGAAGTGTGCATACATCAGTTTGTAATGTAATTTTACTCAAGTAGTTAACTACAGCTTTGACACATCTGAACCTGTAACAACCAATTATCTCTGAACACTCTCCATCCTCCAGAATAGCCTTTCCGTGTGATAGAACACCATTTCAAGAAGCTCCTGTCTTACGACCACATTTGACAGAACGATCCTTATTTGACATTCAGTCATGTTCTTTCATGGATGTCCTTTTTTCTGCTGTTCGCTTAACATGCTGTATAAATAGAAATCCTTAAATATGGACAAACAGTAGATCATCAGGACAAAGGTTGAACAATCCATTTTCCATTCCTTAATTACATTTGGGCTTTGCTATATTTATTTCTCCTTCTTTACTCTCTGCATGTCTGTTTGGTCACTTTAATAAGCCATGGACTTTCCATGACCTACAAGAAGATGAAGCGCTGAATATCATTCCAATGATCTATTTTGCATAAAAAATGATTAAAAACTACTGCTCTCTTTTTACACATTTAATTTGCCTTTTAACTCTGTGAAGAGTTCTGTAATGCACTTAACCAAAACGAGCACTTAATTCCGCGATTTTCATAGACAAGTACACACTGTAGTATTTTGTCATCTCCTCTGATCAGAGGAGAGTTAAAAGTTTTGTAGCACTCGCTGTGAACATCTTAATGAAGATGAACTCGATGTGCGAGTCATTTTCTGTATCAAGGGACCCAGTGACAGTTTTCCCTTCAGTTTCCCTCTGGCCCATCAGTCTGCTTACCATGTCCATTTTCCAGCTGGCTAATGCACTCTTTTAATTTGTGGATACAGAAATAGTCCACTGACAATGGGCTAGATTGAAGAGCTTGCTCTGTTTAAAGGAAATATAGCTGCTGGATCATATAGAGAAAGAGGCAATTGTGCCTGATGCCTCTCAGGAGAAAGTGAACAAGTGTTATTTTGTGACCTAATATCACCCTCAAAGTCTGCAAAAACAGCCCATTTAGATCTATGAATAGCTATATCTATCTATAAAGAAAACATTAATATAATATTATTAATAATAATGATAATAATAATAATAATAATAATAATAGTAGTAATACCTTTAATTTGTAGAGAAATTAATTACTAGAGTTGAAAGTATGTGTACACATACATGCAGTTAACTTGAGACTAGATTTTCAGACAAATACATAAGATTTTCAGACAAATACATAATTTGCAAAAATTTGCTGCCAATTTTAGAAAGGCAGCACTTAAGAAATAAACACCCTGGAAAAGATTCTGTAACACAGCCTTAAGCTGGCCTTTGTGACAGCTGCTTGCTTTTCTTCTTCTGAATAAACACAGGCATGAGTTAAGAACAGAAGCGAGGTTACCATGAGACGTGATAGCAGCCGCTGCTGAATAGAAAGCAGACACAGCCCCACCCACAAAAGCTCAAATTTCAGAATAAAAGACAAGATGTCAGTGGCAATTTATCACCAAAATTATTACAAATTACAAAAGCAGACTTTGACATATTTCTACCATAGGCTATAGGGTTTTTTTTTTCTTTTGTTATGTCTTACATAAAACTGCCTATGATATAGCATGATTTAAACAGCTAATACATAACACAGGCTTTTACTTCAGTGATACGTTCCACATAGTTTCAGATTATTTGTGTTACACAGAGGTAGCGTTAAAACCACCTTAAATCAGAACATTTATTATTCCAGCTGTTGGGAAAGGGCAGGTTGGGACTGTCTGTCTCCGCTGAAATGTTTTCTCAGCTGCTCTTTGTGCATTACACACGCCTCCCCAGGCAGAGGACAAGAAACAGGACCTACCCCCTCCGTCAGGACAAGCCCCCAGCTTCCACCCGCGGGAACCACTGAGATTCAGGCGGCTTATTATATTAAACTGGTTTAGAGGATGTTGTATTTTCTGTCTGAGTCTAAAATTGTCCTGCACTCTCTTTGTGAGTTTGGTGACCTCATGACTGACACAGTCTGTTGGGCACAGCCACCCTCCTCACGAGTTTGACCCCATTATGCCCTTTTCCCCCATCTCCTGTCTGCGGGAGGAAATGTATTTGTAACACTTAGAGAAGGGGTAACTTCTCCAGTGACCGTGTTTGGGTATTGGATATAGTTATGTTTTCCTCAATGTGTGTCTCTTCCATATTCTGTAAACTGTAGGTTTAACATATCCTGTTATCAGTAGCAGTGGCCCACCTGTGCTTGTAGTGTTGTTGTGCCGGAATTACACTTTCATTGGTTTTTACATTTTGCATCACTATCAAAGGAAATAACATCCATGTATGATAATACTCATATTCATGAAGTCAGACGTCGTCACTCAACTTATCAGCTTGTAAACACCAGCTCTTATCATACGAAGACAATTTCAGCGCTCTTATTGGTTACCGCTTGCACTCAATTTTGAAAGTCTAATTTGCAGCTGTTTTCATAGTGAAGTAATTTACACCCTAAAGAAATGTGTGACCCTGTTTCCAAATGATGTTGTAATGCTTTTATCAATTTCACACAGCATGTATGTTTTCAGAAACTGGCAGAAAAAAGCTTAAAAACAATTTCCTGGAGACCAATGGATGTTGTTGACAAAAGGACACCCAGGGAATAGGTGTAATAACTCTACAACACAGGATAGGACCCTGCTTGTGAGAAGAAGACATTGCCGTCCTGAACATTGTAGGATGCTGTCAGAGGAGAAGCATCATTGTAGTGTTTACCAAGGTCACCCACCAGTGAGGATACAGAAAGACTCTATACAGTCCAGCTTGATGAAAATCTAATTATAAACAGAATAATGCATTTCTATACACCGTTTACACCTTTTAATAACTTGCCATGGCACAAAATTGTTATTGTAGGTACACGTACAAAGTGTTGTGTTGATACCATAACAATTAAGGGTCTAAACCTACCTCTGACAGTTCACGGCTAAAACTTCTCACCCGATGACAGCGACATATACGTACTTAAAGTTCATTCTAGTTTCACAGGCATACTGGTAAATCTACTGTACTGGTTTCCACACTCTGTCATCACCCTGCAATCATCCAACATTTGTATAAATTTAACAGCATACATAAGACACATTTTCACCTGATAACTACAATTCAAAGTTCAACAGTTCATGTCCATTTTGATAGCTGCGAAAAAGAAAGAAATGGTTCATCTGCCAAATTGTCTTGACTAAAAAATATGTTGTTCAGTGCTTCTGAATTGATGCACAAAGGGAATTTAAGAGGGAGAGCATTTCAAAGATTAGTGATTATCAATAGAACAGCAGGAGTCGACTTCCATAGCCAAGCATAATATGTAGTACTGTAACCACCATGTGATTGTCAGTGCCAAACTATTTTATATGACTTTCTACACAGTAGGAGAAGCCCTGTTGATTAGGCTGGTTGGGTGTTATGTGTGTCCATTGTTTCTGAGTGTCAGACCTTTTGTGGCTCCCATCTCTGATCCTGTAACTGGGTGTTTGAGGAAAAACGTGAGAAGTGCAGTCATTCGGCCTAGCTTTTGAAATTGAGATTTGCTACCATTAAATAACAGAACCGGCTCTCCAATACATACAATCACTCTACTTATCTGAATATCCATCACACTGGAGTGGCTGTTGATGCCAGAAGTCATACCAAACCTCTTGGCTGACGGCATGACCGTTCTACACCTTTCTCTTTCAGACTTTTATAGCAAGCATCTTCAATAGAGGCTGCCTTGTCTGGAGCTGTGAGATCAATCCAAATATACAAGCACAGCGTGAACTAAGGGACAGAACAGAAAGCCTGACTATAGAAAAGGGAGATTAACCCTTGGTAATTAATGTGTTTCAAGGTTACTATACTTAAACTGCCATGCAGATGAATGTATTTATCATGTTGCATTTACTGCATATTTTGAGCACAGATTTTACACCAAAATACAAATTTTAGTTCCCAGATCACCATCATTACAAGCAGCGTGTCATAATGAGAGCAGAGGTCAGAGACTTTTTTTTATTAGCAGCAGCTGTGTAATGTATTGAGGAGGTGGAGGGCAGGATGTAATTTCAGTGCAGTTAAGAGAGCAGCCTAACCTATAATCCAGTGCTCAAGTTTATTACCATGGTGGTCACAAGACCCTATACTAAGTGATCATTATCTTGCGTTATTCTGGTAGCACTGAAAATGATTTTTGTTTGGATATAGAAGCCTGAGTCACTAAAGATAGAATAACTATTGGAAAGCACTTCATTATGCCATTAGTTGGCCTTTGCGTTTATATTTCCACAGTCTAGACGGCAAACACAATGTTATCAGGTCTTTTTTCCATGAGATCCCTGTGGCTTTGTAACAGTCTGCTGGAGGAGATCTCAGTGGGCAAATTAATATCTTTCTTAAAGTTACTTTTGTATATGAAGAATAACTTATTCTTATTCTACTTCATAAGTCTGGGAAGCTTTTGTGGAACTTGCACTACAATTGTATTCCAGTCTGTTATTTTACTCATTATATTACTATTTTATTTCACTCACTTTTAGTTTGTCAGCAGTACATTTTCATCTTCCAGTTCCAGTTCCTTATTTTGCTGTGAAACATTTTCTGAGCCAGGGGAGGAGACTGCTGCCCTTCTAATGAAAGCTACTGTCAGCATTATTAGTGATGGTTTTGATAACTGAAGTGGTAGCAACAGTGGGTGTCACATTGAAGTATACATAGCAGAGGTATGTTGCCTTCACATGTACATGTCTTTGGCAGGTACTTTTGTCCAAAAATATGTAAAAGTACAATTAAAACCACAACAAATGAGAAAGTCTGTTGAGTCAACAGTTATACACCTATAGACTTCATTTATTCTCTTCTTTTCTTGTAGTATTCCATGTTTTGATAGGTGTTATTTTTTATTTTTTTAATAATTTCTCGATGAGCATTATCACTTTTGGAGAGGTCTTGAGTTTAAAATTGTATTGCATGGAGCTCTCAGGGCCAGAGTGGGGGATGTCATCAGCTAGAGTGGGAGAGAGGGTCTGGCTGGTACTGTATTCAAAGATGGCGATACAGCATGACAGCCTCCGATGGGTGCACCTACCACCTATGTATTTGTAAACAACTTATTCTGAGCTACGAGACAGCTTTCAATTGTATGCGGTTGTGATTAGACTTCGGTAAATACATATTCATGAAAGCAATATTTGATTTTTGCTAATATAAAGCCAAATAAGCTACATACTGTCCCTTTAAGTAGTCGTTAAAAACAACTAACAGACATTCTCTAGCATTCATCTCAATTAGCGAACATTACATTGCTGTATACGTCGCCTTACATTGGGTTGGATCTGCTCAGTGGATTTGAGAAGCCTGGGTGCTTTCAGTTTGACTGCTGTATCATTGATGACGAACTGTTATGGTATGAAACTTCAATATTACAGTGGACGCAACTTGAAATGGTCCTACACCTTTGATATTGTCTTTCTTTACTTATTTTCTGTCTTTTCTACATCAGGCCAATGAAATCTGAGAACGCTGTGTGTCAGTAATAAAAGTACATGTGAAACACAAGCAGCCTTATTGGGAGTGTAATTATACAGTATGTAACAGTATGTAACTTATTTGGCTTTTTATCAGCAAAAATCAAATATTGCTTTCATAAATACGTATTTCACTGAAGTCGAACCAGACCCGCATACAAGCTGTCTCGTACCTTAGAATGAGTTGTTACAAGTCGTTACGTAAGGGATAATGTATAGTTCGGAGGTTGTTATGGAGAAATAAACCCCGACAGGTTGTATGGAACCCCGACGCGAAGCGGAGGGGTTTCATTCAACATGAAGGGGTTTATTTCTCCATAACAACCGACCAACTGTACATTATCCCGCTTATTACACGGTTTACGAGTGAAATAATTAATTTGAAACATAATGTTGATCAAAATACGACTTTCATCGATTTAAAATTGCATTTAGCGAATCTGCAAGACCGGTCACTTCCGCTGTTATGCCGAGCCTCCTCCCGTTCGTGCATTTGAAGCCTTTGATAATCAATCAGTGGATCGATAGATGACCATACACGTGTTAAAGCAGATATCAGTGGAATGTTTTTGTTAATATAAGTCCTAAATAGTCCTATTTTCCGTCAGCAATCACTTACATGAAGTATTTCAGCCTAAACACGAGTCTCTCCGTCACTCTGCTCTGCTGTAACCCGAGGAGAAAATTTTCCTTGTGGGATACAAGTGTTATCCAATGAGGAGAGAGAACGGCATGAAGGGCTGTGTGTGCAGCCAAGGGATGCGCGTGAATGTGGTGACGTAGCACGAGGACCAATTGATGCCTGACAAGGGCGGGGGCTGCTAACTCATGGTGCGTTCAAAGAAACTCGTACTTTGTGTTTTTCCTTCCTGTGAAGTCATACCAGTTCGATCTGGTACGAGTTCACGGGTCGGAAGTTACGAGTGGCCGTTATAGGGAACTTTCACAGACAACAGGATGGTAAAAACACGAGCTACGGGTTACCTGGAACGCTACCAAGTCGTAGTTGTGACTTGAAGCTGTAACTTACGGTTTCAAAAGCCTGCCTTGAACGCAGCATTAGCCGAAACGGCCGTGAAGCTGATATCTGCTTTAAGATGTGTGTATTGTGTGTAGTCGTATCTGTCATGAACAAGAGATTAACTTTACCGTTTACGGGGTGCGTTTGTGTCGCGGAGTCGCAGTGCCACCTAGACGAGAGGAGAGCTGACACCGGGTCAGAGGCTCTGATGCAGGTCTGGTTTCCAGCAGCGATGTGGAAGGAGCCTCCACTCTACTTGTAGCAAGTTACCAGTCATTTATCTAACATCGCTATTAGTCCGAAGCTGTTTAATGACGGTAAAAATGAAACATAAGGTAAATATCCTGCATAGTTTCTCTTTTCTGTGCTGCGCTGATCAGAGCGGCTTCCCTAGCAACGGTCTGTTATACATGACGACGGTCCGTTATACAGAAATAACAGACCGCAGAACGCAGCGCTGGACCAATCAGAGAGCAGCATTCAATAGAGCCGTGTAATAAAAATACATAAGTGGGTGACGCACTGAACCTTGGCTGCCATGTTGCATCGCCATTTTTTACGTTCAGTGGCAGCGTGACCGTAGGTAACCACGGAAACTCAGCGGAGCTGTCGGCTCGGGGAGAAAGTTTTCCAGGTAGCGCCTGTTAAAACTGTCACCACTGTGTAGTGTGAGGAAGGACGGAGGCACTGATGTTGCATTCAGGTGCAGTCAGGCACCTGAATGACGCCGTCAGCAAACCAACTGGATGTCACTTTACTCGACGAGAGAAAGACGGTTAAACATGGGTCAGGTAAACAATACGACATCACCATGACAACATATAGACGGGGGGGGGGGGGGGGATTCCTACATATTATACCTTTAAACAAAACTTTGATTCAGGATAAATTGCCTCGGATCATTTTTTTGTAAAATTATTCAAATTACTTGAGTAATCGTTTCAGCTCTTCTTCTGAGCAGCAGACTGGATGCCACAGTGACTTGGTATCTGCAAGTGAGGAGACTGGGCTGGGACTACGTGGCGCAGGCATGCTCTCTTTAGTTGAAGAAAATAAGTGATATGAAAAAGACGTTTGCTTACCATTGTTGGAACATGCAGTGTTTCTTCTAGTCTGATACATTTGTCTGGTTAACCTAATGCTAAAACTGGCAAAACCTATAGCAAAACCTACAAAAAGTTATTTTAAGGAATGCTGTTTGGGAATGAAAATGAAGACAAAATGGTCAGAGAAACACAGTTAACAATCAAGACAAATTAAGTTTTTTTTTTATCAGTGTGATTTGCATGCAAGAGGTCAGGGACGAACTAGCCATAGGGAAAATATTGGTAAATGCCACAACGGCCGTGGCAAGGCGGCTGCGTGAAGAAGCGACCTAGGAAGCAAGGGCCTCTTTTTGGTGCCAATCCGTCACTGCATGAGGTAAAACAAGATCATTGTGATCAGACAAAGTGAAGGACGTGGGTTAAATCTCCCTGATAGATTCTACAGTTTTTCAACAACACATTCCTTATATGCCATCTTCCAAAAGGTTTCTGTCTGCATTAATTGCTTTCTAGTCCGTTCAGTTCAGTTCAGAAAAGTTTATTATCTCCCGAGGGGGCAAATCCATAGTCCCAAATACAGAATTACTTGAGGCATTTTTGGAAGAGAGTGCAGTACACATTACACATACAGTGGTCATGCTGTATTACCAGCTGTGACAACTCCTGGTGTGATTGATCAGATGTGTGGTTCCATTGCTGGGACAGCCTCTGTAACAAGGTGGTGTGCATGGTGTGTCATGTAAGCTCCCAGCCATTATCTCCCTGCTAGTGCAGAGGACCTCGCTGTAACCCGAGTGGCTTTTTTGACCCGAGGCACTCAGCTTGCCAGTGCCCAGCTCCCTCTTGGAAATTAGTCACTGTCTGACAGGTGGGGATGGATGTCTGTGATCCGGGCCAGATTCATATGCTTTTTCACCCCCATCTATCATCACCTACGGCTCCTTTTGTCTCAGACTCCCTCTTGCACCATTCCATTTCTGTTACGGACTATTTACTCTCTGGACTTTTGATCACCACTGGTTTTGGCAGATAAGAAATGTTCATGTCCGTAGATACTGTCTGTCCTCGTTTATTTGCTGTGTATTGGTCCAGTTCACTTATTTACCTGTGTCTGGCCCCATCCACATTACTTGTAATATTTACAGGAGATTAAAGTATCAAACTTTTAGCTTCCAAAATATTTAACTGTATTCACTCGTTGCCTTCACTCATTTCACATTGGGTCTGTGTGGGAGATTCTGAGAAAAATGCCGCACTTTATAAGCCAAGTATGTTCTAAACTCCCCGGTATGATACAGTTTGTTTTGCTTTGTGGTCATCACTGAAAGCACACTTGGTGTGTGTGTGTGTGTGTGTGTGTGTGTGTGTGTGTGTGTGTGTGTGTGTGTGTGGGTGCAATTGTGTTCATGAAACTGTGAACGTGGGTGGGTGTAAAATGAATCAAGTGCAATGTGAGTAATCAGTCATTTTTTGCTTTTATTAATGAGATGTGTTTTTAAGTAGCTGAGATGGATCTGTCATTTTCTGGCTCAGCACTGCGCAGTGTTCAGGGTGCATTTTCACTCCCACCTATGGCAATATTGCTCTTTTGAGACTCAGTGTGTGTGGGTTGATTGTAAAGGATTGAGGTTTTCACACAGTGTGAAGGGACTTTTTCCTCTAAACGTAGTTGTAAATAAACTGCATCAAGTAATAATACAAAATGCTGCTAAGAAGAGGAGGGATCTGATAAGAATTAAGCTGTACTATTGTAATGAGACAAGTCATGTCTATCATGTCAACATGTAACAATAACTTCTTCCACAGGTGTTTTAATCATACCCAAGAGTTTTGTATACAGGTATGTGGTGTACATTATAAAAAGTTTAAATCTTGGATGAAGTGTCCCTTTAAGGCGTTAGGGATAAATATATCACAAATGAGGCAATGAAGTCATGCATTTGTATAATGCTGCAAAAGCTCGGCTGAGAATCACATGCTAATGAACTGTGGCACCATTAAACATAGAACAGAGCACTTCTTTATCACCGAGGGGCATATAGGAAAAGCACTTTTTGGTTAATTCACTTGCATGAGAAATCTTGCTTTGGAGCACAAAGAAAACCACAGGAGATGTTTGGTTTTTAATCACCTGGTCCAGTTAGGCAGATGTGGTGAAAAGAGAGTGGAGGAACCTAACCTTTTGACTTAAAGAAGTCACATATTCATGATCATCCCCTCCCCTCTGTCCTTTTGGTGCAAGGCTCCCTACATCTTCGACCAATATTAACTTGATCAAAAGACAGTGACTGGCCTCGGAGCAAACTAATATGCTCATTAGCATTGACGAGGGTGCCTGGGAGCAGTTCATGTGCATTAATGAAGTAAAGAACTGAGCCAAACAATTGTACCCAGCTAGCTTTGGAATGCGTAGCCAGCCACACGCAGGGCTCCCTAATGACCTGAGGATCTGAACTTGGGCAGAATTCAATAGGCCATTGTAAAATGGCTTTGTTCAACAGCTCTGTACTGTTATCATGTATAGCTTATGGTGCTTTTGTAAATCCTGTGAATAATGTTCAACTGCCCCCAGTCGGATTTTATTTTTAAATGCAAACAAATGAAAATAGAACAGCCTCCCCTAACTACATGTTGTTCCACTTGCAACGCTAGAAAACACTGAAAGAAAAGGGAAAAAAAACAAACAATTTTCCCTGCATATTTAGATATGTTACCCCAGGGATATGTTTAATTTCCATGGATGAATTGCCCCTCACATTTTCCCTTCCTAAAACTGACTCACTGAAGCAAATGAGTTTTCACTCTTTTTCTTGGGGACAAGAGGTCATTTCATTACATTTTCTATCAACGCCATGGATATGCTGTGCTTTATATTCTGCCGCCAAGATTATTCGAACTGATTGACCAGTGACATTTTGCAGTTGTTCTCTGTGATGCAAATTTTAACTGCAGGAGCTGGCAAAAGGCATTATTTTCAAAGTGTTCACACCTGCCTCTTCCAATCTGGGGGGGCAGACTTGCTATGAGGCTGTAGCTTGCCACATGACCATTTGAAGGATGACATTTTATCAAGACCATCTTCAGTTGTGAGCATGGGTGACTGCAGACAACGTTCAGGTCAATTGTTCCCTGTGTCCATACATGCTGGAAGGTGTCTGCACAGCCATACAAATTCCTTTTCACCCCATCACTTCCTGTATCTCTCTCTATCTTTCTCTGTGTGGTTCTCTCATGCACATGCTCACAAACACAAAATATAGAGTAAACAAGGAAGCTTATTGCTATGAAGAGGTGTGCAGCTATCACCACAGCGCAAGTGACAAAACTCACAAAATATCTTTAAGCAGTCTTTATTCTCTCCTTAGGTGCTGCCAAAATTAGACACTTTATGATACTGGGAGCAATTTTAAACAATGCTGAATGACTGTGGGTGATATGGTCATAAAACTCAACGGGTGCATGAAAGTGAAAAAGTAATATACATTGAGAAACAAAGAACAAATACTCTGCATGCTTCCAGCATTTAACTACTAAGTCCCCTGTGGGGCCTTGTTAGTCAGTAGCTACACCTAAATGCAAGCAGCATGCAATCTAATTTAGCAGACAGTGTACTAAATTAGATACCTTCGTTTTTTGTAACGAATATTGCTTCAACCAACAAGTTGCATTTGAACTCGAGCTGATGGAAAAAGAGTAGAGTCTGAATCAAATGATGGATTTTGGTTCCACCAGGCTGACCTTTGGCCGAGGTTATCAAGCATTTGCAAAAGGCGGCGTTGGTCCAAATTGAAATGAGAGAGCCAAGTGGGGCTTCCTGAAACCACCATGACCTTTGTTAGCTACTCCATCACCTGTTCGTCACCACAGACTCATTTATCAGCCACTGCGCTCTCTCAGGAAACTCACAGGTGCTGCCCTGAATGGGGGTCACATGACATGTCGGGTCATCTCACACAATCTTTGCTGGAGACAGCGAGCAAGTGGGCGGAAACACAGTCTTCACCAGTCAATACTGAATAGAATGTAGCTCTTCTGCATCGGTGCTAATTTGGTAGAGAAGTGATATGGTGGTATATTCTGTTCTGTGTGGATGAAAATAGTAGTGTTTGCCAGTCTCTGCCTAGTTGTCAACATGAGAACCTTTCAGTTGTTGAAGGATATAACGTGATGATTGAAATGATTGAAGACTGAAAAATCATACTGACAGCCCTTCTGCAAGTACATATAAGGACAGTGTTTTTACAGTGCTCTGTGCTTTGGAAGTCAAAACCATAGAAGAACATATTACACATTTAGTATAATGAAAGAATTACCTGTTTGTTGCAGAAAGAATTGTGTTTCAGTTTCTGTGTGGTCTTATCTATAAACTGCTTGGCATACAGTTGAAAATTACTATATCCTAATCCTGTCTGCTGATTGAGCATTTTCTTTTAATCTACCGAATTATATTACAGAATATTTATAAGGCTGGGTTGAGAATGGCTGAGCACTGGATATGTGTACACACTGTCCATAATATTGATCACGTATTGTATATGCCCACTGTATGCTGGAACAAGGGAAAGTCAACCTTCCCCGAGCAATTAAAGGTTAAGCCATACTATTTATGAGGTTTTTTGTCAATAAAGTATTGATAATTTTTCTAAAGTTACAAATGCAATATTTAGTTTCATATTAATACACAAGTATGACTGAAAATCACTTCAGAATTATTGAAAGTAGTATCACAACACACAAAAGCTAGATCCTTAAATAGTTACATAATAGCCAATGATTTAAAGCAATCCACATTATAAATGCACCACGTTTAAATAACCTATGCTAATAATTTGGTTCCCATTTACAATGCTGTGTATAAATGATGAAACTGTATCTATATTTAACATTAGACTAAAGACATGACCATGAGTAAAATTTCTTCCTTTTCAATTTAAATAATACCATACTAAATAGCAGAACACCTCTTACCCTTTAAAACTGTTTCATCCACCTGCAAAATATTTCAAAGATTTCCCATTCATTGTGTGATCTTAAACTAAGACATCCATTGATTTTTTTTTAGAATTCATACGTCATCCACCAATGTCAGACTCCTTGTTAAACTTGTTAAGCTCAGACAATAATTAAACAATCAGAAACAAAGAGGACAGAGCTCATTAATGGATATTTTTGGCTGTTATTCAAGAAATTACCGACAGGAATGATAATTAGTAGTGACCCCTCACAGCTTGAAAGTGGTGAGATATAAAAAGTAAAAAGAGCTGTTAATCAGAGTAAAGAAAACAAATAGATACAAATGCATTTAGGTCTGCTAGTGGCTGGTATTCTAATTTTGAAAGCTTGCACATATGCAGACCTGCAAGGTTGAGGTTTGTCTTGATGACTCTATATATTAAATGGTTCACACACATGGAAAACCACTGTCAAACACCTTGCAAGGCAATTTGTCTCTAGAGCAGCAAACAGTCTCTTAGCCAAACTATTTAAGAAATAGCCTGATTTCTGCACTTAATTCTAACAGTGAACATGAGAAGGAAAGCTCTAATTTCACTAAACACCATTCCTCGTGTTGCCTGCTGTGATATCAATATTGATGTTCAAACCTGGGTTAGTGCTAAATTAATGATCCAAAATATGAAAAAGCTAGCTCATTAAAGTATGGCAAAGACAACAGACAGGCTTGGGTTGAGGGCTTCCTCAAAGGCTGTATATTAAAATTACTTTGCAGGTGACTGTTTCTAACCATCAAAGGATGATTTAGAAGTGCCCACCTTTGATGAACATTAACATAAATGCTTCCAGCGCCAGACCTGCACTTCGCAGGGCTGAGTTTGAGTTGTAATTCAGGGTTTTAAACTGGAAAGTATATGGTAGCTACTACGAAATATGATGAAATATGAAGAAGGAATTGGCCTATGAAATCGCATAAGGTGAGGAATATCTATGATAGATCTTGGATCCTCATTAGAAGTAAATACTCATATGTTCCCTTTCAGTTGATTCACTCATAGTATGGAATATCACGCCCTCGCGTGGCCTAACTGAAGACACCTCTGTCCACGCCTTGAAGGGAGATGATCATTGGTGATGTATGTGAGTATAGGCGGGGCCTATACCTGCGTCAACCCATTCGTCACTTCGCTATGAACACCCCACCTTTGTTGTCATTGATGGTTGTTGATTGGTATGAGTACAGAGCCTAAACAGGTGAAGAGAAAGTCTTCTGTCCCCAGGGGTACATCTTCTCCTAGCCAGAAAAACATCTTCACCAAGCGTGTCCCATCAGCCTGGGGATTGTTCACGCCAGGAGGGCCTTGACTGAGCCTGATTCTTTTGTGCTCTGAACTCAACCCTAGAGAGGCGAGTCAAGTTTGTGGAGAGAGTGCTGGGAAAGACAACTGTGGCACAACAGGACCCTTTGCCTCTTCGAGACGAAGGTTCCAGCTTTGTCTGAATCCGACGACGACGAGCCTTTGGTCGAAGACACCATTGGGCTGGCCTCCTGCCGTGAGGACGATGACTTGCTGGACTTTGGCTTGGACATGCATGGCATATCACTGGATGAATAGTTGGTTGACCAGGTTGACACATCCTTCCCTTTGCAGTGCCGTCATGCAGCTGAGAAGCTGGAAGTGGAGTGTCCCCCTCCTCCCCTGGCTCAGAAACCATTGCAGTTTGCTGGATTTTTCCTCCCTGCTGAACCAATGACGGTCAAGAACAGCCTGCCTCTGTTCTCAGATTTTGTCATTGAGCCAACATCTACATGGAACAAACTGCTGCCTGCCCATGCGGCCATGCCACTATGCCCAGGTATGGGCAGTATTTGCATGGAGCAGTTTGGTCAACCCTCCACCCATGGGAGGCGTCCATGGCAGCTTAACTGATCCTGTCCCATAACCACTACGCTCCCTTCCAAACACTGCAGGTTCTCCATGTTGCAGCTGGAGAAGTTTTATGGTGCACAAGCAAGCACAGCCAGTGCACTGAGCTCTGTCACCATGTTTCAGACATATCAAGCCATGTGTCTGGCAGACCTTGGGACACGTATGCCTCAGACAGTCCACTGGCCCCTCTCCTAAACAAAGTTAGAGACTCCAGCAGGACACAAAGAAGATGTCCACAGCGGTGGCACAGAGGCACCTGTGGCTGACTCTCTCTGACATTGTTGATTGGGACAGGGCTGTCTATTTGGAAGAGTCAGTGTCAACTGAGGGTTTATTTGGATAGTCATTCGAGCCGGTACTGACGCCTCCTCCCAAGAGCACAGCGCCACCTGTGGGTTTGGGCCCCCAGCTGGTGAAGCAACAAACATCCGGTCAGAATCCATGCCATTCGGCTTGGAGCAATTGTCTACCACCAGGCCTCCAATGGAGCTCAGTGCCCAGGAGGAAGAAGACACAATCATCCTAGCTTCTGGATTGAGTTGAGAAGGGCTCCAGCAGCAGGGAGACACTTCCGCCTTTGTTGTCTGTTTATGTTTTTCTTCAGGGATCCAGTCCCAAGCGGCACTGCACTCCCTAAACACAGTCTCCCAAGCACAACCCACACAGTCTCCCAAGCACAATGCACAAGTGCCCCAAAAATGGGAAGCAAACAACATTTCTGGACTTTTTTTTTTTTTTAATACAGCTGACAGGCATGATGGCATATGATTGCTGTAGTATTGCTGTGCGCCAGCGGGGCCTCTCCCTGACCCTGGTGGCCCCTCACTGGCCAGCGGAGTCATGGCATGGCATGCCCAGATAATAAGTCTGTTGGTTGCATGACCCTGGCAGCTATTACTCCGCTGGGACCTGCAGGCCAGAGGGCGGAGGGAGGAGAGGAGAGGTGATTCACCCTTGCCCAGAACTGTAGTAGCTCCATGCCTACTTGTTGAGAGGTCCAGTTTAACAGCACGTAAACCCTTAAAAGAGTCTGCCCTCAAATGTGGTGGTAACAATCCAAAGTGTGAGGGCATCAACCGCTAGGGGCCTGTATGCCTTAAAGAGCTGCTGGACAAGCATTTCCTTTTCTCTACAGTTAAAGTCTATTTGGCAGCTATATCTGCTTGCCATATTGGTTTCGATGGAGTGACGCTCACTGGTGCTCACTGTCTTGCCATGCCCGTCCTGAAAGGAGTCCACAGGCTGAGGCCTGAAATTTCCTTCATGCAAGACTGCACTGCTTCTCGCTTTGACTTCTGCAATGCGGGTGGGCGATCCTTCATGAATTATCTTTGCATCCCTCTTGTACCCAGTTCACTCCAGATGGATCTAAGGTTAGACTGCATCTGAATGCGGCGTATTTGGCTAACATTATCCCCACAACCTATAGCTCTATGACTTTGGAACTTTTGAGCTTCTGTCCCCCTTCGTTTGCATCTGGAGCAGAGGAGGTTACAGTCCTTGTGCCCTGTGCCTGCACTACGCACTTACATAGACCGCACCCAGGGTGTGCATTTATGTGACCAATTGTTTGTCAGTGCAGGGCCTGCATATGTCCTTAAGGGCATGAATAGAGGTGTCTGTAGTTAGGCCAAGTGAGGGCTTAATATCCTGTACTATGTGTTGTACCTCGTTCCTCTCCTTCAGAGAACAGATGTTATACAGTAGTCATAATATTTCGTTAGGATGACTTGGAACTTTTAATTCAAAAAGCATTGCAAACGACAGTCGTTGGCACATGGAGCACAAAGGATTCCAGTGACATCATCGGTCTTGTGAACGATAGTTGGACCAGTCCTAGCCTGGTCAGATGCGTACATGAACTGATGAAGCCTCTTGGATGAGAGGTGAAACGTCTTCCTAGACAAATAACCAAGTCCAGTTGCATTCGATTTAAATTTCCTAGAGATAACTATGACCTGGACAAATGAGAATATTCACAGGCCTAGTACGGTAATTGTTATCACAAGCGCGACTAAAGCCAAAGTTTGCTGAGGACTTTGTTAAGCTGTCAATTTGGCTATCTCAGCTTGTTTTTGAGGCTAATACCTTGTGAGAATAACAGAGCCTGCAAGACTTAGGCCCCGTCCACACGAATCCGTTTTTTTCGAATCCGGATAAATACTTTATCGGATTGGCCTCGCGTCCACACGGATCCGGCGTTTTCGGGGGGTGAAAATGGTATTTTTTGAAAACGGGTCCCAGAGTGGGAAAATTTGAAAACGCCGCCCCAGCGTTTTCGTCTGGACGGCCAATACGGATTTTTTCTGAAACGATGATGTCATGCCCCCTGCCGCTCTACCTGTAACCTGTGACACACACACACACCGCTGCAGCAGCTACACAGTCTATGGACGTAACAACAACAACGGCCGACTGTCAGGTCGCTCAGACGCTGCGGCTGAATCGCGCCTGTTTAATCATCACTGATCATCATATTTACTCTGACACGACTCCCTGTCAACATTTAATCCCATGTTTGAGTTTGAATACAGCGGGGGGGACTTCTTCTTCTATTGAATTACAGCGGGGACTTCCCGTCCTCTTCTCTGTCTTAAGTGTTTATGTGTGGCAGCGCTACAGCGCAACACACGCTCCACCCGCTCCACCCGCTCCACACACACCTGGAGTATGTACTACAGCGTTTTGGGTCGTTTTCACTGGATCTGTGTGGACGCAGGTATTACTGAAAACGATGCCGTGTTTACGGAGATTTTTTTCAAAACGATTAAGAAAAAGATCGGATTCGGTGAAGCCGCGTATTCGTCTGGACGGGGCCTTAGGTTGGCTCTGTCAGGCTATGTTCAAGCTTTATGCAAGAATTAAATGTAAACGTATCCTTGTCCTACCTGCTTAAGCCAGCAAAGTAGAATTGAATTAGAGCTAGGCATCCCACCTCTACTTACTGAGACAGATCTAAGCTACTTTGGATGTAGTGCAAATAGGCCAGTTTGGTGTGATGGAAATTATCTTTTCCTGCTGTGTGTTGCTTTAAAGAAATGGTCATTTAAGTGCAGACTAAAAAGGCTTATAGGACCTGAGTAGTGTGTGTGTGTGTGTGTGTGTGTGTGTGTGTGTGTGTGTGTGTGTGTGTGTGTGTGTGTGTGTGTGTCTGTTTGTGTGTGGAGAGAGAATTAAAATGGGAGAGTTTTGAGTGTTGACTTTACATCAATTTTACATCCACTGATAATGTTTGTAGATATACTATTAACTCACAGTATATTTTCTGTCTAAATACCAACTGATGTGACACATCCTGTAAGGCTTCAGTGTATGAATCATGCAATCATTGTAATTAAAGCCCGAAGCAAATAATTGTGCAGTAATTTGCACTACTGTAGCATGTGACTTCATTTGTGATGTGGAATAATCAAATTGACATTGACTCATTCCAGCCATTAATAATTTTATTTTTATTTGTATATATAAGATTGAAGAACTTCTGTTAAGTTGTATTGTACTGCTTTTCTTGAATACAACTTTATAAAAATGTTGCATAAACCACATCCTCTCTGTACTTTACATATAGGCTACATGCATCTTATATTTTTGGACATCTGGTCTTATAATACATATTGTGTAGACAGTCCAAGGCATCGTTGGCCATATGTTAGACTGTGACTCAAATCAACCCCTGTAAAAGTAATGATGGGTGGTTCGTGACATGCATGAAGACTGTTATGCATCACACTCATTTACAAGCAGGCAGCTCAGCTCCCCTCTTTGCCAGTTATGACTCAGCCATTTTTTCCCATTGGCTGATAATAGCTGATGGCTTTGAGTGGTCTTCAGAGTGGGATCTTAGCAAAAAATCCTGATTACATTCATAGTCAAATGTGAACTGTACTGATCAAGGGCCTTTCCTCTACTTCTGAATGAGGTAGCACTCTGCTTGTATATTGTCTCTTTCAGTTGTCTCAATCAACTGTAGATGCCTCAACAAGGATCTAATCTTTCCTCTACAGTTGAAGGAAATTGGATGATTAAAAAAAGTATTATTGTCGCACTGCTTACAGTTTATGATGACATACATGCAGTATGTGTGAGTCTCCACTCCTGTATGAGTGTTTTGTAATTTACTGTTCATTTCATCTGTATGGCATTCAATATATTTGCATGCATCAGTGCATAAGCTGCTCTACTTTTCAAATACCCTGCCTCTGAGCGCGTCGTTGGTGACATGTTACAGCTATTTTCTGCTTAGGGACACATATTAATAAATGTCAGTGGTGGTGAGCTGGCTTAGGCACTGACTTAATGCACTGCTGAATCGGTGAATTGACCCCAGACCCTGACACCACACTTCAGATCATATTAAGACAACACAGTCAGGGCGCAGAGCCGCAACTTGATTTTGATGGACATGCAGTCGTTATTTCTGTTGGTTGCCACTAATCATATGCCTCCACAGAGTAATGGCTCAGGTCACGGGGATGACAGATTCTCAAGGGTAAAACTCAGCCAGCGTTTCTGTTTCAGACAAATAAGTCAGCTGGTGTGTTAGCCATTACACAAAGCACACTGTGAGCACAATGACAGAACATGCTCTATGCTGCAGCTTTATAAAGTCAATAAAAACATTAATGAAGTGCTTTGATCAATCAAATCTGTCCAACAGTAATAACTGGATGACACCTCAAGGTGTCAAAGGTACAGTATGTCACGCCCCATATAACTGCATAATACAACAGAGAACACCCTACTCTATGCAAATAATAAGTTACCACCTCCTTTCATTCAAATGCCAATTCTTTATGTTGCTGTATGGCCTCTAATTACAGGGCTCCTATGTGACATGGATACCATGTGGGAGAGCGTTGACACTATTGGCCTTGTTCCACTACACAGTTACAGCTCTACTCAGCTTGATACGACTCGGTTTAGGTCATTTTCCATTACAAATGAGTACTTCTCAGTACCTTCTCAACGTGGACGGGGTCAGCATAGCAGGGCTGCTACAACCGCTCCATCTAGCTCTCTTTTTTCGATCCTGTTTAGCTCCAAACACACTCATCGACGGACCATGGTGTGGTTTTTCGCACAGCAGCCATTTAACCTGAATGAAAGAATAACGACAATTTCAGTCCAGATCAGTGGTCGCTGTTGCCGATGTGTTTAAAAAAAAAATAGAAGGTTGTTGGACATCGAGCTCATTAGCCTACTCTTCCAGTGACGATGCTCTGGCCAATCAGGGGAAAAAAATGCACCTAAGAAAGAATGTATATGCCCAGATAAATACATAAGCCTAAATATGCATTACACTCGATTTGGATCAGAAGGCAAGGTGTTCTTGATTCTATTTTTAACAGTGCAGTGGTTGTGAGATCCGTGTTTGCTGTATGATCTAAATCAACCATAACTGTGCTTATGCATGAAGGACAAAGCTAAGTTAACAAAGTTGATAATTGGATTTGTGTGAAGCCATTTGTCTTCAGTCAAGAAACTGTCATATGTTTCCAGGTCATGATCACTAACAGCAGAAATCAACACTACGGTCATGTAATAACATGAATTCACAGCCATTTTTATGTGTGCTGTTTGCGATTTTTTTCCCTCACACTTTTCTTTTCCCTTTCAAAGTCTTTTCATTTTTTCTTTCACCTCCATGACCATTACTGACACTAGTGTTCCAGAGGAAAGAGAATGGTCCGATTAAAAATTGCTTGCTTGTCCCTGTCGCCATGTCTCCAAGACTTACTCACAACCGTTTCACATTATCGACATTCACTGCAGTGATCTTCTCATCTGCATGGTGGCAGCCCTACTGCCAGCACAAGGACAAGAAATTGGACCTCAGCAGGGAGCTAAATGTGCCTTCAGTCTCAACAATCCTTTTAATCTTTCATCAATCATGTGGAAGCAGCTCGTAGCCCTGATCCTATTACAGTTTGAGGGCAACAGCTTCAAATTGACAAGCATGAGAACTGCAGTGAAAGTTTGCCATGCAACAAAGTTGTGATGGAAGCAGGGTTTGACTTGGCAATTTGACGAGAAAATCCTCAAACTGGTTCGCTAAAATTGAAAGCAAACAAACAATTGGAAGTGGTATTTCACTTGCTGTCAGCACAAGGATCTTGAGAGAACATCAAAAGACAGAGAAGTTTCTAAAAATAGTTTTCTTCTGCAGCACTGAAAGAGGCAATCACCAAGGCAGCAGGGCAAAACGAAATGCAAACATAAACTGGATCTTAATGTACGAAGTCTGCTCAGGCCCAGTTGCTATTAAGTGGGCAATTTAGAAATAAAGCCAAGGAATAATGGGTGGTTCATCACAGCTGATGTTTCTCTGATAGTAATTTACCAAACATTTTGGGTCCAAATGTGCGCCCAAATCAAGACCAGCGAGCTGGAAAGGTGCTTTAGAGTAAATTAGGGTGTTCTTCTCTCAGATGATGCGGCACTGCAATAAACACTCCATCACACACTTGTTGCCTCAGGTTTGTGTAGCATAATGTAATTGAAATAATGATAGTTCTTAGAAATGTTTCAGTGTTTCCCAAAGGACTTTAGTGACACTGCTCTTGTGTGTGAATATGAGTGAACACCAGACTTGTATTAACACGCATCAGTGGAGGAGTAGCTTCAAATGACCATATATATATAATCTTTTTTTTTAATATATAGTTATAGATAGGTTTATTCATGTTCACGTTGTTGTGTGTTAATTTACTAAGAGCTTTTGAACACTTGCAAGGGATGCTCAGTAATAAATGCCAAAGAAAGAAATGCATCAACACAGAAAATTACTTATATACAGTTTATAAATATACACTTTAAAAAAAAAAACGTATATAGATATACATAATATAAAACCTAATGATCCGCTCTTTAAGATCTGAAAATGCTAATGCATCTTGACAAACAGGATATATTCACAGGACAAAGTTTGAAATCTCTCTGAAGTTTGCAGCCCATCTGATCAGGTTATTAATGAAACCATTTTGATTTGTTTGTGCCAGACAAACAAACATGTTTGCTTCATTAATGTTCAAGCTATGAGCATTACTCATAACTTGACTATGATTTCGAAGTGATTTGGACTTTTGTTCATCAAGCTGAAGAAGCCACACTGACTAATTTGAATAACTAACATTCAAGTTTACATGAAGCCTTTTATCTGCCACACTTTGCGCTCGATTGCTACTTAATCAAGAGAGACGAGAGATCCACATCAGCCAGGTAGAGAGCTGCGGTTTTTAGCATATAGTTTATATTTTGCTGCAGGCGTGTTAAATAATGAAATGAGTGAATCAACACTCTCGGTTGGGGGAGATGAGAAAGTCTTCTCTACGCACTACAGTTTGATTTTGCCTGATGGTGCTTTTGATTGCTATTTTATACAAAAATACCTTTCGTGCAACTTTAACCTGTTGCCAGATCCCTCCATTTGTATACACCAGCCTGAAAATAATGTAGCCAAAATATAAAGGTGAGTGCTATTCAACCTTTTTTTGATTAGTCATAGTCTAGTTTGCAAAGTGGCACTTTGTATTTTAAAACCTAAAAGTCAGACTAAGTGTAAGAGTTACTGAACCAAAGTTACAGACACAGATTTTCCCCTGAATGTTTTGAGCATTAAACAGGGGATGAGAGACCTTCAGCCATACCTTTACCGTCTCAACTACTTATATACCACTTATGCATGTATGACCTTACATTTCAAAAAGTTTAATCCAGTGAATTGTATAAATTAAAAGTTATCATGTCCCCAAAATATTTCTGCTATGAGATAAAATGCTATACAACAAATTGCCACCATTACTTTACAGCATTATATCAAGAAGAGGGAACCTCATACCACATACATTATGCCTGTGTTTTCTAATGATTTCCTTTGTTCATTAAAAAAGAAATAAAAAAGTGAAGAGAAAAAAAGACAGAGTAGGAATACAGCATAACCAAGCATACCCTAATTAGGAGTTTTATGGGGCATATAATTTGAGTCACAGCACTAAGCCTTGATTCAAAAGCAAACACATTTATTTTTCTTTGGATATTACAAGAACACAATGCTGCAGTCAGAAATCTCACATAGCAACTGAGTGTAATATTCAGTTGTTCACAGCAGACAGAAATCTACATGCACCTATATAATATTGATTAATTAATTTGTTAACACAGATCACATAATCCAATCAGGAGTTTGAACATCATGATACTTGCTAGGTTCACTACCTCTGACAAAGTCAGTAGGTATGAATCTATGATTACACAGTAGGCTACAATGTTTTTGTGCACACTGTCTCCATATAAACAGCACATTCTAATTATAGCAGTGATTATGAGAGCAGACAACCATGTGCATTCATTCAACTGTCACTTATCTGGGCAGGTACTGTATCTCCATCTGGAGTTTTGATGAAGAGAACAGCTGTACAGCTGTGATCTGAGTACATGTGTTGATGTATAGCTCCTTGGCTTCTTTTCTGTATAATTTTGAAACTTATTTCACAGAGCGCTGATTTCATATATATATATAGCCTATATATATATATATATATATATATATATATATATATATTTTTTAGCATATTACACATATTTGTCATTTCAGTCTTACGTTTCCATGGCCTGAGGTGTTTTCACCTGTTTGTTAGTGCTTTATTCTGAATGCCAGCAGGACATCCTCTCATCTTTAGATGCAGGTGCAGGACTTCCAATAGACAAGAGTGTTTTGTAGCCGTAACTAATGAAGCACTGAAACTAATGGAGATGCTGACTTAATCCAAGATACGAGGGGGATGGTAAGGTTATCAATTAAAAATTAGTGACAGGGATAATGTTGAGTGTTGGCAGAGGTTTGCACCCTCCAAGTGTCTTCGACTGCACTTATTTTACGCTCCTTATGGTGCTGTTTTTGCAATTTGTGTATGTTCATACGATCATTTTACTCTACAGTATATTCTTATTTATATTCCATTTCCTTATCTTTTTCTTATTTTCCCCAAGCCCAGTTTCACCACATAGATGATTCCATTTACATCTTACTTTTTTTTTTCTTTTTTTTTTTACTGTAAACCTACAATAACTGATACATATCATCAGCCTTTTAAGCTGATATGGCACAAAGACTTGCTTATTTACGCATCCAGCAGTTACAGAGTCACATTATCATTCATTTGGAGTTGCGTTTCTGGAAACACATTCACTCACTTTTAGCTCCATTTCCTGGTCTCTGCAGACTCCTGAGGGAAATATCTGGCAGCTAAATACTCCACTGTGTTCACTGGCTAACTGTGTCTGTCTGCTGGTTGGTGCTGTGCAGGCAGTGTGGAGTGGGTTTCTTTGAGCTTTTAACGCTGAAAAAACAACTGCCACAACAATGCTGTGAGAGTGAACCAAAACGGTGCACTTGTGGTTCGGACAGTTAAACAATGGACTGAAAGTTAAAGCTCCATGAGACAGAAGGGAGCTGCAGTTTCAGATAATGATTTTCTGTAGGTTCTTCACTACTAGCTGCCCCTCTCACATTGTCTTGGACACACGATACCAAAGATAGTTTATGAGTGTGCGCAGATAGCTAAGTTCCATAAAACACAAGAGGTTTTGATCAGACAGTGGCATGTAATTGAAGTTGCTGTCTGGATCGTACAGGTCACGTTATAGACGTCGACTTTAAAATGTGGGTTTGGTGAGCGGCATGCAATATGCCATCAATTCTGGTCGACAGTTCAGTATGACAACAACTGTGAGCTACAAGGTGCAACCTGCACCATTTATTTTTCACACATGAGGCCACATGAAAATTGGTGCATAAGCAGTGAATTACAGCCCACCACCTGCAAACATAGACTGAATGCAGCTTCTCTAACTGAAACTGGCCCCTTACCTCCTGTTGCCTGGGTCAACGGCAAATCTCACATTCCCCAAAAGACATGACCACAATACCAGGCCAGTCCTCAGTTTTACATTTGAAAGCATATTTAACTTTTCACTCATCCATTCACAGCGAGTGAGCAGTAAGACTCTGAGCCTGGCCAAGATTAGCTTTTGGCAGACAATGCAGTGAATTAAAGGCCACACATGGCCCCTCTCTTGTTCTCTGGGTGACCAAACACACTTCCAGGGCCAGGAACTCTTGACCAGTCTTTTTAACCCACAAGGAGAAACTAGGAGTTGGAGATAAGTATAGGGCAATGGATTTAGGATCAGAACCTGGCCAGACAAAAGTATTGTCAGATGGAACAAGACAGATGGTCTCTTTCCTCGCTGGTCTACCAAACTGTTGTGTCGGAGGTCTCAGCATAGGTTAAAGAAAACACTTAGGTGCGATGACAAATGTTGGAATATTTAGATGTATATTTGTACATTAAAGTAATTTATTTAGACATATGTGAGACTCTTCATATCCAAATGCCAAAACGTGTTCCTTTAGATTTAAATGAAAAATCTCAAGGTTGAAATTGAAAATTGTTTAAATACTACAGTTAATACTGAGATGTTGCTGCTTCTCCTTAAATATTTATCAAGGCTTCACAAACAAGTCAAACATTTACAGCTGATTATACATTGGCCTCTAATCTTCAGTGTAATTATTGAAGAAGGGAAATCCCAATTCAAACAAAAAAATAAATAAGCACATCCCTGCCAGGTGAACAAATAGATAAACTGGTGGAAATTTAGGAATGCGTTAAACAATTCTGCAGAGAAGCTCATACAATTATATTGTCTTGAAAGTAAAAAAGAAAAAGAAAAAAGAGTGTATGTGGGATAGTAATCTCATAATTATCACCTGCTTTATTGGAGGACATTTCACATCAGTTGGAAATGGTTTATATTAATATAATGGATTACAGAGTTGTCTTACAAGACCTGATAAAACTTGATTATTATTAACCTTATATTATGTGTATATTCATCCAGTTAGTTCATCTATTTTTGATATATATATATATATATATATATATATATATATATATATATATATATATATATATATATATATATATATATATATATATATATATATATATATAGCCTGTACTTTAATTTCTTCTTGGATTATTCAATGTAGTATAGATGTAGTATAGATCATTCAGTGTAGTATAGCAGAAACACCAAAGCACATATTTGCAGGGACTGTAGCCCAGGACCGAAGGGGGCGACCACGCACAGCTCCACGTCCCTGCTCCAAACTCGTAAGTGTAAATCGTGAGGGACCACGCAGCCTGTCACTCCCCGGCAGAGCGCCTGGCGTGTCACCTTATCTCTCGCTGTGTGTCCTGGGACTATTTCACATAGTTCTCCCGGAGGGTTTTCTTCTTCTTCTCCTTCTTCACGGCGTTCAATTAGGTGTGTGCGTGTTAATGGGCATCTTGGACTGCTGCCTCTCTCCTCCATGTGTGCCTCTCTGACAGCGCTGTGAGCAGCAGCAGCAGCAGCAGCAGCAGCAGCACCTTGGAAGAGCAGAAGGAGGAGGAGGAGGATTTTTTTCTCTCCACCGTACCGTGTCGTGCTCACTGGAAATACACTCGGCTCTGGCTACTATCAAAACGAAACGGAGGGAAGAAGAGGAGACGAAGTAGAAGCAAAAGGGCTGTTTTAGGGGGGCATCCCAAGACTATATTGGTGAATTGTCAACGGCACCGGCCTGCTACATTGGATGTCTCTTCAGAATGGTAAGGTTAATTTTAGTGAGATGGGATTTCTTTTTTTGCCAGTGTTGCAGAAAAGGCAAGGCAGCTGCACACAAGCATCATGCAGTAAGCGGAGCATACACGGAGAACTAATGTAGAGAGCCGCGACCAGTTTCACCTCAGCCTGATATTTTCTCTTTGAATGTTTTATTTTTACGCTATTTGCATCGTTTGTTCATGCTGTATCTTGATGAATCTGCCCGTACTCCGCATGTTATTCATCGGACGGGGAGGGGGGGGTGGCAGATTTACGGTGCTTCGTGAACGGCGCAGCACGGTAGGCTACCTGCTCCTCGGTTTTAGCAGCTTAACGGGTTCGTGGTCCGCCTTAACATCGCACCGTGTGAATTTGATAGCTAGGAAGGTATGAAAAAGTCCATTGTTGCCGCTCTCCTGGCTGCCTCGGGAGCAGGGACGGCTGCAGCTCGCCCTAAATGATGTGAGATAGGTACATAAATAACGGATGAAGACGGAGGCAGACTTGCTTTCTGAATTTAGAGGTAGGTTAAAGTGCTCTGCTGTACAAGGACCGACATATGGCCGGTAACCTTGTGTTCTGCGACTGTCTCTGAATATGCTGCCAGTTACATGACTACACACAGTGTTATTTTGATTTAAAGGCCTATAAGGGAAATGTAGATTTGTTCTGGTCAGGGTTAAAACACCCCACCCCACCCCTTTCTCTTCTTTTCTCCTTCTCTTTATACAGGTGAGTCCATATTCAACTTTGTAGTAGCCCCTCTACACTGGTGCTGTCTCAGTACCAGCCCAGTGGATTGTGGCTTTGTCTGTTGGTCCTGTTTTAAATTGACCAATTTAACCACATGGTAAGGATAAGGGAAACTATGTGACTTGTAGTTTAGCCTACTAGAAAAAAGTGAAGTAGCCTAATTCCCAAACAGATCTCCACAAAGTTAAATACTATGATTTTAACAACGCCAAAATAAATCAAATCAAAGTCAATAATGTCAAATTAAATATAAAATTAACCACAGTTTGATCTGGCAGTTGGCCTTTTTAAAATGTTTACTGTTTTATTTAACATAGAGAAAGCATCATCACATGAGAACACAATAGAACCAGTTGAATCAAGTGAAATAATTGAAGGGAGCTCTCTAGACCGGAGGAGTAAAAGCGTGAGTAGGACCCCTGGGAGTCATTGTTGGGGCCCTACGCACGGCTTAGACCAGCCCTGCACTCTGATTGGGCAAGTTGTAAGACTTAACACATACACACACACAGAGAGAGCCACACACTAACTAGAGATGTGGTATTACTTATACTAGAAGTAGCCTACATTTTTAGCTCATGCCACATATTAGAATTATTTGTATATAATTTATCCAGTCAAATGAAAACCAAGAGATGTATTAAGTGTGAAATGTTACAAAGTTAGGTGTGTTGTACTCTTTCATGTCAAACTAAATTTCACAGCATTCACTCTAATGAATCAAAAAGTCTAATGTTCTCAGAATTCACGGTAACCCATAATTACCTTAAAGCTTGAGATTGGTATTTGACATTGAAAAGGGAACTTTCTCTATTGTGATTCAAGTTAATGTTTTGACAATAATTTGATTAAAAATTGTGGCGAATAAAAATACCGAAGTTTTGTGAAATTTTCACTCTCAGTCTTTTCCCAGACCTTTGAGAAACTACTTTGTGTGGGTGTGTAGTGGTGGTGGTGGAGGGGTTACAAGTGCCACTATTGGCCACCCGTGACCTCAGATATTAGAGGTTAAATCGGGGGGAATCTGGGGGCCCTTCGTCCTCCATGGCAAGTGTTTGGTGGAGGCATCAAATGAGAAGTCTGAAGTTGTTAGGTCCCATCGAGGTTAACCTTTGTAGAACAACGCAGCATTCTACCAGTTGTCTTTGTCGTGCTGATGAGCTCTGAGAAGCAGCCTCAGCACTAGTTCTCTGCATGATAAGAGGGGCAACAAGCCTCCCTCTGTGGTCACAAATGAAAAATCTGTTGCATGTCGTTTTGCCTTTGTTGTTGTTTCCTTGTGAACTGAGCGCAGAGCTATTCTCTAAAGGACAGATTGCTGAAAGAAGGATGACATGTAAGTTGCGGTTGGACCTTGTTATGTTCCATAAACGATTGTTGTGTTTGAACTAACGTTGGCAGTGAACGGGGGCAGAACGATAAGAGGGAGAGAGGAAACAATGAAATGCCTCTGTCCCTCTGGAGTTTTCTGGGGGGATATTGTGTATTTCAAGTAATAATTGTTGTGAGAACTGTACGATCATCTAGGGAGGGGAATGGCTGAATTTGAGAGAAATGTACTGCGGATGTTGAATAGTGCGTTCTCCGTGATCTTGTGTGGCTCAGAAGACAGAGCATAGCAATACTGTAATAAAAAAAATCATGTTCATTGAAAATAGAAGATAATCAGCAAAATAGCTTTAACCTGCTATACACAGCAGAAAACCTTGAAATTAAATTGATCTCGTTCTCAGTTTAATATTGACAGATAAATTATGCATCACCTTCTCCTGTTAATCTGTACAGTCTGTGATCCATACGTACCTGCTTGTTCAACTTAACAACACAGAGTGCAACAATACAAGAGGTGAATTTTGTAGCCTGGAGCATTATGTTTAGTTGAAGCTGCAGTCTGTCATCTTGTGATTTATCACGCATAGAACTAATGGGTAGCTGTCACAATTACACCACTTTATTGGACATGAAAGCTGGGCACTGCATTCCTTCTCCCTCCCCCTTCCTCTCTCTCTCTATCTCTCTCTCTATCTCTCCCCCACACACAACCCTCTCATCTTTTTCAATTGTTGAATAGACAGCTACAGACTTTGTGTGATATGTTAAGGACAGTGGAGAAATCAAAAGCATGTGGTGTAACCAAGTGACCAATTGACTGTTGCAAAACAGTTTTTCTTCGTGGTAGTCACCATTATTATTCTCAGTACATTTGATCTGGACGGCTGTTACATCCAAATGGAAACAGAAACCTCTCATGTTTGTTTACAACTTTACATTCAGTTTCACTGCAGTTCAGTTCAATTATATATGTACTGTATAACTATATACTGTATAGAACTGGGAGATATTACTTAAAAACAGCATCCAAATTATTTAAAAACTTTTACCCTCAATTGCGAGGATGACTTTGGCGTTTGTGTTTCAAGTGATTACACAAATTGGTGGCGTGACCTTTGGTCACTGAAATGTGTTCAAATCCATGCTTTGGGGAAAGTATGAACCAAATTAATCAACATGAACAAGATTGAGTGCCAAGCTACAAATGTTGTTTTAAATACCTTTTTCCATTATTTGTCCAGACCTAATATATATCACCATATCTCATGACATACATTGTCTCAAGGCACTTCACAGAGTAGGGTCAAGTATTATAAAGAGAAACCCAGCAGTTCCCACCAAAAGTAAGCACTTGGCCTGGGTAAAGACGAGAAACTCTCCCTTAATCTCTGACAGAACTGGACTCAGTGTGGGCAGCTGTCTGCCTGAACAGGAGGATTGAGAGGCGAGAAGTGGGGTAGAGAGGCGAAAGAGGAGGAAGAGTTTGATATGAAATCTCTATTTTGTGCCTTATGTCCTGGACAAGCAGAGAATTGCAGTGAAAGTTATTCTTCTTGCTATTGTCAACTTGACCTCAGTTCAAGAAGAGAATTACTTTGTTAGGTTGAGACAGTATGTGTGTTTTTGTGCTTTTGGAAAGCTTCGTGAGTTTGTGGTGAGATGGTAAATCCCCCCCCCCAAAAAAATGTTGAAAAGGCAAAGGACTTCTTAAATAACTAAAGAGCCTGAACATTACAATGCAGAGCACTCCCCAGCTGATTTCGCCTTGGTGTAGTTAGCTCCAAAATAAACATAAAGGAGAAAGGAGATATGAAGAGAACAAAGAAACATTTGATCTCCCATCTTGGTATTCTGAGACCCCAAACAAAGCCATTTTTCCTCATTTTTTGCATCTTGATGAGGGATAAGCCACCTTATTAACAGCATTAAACATTAATTCCATTCGGGTGGATGTGTTATATGTGTCTGCACATTCTATGTTATCCTCGGGCATTGCTGTTTAAGCTGTTTCCTCTAAAACTATCAGATCCATTTTTCAAAGAACTGGAATCTTACACCTGCTTGCTGCTCTGAAAGTCAGAATCACTCAAACAAAGTACTTGAGGACTGAGGTAGGGGTTGAAATTATGCACTTGAGCCCCCAGACACAGGGTAGTATTTCTCCTCCTGGGCACACAGCAACAGACTCCCCTTTGTGTCCGACATTTCATAGTACGCATGTAGCAGTTTTTTAAGATGACTCTCATTTCTACAGGAAGCTAATGACAATCTGCAGGTGTGGTACTCATTATCCTTACACAGTCGGCTTTGATATATTCTTGTCTGCTCCGTTGTACAGCAGAGCTTTAGCCTGTTTTTTTCTGTAAATCGACCATCCTCCCCCTATCATTTCAGATCGCTTTAGAATACTTCACAGAGCAGAAACATTGTCCTCAGAGCAGGCTGGGGTGTAGTTGAGGTGAGAGCACATCTGTGTTGATGGCCACTGTTCAAAGTCCCACTTCATGCATTAATCCTGCATCTCTTACATTAATAATGCAAACAGCCCTTCGTGTCTGTTACATAGAGATTCCAATTTTGCATACTTTTTTTTTTAAAGTGAAATTTCTCACCAGTTGCCAAACCTCGGTTTTATTTTGTCCAAGGGGCAAAATGATGTGTCTTTTATTGAAACACTTAATTTCATTTTAAAAGGAGGAAGTAAAAATTCAGAGGTTGTTGAAGAAATATAGCTTCTTCATTGCCTTTGACCGTTTCTGTCTTGCCACTGGCTAATTGTGGGTTTGTTCCCTGCTGCCTCTGTAGGTGGCATGTCAAGATCACCATTTCTAGGAATGCACATAATTACGACAACAGGGTGTGTAAATGACATTCCCTCAGGTTTTTGAGCATGACATTTTAGATGAACCCAAGAACCCAAAAAGCAGCATTGATTTTTAGGTGGATATGTAGATGTTTTAACATGTGATTTCTCACTGGCAAGCACAAATAACGAGCATAGTTCCAAGGAAGGCAAATTAATTTTAAACACGAAGCTGAATCTTAGATACGAGTGGCAAGAGGGTCAGTGGTTGAAATGAAAACTGAACAGTGGTTAAAGAAGCTGTAGATGCTCTACAGCCTTATAATTACCCCAGAATTCCCCACTGTCTTAAAAAAAAGCTTAATGTTTGAAATTCACAAAGCTGGTATTTTAACAAAAAATACAAAAGATATACTGGCTGGTGTTAGGCAGGTAAGACCTTTTGCACTTGAGCAGCCAAAACAAATTTGTGTAATCATCTCTCATTCTTTTTCATACACAAAAGTAGGGTAACGTCACGTGCATAGAAAGCCTGAGAATACACCTTTGACTGACACAGTCTCTCTCCCACTTTTAAACATGGTTGTGGACTAGTAATGGGATGGGATGGGCAGCCATCTCGGGAGGGTCATTACATCTGATGGTTGCCTTCCATGGTTTTAAGAATATGAGGCGATTTTATGGGACCAGGTGCACTTAGTGGTGCAAACACTGTTCTCTTAGCATATCCGCATATTCTCTGATGGTAATTCTCCCAGCCAAGCACATTCAAGAGTGTTTCCTGCCAAAGAAATGATGGCAATGTATCTTTGTCTGTTACTGCCTGTAATACAGCATTAGAAAATGTGATTTTTCCCTCAAGTTAGTTGCCCTTCTGCACAGATACTATTGTGTTTTTTTTAACTATTGATACTTGCAATTTGCAAATGCACAGAAGTGTAACTGTTAACTGTAATTTCCCAGCTTGGGATCAATAAAGTATCTAGCTATCTATCTAAACATGTAGAGATTGAAATGAGCATTCTTGTTGTGTTAAAACCAAGTTGTACGTACTTAAAATGCAACCCAAAGGGGAATGAACTTGAATCTTAGTTTCAGACAGTGTGATTTACTCAACAAAAAAAGAACAACATTCTTTTGTGTTGGTCTAATCCATTTGTATTTGGGCATCTCTATAGAGAGCTGCTTGTTATTAACTACAGAAGTAAATCAAATATGGATCAGGCTGCTAAATTATAATGAATAAAACATTTTTTTTTGGTTGGTGCAAATAAATGAGAGACCTGTACTTGCAAGTTAAAGCAGATATCAGTGGAATGTTTTTGTTAATATAAGTCCTAAATAGTCCTATTTTCCGTCAGCAATCACTTACATGAAGTATTTCAGCCTAAACACGAGTCTCTCCGTCACTCTGCTCTGCTGTAACCCGAGGAGAAAATTTTCCTTGTGGGATACAAGTGTTATCCAATGAGGAGAGAGAACGGCATGAAGGGCTGTGTGTGCAGCCAAGGGATGCGCGTGAATGTGGTGACGTAGCACGAGGACCAATTGATGCCTGACAAGGGCGGGGGCTGCTAACTCATGGTGCGTTCAAAGAAACTCGTACTTTGTGTTTTTCCTTCCTGTGAAGTCATACCAGTTCGATCTGGTACGAGTTCACGGGTCGGAAGTTACGAGTGGCCGTTATAGGGAACTTTCACAGACAACAGGATGGTAAAAACACGAGCTACGGGTTACCTGGAACGCTACCAAGTCGTAGTTGTGACTTGAAGCTGTAACTTACGGTTTCAAAAGCCTGCCTTGAACGCAGCATTAGCCGAAACGGCCGTGAAGCTGATATCTGCTTTAACAAAGAAATACAAAGCAAATAAATAATGCTTAAAAAGCTCAGACTAAGTGTCATCAAACAATTTACTCTAATGGAGCAGATATCTGACATTACTGACCTAACAGATCTGTGTTCTTGCCCAGCACACACTAAAAACTCTCCACCACTGATGGATCAGAAGTGAGGCTGACCATTTGAAACTGCTCCCAACTCCTGGTTGTAGACTCACTCTGTCCAACTGTCAGGTCAGTGTATTTTACACCACCAGTTAAATGCATTGCAGCAAAGTGGCCCACTCATGCTGTTGCGTGTATACTGTGGCCAGCTCCAGCTGGGGACAGCAGAATAAGCCAGTGAACTGAGGACTGGACTTGATGTTGAATGGGAAAAAAGTGACAGAAATAAGAAGATGTCCAGACAGCGTTTGAAGGTCACATTATGAGGGTGCTTTAGTTGACAGGCATCACATTTCTTGCAGCTATCAGACTAACAAAGTGGTATTTTATATTTTCTGCATCTTCGAACCTCCCCATCAGAACAACCTCCCTAGTGGCATTTCATCATGACCAGGATAATCTTATGCAAGATAGTGAAACGGCAGTTAATTTGCAGGTAATTAAACCCCAGTGATTTACAGTTGGAAAAGCAACTTACTGTACACTGTAAGGCTGCAGTCAATATGGCTGTGTAATATTTTGAATGATGATATGACTACAGCATTATGAAGGGTTTATTTAAATCTGAAACAGTGTAAGAATTTTTTTAGGGTAGTTGTGGCAGCTCAGGAAAATGAATATCCTCTGATCAAAAGATGTGAATGTGGCACGTCTTTGTTTTCAGCAGCACTGTGCTTGCTTTCAGACCGACAGGGCTCTGCTTCTGGCCCTGGCTCTGTTGGAGTCTCAGAACCATGGTTCTTTCTGGTGAACCAGCCCGAGTTCACACCAGTTTAAGTAGAACCAAAGTGGGAGTACCTTACTCAGGTGAAAGTAAACACAACAGTGGCAAAATGGCTTTTTTATGTCTCTAATACTTAACTAATAATAATAATACTGTAAGTTTATTGATTATTTGGTCTGTTGTTGGAGTGAACCCAGCCTCTTCCGCAGGTTTGGCATACAACTTGCTCTTTCTGGTACTGCTTTTAGGCTTTTCTTGAAATTCTGTATTTGCCCCAATAGCCACCAAACATTTAGTTTCTTCAGCAGATAACTGCAAATTCTTTTTCTCCATGTTGTTAGTCGCTGCCTTCTCCATGCTCACTGATGTCACGGTTCGCAAGGAAAAAAACAACTATTTTTTTGGTTCTGTTGAGAACAGACTTCAGGTTCAGAACCTATTATTTTTTCTGTCTGAAACCCCTATTCATTTTTATTATTTTTATATGTGCATGTGTGTTTTTGACGGAGTATAGTTGCTCTTGTAGTTTTAGATAAAGTTCAAAGATTTGTTCAAGTTAGGCAGCTTGCAGTTCTAAAAAACAATATGATGTGTTAAAGCAGATATCAGTGGAATGTTTTTGTTAATATAAGTCCTAAATAGTCCTATTTTCCGTCAGCAATCACTTACATGAAGTATTTCAGCCTAAACACGAGTCTCTCCGTCACTCTGCTCTGCTGTAACCCGAGGAGAAAATTTTCCTTGTGGGATACAAGTGTTATCCAATGAGGAGAGAGAACGGCATGAAGGGCTGTGTGTGCAGCCAAGGGATGCGCGTGAATGTGGTGACGTAGCACGAGGACCAATTGATGCCTGACAAGGGCGGGGGCTGCTAACTCATGGTGCGTTCAAAGAAACTCGTACTTTGTGTTTTTCCTTCCTGTGAAGTCATACCAGTTCGATCTGGTACGAGTTCACGGGTCGGAAGTTACGAGTGGCCGTTATAGGGAACTTTCACAGACAACAGGATGGTAAAAACACGAGCTACGGGTTACCTGGAACGCTACCAAGTCGTAGTTGTGACTTGAAGCTGTAACTTACGGTTTCAAAAGCCTGCCTTGAACGCAGCATTAGCCGAAACGGCCGTGAAGCTGATATCTGCTTTAAGAACATAAACTCCTTGTTGTATCCATTTTTTAAATATTCAAAACACTTTTATTGGCAGGTCTTAGACTAATACCCTGATGTTGGAAGCCCAGCAGCATTGTCTCAGCCAGGTCAAACACGGCCTGATATCTAAAATGTGCTGCTGAACAAGATTCAGCAGTGTGGTGCATAAAATCTGATGTGTTTTTGTTATTTTAGCAAGGAATCCCCCCACACCCTCACCCCCGCCCCTTTAATTGAAGTTGTTTGATTATTTGAATTTCATGTTACTCTCAGCTCAGTTCTGCTTGATGCAACAGAATAAGCACAAGCATGTTCAGGTTATTTAAAATTGGGTTGTACTTTGTTGTAATTTAATTAATGTGGTAGTCATTTTTGGTTCGACTGGATCATGGAAATATTTGATTCTTTACAAATGAATCTGTTGGATACTTGTAAACAAGGCGTTGCCCTGTGACTGACGAGGCCTACTAAAATCTGACTTTCTTGTCAGAACTCATGCTAATTTGTCAGTGTGACTTTAAGCTGTGATTGCTATGACAGAGGTGGTTTTAAAAGATACAAATTAGGGCTACATTAAAGGGAAGGTTCAGGACATGTAGAGGCTTATCATACCCCTCACTGATTAAGTCCCACTTAAGACATTAAAACATTTTCACATCAGAGTTGTTGTTTTTTTCTTTCTAAGGTGGCACCAGCTTCTTGTCAGCACCATGTTATTACCTTGTCTTACAAATTGCATGCAAGTAATTTTATATGCTTCAGAAACTGTAGAGAAAGTTAATGAGTTAGAGAACAATTTCAAAGGATATATGCATTTAGTCCTGATAAAAAGGGATTAATTTTGAAGGGGGGGGTGAGGGTCTTTTTTCCCCTTTACCCAGTGAGACAATTACACAGGTATTTTTTCTGCTGTTTGGATGTGCAGCTTGAAGGTATGTTAATTTAGCTCATGGATGTCAGTGAGATAAAACCGCGTCAGGAAATACTGCTTTTTAACAGCAGGGGTTTACTGTCTACCTGAGCCCTTTGACATAAGAAAGAGCATTTACAAGATTAGACAGAAAACTACCGTAGTAAGAATTCTCAAACTGCGTGAAACTTTCAAAACCATCAGAGCTAAAAAGTTGGTTTGACAACCAGAGAATGCTTTGGTGGACATGCTACAGTAACCATGACATTATGGGATAGTATACAGTAGTCTGCCTATAGCACATCAGGATGGCTCTGGAAACATTTATTTGGCCAAAAGAGTGATGAAATAATTTTGCGGTCTTAAGTCTGTGTGTCTCAGTAATCCAAGCAATCAGATACCGTCTCAGGAAGGAAACTATCCCCCTCTGATTACGTCCATGTGCATGTCACTTCACGTCAAGGGTCGGCTTTTCAACCGTTTATGTTTGACAAGGGACGAGTGACACGAGAAGTTTCTTTCTGTACGGTAGAGGTCCTGGCCCAAACTTTTGACTGAAAACTGGATCAAACTGGCTGGCTGTACTCTGAGACATTAGAGTGCTGCCAACAGGGCCTGCTTTTTTTCATCCAGCCAGACACCAGGGTGACATTCATGACATGACATCATGATTGTACCTCTTTTTTTATTTATTTTTTTATTCAATAACAGAATTTTTCAGTCCCAGATCTTTTAAAATGTCCCTTTCAAGTAATGACATCAGCTCCCCCAGTTGTGCAAGTTATTAAATCAAATGGGAGTAAAAGTCTTTTCTTTGTTCCTGCAGAGAATTGGCATATGTTTGAAACCTGCTGCACACCTGCATAGGGAGGTTTTCAGGGGCAGGGGAGTGCTGAAAAGCAGTTGTCAATATATTTTGCAAGTGTTAGGCAGCAAAGTAGAGTGATAGCTCTCAAGGGGGCTGGCCTTAAGCTGTTATTCTATAAATATTAATAAAGCCCAGTAGCCTGCCTGGGAGGAAGCTAACAGTTTGCTCATGTCACAGACTGGGCATCAATGTGACAAGTTGTGAAAAGAGTGATGAGATGACAAAGAGGTGGGAAGATGACATTTAGTGACAGGTCTCATTTTTCAAATATGAAATGCCATCACTGAAAACGGAAGCTGAGTCTGCTGACCTCTCCTTTACAAAACCTTGACACTACAAACAATACCCCTCAGTGGGTTTTATGTTAGGCATATCTATTTATTTTTAAATCACCACAACATAAATACATTTGCATAAATTATCTGCTGATAAAGCATAAGGTGGTCAGTTTTGGACACAAAGAAATGTGATTTTTTTACACATGCAAATGGTTATTTGGTTCATTCAAGAGAGTGTAGTTGAGTATCCTTGGCAGCAAGGCTAAAAATATTTTCTACATTTCATTCACTGTCATTTAAGTTGTACTGCTATGATCGTGATACAATCATGATGATTGATATAATTTCACTCTGCAACTGCTGTCTTCATTTTTAGATGTGTGTTTTAATAATATGACAAGTCCCTTGATATCTGACCTGCTTATATGCTTTAAATCTGATTATTATAATTTAAGATGGAATATTCGAAACTCACAGTGACCAATTTCCAGTCCACGTGTCTGCTTAGCTTGAGGACTAATGGAACCAACATTGCTGAGAGGCGTTGAAGGTTTTGGCTGCTGCCGTTGTTGCTCTGCAGGCCTAAGCAGCAGCACAGTGTTTTGGCACGCTTATAGACGTAGAGTGTTTTGTTTGTATTTCTTTCAGCACAGTACATGCAGATATTGTTTCTGTGAGAGCTGTGAACAACAATTTCAAAACCATCTATAAAAGCTGTATTGAAAGGCTGAAAAATAGACTTAATGGGTTTTCATGAAAACGTTGCATCTGGCTTGACAAGATGGACAAGATACTGGACCCAACAGTGGAGGCCTGTAATATACAATATTGGTTGCTGTGTCTCTCACAAAATGTTCCTAGCAATCAAACAGCATTTGCATTTTCTTTCTGCACAATCTAGATAATTGTGAGAGTTTGCCATACCCCCCATGGTTGTAGAGGACTTGCTTCTGATTCAGGAAGCAATCTGAGTAGCATGAATTATCAATAATTAGAAGTAGTTGTCCACTCTGAAGATCCTGATTTAGTGGTATTTCCTTTAATTTGTCTGGTAGGATACATTAAATGGTACATGCCAGATGATGGAGTTTTAGAGGACCATAACTATTCAAAAGTTAAAGCAGAAGTAAGCGATCCGGTCGTTTTGGCTAACTTTCTACTCTAATTTCTACTTTGTATGTCAGCAGCAGCACTAATATTGGCATTGTTGTGTGTGTGCATTTGTGCTTTAGTGCTAGATTTTGCTCCAACATAAACAGAGAAATCTGCTGGGAGTTTCTCAATTCATTACTCAAATGATTTTGATTAATATCATTATTATCAATTGATAAGCTGTTTTTGATTTAGCCATCAGTTTTTGTCAGGTCATTAGGTTTCAGCAAAGATGCAACCTCAATATTTACAATCTAATTTACAGTACACTTTGAGCTGATCTCTTTAGGTGCTTCCAGCAACAGCAACGGTTTGTTGCTACTAAAAGAAATATCTTTCAACCCTAACACCCACGTAACTCCAAACAATTTCATGCAAATTTAACATAGCCAAACCAAACTGCAGGACACTGTAAAAGAGTATCTTTCTGCAGTCATATTCTTCTACATTTCTTTTCCCATTCCCATCTCACATTAAGATTACTGAACCAAATGAAATAGTCTTTAATGGTCTAAGACAGCCTGGTTGGTTATTCCCCCAGTGTAACCATCATAAATTGCATGTGGACACAATTTAGTCTTATCTAAAGATTAAACGGTTACATTTACAGACATGACTTCAATATGGCAACCATTATGCAAAAGCCTTGTTCTCTGAGCTTATGGTATCCAAAGCATTTGTATTAATGGCATTTCACACCAGCGAGGAGATAATTCCTGTGTGGTAAGGTGTAAAATTGAGCAGCTTTGATGTTAAGCGGTTTATTTAAGATTCAAGATGAGGGTGTTAATTAGTTGACAAAAATCTTTTTGGTTCTAGGAGTTTTTTCCTTAATCCCTCTGGCCTGAGATTAGATTTCTACATTTCAGTTCAAAGAAAACAGATAAGAACAACGATCAACACATGTAAGGCAGTGTACCTGTATACATTTTTATTAATATTAAAATCACAGGAAGGATTTTGAGGCTCCCCTCTTTTACTCCACTCATGTTCAGAGACTTATTTGCAAATATGGTTTGGGTGCAGCCAGTAGAAAATTGCCTCTATGACTCTCTGTCAGTGGGTTGGCTTTGTTGGGTATGAGTCATTTCTTTAAGTAAGCAGTTTTTCATATAGGCATCTCTGTTAAAAATGTGTCTATTTCAAATACTATAATAAGGTTTATATAAGCAGTATTCATGGTATCTCATGAGCAACTAAACTTGATCTTACCAAATATTTGTGATCGTTTCATGAATGGGGGAAAATCCTCAGTGAATTATGACAGCACACAGCAGATCAAGCTGTAATATTTAAGAGCTCAGGGAATATTTACCTTGACAAGTTGTCAAGGCAAGCAAATGTGCTATACACTAGTCCATACAGAAATGTAGGGGGAGAATAAATCCAAATGTTCCATGGCTTTCATATTGACCAGAAAGGGATGTACATACTGTATGTCCCATATAACAACCTATAATGCAATGTTTGGCAATGTTTGGCCCCCAAATGTATCGCATGGATAAATATCAATAGTGAATATGCTAACCTACTGTGCCCAGTCTCCCCTCTAATGTATGAATTGAGTTGGCCTACTACACCGTGAGCAACCATGATTTCAGCAATGTCTTTGCTTCCAAATATAATTATTACATGATATGATGATTAAGTTCCTGTAACAGCTGCAGTTGTTGCTACATTGTGTTTATCATTCCTTCTTTGCAATATTTCGATGAATTCAACAGTCAGTCATCTTCCAAGATGAATGTTCATTCAATCAAATTCACAATAAAAGCTTTCTGTTGGAAGCATTTGTATTTACATCTCAAATGGAAGCCATGCTACTATACCAGAAATAAAACAAACATTGTAAATCACATCCTTATTAGCAAAAGAAAAGAACAAAATACAACAAAAATCAAACTATACAAAGTCATTTGACCCCATATCTTGTGGCTAAAGATGTTGTGCCAACCAATCGCTATGACGTCCTTAGATTCCAGCAGGAGGCAGGAACCCGTCACGGCTCGGCCCTTCTCCCAGGCAGGACCGTTCTGTTGCGCGTCAGTGTGGTCACCTCCTGCTGGGGGATGCAGTGCAAATTGAGGTCGGTACAGTGTTAGAAGTGTGCAATATCCCGCCAGTGGAAAAACAACATTACGGTTGTATATCATCTGTCACTCTTCTTCAGCTGCCAAGTTCTGATGCGGGTTGTACATGTAGTGAGAAATACTGTAGTGGGAAGCAACAGCAGAGCCGGGCAGTGAAAAGTGAGTGACTCGCCTCTTAGGCAGAACATACTGGGTCAGTGTTGCTGCCCTGCATTCTGCTCTGTTTAAAACCCTGAAATATACTATTTCTAATGAGGAAACTGTACTGGGGGAAAAAAATGTGATATCACATTTTGTAGCTGCAGAAATAAGAAAAACAACAACATAAAAAAATGCGTGTTTTATATGTTAATTAGTTTTTGGATGTTTCTCTTGTCAAACACTAAGAAACAACTATTAGCAACTAACACTGTAGCTGCTGCTGCGCTAGATTACCCAGATACAATTGTTCCTTATCTAAAAACAAAGTCAATCTCATGTGCTGAATGACATTCAAATCCCTGGTTAAAGATACACCAGGTCTCTTCAGTTCGGTTCAAACAGAACAGATGCATATTCTGAAATACAACCAGCTGTTCACAACCACGGTCTTGGTGCAAGGCTTGCTTTGTGTGTGTCTGTGTTGGTCTGGGTGAGTGTGTGTGTGCGTGAGTGTTTGTACAACTGAGTAAAAATAAGCGATGAGGAGCGAGACTGGGAGACACAGAGAAAGGGCAGCTTATAAACTGCTTGTGTCTAATTTGTACCTCCATGCCTTAACTAAGACATGACAGAGCTGGAGCAGGAGGCAATTCAAACAGGCCTACGGGTCCTAACCAGCATTTTTCTGTGTGTGTACATACAGTATGTGTGTGTGCGTGAGAGAGAACTTAAGTGAAAACAGTGTTATTCAGTTAATCAGTGTATTTTCCCTCATTTTTTTTCCAGTGAATGTGTCAAAATAGGTAAGTTGGGGAAAGCTCTTGGGTCTAGCATATTATTTATTACAACTTGAGCTCTTTCATAGAGGACATGTAATTCTTCTGGTACACTCATTTTCAACAGCCTTAATGTTAGTATTAGAGGAAAAATATTATACACATTATAATTCCATGTGGTGACAATTTAGTTAGACTGTAAACATGTGAACAACCTGATTCTGGGAGATGCAAACATTTCCCAAGGTTAGGCCAACTCCTTCCATGCTATTACGTTTCTTATTGGTTAGTTGACCCAAAAGCACGGAATAGATCTGAATTTATTCATCGTTTATTTATACTTTAGCACAACATCATAAACAGTTACCAGTTTGTGCTGTTGCAATCTGTACAAGTACACCAGTAAAACTGTGCTGTGAAATTCTTTCTAGATTTCTCCTGCTTGACTCAGAGCAGCTGTGGTAAACTTAAGCCTAGTGGTGGTAAATGTTTTGACTACCCTTAGGCTTGCGATCCGAATAATCTTGGACACACCCTAACATTACAACTTCGAGCTGAGTTTTGTTTGTCTTGTTACAGATGATCTTAGAATCTAAAATGTTCATAAATCCTTAAACATTTCTCATTCATCAGCCGTTTGAGTATCTCACATCTACTCTGGCATTGTTTCTATGCCTCCGTGCCAGTTCCAGCTGTCTGTCCGCTGTCCATCCATCCCTTTGTAGTGAATGTGATAGCTCAGAAACACCTTATGGAAATGTCTTCAGATTTGACACAAACATTCATTCGGAATGGAAGATGAATTAATTAAGAATTTGGTGGATGAAGGGTAAAGGTCAAGGTTGCTGTTATCACATAAAACATTTTTTCCCCTCAAACTCAAGAAATTGTAAGGCAGCTCATATGTATATACGTATGTATATATAAACAGTATGAATGCTTTGATTAATTGAATGACCTTTGGACAGAAAACACTAATAAGCTAAGCGTTGCTGCTGAAGGAAGCTACTGAGCACAGACGCCGTTTGAGAGTCTTCTGCATACAGTAGGCGTGTGACCTTTTGCACAATAATGCGATGTATTCTTGGATCAGAGAGCATATTCTTAATTTCACAGCCAGCGTGTATTTTTAAAAATCCCACATGCAGGTTCAAGTATTTTGTTGCTGTCTGATATGTAGTACATGTGCACTGTTGAATAAGTAATGGCTTAGCCACTGTACGCATGCATTAACAGTGCAGATCAACAGAGATGCTCAATGCACTTCAAACCCACTGAGTTTCCCAAGTGCCTTTATAGCCTTTTTCCAGTTGGAAGCCTCAACTTTAAAGTTGTAAAAAGTATCCTATCAGCCCAAATAATAGTGGCACTGTCAAATAAAAGACCCCCTAGTCCCCTTTTAGTGTAGTAAAGAGAGATGGCAGACCACGAGAGGTAGATACGAGTGAGTGTGGTTTATTGATGTCATTTTTCATTTACATCATGTTGCATTTCAGTTCAGCCAACATACAAAATCAATTAGTTCAGCTTATCTGTGTTTTGTTACACTGTCTTAGTTGCTGGTTGTGCCTCACCGGTGAATCACGTATTCATATACTGTAATATAACAGAATGGATACTGTGTGATGAAGGCTCTTGATCTCAGTTGACTCCTACGTTTGCATCATTTTCATACTGAATGTATAGTTCAAGTCATGTCACATTCCGCTGCTGCTGGTTTCCCAGCAGAACAACAGACTTCAGAGGCTGTTTGCTCCCAAAACATGTCCAATAGAAGCTGCTCTGAGAGGTACGTTGTCAAAATGTCACATTTTGAGTAAAAGGGTAAACATTAGCCCGCAGTTCCTGCAGCTCGCTGAAAATGACTTTTAGAATAAGAATAAGGTTCGGAAAGTAAATCAACTGACTGTTTCCTCGATTTTTGCTCCTTAATTTCTGAGTAGATGGAAAAATGAACTGTTTTGATCAAGAGGAAAGAGCTCTGGCGCATCTCTGTCTTTCCCTCTTGCCCACTGTGCCACCCACACACTGCCTCATGTCTCTATTGCTCGGCTTCTCATTGTTCAATGCAGTGTTGTGTAAAATGAACAACTTGGTGGAAATGGTTTCTTGCTTTTTGGGCTCATTTTCTAACCGGGATTTTGCATTCCTCCCCGCCTTTCCAAGGTTATGTTTTTCCTCTGTTTGGATTGCACAGTATTTAGAAGCAAACATGGAAGTTATTAGTTTTTGTGCATGGTCCAACTGGGCCAGTGGCATGGCAAATTTGCTATCCCCATGAAAAAACGCCCTTTCTGTTTTCATCAGAATAATGGCTGTGATGCATGCACAGGATCATCAATGCAAACCAGTAGACATTTCACTTTAAATGTAAAACAGGAATCAAACGGATCAACCAATCATGCATTTGATGCATGTTATCTCCATACAGTGGTATTTAGATGTCTTACTGTGCCATGATTCTGGCGGATGTGAGTGCTCTTGACCAGGGACTAAAGATAAGTGCAAATGCTGTGTCCCATTTTATTCTTTATTTCATCTAACCTAGATATTATTCTACCAGGATGTCCAGGTTAGATTCATTTTAATGAACAATTTCTCTGTAAATCAATATATCAATTGTCGAGTTTTTAATTTGATTGCATAACTCACTAATTTACAATAACCTGATATCAGTATATTCCAGAAGATTTAAAAACATGGCATAGACTATTTTCAGAAAGAATAAAAAAAAAGACCAGAGAAGACACAAAACTGAAAAGTCTGTTGCGGAAATCTGTGCTAATAAACAAAGGAAAAGCAAAATAGATCAGCATGGTCATGGAGGAGGAAAAGGTTAAAAAAAAAAAAAAAAAAAAACGATCAGGTTCTGTGCAGACTGTAATAGTGCTGGTATGACTCAAAGCCATTAGTTACCTGTACTTTCTCTTTAGGCTCTCAGTATTCCATGCCAGTACCTTCATAGCTGTAAGTGGAGCCCTGGATGTGCCTGAAATGTGTTTTGTATGCGCCTGAACACGAGCTGAAACAATGAAGGCGCTTATGTGATTTAGATCATGAAGGCTGCTGTTGTGCTGAGTTAGAAGAATATCATAGTAAAGGAAACTGCAGCGTTGTAGTACACAGCTTGACCCATAGCAGGGATTATTTATTGCTGGCAGCTGAAAAGCCCGTAACTCCTGTTTAAGTGATTTATTTTTATTTGTTAATGTCATTTCAAGGGCTGCTGTTGCTCTGTGCTGGCTGAGAACAGTCTATGAAAGTTTGCAGCACCGTCAACTAACCCAAAAACAAGGTACCATACAGAACTGTTTTCTCAGCTCTAAGAAAAAACAAACAAATAAAAAACAAGAAAACATGCATGTACTGTACAGTACGTAGGTTTTACCTAAGCTCTCAGCTCGAATGGACCCTCAACATCAATTATGATTAGGTCTGATGTCAACCAACTTTATTTACAGTATAAGGATTGTAGGATATCTTACAGTAGATGTTTGGCTTACAGTAGCTGGTTCTCTGTGCTCACCAAGTGGCTCAGGCATGAAAAGAGGCATGTGATGACACTGACACTGTTTTTACAGTCCAGGACTGTAGGGCAATTAGCAATAAAAAACATAACTGAAAAAAACTTAACAAAATTTAATCCGGTAAAAGGAACTGAAGGAACAGGAACTAAAGGAACAAAAAATGACCTGTTAAGTTTTAGGTAGTGAACTGGCCTGCTTCTGCCAGCAAAGTCTGCTCTGATCTGCTCCTCATAGAAGCTCCTGCTTATAAAAGAAGGAGCTTTAATGAGAAAGAGCCTATAAAAATCTCTTGCATATAAAATCAAATAAGTCATCTCACAGAGACTGCTCATCTGTTCCTTAATAGTAAAATGTTATACAGTATAAATCAACAGAAGTGCTTACAGCATGTTTCAAATGGTGCTCTCTCAAAAAACAAGAAAAAAAAACAACAACAACAAAACTGTGAAATTAGTTTCTCATTTCTCTACATTGCCCCGGAAATGTCTTAGTAAAAGAAATCTAGATCAGCTGAAGCTGCTTTTGCAGTGTTTAAAGAAGAGGTATACAGATTTTTATTAGGTGAAGAAAAGAGACAACAAACCAAAGATGTTCAGGAAAATGTAAAAAAAAAACTCTGTGCTGACTATAATGTAATAAACTGTATACATGAATATTTGAAGATGTGTACACCCACAAGCGCACATCAGTATTGTCTGGAAAGTACTTCAGAATTAGAGCAGTGCACCAAGCTTCATAGTGAAGATATAATCTTACAAGAAGGCAGCTACAGTATGGAGAATATAAAGCCTCTCACACATGCATTTTTAGTAAGTATTCTATGAATGCAGAGTTGGAAAATCTTAGCAAGCACCAATCTTATTTCTTAAGTGTGGTGTGTATAGTGTGTGTTCTTAATGTGGGTATAGTCCCATTCAAACAGGCTATTGATCTGCAAGAAAATCAAATCCAATTAATGATCTGCCAATCCATACAATCTGGATTGGTTAACATAATGTTTGTTCACAGTTTTCTTGTGTTGAAGGTCAAAGAGCAAATGACACAGCAAGATAAAGGATAATTAGTAATATTCAGCTTAATTAAGTTGGCAGCGATTACTGGTACAACAGCCTGAGTAAGATTATTTAGAAAAGGCTAAACTCTGCTGTGTCATTGAAATACTGCCTTTCTTCTGCTGCCCTGAAAGCACTCGTTTCTTTCCTCTCTATTATATGTAAAACTTGTCAGAGGATTTCATTGCAGCTCATGTTTTTGTTCATAGTTTTGATCCAAACGCTTTTCATTCTTGTCGCCTTTAAAATTGGCAATGTTGAATATTGAACTTATTATAGACGCTTGGTGGCTGATTCAGACTTTTGAACAATAATAGGCCACTGGTCTGCTGTGAAAATGGTTATAGACCTATTTCCTACAAATACATGAATTTATCAAAAGGTGTTTTCAATTGAGGCGCTGCTTTACTGCTTTACTTTTTTATTACTTCAGACCAAAGGGGGGCTGCGTGTTTTCATAGGAAGTAAGGGAGAAAGGTTTACATTTTAAATGCAAATTGGAGTCTTATTCAATTGTTTGACTAATTTTTAAGAAAACAACACAGTCAGTCCAACCAGATCAGTGATCTGTAAAAGATATCTTCCAATACTTGGACCAGACCCAGAACTAACCTTACTCAAGTTCCCAGCAATAGCCTCAGCTCTCAAATGTGGCTGAAATCTTATGAAAGCTTGTGTGACTGGAGTGGTGTTAACCTTATCAAAGGCACGTCATGGATCTGTGTGTTACCTACTTGTTTGGGGAATTAGCAATAAGAGGTATTGACCTGTACCATATCTTTCAGATGACAGAATGAGAGGGTTTCAGTCAGTTTACCGTGAGACAGCGCTGGAGCAGAGAGATGATTGTTGAATGCTGGGATTTTCTCCTGCTGTCAGGGAGTGGTGAAACACCCTCCAATGAGGATTTGAAGGAAACCCCTGCTTGTTTCCAAACTTGTTAAACACAGAGATGGTGTTAACATGCTTTGTTCCAGCACTGCTGCACAACCCCCAACTCCATACACACACAAACACACCCCTCCTCCACTACCATATCCAACCCCCCCCCCCTCAAAGTTGAGTAAACCTGCAGAGTAGCAGCGGAGGGAGCTTGGCCCTGATTTCAGTACAGCGGAGGAGCCAGGGGGGCCCAAGGGACACTCAGGTTACCGGCATCGAATCCTGCAGTATTAGCAGGGCACAGTGAAATAACAGTCTGCCATCTGGAACCTATGCTAAAGCCATCCTAGCCTCTCAGCGTTCAATCACATTGACCTCAATTAAGTGTTATTTGTGCAGTATTTTTATTCACTTCTTCCTTTGGCACCAGATCTTTCTGTCTCATGTAGTAGTACGCCCTATAGCACACCGTGTCAGATCTAGAGTGATTGTCAGAGTGTAGGTTTTGTGTAGGTTTTCCTACCAGGTCTTGTGCCGTGTATGAGCTTTCCCATTAAACTTTTAGCGAGTCCACCTCAGAAGAGGGTTTCAGGAGAGAGCATCTTAAGTGCAGGGGGATAAAGCTTGTCTTTGTGCTGGAGAGACGCTGCATGGTATGCCGGGTTAAGAGTAGCTGTTTTTTGGTGAGGCTTCATACTTGGTATGGTCTTTCTTGACCCCACTTAAACAGGAGTCAATGAACGCACTTGAGTAGGTCTTCCCTCTTTTGAACCTTGGCGCTCCTGGTTTTCTACACTATATGCAAAGTTTTTTTTCTGCACTTTCCATCGTCAGTGTGCCACAAGATTGTTAGAACTCGGTACACTCAAGGTAAAGGGTTAGGGTTAGGGTTTGCAAATCTCATTTTCAACAGATAACATGAGACCTGATTTTTAGACTGACCAAATGCAATATATTTAATGGGAGAAATTATTGGAACATTTTATGTTTCAGTTGGTACAAGATTGTTTTTCTTTTTAATTCTGGCTTCATTTTTTTGTGTTTGTTTTCTTCATTTATTTAATTTGGGACTTGAATCAGTCCACATACTGTAATATTGTGGATGGACTAGGACGTGGACTGAAGCAGACCAGATGTGAACCCGCTATCTGTATTTTGTGGCAAAGCTTAGCTGACCACTGCTGAGATATAAATTTAAAATGATGTTACCCTTGTTGCTCAAAGTTTGAATTGACCTCCCCAGGCTACATTAAATCTGCAGTTATTACTCTCAAAAAAAGTCAATTTTAATGTCCGTTCCCTGCCACTTAACTCCTCACAAATTGTATGTGGTCTGAGTGGTAGATGTTTTTTTTTTTTTTTTTTCTTCAGAAATGGTTGGACTCCTTGCAATCTTGGCTGATGTCTGCAGCGTTTTAAGAGACCTACGTCTATCCAGCAAATTTCCTCTCTTGCTAATGTGTATGTGATTGGGATCATTATTTCTTAATTGCCATCTGTTGTTGTGACCTTTAGGCATGTGGAGGATTTAGTTTTGAGAAATGACTGAAGAAAAGTGCATCTCTGTTAGAACTGTGTTAGAAAAATGTCATGTAATGTCAGACAGCCCAAAACACAAGAGACATTTCAAAAGCAGTTAATGAAAAAGGAACAAGGTAAGAAAACACAAAGGCAGCGCTGTGTGTAGACACTGCTCGTACATCTTAATTGTAATTACCCATTCACTTCCCTTGTTCTGATTTCATCATTCCTTTTTCTCAAGTTTTGTGACCTGACGGATCTGGCTCCTTTTTTAGCTTTAACTTCATCAGAGGTTGAGTCAGAACAGGTCAGAAGAAAGAAAAGCAAGCAGTAGGCAATTAATTTAGTTCGATATATAAAAAGTACTGCAGGAAATCTTTACGAGGGATTTATGTGGTGGATTTAAAAAATTCTGAATTCGGAGAGACTCGACTAGCAGAAGACACTAAACTGCACAGAATGTTACAGCAGCCTTGGCTGACAGGTGATTGATCTCTTCCACTTTGTGCACGAAGCAGTGTCAGAAATCTGAATTTTTACATTGCAGAAACTACCAATATTATGCATAACTTTTCAGTAAAAGGTTTTATCATTCAGATTTCATAGTTTTATGCTTTTCAGGTTTCGTGCTTTCTCACTTATAAAAATTTCATTGTGGCTTCAGAGGTTTAGTTTCTTCTTGATGCAGGGAAAATATGCAAAAAGTAAGAAAGGGAAAGATGAAGCTCAGGGGGGAGAAACAATACTGGTATCCCTAACAGCAGAGATAGAGCAGAAGGGGAATATTTGTACTGTAGTCCATACCAGGGATGAGCATTTGTAGACTGATATATAACCACACATGGTATATAGCTATTATTTTTTCACTTTTGCAAAGGATGATGTTAATTTTAATAAAAGTGTCTATCATCTGAGATGCAGTCAAAACGTGTCAGGTCAGTCCAAAAGAAATGTGACTCTCTCTTATCCGTATTTACCTTTTTGTGATGAGTGAGCACTGGTCAAAAAATTGCCTGGTGCTGGGTGCCACCCTGTCAGCGCGTCAGAGTGCGTGCCAGAGATGCCACGGATATACAGGCTGCACGGCTGGCATGTTGAATCCTCGACTAAACATCCCCCGCTATCAGTGACAGGCATCAACAGGAGAGTACACTTTTAATGACCGTGGAGACATGTCTCAGAGGAATTCCCAAACAGGTGACACGTTGAGCTTTGCAGGTGGCTCCTGAGCACGCTGTCATTTCACGGCACTCTCTGCTTGCACGGATTTTCCGTCTGAAGCCCAGAACATCAAAACCTCCTACAAGACACTGGACACAAAAGCTCTGATGTGGAATAAATACTGTTTGATTTCATAATGTGTAATATATCTTCAAGTCTGCATGAGTCCAGTGTGTAAACCTACCAACCTAAAGCTTTTTCTAATTTTACGATAACTTCATATCAAATAGCTGAACACATTTCTCTCAGCCTATGCTGTTACCATATACCAAACAAGAAGGAAAAAAAAAAGCAATTTACCCCGGTATCCATTTGGTTAATAGCTCCATTAAGCAGCATGGCGTGAGTGGAGTGCGGCTGCTGTGTGGAGCGCAGGATGACGTGTTAATTCTGGGTAATTTATTACCCTGGGTGTTGCTGGGAGAGGAGCTCCTGACAGATCCTGTCTCACTGGGATCATCCTCAGCCAGGCTTCCATGGGCATCGCCTTCTTAGCAGTGGCTCCAGCGTGCGGTGCTCGCATCCGCTGATGCAAGTATGATGTAAAACCCTTAGTGCAGGAAAACAACGGCGAGGCCGCGCATAGTGTGGCATTTTAGCAGACTGGCAGCCTTTGAAGGTAGGTGGCTAAAAGCACACCTGTGGAGAGGGAGAGGGTAATCAAATTCCCCCCCCAGTGTTATGAGCACTTGCTGGCTCTCATATGGCTTTTATTTATGGAAGTATCCTTTTCTGTCTAGGGCTGGGCCCTGATTGGATCATGGATGCTGATTGTGGCCTAGAGCTGTGGTGATCAATCCTAATTTACTTGCAGAATTAAATTTATATATAGGAGGATGTAGTGCCCTGCCCTGATAGATGAAAGGGCATTTCCCTCATATGCATCAACAATCAAGATAAAGACAAAAAAAGAAGAGAGACCATACTTCTGTTTTGTTGTTCTAATAACATGTAACACAGGCTTCCATTGGGGAATTACAGCTGCATTAAAGACTGATAGTAGATGAGCCAAAAAAAGAAATTGCACAGGCGTTTGTGCATAAGGGATTTTTTTGCGAGCCTCAGCACAGAGAGTGGATCAGAGAGTGCAGACCTCTAGTACCTTGGAGGCAGAGGGAGGAGGTTGTGCAGGTCAACACAGCACTGCCAAGCTACCCATCGGCCATTTCATGTCATCATCACTTAGGGGCAAATCAGAAAACACCAACTCTCAGAGCCCCGGCTAAAAACCCTCCCAGGATTCTTGTCTGAACTGTAAGAAATGATGGAAAAACACATGCAGCTCCTTTTGCTTTATTACAAATGTTACAGAGCATGTTTTTTTTTTTCATTTTCTTTTTGTTCTTTTGATGCTCTGTTTCTGCTTCAGAAGATGAGCACTGTGTGTGCCGGTGCCTGTGTGTGTGTGTGCCGGTGTGTGTGTGTGTGTGTGTGAGTACAGTTGGCCACTGCAGCAGCCACGCCCTCTAGACATTGCATCTTTACAGCCGGAGCTGTCATCCAGCCGATGATGAAACTACAGAGTGATTAGCCCCACCCAGAGGCTGCTGAGATGGGAGATGTGGGAGGTGTGTGGTTGTCAAAGCGGAGCTCGCAGAGATGACTCAGTTAGGCACTTAGAGTAAGATCATTACCATGCAGGATCCCTCTGTCTAGTTTTGCTGTGTGTGCTGTTTTTTTATTGTTTATATTGAACAGCAGCTGGTTTTATTGTCTCTAAGAAAACAGTTGTGCTTGTTGTGTGTCAGGCTTTCACATGGTTCCCATGTTCATATCTTCTCAGGGCTGCCATGTTAGCGGATTAGTTTTTAAGCAAAAGCCCGGCTGAGATCCACATTATTGCTGTTGTGAGGAAACCTAATTACTCCGGTTTATTTGATTGATTGATGCTTTTACTTGAAACGAGCACTTCCCACTCTTGGGTCGTTTACTTTGATCAGGGGGAGAGTGTGCCGGGTTGATCATGATGTATTCATTTGTTTGTGTTTACCAGATACAAATCATTGTAGCGTGTTTCCTGCATCTCAAATCAGTTCACATAGTGTGACATGGATCAAGCACTTCATATGATGTGATATTTTACACAGAACCGCCAGCAAAATCTACAAAGGAGGTTCAAAGGAAATGACTGGGTCCTCTCCTGAGGCAGGAACTCCAGCGGACGTCAGTGATGATCAGAGATAGGAGGACCTCACCAAATCTGTGATCTCTGCAGGGCACTTCCTTGCTCTGGGCCTGCGAGAGTTATGTGGAAATCTCAGGACCCCAATTGTGAGTGGATTATAAATGGTAACCAGCATAGTCTCATAGTCATTTTGAGGACAGTTCTTCCACTCTGAACTGCTCCTGAAGAGCAGCACAGTTGCCATGTACTGGCCCTGTCCTCCTAACCTGTCACCCAGAGTGAGTCGGCAGCTTGATCGTAGGATCCAGGGAATCACGCATTAGCTGATCTGACATAGGGAAACAGACATAGGGACATTCACATCCAGTACAGTTATATCGGATGTATGAATGCATTTGAGGACAGACTTCTTCTCTACTCGATTATTTCTAGCCTACACAAATGGGAGTGATTTACATTGTTATTTGCATATTAGGCAGGGAAGTGAAATCTAAACACAAGTGGTGGCTTTACTCAAAGTCTGACGCTATGAGTCAACTGAAATCTGCCTTGGCTGAGTGTATACCCAATCTGGAAATTCTGTATGTTTGATTTAGTGAAGCTGTTAATTCCTTTTCTCTTTCTTCCTCCTCTCATTGGATGTGTGTGTGTGTGTGTGTGTGTGTGTGTGTGTGTGTGTGTGTGTGTGTGTGTGTGTGTGTGTGTGTGATATCTTGTGTGGGGGACAGTGAATGACACCATATCTGTACGGATTAGTCTGTGATTTATTACTATCTGTCTTTGAACACATCCCCCCCATATTTATTGAATATTTAATCAGTAAATGAAGTACTTTTTAACAGTATCAGTGTAATTTACACTTGCATCCTTCTGTTACACTGCTACATAATATTCAGGCAGTATGTGTGGATCCCAGAGCTGCAGGATCATTAGTGGTATTAAGGTGTGATAACATCACTGACTCATTTAGTAAATATAGGGATTTTCAGACAACTCAGACATTCAATTTAACCATTTCAGCACAAATGTAATATCATGGGAGTCACATGCGTCAATATCTGTACATTCCATACCCTTATCTTTTGTGCTCTTTTAAATGGCCGAGGCAGCCTGATCTCCCTAGGTTTAGTGGAAAACTAATAAAAGCACAGTAAACATTTGTTTTCACCTCATTTTCCATCCAGTGTTGAGTGGATACTTAAGGGATTAATGCAAAACAGATATGCGCAGTATAGCTATATAGTGTATACAGTATATAAATGCTACAGCCAGGGAACATTTGCAAAAGCTGTTGGTAGCCTATATCATGTTAAGCGAAATGTAAAGGAAGTGGAATATCTATCAAACGTAATGTTTCTTTGAAATACAATTTCAGGTTGTCATGTAGTATGAATAATTATTCTTACAAAATTAGAAAAATGCAAGTTTCAGTAAGAAGAAAGATACTTTACAACAAATGTTTTTTACACGAAGGAAAGCACAACAATGTCAGCAAGGGTCAGCATAAGAAAGAGTCCCATGTGCTTTCACAGCACGAGTTCATGATTATGTTTGACTTGTACTTCAGCAGTAACTAACAAAACATGTAGTTTTGTCTTATCCTGCTGCAGACTCTGAGATATGTGTGATTTCTGCCTGCACGCCAAATGTAATAGAGGTAAATGGAGTTTTGCTGCTGGATCTGTGGACCTTGGCGGGTCTGACAATTATTCAGATTAACTGAGACATTGCCCCTGGAAAGATGTTTCTTCGGTTTTTCAATTGTTATTTTTCAGTGGTGTGTGCACTAGAAACAAAATTCACTTCACCACCATTGTACTGAAGGGCAATAGCAGAAATCTCAAAGGCAGATATTGCAAAACCTTGCATATGAGAAATCACAATTTCCATGCAGTTTTTTTTTTCCCCCTGCTGAACGAACCCTTGAGGCATTTGAACAGCACTTAAAATATTCTTGTTCACAGCATCAATAATTTGCAGCATTTTGGTCTCAAAGACCTTACTGTTGCTACAGCTGCAAACTGCACATATTTGTAACAGTCGGTTTGACAGTAGCATGTTTAGTTGATTATTGCTAACCAGGTATTGGGTCTGGTTTGACTGCAGGCCAAACTATAAATCAAATTCAGCTCCAGCCTTTGCAGTATAATGAGTATTAATCGTAGCCTAATGAGAGGCAGGTCACCACCACACTGACCTCTGCATTCACAGCTATGTGTGGAAACAGAAGCACTACAGCCTTCTGTAGTGGAGAGGTACCGTTTTAAACCTGCACAAACTTCACATTTATGTTGTTGCCTCAGTTGTTCTTCAGGAACTTCACTATAGTTAACCTTAAGAGTCCAGATTAGTTATTTCCATTAAACATAGAAGACGCTATTATGGATCATTCATCACTTGTGATCCCATAAATATACTATACACCTAACAAATAATACTATACTTATACAAATATATAGTTTTTCACGGTTTAGCAGCAAAATTGATAATGGAGAGGTGTAAATTTCATCTTGGCCATAGTAGTACTTGCACTTCGGTGTATTTAACCAGGGTCAGGGACATATATCAAGGCACAGAGTGAATAAATAGACTGCTTTCCCCCGTTATTTAGCAGACCGGTTTAAACAAATTATTCCATCGCCTGCTCCCTCCGTCAGGGCTAAACCTTGAATTGCTTAGAGTGATTAGTAGTAGGGAGCGTGCTGCAGCAGTGGTCTCAGGCTACTTTTGTTTATGGTAAGGCTTATACGCATTCTGTTTTATGCGCTACCGGGGCTTGCTTTTGATCCCAGAAGGAGGCGGCTGCTGAGATGCCCCACCGACGTGCCCCCTCCCCTCCTCAGCCTGCATTAGTGCTACTGAATTCAGTCCTGTTTGGCAAACCATTCAGACCCCCCACCCCATCTCCCCAAGTCCTTTTTTTCCTCTATTGAAAACACACCTTTCTGTTGACCAAGGAGGCTTTTCTATGGAGCCAAAGCATGTGAAAGATTTCCAGAGAAGAAGTAAGTGGTGCCTGTATGGAGCTCCCCTTGCTCTCAATGGAACTTGTAGACAATGTTCTTGATATCTGCCCAAACTTCTTCCATGCTGCTCCACAGGCTGCTAGATGTTTGTCTGCAGTGTTGTGAGCTATTTGTCACTAATCCCTTGACTACGTGACTAGGGTAGATAATGGTTAAAACAAAATTGGAAATAATGTAAAACAACATCTTAAGATATTTGGCATTTAACAATACATTGTTAATCATAAATTGAAAATGATGATATGGTGTAAGTTATGTACTGTACATCAGCACCCATTTGTCTTAAAATGTCATCGCTGATCGATAGCACATATGTCTCAATGTTAGTGGTCAATAATAGTAATTAATGATTTCACAGGCAAGTAATCTGTGATTATCTTAGGGATTTTCTGAACATTGCATGTGTGTTACACTGTTTCCTGTGTTGCCTAAAAATGATGGTTAACATTTCGCCCTGGATTGTGGCTGGAAAAAGATCTACGACATGTAAAGAGCAGCAAGCGGTTAATTATCATGGAAAACAGGGCTTTGCACGCAGAGAAGGTTAGATTTATATGCAGCACTACTGAATAGCAATTCTCAGCACACTGCTAATTGTTTGATGGATAGTACAGAGTCATTTGCATTTATATTGTACCCCCAACACCTCCCACCTATTTAGATCCCATATTTAACTAACTCCTGACACTGGAGCAATGGTCACAACGGCCTGCCCAACGAAAACTGCAACGAGTGTTTCAACAGGGGCTTCTGTAACCTGCCATTCACACTGTGGGGGGTTTGTTTTATGGATTGGTTTGACAGAGGTGTAAGAGGCTCAAATTGCATTGAGGAACTCCTCTACAACTCCACAGCCGTAGAAATGTGAATAGGCTAAAAACTCTGGAGTTTTTAGCCTATTCACATTTCTACGGCTGTGGAGTTGTCTTTTTTAGTGCTCATGGTTTTTGGGCTTATAAGATGGGCTGATTATTCAGAATTCATTGCACACATTCAGAAAGGAACTCAACAAAATGTAACATTGTCCCCAATTTTTGGCAGACACATGCATTGGTGGACGTATTACTGAGAAACACACATATTTGTGCAGAAGGTGTAAGTAACAGAACTAAAGACTCAAGTAAATTGAATTTCTCTTGGATTTAGATTGTAGGTCAAACTAACAAAAAAAATGCTGCCTGTGTTTTTACTATTCTCTGACCAATGGTAATGAATGCTGAATGTTGTTAATAGTTCGGCCCTCTTCTAACTGTAGCCAAAGACTGTTTATTGTCATGACAATAACAACTGTGGAAATAATGGGTGGGTTTGAAATAAACAAAAACCCTTTAACAGAGTGGCATGGCCATCCGCTGTTAAAAACTCTAGATTGTATTTCAATGGTAAGTGTGTATTTGGTTGATAGTTGAGGTCATGACTTTTCTTTCTGCCACTGGCAGCACCTGTAAGTTTCTCCGTGAAACAGCATAAGCTCTACTTCTGCCATGCATAAACTTCCTTTAGTCTTTTATCACGGATAGAAGAATCATGCACAAAGCATGAAAAATGAACTGCCAATAGCAGACATGATCTGCCTATACTAGTGATTTCACTCAAGGCTTCTATGGTATTGTGTAAATATGCCGATCAGTTTCTCCATTGAGAATGTTTTTCATTGAACTTTTGCAGCTCAAATGGTCGTGAATCTTTCAGTGATCACCCATTCACAACATCCTGTGTGTTGGCTTGTAGCGACTAGTTGTTGGTTGGTGGATACCCCATAGAAATATTGAAGTGCAGGTAACTACTGGGACTACAGGTGACAATCACTGTTCAGACTTTCCACAGCATCTGCGTTTACAGGGTTGCCGAGCTCTTCAGGAAAATCAAGTCTTTTGTTGATCACATAATTTATTATGGTATGTTTGACTCTGTGGCCACAACATCCACTCACACATTTCAACTCACACCAAGGCAACATCACCGTATCTGATGACTTCAATTGACATGGTTCATTGCTCCCTGCAACACTTTATCTGCACAACCACATTATTGCTCTGCTTACAGTTGCTATGCATTCGCTTTACACACCCGGAGACAAACCTGACTCTACCCTGGCCAGTTGTAGACAATGCAATTCAAAAACGTAGACTCTGCAATTGTTTTAACGGGGAAAACAGACCATCCATCATTTCTTTTGTCTATCTAGAGAGACCTCAATTGATTTTGGATCATTGCATAGATACACAGTTAGCTGCTTTTTGGCACCGCTCGGGCTCTGCAGCTCAGGCTTCAGAGGAACATTGTCTTTGAAATAAAAGCATGTGATTGTTATCTTCATTTCAGAGATTTCGGTCCATGGCAGTCATTTTTCACTGGTCTTTGTAAATAACTTTTCTAACTGAGTCTTTGAACATACCCTCATTAACCTTCTCTTTTTTTTCCCCCTGTCCCTGGTGTCTTACCATGAGACGAGAATAACACTTTAAAAATAGTCCTCTCATTGTTCCTTACCTAGCTGTGTTGAGACATCTTAGTTAAATAAACCCCTCTGTTTATTATCTTCACGTACCAATACATTAAAATAATACAACGGTGGCATTTTCTTTGTTTTGGCTCCTTGTCCCAGGATTTAGACTTAGACAGATGAACAAGAACAACTGTTTTGCTCTCTGGCGCTGAAACACCACGATAATGCCAGATATAGCCTGTTTATGCAGAACAGTGCTTTTTATTTTACAGTATGTTTTGTGTGAAAATTCAGACTGAATGACTCTAGGTGGATACGTTTCCAGGACCTACATTTGCATCCCATATCATCTGTCATTGTGTAGGGCCTGTTGCTTTTTTGAAAAAACCCCTCTGGGTTTCCCATGGCCTCTGAGGTACATCTCATTGCATACTAGCCGATTAATAGAGAGGAGGAAGGGCGGTGCAGAAGAGAGATGGCCAAAGCACTGAGCCCAGCTCTTTGGAAACAAAAACAATGCACTTTACAGAACATTCTTGAAACTTTAGAAAGCCGCTTGTTCTCTGCACTCTCACATTTGCATAGCATGAAGGATCTTGAGCAAAAGGTAAAAATTAGCAACCCATACAAGCTGCATCTGAAATCTTGGGAGCAGCTGAAGTGCTCTTGCGGCTGCAGAGTGGGAGCATTTCCCCCCACCCATGTGGCGGAGGTCCTGGTATTGAGGCCCCAAGTCATTAATCACCAGGATCTTTTCAGCTGTCAATACAAACAAAAAGAAACCCCCAACCCAACAATGGTGTGCTAAAAAAAAAAAAAAAAAAAAAGTTTTTTTTATTTTTTTTATTTTGATGCAGGGGCAAATATAGTTCATTGGGGAGTATTGTTTACCATTGTGTCCAGCACAAATCTCATACAGTATTCATAAAGAGCTTATCTTGTTCAAAAATCCCTGTCTGAACAACACAGGCATAGTGTCAGTAAAACCCCTCAGATTCGCCAGGAGTAGTTTTTTACTTCTTTTTCAAAGAGCCGTGTTCTCTTATCCACTGACTTGAAGTGTGGGAGCAAGCAGTGACCTGCAGCATGTATGATAAGGTTTTCAGCTCATGAAAGATCGTTGTGTCATTGCCTTTTGAAGACTCAGGAAAATATACAGTATTGCAGCAATAATTGGCTCACTAATACCATATTACCCTAACCCTATTGAGCTTCAAAGTAAACAGTGACCAAGCCTTTTAATCAAGTTCATATCCACATTGACATTTGTTAATCCAACTCAATACCTTTAAACCACGTGGTCATTTAGAATGAGCTATTTGCAAGGCAAATCAGGCAATTCCACTAATTTATTTAATATATATCATATTGCAGACACAGGCAGTTGAGTCATGCTTTTTTGTTTTTTAAGAAAACATTTTAGGCTAAAGAAAAACAGTTGTTTGAATATATAAAAAAATATTTTTGCTGTGATTCAATATTGTGTCCTCCAAGGCAAGAAACACATGCTAAAATCCCCTCCCTTTACTGATCGTACACTTTGTGTGATATTGGACAGTTGTAGTTTTATGTTTCAGATTTTAATATCTTTGCTGGTTCAGTGTAGTCCTCGATTTGTTTGCCTCTTCGGTTTTCAACCAGTGATGATTTGCAACTTATAAACAACACAATTCATGGAAGGACACCTGCCACTTTTACAGATGCCGGAGTCCCAGCATTATTTCTATATGATACATAAAATGGAATATTTGTGGGAGACTTGCACCATAAACTTTATAGGTGCAAGATTTGTCGTGCAATATTGTATTAAATCTAATCCTGGTGGTTCTTCTCCCCGTGTGTGCTGTGCCATGCATACATTGATGCCTGGGAACATGCATTTATTTACAGTTTCTTGGTTAAGTGTTTGGGTGTGCGTGAGCGAGAAAGAGAGAGAGAAAGAGTGTTCCGTCCCCGTGAGGTCTAGGGACACGGCACAGCAACACTACGGCCATAACAAAGAGATTTCTACATTTAACATGTTAACACAAACTTGCATTAAAGCTCTTGAAAGGACAGTCGCTCAGTCATATTTTCAAGATTTGATTTTGGTAATAAATAATACATGAATTCATACATTTAGTATCTGTATTTTTTGTCTGTTTCTCTCCTCTACAGAATTACTCAAACTAAACCGGCATAGTAATTCGCATTTGATGTTGAAATTAGTGTGGAGGAAGCCATGGAAGTGAAGGAACGTAGACCCTACCGCTCACTCACCGCCCGGCAGGACACAGAGCGCCGTTACACCAGCTCCTCAGCCGACAGCGAGGATGGCAAACCCAACCCCAAGTCCTACAGCTCCAGTGAAACACTCAAGGCCTTCGACCATGACTCCAGGATGGCCTATGGGAGCCGCGTTAAAGAGATGGTTCATCACGAAGTGGACGAGTTCAGCCGGCAAGGTTTGGCTTAGCTGCACCAATATCAGAAATGCTCTGCTGGAGATTTCCATTGACATCAGTATTGTTCTTCTATAAGTATATTAGAAGTGCACAATGACATGAAAAGGCCAGTTATTAGTTTAAGGGCACATTACAGCCCGGTCTAAATATATGCATCAGTGCTTTATAATGAGGAGTCTCTTGGTAATTCACATTCAGTTGCTGTAGAGGTCACTGCATAGTTTAACTATTAACAGAGGTGCCCAGGGATTGAATTTGCCACGCCAGTGTTAAAAACTGCATTGGAGACATGAATACCATCACCTGCTCTTTCAAATATATTATTGATCATTGGAATTCAAATTAGATGTGACGGCATATTTATATATACAGTATACTGTATATATATATATGTGTGTGTGTGTGTGTGTGTGTGCGCAGTGAACTCACTTTCTAATTCAATGGTTTTTCATTATTTTTTATTTTCTACAGTATAGAACAATGAAGGCATCAAACTGTGAAATAACAAATGTGGAATTATGTAGGAAATACAGTGTAAACAAATCAAAATGCTTTTGATCGTAGAGTCTTCAATGGTGCCAGATTTTGCTTCGACGACAACTTTGCACTTTCTTGCTGTTCTCCCAGCCAGCTTCACCTGGGATGGTTTTCAAACAGTTCCCATTTATGTTTAGCACTTGTTTTTAGCTTTAATTTAACTCTGCAGTGGAACTCTTCTCAAACCATCTCAGTGGGCTTTAGGTCAGGTGACTGAGGAGGTCAGGTCAACTGATGCAGCACTCCTTGACACCCCCCTTGGTTAAATAGGCGTTACATAGCCTCAGGGTGTTTTGGGTCACTCTCCTGTTAAAATGCAAATGAGGGTCCCTCTGAGTGCAAACCAGGCCCCGTCCAGACGAATACGCGGCTTCACCGAATCCGATCGTTTTCTTAATCGTTTTGAAAAAAATCTCCGTAAACACGGCATCGTTTTCAGAAATATCTGCGTCCACACGCATCACCTGAAAACGACCCAAAACGCTGTAGTACCTACATACTGCAGGCGTGTGTGTGGAGCGTGTGTGGCGCTGCAGCGCTGCCTGCCACACATAAACACTTAAGACACATAAACACTTGGCCGTCCAGACGAAAACGCTGGGGCGGCGTTTTCAAATTTTCCCACTCTGGGACCCGTTTTCAAAAAAGGGGCCAATCCGATAAAGTATTTATCCGGATTCGAAAAAAACTGATTCGTCTGGACGGGGCCCCAGATGTGATGGCATGTCACTGCAGAATGCTGTGGTTAATTGTTCCGTCAATTTATTAGAAATCACCAGCAGCACAGCTTCTTGTTTGTTTGCTACATAATTCTACATGTTATTTCATAGTTCTGGTGTCTCTGGTGTTGTTCTCCAGTATCTCCTAAAATGTTTAAAAATCGTCAAAACAAAGAAGAATCTGTATGCACATATATATATACACATAATTTTACATATATACTGTATATACAGTGTATATTATTTAGTATATGGTAGACAATTGAGGAGAGAGAAAAAAGAAACTTTAACTTTTAATTGATTACTGCAGCACTCAGGGCCAGGATGAACCTGTCATCTTTTTCTGTAATGAGTCCAGTTCATTTTGTTAAGTGATGTACGGTAGTTAGTGGTGCATTTAATTACCAAAGCTTTGTATTTATTGGCTTGCTGTAGGGGCAGAGTTTTCCCTCCGAGACCTGGGCTTTGGAGAGGCCCTCCCATCTCACGTAGCCACGTACAGGACAGACCTGGGGATGCCGCACCGCGACTACTCGGTCAGCGTCGGCTCAGATGCAGACACAGAGACGGACGGCATCATGTCGCCGGAGCATGCGGTCAGATTATGGGGCCGCAGCAACACCAAGTCGGGCCGCAGCTCGTGCCTCTCCAGCAGGGCCAACTCCAATCTAACTCTGACTGACACCGAACACGAGAACACAGAGAACGGTAGGGCGCTTTTCTGTTACTGTACTCAGACTAGCTGTGTGTCTTTTCCCACGTTGATTTGATTTTGGTGTCTCTATACACTGGTGCAGAACAACGTGCTATGTCTCAACAAAAAGAGTGTAGCATGCAGAACAGTCGAGTCTAAGACTGCTTATTTGGATTGATTTAGTTTTTGACAATGCTCAACTGGCATCTATACAACCACAAGATGAGTCACATCTTCTCTGTCTTGGATACATTTTGACCCACTGGAGCTATTTCAGAGTGACTAGATTGAAGTTGACATTTTTATCAAGCTTTCTTAATCTCCATTTGCATTATTTTGGATTTGGCAGGAGACCAACATATTTAGAATTGACCTCTTGAAAAAATAAATTTTGTGTGCTGCAGTACAACAATAATTTTAGCATATCATCACCGCTGCTGTTAATCACTGCCGGATCCTGTTGTTCTTTCTGTCCCAGTGTGTGAATTATTATTATGTGGACTAAGATAGGAAAGAGTTTGGCAGGTCCGTCTTGGTGACATCAGTGCCAGGAAGTGGGGAGCCATATGTATTGAATTTATCTCTCTGTGGCTTGGTGTTTCTAATTTGCCCCCAAGGGCCTCCTGAGCCTGTGTGCTTGCTCAGAAGGTCACTGGAGCTCAGGAAATATGTAACTATGAGCCATTTCAAGTGCCAGAAAATGCCAGAAGATAATAGCAGCTCTGCTGAAGATACCCTCATTCAAATTGTAGATTAGTGTACTATAAGGTCATGTTATTACAGAATTCTGTTTGGAGGCAGAAATGCCATGTGGATGCCCTGCTCTGTCCCAGTAGTGCCTATCGGCCCGGTAAACTTCATATCATCGTATTAATTGCTTAATTGCACCTGCATGGCAGACATGTTTTCCTAACTCCATTTTGTGTCCATATTGCATATTCTTCTCTGCATTTGTTTACCTGAAACTGGATCATTTTTCTTTTTTTCCGACACAGAGGTGTTCTGTAGTAAAATTTAAGTTCTGTTTCATATTATGCATACATTATACTTCAGAGATAGAGGAACTCATCTAGGGCCTAGCGGCAAAATTCTAATTGCCCCTGCACAGCCTTGCAGAGAACCTTGTGAATAGTTTTGCATTTCAGAGTGTGTCACATTATGTATTAGCTTCTTATTATAACTGACAGAAATGACTCTTGGAAGTGGAATCCATTTGCCCGAATGACTCAGGGAGAGAACGTGGCATCCCTCTGCTTGATCATCTGAGATGCCAGGGGACTTGAATTTGGCTGTATTGTACATAATTAAAGAGAATCTCCTTGGATGGCTGTTCAGGGGTTGGTACACTGGAATGTGTTCAGTTCGCCTGTAGCTGCGGCATCATGCTGCATCTGTGAGACCCAATCGAGATTCTAAGTAGCTTTTTATTCCACTCACCGAAGCAGAAAGAGCACTTGTATTCAGCATTTAATTCAGTAATGCCTGATAACATACAATTTATATATGGCAAGTTAATTAAAATCCATCGAGCAGACCTGCTTGTGTGTGCTTTAATCTCTTTAAATCAACAAACCATTTACTCTGCTTTAATGTATTCAAGCCGCCGGGCAGTTCTCCCCCTCTTCACATGTGACATACTTGACCCTGGTTTTAATGCATGCAAATAAGCGATAGCGATTTTGGAACAATTTTTCTGATGCTCAAGTGATTCTGAGGCATCACTGTGTGCTGTGAATGAAAAAAAAAGAAAAACTCTTGTTGGGAATGATGTATCTGCTAAGATTTACTTCATTTGTCATGTGATGATAATATTAAGTTTCACCTTGACTGATGTTCCAATCTAATAAGTAACGAGTGTCGCGTTAGACTGATCACTTCCAGTCATTGGCCTTTTGTACTTGAGCGCTGGCAAAGCAATTATGTCCAGCAGCGACTCTCAGTGTGTGCATGTGTATGTTGTGTCGACGTGGTGCTTATGTGTATGGATTGGTTAGTGCATTCATGCAGTGTGTACAGGTATGTGTGTGCATCCTACCCATGCTGCCTTTGGCCCATAGGGAGCCCCTTGAGGACACTTCCAGCAGCTGACTGCTGAGTCACCGCACATCCTCCAGGGGCTGAGCAGCAAGGAGGCCAGCCTGACCTGCTTTGTTTGGAAGGGGGCTCCAGTTCTTGAGTTTTGGCCCATTACAGCTTATCCAGATGTGTGCTCTAATCCCAGCTTTCCCCCACTGTTAAGGCTAGACTATTACATTTCTGTAACCATGAGAACCGGCAGTGGAGATAGCCACAAAATCCCACAGAGGGACTGTTGTTATTCATATGTACCATAACCTGCGGAGAAAAATAATGCGGCTAAGGCCTACACAGTTCCTGCTGGCAGAAAAAAAAGCCTGTGTGACTGACACTGGTATATTTCTATGGACATAATGTAATTAGTTCCAGCGGGCTGTTAGTTGTGTACTGATTTTGCTTTTCTCTATTAGCTTATTTCCATTCCGGAGATCTGTTTTTGTATTGATCAAGGATGGATTTATGAACACACACATGCACACACACATATAGATATTTATATGATCAGTGTGTGTGTTTGTGAGTTTTACAAAGCGCTATATTAAAATCACATTTTGTACATACAAGATTAGTCTATAGTGCAGTTTAGTGATGCAGTTTGTTTTTTACACTAAAAGTACTCTATTAATTATACCAATTAATTACAGTTTTATTTAAATATTGTTGTTTTTACTGTGAATTATATTTTGCTACAGAATAAATCATAGTGTGGGACTCATTTGTGTAATATTTAGTTTTTGGAATTAGATTATTTTTTATCATTGCTCATTACTCAAATCGTGGTAGCTGTAGGCATCGCTTCAGGGCGGCGCCTCTAGGAACTCCAGTGAAATCTTTTTTGTGAAAGTCCCTCCGCAACCTTTCAGCTACAATTTGATTTTCTGCCACACACCAGCAACTACTGGAGATTTCTGTTGAGATCTCCCCACACTTCTGAAGCCATTAAATCAGCTCTGATTAATTTAAGTTTCATTACAGTGCAGCCTTGACTGTTGGCTGTGCTTTAGCACCTACAAAATCATCATACACACTTTAGTTGAGACATAACTGTTTCTACTAATAATCATGTAAGTACTACAATTGTAATAATAATTTCATTTTTTGTTAATGTTAAAAATACCATGGTGTATTGCTTTTGAAACTGAATGTGGTAAAAAAAATAAAATAAACTGTAACAAAATTAGCAGAGCTGATGGCAGATGTCACCTTTGCAACCATCAGAACAGAAGTGAATCCATGTGCACAGCAAGCAGGGGGGCAAGTATTGACTGATGGACCCAGATTCATCTGGGCTTTGAAAGTGCTCAATAGATTCCTGCAGGTATCCAGAGGAGTCGTACAAGGAGTGGTGTGATGTCTTCTCATCTATTCAGTGCCAGCTGAATCTCTGGCTGCTGCACTTTGCATGAGCTGAATTGAAGGGTGTGTGATTATGTAAAGGGAACTGCATTAAAATAAACCACCAGATATACAAATTACAATTTTATGAGGAGAGGGTAAATTTGATCAATGTTTGTAGAAGATGTGAAAGTATGATCCTCATAAAAAAATATATACAAATTTGCAACACTTTTCCTGAAAGAAAAAAATATATATATATACTATGTGTCCATAGTTTTTCTTATTTCACATAGCCATGTCTCTATCACTTCAAGCAAACCATGGGGACAACACACTTCTCAGGCTACTCCAGTGAGTAATGATTTGAAGTAGAAAGCAAAAGGGGGGAAAAAGAGCAGGGCTTGGAAGATGAATGATGGTCGGGTTTCTTAATTCAATTCTGTTTTTTGTTCTGCATGATTAAACACCAGTCATCATTCAGCATTTTTACCTTCAAAGCACATAGTGGCTAATGTGCTGATGTGATCGTGCTTTTAGCTGCGGTAAGAGCAATATTTATTGATGTTGAGTTGTCGAATGAAAAGTGGCCAGTCTTTTCATGTGGATTTACCATGCACAGCCCATTTTCTGCATTTTTATACAGATTTGTTTACGGCTGTCAAGATAAGACTTTTTTTCTGCCTTCGTTGCTGCTGATTTTAATGCACAGATATAAAATGCCTTATTATTAGTTAGATTGTTGTTAATGGAGCTGATCTACTTTGGGCACAAATTACTAATAGCTATGAATTATAGCAATACTCCCCCTACACATAAAAGAAGTTCTTGAATAACCTAATCATTGTTACTGTACCTTGTTATAGCCTCTATAGCACTTCTAATACTGCAGGAACTAAAAACATGTAATATGACAATAACGACTATTACTCTTCGTAACGGAGTTCTAAAACAAACTAAGAAGCATCAACTCATGCAGTTAAGTGCCTACACCACATTGATGATGATTTATTCCCTTGCTACCTTTATCAGATGCTTGTTGGAGGGTTCAAGACTCAGAAAAAAAAACTTTGAACTGTTGAAAGATTGAGGTTAAGAGCTCCAGGGCAGTGCTCAGTTACTAAATCTTTGAAGATACCATGACTGTCTATGAGGGACAGGTGTTCCTCGTAGAAACATGTCACAGCCCCGAAAGGCTGAGGGGCTTTGAAAAGCAAATCTCTCACAGATTTGAACTTGAGCGAGGAGTACATCAGCCCTGTCCCCCAACCATGTTGATAGTGAAGCACTGAAAGAACCTTTGTTCAATTCTCTTCACTCATGTTATTCTTGGCCCAAGCCACATTTCCTTTGCATAGAAAAACACCCACTGAGCTTGAGATTGGTCATCGTAACTGCTTCCAATTGACCCAAGAAAAAAAACAAAAAACATATTCTGCAAAAGTCACAGATGACTGTCCAAATTCTTTGTTTGTATTTTTCTGAGCACTTTTCACTGGACTTCAGATGAGACCCAACGCACTGAATATCAGGACTCATGCTGGAAATGTTCCCTCTGCATTATGACAGTTTTCTAAAAGTAACCACAGAACAAGCAGCACTTTTACACTTTGATGCAAAACCCACACACCTTAATCTTGTCCCTCGTAGACAGTGCGCGCTGAAATACCACTGCTGATTGCCGCGTCGTCCTGAGGTGAATAAGCAAATTTCTTTGATGCACACTCCACATTTAGGATGTGTTTTATCTTTGAGCTGATTCCCCCCGGAGCTTCGCCACAATATTAGGAACCTGTCGGGTGAAGTGAAATCAGACTTCCAATTAGACAAGACATTTCCTGTGTTACAGGGCTGGATTCACTGAAGTATGTTTTTTTTTTACATGAATATGGCAAGATCACAGAGGTGGGGTGGACTGCTAGCATCTCTGCTCTCCTCTCCTCTCCACAAACACACACACACACACACACACACACACACACACACACGCACACACACACACACACACACACGACAAGGTGTATGCAGATCAAATGAGGAAATATCTGAACAGTATAAACTATTTTCATATGAGTAAGCTCTAATCAGATCTGTCAGGTTTTTGTTTGAAATGATATTGACCAAAAAGATCAGCATTTTACTGATGTTTATTTAGTGGTGCATTTAATAAGGTCAGTAAAGCCAGCTTTGTTTTACTCTTTATTGTTTTTATACAGTTGCATTTGCAAACTGCTATATGTGACACATATAAAATATCACAACTGCCTAATATATCTGTGCATTCCAGGGGCACATTTAGTTCATCTCAAAGGAAATAATATGGTTTAGTGAGCTGGTTTGTGGAAAAAAAAGGTTGAAACGTTGTTTTTTTAACACAGCTTGAATAAATATTTTTGCATATGAGGCTATGAGTGTGCCACATCCCTTTTTTTTTCCTCTGTTCATTTTTCCTGTGCTCTCCTCTTCAAAGACCTTAGTGAGCTGGTTTACCTTGGATGTCAAAACAGACTGTGACATGATTTTTCTGTATTATTTTTACATTTATTATTATTATTATTATTATTGATCACAGCTCTGGCTTGTAATTATCTGTGTACTACTACTTTTAATACATTTTAATAGGCTTTGAGATCAGCCAGACATACTGTCAATACTACAGTACCAGTAACATTATTCTTTAGCTGTTTGTGTACTACTGCACATTGTGCGTGGACCACAACACATAATAAACACGAAAAGCTCCAACTGCAAACAGATTACAAAACAAATTGCTTGCATGTGTTTATGTAACAACAGATATGACTCAGATATAAATACCACATGTTAGTTGTAAAAAGCTTTTATCAAACTTATTTTCCATGAACTCCTTTTTCCTAAACGTTGTCATAGCCAGCTGTATTCAACGTACTGTCTAGCTCTAGACTTCCATAGTCCAAAATTACATAGCACTGGTTCAAACGAATCACAAGATTGTTTAAAGAATCGAGATCAAACAGTAAGAGCTATTTATAGAGACAATAACCAGAGAGGCATCATGTTCAGAGACATCATTTGTATTTACTGAGATATACAATAAGTGACATACTGTATATGGTGTGTTGTGACAACCACAGAAACAATTACAGCATTTACACAGCTTGGACTGGTAATTATCAGTTTTCCTTTGTGTAATCACTTTTGTAAAACAGTGGTATATTGATGCATCATTACCTTTTGGCATCTGTGACAGAGACACAGGGACTGTGATCATTTGCTGTAGGGGATGCTGTTTGCTGTAATAGTGGAATCTGTAATTTCACTGCAGCCACATTGAGCACAACATGGAAGCTTGTTCTGAAACGGTCGCAGGCATCGCAGCAGCAGAATATCAGGCGAAATGATGCTTCAAAGAAATCACTAGTGGCTTCCCAGCTCACAGCCGTGGTTATTTCCACCCCCAGTATTTCTTGTGAAGTTATTTATTTGTTTACTTTTTTGGCAGAGTCTCTGCTCAGATCATGGATTAGTAGAGATATTCTCTGGCTCATTTGCAGGCTAATTTGCTGGGTTTTAGAAGCCCTTGTGGACAGTTTTGGGCTGTTATCTGTGGAGTTGCATACGCGCTCCCTGCCAGTGCCTCTGACAGTCTAAACCAACAGCACATCAGGGCCCATCTTACCACCAAGGCTCAGGGGCCTCACTACAGCTCAAAGCACAACATGGAGCAGGATGAGCCCTCCTCCATGGAGGATCATTCTAACCCAGCCTCACAACTTCTGTCCCTCTCTTAGCAATATCCATTTAACATACAGTCAATTATCTATGCTCATGTTATATTTATGTTAGTTTCAGGGAATACGTCCCCTCTTTAAAATGGGATGCACTGGTTTGATGTTCTGCATCTGTATCAGCACATGTCCCTACCTTATTGGCCAAATTGAACAATTCTTCATCAAATGAAGAATAGTTGATTTTGTTATAAAATTGGATAAATGTAAATTTACAGATCCTCTATAACACCTTTGGTGCATGAAAATCTCTCTGCTCATAATTATGGAAGTGTTGTTGAGGGCATTCATTTCAACCAATCTTACTGTTTTTTATATTTTTGCTGGGAACATTGATATACTAACCTGTAAAAACTAAACTAAATAAACAAACAGGCAGCTCCGAACAACCAGGTATCTTAAGGAAAGGCAATTAGTGAATTCTGTTGCGACCAGAGAAGCAGAGATCATAATAATAATGTAGCCTGTTGCCTTAGTATGACATACAAACAATTAAACTGTGGTGCAGGGATTTTTTCTCATGAGAGGTCACTTCGGTTACGTAGGTTAGTCTCTGATTCGAATGCAGACACGGAACTTTTAGATTTGGTCGACCCACAAAACATGCACGTAAAAAACTGTAAAAGTAAACACCAGCTCTGGAAATGTGAATAATAAAATTTTACTTTATCATCCAAAACTGGATAAAAGGCAAGGCTACTCGCCGTTATCTTCATATGTGTAAGAGCCATGTGCAGAATATTTAAAACTGAAAAAAAAAAGTCTCGGCATCAAAGCCCCTTTGAGTATGAAAACAGCATGAAAAAAAGCACAGTGAAATGGTAACATTTCAGAGGAGGCAGATGACAGGTATCTATCAAAATAACTGTTTCTTTTTTATTTTCTTTACTTGAAAGCAGTTTTGAAAGGAATAGACTGTGATAACTCAGATGATCGTCTGTGAGCTTTACTGTACGATTAATGACTCTCAACACTCCTGCTTTTGTTCCCTTGGTTTGTCAGTTCTACATGACTCAAATTAGGTTAGCATGCTTCAGCACAGGGATAGAGCGCACACAGGATTGTCAGAGACAGAGAGACCCTGCAATTCCAAAACCCTGTTGTGCTGGACTGCTCAGGTTCTTCTTGGATTATTTCTCTCCCAGAGAAAGTAGTCAGGCACAGTGAAATTTCACAGCCTGTGCATGTTTGAGAAAATAGCTCAGGACATAGGCTTTAGATTTTTCCCCCTGTTCCTTTAGAGGTTCCCTTAAAGTACTGCTGTCACACTGGAAACATTAGTCTTATCTCAGCTGTATAAATGGCCAGCTTCCGAAGCAGGTCACAGCAGAGCTGCATTCTCTCTGTCTTCAAACCCCAGTGCTTACACTCTCTGAATTACCACATTTTTGGCATAGAAGCACTTTGGGCTATCTAGACAATTTAAGCTGACTTATTACTACCTGAGCACTAATAGTGGTTTAGACTAGGTTGGATGTTTAACGGTTTACGTTTTGCATTTAGTGCCAAAGGGAAATGTACTGCAGCAAAGACAAACACCACGGAGCTTTGGAATAGATGACAACCTGAGGCTTTTGTTTCCAAAATGTCAAATTGGAACAACTTCATTCAGGAAATAGAAAATGAATTGACTTGTGTCAGTCAGCTGCCTGATAGACACTTCCATTAAAAATACATGTGTACTGTATAACCCTACAGAATGCAATTGGTGCACGGTGGAGATAAGACTATGGCAAGGCTAAGTGCCAACCTTGTTTATTTTGTTAAATGGCATTAGAATAATGTGTTGACCCTATGTCCATGATTTTTCATTAAGTTTGGGAGTATTTTTTCTTTGTGGTAGTTTTACTGTAAAGAACCATCTCATATATTTCACCCAGCAAGAGGCTTTAGAGGACATCACTGAATGGATGCGCGGTACTTTCGATCGTGGGTCAGACTTTGATTGTTGTGTAATTGTTTTTTAATTGTATTCAGTTGCCAACTTTGTAATGGATTGCATCTTCCCTCTGATGTCAATATTGCTTGAAAGACAGTGAAGAATTAGCTTTTTTTTTCTTTTTTTTTTTTTTTTTTTTACAATTGTATTTGTGCAGGATGGTGCAGTTAGATGTTGACTTTCACACAGGACTATAAGGCATTATGTGTTGCATTTGTGCTGTAAGGGCTGTAAAGAAAAAAATACACATTATGTTAAAAGCTGTTATACAGTATATCATCATCATTATATAATCATATATCATATCATCAGATGATACGTTTATTAACTTTAATTAGTCTCTATTACTCAGCCTATCATCATTTTAACTGTAAATGAAAAATACATTAAACAGAGATACATTTCATTCTGAAAGATAAGGACATAATGAACAACAGGTAATAATACAGTCTATAGCCTGAGTAAAGAGCAATAGGCAAATGTTTGAAAATGGATATGGCTTTACATAGCTGCAGAGGATCAATACAATTGATTGGCCCCATTCCTGATCCTGCAGATCAACACAGGACTCTGTGTGCACAATATTATAGTTTATATATTATAAAAGAAGAAGAAGAAAAAATGTCAACAAACATTGATAAACATGTTTGACTGATATTGTTAGTTTTGACACAGCTCAGACATTATACAGTTATGCTTTACTGTATTATGTTCATAACATTGCAAGTTAAGAGGCCCCATAACCTTCTTAACAAATTGCAGGATGCTACTACAATAACTATTATTCAAATTAACCTGACAACAATAACGTTCAGTATTCATCAATGACAGTTGTATATTAATCTCACATTCTGATTTACTACTGGTTTGACAGAGTATTAAAGGTCTTCATTTCGTTGCTCATGTCATGTTGTTTCCCCTCCATCTCCAGTTGCTAGGACTCCATCTACCCGGGGCAACTTTATTTCCATTCATTGCCTCAGTGGAAATTTGGAATTGAAATTGGCTTACCCTCGTTCTGGCCAAAGCCTCTACAATTACACTGTGGAAAAGGTGTTTTCTATCTGCATATGCCCTCCATTATTATTGCATTCTCACCATTACCACTGTGTTGACTGCATACATGGACATCATTTCAGGAGAGATGCACTTGGACAGTCACCAAACCAGCCCAGTACTACTCATAATAATTTTTGCAACCACTTTTATTCCAAAAAAACTTTATTTTCTGTGTTACAAACTCTCTGTGGCACAGGTTTTATCACAGTGTGAATTATATAAGCACTCAGAAGTACACATCTCTTAACAGCATGTATTTTAGATAGCCTTTTGAACTGTCATGCACTCAGTAGGAGCTGGGAAGCACACACACATCAATTCTTTAACACTGACAAAGTGTCTGAAATGAGAAATAGTAGTCTTTTGTGTATACTATCTGGAGAGCATGATGAGAGGAGGAAATGATGTTTTGACAGAGGTGTGCTCCTGTAGCATGAAAGCATTCATATTAATCTATGATGTTTATACACGACAGAGCAAATCTGCACAAATGAAGCAAAAGGTGGCCCTCGCAATTCCCACTCTCAACCTTATTAAACTTTTATTCCAGAAGAAAGTTAAGAAGATGTGACGGTTTTCAGATTTTTGGGACTGTGCTTTAGCTCTTTACTGTCTTTTATTGGGAATGTAGCTTTTACTTAAGGGTATACTTTAGAATTTTATTAGGCCAGGCCTAAAATGCGCTGAGGAATGGCAGGATGGGGATGGTGCCATCTTTGTTCAGCAAGGCCCCAGGCAAGCCACATGTAGCCCTAATGAGTCGCTTACAATTTCAGGCTCTGCTTGCTCTCAAACACCAAAAGTAAACTTTTGTCTTTTTTCCCCCCACTATTCGGGGACCTTAAGAGGATTGTGGGGTCATTATTTATTCATGCCATTGTGTTTATTCACCAGCTTCTGTGTGTGATGGGAGAGGGAATAGAGCAGCCAGTGCAGACGGAGTAAAAGCTGATAATTATCCACTATTAGCATTGTTTTTTCAGCCATAGTTTAAGTCGGCTCAGTTGATGATCGAGCTATGATAGAGGCCCAGAAACATCCATTTAAAGCAGATTACCATGTGCATGTCTTTGAAGTCTGGAATCCTCTGCAGAGGACTTGCCGGATGGGTGTGGATGCATTTATAAGCCTGTTTTTACGCCACTTTATTTCTGTGCTGCTGGAGAAGATACTCTGTCACCACGTTAGTTACGAGCGCCAATGTTGACCAGGAGATCCCCAAAAACAGCCATCACATGCCTGCAGGATGTTCTTAACAGCCAGAGGTGAGAAGACTGCAACCTTTACCTTTTATCCTAGAACAAAGAAAGACCCAGGGATGCTTGAATGGGGCTGCATGGAGGGATTTAGCAGTGTCAGACTACATCAGAACTAACACTGATTCAAAAGACTAGTGAAGTAAAAGGAAAAAAAAGAAAAGAAAAGACAAAGGAGTCCTGAAAATGGTTCAATTAGTGATAACTCAGTTCTAAAAGAGCAATTTCAAAACTTTTCACTGTCGAGCATCAGCTAAACTGTCTTGACATGCTTCAGTTGGGCCAGCACATTGTGTTCTCCAGTTATTATAGGTGTTCACTGAACACTTCTTTAGAGTAACACTTGCCTGTGTAGCGGTGGTGAGGTTTCTCCTCCAACAGAAGAAATTTCCATTTGCTTTGTTTTTGCATTTCCATTCCACATTTCCAGGCCGATTCGATCTGTTTGTCTCAGAGAAGTCGAAACAGATGGTGTCTTTCGGCTGGATTGTAGGGCGCACTGTCTCTCCAGCGCAGTGAAATAGAGTGGACTCAGTGGATGAGAGTGGCAGAAGCCAGGCAGGGATGTGAGAAGAGGTTGACTGGGGTAGGAGTCTGTGCTCATAATAACCCAGAGAAGACATGCCATCTCTAGACTCAGCCACTCTGGCCTGCTTTTCATCTTCCTGGGTGATACTCTGGAAAGCTGGCATCAGTATTCTGCTGCGTCCTCAGGTTTGTATGCTGCCTTTTTTTTCTTAGTTGTATATTTTCCTCCTCTGCCATGCAGATGAATAGATTAACACTCACCTTCTAATTTAAAAAGGAGTGAGGGGTAGATGTCTGGGAACCTTGGCTTATGGAAATGATGGCAGCCGTTAATTCGATCTAAATCACCAGTCCTGACAATTTACTGTGTCCAAACTGTTGTGCAGGCACCACAGTATCTGTAGAGGTGGTCAGAGCAATTTTTGGCTTGTTTTTTGGACTCATAATAGCCCTCCATTTATAATTTGGCGTTCGTTGTCTTTATAGGAGCATACAGTTGTAAGTAATGGATGCTGGGTTTTAAAGTGCTGATAGAAATGTTGTGGGTCGGCCTTAAATGGAACAGTTTCTTGTGTGGTAATGCTTTTTTTATTACACGCAAATATAATTTCCATTTTCTCGGTAATGGTCAAAAAAGAAAAAGTTTATTGGTGCTTACAATTTGTTTTCACCCTAATCATACATTATGTTCACTCTCCGTTATTATGTTATTGATTCCTAACAGGTAAACAGCACTGTCAGAGAAATTTTTATCATTTTTCCAATGTTGGTTCGTAAAAAGCTCATTTCCTACTTCCTCTGCATGGGTGTCTAGTTGGGCTTTACACAGTGTAGGGTTTTATATGTGCTGTGTCCTGTAGATTAGCAGTTTGCAAATTGATAAATTGCATCGTATCAGCTGAGGAAATATTTTTCTAATCCTGCAGTGTTTGTTAGGATATCCTGCGTAGATATACTTTGATTTAACTTCTAAAGATGACACATAATGTAGGTCTATAACGCAGCTTATCACATTTGCTGCATCAGGCTTATGACTTTTTCAAAACTGTCCCTTTGAGCTGCTCACTGTCTCATACATTTTCAGTTTTTTTATTTATTTGTTTTATTCATTTCAATGAGATGAAATCACTTATCATGTATTAATTTCATAAAATGCTAGTTATTGCTTGCAGCTGTGCAATAGAAAACAATTATGTCAATTTGGGAATCCTATTATTGCAAAAACGAGAAAAGAATTATGCCTGCATGTTTATATTGCCTGGAGAGGTCTGAGGCGTAATTATTACCTGAGCACATACACCAATAACTGACAAACACATCAGTGTGTTCCCAAAACAAGGAAGCAAATAAAAAACTCAAATTCATTTTATAAATAATTATTTAATGCTGACAATCAGCCTTAGAGTCTTGCTGCATGTGGACAGTTGTTTTGGCAGATTTGTAAAATTTGTTGATTGTTTTTGCAGAGAGGTTATCAAACAGAAAATTAACTGTGATGGATAGTTTTTTTGTAAATCTGTCTGGGTGCAAATGAAGGTGCCTCAAGACATGAAAAGTTACCTAAGAATTAAAAACTCACAAGTCAAAGCAAATCAAAACAAATCAAGTCTATCAGAATAAATTTGACTTTGCCTGAAAAGCTGAAAAAATAACTAGATGGGAACCAAGTACTTGATACCCTGTAACAGCAAAATTGTTGAAAAAAACAAAACAAAACAACCCCCCCCCCCCCAGAAATATAATATATTACACATCAAAATCTCTGATGTTTGACAGATTTCTAATTTGACAGTACACTGTCTGCAGTCATGTCTTGCCAGTGTGCTGGCCTGTTCACCCAGTCTTTCATGTCACAATGTAAAAACACTCTACAGCTTTATTTCCTTCAGTCACAAAGACGTTGAATTTCTAAGACTGTCAGTGACACAAAGGCAGGACTAACACAGCCTTTCCACAGACTTTGAAGTTCAATCCAAACCAAGAGCAGCAATATTGTAGGCAAGAGGGCACATTTAATCAGTCATGACAGAGCTCAAATACTGCCAGTCAGTCTAGGAAAAAAAAAATCAAAAAAGGCATCAAGCGTCCTTTCATGGGTTTAGCAACTCTAAAGTCTTTGTATCTCATGACATTTCCAGGACAACTTGATCCTGACTAGTGAACATTCTGTGTTGTACACTGTAAACATGGCCACTGGAGCTCAGCAACAGGACATCATTAGGAGGATAGAGGTGGAATGCTGAGAAGGGAATTGATGATGTTCAGGCAATTTAAAAGCTATTAAATGTCCAATTAAGCCACCTTGTCAGCAGAGTACCTTGTAGGCAAATGTAACTCAATTAATAGACCATTATTTGTATTCAACTATTACTTACCCTGCAAACACGCCCGACACTCCAGGTGGGTTTTTATTCCATAAAAAGCGACACAATTTATGGCTCTGAATTATCGAATACAAGTGTGTACTGTATAGTGTATAAACGCACTCAAGTTGTTTGTGTGTCTCTGGTGCTCTTTGACCACGTGTGCCACTCAAATCAGAAGCAGCAGGAGAAACACATATCTGCCACCTTCCAATGACAATGAGAGTTAATCAGCTGAAAGCAAAGACCTTCATACATGAAAGCTGTTGTGGCTGACAGGTGCTTGTAAGAGTCAGACATTGATCTTGCGCATGCCTTCCTGCCACCGCTCCCATAATCAAAATGAAAAAAAAAAAAAAACTATACAATTAGACCGTCTGCTGATTGAAGAATGTAGAATGAGAGTGAAGCAGACAAGCAAGACGTACATAAAAGGAGTCTGTGTGATTTTGGAGAGAGTTGAAAAGGTGTGTCTCCACCAATTTGTGACCCAAATACCATAGAAAACACATGCAGCCGTTTTGGGCTCTTGACTTGGTGTTAGCCGGCGGACTGTGGAGGAATTTTCACTCACACTAAGGAGGGTGTCACGAGGGAAGTGTCAAACGGCAGCCTATTGGTGACGTTGAATGCAAAATGCCAAGCAGGCACAGGCGAAGAATGAAACCCCCTGCACCTAAGGAAATATGATTTCATGCCATGTACCATGCGCCCACACAAGAATGGGGCTGTTGATTTCACCACATGCAAATACAGCAAGAAACAGTCACAAGCACAGGAAGGATCTGGATATTCACAGTGTGGTCCTCGATGGAGGCATGAGCAGTCAGTATGAAATTCCATAAAGAGCTGAAAATATGACAAACGCTTTAGACACGCCATTACATCTTGGAGTGGATCCCACTCCTCCTCCATTTGATGACAAAATTGGTGCCAGGAGCAAATTATGCAACATTTAACTGATCCTCCAAAGACAAACTGCCAACCTTTCACACACCCCTGTACGAACAGTATTATGCAACTACCCAGTTGGTTTGGTAACACGCCACACAGTGTCGCTTTAAAATATTAAGACATTAAGAATTTAGCATTAGCAAAGAGCAACAGTGCTGTCATCGTGACTGCATTAATCCTAGATGCAGACCGGGTTGCAACACAATCTGCACTTTACGAAAAGAGGAGCGGTGTGATGATGACACTCAGTCCCCCATGAGTCATTCCTGTGCGTCCTGTATGCTTTGTATGCTACACGGCATCAGTTGATGTTACAGGCACCAAGAGTTTGTCTTTCTCCTTCACCGTTCATCTGCAAATACGCCTCAAGTTATTTTTATTTCATTTTTTTTATAGATGCTGCCCTGCAGCTGTATTCCTTGAGCAAACAGATAATTCCTGCTGTCGCCATAGAGCCACACATCTGATTCACCTTGCTTTGCTCTGTGTTGTGATTGTGCAGCACATTTAACTAAGGTCGTCATGGTTACACTGTTGTCTTTTGACAAATGATGAGTTTCTATTTTTCTTGAATGTCTGAAATTTAGCAGCTAAAGGCAAAATGAGGATGATTAGAAAGAGAGACAGAGAGAGAGACAGAGAGAATAAAAAATCAGGACTCTTCCAGATGAGAGATATTGTCTTCCCTTACTCGATTTTCTTCTCACTCGATAACATCCTCACTCTAAATGATATTCTCTATTTACCTGATTTCATTTCCACTCCTTTAGCCAGAGAAGCCTCCTCAAATACATTCAAAGGCTCATTTTTATATGTACAGTACGTTCACAGTGATAATGATTAATTTTGCTTGTCTCCCATCATGCACAGACTTGATCGGTGTGATTAGGCTCATAGTTTCCAATGCATGATTCTGCATCACATCACCTACATTAATGATTGCAGTTACCGTAGGTGTGTACATCTTAAAGTGATGCCGGAGTCCTCTCCTGTCTCCACCTGTTAAACACTGCATAAACACAAGCAGAGGAACACAGGCATAAACACATTAATCCCATTAAGATAATACGCAGTCTAGAGGTTGTCAAATGACTTTGGAGCACAAGGTGCATCCACAAATCCTTCTCCAGTTTGTAATTAGTTATTGGTTGTTTTAGTGCTGAGGCAATTAGTTTATTAATTGATGAGTCGATTGACAGCAAATAAATTACAAAAGCAATTTTCAAATGGTGAGCATCCTCTCGCTTTATAGACATGAGGATGTGCCTTACTCTGTTTATCTGAAACTGTAAAATGATTATCATTGGGGTGATATTACACCTTTGTCACTGTAGACTTATTAACAAGACATTTAGCAGACCACTTTTTAATTGATATTTTTTGTAAAAACAACAGATTTATATTAGAAATGACTGGTTTTGTTTAGGAAGCCATATATTTAGATTATTAAGTGTAGTAGAGAGACATCAGCTTTAGGCAGTTTTGAGGTTTGCTGTAGATATACTGTATAAATGTGTAGTAAGACTGTGCTTTTTAAAGACCAGAAATGTTTTATACTCATGCCTCTACTGGCTGATAGTTTTCCAATATTTAATGTTTTTAAATATGGAATTGTCAGTGATTTAGCCTTTCGCCTGGAAACTGATGAGAAGAGGCTCTGACATAGCTTCAGCTCAGTGTTGGGTAATATAAAACATTACAGACTTTTAAACCAGTATAGATTTTTTTTTTTTTTGCATATTCATGAACATACAAAAATAATTAATTGTAAATATGCCAGATTTTCTTTTCAGTCAATGAGCAAGACAGTTTTTAGGTAATATTAAATTAGCAGGATTTTTGCATATAAACAATACTTTCATATACTGTATGGTTAAATGATCCAGAAATTGTTAATCTGTTAAAAGTAAAAACACACAAAATATCACAATTAATTTGCTATTATATTCCATTGGTATTGCGTGTTCTCAAAACGGGAAAGAGGTCTCACACTTTTGGACCCTGCTGTATATTTTCAATATTGCCTACCACTACTTTTAGGTCATTATATTTAATCTGCTTTGCAGTCAATGTTGTAGCTAAAAATATCAGAGTGATCCCATAGGAGGAGAAATTACCCTGCAACCAAATACTAACACTGTATCTCTGCAGTAGCCATTACATTAACATCAATGTTCATGTATCCTTGTAAAGTTTTTGAGTACAGAACACCTACTTTCTTATTTGTTGTAAGTTGAGGGGTTATAGAAGGAAAAAAAACTGCTGCATAGCTGTCCGCCCACATTCACGTTTCTGCTGTTTCTGTTGCTCAGCTTCTGTCTGATGCCAGTACCACACACACTGTTATCGTTTTTGCCTTGAAAATGAATGTCATTCTTTGAACTTAAGTGTTGATTTAAGGTTCATGTCTCTTGAATTATCATTGCTTGAAACACTTTTGTTACGTTTTACAACGTCACCTGTACAGCACTTGTTCTTCTAAAGAGCTTTTTTTTTAATTAATCAAATTCAGTAATGTGCAGGACGTCATATTTCGTGATCATTTCATCTTTACTCGCATAATCAAAGTGTAATTAGTGCTGAATTAAATTGGTACACTTTTAGTTAATTCATAAACACATCATTTATGTTCCAAAAGTGTATAACAAGACATAGAAGTAGCATTTTCTTTTGGAACAGGAACATCAATTTGTTAGGCTGTTCTTTGAATTTGATTGCTAATGAGCTGATTAAGACCTTCGATGTAGTAATCGCTGGCCTACATTTGCAGTTAGGCCAAAATCACTGGCGCTTCCTGAAGCTGTCAGGAACCAAGGCGGTAACGGATGGTCCGGGGGCTCCTAAGTAAAGGTCCCTTTTTGCTGCAGTAATATAGTGAGTGAAGGCAAAGTCAATCAAGTCTGGCAGCCAGAGAAACTTGTGGCTATCTCAGGCTGTAGCTTTTTGCCTGGCCAGGCCTTGTCTGTGACTCTCTGTGCATGTGGCTTTGGCATGAACTGCACAAGCCAGTATTAATTAAACACAGGGAGACAGTAAAACCTTTGTGCACGAGACTAATGGCTGCTGAGCACGACTATCTTGACTCCACTCAGGTTATAACTTTGACCAATTTTTAGAGGACTTTAATCTTTTCCTGTCTCATTGATGAAAAAGCTGTAATATTCAGTCAAGGACCTGGTGTAGCTCACTTTTTCTCTTTCATGTGTCGATTTTCAGTCTTGTCTCCTGGCTTTTATTGTGGCAGATACCAACTCAGTGAGTGATGCTTGGTTTCTAACTGTTATTATTGTGTCACATGCTAAATGTAGTGTCATAGATGTATCTTAGGGATTCTGGAAATGAGTATTATGATGTTGTTGTCGACAGCTCCATTCCAGACTGTACATTGCTGTATATTCAAGCACAACAATGTCACAGTCATTAACCCACAGCATGGTGACGCTGCCTCTGCACCCATTACTGCACCAGCATTAGAGGGTTTAGAGAGAAATGAAGTGTGTGGTGTGAAGTGTATATATAAAGCACAAACTATGACTCTCTGGGGCAGTGGACATTTGCTGCTTGTGTAGGGCCGTGGCTGCTATGTTAATATCACTAATTGTTTCCTAATTAGATGCGAGTCAGTGAGTCGTACTTTAATACTCTAATAGGGATCATTACAGAGCGAGAGGAAATTTATCTCTCCTGATGGATGACAGTCCAGTCAGCAGGAATTTCGACATCAAGACCAATGGAGTGATGGGAAGAGGGGTAGGAGTGCTAATCTGATGGCTTTGTTCGCTGCAGTCGCGTCCCTAAAGTACGACATTTTCAGCGGGGCGCAGGGCTGCATCAAAAGTCAATCATACGTTAATAGCAGCTCTGCTGAGATTCCATGACAGCGTGGCAGCGGCAGCCAATAAGTCTTGAAAGAAGAAACCGTCGTATGGCACTAGTATGTCAGATATGGGGACTGGATATTGGCTTATAACAAGAGGCTACCAACAATGATACCTGTAAATTATTCATATTCTGCTGTTGAGGTGAGTGGCCAGTCCGATCATGGTGGTATTTTATATTACTGGTGAGTAGGAAAGCTAAGATGGATGAAGAGCACAGAAGAAATAGGAAGGATTGGTTCAGGTTGGATTCATTTCTTGGCTGGCGAGGGTTATGTGTTTCCACAGGAGGGGGTATTAACAACTCTGCCACATTTAGGAACATATTCATATGCTTGCTGCACAGCACACAAATGGAAGTCTGCTAGTGTAATTTCTGTAATTTGGAGAAGTACAGTTATGTGAAATAATATTGTTTCAAAATAATCTTTTTAAATTTAAAGTTTTTTTAGTTGTGTTTTATGTAGCAGATCTGTCTGACTTTTATACGCTCTTGTTCTGCATTCAATGTATGCCTTGTGGGAGCATACACACAAACCAATTACCGGTAGCCTTTTATTAGGAGTGGAGCAAATTTACCTAGATTTGTTCTCCTTTTTTCCCGTTTAACATCCCAAAAGGTTGTTTTGTTGTTTGTGTTTCTCTAAACCGGTGCCAGGCATTTGCCTTTTCTATTGTATCTCAAAGTCATTTCACTTGTTTGCATTGTTCCTCCTAGCTGGGGTGAGGTGGCATAGACAAAGGCATATGTGTCCCTGTTTGTTTTTGAAGTGTCAGAATTAAGTCTTGCATGTGTGTGAGTGTGTTGCTCCTATGTGATGTTGCCTGTGTTTGGGTGTGTGTTTGGGTGTGTTTCATCCCCCCCCTCCCCATGTGTTGTCTCTGTTTGTGGTCCACAGGTCCTCCGCTGCATTGTTCATCCGCCTCCTCCTCCCCTGTTGAGCAGCTCCCATACCCTCCCCCTTCCATTGCAGCCAATGAGAGCCAGGGAGGGTTGCTAGGTAACTGTGCGGCTCAGCCAGCCCAGGACTCTGACTCTGAGGATGAGTTTGGCCCAAATTCTTTCTTAGTTAAAATTGGCTCAGGGAACCTGTATGCTCCTGCCACTGCAACTGCTGATGGTGAGTTGGTTTTCAAACTACTGTTGCTTTCTAGAGGTTAGCCTCCCTGCTCCTGGGCATTTTGTGTTTAGGTCATGCAGATGGCTATGGGCAAGAATATGTCCCTTTTTTTCTGAGTACCATGAGAGAGCGTAGAAACTCTGAGTCGATACGTAGCCTCAGGAAATGCACAGAACTCTCTGAAGAAAGGTCTGTAAAGTTCAGAGCCTCGCTCAAAGAGATGAACCATTTTGGTTCAGCAGGAGATATTTGTCACAGATATTTCTCTTCAGTTTCATTGCATGCTGGTGGGAGTAACCAACTACATTCCCTCTGTAGAGTTCTCAGCTGCATGCATCCTCTGCACCTTGGATAGGAAACAAGCAAGAGACAAAGACGGTTACTGCATACCAGGTGCAACACAGTCACTCCCAGAACTTTGTATTAAAAACAGAGTTAGCCCCTGAAAGACATAGTGTAGGTTCTTTATGTGTGTGCTTTGACTACAGCTCAAATGCAGACAGTACAGATAGAGTTAGATAGAGTTAATGAAGTTTGAAGAACTGCATATGTGGTTTCTCATTAATAACTGTCAGCTATTCATCGCTCTTGAAATACTCAGTGTCTCCTGCTGTTGGCTCAACATTCATTCAGACTGACTGAATGACATTTGCACCCGCACTGTGTTGACAGTTGACAAAAATTCACTCACTGTAAAAACACGTGCAGTTTGATTTTCTAAGTGGCAGCCACACTTTGTATCCGCAGTTAACTTACTCATTTAATTATATTGAAGATGTTTCTCGACACGTCTCAGTTCAAGTTTGCACGGGCTTGTGTTGCTGGGCTCATATTATATTATTTGTCTGTTTTCATATAACTGATTGCTGTAGATTCATAGGCTCTTGTGGATTCATTACTGGCTCAGTCTTGATCCTCAATTTGTTTATAACACCACAAGCACTCAGTGCATGGCGTATGAAAAATGCCACGGCGATAAGATCACGTCAAGTATTTCCTCAAGGTAACCTCAGGAAAGTAGATTTATTATTATGGCCACACGGTCACAATTGAACATGTAGCAGGTTATATATTCTTATTTATGATCCATCCACATGAAAAAAAGAGTTGTCATTCAAACTAAGCGATTTATGTCGTGTGTCTCCCATAACTCATCAATTTGCATGCTGAATAAGGTGTTCTTTGATATTTGAAATGTGGATGTCTTTCGTCTACAGCAGCTACTCGCTTCTCCCAGTGGCCCCTGCAAAAACACAAAACAAAATAAAATGATCTAAATAATTGATCGAGCTTACAAGTTAACTACCCAAAGGGTTGAAGTACATCAAACTCCGAAGTGCTCCAGCTGCCTGCTCAGAAAGCCTGGAGAATGAGTTATTAATCCCGTTGCAAATCCCACCCCCCACCACCGCCACCACCCCTCTCCCTCCCTCTCCCTTCCTAATTCCACAGTAGCAACAAGCTGGTCACCCAGCAGTGACATGACTTCAGGGGACACGGGTGGGAGGACTGGCCTTTACCGCGGCAGATTTGTCTCATAACAATGACACTGATTTGCATAGGTGCAGCGTTTAGGTTGGCCTCGGGCTGTCAGTAAGGGGTAGGAGGAGGAATATCCCAGCTCTACCTCAGTCATCCTCAGGCTTTGTAAGGCTCCTTTTAATTTGCAAAGTACAGCATGTTCTTGTGTGTCTCTCGCTACTGAGTGCAAAGCCTTTTCCAACTCTCATATCTCCAAAAAATATCAAACCAGTATTCTTTCTATTGATGCTGCTGTCCACTCTGATAACCTGCCACCTAGCTGGTGTTGCATTAAAAAAAAAACCCAGTAAATTATGCAAAATCCTCTTTTCTTTGAGGCTCTTCTTTGACATTCTTCATTGTGTGGTTTCAGAAAATCTTTGACAGTGAAGGGGCCAGTTACAAACAGTAAGAAAAAAGAGGAAAAAAAGCCTCCATTGTTGATTCTCTAAAACCACCTGCTGAGCCACGCAAGCTTGCTCTATGCCTTCTCATGCATTTTCCACATCACATCCAAAAACTTTATAAGCTTGTAGATTTTGTTTATTCAAATCTGCATATTTTTCATTTTTCTTTTTGGTTGAAATTTATTTTTACTCTTCCACTCCACTAAACAACACATTGTATTCCCATTGGCTGTTCTTTGAAGCAGCCACTTGAATTTAATGAAAAATGTGATTTCTAGCACAGTTGGTTCAGTGAAAAAAAAAAAAGACAATTTGCATGGCTAATCCTCATTTAAGGTGGATATTGTTTTGTGTATTTAGTTATTTGCCTCGCTCACTTTTGTGTGTAAAGTTTTCACTCAGGAGACAGTGATGTCTTATGGCTGTGTATGTAAATTACTTTCAGACCCCAAAGCTTTCGTGGCAAATAATATATGTAGCTAAATAACTCTGTCAACCCAAGCTGGTTTCACCATTTCAGGGAAAGAAGTGACTTCATTAATACTTGTCCAATGTGTCATGACACCGTTCCCCTCAGCTACATAATCGTAATCTTTTCAAGGTGACAGAACTAGAGTGAGCCAGATAGGTTGTGGTGTAGATTGGGTGTACAGAACAGAGCAATGGACGCACATCTACTGTAGGTATCCAATAGGCTTAAACAAACTGTCTTTGTTTGCCTAATTTAATATCTGAAACTGAAATTTGAATGGTTTTCTGTTTGATGCAGATGTCTAAGTTCTGGCTGAAGACAAAAAAGAAAGAAAAAAGGGCCATGTTGCCAACTGTAATGTAATCATGAATTAAATATGCATCTCAGGTTTTCATTGGGAATTACATGAGCCAAAAAAAAAAAAAAGTAATTTAAAAGTCACCATGGCAAAAATGACTGGAATATCAAATCAGATCTCTTTGACACATGGGTCAGTTATTGAAGAAATGTTTAGTTGACACAGAGGAGGAAATGCCTACTTTTGTATTGTCAGTAAATAACCACGGGGTAAAAAAAAAAAAAGGTATGCCTAAAATAATTGGCTCACAGTGTATCTGTTGCACTGGAAAACAGGTGGCTTTTTATCACTTGGGATTACATTTGCTCAAGGTCATTTCTGAGCCCACATACAGGACTTAAAATGTTCTGCTGGATTTTGAATAAGTAAACGCTTTCAGCAGCATGTCGTTATTCACATTAGTAGCCTCCAAGGCAGCAGTGTTTATTTATTTTATTTTTTTCTGGGATCCTGTTTTCATTTGGAAGAACACTGAGCCAGAGTCTCTGTGGCTGACGAGGCTGCTCGCTGAAGCCTGCAGTCCTTTTGTGAAGCATGTGTTTCAGTGTGGCCCTCGGCTTTCTCTCGGGGGCTTCTTCCTGGGGAGGCTGCCAGTGGGAGCCCGCTGCCACGCTGAGCCGAAAGATCTGAGACACTGCAACCTCCCAGCATTAGCATCTCTTAATGCAAAACAGCATGGGGTCGGCCAGTGTTGGCTTTCAGTGCAGCCGGGCTCCCCGGTGAAACGAGCCAACACACCACGACCTCACAGCTGACCAAGCAGGAATGTTGAGCCGGGTAGAAGGCATGGGGATGTGGCTGTGTCTGAATTCAAATAAGTCTTCATTTGAAATGCTTAATCATCCCTCCCCTCCCTCCCCTGTTTCTGCAAGGGGGGGGATCTGGTTAAAAGAGGTCACACCAGAAAGTAATTTAGCCACAGACACCATGAGGAATTAAACTATCGGAGGCTAGATAATAATTTAATGAGTAGCACATGGCGTGCCCATGCCATGTCCTTGTTTTCTGAATATGTGAGGTTTCAGTTTTGAGTTGACGTATCAAACGGAATCCGCTGCTCTTGATGTTGAGTTGTTGTACTGGAGCCAATAGACAATTTGTCCAGTTTCATTCAACTTGCCGTTCGTCAGCGCACAGAGACCATGGATAATGCATTTTGCATACCTACATATCTTCTTTTCAATGACATAAATTGAGATGCATTACTTTCATTCCATGATAATTGCAGACCATCTGTGCCCTCTAACAAAATCCTCAACCTCTTGATGGATATGCAGCAGAGTGACATACAGAACAGAGCATACATAACCACTTGTCTTGTTCTTGCAAAGGCAGCTCAAAAACTTGACATAAAATCCATTTGATCACAGAAAGGAAGAAAGAAGCATATGCCAGGACTGGTCCTAATGGATTAGGCTGCAAACTGTGGTAAACCTTAGATTGAGATAAAACATTTTTCATTGTTTAAATTGATACATTTTCTTAATATGTAGTATATATTTTTCCTATATTTTGTGGTCCGTATGTTTGAGTTTACTTTTGCTTGTATTACAGTTTTGACCGCAGTGACAGCTGCTGGATGTTACAAAATATTATATAATTGCTGACTTTTTTTCTTCTCCTGTTAGTGATGAAGGTGAACTTGTATTCAGATTGCAGAAGATCTTTTTCACCTCACTCCCAGAGAGAGAAGCAGTGGATAGATGAGCTTTATATCCACCATGTGTTGTTTGTGGTACCTGTTACCTCTCAAATGAGTGCAGGAAAGACAGCTAGTATTCCCGCGTGACTTTCCCCTTCAGACATTTCTAATGGTGTTGGAAACAGCAGGGCCGGCAGAGAGAACCAGCTTCAAGGAGCCAGGAGAGAGTGCAGCTTCACTGCCTTCATGACAAATTCTATTTGTATTTTTATAGACAAATGGTACTCAACTGGAAATTTTGCTCCTATGATTAGCCATAGGGGCTGTAGCAGTAAGCAAGATTTAATGATTTATCTGGGCGCTGGATAGCTTTTGATTAATTCTGTATCGAATGGCTCACACCTCAGTGCCTTGATCGGGTGTCTGGGGCATGTCATATCACTTTATTTCATCAGGTGTGACCATCAGTCCTCTGTGATTTTATCCGCTGTCCTTGTCAGACCTCCTCCCTGGATGCAGCACAGGGTGGCAAATGGAGTTACAATCCAGTTCCTCTATTATGTTACCAAATGTGGAAAAATAAATTTCCCACAGAAATATTTTTCATGTATGCAAATGTAATACATACAGTACTATATACTGAATTTCCAGATACAGATTGTAGGTATATATATAAAATAAGAACTGTTGTAAAAAGTTGTACATGAACCTATTACAAATGGGATCCGTTCAATATATAAAGAGAGGCTAGATGTGTTTGACATTTAAAAATGTAGAAAGGCAAATATGGACAATTCTTAGATGGCATCTGCGTATGTGTACTTGAAGAACTATACCAAGAGGGTAAATTATTCAGTGGTTTACAAATCAAATAATTTGATATGTTTGAATAGCACATTGCAGTTCAGATTCAGATTCAGATTCAGAAAATGTTGTTGATGCCCAAATGGGAAATTCAGTTGACAGTTCCCCGTTACAATAAATAAATTAATACACACATAACATGCAATTTCACTTTGTTTACATCGGCTGCTCCTACTGTAAGAACTGCCAAAACTTCAGCTGCACACTTAGAGTTGGTACCATCTGGTTACTAAGTAGTATCCTATGAGATATCTATCCAATGAAATAAAGTCTGAACCTTTACATACAGATTTACTGCTTGAATGAAGTTTGCTGAACTGTTTCCATGACTACCATCAGTGAGTTCAGTCAGGTGGGACGCCAGCTGATGTGGAGGGTGAGATTTGCAGGCGCTCTCCTCAGGTTATCATTACTGACAAGTCTATTTGAGTTTGCTGTTTCATATAGTACAAGAAACAGGAGGTATTTTTTGTTGTTGTGGTAGTTGTTTTTTTCACTAACCAATCCCTTAAGCAAGATGAATAGTTATCTAGTTTTGTAACTCAGACAGTTGATGTTAAATGAATTCACTGAGATTATGAAAAGCGACTCTAATATAAAAGCTTTAACACAGTTCAGTTTCCATTGCTGGTATATGGTACATTTTAGTTGGAATACCTATTGGCTGTTCTTCAGCTTGACTACTACACACTTTTACCAGTCAGAGAAGTACGACCAACCCTAAGGTGAATTTTAATATTTATGATGTTTTGAATTATTTATTTTGTAGGATGTATTGATTTGTATCACCTTTAGCTACAACTCCAAACAGCACCCACAACAATATATACAGCATTTTATGTATGATACTGTAATTGCACTGAATAAATTCACCATGAACTTTTTAGAAATGGGAAGCTCATATAGTCCGCCTGTCAAGGCTGCATAGTTCCTAAGATTTGTTATTTTTATGATACAACAGATTTGGAAAAGTTCTACTCTGCTGACAGCATATCAGCACCAAAACATGAATAGTTTCTCACACTCATGAGATACATGTTCCAGGTTTTTCCTCATTTAAGTGAGTTCAGTTGTTAAGTTCGAATGGTTTGAATAGTTTACGTGCTCAGAAATCTCACAGTTAACGTTAGCTTGTTAAAATCCTGGAATACAAATCCTTAGTCAAAAAGTAACTTCTTCCGTGTAATCCATGACCTAAATTTGCATTAGTTGAGATATTTAAGGTGCTATAAATATGTGTTGCGTTTTGTTTTGTTCGTGAATGCTCTAGAAAGGTACAATCAGTTTTAATTTTACCGTGTAGTGATTTGATACCTCACAAGTTGGCAATTATAACATCTTACCATTAGTCAGACATCCCCGTTATCTCTGAGGGTAGGGGGTGAGGTCCCAGCTAATGAAGTGGATTCGCCTTAATTACTTGTCTAGAATAGCATCAGGAGGTGAACCGGTGCATACATCTGTTAGAAAGAAAAATGAAAACACACATTCCCAGACTGAATAGATATCTTCAGGCTTCTGCTTTGAATGCCATGTGAAAGTTTGGCTATTGTAGCAGAGCCCCCTTCTCTGTCTCTGTGATAACAAATTAATCTCCTTTTCTTGCCAATTTCATTGTGCAAAGCAGGTCAATAGAAAACCATTTATTTTTTTTCTGTCCTTTGGATAGTGGTGAATAATTGTTGCTGATTCACCACAGTCTGTGGGGGTTGTGTTGCCCTGTGCTTTGTCTCATAAACAGTCTTGTTTCTTGTCTTCCTGTTTATCTCTATTTATCTCCACAGAAATTACCAAGACTACTTGCACAGTTGTTGAAGGTTTATTGGTTGGACAAGGGCAACCATGCATACAGTCAGCTCAGCTAGTTCTTTCTCTGTAGAACATATTCATTTATGTATTATAATGATCAAGGCTTATGTGCAAATAATTAGACAAGTGAAGTGGACGAGTTTGGGAGCAGCTTTGTGCAGAGTGTGGAGCATTTGGGGGAAACTGTACAACTTTATATTAAATACTTAATATTACTGCCCGGTTACTGACAAATATTTTAACTTCCTGCAGAGCACTGCATTAAGTATTAACACTAAACTTAATCCATGTACATTGGGGAACTTGGTTTAAATTTGATTTTACTGCAATCTGATATTTATGACTGTAATGTTAGAATTGAGTAAATCTGCATTGCACATAGCTTGTACTGTATATTAAAATAACTAAATGAGGCTCTAATGCAAAATCCTCTACAAATATTTTTGTCTTTATGGACATATGTCCACAGATGAATTAGAATTAATACAAATTACTTGATAATTTGTCTAATTAAAAGTAAATGTATGAATCTATTCCCTTCCATTACAAAAACACATCCTGCAAAAACACAGACTTGTCTGATCAGCTAACTGTATATATATCGATTCATTCCTGTGGTAGTTTCTGATGTATTTCAGGTATGGTTCGCAGGGGAAAAGTGTAACCATGTGTTAAAAAAACAAATTACTTGTTGCCCCACATTTGCTAGATTGTCATAAGAAGTAAAGTATTTGTTTACCAAGCAGTAAAGACTTCCCAGAGCAGTGAGGCATTTGTCCATGTGATATATCTCTCTGCATATGTCTGCTGTCCCCGTATCAAATTAGCATAACCTTATTGATGGCTTTAGGGATCAGGTACATTACTGAGCAGTAGGGAGGTCATCAACAACCACGTGGTTTTTACCACACACTAGTCTATTGTTCATCAGGAGTCAGGACTGTGGTGTGCCTCTCGCTGTGTCTCAGCTAATTACAAGGGCAGCATTGTGCAAAAGTGTGCTCAGTATGGAGCCATCTGTCAGAGCAGCAGATGCATGATACAGCTCTCTGTCTCCAAAATGAAAATAAATGAAACCCAATTTCTGTCACTGGTCGATTCTGTTCCATTTGTTGACTGTGGGTAAAGGTTTAAAATCAGATCTGAGGGGGAAATTTAGGTCTTGTTCAGATTTGGCAGTGACATGCTTCCCGGCTGATCCGATCACAAGTGGACAGCTCTAAGCATGTCAGTTCACATCTGGCATTAGAATGCGTCTGCACATGCGTCTCCAGTGACCACTTGTGATCTGATCTCACTCTGTCGCTCTATATGCAAATAAACACGTAGGGTCGGTATCCCCGAACAGGGAGTCAGACTTTTGGACCTCACTGCACATCATTTCTGTTCACAGAGAACAAACGTGTTGTTGTTTTTAAGCCATCGCAGTGTGACTGACAGACATGTGTTTGTGTGTGTGTGTGTGTGTGTGTGTGTGTGTGTGTGTGTGTGTGTGTGTGTGTGAGAGAGAGAGAGAGAGAGCAGGGCGAGGAGAGGTCGAGCAAATCAATGCACTGCGCACAGCTCTACAATGAAATCAGGTTTTAGCCATTAGACTGTGGCAGAGGATGTCAGTTGAGGAGACGGTCCATCAATGTGGCCTGGACACATTTGCTTCCACACTTTTAACAGAACGTTGTGGCCACATGTGGTCCAGACCAGCTCCGAATGAGATCGGATCGCAGACACATCCTCTCTGTATTTTAATTAATTTAGTTGATACCAGGTCTGAATGGGGCCTTGGTGTTCTCTGCTTTTTTAGTCGTTGGCAAGTGGGATGTACAGACTAGAAATAGAAAAAAAAAGACTTGAAATACTGTCATGTGTGTGAAATTGCCAAGCTTCCTGTGAAGCCCATGCATGTTGAAAGGCTTACAGGCTGAGAGTTAAACAGGTGCCTGCGGATTAGATGCACCACACTATATTTTCCCCTTGTTTTTTCTTGCCGGGCTTCTCGTTAGCACATTATCTGTGAACACAATGGGCTTTCTTTCAATTTTCGGAAAAATGCCTCAAGCGCTGAAACATAATGCTACTTTTGTTCTAAGCACAACTGGTTCTGCGCCTTGACGGTTAATTTATCTGCCTTGATTGACACATGTTGATATGCCAGCTTCATGTTCCTGTCCCCTAAAAAATCTGGAAAGTCTCTAAGCTTCTCGACTGGCACGAGCAGGTATTGATTTAATGAAGGAGCTGATTATACAAAATAAGCCCTCTGTGTGTCTATATTCCACTTTGTCTGCTGTGAATTGGCAATTTAGTGTTGTGGATATCTGTGAAATAAAGGAGGCTTACTGCTATAAAGAAAAGCCACTATTTCACTCTGTGTAAAGCCAGGAGTTCATTGATTGATGAATGGCTTAGCAGATGTGGAAATAAATGGATACAGAGTGCACAAGGACACTGGTCTTCTATCTTGTGAAGTGCACAGAGTATCAGATAGCATATAAGGCCTCTGGGTACAATCTGTTCTTCCAGGCTTCATATCTAATAGTTTCAAATCCTCTGATGAAAAGTGACAACAGATGTGGTAAAAAATGAAACCAAGCACAGGTTTTGTTTGCTTAAAAAACTGCAGATGTGTTCCAACATGCAGCTGATCATGGAAGAAGACACAGCTAATGCCATTATTTTTGGGATCTCCCTTGTAGACCTTTAATTTGTTTTTAAGTTGGGCTGTGGCTGTGGTGAAGGGTTGTGCACAAGACAGAGTGAAACAGGTTGCACGGACTCGATCAACCTCTTCTGGCTAAATAAAGCCTGAGGAAGTGGAGGACTGCTTGTCTGTTTACACAGGAGCCTGTATCTGGTCTGACTGAGTAAACTGTCCCAGGTCTCTGTGGGAGCCAGAGAGCGCTCTGATTGAGACCAGTTGGGAGAAATAATGAGCAGACGAAGGACTTTTTTAAGAGTGGTCAGTGTAAAGGCTTTGTAGCTAAAATGGTCAGTGTAAAGACTTTGTAGCTCTTCAGTCAGAAGAGTCTTTTGGTGTGAATTTATGTGGAACGACAGCTAATTATTAATCAGCCGGAATATTGAGGCTTGGGGAGTTGAAATAACACCGTGAGGCGCTAAATTAAACCTGCTAAGACACACACACACACACACACACACGCACACACAGTCAGAACCATCCTCAGTGGTTCTGAAGTTCTTTTGAAATATGCACCAGTAAATAATCTGGGGGTCTTGGTGTGCGCCGATGGTGCCTAAAAACACAAGGCAAATGAGCAGCATTCTTCATTCTCCATAGTTTTTTGTCCTTAACACTTAATTTCTCCCCTCTTCTGTGTTTAGACGGAGCCTTTCAAAACCACTCTCGGCTGCGGACACCTCCTCTACCACTCTCCCATTCCCACTCTCCCAATCCTCAGCACCATGCGGCCTCCATTAACTCCTTGAACAGGGGCAACTACACGCCACGGAGCAACCCGAGTCCCGCGCCCACAGACAGCTCCATTCCTCCCGAGGGTCCGGCCAACGGGCAAGACTCTGGCGGCGCACAGGACAACTGGCTCCTCAACAGCAACATCCCCCTGGAAACAAGGTAATGCACAACTCGTCTTCCTGACATCTGTAAAGTGATGTTGGCATCTGTAAGACTGAGTTCGACCTGGTGTCATTGAACGTAGCTTTTTCATGCTGTCTGCTTGGTGTTAAAATTGCCAATGTGCAAACAAGAAGCGAAGCAATAAGATGGAAAATATCCTGCTATGGTGGCAAAGGCCTACGTTTGTGATGAACATGATTTTGTGGCAAACAAGAGAAAAGTGCTGCTTTTGGGTCTTTGTCTAATGTTAGCAATCCAGAGCATGCAAGCTGTTGACTTTAAATAGAGTAATTATAATCATGTTGGATGTGGAACAGTTCTCGCAAAATCACATTCAGGCTCCCGTGAGCAGGCTTCATAGCTCCTCCACTTCAGCGTGGTTTTTATTTATTTCATATTAATCAGTATTCACTTCTCTTGCACATTTCTCAATAGGAGGCCCTTGTGTGAAGTAGATCTGTCAAGTGTTATTGTAACAAAGGGAATATCTGTTGGTATTCCTTTGGCTGGTCTTATTGCAAGGCAGTTTGAAACCAAGAATAGTAAACCAGAAACATCCCAAGCCTCCTAATAATCACATCACATTACCTGGCTAGCATTGGAAGAAATTCCCCAAACAAAACCTCTCATCTCAGTGTGACAGGGTTGCCTGCTGAGCACATTTAAATGAAAAACCATTGTGGAACCTTGGTTTAAGGAACTTTGCATGAATAAAAAAATAAATAAAATAAAAAATCTCATTATTTAGATGATTTCATTATTTTCAAAGCAATTCAGAGATAAAGCACAGTTCACAGTTTGTAGTGGTTGTCAAACTTTTTATACCACTCTTTAAAAGACCCTTTTTTTTATCATGTCACACCAGGCTACACAACACCCAATATGACATGCAGTAGTATATGCACACACATTCCTGTGAAACTTCCAGTTTTATGTGTCGTACATCTTCCATTTCTCCTTCATTCAAAATTTCTATAGTTTTATATAAGACAAACAAACAACAAGCAAATAAATCCAGAAAAGGCTGTATGCATTATAATGGGCCCTGTGAGCTGGCTGTTGCTTTGCTGGGAAAAGAAAATACACCCCACAGCTTTGAACACTGACAAGCAGTCTCTTGTCATATATGATGTCAGGTGCGTGCAATACCTCAGCGAGTGTGCTGCCTGTCGCACAATGATGGATATCCACAAGCAGCCAGAAAGTGTCTGCTAAGCTGTTAGCTGGGTAGCGTTCAGCCTGACGTTAGTTTTGCTGGTCGGCGCCGATTCAATTGTCTCTGACTGTGTCGAGGCCCAAGGTGTATCAGCATTTCTTCCAGCGCTGTTTACTGTGTCAAATCCTTCCAGTGCTTGTTCTCATTATTTTTGTGACTGCTGAGGTCCTGGAAAACCCCTGACCTGTTTTTAAACATCAAATATTTTTGATAAATATTGCTCTCTTATCATTTATTTGAAGAAAAAAAAAAAGAAAAATTATATAATAAACCTTATCGACCAAAACACTCTGTCACAAATGAGGCTATTGTTGACAGAGGAATAGTTAATAGTTAATTTGGCTAAACAACCAGCCATGAACAGACTCACTGTCTCGTCCTGTAGTTTTTTCTTTTTTTTGTGCGACGCTTCAGTCAACAGGAAAATGAGCACCAATTTCAGCTGGTAGGACAGTTAGTGCCATAATGACTGATTATGCGTCATCCAGCTCCAAAATTAATCCTGCACAGGTACTCCCTGTGGAGCAGAAAGCAGATGGTAAGGAGAGTGGTACTGCAACAGGCAATAATGCTGCTAAAGCCACATATGTATTCTCTCTGACCTGTCACTGTGAAAAAAAGATCAACCGCCACAGTTCCAATAATGAAACTGAAATCATTAGTAACGTCCACACGGACTCTGAAATATTAAATGCCACTTTTACTTAGTTAATAGTATTTCAATGGCCCTCTCTCGTCACTTTTGTGAAATTTAATGGCCCTGATAAATTCTGCACTGGTAGGTCTCACCCTGCTCTGCCACTGGAGAGACGCCAACAGTTGGCTGGCCCTACCAAGCCTCGACACTCTCTTTAGAGTTTTTGCCAGGCGTCTCCGTCTCTGTCTCTCTCTTCATTAAAAGTTGTATTCTTCTCCCAAACAGAAGTTTGAGAGACCATCAACAGACTTCACAAGTGGCCTCAGAGGGGCAGGGATCAAAAACAAGGCTTTTCTCTTGTAACACTGAACATGTTCAGCCTGCCCATTGCATGTGGACAGTTCATTTCTCCATTACATTGCTGCAGTATTTCCTTATGGAACCAGAGCTCTCACGGGGAGGAGTGCATTTTGAGTGAAATGAGACATGTGCCTCTCGAAACTTTAGAATGAATTGAAAATGTGATTTTTTTTTTTTTCCCGAGTTACAACAACACGATGAAAAACAACTGTTCTCAGAGACACCATCCAGTGTGAAAACAGCTTTCTGATTGAAAATGAAGTAAAGATATTAAAGTGTTTTGTCTGAAATAAGTGTTAGATACCTTAAGGTTCTTATTTGTAAGTGATGCATTGTTTTCTCCCAACCACAACCCTTAAAGGAGCCAGAATACTCTAATGTTTATCAGAGAGGAGCAAGACGCTTGCAGAGAAGGGCAGGGCTCGTACAAAACAAGGTATGGCAGTGCCCAAACGAAGGGGGATAAGAGAGTTAGATGTTTTTTGTCTCACACTTTTTTGTAGAAGTAGTTCCATAAGGGCCTTGGTTTCTTTTTTTCCCCACGCTGTCTGTCTTGATCTCCATTTGTCAGTTGTTGTTGCTTGGTGATCACGTACTGTATTGGCATTTCTGTGTTTTTCCTTGCACGCACATCTCACACCGGCTTCATATCCATCTTTCCACCTGTGTGTAGAAACATAGCAAAGCAGACATTCCTAGAGACTTTACAGGACAACCTCATTGAGATGGACATTCTGGCATCGGCACGCCACGATGCCTCGTACAACGACGGGTATGTTGCATGTTTGCTATCTGGCTCGCGCCACTGTCACAATCTGCTCTGCCATGAAAACAATTGTGATGCCTGCGCTGTTTTTCCATCAAACATCCTCTGTTTTGAAATGCTGTCAATCATCAGTGTATGTCTCCCACAGTGTGAGAAGCTTTGCCCTGTTTGTCCCATCTCCGTTTAATACAACTAACAATTTGCATAAAGTCACATTGTTGGATTCCATTGGTTTTGATTAATGTTAAACTTGACCGCTTTATGAAACACACTTGCCGGTGTTATCTCTTGTTGCTAGAACAGAATATGTCAGTGATTTACCCTGATATTTATTTATAAATAAAATATAGTGTAAGTGACTTTGCACATCATACATTGTAATGTGACATTCAGTCACGTTCATGTCACTGTCGCGGGAGAGCTTCTTGTAAACTTGTCAGGGGAACGGCCTTGACGACAGAGCCGCCGCCACTGACTCTCTGATGAGCTGATCATATGCACTTGGACATGCAGCCCTACACATGTTTTCTGAGATAGCCAGTCATGTTCTTCAAGGACAAATAAATCTGCTAAACTCCGTGCTGCAGCCTTATATACCGTATCTCTCCTCTGGACAGCCTTGACACACAGTCACAGGGAATTACCCTTCACCAGGCTGGCGTGAATACATTAACAAGAGCCAGCTGCGGTCACTATGATTTAATATCGACTCCCAGTTTGGACCGGGCAAAATCTAGCGTGCTTAAGTCTTCTCTCTGCTAATCTTCCACTTGAAGGGACTGCACTCAGATAGACAGTCACCTACAATATTGTGATCCCTGAGAAAGTGGATGGTTTTCTGTTGGACTAACTAGAAACTGTGTGTTTTTTTTTGTTCCCAGGCACTTCCTGTTCAAACCAGGTGGAACATCACCAATGTATTGCACAACATCACCAGGATACCCTTTGACCTCCAGCACGGTGTACTCGCCTCCCCCACGGCCTCTGCCAAGGAACACCTTCTCCCGCCCTGCCTTCAGCCTGAAGAAACCCTATAAGCACTGCAACTGGAAGTGTGCTGCTCTCAGTGCCATTCTCATCTCAGTAACACTGCTGTTCCTGTTGGCCTACTTCATTGGTGAGTCACCTCCGATGCTCCCACACACCAGGATGGGCACCTCTACCTATAGCCACCTCCAGCCTCGCCCCTCACTTAGCTGCAGACACAGGATGAGTCCGACCTCCTTTTTTTTGTTCCCTCCGTCGTCCGTTTGCAATAGTGTTGAATCTGCTCTGCTCTTTGTGCGAGTGCAGTCATATAAGGCCTCACAGATTGACTCCTCGCCCCTCCTTGTCCAAAATACCATTACCATTCATAGATTGGGTTGACTGAATCCGCGCAGATGGGCAATCCAGTTGTGAATAGGTCCGATAGGGAAGGAATTAAAAAGACATCGCACAAGAGAAGACTGCACGTTCGGAATATTCATCTCATTTGATTGAAGATTGGCTGATCAGCATAGCCAGGTCTCAGCTGGATCAGGTCTATCAACTGTGATATCTGAATTATACTATCAAACCAGATGCTCTCTTTCTGAATCATTTCATTCTCTAAGGAACAACATTTATACAGTACCTGTTAACACAGTCTCTTATTTATCTGTGTACTGTACTATAAATCAGAGACAGCATGAGACATGACAACTGACACAACACGTTGTTCAGTGGTAAATTTAAAAAGAACGTGTAAGTGCATTCTGCAGGTTATTGCTGTGATGTTGTTGCTTCTTGTTTCCCATAGATCAGACAGAAAACCAACTTTGTGGTCTTCTGTGGATTTTATATTGATTGTCTCTCTGTTGTGTTCCTCATAACAAATCTCCCCAAAACCTCGTGTTTGAATCAACTATTCCCAACATTTCAGCTGGTTAGAGGGTGAATCACTATTGTTAAATCCATCAATCATAGTGAAGCAAAGGAAAATATGACTTTCTTTTTGTCTTTTGTTATTATTGCTTTGAACCAAAAGGAGATACAAAGGAGCGCTGCTTTCAGTATCAGTGGTTGGTGCAGTTGGTTTCAGGTTATTTAAGGTGACATATCCAAAATGTTTATTTGACTTAAGGAGACCACATGTTGATTGAAATAGTGCTAAGAAATTGGCTACAGTTGGGGATGAGGATATGATGAGCAAAACCGGAGTAGATAGGAGGGATGACACATGGGACACAGGGTTACTGTAGTGCAGTGAGGGGAGAGAAGACAGGTAAAGCTCCTGAAAATGTAATGTCAAACAGGTATGAGTGGTTTAAGCTCTGGATTTAAATGGTTGGATATCTCTGTTGCCTCAGTTGGCAGACACTTCCAAGGATGTGGTGATGTGCTTGAAAAAGCCAGCAGTACCTTTTTTATTCAAGTAATAAAAGTTCCGGCTGGTCCATTGTAACACATTCAAATAAGGAGTTGATACACACTTCTATTTAATATATTTTACCATATAATATACATCTGATTGACTGTGGATACCTGTTTAACATATAAATGGGTTCACTTTTGAATTCAGTCTCACACTGAAAAAGAAATAGTTTCTCACGTATAGAGGGATGGTGAGAACATATCAGTTCATTTGTATCAAGTCAATGAAAGAACAGCCAGATCGGTCTGTATGGCCTTCATCAGTGAGATAAATGAATTCTTCATTGAGGACATTTGTTATAGATATGTATTATACAATCGCGAAAGCTATCGTTTCTGTTTCTGCTTGAGGCCAAACGAACTGAAATCTGATTATTCTTTTTTTTTTCTCTTTTTTGTCACCACAGCCTTTTAAATGGTTTCACTTGAAATTCAAAAAGGCGCTGGATTATCTACATCTTCAGTATTTTTAAACCAATGATAGTGGGTGTGAGCAAGTTCTGCCTTAGTTTTGGCATCAGCAGTGTGGTTTGGATGTACAAGTAGAGATACAGTATGGGTCTCCTGTTTACTGCTTGTGACCTGGCTAAAAGCCAGAGAGCACCATCAGCCTGATAGTGCTTAATCAGGCTGTGTAATTATACCCTGCAAAACTCAGACCATCTCCCGATGCACCACAAGTAAACATGCTGGAGACTAAGCCTCATCCTAAGATTGGAATTTCCAATCAAGAAGGAGGGCCATATTTAATTAAAGGCTGATGAGAAAATACATTTAATTTGAAGTGCAATTAATTATTGAGGCCTGTAATTGGGAACTCTGGGTGAGATGTCTAATGAACCCAATTATGCCCCATGACAGATGTTTTGACTTGTAGCATGGTTTTATTTTGTCACAGCTTTGCAAATCAACACATTTTCAGATCCAAAAAGGTCGGGGGGTTAAAGACAACACTATTTTCTCCATGGTCGTTAGCTCATCAGCAGATTTGTTATATGTTTTAAGGTCATCAGTATCCTCCACTGACATTCACTCTGGGTACCTAGCTAAGGACAAAGAGGTTGGGCCTCCAAACTGCAGCATAGATTTAGCTTCCATGCTGATTTTAACCATTTAAGAATAATTTGATTTGACTTTTCATTAGCTCAGTGTGACATCAGTACTGTTAGTCTAAATGAAAAGAAAAGGTGCTTATCTATTCATGCCATCGGTTCTTTTTATTGGTCAAGACAGAGAAAGCATTTGTTCTCCCGTCTCCCGTTTCTATTCACATCTCCCACAAGACAGAACACAAAGTTCTTGTCAGACTGCACTGATTTTTAAGCTACACTAAACTTTCACAGGCCACACAGGGAAATTATACTGTATGTCTGTATGATTACTCTATGTACCATCCAGGTTTGTTTGTTTCTTTTTATAATGACTAGAATTCATACTATTTTTTATCTCCGTCATTCTTCACTGCAGGGCCGTACTCTCTAATGCATCGTACCACCACTTTTACAATTATATGTGAGGAAATATTAAACTAAACAAACTCTATGAACTGGTTAGTTTTCTACCGTATCTGTGGTTACATTGAAATGTTTAATTTCTTTAATTAAGTTCTCCCTAAACTGGATGTTGCAAAGGCATCTGAATCTCACACTCACATTTCGTATCATTCAGTGCTATATTTACCACAGCCTGTAACAGTACTTTGTTTTTGAAGAAAGAAAACCTGTCAGTGATGGAACAACTTGGCTCTAGAAAGAAGTGTGGCTTTACCTTGAGACCTAGAAATTATCACAATATGATATTGCAGATATTTGGTGAATTAAATAAAATAATTAAATGAATTAATAAATATACTTGAATTTATTTATGATCATTGAAGTTTTTTTTATAGATTAATTAGCCATATAATTAAAAACATTGTCACACCAAGGCAAATGAGACTATAACTGTGCTGTCTTTTTTCTAAAATAGCTCCTGATGGTTTGCTTTTTTTTATTTGATGATTTTGACCACTAAGATAAGGAGAAAAAAGGTTCTACTCATCATAGCTTCCCTTGAAGTGTGCGCTAGTTGGAAAGAGCTCTTCAGATCAGAGGATAGAAGCACAGGAATGCTGGCAGATGACCCACAGCAATAAGCTCTGACTTCCTCAGATTGGCTGAGAAGTCTTCTACTACAGTACCTCTGTTCCCTAATTGGCACATGGCGTGACCCAACTTCCTGCCAAGAGATAAGCGAAAGGAGGGCACAACATGTGCTCAGGACAAAATGGGCGATGCTACGAAGTGCAGTTCTCTTGACAGGGCAGTGATGTCTCTGCCAGTGGCCATCTCATTAGAAGTACCTTGTTATTCCTACAACCTGTCTTCATTTCACAGCCAATTGCAGCAGCTGAGTGTCATTGCACAGTGTTTGCAAAGTTTGAAAAGTGAGCAAAACAAAATCAGGAGGCTCTTCACTGGCTCAGGTCCAATGCTCTGCATATCATAGATACCAAGAAGGCGCTGAAGTAAATCTTTAAGAATGGGGGGGGGGGGGGGGGGCTCTCCAACCATTTTCCATTAGAGGCCTCAGGGACGGATGGGATGAAGAGCGAGGCTCACAAAGACATGATTACGAGGACACTTGGAACGACACCCTGCATGGTGACTTTGCAGTGGTTTTCTGCCAGTGACATACACTAACTCTTTTTCCATTTCGCCAGTCGATGTGGTGCTACAAATCAAAAGGAATGTTTTTCTGGAGCTTATGAAATGGCAAACAAAGCCATCTGTCTCTTCACTGGTTGTCCTCCACTGATACAGTCACTTCCACAGGCACTGGACAGACACAGAGCAGCTGCTGGTATTGCAGTTGAACTTTCATCATCTTAGCAAATGCATGTGTTGTATCCCTGATAACTATGCTATTGCACCCTATATTTCATCACAAAGGCATATTTCAATGAGCACCAGTTTATCTAGTGTGCATCATTAAAATATCCATATACAAATAACAGATTTGTAAAAAGAAACCTCTTAAAGTTAAGCCCACCTCTTATAGAGATCTACATGGAGGAAGCAGGCTTTGGTCTGATGCACTGTTAAAGCCAGAAATCAATCGGTGTCCTCCAGACCGTTTGTCCTTTGAAATTCGCTGTCCTTGATCTGAGAAGTACCTGTTTCCTCTGCACATTGCTGGAAGATGCACAGAGACTCTGAGTGTCACCTGCATTTGTTCAAGCATTTCCATGAAGAAACAACCCTAGAATTGTAAGCAACATGCTAAAAGAATCCTTTGCAGAGATGAGGCTGCAGGAACCAGAGCAGCTCCTGACTGACATAAGATGATGAGTTTACATCACATCTTTGTTTTATTTCTGATGGACAAACTCATGTCCATCTCTAACAAAATTCTGTCCAATAGTGTGAGTCTGTTTTACTTTTGTTTTTATCCACTTGTTATTAGGCTCAGTTATAGATTAATCTACAGATATACAACATCAAAGCTTAAAGTCTGAAGTATGATCAGATGCTGTTTTCTAAGTCTTGCTTCTGTAGCTGTGTAATGTCTCATCTTTATGGTGACATGAACTAGGTTATGCTCTCTCACTCTCACCCTCACTGAAAGGTCTGGGTAAGTCCAAGCTTTGCTGTAAAACCATCAGATAATTTCACTCTTAATAATTGAATTGCTTGGTTTGGTACTTCAGGAGTGTAAGAGAAGCAACAAACCTATAAAATAGCTATATTGAGTTTCTGGGCCTGTTCTGCTGACTGTTGACTTCCAAGGTGGCTTTTGCCTTGCTAAGCTGGTCTTGTCCATTCTCTTATTGGTGATCTGTCATGGTCAGCCCCTCCTCCTCTGTCCGGCACTCTACTGCCATTGTTCCAAAGGACATTTCTTTTGTCGACCTTGTAAAATATCAGCATGCTTCATCCACTGTGTTCACACTGAAACACCCCTGGTGTCTTCCTGCTGATGGTTTTTTTTTTTTCATCTCCTTTTGTCCACTGCTTTAGTAGGGGAAGGGAAAGGCACCAGGGTTGGAAAAATGACAGGGCACAGGGGACGGTCCATGCCAGTGCTGGTGTGGGGAGACAGATGTCGTCCCAAGGGGTCAGGATAACATTCATCTTCTGATCGCACTGCTCAGCACTTTAGAGGGAAATGCCATTAACCATTAAACCACGTATTGTTCTTTGTTCTTGGGAATTTACTCTCTGTTGCCCCTATGTCACAGCTGTCACCTTTGGATAATTACCCCAAAGGAACAAAAAGTCTGGGTGTAACTTTGCATTTAATTCACGAAGCATAATTATTTGCTGAGATAAAATGAATTAAAAGTCACTTAATAGAAACCAATTCTGATGTTGTTTTGTGTTTAATATTTCAGTCATGCACCTTTTTGGATTAAACTGGCACCTGCAGCCCATGCAGAGACAGATGTACCAGCTGTCAGAGGACAATACAAGTGGCCTGCCTTTCCCCACTGATCTGAGTTTGCCACCACTAGGCAACACGGGCTTGGAAATACCTGACCGCAAGGGGAAAGATGAAAGTAAGTACAAATTCAAAATTTAAGGATAATTTCATTAAATACATAATAATCTTTTTTTTTTATTTAACCAAAGCATATGTCAATACATGCACTTGATTTTTGCTTTCAGAATAATGTGTCACCCTCAAGTAGTACACTGTTGCATACACATCAGAAAACACTGCACAAGGAAAAATAAGTTTAACTTTTTTCTAATCTTAAAGTTTACAGATGACATTTTGAAGCTCAAGCAACTTCGTTATTATATTGTCATGCAGTTTCCCATTGTGTCCACTTGTCTCCATGGTATGCAAAGAGATCTGCTTTGTAATCCTGTGAAAGTTGTTGTAAGTGGGAAAGTGTTATTTGTTCCTGGAGGGAGAAAATGGGACAGCTTAAGGGACTGAGTATCCAGGGGCTGGAGGGGGATTAGCCACTCTGTCCCCTTCAGAACGGATGTGATCCTTTCATCTCCTAGCCTGGGCTGCCTTTCCTGGCAGCCAAAGAAGGCATGTGCTCACCCCACGGTACCAACAGCTCGACTCGAGGAAAGTTTGCTCTGTTCCTATTCTCGAACAAATGGGCTCAGATTTAACCATGTGATTTGCCACTGGCACACCACAATAGGTAGAAGATGGGGTCATTATCATATAGATGAATCCAGGAGTTGTCTTTGTCATTTACCAGATTGCAGATCGTGTGTTCAGCTAACAACAAGCATGACGGCAGCTGAGCTTTAGACCCTACATAGCAGCCGCTGCTGATAGGAAATCAATAGTGATAGTTTTCTAAATAAGTCTCGTTCTGCAGTGCTGTCACCAGAAACAATGATGAGGCATCTAATGCTTTATCAAGGTGATGCAGATGTTTGAAAGTCAGTGTTGCTCTCTTTCTGCATCTTGTCGTTCCATCAAAGCGTTCTGTTGTAGTTTAGCTTGCACAACAACAACCATTTATTTAACCATGAGGCCCATTATCACCGGTCTCAGCTTATGATTTATTTAAACAGCCTGATGAGTACACCTTTAATGTGCTGCATAAATACACACTCAACCCAACACGTGGAAAGCGAGCCTGTGTGCTGTAGCATTATGTAAAGCCCAGATCTGGGAGAGGGGAGTGTGTCCTGTCTGCTCTGATAAAAACCATTGCAACTGATGGACTTTTGAGAAGACTGCCATCTGCCGTGCCACGTGTAACCTAAAGCCGTGTCTGCCACCAAGTCCTGGGGGTAGTTTGTATGGGCGTCTGCTATAGTCAACATTGCTGCTGAAATTAGCTCATCTACATGGGCAAACAGATGTTGCCATTTCCACGGAGTCCAATATAAGTTGTATTATGGAGCATATGGGCAATCTTTGGCAGAGAATGTGCTAGTACCTGAGCGGGTAGAAGCATTAGAGATCCCTCTCTACAATTTTTTACTTTATTACTATTACTTGAATTATAACTGTATTTCATAACGGTACTGAAGCACTTGTATTTTCAAGTATTTTTTTAATAGCCATAGCAGCACCATATGTTTAGTCTTTTCATTTCAATTACTTGGATCAACAAGATTTATGAAATGTATTTACATTATAAAAAATAACAAATATAACTTGTTTGAGGAAGCCACCTTAACATAGGCAGTGATGGATTGATGATGTCAGTGTTTTGATATTATCTCATCAAAATGTATTTCTTTGTTTAATTTAGATTTTTTCTTCCCCCATTCAAACAAATCGGCACAAAACACTTCAGGACATGACTAGAATTTTTTGGATCATCAGACTGATGTTGAGTCAAATTATTCTTACTTTCATACTCTCCTCTTTGGCTTGACTGGAATTGCTGGCGGTGGTCAGAGGGGTCATCCATTATATTTTTTTTCTGTGGCTGTCAGCGATGTGATTGAATATCTGTGATATGGTCAGACTATCATGCTTCAGCAGACAGACTCACTCTGCCCTCCACATACTGGATTAATGGTGTGATCTCTATGACCGATTTACTTTGTGTGTGCGATGCAGGCAAATTGGACAGCTTGTTCCCAGATGACAGCTATATAGATATGGGCGAGATTGACGTGGGGCGCAAGGTCGCGCAGCAGATTCCTCCTGGTATCTTCTGGAGGTCCCAGGTCTTCATTGATCATCCCATGTATCTGAAGTTTAATGTGTCCCTGAGCAAAGATGCCTTAGTTGGAATCTATGGAAGGAGAGGTCTACCTCCATCACACACACAGGTGGGAAATACTTGCTATAAATACTCATATATTTTGTTACAGCAGAATAATTATTTTGTTTTGTTTTTCTTATTTCTTCTGTCATAGTAGAGTGTGAAATCTAAATGTTTTGCAGGCTTTAATTTGGCATATTTCTGTGTTTTCTGTAAGAAACCATCATGTTTTGTTTGTGAAAGACAATTTTAAATTGTAAATGTGATTCTGTGTGAAACGATTTATAATCATGTCTGTGTAGTATAAGGATTCAGCCTCTTTTTTCCATTTTCCCTCTGCCACGGAATATAAAGTGGGATACAGTTAAAAAAAAATCTATCTAACCATGTAGGAACGTGTCATGAATGCAAACCAATTCATAAATCTCTCTATTGTATTATGAATCACTTTCTTTGTTGCAGAAAGGATTTATGGCAAATTTCTTTCAGGTTCAATATCATCAATGAATCACAGAAAAATACACGGCTCAGAGCCCGAGAATGGGAGATTTTTCTTTACACTAATTTCCCATCTATGTGCAGCACAGAATCAGATATATCATGTGATTAATCATATCTGGCTGCTTGGTTCACAGAGTTTAGATTTCTGCTGTAAATGTAACTGTAGTTCAACCAACTGTTTATAGCATGATTTTTGTTAGCATTAATGTCCAATGTGATTTATTTCTCGGTCAAAAGATCACATTTGTCTCTTCAGTCTATTTTTACTTCAAAGATAGTAATAGTAGTAAATAATCTAGAGTGGAGTTTTCACACTGTGACGGATTACACATAGAGTGGCAGATGAGTCAAGATTCCCTTCCTTATGTAGATGAAAATGAAATGCTGCCTTATTGGTATTCATCGAGTCACGACTGATAACGAAGCAAATCGTTTGCAGATGTTATTTGGTAAACAGTAACTTTAAATTTTTTACCCCGGTTCCCCTTTTTCACTTTAATAGTTTTAAACAGGCTTTCGTATAAAATATGTGGACTATGAAATTATCACAGCCTATCCAGCCATGATGTGCTGAGACTTACCCAAGCTCCTCTGGAATGATGAGTTATTCATGCAGACCAAATGATGCTCCGCTATAAAGAGGGCTGAAAGCACTCAAGTCTCACATGTCACTCTAATGGCGTCTCTGTGGTCCATCCATCAGTCTTTCTCATGTTCTGTGCGTCCGTCTGCAGTTTGACTTTGTGGAGCTTTTGGATGGGCGGCGGCTTCTGGCCCAGGACATCCACGGTCTGGAGGGTCCTGTTGCTATGCAGCGGAGCCTGGTGCCCATCACCACCCACGACACAGGCTTTATCCAGTACATGGACTCGGGCATCTGGCACCTGGCCATCTACAACGACGGCAAAGAAACTGAAACTGTCTCCTTCCTCACTACCGCCATAGGTGAGCGCCCTGGGCATGACCTGCTGCTGAAACCTGTAATAGCAATCCACATAATCCCTATAATACCAACCAGCAGCACTCCACAGCAAACAGCCCAGACCCGGGGCATGAGTCAGAGATAGTTTTTGGTAGATTTCAGTAGCCAAGGAAAGAGCAGGTTAATCAAGGTGAAGTTGAATATTACAAAAATCAGGACATCAGTGCTATCCTGCCATGCCCCTGAGTAGGGCATTGAGAGATCATAATATCCTCATTAGCCTGAGTGTTCCGAGCGAATCAGGGGTCCAGCTTCTGGGAACCATTTGCATACAATTCAAAGTATGATTGTACCCTCCTGCTAGTGCCATTTTTGATCATGATTTGCTCCAATTTCCATCTACTTTCCATATATCAAAGTGAGAAAGCCATTTCTCTGCTCTTACTATCTCTGTGTGGCACACGGCTGTGTTTCAGACATACGTCTTTCTTTGTGAAGGTGATTTCGTTTTGTACGCTCCTCTTTGTTCTCCCTAAAGCGCCTTTGATTAGCACTGCTGTATCAAGCAAGGTGTGAGAGGGCCCGAGGTGTCGACTTTCACAGGGAAGGCAGCTGGGAGCTGTTCTCACATGCTCTTTAATTAAAAGCTCCTGGGCCAGAGTCCATCTGTGACAGGGTCTGTGCCAGGCAGCAGATCGATGAGAAGCTGTCCTCAACACCAATGTAACACCAAGCGCAGACAGGGAAGAGATGCACCATGCCCCCCCTGCTGTGCCAACAACAGCTGTAATTCAATACTTAATATATGATATGACACAAGCAGGGGGAGTCCAGACAGCGTGTTTACTTATTTCTTTTTTTTTTTGACTGGGTGTGCATGGAGGCCTCCTGTGGTTTGCGTCAGAGAAATCACATCCAGATAAGGTATTCTGTGCAGCGGATGGGGACGGGAGCAAAGATAGGAAGGGGTGGGGGCGGAATTAGTCAGAGCTAGGATTCTACCTCTGTTCATTTGTATTGGAGCCGATCTGCCCACAGGAGCTCAGAGGGAGGCAGAGGGGCCCTTTCTAAAATGGGTCACCGGTTAAGTGCCCTTCAGCAGAAATTGAATCTCACCAACTGCCTGAATTGTATTGAGCCGTGGAGAGATGGAGTTGACCTTCAAATAGAGTAGCCCAGGTATAGAAATATATGTGAACAATATCCAGAGCAGGCGCACTGAGAGACACAAGGCAGCATTGTTTAGAAGACACCAATGGTAAAAAATTGTATTAGTGCTTGAGACAGCGTCGGAGAGAAAATGTCTGATTTTACCGCCAGCGAGACACCTTGTGCTCTTCACATGTATTAAATGAAATGTTTGTTCGTCGCACGTGCCCATGCCATAATACATCTGGGGGATAGAGTGTCCCTGTCTTTAATCTGGGTTACTCCTCATTACTTGGCTGGGGCTCCATGGCAATGTGAAATGTGTCCTACTGAATGTTTTGTATCACAGCCCTCTGGAGCATGAAGCCATTTGTCCCTGCTGCCTGGTGCCAGACATGTTTCAACCCAGACATGGCTGCTGCCTGTACAGGGGAGGGCAAAGCAAAAAAAAAAGGGGGAAGCAAAGAGCCAGCACCAATGTCTTACTCTGTATCCTGTCTCACTCTACAGCAAAGAGTCTCTCTCTGTACACAACCGCCCATCATTCAAAGGTGCTGAGCATCCTCTGAGAGCATGGCAAGGCGCTGATTAAACCTGCCTGCTGCACGCTACTCTGTCCTCACCAACTGGAGATACTCGCACAATAGTTAGCTCCCCTGATATGAAGGGTAATGAATTTCAATGAAGCTCTGCTTGAATCCATGATTTATGCGTTGGCCTATGTCGAGTGTGTGGCTAAGAGATATTCATGGCCTCCCCTTCATGCTCTCAGAGGAAACACAGGCAATAGACGTGGGGAGTGTGAAGTCTGCTAAACTGCGTCAGCTTTCGGAATTGGAGCACTGCGGTTCATGATTACTCAATTAAACGTGTTCGGTTTGTTGTTCACCAAAGAATTACCCATGATAGATAAAGATAAGATAACCTTAATTAGAGGAACATTAATGTCAAATGGTTGCCTGCTTAATAATGTCAGAGGAATGCAGTTTAAATCAGATCTCTGTGCCTTGCTAGGTGAACATTAAATTACAACCCTACTTAGGTTTTCCGTCCCTATGTGCTGCTTGAGCTGCAAGAATCTCTCCTGCATAATTGTACTATAGGGGGGGGGATTCTAATGGCAAGTGTATCTACACTATACCACACCTAATTTTCCTAACCGTTACCCGCCACCCCACCTACACACATTCTGCTGGTTTCCTTAGCTTTGAGCAAAAAAAGAAGACCAGGCCTCCCACTGTAGTTAGATGTTCTTGTTGGAAGCCATCAAAATCCCACCAAAATGCTGATTTGCCTCCACCACGCCAGAGGACAGTCTCCCCTGCATCCCTGCACTAACCCAACATAGCAGAGGCAAGCCTGCAGCAGAGAAAACATCAGCAGCATCCCTCTGCTAACTGCCTTCCCCCCTCTCTCTTTTCACTGTACCTCTGGTCTGTCTCTATCTCTTTCTCCCTCTCTCGCTCTCTGTTTGTCTGTTCTCACTGTCTTGTGTTGCATCCTCACTGATGATTGACTCTCCAGAGTAAAGGGAAGCTGAATCCATGGCTCTCATTTCTAGCCCTTTGTGGAGCACAAGAGATTCTTTGTTCAGTAAGTTTTGCCTCAGAGCTTCTGCTGCCTGAAGGCAACGGACAAGACTGAATATTTTTCAGCACCATTTCAGGCTTAATTCAGTGAGCATCATGTTTCAAAATGCTGCTGCTGTCAAGCTCCTCAGACATCGCTGGTCATTCTGATTTAAAAGCAAGTGTCAGGACATAGAGGTAGAAATAATTATTTTCATCAGATTTAGTTTGAGGGATCAGTGGAGTAATTCATGGTGAGTGTGATGCATGCTCGGCTAATTCTTTGCATCGCACAAAATGCCCTCAGTTTTTAAGGAAGCAAAGAGGTAATAAACCACAAATTCAACCAGAGAGGCCAGGTAAATCACAATTAGTAGCTCTAGTCACAATTATTTTAAATTACAACAATTTACAAGATGTAAACATTATTATGTTGTGTACAGAATAACTTTCATTTTAATTGTGGTTTCTCTTTATGGATTTCTATGCGGGTGTTCATAGAAAAGGGGGAGAAACATTTATGATGTTCTGGGAAACACAAAAAGGTAAAGAGAGTCAAAAATTTTCAGTTAAAAATTACATATGGGTATATAGGCACGTACATATAATCACATATTTATATACATAAATGTATGCTATACGGCTGTATAGCTGCTAACACAGTGATAAATAGACCAAATAGTAACATGAAGTTCTCTGGCATGGCCTGCTCATTGCTTCTGCTAGTACATAAAGAAGAGTGAAAGCAGACCATAGAAGAAAATGTGATACAATGTCATTACCCTTGGCAGTGGAGGAAATGCAAGTTCCAGTGTTGCTGACACTTTGAATAACCTGGTTGCGGTGTACCGTACAAGGTTTGTTAAATGAAGTATGATATCACAACCAGTGATTTCAGAACTTTTCAGAATTTATTTGCTTTGCTACTTTTGGTAGAAGCCCAGATGATCAGAGCTTGTTTACTCTTTTTGTTAAATCTCCCAAACATTAGCGCCACTCAAAATGTTTTCCAGTGAAATAGAAATGTTGACAGGATTGGAGTCTGTCCTTATCACTGTCATTAGCAAAGGGATAATAATCAACCCGCAGAAAATGAGTGGGAGGAAAATTGTTTTTCAAACCACATTACTCAGAAAGGCTCCTGATTACCCTCTTGCAGAATCTATTGATGACTGTCCCAGTAACTGCTTCGGGAACGGTGACTGCATCGCTGGAACATGCCACTGCTTTTTAGGATTCAAAGGACCTGACTGTGGGCGAGGTGAGTCAATCCTTCTGTCATAATGACTTAACAGATCTCCATCATTCAGATACATAATTCTTTAGGGTGCTGATCAAATTCTATTCACTGCCTAACCAGAACTAATCAATTTTAATTATACAATTATTTTAAATTGTTCTTCAGATCTATCTTATTAGAACAGGCATTACAGCTTCAGCTTTTTCATATTTTACCTCTATACTATAAGTCTTATTGTGTTACATATAGATAAAGACTTGAATAACTGGTTAGAGAAAGGAGCTTTAGCTTGACAGACTAGTAATGACTCATTCCTTCAATTACTGAAATCAAGGCTTTTTTGGGGCAAATAAAAAAAAAACAAAAAGAAAAAACAAGTTTAGGCAATGTGTTAGAATGATAGTAGTGTGTTTGTTTTGGTTTCATCTTTACACATATTGCCATCTGTTGTCAATGTGTTGTTCAGTAGCATATTTTACAATTTTTATTCAACTATCTTTCTTTTCTTTTTTTTGCTAGCACAGTGATAAATAGACCAAATAGTAACATAAAGTAATCTGGCCTGGCCTGCTCATTGCTTCTGCTAGTAGGGCCTACATAAAGAAGAGTGAAAGCAGACCTTTTTTTTTTTCAAATTTTCGACAGTCACAGCAGTGATTGTGAAGGGATTCGATACTTTTGGTTTGATTTTGTTAGAATTTTGGTTACATCTTCACTGGATGCCAGGGTGTAATGATAATTTGTGTTGCATATTGTTCACAGCAAAGCAAACCTTTAATCATTCTGGTCAGAGGCTCGTTGCCACATTGAGCTCACACACTATTCTTTGAAGCTATGGTTGGAGGGGTCCATTCAAATGGATGTATGCTGTCTGCTCTTTTCAAAGCCGCCTGTCCAGTGCTATGCAGTGGGAATGGTCAATACCTTAAAGGTCGCTGCATGTGTCACAGTGGCTGGAAGGGCGCTGAATGTGACGTTCCCACCAACCAGTGCATTGACATCACATGCAGTAGCCATGGGACCTGCATCGTGGGAACCTGCATCTGCAACCCAGGCTACAAAGGGGAAAATTGTGAAGAAGGTAATTGTTTTAATAAGTCATGGTAATGTATCCTAAACTCTGAAATTCTGCTATATATGGCCTCTCTTATCACCATCTTAGCTCGTTAGTGCTTGACATTTTAAAAGGATACTCATAATGGAAATGCCTATTAAGTTGGTATGGCTTATTTAACAGTCTGTATAGCAGTAAAGACAGGACATCCGCCATGACGGGCATCATAGCCATAACACTTCAAAATATGCATCCTAGGTGACTTGTCCTGTATAAATGATGGTTACGAGGCATTACTTTAATCAAAACCCTCCATTCATAGTTTGAAATTCAGACACCAAGCCTGATGTTAATCCATTAGGAACTCCACATTCATGATACTGGATAAGGCTTGACCAGATAAGATTGAAGGAGCCATTGTGTTTGTCAGCTCTTGAAGGCTCTCATTTCAAGATGAAAAATGGACCCTGGGAGTTTGATAAATGGGGTTTTGTGACATCCATAGGCCCCAATTCTATTTTGGGTGGAGAGTTAGCCATAAGGAGTGGAGGGGAATGTGGACCAGGGCCCTTTAACATTTTTACCTTTCTTCCGTTCGACCTTCAGCCACAATGATTAATTGCCAGGAGAGAGTTGCTTGTCAGTTAGCCTCTGATCTTTGTGCCTTGTGCCCAAACCATCTGCTAAGAGGCAAGAGATCCTGTTTGTCTTACTATAACTGCCTTTATACCCATTTATGTCATGGTAAAGGGGAGCTGCCATGGCGCGGCCTGCTGCTCTCAGTGGCTAGACGTTGCTCCTGCTTCACGCCCGTTTGCCATCTGTGTGTAGCATGCGGATATTGTCTGGTAGAAACAATGTTATTATTGTGATTGTGTCCCCCCACAAGTCTTGTGCCTTACAAAGTGAGCACTCAATGAACAACATTTCAAGGGAAGAAATGCTATGAAAACAATCATGAATTTTATATTTGCATACGAATTGATTGAAAACAGTGAATACACTGCAACAGCGCAAGACTTCTACAGTGATCTTCTAGATTGTCTGTAACCTAGTCAAGCATGCTCCTGCCTCAGGCTCTGTCTTAATTTACCCCTTTTTCTCCTTCACAATCTCTTAATGGGGAGGGGCTTGGTTATTTTCAGCTATGAACTGCTCCTCATCATGGCTTTCATTTTCTATAAACATGCCTCTGCCAAAGCACCTTCTCTATTTAAGAAGTATAAGCCGTATCTAATGTTAGCAAGAGCATGAGCAGTACCTGTAGGTCTGTGCCAACCTATTGAATTTGTCTCCAGCACAAGAGAAAGTGGGTTTCCTCTCATCATCCTCTGCTTGTCCTGTCTCTACATTCTACTGGATATACTTTTAATAAGCCGGTTACACTGCCCACTGCCATCGTCACTTTACTCAAATTGCAGGTTGACTCTGAAAGAGGGTAACAGCAGGAGGCTGGTGTGTCTAACATTGTCTTTTTGGACCCCTTTTTAGTGGACTGCCTAGACCCAACATGCTCAGGGCGAGGGGTATGTGTCCAGGGAGAGTGCCACTGCTTTGTGGGGTGGGGAGGGCCAGGATGTGAGAGCTCCAGGGCCTCCTGCATGGACCAGTGCTCTGGACACGGAGCTTTCCTGGCAGACGTGGGAACCTGCAGCTGTGATCCCAACTGGACAGGCCATGACTGCTCTACAGGTGGGTACTTCTCAAATGAGAGAAAACATTGGCAGAATTCCTTGTCACTGGCTGGTGCTGATTTAGCTGTAATTACCAAGATGAAACATCAGAACATTAACAGAGAATATTGTTTAGATTAAATTAGGCTTGTTGAGAATGTGTGTGTGATTTTTTTTTATCAATATAAGGAGAGTGGAGGTGTTTTTTTTTAGCAGCAAAGACAATTTGGGTCATGATCTTCTGTGTTTATGAAAGTCGCAGCTTCTTAAAGACAGATGATTATAGAGCACGGAACAGAAAAAGAAACATAATTTTGCTTTGAAAAAATGAGGAATGTGCTATTATACAACATTTCCTTTATCACAGCTGTATTCCTCAGCTATATCAATTTGTGGCCATATTTCTCAGTTGTGTAATATTTCACAATTGTTACCCCTCAGTTCAATACAATAGCTATCACGGTTAGTTAATATTAAACACAATCTAGTATATTTTCATATCCTTTAGTATTTGCAACAAAGGTTTAATATCTCACATACTGCAGAACCAAGTAATAACCTTGGATCTGCAGTCAGTCTTTCCTTGCCTTTTCATCTGAATTTATTTCACTGCTTGATTCAGTATAGCTTTGGTAATTGCTTGGCTCCTCACAGAAGTAAACATTTCTGATGATGTTCAAAGAAAATGGTTCACATAAAAACCTCAGTTATTCACATCGTTGATCAGCTGGAGGTCCACAGCTAGCAATCAAACTGCGGTTGATTTTGCTGTAAATTTATTTCTTTTACGAATGGTTTCATCCTCAATCTGCACATACTTAACAGGCTGCCATAGAAAGAGGGAGAGGGGTGGGGGGGTATGATATTGTCAGAGCCGTGATCTGATGCAAGTTAATGCTGTTTCTTGAGTTCTAGCTCGGCACAAGGCTCACAGCTGATGATAACTTTTTTCTGCTCTGGAGGATTGTTCCCATTGTGTTCATTTTGTCCATGGGGAATGTTCTCTCTTGGTAGTCAGGAACGGGCCAAACGTTAGATACAGTTTTACAGCTTGAATATACCTTCCCGAGTCTCTAAGGATGGAATGAAAGTTCTGCAAAATTTAGCTTCTGCTCTGACAGCAACACGCCTGCTCACATTTACCAAAGAAGTATTTTACTGAAAAACCTCAGTGAACTCAGTGGTAGATTGTTAAAGAGCTGTCAAGGTGTCTGACTTGCAGTGTTGGCACATGCAAAGGCTCCAGAGAAAGAGTGGGTTCTTTTTACTGTAAAGCAAGCTGAAGAATTTCACGATTTTCCACACATATAAATGCTCATATAAGACCGTTTTTATGTTTTATGGTTATTCTCTGGTAGATTAAAGCTTCGGATAGCTCTGGTTCAGCAGGTCTCTGATGTGTTGATAATCAGTGCATCAACTCTGTTTTTGCAGAGGCTGATACAGTTGCAGCCTGCAGCTGCCTTCATTTAAACAACATAATTTGTATTCTCACAGAATATTTGAGAAATGAGAGTTTTAGTCCGGCAGTAACTGGGATCCACGAATCTCTTTATATTCCAAGCAGACACAATGACCTATTAGGTAATCCCAGGGATTTTGAGGGAAATGGGCAGTTAGTCTGAGTCTGCCTCGCAAAGAAAGAGCTCTGTAAATGATGATGAGTTGGCTCTTTATCCTCCTTTATCCTGTTCATTGTCGAGCTTTCTGTGGTCTAATACAACACTAAGCTCGGTGGTGCGGTAGTACAGCTAGTAGCCTATAACCTTGGAGACTGGGGCAAGAAAAAGATGGAAAGCTTTCACTATATCTTTCAAGATTCTTTAATCCCTCTATACCCTGTAGTTTTAAGTCACAAACTCATTTTCTCATGTAGCTATGGAGCAGTACAACCTGGGCTTGCAGTTGGTTGTAATGCTGTTACCAGCCATAAAACAATGCCTGAGGTTTTATGTCCTTTAATATGTGTGTTTTTATGCCATTTCTGCTATTCTCCCACCCAGAGGAAAGTTTGTTTACACAATCCTTTAGTGCAAATGGTAATGGCCATCATGGGGATGGGGGCATTTCTCACTGTGGACTCCTCTGGCCACGGATAATGAGGGTTTGCCTGCAGGCTGTAATTGCATCTTTATCACGTTAAAGGTTTCTCCTTTGTTCCAAGTGAACAGTTGTCTCACAGTCAGTTTGAGTCTGTTTTCCTCAACCAGTATGTGAGAAAAGAACTAGAAGGGTCACTTTGTACATCTTATTTCAAAATATGTGCTAATGAGATCACTCAAGATGGTTATTATGTTCATTATCACCTCACATTTGAAAGTGTTAAAAGATGATGAAGAGAATTCCACAATTAATGTTTATTAGAAAATGAATGATGAACAGATCTCTGTTACTGTATACTACTCAGATATTTCATGTTTGTGTGTGGAAGGGTGTGTTTGTGTGTGTGTCCCTGTCCCTCTGTGGGACCTTTTTCAGTAAAAACAGTGACCTTGTCCAGACCAGTATCCCTCATGGGGAACAAAGCCTGGTCCTAATGAGGCAAAATGTCATTTCTGAGGTCCTGGTTAAAGTTAGGAGAAAGGTGTGATTGAGGTTAGGTTAAAAGTGTACAGAAATGGCCGTTTGTCCTGTTTGTCGCGCCGAGTTGTCACGAGCTGCAACACGAGTTTACCCGAGTAAGGAAAACGAATTTGATTGGTCGTTATCAAGCAGGCGGGATATTCAAAGCTTGGGGCGAGACCGAGCTCGGTGTGTGTGTGCGTGTCTCAGATGTTTGAATGACGGATGACGGATCCAATATCAGTGGCTGATGAATCGTGTACAGGCTGACGTATAATCCGTGCGCCTGCGTTATCCAATGCGAAAAAAAAATACACACTTTCATCCCGGATTTACTCAAAAATAGAATTTTCACAAAGTTTGGGCTACATCATCTAATAGATGAGTTATTACACTAATTGTATGACCCAGAGTGGGCTTAAATTCAATTTTCTTTTCTGTACACCTTTAAGGTTAGAGTTAGGAATGTGTTGATCAGGGTAAAGGTGTGTAGGCAGTGTCCTAAGAAGGACACCAGGTTAGCTGTTGTAACCTTAACTCAGTGTTAAAACTTGTTGCTTTCAGTTGTGATGGTTAAAGTTAGGGTGAGGGCTATAGGAAATGCATTATATTAATGAGTGCCCTCACAAAGATAGAGCTACAAGTTGGTGTGTGCGTGTGTGTGTTTGAGTAGTCATGAGGGGCACTGATTCAAATGCTGCTAGCTGTACCTCTAAATCAAAAGTCAGATGTAAAATTAGCATTTGCATAGTTTAACAAAGTGCTGAGCTGTAATTAGCAGGGGAGAGTGATTTTTAAAAAGCCTTTTAAGCTGGTAATGTCATGTTATGGTTTGTGGGTGAAAATACCCCTCAAATTTAATTTGTAGCAATGACAAAATAGGCACTGTAAAAGCAGTAATTGACTTATTAAAAGATTTTACCTCCAGTTTGGTCCCCTGTGGTCATATTTGAATTGGCTTGGCTAATAAGCTACGAATACATCGCTATTGTTCCTCGTTGCCCATACCGCTAAGCCTCTTTTATAACAGAATGGTTAATAAAGAGGTTAACATTTCAATGAGATTCATAAGTAATCTGTCAGTGTTTAATTTCTTTGAGCCTTGGTCTTGTCATACTCTCCCCCGAGTTCATGAGACGGGGGTAATGTCCCAGGCTCTATCACAGCCTGTCAGGGAGGTCTTTCAGCTGCCACACAATAGCACCAGCCAAGCTTTACTGTGTCTCTCAGTATCCTTCGTTTCATGGATGTACTTCTTCCTCTGGCACACTGCACTTAGGTAGAATTAAAAAAAAAAAAAAAAAAAAAAAACAGCATATTGACGTCTCCTGCCTCAAATCTGCTGAGCCTTCCCTCCTGCCTGCTGCCGACAGTAAAGCATGTGGCAGAGCTGAGCGCTGCATGCGCAACAAAGGAAATAAAAATTTACTGTTTAATCAAAACGGTCGAGCTGATATTGTTGCTGTTCCTACTAGAAGTTCCAGCTGTGTATTTTTTCCTCTTTACCTCCTTTGTAACGGGAAGAGGTGAATTTACAAAGAGAGGAGGCAAGGGAGAAGAATAAGTCTACTAAGGCTGCAGCAATCCATGTCTCTTCTTTGTAATGGACTTATTAGATTTGTATTGTCAAAAAGGATTCCCCCCTTATGAGGTGCAGGAATTTCTTTTCAGCTGCCATCAGACAAGGTAGTGGAGCGTGGCCGCCTTTCCTTGACAATAACTCCTGGATTTGTCTTTTCTTCACCCTTGTTGCCTTGTCCCGTCACCGCCTTGTCTTCCCTTTCCATCCCACTTCTACCCCCTCCTTCCTCTCGGTCTGTCTTCCCCCATTCTCTTTTTTGTCTCTTTCTGTATCCCTGTCTCCCACAGAGATTTGTGCAGCGGACTGTGGTGGCCATGGCATTTGTGTGTCGGGCACCTGTCGCTGTGACGACGGCTGGATGGGCACTGGGTGTGACCAGAGGGCGTGTCACCCTCGCTGCAACGAACATGGCACTTGCAAGGACGGCAAATGTGAATGCAGCCCGGGTTGGAACGGAGAACACTGCACTATTGGTAGGATGGGAAGAGGTTTCGGTTTGGGGTGTGTGTGTGTGTGTGTGTGTGTGTGTGTGTGTGTGTGTGTGTGTGTGTGTGTGTGTGTGTGTGTGTGTGTGTGTGAGGGGGGGGGGCAACAAAGGCAGAGGCTGTCTGTCTGCCGGAGTGTGTATGAGGAGCTGGGTGTGAGGGGAAGGGTCCAGTTGGAGAAGAGAGGGAAAAGCATGCTTAATTGAATTTGTGCAACTCGGTAAAGCATGAACAGGTTTACTCAAGGATCTGAGGCTTGCCTTCATGCATTTTAATGTGGGAATGTGCTAAGGTGTCCTTTCATTTTACTCACCCTTTTCCTCATCTCTTTCTTTGCCCCCTTTCCATTTACTATTAATTTCAAATGCTTACATGTGAGTCATTGTGAGCAAGTCAACCACCACTTTCAGCTCTATATTTATACTAACAATTGTTCTTCTGTGAACACTGGCAGAAGTTAAGTTTTCAAGACCTTGACTGAATGTCAAGAGCTTTCTTGAACACCTCGACTCACTTATACCCAAAGTTCTTACTGAGTTCCCATTGCATTGCCAGAGAGTAAAGTTGTTTAGCACTGTGTGTTTTGTAGTGGATTTGATAATCTCTTCAGCAGAGTATTTTTATTTTTACTTCAAATTTGTCACAGAGTGAATAGTTAAGTGATAGAGTAGATATAGATGGAGCCAATTTGAGTTTGTGAAGTGTACGCAGCACCATACTGGGTGACATTTCTTTTCCAGTGTTTGTTTGTTGTAAGGAATGTAGAGATTGTTCTAATGTAATAATAAGTAATATCAACAACAGATGCAGCCAAGCTGTTTTCATAGATAAGCAGTAGTTGACCTCCATTTAAAAAAAAAAAATCTATCTCCTCTGTTTGAAATGCCCACTGCCAGAAGGACAGCATGAATATATTTTTGAGCTATGGTGATAGATGTTCTGAGGTTTGACAGTGACATTGCTAAAGTTTAACAAAAGCTCATTCAGATGACAGTTTGAATGTAGTTAGCTTCATCAGGTTGGGTTGTCTGGTCTGTCAAACCTCCCCTGAACATCAGAAGGGACCATCCAGAGGACATGCTATATGATGCCTGCTCTGCAAGACTGCAACTTCACCATTCTGTCCCTGTTCCTATTCCTGTTTAGCGTTTCCGTTTCTCTATTTTTCCTCCTCTCTCCTCTTCTCTTGGCTTCTCTTATCTCCTCTTCTTTTATTTTATTTTCTCTTCTCTTCTCTAGTGCATTGCTTCTATTCTTCTATATTTCACAGGGAATTTTTTTAATCCACATTTGCTTGAATGTTACAGTTAAGCTTTTTAAGATGACTATAATATTTCACATACAAAATATGTGGCATATAAAATGTGATGCATTATGTAGAATATATAACCCACCATAAAACATGTTTTTTAATATATATATATATTAAAAAAAAGCTTAATATTGACCAACATTGTGTTATACTATTTTACCAGTAAACATGCACAAGTAATGGATCAACCATTGCTTTGTAGAGAGTTGCCTAACATGGCCACCCATTCATTATCATTCTATAATCCACACAGTCAACATGCATCACAGAGGAGGTGGAAACACAATGGCCATCTCTTCTCCCTGTGCCACAGCATTTCAGTGAACAGAAATGTGCAGCCTCCACACACTGCAGTCAATAGAGAGAGTGAGGAGAATGCCCTATAGGTGAGAGCTTTGTTACATATTCAAATGGATAAAAAATAATTTTTCCTCACAGTATTCTCATGCATAGCTTGAAGCAGAGCTGCCTGAGTGCAGAGCCTTGACTCAGTCTGTGAATGTTTTATATGCTGGCCTTACATTATTGATGGGCCTTTTATAAGTGCCATATTGAGATCCCCACTCCCTCGACAAGAATATTCCTCAGTGTCATCCATTAAGAAGCCAAAGATCTCAATTTAAATCAATTTTCATTATTGAGAGCTCCATGTTGGCCTCAAGCCCCACGCTGTGGAGCACAGGAGGTTCAATATGGCCCGACCAATGCCAAAGCCTCTGGTGACCTCAGCGTCAATAGAGGTGTTGCAAGATTAAAAGCACTTTTTCGTTGGACATCCTGACCTCCTGTTTGATATTGCTTGGGAGATTTAAGGGTGGTAATATGTGCATCAATCACGTTGCTTTTGACACACTCCCCTGAGATATTCTGCAGATCCTGGCAGCTGATAAATGGGGACAGATTGAAATGTTCTTTCTGAACATATCACTTTTCTTTACTCTTTATCTCGTTCTCTCTCTCACTCTTTCTTTGTGTCTCTCTATCATTCTCTTTCTCTGTGTTCCACCCCCCTCCGTGTCTTCTCTACGTCTCCATTCCTCTCCCTCTGTGTTCGATTGTATTTGTTGTGTTGCTTGTAATGCACGATTTCGCTTCATGACTGCGTTTTTCCTTTCTTTTTTTTATTTACCTTCTGTAATGTAAACTAACACCTTGCCTTGCTGTCTTGTCATGGAAGTGGCACTGTTCAAACCTCCCTTATATGTCCTGTCTTTTATCTCCCAAGCTCACTATCTGGATAAGGTAGTGAAAGGTATGGCATTCCTCCTTCCTTCTATTTTTGCCCTCCTTCCATTGTAACTCCAGCCAGCATTAACAAATCATGCACACACACCATGCTCTTCCCCTACATTGACATATGCAAACACTCTGCACCTCTTGTCGCCCCAAACAAGTCATTCTAAAGATCTCCGCCTCCCATCAACTTTTTGCCATATTGTCACACAGTAATCTCCACTTAGCACTTTCGCACCCGGTGAGTCAAGTTGTGCTGCTTCCTTTGAATTTGTGTTGAATTTGTGGTGTGTGTGCAGCCTGATTTCTCAATAGTGGGATGTTGGGAAAGGGGCTCCATAACCTGTGTCATGCATTATGGATGAGTGTGCAGCTGTGAGCAGGGTCTGATAGGTGCTGAGGCCGCATCCTATCTAATTAAAAGAGTTCATGGTCTGGTTGGTGCAGGGCAAGCAGGGGGTGGAGGCTCTGCAGCAGCCCTGCCTCTCTGCCTCCACTACCCTCTTTCACTCTCACTGTGTCCTTGGTAATGGACCACCTGGCATGACAGCGGCTGCCAGAGGAGTCCTTCGAACACTTGCGCCCTCACGTTTGGAGCTGTTACAGGCAGACTTGGGCAGCGCTCAGCAGGGGCTCCTCTCTGAAAGCACTGCCAATTAAGTTGAACTGGTGCCAACAGAGAGCGGATCTTTATTTATCCTTGTAATAAACATTCAGAGCTTACTAATCATCTGTCTCCACTGGTCTAACCGGAGTTGTTTGTCCATTTGCTCAATAAAAGGACAAAAACATGTTTAGGAGGCAGGCCACTTTCTAATGGCACCGGCCTTTAACAGCGAGTCCATTTCTTCAGGGACAAGAGGAGAAAATGGAGATGGGATTATTTATTTTACTACGAATTTTTAATGCACTGTAATTTAATCCCCATTATTGAACAGTCTGTGTGCCCATGGCTTCTTTTCATATTTACCTATGTTGACACAGTCACGGCTCAACAAAAACCCAATGTCTCTACTCCAGAATATATTGCATGTTTTAAGTAGAAATGAATGGCAGTAATTGAGGAAACACTGCAACTGTGTTTCCTCAATTACAGCCATTCATTGCTGTAGCATTGTTGCTCTTGTCATGTTTCATAGTTTGTTCCTGTAAACATGGCTAAAAGCTTCATTACATTTTAGTGTTAAACTTCTATAATAGTATGAATATTTCAAAGTGCCTTTTCGTATCAGAGGGACAGGAGATTTAAGCTTTGGCATAAGATGCAATAACATGTATACAGTACATGTATGTCGCAGTTGTATTTTAACTCCTGTAATGATACTGATTTTACTCTGTGTTGCCCCACAGCTGAAATGCAGCTGATGTATTGCTCATCTAACCCTGTGTTCTATTATACTCATCTTTTCCTGGTGCTGCTTCTGCCTTTATCTTCCTAAATGCTTATCTCAGTTTCTTACTCAGCGCTGTTTCTTACCTTCAGCTGGTCTTTCTCCCTTCTACAAATGTCTGTTCACTGCACCCGCACCTCTCTCTTCCCTCTTTTGTGCTCCCTCGTTCCCCCCTGTGTGATGTAAGAGCACTGAGACAGCCACCCCTGTCTCTCTTGTTGCTAAAATGGGTCAGCTTACCATTCTTCCCATCAAGGCATCTTGTTAAAAACACAAACTGTGAAGAGACTTATGCGTCTGATATCTTGAGATGTTACCCTCTGCATCGGCTTCAGTGAGGGGATAGGAATCATAAGGTACCAGATAAATTCGAAGCAACCCCAGAAAAATGGGTGAGATAATCCCCTGATCTGTGTCCTTCTGAGGGCCTGTCCACGGAGAAGCTGAGGAATGTTTCACCTGTTGTTCTTTTCCACTTGGCTTTCAGCTCCTTTCAGCCTGGGAACACAGTTAGTGCAAGCAAAGTACTCCCCCCCCTGCATAATACTATTGAGCTCAGCTGTATCTACTTCCTACTATTTTATTTGCATTCTGCCTCTGTTAATGACAGAACACACACTTTTCCTGAAGGGATAATCTTATTGATTTCTAAGAGGAGTGTGGAACAACTTTAAAAAAATAAATAAATAAAAAAAGATAGTGCCAGTACTGATATACTGTAGATCATTTCTGATAACTAATGCAGTTTTGATGCAGCTCATTCTTTTTTTTTGCAGACGACGGCAGCAGTGATGCTATAATCATAATGATGGTCACATTCGAAAATCACATAAACACGGATTCAATTATGTGGAAGACTGCCAGCATGGACAACAGTGCTCTCATTACCCAGCTGTAGTAGCATAGATACAGAGGGCCAATCTACTGTAGTAATGAGTGAATATTGATTTAGAAGATCCCTCTTATCTGATTTTACTGCAAAGGGATATTAGAAGCCTCACAAAAGGTGTATCATATTAATCAACTTCAGCCGAGGGTCATTATAGCCACTCTCACCCATTTAAAATCTTGAAATGACTTTAGTCTATTGCTACCAGAGAAATATTTACAACAATCCATTGTCATCAACAAGCTGCATTGTTGTCATTGTTTTAGTGTGGGCATTTGTTCACAAACAATAGACAGTATTCGTGTTTCCCATTAAACCTACTTTATTTGATATTCTGTGCCGACCTCTGTGTTTGTCCTTTTTTGTTACACAGAGGGCTGCCCTGGTTTGTGCAATGGAAATGGTAGGTGCACTCTGGGTAACAATGGCTGGTACTGTGTGTGCCAGCTGGGCTGGAGGGGCACTGGCTGTGACACCTCTATGGAAACTGCCTGCAGTGATGTCAAGGACAACGATGGAGGTAAAATCACATACAAAAAAACACACAACAGCACCTTCTGACACAGGCGAAGCATCAGCAGGGACTCTTAAATAGACATCATTTCACTGTAGAATTAACCACCTCGGTGCATGAGAGGTCACTGTACCTGCTAATGCTTTCCAGGCTCAGTTGTACAGTACTCTTACGCAGGTGAGGAGGAGGAACGGCTTCTAGTCAGTCACCTGGACAACAGGTTTTTTATTAAAAAGCAGACTAGCTGGCCTGAAGCCCTAAGCATGCGCTGGCCCCAGGAGGAAGTCCCTGCTCTGCCCTCTAACTAGCCCCGAGCTGAGCCAGGCACACACACAGTCAGCCAGGGGGCTGCACCGCTCTTAAGGCCAAGTGGGAGACGTGACTTCCTTTCTTCCAGACCTCATTCTTGGCTTGAGCTATGCACTAGCATCCCTTATTTATGCAGAGGCTGTTTGTCTCCCCATCACTGTGCAGGGACCACAGGGCAGTGGCAAAGACTGGGTGCTGCTGGGGATTTGACTGACTCCTGACAGCAGGGTTTATTTTTATCACCCATCTGGCCAGATAGGCCCCTGAAAGCAAAGGGTAGGGAGTCTGATGACCCACTTCGACAAAGTAAAGTGCACTGCACAGCAGCTCTCTCTGTCTTGTATTATTTCATCTAAATTACAGAAAGAGAACCACAAGCATCGCTGGAGGTGTTTGAATGTTCTACACTACAGGATGAGATGCACATGACATGTCTCCAGTCATGTAGTAAAACAGCTGTCAAAACAAATAACGCCCCAATGACTCAAATAAATGTGCGTAGTTTCTTTTGCCAGGTGTGTGTCCAGGTAGTTGTTTAACAGAAGCGTGTGTGTGTGTGACTTATTTGACCTTGTCAGATGGCCTAGTGGACTGTATGGATCCAGACTGCTGTCTGCAGGCAACCTGTCACACCACCTCTCTGTGTGTGGGCTCTCCGGACCCCCTGGACATCATCCAGGAGACACAGATGTCCTCTACACAGACCAACCTGCAGACTTTCTATGACCGGGTACGCTTCCTGGTGGGCAAGGACAGCACCCACGTCATCCCTGGAGCTAACCCCTTCGATGGCAAGTGAGTGACTTGGGCACAGCTCCCACCAACACCACCCGGTGTGACACTCTGTAGCCAGTCAAAAGCTATTATTTTCAGGGAAGGGATATTTTTTATTATTAATTTATCAATATTAGACGAGTTCAGTTTTTCTCATCATCATTAGTGGTCTTTCATTCACCAGTTTCTTGTTGAGTCAGTTAAAGTAGTAATTGCTGGATTTGATATGTTTCAGATTTTAATTCAGCTGCTCAGGATCATTGTCTTTGATTGTACACACAGTTGTGTAACTTTGCTCATTTCCATTAGATTTAACAGTGATCCAGTTTTCCACATTACAGCTAACTTCACACAAGTAATGACTTTTCAGGTACAGGCACAAATTATTCTGTGTTTTTCATTATGGTAATTGCACTGACAAATTTTAAGGGAATGTGAAATGTTTGCTATTTTAACCCCCGACCAAAATGTCTGCATGAGGGCAGCTATAGGCAGGATTGGAGACTGAAATGGGTAGTGACTGGTGGCATGCACAGCTAGAAGGATGACGGACAGATGGTGATGGACAAACATGGGATGTGGCAAAAAGCAAAGAGCATTCCCCGGCAAGAAAGGCATCTCATATTCATGTATTGTGATTACTCCTACTGTAATCCATCTAAGGCACTCTCCCACAGGCAGAGCTCACGACACCTCAGCCATGGAATCTGAGATGCTTTCATATCAGGCAGGATGGCTGTCAAAGTCCCCTATGACTCCCCTGCCTCTCTTCGCCTTTGTCTCCCTCTCTTTTCATCTTTAATCGCTCGTGAGGCAGTGTCACCTTATTTGCATCCAGCTTGCTTATGGATCTCTCTCATCTCAGCCTATTGTAGTATTGTGAAACAATCAAAACAAAATAGTGAATAAAATGAGTTGAGAGTATTTCAATATTTGTGTCATCTGGTGTACAGTTTTATAGAACAGTGTGGAAAAACAGCAGGCAAATCAAGACAAACTTCTGAGCATGCAGTTGTTATTTTTTCAAGATGATGGCAGAAGGTTGTGGTTTCAGACATCACTATTTTTAGTCCAGCAGAGCTGTTGCTTTGAATTTGAAGGGAAAATCAATTTCAGGTGTCCCTGCTGCAGCAGGATCATTTCCTTTTAATATGATTTGCAACCGAACACATCTTAGTATTGGGCGCTGGAGGTTGAGATGTGTTTTTTACTATCCCATTTGCTGTCCACCTCAGCACCTTGTTTGCAGTAAAACAAGTCCTCAAATCTGCACTGTGCATAATTAGCATGTTGTTGTTTTATTCCCATGTGTTTGTGATCAGATGTCAGTAGTCACGTTCATTTTTCAGTTAGAAAAGAAAAGAAATGCAGTAACCAGTATCATCTTTCACTGTATTCAAATTCAAATCTCTTATTGAACTTTTAGTTGTCATGTCAGCTAATACTTGAGAAAAAGCACTCGTAACACATTTTGTGACATTTTCGCTCATTGACATTTTTCTGGCTTTGAAGAACCACTCAACATTTTGCAGTTCTTCAGTGGACAGAGGAAGAGCCGTACAGGGTTGAGTGATACTCTTGTCTCTCTCACAAGAAGATGCAGCCATAAATAAGTAAAATCAAGAATCCCGAGATGAGCTGTAAGAGATTGGAGGCCTTGGCTCACCTAAAAATATCAGTGTTAATCTATTATTCATGCTTGGTATTCATTCCCCACCCACTGACAGATATGAGCGGTTATGACAGGGGGCTCAGGGCTTCAGATGAGCCTTACAGGCACAGTCTTAGTATCTTCATGATATGCCTGCCCTGGTCACCTGATCATCCCTTTATTGATCCACTAACCACTTCCTCATGCTAGTAGACATGTTGGAGTGCTATTTCTGATGTTTCCCACCACAAAAAGCTGCAAAGGTGCCACTGAATAAAGCATCTGTCACTGCATAAAATGTCTCGACTCTTTACCATGACACATAATACAAGAGACTGCCAAGGCCCAGCAATGGATGCTGACCAGAATAGTAAACAGGGACTTTGTCCATGGAACAATTTGGGTAAAGATTGATAGCTGGCTTATAATAGCAAGGCAGAAGCCATTCGCTTCATTTACAGGCCTGCACTTTTGTTATTTTATTTATAACTTTTATTAGCATTAGGCCATTCACGGCAGAAAATAACTTGTTTGTTTTCTTTTCACTGTGCACTAAGCCTTTTATCAGCATTATATATTTGGATAGCAAAAAAATTACCTTGATGTGTCCTCACTTTACAATCCACAATGTGCTGGGTAACATGCAGGCAGACAAAGAGAGGACCACAGTGCCATGCTCAGATTTGCAGCAGGGTTAACCCTATAATCAAGTCATTTGCGTGGGTAATGATGTTTTTGTTGCTTCTGTGCTGATGGTACCATTTATTAGCCTTACTCATTGAAAGTTCTCTATACTTAAGTCTGGCATGCATTTTTTATTTTGTCGGAAAGACCACTGAGCAGTGCAGTTTCCTCACAATTACATCCTAGGGAAGGGGGCTATTTTCCAATTTTGTGACAAATGTATCCTGTGGAACTTTTGTGTGCCCATGTTATCTGTGTGTTACTCTTTTTCCACCAATGTTTTCTTTTGTGACACATACCCATTTCTGTTAAAACAACTAGTTTGTGGTATAAAAGTGTTTTTGTTTTTTCCATGAATCTTTGTTGTGATTAGCTGTTAGAATTACTGGTGCCCTCTTCTCTTACCATACTATATCCAAAACTCATAATCTATCAGCAACCTCAATTCACGCCCAAATCTAGCACTATTTTTTTTCTCCTTTTCTGACATCAAATGGCTTATTTGAATTTGCAAGTGTGTCTGCTTCACATGTGGCACATTTCACATAAGACTTGACTAGACTAACACTTTCTGTTAAAAGAGCCTAAACTGGAGATGATATCCTCCTGAGTCAGGGGGTTACTTGACACAACATGTCTTCACTTGCCCTCTGTTTACATGATGTATGATAAACTGGAGGTTGCAGATAGTGAGTAGTCCCTTTCGGCTCTGTGAATTCTCCGGGCTGGGTGAAATCTCCTCAGGAGGGGAAGTTTCTGCGGCGAATGCTTCATGATTCCTCTGCTGCTCTTTCTCTCTGTTGTATTTGATGTCAATATTTAAATCATTTGTCTTGACAGCGAGGAATCATCTCCCCATGTGGTTCACAGAGGCAGGAAGGAGATAGTTCCACTTTCACACCTCCATCTGAAGAAAATGTGGATGATTGCTTCTTCAAACAAGGCTCTTAAATAAACTGCAGGCATGAATGATTAATCGTAGACAGCCAGCCCAGTGCTAGGTTAACTTTAGTAGTAACTCTATGGAAATGCATCTAGACAAATCTTTGGGAATGAGCCTAGGATCGAGGGTAGTATATCCTTGCTTGTTTACAGTGCAGTGGTGGACAGCCAAGGTCTTCTGAAGGAGACCCGGCCTAATTAACATAAAAGTGGGTTCCTGGGGACCAGGGTAGTGTGGGGTGAATGATCTTGCCTCTGGTAAGGACATGTTGAGGGCAGCTACTAACACGCTAGTGTTAATTGTTTCCAGTACGTGGCAGTGTTTAAGACCCAAATGTATTAAAAATAGCCATGGTCTAATGAAGACGTGGCAGGAAGGCATTTGTTAGGGGACCGATTTTTGCAAACGACTACAGAAACAACAGCTGACCATGAGTTGGACCTCACTAATGATGAGGGCAGAACTCAACAAGGGAGATGTGATACAGCAAGGTCTGAACTCATCAGTTCAGTAAGATTAGGAGTTGAATTTGAACGGCTTCCCACTATTGATTGGTGGGGACTGATGATCAGATCTAATTTATGCAGGTTCTTGAGACTCGATGTCAGTCTGGAAATCTGTTGAGGTCTTGATAACCAGCCAAGCAAGTCTTGCAATCTGCAGTCTTATTATGTCCCTCCCTTGCATTCCATAATGGAAAAGATAAATCCTCTTTTTTTAATTAGAGCAAAAGCAAAGTAAAGCTTCCTTATCTCATTATCCTGCCATCCTGGATAGAAAAACCCTTGGAGACAAGCTCGGAGGTGTTAGTTTGTTCTGTTTCTGTCATGGCTGTATGCTTTTATTGTATAAAGTATTTACTTTTAATAACAATTACTAAATTTACTCACTGTACTATCTTTTTAGTTCTTGGTTCATTTAAGTTGCTGTGAGAAAAAAGATGCTGTGCTTTTTATTCATATTGTTGTTTACATTAGATTACTTGATTCATCTCTGTGGTATTTTTTTGACTTTCTGGTGATGTTATATTTGTGTTGTTTATATCTCAATTTTCATGTGTGAAGTGGGCAGACTATATTAGAAAGAGTGCAGTACACAACAATGTCATTTACAGAATTTATTACAGGAATAACGTTTTTGGCCTGTTTTTCTTTTCCTCTATGTACCTACATGTGTCCATACTAGGCTTGGTCTGTTGTGTGATTGTAACTGTGTTGGTGCATCTCTCTTCCACACAGTCATGCTTGTGTCATCCGTGGACAAGTAGTGACCTCAGATGGAACACCACTGGTTGGAGTCAACATCAGTTTCATCAGCAACCCGTCCTATGGTTACACAGTTACCAGGCAGGATGGAAGGTAAGAGCCCTCTCACACATTCACACATACCCACACACACACAGGCACAGAAACAAAGAATGCAAATGCCTCAAACTACTACCTAAATAAGCAGTACCGAGATGTGACAATGATATTTATATTATTGTCAAATACTGTTGTTTAGCTGTGCTGAATTCTAATGATGCGGGGAAAAAAACATAGTTGCCACTGCAAACTGTGCTTCCATTGATCTGCTTTGTGCTTTCATTTGGTCCAATTTCGGCGTTCTCGGCTCAATTCCCAAAGAAATCAAACAAAGCCCTTCTGGTACACTCATAAGTTATGCTTCAGTGGCAGCAGGGGAGGGGAAAGAATAAAATATGCCAATTCAAAGCAGCTCACTGGGGCTATGAAACATAGTACAGATGGACAGTGTTTATTTGACAATGGAGGATTTAGGGAATTAAGTGAGACATTTAAGTTTAGTCTGGGGACGTGCAATTAATTTGTTTTGCATCTTTCTCCTTGTGTTGCAGCTGAATGACATTAATGTCATTGGTGAAGAAATAATCCTGACCTGTAATTATTATGCTGTGGATCTGAAGTTACATCCATGAAATGATACTTTCCAAATGCACTAATTAACACGGATCATTAATGTTTTCTTCTTAAGACAATTCCACATATTGTATCTTCTGCCACTGCAACAAACAGGAAACCCTGTCAATAAATTCATCATCTAACGTCTTTTTTGATTTGTTACAATAACAATAGAGGGATTCTGGAGAGAGATCATTTGTTGTGGTGAAGTTTTCTAAGAAAAACAAGTGGGTAAGAGTGTGAGCTCCCTGTGTGGCTTTCTTTGAGCCACTCTGTGCCAGCTGCTGTGGCACCAGGAGAGTTTCTCGGAGAGATGCAGACAAAAAACCTCCGACTGGTTTCGGCATGTTTCTCAGAATCAAAGAGAAATACCTGAGAGAAAAACTTTGGGTAATATTGTCTCCATAGCTTCTGTTCTTTTCTGAATACGCTTTTTGGATCAGATACACACATACAGTATACACTCTCAATCTCCAATCCCCGGTATCTCTCATAGTAGTCAGTGTTAGTGCGGCTTTGTGGCAAGCCAAGCCCCTCTATCACAGCACAGCATGAATTGCTGTTTGCTCTCCAAGCCCCACTTCCTCCTGACACTTTTATCAGTCACTGACACTCTAAAGGCCCACATTTTTGCCGCTGGTTTGATCTTGATCATTCTTGCCTCTACTCATTCCTTCCATCTTCTTGTCAGTCTCCTCTTCTTCTTCTCTTCTCTTCATCTCCACCTCATCATCTTCATCTTCCTCACTTGTTTCATCTGCTCTCCATCCCTCCATGCTCTTCGTCTTCTAATCTCCCACTGCCCTTAAGCCTTTCCTTTCTGGGCACTACTTTCACTTATTTCCTGTGCTTTTTCTTGAGCCAAGGTTTCATGTCCTTTCCACTGCACTGGCTTCCTTCATCTCTATCCTTTTCCCATTTATGCATGTCCCATTTTTCTTATGCATCACTCCATTTTTTTCCTTTCCAAACCTCTATACCGTTTTCTCCCTCCCAGCATATGTGTAAACACTACTCCATCTCCCAGGTTCCCCTGTAAACATGCCCAGTCTCCTGCAACTCCCCTGCAATCACTGTAAACACGCTCAGTGCAGCGTGAAATCAGAAATGCACCTGTTCAGCCACTTAGAAATAGGAAAGCTGTCTCAACTCATTTTTATGATGTGTTCTTTATTGTCTAAGGGCTTAGTTTTTTAAATTACCTTTTCCACCATCTTGAAAAGTTTTCTAGCCTAAACAAAAGAGGTTAGTTTTGTTTCTATACAGCTATGTAGCCATTTTCTGACTGGCTGAGCATTGAGACAAACCCATTCCCTTTTATGCTTTTCTCCAATAATAAGTAAATGCTGACATGGATTCCAGCTTATTGCGTTACCAGGTGCTTGTAGGATCTCTATAGGAGCCATGATGTATATGGGTAATCCATATACATCATGGCTTGATGACTTGGCAATTTTTGAAAAGAGCCGTTCTAATGACCCCAAATTTCCCTACATAATGACCACATTCAGCATGCACTTATTACTATTAAAAGTCATTATTCAATACTTTATCTTTTTACGCTAGTGTTAATCTTTTTCAATAATACATGAAGTGCCTACTACTACATATCATCTACGGCAGACAGCCCTTTTATTCTTACCAACTTTGGCTGTGTCCATGATTCACTTTAACATCAAGTAGGTACCACTCAGTCCATTATAAATACATATCGGCTGAAAAATGATTGTGTATAATTTTTATGAGGCGGTCCAAGTTCATTGGCAGGGTTAACTCTTTGAGCTTGATGCATTCCCTGAGGGCAAAAGCAAGTAAGGCTGTTGTAGGTAACTTAATAAGTTTTGTCACATGGCTGAAGGCTGTTGTCATGACTGATAACGGTGGGTGAATCCCATCATCGATTGGCCACGCTGCCCATGGGTATCTGTCCAGAAGTGTTTTGAGCATGCATAGCCTGAGCCAGTCAGGTGTCATGAGGACTGACCGGCTACAGCTGCACTGTTAGTGACGGATCACGGCAGCACAAGGTTAGCACTATCGCAGCCTCCATCAGCGCCGCAGCCTGCGTACTGCCGGGCGAACTCACTTTTCTCACACGCAGCCAAGGGCAAAACTCCAAGGGCGGAACAAACCTTTGTTTATCACCACAGCCTATCAGATGTTCACCCGCAAGTGAAGTTAGAATGAGCAGATTCTTAATATAGGAGCTTAAACCAAGAGGGAGGTTACCTAGTTTGGAAGCCAGTATTTGCACTGGCTTCTGTACCTGTAATGTGGAAAAAGATGCTTCCTGTGTGAAGATGTAGCCCGGTCCCATGAGCCTACAGGTGACCGGGTGCTAATTGGCTTTTAGAGAGATCTGACAAGCGCTGCAGAAGTCCGGTGCAGGTGCAGGCATGCTGTTGTCACCATGCAGCAGTTAGAGGTGATGAAATCGCCTGAGCTCAGCCTGTTTACTGAGACCTGCTCAGGTCAGTCCAGAGGCAGAGGCCCTTTAATGCAACACTAGATGGGATTGCATTGCAGGGCTTTTAGACTGATGTTAGAGTGGACAGCCTTCGTCTAAGGGATCGATAGAGAAGTGGCGGCTGCCTCCATCCTGCGGCACAAATCTCCCTCTCTCACGGATAAATGTGAGCACAGGAGCAGTGCATTACACACACACGCATACATACACGCGGGGGTGAGGCAGTCATGTCTGAACTCAAAGCATGCATGTACTATTTTCTTCAAATAAAATCTACAGATTATGACATTAATTAAGAGATGTGCCTCTAAGATTGTGATCAAACATCCTATTGGATTTTCAGCCTGTGTGTGCCTGACAGATAAAACTAAATAATGCATTGGCATCCTTTCATTGCCTTCATTTACTAAATCGAATTAAAAAGAATTTATTACTGTTTGATCTGTTATAACAACACTTAATTAGAAAATAATTATATTCACAGCAAATTGTGGTGTGGTTTAATCCTCAACACAAAACAGATTACATGCATTGGTGGCAGTATTTATATGAAATACATACATTTCCTCATCGCTGTATGTGGAGCAATATTCATCCTCTCTGACATTGCGTTATGTCTGTGTTCCAGTTTTGACTTGGTAACCAACGGGGGCATAGCCATAGCCCTGCACTTCGAGCGCGCTCCATTCATCACCCAGGAACACACTCTCTGGTTGCCATGGGGACGCTTCTTTGTCATGGACACCATCGTCATGCGGCATGAGGAGAATGACATCCCTAGCTGTGACCTAGGCAGCTTTACCAGACCCAGCCCCGTGGTGTCCCCGGCTCCGCTCACCGCGTTCGCTGGCTCCTGCTCCGAAAGGGGAACCGTGGTGCCCGAAATCCAGGTGATCCTCCCGTCTCTCACCCCCCTCACTGCCCTGCAGGTTGTGAACTACATGGGTCTCTCTCTCTCTCCTCCAAATGATTCATGCCACACATCTGGGGGAGACTATGAAGACTATTTATCAAGTACAAGTGTAATAGTAAATCTGGCTCAGGGCAGTCCTGGGATTTTATCTCTCTGGTGTAATTGGTCCCCGGATCTTGTGCGATTTACAGTGTGCATTGTACTGTCTCGCCGCAGAGTGATGATGATTACCTCGCACTCCAAAAAAACAGCCTTGACATTTTTAATTCCTCCTGGATTGTAGGCACCCAGGTTAAGCATACAAGTACCACTTGGAAGGATTTTCTTCTATATTTTATGAGTGTATATAGTTTGATGCGCCTACATGTGTATGTGTCTTGTTGGTACAAGGATGCTCTTGTATGGGCTCGAGTGTTCAGCTGAATGTGTGGCAACTGTATGTCTAGCAGACATCTCTGTGCCCTTCTCTAATTACTTTGTCTCCCAGTTTGCTTCACAAGATTTATAGCATATCAGTGAATTTAGTATGCAGTGCAGGCTATTTATAGCAGCCTTGCCTTTGCTATTCCTTGAGCTGTAATTGCACTACACAGAAAAAAACCCATTCGAATTACATTTGTCTATATAAAAGGGAACTCTGACCAGTTAACCAGGCATAGCTACTCTCTGTGAACATTTAAAGAGAAACAGACCATAAGTGACATGTCCTCTGAGCAGTGTTGCTGCGGGTAGTTGTTTTAATTGTCATTTTGTTCTGTACTGTGAAGACGGGCAACGAGAGGTGACTTAATTAGAGCAGAGAGGAGTTGGTCAACCAAACCTGTGCTGCTGTACCCCCCTTGATCTTAAATGCAAACACTGTTCAGTGTCTGAGCACTGACCTGTGGTTGTATCAGCAAGAGGTTTCAAGTTTGACCTCAGTCTGTCAATTTCCTCAGGCTTTAACGTTGTCTTTTACTAAACTTACTTTCATATTATCAGACTGTTCAAGCACCGAGCCCAAGGGCACTCTTCTTGTGATGCTATTGTCATATGGATTGCAGTGAAGGCTATTGTCCTTATGAAGGACCTGCTATTATTAAATCAGTTATGAAAAATACTCACTGGAGTCTATAATGAAGAAATCCTTCATCGGTTTCTGTCTAATGAATGAGTATAATTGTCCTCTAATTGATGTTTCTAATCTACCCTTGGGACCATATATTTGGCTGGGGACAGGCTTATGAGAATTAGGTTGTAGTGGCCGCTGAAAAATTGACAAATTGATTATTTCTGTGAAAAAAACAACAGCAACAACATACAGCAGCATGTTATTAGTCGCAGCGTAAACCCTGAAGAAGATAATTTCTAATCAGTTTAGTATTTACAATTCCCATCAGCTGTCTGAAAGATTTATGTTCTCTTCCTGTCATTGATAAACATTGTTTTTTTTTGCCTATAGTCTTTGCAGGAAGAAGTTCCTATACCAGGGACTGAGATGAAACTGGGCTATTTAAGCAGCAGGACCCCAGGTTACAAGTCAATACTGAGAGTGACCCTCACCCACTCCACAATCCCTTTCAACCTGATGAAGGTTCACCTCATGGTGGCTGTGGAAGGCAGGCTGTTCAGAAAGTGGTTTCCAGCATCCCCCAACCTCTCGTATGATTTTGTATGGGACAAGGCTGACGTCTACAGCCAGAAGGTCTACGGCCTATCTGAGGCTTTCGGTGAGTGCGGACGCATACATTGCATGTTGTCTGTATTTTTGCTTCTTTTAACCAAAACACACGTGGTTGACTGATTCTGGCTTTATCTTTTCCTCTTTTTCTAGTATCTGTGGGTTTTGAGTATGAGTCATGTCCAGACCTTATTCTGTGGGAAAAGAGGACTGCTGTTCTGCAGGGCTACGAAACCACAGCCTCCAAACTGGGAGGGTGGACTTTAGACAAGCACCATGCTTTAAATATCCAGAGCGGTGAGTCAGCTTCTAATTCCTTTTTAAATTCCTATTCTCAGCCTATTCATTCATGCATCAAAACACCTACTTAAAGATAATTTTATACTGCAAGAAATCTTTATTTTAACTTAGTATTTATGCCATTGTCGAATTTCAAAATTAGCACAGTGAAATAATACCTCTGCGTTCCAGTGCAGTTGTACTTAAATTTTCAGATTTTCTAAGAATTTCGTCAGCATAATGCAGTTTACTATTTTACATTAGGAAATTACAAATGTGAGCACAAGTATTTAATCTAATTTACAATGGAAAAAAACATCTAATCTATCATCATTTTCATTCAATGACCGACTTTATGATTTGTGAAGTTGAAAACATTTTTGTGGTACAAGCTTAAGTTCGCTGCTCGTATACACATCATTCAGGATGTGCCCAAGAGTGCAGATAAGTACCACTGTGTCCACCCAGAGCCTTAAATGATGCTTTTAGTGTGGCATCGAATTGTCCCCCTGTCTTTTGCCTTCCGAGGCTTTTTCAATACACCAGTCGTGTATCCTTAGATAGATCTGACCTATTTTTATTACCACTGTCCTTTTTTAGGTGAGGGGGTCAATTTTCTTATTGCCAGCAAATTACTCCTGAAAGGCAGGAGGAGGACTGAAGAGGGGGAAACTTTGGGCAGTACCTGTCACTAGCTCGGTTTCACAGTCTGTTTGTATCTGGAAGGGCTCATCAGAGGAGATGAGGCATATTTATATGAAAAATGCTCAGGAGGGTGGCACTTTGATCTGTCACACTAAACCTGCTGAGTCTGAATGTGCTGTCCAGGGGAGAGAGTCTGCTTCTTGCATGCACATCACCTCCACTGCTAGATCCTCCACTCCCATCCCCCCGTTGGCACATCCATGTCTTGTTCATGCCCAGAATTTTTAGAATCATCCCTAATTTAATTGCTATCAGTCTGCTACTCCCAGCAGCAGCAGTCCCTAAGATTAAATCATGTCCCAGGAAAGGGATGCTTGGCTGATCTTTTCTGATAGACCAAATGCCGTGCTGCTCAAAGAAGTCAGGTCACCAAAGTAACACCAGAGGCTGAAAAACTACCACAGACATGCAGATGCTGAATTTCAAATATGATTACATTGATTGGGCAGCAGGAACATCTTTACATTTACATATCTGAACATTTTCCAAGCATGGATTGGCAATACAAATGGAAACAGTTTGTGTGTGTGTGTGTGTGTGTGTGTGTGTGTGTGTGTGTGTGTGTGTGTGTGTGTGTGTGTGTGTGTGTGTGTGTGTGTGTGTGTGTGTGTGTGTGTGTGTGTGTGTGTGTGTGTGTGTGTGTGTGGGCACATACCTGAATGCCAGCACATCAACTGTACTCATGCTGCTCTATGTTTTGCTCATGTACAAAGCCTGTGGAGGTAGAAAGGCAGACACAATGCCATTTTTAATTGGGGCGAGTCATTTTTTTGTGATAAAGCCTGTGCGGCAATTTTCTATCTCCAGGAGATTCCACTTGTGCCAAGGGCTTTCGGGTCTCCATTTTGACGTGACATTTTGCCTGTGTGCCCATCCACTAGATACACCTCTCAAACACCGACACGCAGAGCAATTTTCGTGGCTTTAGTTGGCAGAGTTGCACAGTGCACACACACATTCAAAATCCCATCAGATTTTCTGTCTGTGTGTTGACTTATCCTTCCTTTTAAATTTGTCATCTAATATACATTTTAAACTGCATTAAGCAATCACTAGGAGCCAGGGACTCGCAGCATCAGAGCTTCGTTACCCACTCAGCAGAAACAGGGCAATGTGCAATAGTCATTTTATTCACCAAGCCCTCTGTGCGTCTCTACACACCAGACTGCAAATCTGTTCTCTACAGATTCCAAATTGATTTGCAAATATCTAGAAATGTAGAAGGCAAAATTGGGATGTGTCCTGAGCTGCATTGGTAATTTAGCAACATTTTTTAAGTAGAACTTTAAACAGTATTTCTTCAGTACAATCAAAGAGGAATTTCTGTTGTATAAACAGGATAAGCAGTGATATAAAATACATCAACAGCTGCAGGGCTGGAATGAATACATGCATGCAAGTAAAACTAGTAGTACTGTAGTGTGACTAATTGGGTGCGACCTTTGTAATCACTGTGGTAAAAAAACACTCATCAGTTACTAGCAATGTTAAAACATTTTATATATTTTTTGTTGCATAAATAACATTAATCTAATTTTCGTAAATTAATTGGATTTTTTTTTTTGCACATCAATACACAAGGTCAGTGTGAAAATGTAAATATATCTTCAAATGAAACATCATGTTTCTTTGGTAACATGTTTTGGATGCTGTATATTCATTATCGGGCTGCTGTGTAATTATACCGCCATAAGCAGTTTTTCCTGAGAGAAGTTGGCCTGGATTTATTTCCAAGCTTATTAGGAAACACTCTGCTGCTTTCAACAATGATTAGAAAACTGCCTGTTGTTCAAGTCCACCTCTTATCAAAATTACAATAAATGGCAATAACCAGTTAGCAAAGCCAAGTTTCCAATTGGGTTTTTGTTTTGATCCAATTTTAGGAAAATAGAGCCCATGGTTTCCAAACTGCTCAACCTAAACGGGATGCAGGTGTTACTTGTTCCTTTCCTGTGCCCTCATCAGGTATTCTTCACATGGGGAACGGGGAGAATGTCTTCATCTCCCAGCAGCCTCCTGTAATCGGCAGCGTGATGGGGAACGGGCGCAGGCGCAGCATCTCCTGCCCCAGCTGCAACGGCCTGGCTGATGGAAACAAGCTGCTGGCCCCCGTGGCTCTGGCTTGTGGCTCAGATGGAAGTCTGTATGTGGGAGACTTCAACTATGTGAGGAGGATTTTCACCACGGGGAATGTCACCAGTGTCCTGGAGCTCAGGTAACGGAGGAACAGCAGCCTACTAACATTCACTCAGAACCATGAGCTCAGATGGGCTTGCGCACAGGTCATAAACCACCGAGGTCGATTGAGATAGACAGAAATGCCCTAAAGACCCAGGATTGATGGTCTTGCCTCTCTCGTCCACCTGTATCAGCTGGAGTTTGGCCGTGATAGAAGCTGAACAGGATGTAATTGGGTCTTAACAGAAGACATTCCTGGAGATGATTAATTTCTCTGTCCGTGTTAGCAAAGACAGTTTTGAGTAGATACGAAGACTAATGTTTTGTCATGATTCTCTTTTAATTATTTCTATTTACTAACAACTAACATTTCCTCTCCTTCTCTTCCTTTCTCATTTTCTGCTGCTTTTGTCAAACTGACAGAAACAAAGACTTCAGGCATAGGTAAGCTGCACGGCATCTGCCTAAATCAATATAGGAAATGGGACAGTCCACAGGCTTGATGTGAGAGTGACCTTTTGAGCCCATTTCAGGCATGTGCTTGTGAGCTGCTAGTCGGTATTTTCAGCTGTCTGAAAATACAGACTCAGTTTTCATCTTTCTATAAAGCTGCAGATTCAGTGGTTTATTACGCCAGAGTTTACATAAATCTCAGGTTTTAGTGCCCTGTTCACTGGAGTGTGTTTGCATCTGTATGTGTGCTCGCATAGAGAGAATGCAGACAATTGTTGACTCTGAAGAGGACACGCTTTTTCCTCAGGGTTTATAACAAGAGTCAAGTTATCAAGTTGTCCAAGATATTGCAATTTATTTTATTGCCTCAAACATATGAATCACTGGGGGCTTTTTAATACGGTATATCTCTTTAATTAAAATGGCGGTGGAATTTCCGCCTGTCTAGGGAATCACATCATTTCAATGCATCGCATGCATCGCATCGCCGGTACAGTTTGCCACGTCCGTTGCACTCCAACACATAAGCAATGCAAGAAATCCAACCTAACAGTATCATCATAGCATCATTATCAGTTTTTGTTCAGTGTCAGAGAAATGTTAATAACATTGTGCAAACATCTGGAAACTGTAGTGTATGCTGCTTTACAGTAGATCTAAATTATATTGAAAAATAAAAGGTGCCCTACATACATTTCAAAAACTAAAATCAACACCTCCCTGAAGGTGTGAACAGAGAAACTGAATATGATGAAGTGTCATAAAGTCCTTACGTACGGCGCTAGGTGAACCTACCGAAATGGCAACTCAGTGTAGATTTTATCAGTGGCTTAAGATACAGAGACCTAATTTTCCATGGCAGAGTCTCTGTCTGCTGTCTTTAGATACCATGTCTCAGGAAAAGGGCTACTGATTGATTTTCTATCACTGGGTCATGACCTCAGCCGGGGAACATGTAGTCCAAGTGAGGATAAAAAGCCCAGAGATGCTCGTCACTGGCCTCTATTTTCAAGAGTGACCACATTAACAAAAGACCCAAAAGCTCTCTATTGCTTTTTCTGTCTCTTTAACTACCTGTTCTCAGTCTTTACATCTCAAATGCCTTTGTTCAGTACATTTATATACTCTAACTTATACATCCCATTAGACACACACACACTTTCTCTGTTTGCTATAGAGCAAGACTAGAGAAGCGTCAAAGCTCAATTTCGGCCTCAGCACTCTAAACACATTTGCATATTAAAAAGGAGATTTATCCAGGAAAACACAGCATGTTTCTGTATAAAACGGGTGGCTGCCTCCTGTTCATGTGTGAGCTAGCGATAGTGCTGGGTGGTGGGTGATCTCTATGTTCATTGACCCCCTACGAAGGATGTCCCCCCATCCTCTCCAACCACACTCCCTCCATTGCCACGCCAGCATGCAGTAAAATCCAATTATCCTCCACAAACTAGATGTTGTCAGTGAATATACTGTAGATGGAGGATATGGCCATAGCTCAAGGTCAGGGAATAACGCCTTTTAGTTTCAAACACTATGGGGGTCCAGAACTGTTCTACATGCAACCAGGAGCTGATAAGGTATCAGCTGATTGCACATGGCAGATAGAATACAAAGCAGAATCCAGTTATTGAGACTTGCTACTGACCTACTCTAAGACAGCAGTGATTTTCCTAGACCAGCCGCTTGTACCTGGAATACACTGTAAACCAACATATCAGTCAACGTGGTCTCTGGGCTGATTGTGACATGTGCGCCTGAGGTTTGCTGCTGTGTGCTGTCATCACTGATTCACTGAAGGTCAATTGTCATTTAAAATTATGTACTAGAGTTGACAATTCAACAGACCCACTGGTCTTTTGATCTTGTATTATAAAAATATAAGCTTTGGCATCGTCACGCCGACCATAAGCCTGAAAAAGAAACCCTCAAGGTTATGGTTGAAATTCTGTCTTAATCCACTTTGAATGATGTCCTGCTGACAGGTTTCTGCATAATGCTTATAAGGTCTGGCAGAACTGTGTTGTATCCTGCCCTGATAACTCTGGTTATCTTTAAGGTGGCGCTTACATTGCTAAAGTGGTTGCTAATTCCTTGTTCTGTCTTGTCTCAACAATTTTTATATTTTAGTTTCTCAGCTTGATGTGATTAAATGATTTATCAAGTTGAGAGATTAGTCAAAACGTTGTTGATGCATATTCGGACAATCAATTAACCAATCAATTAAGGTAAATACAAATGAAAGGGGTCATTCAGCTGCTGTTTCATGAGTCCACTTTAATCCAAGTACCTTTTGTGGCCAGTGCTGTATTTATGGGAGCATTGACAAGCTTGTGAAATCAAAGTAAGATCTGTCCCGCCTTATGTCTGAGTGTATAATGCCATGGGGCTTCTTATGCTTTGATTTTCCAGCAGCAGCTCATGTGTTTATTAGAAGCAAGAGATTTCTTATTGGAAATAATCCTCTCTGTCACTTCATCTGTACCACTATGGATTTGTCTACAGTTATCTTTGCTTCCTCTGTTTTCTGACACCTATCCTGACTGGAGTACACCCGTAGATTGCATGCATCCCGCCACAGCAGGATCGGCTATATTTGGCTCTTTTGTCTGTCTGTCGGGTTGGGCAACCTCCTGTGGATGTGAAGGATTACTTTGTTGACTGAGTTGTGAGTTTAATGGGATATTTTTCTGTGTTGGAATCTCTGGCTGAGGGATGCATAATGTGTTTGGATTGCAGTACATTTGTATTTTTCTAAGAGAAGTCCCAAGGGAAACGGAAAACATACTTGTTTGTACTTCTAGCAATAACCAGGCTGCAGCTACTGTATAGAAACAATGGTTTCATCGTGTTGTTTTCAGATATCGCTGAGATTTCTTGGGTCAGGGATGGGGTAGTAATTTGGATCTGTGTCAAAGGATCCAGTGTACCCCAGTGACTGAGTCCCACTAGACCCTCATTTGTCTTTGTCTAACTAAATATATGGTACACCCCTTTCATTTTATATTATTTTGAATTTGAACAAAGGTAGAAATCTGTATTTACACATATACCATATTTTTCACATCTGTCTAGTGTGTATCTGTCACGAATATATTCAAAAGTGGAGGTGGAATATCCACTCTCTTTTGACAACGGGGATTTTTAGCAAAGCTGACCGTATTGTAGATGAGTTCTAAGCTCCACCATTTTGTCATGTTTAATCTCATTCTATTTTGCCATGTTTAATCTCATTCTATTTTTTTCTTTTTCCATGTCCATGGTTTAAACTGTAATTGTGCCCAATTGACTTGCTAAATGGCTTTTGAATCCATTTTAATTGTATTACACAATGTTTCTTATTGAAAGCACTGTAGCCCTCCCAGCTTTATTGACCGGACGTCTTCCTCTCTTTTCCCTTCTCTCAGCAACAGCCCCGCTCACAAGTACTACCTGGCCACCAGTCCGGTGAACGGTGCTGTGTATCTTTCGGACACCAGCAGCAAGAAGGTGTTCAAGGTGAAATCCCTGAATGTTGTGAAAGATGTGGCCAAGAATCTGGAGCTGGTGGCAGGCACTGGTGACCAGTGTTTCCCATACGACGATACTCGCTGTGGGGACGGAGGAAAGGCTGTTGAGGCCACACTAACTAACCCCAGAGGTAATGATTGAATGTTATTATAACCAATGTACTGTAGCGTGTAGTGTGTCAGTTCAGTTGGGCTCTTTTTTTTCTCCTTTCCTTCCAAGTAGACTAGATGGCTGCATTGTTGAAGACACTTGTCCCAGAGGCCAGATCAATTTATTCTTCAGCTTTCACACATTCTCTTCTCTTCTCTTCTCTCCCCATCACTATGTACAGTACATGTAGCCTGCTAGCTTTAGTTATTTTAAAACTGAATTTGTTTTTTAAAGCATATATTTCCATGTGCTTTTCTTCTTTCTGTTGCTTCCATATTTGGATGATGCATTAGTCACTAGATCACATGCTTACTTGTTGTCCTCCACTGGGATGGAATTGTGATTCATATGTACTGAAATAACTATCAAGCCCCTCTGGAATGTGCAACATGTATCGTCCAAGTTTCTGTTCACGATAGAGCATTTTTGCTCTAATGTCTGTAGGCTACATGTTCATAGGTGCTTAAATATTGTTTGTCAGACCCTCCTGCATTAAAAATATATGGAAATGTGCACTGCTAAGGTTTGTAAATCCAGCTTCATTGTTGCTGGAGGCTGAAAGAACAAAAGACACAGAGATGGTATTGATAGTATTTTAGTTGTGTAATTGAATCAATTCCTACAGTACTATTCATCTGTTCTGATGTTTCTATTGTTCTCCATTATTGATTAAACAAATCAATTCTAGCATTAGCTTTCATTGCCATGATTAGTCTTTCATTTCCATTGTAGCAAATAGCCCTAAATTGTCATTTAGTGGTGCTTTGTCCTCACATTAAGTCGCATACAGACAGAATAAGTGATGTATATTTCCTCTGCAGGCATTACGGTGGATAAGTACGGCGTAATCTTCTTTGTGGATGGTACCATGATTCGCAGGATTGATCAGAACGGTATCATCTCAACTTTTCTGGGCTTCAATGACCTGACCTCTGCCCGACCTCTAAGCTGTGACGCTGTGATGGACATCTCTCAGGTACTGCTCAACCAGCATGTGGTCTCTGGTCTCTCGACCTACACCAGTGTCCTTGACCGACCATGGTCTCAAGGTGCTCACATTGCCGTGAGCGCTTCTGTTTCTGTAGCTCACCACTGTTAGTGTTGGTCCGGTAGGGCAGTTTTAGTTTTGATACCCATTTGTCTATGGCTGTGTGATACCAGTTTTTAGATTCACTGACAAAGGATACTAAGGAAGAAAGTTGGAGCTTACAGGCATTTAGTACTGTGTTAGGTTTCCACTCCTGGTATTCAGACTAAATCCTGTTTTCCTGTGTTCACCTAAGCCAATGTCAGTAAAGTTTCTGCACCTGAGATATGTCATGAATGATAAAAGGATGGTGACTTAAATAGTTCATGTTATTTCAGATCTTTTTTTATCCCTCAAGAGGAAATTCCTTTTGCAAGGCAGCAAAAAAACCTAAACATGCAGTTGGATAGTGGAGTACAGTATCTTCAAACATGAAAATACTATGTATACAATACAAAATAAGCAAAAAGTAAATAAAAAAAATAACCAAAAGTTTTAGTCTTTGCAATTAAGTCAAAGGCAGCTTGTGGTGTATTTTAATAATATGTGTTTAATGCATGTAGATTATATTCAAATTATAAACATGTTGCACTTAATTTTACCAAAAACCTGCACTTCTAAATGGAGAGACGGACGTTAAATCCATTAAATTAAGGATGGTCTGGATTCATTGCGATTGATTTAATTGGTGCAAGATTATGAATTAAGGAAAGCAGCTCCAAACACAGCTGTGCCAGGCTGCTTAATTAACCAATTTAAATCATCTTATGGCGAACACGCCAATACCATTAAAGAAATGAAAACGAGCACTTGATTGGACTCGGACCAAACTGGAGGAACCCAGAGCATCTGGAATAAACAAAGCAGCACCTGAGTATAGAGCCAATCTGAGAACCAGCGGTGGCACTGCAATCCCGGGAGTTTCCATGTCCGCATCAAGTGGCCTCATATCCCCACATGCAGTGGGCCGTTGACCTACAGCTGAAGGGGGATGACGAGGATGACCTATAACCTCACTCCCTCTCAATTCACACACACATGATCACTGATGCACGCGAACCCATGTACACATACGCAGACACACACACGTGCACTCATATGTACCCAGACTGCTGTACCAGACAGAATACATCCCCCAGGCAAGGGCACTGCACTGAGGTCACACCACTCTCTAGCTCAGAGGTGACAAGACAGACTTCATCGTACTCCAGCTGCTGTAGTACTGTATGGCTGTTTTCCTCATATTGTAATTTTCAGCATCAAAGGTTGAGAGATGTTTTGCTATACTTGACATAACAGTATTTTGCAATCCAGAAACTACTCGTTTGCAGCAGATGCGTCGTCCACAAGATCTATAATTGTTTTATTTTGATGTCCATAAAAAGACCATTCCTGAGCTTGACTGATATGATTCTAGTAATGTCCAAGACCTGCTTCATGTTCACGCATGGTTTGTTTCTTTCCACATCGTGTATGTTATTGAATACAATTATCAAACAGGTCCTCAGGGGCCTCAGATGCCAGAGGAAAGAGGCTTTCTGTGTGTGTGTGTGTAATAATGTATTCAGTGGAGGGAGCAAAGCCTCAAGCTGCCCATTTCCAGCCCCCTGGGAGGGACTCCATTCCCCTCCCAACCTCTGCTTGCTGCTCCTTTATCCACACAAACACAAACACAAGCGCCTATAGATACTCACCATCCCTGTTCCACAACAGAGTGGACACAGGGAAACTGTCTGCAGCCTCACAATGATGACAAATCACACAAGCACTGCCAGAGACACGCAGACAGTAGAAAGCCTCCATTAAAAATTCATCCAGGGCACATACAGGCGGGTGACAAATTAAAGGAAAAACCAACATAAAGTGTCTTAGTAAAGTGTTGGACCACCACAAGCCGCCACAACAGCTTTTGTCCTCTTTGGCATTGATTCTACAAGCCTCCAGAGGGACAAACACCATTTCTGCACAAGCTACAGTATTCCCTCATTTGGTGTTTCAGTGATAGTGGGAGCACTTACTGACATGAGCCTAAAATCTACCATAAATGTTCAATTGGATTGAAATATGGTGATTGTGAAGTTCACAGCATATGATTTACACCGTGTTCATAGCCAAACCAGTCAGTGACTTCTCTCACCCTATGAATGGGGTCATGGAAGTGATCGCTCCCAAACTGGAGAGAAATATACAGTATATCACAGGATAGAGGTGATCATTTAGTTTTATATTTTTATAGATCAACTCTGACCCTTCTCTCTAAAGGACAAACAGTCCCTTTTCTACAAATTAAAATAGTTCCCAGGTGTTTTAAAGACATGTCTGTGACATGCTTCGGTCAAAATTCCCCAAGGATCAAACATCACAGCTCTTTTCATCTTCTCAAAATAGCCCTGTTCATGGCTGGTTTCGGGGCCTGTCCCTTTAAATGCAAATGAACCACTGTTAGCCCTGCCCCACCCCTTTTTCCGGTACTCACAGGTAGGGGTGGTATTATGCAAATTCAATTCAATCACGGGAGCAAGCAAATTACAGACTTTTTTTGTCAGTTCTCACATTTACGGGGCCGGAAGGCAAGCCAAACATCCAAATGTTAAAGGCCCTTCAGAAAGTGATATTTCCAGAATATGTCCCCTTTAAAACACCTCCTACAGAACAACAGAGCCACTGGATCCCCTCCTTGTAGGGCTTAAGTATTCAGGCCAGTCATGCAGCACCTGCACTCGCCCACCTGTCAATAATATGGTGAATGATGAATGACTCATCTGACCACTTCACTTCCACATCTGTGTAGACCTCATCCTAAATGGAGGTTTTTTGCCGGTTTACTACATTATTCTTCCACATACTCTGATCATGTCCCACATTGAGTAACTCCTTACATGTCACATAAACGCACAAACATCACCACCATTTCTGACTCTAATTACTGACGTCTTTCTCATAGATCTAAATGTCAGTGTCTCTATTGAAACACCAGCCGGTTGAGCATCTTTGTGACTGAAGCTCCTGCCATCCGTGCCCCAACAATGAACCCTCTTTCAAAGTCACTTAGCTCTTTTCTGCTCGTCATCTTGACACAAAATGAGAACCAAATGAGTCTGTTCAGCGTGTTTATACATGCCACAGAGCATGATTAGATGTTAATTGATCAATTGTAACATGCAGTGCACCTGCACAGAAGCATCTGCATATGTTGTGTTTCTTCTCTTGTTTATTTGATTTTTCCCTTATTTGCCACCTGTCTGTAGTTCCCCACTTCAAACACTCCCCGAGTCCTCACTTGGGAGCAGACTTTCTCTGAATGAGGCTTGTCACAGGGGCCATTACTTTTAGCTGTACCTCAACTGGCTAAGGCAAAAAAAAGGATTAATGTCAGTTTTCTCTCTCACCTCTGATGAGGTCATTGCTATTACGCCATGCCATCTGTGCAGAAACCACACTGCAGCAAAACTCACTCATAATTCAATGTGCATCTCTAACCTTTCTTTCTTTGAGCTTTCTTATTATCGTTAAAAAGGACAAGAGTTTGACCTCATTCCTGAATCTTTTAATTTGTTTATACCGTGGCCTTGCTGTTTCAGAAATTTGTTCCATTTTCTGTTTCAAGTCTTGAAAATCTTCTCTGTGTCCCCTGCTGAGTTCAAACTCAAATAGAGGGAAACCATGTCTTAAAACAAGATCACTTGAACATATTTCAAGGATGTTAGCAGCTTCAGAAAGCTTTATCAAGGCTCTGACTGGGACATTCAATTCAAATATGAGAGGGACTTCAAATAATGACACATTACTCTTCTTCAGACAGGCATCATGCTGGTCTCAGTAAAGAGATTTCTAATGGAAAATGTCATTATAGTTCTAATACAAGTTCAAATACATTTAAAAATAGTTATGTGTTACGTTGCTCCAAATCCATGGCTCACTTTCTTGGCTGATGAGCGCATCTTGGGTTTTTAGCTGGTGGCGGCTGTGTCAGGCAGCCACTACTGACAGCTGCCCCATTGTATAAAGGGGAGGGTACGATCGGGTTACAGCATATGGGACAGCAGCTCGGGAAATATCCCCTCATCAGTCAGAGTGGCGTGAAAACCTCCTTACAGGCAGCTCCCCCGAGCCACTCCACACTCTAGCTCATGAAATATTTAACCACCAGTGTTGACAAGAAATAGGTTTTAAGAAATTGAAAGTCTCCCCTTCATTTCCCAAGTAAATGCATTTTCTTCTCACCGAGAGATGACATGTATCCACTGCCAGTCCCCTGTTTGTTGTATGTGGCCAAAGATATGTAGTATTATATAAACCTCCTCCGTTTTGTGGGGGATGACAGGAGGTTTATGGGATGTGTGATGCTCAAATCTTTTTGGTTTATTTCAATCAAAGGTGGACAAATGTTTTTCTTGTTTAGAGTTCCGGGGATTCAGGAAGAAAACCAATGGTGTGAGTGTGGGAACAAACAGTCCAGTGATTGTCTCCATAGAATCCCCTGTCTGATTATATTTCAGAATTAATTCCGAGAAAATTAAGAATATGTGCAGATTGCAGTAAGATAAAATGCGCAGCATGGCTGGGTGTTAGCTGTTAGGAAGCTGCTACCCTGTACTCTATCGAGCGTCATGTTTTGTGTTTCAGGACCCCCGTGTTTTGTGCTCTGTGATGCAGAGTAGCATGTCAAATGAAGTTAAATGTGATGTGTCAACCTCGACTCAATTCCACATTTATCAGTAGAAACCACTGCCCTCAAAGTTTTGGGACTCACAAGTCAGAAACAGGAACTTGCATTTTTATTGAACAATGTGGGTAAATTTATTGTTGAACCACAGACAATAAGTAAGCGACACTCATTTCATGTCATCTGTGTCTCAATCTTTTTACTGTAATACACACTCACAATAAATAGAGTACAGTATGTTATGTATCTTTTAGCCGTCTACTGAGTGGATATGTTGTTTCCAAAACACAGTAAGGAGTATGATATGATCGTCAAGGAGACAATTTATACTCATGTTAAAGTGCACATGTCCTAATGCTCAGGAGATTTCACCTTTGTCAGCTCTTGTGATTAAGGTTTGTGCAGTTCCAGTTTCCAGGTCATTATAACAAATTATGTAGTCAACCATATAACAAGCTAGATGAATTAATTCACCTTTGCATTACCCAGATGTAGGACAAAGTGGTCAAAACAACTCATCATCTAATAAGTTACCTAAAATCGGAACCCATCTTTGTATGTTGGTCCAGGTTTTAATCAGTCTCTTTTGTTGGTGCTCCAAGGCTTCTATTGAAATATGGCACTTCATATTATGTTCCTAAGAGATCCCCCCGCGGGATCATAAGTGAGAGGCAGACCAGTAAATTGGATGAATCCAATCATTCCAATTTGTTAAAAGCCTGATACATTGTTAGTAGAACAATAAGTCATAATTTAGGAGGCCAGAGGCAGGCAAGACTTTCATTTTGTAAGTGTGCTCCAGTTTCTCTTCAAGGACTCATGCAATCTCTTGTCATTACAAAAGTAATAACCCAAAGCAAGGAAACACACAGGCACGGTAGAGGTGAATGATGCAGAAGCACAGTCCTTCGCTGTCCAGTGTTCTCATGATCAATTGCAGTTGTAGTGCTTTTTCAGTTAATCTGATCATTTGAATGATCTCTCCCCGTCCTTTACATCCTCACCAACAATCTTATCGTCTTTGATCTTAAATTCCATGTTTTTGTGTTTCCCCTTTTAACAGCACACCAGCTGTTATTTTCCTCCTTATCAGATAATAAATCGTTTCAAAAAAATGTTTTTTGCTCCCAACGTACACTATGAGATAGCCCACCTTTTTCACAGCAGACTATCTTTTTTTGTAAGCAGTTTTCAATGATTCTTCCCTTGAGGGACTGTTTCCCTCTGATAAACTGAAAAATGTGTGGATCAATAAGAGCATGGCCTGTTTTGTGACCTGAAGCTGATATTTTTGGTGTGTTTTTCCCTCTTAGGTACGTCTTGAGTGGCCCACAGACCTGACAGTGAGTCCCATGGACAACTCCCTATACGTATTGGACAACAACGTGGTACTCCAGATCTCAGAAAACCACCAAGTCCGTATTGTAGCAGGCCGACCCATGCACTGCCAAGTGCCTGGAATCGATCATTTCCTCATGAGCAAAGTGGCCATCCACGCCACCCTGGAGTCTGCCAACGCCCTAGCTGTGTCTCACAATGGCATTTTGTACATTGCAGAGTCAGATGAAAAGAAAATAAACAGAGTACGACAGGTGTCCACCAATGGAGAGATTTCCCTGGTCGCTGGGGCACCAAGTGGCTGTGACTGTAAGAATGATGCCAACTGTGATTGTTACTCTGGAGATGAAGGCTATGCCAAGGATGCTAAGCTGAATGCACCCTCCTCCCTGGCTGTGTGTCCAGATGGAGAGCTTTACATTGCAGATCTGGGCAACATTCGTATCCGTTATGTGCGCAAAAACAAGCCCTATCTGAATCCCCTTAGCATGTATGAGGTGTCATCTCCCATCAACGATGAACTCTATCTGTTTGACTCCAATGGCAGCCACATTTTCACACAAAGTCTGACTACAGGAGACCACCTCTACAATCTGACCTACACAGGAGTAGGGGATGTGAGCAGCATCACTGATAAGAACAAGAACACAGTGATCATCCGACGAGACACGACAGGAATGCCTCTGTGGCTGATGGTCCCCGATGGACAGACCTTCTGGTTCACCATTGGCACCAACAATGCCCTTAAAACTGTCGCTGCCCAGGGTCAAGAACTAGCCGTAATGACCTACCATGGAAGCTCAGGACTTCTAGCGACTAAGACGAATGAAAATGGATGGACAACCTTCTTTGAGTAAGTAATTTAAAGACACATTTGCAAAACACCTTCATAATCCTTTTAATCAGAGTCTGGATCCTAGTTGAGCTGATTATAGATAGGGGCTTTACCCCAGAGAGCAACTAAATAGATCTGTTAAATCTCTTAAATCCAAAATAAAGTTTGTACAAAGTCATTCCTGGCTTATCTGAACCGGGAGCACTGTATCTGTGATAGCACTAAATGCTAAGATGCTTTAGTGACTGAATGTTTAGAGCTGAAGAGTTCTTTGACATCTGAGTTTATTGGCACATGAACTACCTTCTTACGCCTGGATGTCTATGTCACTCAGAATACAAGACCTGTGGAAGTATGGGTGTAATCCTATTTTCTGTTATCATACCAAATAGGATTACTGCACGATATGTTACTCATCTGCACCCTTGCTTGCAGTGACAGACTGCAGACCATCACTTGTTTTCGAGTTGTAAGATACAGAAACAACATATATCTGCTGGCAGGCACATTTTGATAGGAGGCCTGCAGCGAAACCAGGCGGTACTGTATAAGCATAATAGATTAGCCGGAGGTAGTAATTGATTGAGGCAAACCACACATTGTGAGTGAGCAGTTGAGAACACTCCCACATGCTGCCGCATTTGAGCTTAGGATTTCATGTTCTTGTGACTTCAATGGTGCAATCTGTCCTTTAGCTTAATATACCGTACCGAGGGATACTGTGCTAACTGGATGTCAATCCAAAAAGTGTGATTAAGCAGTTTGGCTGGTCAGACATCTGTTATACCTCTCTGGAGGAATATAACACTCTGACACATAATCAGATGCTGTGTTTAATCTGGGTAGACATTTATCACCTGTGTTTGATTTGGTTGTCATCTGAGACGGTCGCACTGAAAAAACGATGCAGCGGAAATGGCACTAATGCAGCCGTGCATAGGCATTTCTCAAGGTAGAGTGAATTGCCTACGGCTTAAACAAATCCAGTGGGTGGTTTGAATTCTGAATGATTTCCCTTTTAACTTTCTGTAAAATGGCTGCTGTTATAATCAGGGTTGGGCAAAGTCTTACGTGTTACGTAAAGAAAAAAGAGAGATAGTATAGCAGCTCCTTTTGTGAGATGACACACAAACAATGTACTGTATGTTCACGAATGCAAATTTCTCACAAACCTCACCTGTGCTGTGACATTGAACGATCAGCATTTCCAGGCTATTTGAAGTCCACATGTACTTAGAGATGGAGAAATAGGGACACTGTGGTGTGTACACATATAATTCTAAAATTGGATCATCATTTTGCTTGTGCTCAGCAGGGATTGCAGGTATCCCACTAATCACAGGGTCGCTGGTTTGATCTACAGTTCCTCTCGTCGACATGTCAAAGTGCCCTTGGGGAAGACACTAAACCCCAAATTGCTCCCAAAAGCTTGCTGACATCGGTGTGTGAGTGAACGAGATGCAAATTGTAAAGCGCTTTGAATAAAAGTGTCAACATAGTGTTTAAGCATCTAGTTCATACACTATTTATGCATTTATTGTGTAAATTAATTTAGAATAAGGTGACATTGTTAGATACCAACACTCCAACAGAAACAAAACTAGGATGTGGAGCCATACCTGTTCATTTCCTTTTTTTAAAAAACAGAGAGCACAAAATACTCCCAGTTCATTTCAGAAACTAATTAGGTATAAGGTATTAATATAATTATGAATAATTATAAAAATGTAATTAGCTATTTTATGAGAAATATGTTATGCATAAAATGAAGGACATTTATCATTATCACTCTTATTTTTATTAAAACTACCCAATTTCCTGATTTTTGCTTAAAAAAAAAGACCTTACTTTCCTACGAGCAAGTTAGATCATCCACATTTAATTTAGGCCCAATAAAGAGGTTGTTTTTTTTGTTGCTTTTTAAAAAAAAAATCATTAGCTTTGAAGGTCATTCCACCACCACAGGGTCAAAACCATAATTTACTACCATCAGATTTGAAAATGGAACCTCTTTTTTTTCTGCTCAACAAAGTGCACTGCTAAACATTTTATCCATATTAATTCATGTACACTTACACAGCCAGCAGTTATAAACTAATTTGGATGAATGCAAAAACAAAAACACAACACACAGGACAAAACACAACACAAAAGACATTTGCTTCACTGTCTTCCTCCCATGGCGACCTCATCTGCTCTGACATTTACTGTACACGGCACGCAGATGCTTCGTTGACCCCCTAATGTTTTAGTTGTAATGATAAGTGCGTATGCTTAAGGGTTACTGTATATGTATTAAATCATCTGAAGGATCCCTAATTGTTTTCTTAGCCTCCAATTAACAGGGCGGTAATGCTTATGTTTAGTAACAAATGCACTTAAGCTGCTGGGTTCAAGAAAATGTTCTTCAGACGATTAAATACATCAATAATAACATGTTTTGAACAGCTGTTAATGAAGTTGGCACATACACATGGCTGCTGCCTTTTATTGTTTCTCCACAGTCATCGGTCACATGTGTTCTGAAAATTCACAGGCAGCGAGAAGAAGTGAAAATATGAGAATAACTCTGCATAAACCAGAGGTTAGGTGTGCTGGAGGGAACGCTGATATGAAGTGTTCGGCCTATTGTTGGGCCCCAGCGTGAAAGGTCACACAGCTAGCATGTGACACAGAGGTGATGCGATCTGAATGGACTTGTGACCATCCAGGGGGAAAGCAGTCCTCTCCTTCTGCTGAGAAGCCTGCCCCCGCATGCCCCTCTTGTCCAGAGAATGCAAGCTAATAGGCAGCTGAGTTGAAGCAGGCCAGAGCCATTAGAGCTCAGCGGTGAAGCCCAAGGAATGGCTGTAGCTCAAGGCCCTAATTGAGACAGAGAGGGTTTGGGTCAGTGATCAAGCTGGGGCATGCAGCATTGCTCCAGAATGAGATTTCTGTCTTGTGGACTCAGTCTTCTGTGCAGAGGTGAAGGCAAACAGGAACACTGCCTTTGTCAAACGGACTGAAGAGTTAAAAGTGGTGCAAAGCTGATAACGTGCAAGTTGCAGTGCTTCCTCTGCAGAAACTTTGATTTGGGTGATGAACACAGAGAGAGCGGCTCACTGATAAGACATAAGCAGTATCAAAAGAAATCAAGTGCTTTAGATATAAATTACTCTGCTAGTTAGCATTTCCTGAAGTGGAGTACATGAGTTGAAATGCATCTATGTATCTCAGTCCCTACAGCTCCGATCAGATAACATTTATCTCAGGGAGATGATTCCTCTCTCACTCTTCCTTTTCCATATTGGATATTTGAGATGGCAGCACTGAGGAAATATCCGTAAACCAGCACCCGCCATCTCATTTATTAGAGGCTTTATTATGGCAGGCAGCAACATCGAAGAGGGCTTTCCATTCTGTATTCAGCGCGCTGATAAAAGTCCTCATTCTAAGTAATGTACCGTTCACTCAGTCCCATTCTGGAACACTGGCAATCTGAAAGATTTCAAATTGTTCAATGCTGATGTGCTCTCTGAGCGAAATGAAACAATCTGGCCACTCATGTTCCTGTGTGTGATGAACTGACTGATTTGGAGGCGAGGCGGATGCTGCACCTCTTGAAGGAGTCGCACCTCACTGCTCCTATTTCATAGACTGTATAATGAGATTAGGTGATATCACTAATCTTTTAAGATAATAAGCAGTTTTTCCAAATGTGAAAAGGTGTATGCGTTCCTTTCTCGGCCGTAGCAGTTTTTCTTTGTCAGTGTTTTTTTTCTTCTTTCTATTTCCTTTCAAAGTTACTTAAAAACTGAAGAGCACTGATGTTAAAGTCACATTCACACACGGAAAAGTCCAAACCTTATAGTGAACCGAAGCAGACACTTCACACTTTTTAGAGGTTGTACTGAATGTGCTTCAGTGATTAAAGCAGATAGTGTTGAGTTTTATTACCTCAGGCTGCCAACATGGATGGATTTGTTTCTGTGTTTACTGCCAGTTGTTGACATATTTTCACAATTTGTGACACCAAGGGAGGGAAATATCTCACTCTACAAAAAACTCCAAATTCCTACTGCAATTACCACTGGATCAGTTTATCCTAGATAGCGACTCATAATCACCGTAAATCTGAGATGACAGAGCGGCTCATTAGTCACATTTATGTTCCTACATGAATTTATGCATACCTGACCCGCATTCGCGATGATGATTTCTTCCTTATGAATCGACAAATTTCAACAACGCTCAGTAATTTTTTTTTCCAGGCCACAGCACTGTTTAAAATTCTGCTGTAGTTGCTCTTTTACACACTTTGAGGTGACGTGCCCCCTTTTGCCTCCGTTGGCTCACATCAGTGTATTTCTTTGTAGGTATGACAGCTACGGGCGTCTGACTAACATCACTTACCCCACGGGCCGAGTGAGCAGCTACCGTGCAGACGCCGACAGCTCGGTCCGCATCCAGACAGAAGGCTCCAACAAAGAGGATATCACCGTCACAACCAACCTGTCAGCCTCTGGCACCTTCTACACACTCATGCAGGGTGAGTGTCTTTTACTGTATCGCATAAGTGGAGCCGATGATTTTTACCTCAGCCGAGGCGGTTATGTCTACCTGTTTGTCGGTTTGTTTGGCAGTTGTTTGTTTGTTTGTTTGTTTGGCAGGGTTATGCGGACCAAACTGGGTGGAGGGATGATGCATGAGCCAGGGAAAGAACTCATTAAATTTTAGTGCAGATACATTTAAAGATTTGTGTTTTTATCACTTTTCCTTTTTATTATGAGATTTTTTTTTTTCAACACTGTTGTCAGTTTCTCTGAAAATAATATATAGACCTCGATGGAAAGAACAGATATATTTATGGTACTGACATGTGTTAGTATGATGTGGATTCAGATAATGATTCAGGTCTGACAGGTGTGTGTAGGATTGTTTGTCCTTGGAGGAGATACATGTGCTCCTATATGTATTTTATGAGTGTCAGTGAGTGTGAGTGTCCTCCAAAGACTTGAACTTTCCTTCAACAGCAGAACTTTTTTTTTTGTACCTGTTACTTCACTTTTCTAAGTTGTGGTCAGATGTATGTATGTATGCAATTTGTAGAAGGGATTCTCAAATATTATAGACGCAGTTGCATACGTGTAGCAATGACAAAAGCGAAAGATAAGAAAGATTATAATCCCCATGTAATCGTGGCAAATGGGTTTCTTTATCTTTTGCATCCTGGAACTTGTGTTGTAGGGATCAATAGCTCTGTGGAGGACGTCCCAGCTCGTGTTAGATAAGGGACCAGACAGTGGGTAATTCAGAGACCTCACTTTGGGATCGACCAATTTCAATTTAGGAATGCCTGTAACAGCAGGCAGGCACTTTCTGGCAAAATCTGGTTGGTTTCAGCTTCAAGGACTAATGTGAGCTGCCGCCATCTGGGCAATGCAACAGTTTCAATTGGAAGTATTCGGCAGGTAGTTTCAATAAAAGTTGTTGAAAGTAGAACCGGGATCATCCAGAATTACTGGGTCATTGTTTTTGGACTGTTACATAGCTGTTGACTTTTCCAAATTAAATTTTTCAGGCAGACAATGGACACAGATGTATCACAACCTAGGTAAATACAACCAAAACTACCTGCATGGTTATATCAGGGGGTTACGTTGGAAATTAGATTTTTTTCACATTTAGATGTCCTGATTTCCTGTTTTGTGCCTGACTTACTGCTTCATTAATTGCCTGTTGATAGCTGTAAACTTTCTGGACCTAATACAGTTCTTAAAACCACCTTGCCTATATACTTTCACCTGCTAACGTTTGATATGGACATGAATGAGTCCTCCCCTGTAAAACGATGACCATTGACGATCTCTGGTTTCTCAGTGTTGCTCAAAGGACTGGTCACCTCTGTATGGTGACCTTGTCTTAGACATCTGCTTGTGAGAGGAGCGGCGCCAGGAACTCTGCTGTTAATTAATTCACCATTGTCTGCTTTGTAAGCTTGCAACTGGGTGATCACGTAACACATGAATGCACAGCCTTCAGGATTCTTTTCTGGTCATCTGTTTGTTTGTTTGTCCTTTGCTGGACGAGCTTCAATGTACCTCAAGGCCGTCAGATTACACACACAGTTACAAAGAAGCGTTATTGTAATTGTCTTCACAACTGTAGTTGCAACTCAAGAGCAAAAACAAACTTAATGACTGAGTAGCAGGCAATTATAACTTAACTGTAACAAATCTGTGTAAACATCTGAGCTCATTGTGTTTTTAATCCTCAACAAAAACAGTTGTTTTAAAACATTTTATTTGTATTTAATAACTGAAAATGATGAGACATACATAAGCCCCATTAAATGTCTGTATTGGGCAGATCCCTCCTGTATACATGCATTACCATAAACCCTCCAGGTCAGCAGTATTTGTAGCTTCATCTGGTCTCAGAGGCCTCCTTTTGGTAGGATTTACCCCAGAGGCCTTTGGTCATCCCCTGAAGTGTCTGTATGATGGAGAGAGGTAAGGGCCAGTGCAAGGTCAGCCCTGCCTCCTCTGCCCATTTCTCTTGTCTCAGCAACACAACACATCTTCTGGCGCTCTGCGCATAGATGCAAAACTCCGTCTCATCACATGATGCTTACAGTTGTAAGAAATCGTCACGGCCACTTTAACCAGACATGTCAACACAAGGAAATTAAAGTGTATGTTTTGATTTTTTTTTTTTCTGTTAAATGAAGTCAACTAATTAATGTAGTGTTTGACAAGCCATTAATTTTCCTTTGTTCGTAATGAGAATAATATTCATCCTGGTCCCTGTCAGTGGAGTGACAGTAGGCAAGGAGGAGGCATTCTCTGATGAATGTACATGAGACGCTCAGTGGAAACGTTAGTCACTGGTCTGGAGCAGGAACACAGGCTGTCGTCACCTAGGGACAGTAAAGACAGGCTCAGATTTATCCCCTGTGAGTGTGTGTGTGTGTGTGTGTGTGTCGTTGTATAAATGTGTGGATGTGCGCGCATTTGAGTTTCACTCTGCCTTCTCTGTGGCCACAGGCAAGCTAGAATCTTTGATAGTTTTCATTCCTCCATATCCTCCGGGCTGCTGCAACAGCTGTAAAACTTTACTTTACTGGTGCTGTGAAGCCTCTCTGTATTGATCTTTGTTGTCACAGACCCAACATTATCGCAGAGGTTCAGTTAAATACTGCTGTTAAAGGCTTTCTTTTTGCTGAGCAGCCATTTTAGGTCATTATGTTTGTGTCTCGGTGAGATGAATATTAGATTTAGTCCTCTTACAAGAGGCTCTGATTGTTTCTTTCCCCCCCCCTAATCCTAATCATAATCGTTTTCCCCTATGCTCCCCCTGCATCCTCAGATCAAGTTCGCAACAGCTATTTCATTGGTCTTGACGGCTCGCTGCGGCTAGTGTTGGCCAATGGTATGGAGGTATCCCTGCACACCGAGCCCCACCTGCTGGCAGGCACTGTCAACCCCACAGTCAGCAAGAGGAACGTGACCCTGGCCATCGATAATGGCCTTAACCTGGTGGAGTGGAGGCAGAGGAAGGAGCAGGCTCGTGGCCAGGTCACTGTTTATGGACGCAGATTAAGGGTAAGCATGCCACCGTGGCTTGTGCTTGTACACACTTTAAAAGGATTGCAAGGTGACGGCTTGAGACTGAGTGAGAGCGAAAAGGCAAATTTCTCTGTCACTCAAAACGGCATTGACTTTGAGCTACCTCCTGAACATGCAGTGCAATGCAGTGCAATACCATCTAACAATGCCCTGTGCTGGACTGACATTGGCCTAGGAATACCTGGTAACATGAATTGTGTAATTCTATCAGTAATCTTGCAATCGTTGACACAGACCAGAAATATATGGGCAATGTAATAACTTTATAAAGATGAAACGTCTTGCCTCAGAGCTATGAATTCCTGTGCAATGTTTTGAGAGTTCGACCTATCAGACTCACAGAGGTGTTGCTCAGCTTATCACCTTGCCATCCCCACCACAAAAGTGTATTTTTCTAAATGTATGCCTTTTTCGATTATAAAGCAGGTCTGTGGTCTATACTAAACTATGAGGGTTTCAGAGTCCACAGAGAAATGCACACGGCCTGTTTTCAGATACGGAGCCCCTGAAAGAAGCTATCAGGACCTCTGTCACTTCGGGATGTCTCAACAAAGCAGTCACTGTCCCAAGCCACGCCCACCTTGACCCCCCATCCAGTGTTTAACTGAAATCCTGCTCAGAAAAGAGTCAGCCAATACATTTTGGTAACCTAAATGGATATCAACACTTCAAATAAAACACAAGAAATAGTTAAAAATATGAGACCTTAAGCACAAGGTTGTTTGTGGTTTGAATTTAAACCCATGCAGAATAAATAAATTGGACTCAGCCTTGTGTGCACTCATCTTACTTTTTTGAGAAAAGTCAGTAAAACACTGAAAACACAGATGGGATCAAAATTTTGGAGAAATATGTGATTGGGTAAATGTCCTCAGCTAGCTAGCATGGTTACATGCACTATATAAACAGGTCCCTTTGCATAATAAACAACAACATTTGACCATAAAAGCATCTACATAGACAGAGAAAACCAGACAATTACTATTAACAGTCAGCCTGCATTGTTTTTCTTAGCTGTATAAGGCAAACAACAACTTTGGTTAAGTTGTCTTTCACATTCCCAGGGATGTGACACAGCTAATGGGGAGGTGCCACTATGTCTGTCATTGGCTGTTCATTTAATGGCCATGTCGCCCCTTTGGAAGCGAAAGCTTCTAATGTATGTTACAGACAATGGCCCCAGGGGTGAGATAGGAAATGGGAGCAGCCTAATGGCAAGAACAGAGGGGATGAACAGAGCTGGAATCATTGAGCGACCTTGAGTGGCATGTCAAGTGATATTACGTGGGTGGCTGGGTGAGTGTGTGGCAGTGCACAATGGGTGGGGGTGGGGTCTCAAAAACAGAACAGAGGGATGCGTGTCTGACTTCACAGAACCTTGTTACGCTTAGACTGAGATGCAGAGGCGATTATTTAGGTCTGTTGCCGTCTGTGTTCAAGTTTGTTAATCCGACTGTGAACTTGGTCACATCATGGAACTGCGCGTGCACGTAGTTTTAGTGTTCTGCTTATCATGTCCTGGGGGTGAGCAGAGTACTGGCGGCCCTCGGTTGTCCCCTTTCACAGTGACATGTGCTACTCTGGTTTACTGTACCCCTCCTGGCTGCCTACAGCGTTAGTGATTTATGTTGCTGAGTCACGATAATAACACAAAACAATAACACAATAAACAAGCCGTCTTTAGGGTAGTATGCACAACATCCTAACAAGAATCTTCAACCGACCACACAAAGCTGATTTTAGGATGATGTGGGACGTTTTGTTTTGTTCAAGAGATTTGAGTTGGGAACAAAAAAAAACAATTTGTTTCTTTTGATTGCTTTGTGAAAATAAACGTTACGGTTGTTACTGAAGAATACAGTAATTTTTGAATTAATCATGAGAACTGATAAAAAACATTTTTCACTTGCAAAATGACAGATTGTCACTTGACACATTGATACAGATGTAATATTTTGTGTTGAGGAGTAAAGTAACGTAATGTCAGTGGTGTGATGCTCTCTTTTCTTTTACTACATGTCTGCCTTCTTTGAGAGATTCCTTTTAGAGGTGGTGTCCAATTTAAAATAATTCCTCTTGAGTGGGTTTCCATTCTCACGGGACTTTGGGAGCTCTGCTGTAGAGTTTTTTTTTCCACCCTGTTGAGTCTTTGGCGAACCACATCCAGGAGCTCTCTCTCTCTCTCTCTCTCTCTCTCTCTCTCTCTCTCTCTCTTACACCTTATTTTCTTTTGGAAGAAATCTCAAAACAATCTTTTTGGACAGGCGACGGGGCCTGTGCTGCCTATGAAAGAGTCTGACACACTGTGTCCAGTGCTTCAGGAAATGCCAGAACAGGAGGGGTCTTAGCCTTTGATATCCAGTCACATAAATTTAAGAATCTAGATAGCTTGAGACGCATGTCTAAAAAGTGCAGTAATTTCACTTTTGTCAGTAAAGTCTAACACTTGTTATGACAGTGAGTGAAGGTAAAACACAGGGCAAAGAGTGTGTGCGCTGTTCTTATTCCTAGATCCACTGAATCGACTGGAGGAGCCAGCCCCTCCACCCCACCCCACCTCCAGTCTTGGGGCTCAGATTGCTTATGATTCTCCAAACCTTCATGGAAATGTTCTCCTCCCAAATCTGTTGCTTTTAGTGTAAAGTAATCCTCGCAATTAGGTATCAGTGACCTTAATTGCCTCTGGTGTAATTGTCCCTTCACAGATGAGAGACCTAAGTATGCTCTCCTCAATGTGAAACTGAAAAAGTGTGGCTTCCCAGCAGGCCCCCCTGTGACCTGCTCTGTGGCATGTGTCTGGAAGGGAGCCAGAGGCAGCTTTAAGATGCTTTTAAGCCTTGCCAAGTATTTTACCAATCTGAACAGTGACACACCTGAGGAAAAACACAACCATGAATATGACACAGAATCAGAGGGGAAGATATACGAGACCGTTTCCACCACATTTTCCTAACCAGATGTTGTTTTTTTTAAGTAACTCTTTGTATTAAGATTTGCTGTGACCTGCGGCCTGAGGTCATTGTGTCTCTTGATTTGATTTATTTTTCTTCTCTGACCTCTGCTGACTGAGAAACAGGAGCTGCCTCCTCAGTAAAGCGAGGCAGTGGATTTGTCTGTGTGCTGACCTGGACCTGGCCATAACAATGACACTGTTCAGAGCAGTGTCATTCTGCTCTGGTCACAGTGAAGCCAAGGGTCACCGTGTGCTGTCTCATACATTCAATGGAGCCAAGCAATGTGAAGTGTCATTTAAGCAATGTTCTGAGTAACAGAGGAGAAGAATTGATTTTTTTCTCCTCTTTTCCAATTTACGGAAATGGCTAAATAAAATGAGAGTCATCTGGCCTGGTAATTCTTTTCAGTAAGCAGTGAAAATGAATTTAATGATCAATGTGGCTCTAATGTTTCATGCATGAATAGGCATACTCCCTCTAAGACTCTGCTGAATTTTTATACAAACAAAGAAATATGGTAATTCTTATAATTTCATCACTTCAATGGCTCCTGCAGTCCTGAGATACAGCTCCTCTGCTGTATAATCACTTTGTGATTAAAGCTCTGCTCCTTAGGTCCCACCCTTGAGGAGCAATGCACCGATTCCTCTCCGTCATTTCAGCCTCTGCGACATGTTTATTCCCTTTTGCTGGAACGGCTGTGGTCAAATTAAATGTTTCTAACTCTGTGCTTCCTCTCCTGTAGGTTCATAACAGGAACCTACTGTCGTTGGACTTTGATCGAATCACGAGAACAGAAAAGGTCTACGATGACCACAGGAAGTTTACGTTACGGATCCACTACGACCACGCCGGACGACCCACTCTGTGGGCGCCGAGCAGTCGTCTGAATGGAGTCAATGTCACCTACTCCTCTGGGGGGCACGTGGCAGGCATTCAGAGAGGCACCATGTCTGTGCGCATGGAGTATGACCAGAATGGCAGAATCACCTCCCAGATATTTGCTGATGGTAAATCCTGGAGCTACACATACCTTGAGAAGGTAAAAACTGTTGCTGTTATAATAGTTAAATGGTTTTAGGATAAAAAAAAAACTTTAATATCAGACAGCAGGGACATGATTTACAGATGAATTGTTGAGGTGTGTTTGTGTAAGACACTTGACAAGAATCTTGAAACTGGAGTTAAAAGTTAACTTGCTATACCCCCGCAGTGTTTGTGCTGCATTATCAGGCTCTAGCACAGATATCAGCAGAAATGTAATTAAAACCTGTCTGGTGCACCACAGACGTTATACTCTGTAACCATAGTCTGACAGCAAAGTTCAACCCGAAATAGCTCTGATGAGAAGAACAGAGTGAAATGTCACTTTCTGCTCACTAATTGAAGGTAAAATTGTTGGGGAAAAGGTGAGAAGCCATGATTCTCCACCTCAGACATGTTATATGAAAATGGCAGCTTGTAATAGCCTATAGTCAGTTTTCACTTATGTGCCGAGGTTCCTGCCACATGATGTGACAGCCTTAGAACTGATTTAAAGAGATCATTTAATTCCAAGGCGAGTAGATAGATAGATTTAGAATAGATTTTTTTTATTTGCTGAGTTGTGATAAGTTAAAGGGATAGTTCAACATTTTGGCAAATTGGCCCATTGCCATAATTGCTATAGTCATAGCAGTAGGTTCGTTACCTTTAATTGTAGGTGTAAGCTATTTTTAGTACAGCGGAGCGCAGCAGCTGGCTGCTCAGAGCTACGCTATGGAGGCTAAGGGAATTTCTTGGTTTCCCTCATCAAACTCATCAAATACAAAATCCCAAAACTCCACAGCGCTTTTGTAGACAAGTTGTGACCTGCACAACCACCACGCTATGAGATAATGACGGAACGATACGAAACGGAGCCGTTTTCGAGGTAAATTCATACAAAACCGCAAGCAGTCTCCGTATTTACCCTGTATTTACCTCGATAACGGCTCCGTTTCGTATCGTTCCGTCATTATCTCATAGCGTGGTGGTTGTGCAGGTCACAACTTGTCTACAAAAGCGCTGTGGAGTTTTGGGATGTTGAATTTGATGAGTTTAATGAGGGAAACCAAGAAATTCCATTAGCCTCCATAGCGTAGCTCTGAGCAGCCAGCTGCTGCGCTCCGCCGTACTGAAAATAGCTTACACCTACAATTAAAGGTAATGAACCTACTGCTATGACTATAGCGATTATGGCAATGGGCCAATTTGCCAAAATGTTGAACTATCCCTTTAAGTTCTCTCATGCTGCTTGAATCAAAAGATCCCACAAACACGAAACAAGTAGCAGCATGTTTGTGAAATCATTTCTCAAGGAAACCTTAATGTCAGAGGAATACTCCACTTTCAGGATGGAAATTGGATTTGGACTGACTCAGACTTGCATGAATATGGTGTTATTGCTTTTGACATTTTGCTCATCCTTTTGTGGTAAACCAGCATGGTGTCTTGCACAGTCTCCAACCTACACTTAGTGAGATTACACATTTTTAGGAGACAACACCAAAGGAATGAATCAGTCAATTAAAAATTTATTTTTTTGTTTTATGTAACTCATGTTATATAATATTTTTTTCAGTATCCAAATGTTAATGAACTGCCATGTCATTGAAATGACTCATTGAGTGTTTGCTTCCTTTTGTCGTCACAGTCCATGGTTCTACTGCTCTACAGCCAGAGGCAATATATCTTTGAATTTGATAAAAATGACCGACTCTCCTCTGTGACCATGCCCAACGTGGCACGCCAGACCCTAGAGACCTCCCGCTCCATTGGTTACTACAGAAACACCTACCGGCCCCCCGAAGGTAACGCCTCAGTGCTCCAGGACTACAGTGAGGACGGACAGCTACTGCAGACCACCTACCTGGGCACAGGCCGCAGGGTCATCTACAAATATGGCAAGCTCTCCAAGCTGCTAGAAATCCTCTATGACACCACACGCATCGGCTTCTCCTACGACGAGGTGGCAGGCATGCTGAAAACAGTCAACCTGCAGAGCGAGGGCTTCACCTGCACCATCCGCTACCGTCAGATCGGCCCACTGATTGACAGGCAGATTTTCAGATTCAGCGAAGAGGGCATGGTCAACGCCAGGTTCGACTACGTCTACGACAACAGCTTCCGTGTCACCAGCATGCAGGCTGTCATCAATGAAACGCCGCTGCCAATCGACTTGTATCGCTATGACGACGTGTCTGGTAAAACCGAGCAGTTTGGCAAATTTGGAGTAATCTACTATGACATAAATCAAATTATCACCACGGCAGTGATGACCCACACCAAGCACTTTGATGCCTACGGCCGGGTGAAGGAGGTACAATATGAGATCTTTCGCTCACTCATGTACTGGATGATGGTGCAGTATGACAACATGGGGCGAGTGGTGGCGAAGGAGCTAAAAGTCGGGCCTTATGCCAACACCACGCGATATACGTACGAGTACGATGCAGACGGTCAACTCCAGGTAGTGTCTATCAACGACAAGCCCCTGTGGAGGTACAGCTATGACCTGAATGGGAACTTGCACCTCCTCAGCCCCGGAAACAGCGCACGCCTCACGCCGCTACGCTACGATATCAGAGACCGCATTACTCGCTTGGGCGACGTCCAGTACAGGATGGACGAGGACGGTTTCCTAAAGCAGAGAGGGAACGAATACTTTGATTACAACTCAGCCGGCCTGTTGGTCAAGGTGTACAATAGAGTGAGCGGGTGGAGCATCAAATACCGTTACGATGGCTTGGGCAGGAGGGTGTCGAGCAGGAGCAGCATGGGCCACCACCTGCAGTTCTTCTACGCCGACTTATCCAGTCCCACTCGAGTCACCCATATGTACAACCACTCCAGCTCTGAGATCACATCTCTGTACTATGACCTGCAGGGACACCTGTTTGCCATGGAGCTAAGCAGCGGGGATGAGTTTTATGTGGCCTGCGATAACATAGGCACCCCTCTGGCTGTGTTCAGTGGCTCAGGCCTCATGATCAAGCAGGTCCTCCACACAGCCTTTGGAGAGGTTTATCTCGACACTAACCCCAGCTTCCAGCTCATAATTGGCTACCAGGGCGGCCTGTACGAGCCGCTCAGCAGACTGGTCCACATGGGTAGACGAGACTATGACGTCCTCGCTGGCCGCTGGACGACACCCGACCATGACATCTGGAAACGTCTCAACAGCAACCACATTGTGCCATTCAACTTGTACATGTTCAAGAATAACAATCCTCTCAGCAACAATGAGGAGATAAAGTGCTACATGACTGGTAAGTTCACATCATGTCTTACACAGATACATTTTTTTTTATCCATTTTAATCCAGCTCTTTGGTTTCAGAGTAGTTACACTGGGCTGAGTCATCAGTGGAAAAAATTAACGTATTTGTGTTACACAATTAATCAGTATTCATAGAAATCTATCAAGCCACAGCTGCAATCCTTTGCAAAGCAAAAAGCAAACACACTGGTCAAGACCACATTTCATGTTTTTGGGCTACGTCTACGTGATACTCAGGCAACACTTTCTCTGATGTCCTCCTCACAAATATATATCAAAGAAATTGGGAAGCAGCAATGAAATAATGCAGTTCTTCTAACAGTTTACGGGTAAGTAACTGTACATATATAAATAGCAGTTGGCAGATGTTAAGTGAGTCTCAGTGGTGCAATCAATAATGCATATCATTTTTTTATGCTGCTAAAATTACATGTGTGGAGGGGGAGGAGAGAGCCCATGTGAAGCTGCTATTGCTCGCAGTTCAGGAAACTGGATTCACTTCAGGTTTTTAATGTCAAATTTGAATTTGTGTTTTTATTTTTAACAGCAAGCCACAACTGGAGGAACAGACTCTGCCAAGATTAGTGTGTTAGAAAGGTTTTAAGAGCTTTCATACTGGGATGTTGAGGGGTTTTTTTTTCCTACTCTGGCATATGTGTGTGTGTGGTTTGTGCATGTTACTGTGCATGCTCACATATGTGCTTGCCCATGTGCCCAGTGGCTATCGTTTTGAAAGTGCTCAAAGGGAACAATGCTGTACTGCAAACCCCCCTCTGTTGCTCAACACTCAGGTTCCTTCCCAGAAAATATCACATCGGTCCGTGTTGCTTTGTGGTGGGGAGGAGGTAAATGGCAGTGAAAGCACCCCAGTGGAGAAGGAGCGCACAATAGTCCATAGAAACCTTCGCCAGGGCCAGTTGTATCAGCCTCTTTGGCTGGAAGTTAAATGGCATTGTGAAGGATATTCACTGTGGTTAAACCAAAAGGCCTCAGCCAGATCTCATTCACAGGTGGAAGATATAATTCTCTATATTCAATATGCATCATATTTGCTCAATAACACTTATGTTGGCAGTAAAATAAGACAATTTCTACCTGTTAATCTCTCATTCATTAACCCCATAGACAATATTGAGAGGCAACGTCACTTTTTGTTCAGGTCGTAGATCCTTCTACTGGTCTCTGATCAACAAAGCCATTTAGCCGTCTGCCAAACAGAAAGGCATTCAGCTTCACAGTCCACCATTAGCAGCTGACTGGCATTAGAATGCTAAGTAGACTGTTAGATATACTGTAGTGGGTCCGCCTCAATTGTGATTGATGGCGCTGACATTTCCATCCCTTTCACTAAATTACCAGGGTCCTTTCATTGTCCTCAAACAAATTCTTATTTAAAAAAGCTTTGTCAAGTGCAACAATATGGCAGTGCCAGTCTGTGACAAACTTGCCCCCCAAGTGTCACAGCAATGTTTCTGCTGTCCATAACAAACACATTGAAAGAGGCAAGAAACAAATGGCTGCGATTGAACCTGCTCCGCTAACAGTCATGTCTCATGCCTTCTTTGTGATTTGCAGAATTAATGACAGCTTATCACAGGAATGGCAGCAGCAGCAGCACCTACAGTACATCCACAGCAGGAGTGGCTGCCTTTAGATTACCCACGTTGTCATGAATGCATGGATTTAGACCCAACACACATTACTTTTCCTCTTTTTTAGCATCTCATTACAAGAAGAAATTATGGCAGCAAAACCCGCTGAGTCTTCACAATATCTCGGGTTGAGGTTTTCAGCGGCTTCGAAAATGACATGAAGTTACAGTATGTAATTATCAGCACAGCAGACACTCTCGGATGTCACTTGGCGGGTCTGGGCCCCAGCTGTGTGTCATTAGTGTGGCACCTGCAGGAGTGGGCAGGAATCATTGACACCATCTCGAGTGTTTATTATAGCATGTCCACTTCCACAAACAAATAAAGAGCTCAGACCGAGCGAGGGGTGTTTCAAGGAGACAGCCACTCGACTGCAGAATCTCATCTGTTACAACTAAACAATAGTGTTAGTGTTCTTTGTGAGCCCTCGACAGCTGAAAATTATTTTGTCAATTAGCACAAAAGGACGTGCGTGTCACTATTTCATTATTTTGATCCCTCTTCTGCAGATGTGCACAGCTGGTTGGTGACCTTCGGCTTCCAGCTTTACAACGTCATCCCTGGTTATCGAAAACCCAACACGGAGACCATGGAGCCGTCCTACGAGTTAGTCAGCACCCAGATCAAGACGCAGGAGTGGGATAGCACAAAGGTAAACCAGAGAGGCCCTCACTTATCCCACTTTTCACCCCACCACAGATCACCCTCTTCCATCCCCCTGCCAACATCATTATCAAATAGACATGCTCTGTGTAGCCAGACTCCCAGAGGAGCTGCCAACTATCAGGCCAAAACACGGCCCAGTGAGCCAGGTCTCTGCCCCTCGTCCTCAACCCAACGGGTTCAGGCTAAACAGCTCTTGTAATTGTCCTGCCATTAGGGAAATTCACTCTCCATTCCCTCCACCACTGGCCATTGATTTCATCTCAGTCTTACACCGTTAGCCAAGGTCTGAGAAGTAGTAGACATGCTCTGATTCCCACGTTTATCAGGCCTTTTAAGTTACCTCCAACTCACCTGAATTATTGAACAGGCCTCTGTTGTTGTCTTAGGTTTGGTTACAGCCAGACTAGTGAATGGCACCCTTCAGGAGGTCAGATTCATGTAGAGTGACACTCTGGCTGCCACCTCGACACAGAGAGTATTTGTTTATAAAAAAAAGAAAAAGAAAAAAGTCTCCTCATCTATTTGTAAGCCTAAAAGCTTTTGGGATGATACAATACAAGGTTATCTGAGTCTGTGACCTCTGGTCTGACCAACCAACCATATTAAGCAGGCAAACCAACCTGGCATATTAAACAGAGAAAGAAGCGTGTATTAAGAGGTCCTGCGGTACTAAGAAGAGGAATTTCTTCTTTTAACACTTGAGGATTTAAAACATTTAAAATTAAATCCCAAACATTAATATATGTGTACCTCAGGTTTTCACATTTTTATTTCCCTTGATTTCATAAATTCCTCACCATATGCTGTGTGAGTGTAAAGTTATTTTAGTAGAGATCTCACATCATGTAGCATTGACCGCTTTGGGAGGGTTTCTGTCAAAGCACCCAAGGTCTGACTCATGCATGCTGCTTGTGCCTGATGCTCCACAGAGAATCTCTGAACTCAAGGTACCCATTCACAAAGGAGCTGCAACAGAGAAAATATCTAATTTAATCCAAAGACATCCCAGCAATTTCCATTTCAAATATTTGACTGCAGATATGATGGAATGGTTTCGTAGATTAGAAAGAATAAATGCAACGCTCTCTTTTTTTTCAGTTATGCAGTTGCAATCCTCAAATCATCACTCACCTCAGACATCAGTGTGTTTTTATATAAGAAAAACTACAGAATAAATTATTAAACATCCAAGGTATTCACCCACTGTAGAGGTTAAAGATCTTCTCTACGGCAAAACAAGTCTTTAGGTTGTTGTTTTTTTCAAGCACTTTGTATGTTGAAAGGAAATGAGTCATATATGAATCTAGAATAGAGAATCTGCTTCACCCTGAAACACTAAGGAGAGGTAGATCCATTTGAGTGATATTACCATTGAAAGCTGTTTCTTCATCTGCTCACCCAGCCTTTGAAGTGTATGTTCAATAACGTCTATGAGATCTCTAAAAACTCCTGTAATGGAAGCTTTAAATAGAAAACTAAGCCTAGATTTGAAGGCGTTGCTCATGTTTGCCTGGGAGCTCCTCCTTCTCTCATTTAAGTCGTTTACAGTACACTGTAAGTTGAATGATGTGTAAGGATAGATTGAGATAATTAGTCTTTACCCCTTGTACGAGGCCAGGCGTGATATTCTTATCTGGAGCTGCGGCTTCAGAATGGTGTTCAGAGCTGGTTAATGCCACAGTGATCCTCGCTGCAGATGGTCAGGCCAACCTAATTAAATGTAGGATTCTTTGAAGCATAAATATAGCTTTAAAACTACACATGGTATATGTCCTGTGCACTTGGCACTTTATTTTATATGGGGGGGAAAGTATGCCTGCCTTTCTATCTCTTTTCATTTAAGCCCCTATTTTGCCATGCTGCTGAATCCGCACCCAGATTGAAAAATGCCGTGAGGGGCCAAACAGATGAGGTTTGTGCAGCACAAGACTTGATCTCTCATTCTGGCTTTTGCTGGAGGCTGATTCCACCCCATGCGATGTGAATGATGCCTCTCTGGGGGTGTCCCAGGAGGCTGTTGCAGTAAAGTGGAGGACATCGCCCCCTTTCCTCCTCGTGCCCCTGGGACAGCTGACCGGGTCACACTGTTGGCACGGTAAACAAACACGAAGTGGCATGGTGTGAAGTGCCCCCCCAGGCCATCACTCCTGAGGGGCCCAACAGCACAGCTGCCCCCTCCCTGTCATATGTTTCCTCCTTCATGTGGGATCTGATGCCGTGTCAGATCAAAGTGTGGGCAGATATGCCGGTCACCGCTCCACATCTCTCCACCCCACCCAGTCCCCCAGCCTGTAGCCTGTGTAGCCTGTGGAGGCCCAGAGAAACAGAATAAGAAACTGTCAGGAAGACTTTGAATGTGACTAGTTGACAAAAACTCCTCAGGACGCTCACAGCCTCTTATCTTGGGCGATGGCATGAAGACGTAGTGTTTAAGGGGCCTTTTTGTCGCCGCTCAGATCTGTTGAGGCGACTGTCTCGCTGTGTGTTGGCTAGCTTCCATTTCATCTCACTTCCTTCATTTTAACATCTCTCTTTCTTCCTGAGGAGTGCTCTTGTCATGTACTATTAGGACAAAGGAGTAATTTTGCCTGATGGGAATGTGGTATCTATACAAAGCTTTGGTCCCTTAAGGAATGAGATATACATACTAGTTACCAACAGATTCCTGTTTCATATTTAGCACAGCATGGCTGTCAGAAGACAGTAATTTCACCCTTTTTCAAAATATCATGCTTGTCACAAATAATCAGAGAGATTTGCATTTGCTGAGAAACATCTCTGCCCCTACCTTGACTGTGTGATGTGTTCACAGCTGCAAGTTATCATGAATTTGTACTTTGCCATTGATAATGGATGTAATTACATCATTATTTATGTACACGTGTAATGGCTGTACACACATACATAGGCATATTTCTATACAACTGTGTGCGAGCATTTGTGTACATCTGTGAGTTATTATTTATTTTGATTTCTGTCACATTAATACACTTTCCACAAAAGGTGTTCTCATTCAGTCATACAAAAAAGAAAGGCTTAGTGCTGAATTTAAAACGTTTGAAGTGTTAAATGAAGCAGTAGGAATCTCCTTTTTGAAAAAAAAACAAAAAAAACAGGTGCATCTTAAAGCAAACACTCCTGCTTAGTCCCCATTCACAGCAGGATGAGCAGAGAGGTTATAACAAAGGTGTGAGGCAATCAAAAATGAATATTTGGTAAATATCTAGCGAAATGTCTTCAAACAAGCGGCAAAGTAATAATGTGCAAATGAATTTCTTGCTCCGAGAACAAATGAAGGATACTTAACTGTGTGTATAGATGCTGTGTGACTGAATGGTGTTGTCTTTGTTTTGCAGTCCTTGCTGGGTGTTCAGTGTGAGGTTCAGAGGCAGCTGAAGGCCTTTGTGAAGCTGGAGCGTTTTGGCCAGATCTACAGAGCCAAAAGTGCCGGATGTCCTCAAGGCGAGAGCAAGAAGATCTTCGCTTCTGGTGGCTCCATCTTCGGGAAGGGGGTGAAGTTCGCCATACGAGATGGTCGCATCGGCACCGACATCATCAGTTTAGCAAACGAGGACGGGCGTCGGATGGCCGCCGTTCTGAACGACGCCTTCTACCTCGAGGACCTCCACTTCACCGTGGCGGGAATAGACACCCACTACTTTGTCAAACTGGGCTCCGTGGAGGGAGACCTGGCCCTCATCGGCATGACGGTGGGCCGCCGCACGCTGGAGACCGGCGTCAACGTGACGGTGTCTCAGGTCAACACAGTGCTCAATGGCAGGACTAGGCGCATTACTGACATTCTGCTACAATATGGCGCCCTGTGTCTGAACACACGTTACGGCAGCAGCGTGGACGAGGAGAAAGTTCGCGTGCTGGAGCTGGCCCGGCAGAGGGCCGTCGCCCAGGCCTGGGCCCGGGAGCGCCAGAGACTGAGGGATGGAGAGGAGGGTTCGCGGACCTGGACTGAGGGAGAGAAACAACAACTCCTGGGCTCAGGGAAGGTGCAGGGCTACGACGGATACTACGTGGTTTCAGTTGACCAATACCCTGAGCTGGCAGACAGTGTCAACAACATTCATTTCATGAGACAGAGCGAAATGGGCCGAAGGTGACATGAACACGAGGCTCTGCAGCGACAGACTCAGATGTAGGACATGGGACTTCTTGCCAAAGACAGTTGTGTACATGACCACTTTTTTTTTTGTTTTGACTGTGCTCAACTTGGTTTTTAATATACTGTAAAGAAGAAAAAACATGGTTGCAATCAGTTGCACTGTATTAATAGAAGAGTGCCCTTCTCCTTTTGAAGATTCTTTAACAGTCTTTGCCCTTCAAGTGCGGCTGCTAGAGGATGAAAATTTGCGATGTCTGTGACTTATTTTTGTGACTCCATTTCCTCGTCCCTGTTGGTGATTCTGTTCAAAGGAATCCAAGAGGAGTATTGGTAATGCATTATGTTCAGTGGTTCACTCTGCTGCCAGACTTGCAGATTGTTATTCACAAGCTTGCTCCATTCTGCCTTTTCTGCGCCTCAGCCAAGGAGATTCCTTCTCTTTTAATCACTTCTTTTTTATACTTGAAACCCTCATAGCCCCAGTCATCCATAAATAATGAGAGAGATTTCTGTTGGCGGTAGAGCCCTTCATCAAAACACTAGCTGTACTTGTCAGGGCACCTTCATTTGTTTGATGTCTTGTAATTTTTTAACAGGAGGCTTGATGCTCATCTGTGGTCTTAGCTCGGAAGGCTCCAGTGCACCCTGACAGTGCATGTTGATGACCTTCCTTATATGAAATACAAAATTAGCAAAACTGCTTAATCATGCTTCAGTTGTATGGTAAAGCCAACAAAGGGATATGAGGTCACTTTTTTTTTTTTGTGTGCATTTTCTTTAAGTGGATTGTTTTTTTATCCAAGGAAGAAAATTAAAAACATAGAATAAATTGTCCTTTTTATTTGACTGTGGTCAAACAACTCCATTATGAAAATAGTGAGGAGCCAACAAAAATACTGTGGAATTAATGTGTGTATTAAACAACAAAAGGTATTTTACAGGAATGGTTTTTGAATTACATTTTAGTTTTGTTTTATAAATAGCTATATGAATTAACAGTATAACAAATGTGAATTAAAAAAAAATGTGAACTATTGTCCCTTTTATTGTTAATTGTTGTACTTGAACAATACTTAAGGGTGTTTCAACACATGGAATAAACTATGAAAGGTGGTTTAGTTACATCAATTACTGTGTTTTTTATTAGACCAGCTACATTTTACTGATCTCAATTGCATATGAAAGGCAGTGTTTGTTCATCATGGAGATTAAGTCAGTATTCCTCACCACCAGTCTGTCCAGTCTGTTAAAAGTTTGGGATGAAAATATTTTTAATAAGTGAGAGTATAAAGATGGATAAAGGATCCAGTCTCGTCAGTGATATATACTACATTAACATATGGTCTGTTGAAATAGATAGGCTTCACATTGTATTGTGGGTGAGATGAAAGATACAAATTGCCTTTGCCCTAAGGGCTGTCTGCAGGTCAGCATCGAAAAGTGCTTTCATACCCCAGAATAGGGCTCCACTTGGTCCCATGGCTGGCTGAAATGCATTAGACCTGCAGATGTACTAGTTCCTGTTTACAGACTAAAGGTCATCTATACACGCCAACCTTGGAAATAACCCGTGGACACATTCTAGCTCCCGTATAGCCGACCCCCCCCCCCCCCCCCCCCCCCCCCCCCCCTACCTACTACCCACCCACCTCAGTGGAGACTGCAAAGGACAATTTACATCTGCGCATTCAAAACCATTATTATGTGAAAACTCAAGAGGACTCGAGACTATTTTGGAAATTGTGAAATTGATTTGACTTGTGGTACTTTCTGAACTATGCCAAGCCACTGCACACTATCGACCTTCTTATCGTTTTTTCCATCAGACATATGAACTTGTTTGTGTGTGTAGGGGTGGTGGGAGCATGATTGAGTGTCTCAATCTGTACAAACGTTAAAGCAAACAGTACACGGTTTTTTTTTTTTTTTTCCTCTGCTGTTGGTTGATTCAGTGATGATGTTTTGTTTCCAAAAAAAATATGTATGTTCAGCATAATATGAATGAAGGATATTTGCATTGTGGAATATTGCACTGAGAACTGTTGCGTCATAAGACTGTATCTTTTTCTAAAGTTTTGGACTCATTTTGAGTTTGGGTTTGTTCTCAACACTGTGTTTTTAGCGCTTCTCTTTGACTATGTAAATATGAAGACATCAAAGTAAGCTGTAAATAAAATGCAAATGTAGATACCTCTTAGAGCTACATCGGTGACCCTGTGTAGTCTTAAGGTAGAAAAAAATAAAGGGAATATTTTGTGTTTATTTTCTGTGTTTTGTTTTATCTAAAATGATATTCTGTATTGCCTTAAATATATTTTCATAGTGTTGTCAATTTTAGCATCAATATTGCACTGCTTATTTAATATGGGCATATTTTCTGCTCATCTCCATCTACAGCATGTTATATACATTCATTTTCACCTTACTTCACGTTTCATGAGATTTTAATGAGGCTGATTTAATGTAATATGATAATGCAACACTGCACCATGTGTGTTTATCCAGTTAAACATGTGCCACCACCTGTTTAGATCTTTAGTCTATTAAATTCTCAAATGAAGTGGACATGTGGTCAATCACAGCACATAAAATACAGACTATTAATAAAAGTAGTAAATGTATTTAACTGTCGTAAGATAAGGAAGCCTTAAGGGACTCCGTGCAAAACTTAACAATTAATTAAACTGTCAAAGTTGAGGAACAATCCTTTGATGTTACAAAAGCCACCCAGGAGACTGTGTTTTTAAACTTGATAACTTTGTTGAAACAAGTGGAGCTCAGGGGCTAATCCTGTTAGCGGGCAGGCTGGTGCGGGAGTTCCTGCCAGTATGTGGTGGCAGCGAGGGAGCCTGGAACATTTACACTCACTGCAGGCAGAGCTGAGCTCAGTGCCCAGAAGAAAGCACCATGGCCTGCTTTACCTAAGCAGACAGCAATATCTCATTTGTTCTTCTCCACTTTGCATTAATGTGAGCTGAGGATACCACTGAGCCCTCTGCATGACGGACGAGCCACACATGAAACGATCACACCCAAATGTTTGCTTTAGCTAGTCTGACTACACAAGTTTTTTGCAAAGTAAATTTCAAATCTGCGGCTCTCATCTTTCCTGAGACAGCCTGAGCCTCGGAGCCCCTCATGCCTCCGATAAAGAGGATTTCTTTACAGGGGAACAGAAAGTCCTGCGAGCAGAGAGGCTGAGCATGATGAATTCTGCTGCAGAGAGGCAAAATGTCCTTTAGCCTTGAGGACTGTAGTCTTTCAGCAGAATCATAATAATAACTTCACCTTCCCTGTTGCAGAGAGGCAGTCTCCACAGTGCACTCTGACTAAGAAAGAGGGAATTTTAGTTTCTGTATATGACTGATCATTAGACTGAGGTCATCAAGGACAGACATTCATTATACTGTAGCTGTTGGCCTATTTAAGGGACAATGCAGCATCAACAGTTTTTAACAAGGGCCAATTGTTTGCGACACAAATAATTCACCTAATTCATGAGATTCAAATGATAGGTTATTCATAGATTGATGCAGTATCATGATGTATAATACTGCAATGGTTTCATATTTTGCCTTGAGAACAAACATGTCCTTTGATGCACCATGCTCCATCACTGAGTGGCTCAAAAAGCAGAGAGGGAGGAAAACAGGGTGGGCCACAAATTGTAGAAAGAAATGGCTGATTCACTGGTTTTTGATGAATGGCCATATTAAACCCTCACACACATTTGCTCTTGTCGTTTGTGCTGTGGGGCACTGAAAATCTGTCTAATTGCACTTTAAATCGATTAAAGCAACAAATCATGACAGCTACAAATAACAAGTGATCTTTTGACCCTGATTGAACACAAGACACAAAACAGACCAGTGTGTGTGAATGGGTTCACATGAGATATTCAGGTCACATAAATCAGAACAAAATTAAAGGAGGTAAGCTTGGTTGAAAGCGACACCAATTTTGTTTTCCTTCCTATATTTATTACCGCTTTTCTTCTATTGAGGTTAGCATACTAATCACCGAGCATTAGCTGAGCTGGCCCATCTTGACACATTCAGATATCAATCAATCAATCAATCAACTTTATTTATATAGCACATTTAAAAAACCACAGGGGAAGCCAAAGTGCTTTACATTAGGACATAAACGATAAGCACATAAACACAAAATCACTTTAAAAAAACAAACAAATGGACCAGCTCACTGCAGGTGCTTTTATAGGGAGTGACATATAAAAATTTAAAATTAAGGTGAGTTAAAAGCACGGGAGTAAAAGTGTGTTTTTAAAAGAGATTAAAAAACAGGAAGCGAGGAGGCCTGTCTAACATTCAGGGGTAGCGGGTCACTGTCATGTCCTGAGGAAGCAGAGGGCATTTTATAACTTTTTAACCCATTGATAGCTAGACCTTCTCTTAGCTAGAAACATATTTGGAACCAGAGAAAATATGCTTAGGCTACTGCACCTTTAACAGAAATATTATTTTCAATTCTGTTGCTCTTGAGTGTGTTTGTTTTTCTTTTTTTTCCAGTCAGCTGGCTCTGCAGGAATTGGTTTCAGAACTCATTCCGAGACAGCACTCTCACCATTTGTACAGCATGCGGCTGAACTCTGAATTTGATCTCATATTCACTTAACTCCTGCCATTACATTCAAATTTGACCCCCTCATCATACTTGTGTGAGAGAAGAGAGCCCTGCTTTTAGGTGGATTTCACAACTATGCCAGGCGATGGAAGGCAAGACCTTTCTTTAAGAACCATGCATGACCTATTTCCCATTACTTGTGCTGAGACTGATGAGAAGAGATATCTGTACATTGCTTTCACACTCCATGTGTTTCCGCTCACTGATAATTTGAACATTCTGAGCCCAAGTGTTGGATAAACACTGGCAAAGGTATTTGCTGTGAAAATCAACAAAAGATTGATTCCTGCTGAGGGCCAGCCACCCATTCCCTCAACCAACCCTTTACATATTCCGAAAATAACCACGAAAATGAAACACCTGCTGTCTCTCATTTCCTTCTGTCTGTCAATCTCAGGTACTGTAATTACATGACTGTCTGCTGTACATCTTCCCCCTGAAGATCAGCGATGTTGTTGCCAAGATGCACCGCTTTGCACCACTGTTTTGCAAGTTTTCTATGAACTCGAAGCAGAAAGGCCACTCGTTCAAGTTGTCCCAACAGTCGTAAAATAAAACTGGTTGGTACGATGGTCCACATCTGCTGTGTAGCCTGATAACACCATATGCCTGAATGGAGAGGACAGCCTCAGATTCTGTCTTTAATCATTCAAGTACACATTCCCCTCTCCACCAGTTATGCAAATGGTGAACCAATCATAAAAGCTAATGGGGCAAGGAATGGTAAACCAACTGGCCATAGAGAAGTCAGGCAGACTTTTCCTCAAGGTTTGGGTCTCATTTGGATGCCCACTACTATGACAAAACACACCAGCAACAGAGCTGCTCAGTAAAGTGCAAGCTTCGGAAATAAAACTGGGGTGATGGTTTTCAAAAGTGTCATATTTCTATGGGTCATATAAAGGCCAGCATTGCCTCTCACAGAAGTGGCCTGCAAAGGGAAAATGGAAAATGTGCAGTACTAGCACCTTAAGCATTACAATGCTGCATGCTCGTAATATGAGAGGCATTATTTTCCAAAAAGAGTTAAGAGTCTGAGTCTGCTCTCCCCCATTGTAGAACAAAACAACCTGACAGGCTTGACCTCTGTGCCAGTTTGAGAGCAACTCATTATATGGCTTTCAGTGTTGAAGTAATTTTCAGTGAGATACACATCACCAAGTTAATCAATAACCTGTGAAAAGCCACATCAAAGCTGGCCTCACAAATTCACAGTCTCTAGTTCCTTATTGGAGGTAAGGCTCACTGCAGCTTCAGACTCAAGCACCAGGTCACGATTTGTTTTGTTTTCAACCTCTTTTTGAGAAAGTATTACGAAAATAGATATTGTGAAGAAATTGATTTGCATGTCTTTTCATGTGAATGCAACTTAGATGTGTGTTTTTCATTATTTTTTCTCCTTGGTTACCTCTGCTTGTGCAACTGAGAATTGACAATTCACTTTTGATTCTCACTCTGATCTCTGCGGATTAAGTTGGAATTGACGCAGTAAGAAATTAATCCTGTCAGCGCAAGGTGAAATTCTTTTCTCTTTTTTTTCATAAATTCACACTGCGTGTGTGTGTGTGTGTGTGTGTGTGTGTGTGTGTGTGTGTGTGTGTGTGTGTGTGTGTGTGTGTGTGTGTGTGTGTGTGTGTGTGTGTGTGTGTGTGTGTGTGTGTGTGTGTGTGTGTGTGTGTGCGTGTGCAGCTGATGAGTATCGGACTCCAGCAGGGTATTGGTGATGTTGCTGGACTCACTGGAGGCAGAAGCCGCAGCTGCAGCTGCCGTCTTCCATCACATTTCCCCTGACAGGTGTGAACAAAGGACCCAGAGAAATGTCACTGCAGCATTTTTAAGTCACTTGGACACTGTTTGCATTCAGGAATGAAACTGCCTTTGCACATTATGCAAATCATATTGACAGCATATCTAATGCTTTTATTAGCCTAATTATGCCTAAGGTCAAATCTGTTCATAGCAAAGGATCAGTGCCCATTTAAACCAAGTGTCTGGGAGCATTCAGGTTGACTGAAAGGTTAGTTAATGCTTAATGTCTTAGGACAGCTTATCATGTAGCACTTCATGTTCCTGAAAAAAATAGGTGTTATTGATTTCTGTCTATGACATGAGCACCACTCATGGTCAGTCAGGAGCTGTCTTCACCGTCTAGCACGGCAGCAGTAATAAATAGCAGGGACATGGAAAGATTTTTTTTTTTAAGTGTGAAAGTGTGACAAAAGAGGGAAGACATTAATCACAGATGGAGGCAAAGTTGAACCCCTTCAAGGTAGGGTTTGTCCTCAGTGGAGATACTCTGTTGTCGGCGTTGAAACAAGGCATATGCATATTTAATAAGCTTGAGCTGCTGCAAAGTATTTAGCAGCAGGCCATATTAAAGATGCATAAAGCAGTAGGAAAGGTTGTGTGTTCTTTAAATTAGACAGCTTTCTTTAGGTCAAAAGGTTAAATTGTTGTAAGGATGCTCAACACCTCCCATGCTTAAAACCTCAGATTCCCCCACATGTAACTGTCTTAGTTACAGTCAGCTTTGTGTACTGTTCATCTGAGGTGATTTAAGCCTTTAAATCTTTAAATAAGTCACAAAACTGGTGACAGAATATTTTAGATCTGTTTGTGCTTGCCTGACGCAGCTGCTGCACTGCTGGGACTTTTGGATGTGTGACACAGGCAAAACAAAAGAATCTGTCTTCATAAATCTGTCACATTACCTATTTTACTGTGCAATGTATATTTCTTCCTGAGCCTGGCCACACAGACAATAGACTACTCACAAAAAGTTAGGGATATCTGGCTTTTGTATGTGTTACGGGTCCAAAGGATGAGGACCGTGGTGACAAATATGTTACCTGTAAAAGCAGGTGAAGAGCGGAGTAATGAAGACACCATGCGTCTCTGTTTTCCTCCAGAATGTGTCTGCGTCTGATTTATTTTACACAAAATAAAAGCTATGTAAACACTAAACATGAGTCTTCACTATACAATTCAGCTGGTTCTTTGTTCACATCATTCACATTCAACTATTCCACAACCTCAGTGAAATATGTTCTCTTTAAGCAGTTTCAGTTTCTCTAATCATCACATTTCTTTTCATACACAGTTATATTCAATAAACAGTATCAGTAAATACATCACATGTTTGTCAAATTCAGTATTTTACCGGTAGAAATCACTATTCACAGTGTATAATGAAAATCCAGCATGTTGGAATAGCCTAACCCTTTAATGGCATCTGTACACAGAAGTGCTCATAGTGCTTGTGCTACACTAGCTAATAAACTCAGTCACTTTTAAATATTAACTGTTAACATTCACATCTCAACAAAAATATACTTTAATTGGAATGATACAAACATAACCCGTGTTTTTCAAAGTGTATAAAGTGCCCAGACTCTCATTACAGTGCTTGACCTGAACGAGCTCGGCTCGTTAATGGCGGCTGTGCGGCGCATTTCTCCCGTTTTCTAGCGCATGTTACCCGTAAATAACTCAAACAAACCGTCTTAAACTCTCTTGTTTACATTAGCATGGATAAAAGGCAACAACATAAAACAACATTTTCCGGTTCTCAAACCGTTTACCGACCTGTAAAAGCAGGTGAAGAGCGGAGTAATGAAGACACCAGTCTGAGGTAGCAGCGGAAGGTGGGGCTCCTTTACCGTACCCCCCCCCCCCCCCCCGAACACCTGGAGCAACCACAAACGTTCCGCCCCACTGCTTTTCTAAATAAAATGACTCCTTTCAATGTTCTCTATTTTTTTAAATAAAATAAATGAAAATAAATATATATATTAATGAAAAGTGTCCCATACAAACATAGATTTTATGCAAAATAATATTAATGTAGCCATTCCCTCTTAGGGGTGCCACATATGACATTTCAGAATGCCCCAAAAATGTGCTATAATCTTTACAGGTTAACTTAATTTGACCATGTTCTAAACTTTTGAATGCACATCAGCTGTTCAATCTTTCACTACATATAACACCACATGCTGTTCTTTAACAAGGCAATTAACCTCAAAAACCACCATAAGTGTCTGATCCATGAATCAACCACTAAATGTTCTGGTTCAATGACAGTTTGTATTGAACCAGTCCGCTTCATCATGCTGTTCACATTTTGTCATCATTAAACCAAGACAACATCTAACAGTCCATCAACAGCACAGTACCTGGACATGTCAAGGCTTCAAACGATGTTCTCAGAGGGAAGTGCCCACTAAGCTCAGAGTGTCACAGAGTGTCATCAGCAGGTTGAGCAGAGACACCGAGAGACTGGAAGAGTCGCAGAAAAGCAGAGAAGTGGACGTCCTTTGGCCGCATGACAAGTTATTGAGGCATGGACATGTTTTGTTGTGATATAGCCACCACTGTTGTTAGCTTTTGTTTCAATAAATTGTTTGAGATGAATAAATTACCATTCCATACTTCTACTTAAAGCAGAAGTAAGCGATCCGGTCGTTTTGGCTAACTTTTTGTCAGCCGATGGAGTTAGCAGCCCCGCCCTCGTCATGGATCTATTGGTCCTCGTCCCTACGTCACCACATTCACGCGCATCCCTTGGCTGCACACACAGCCCTTCATGCCGTTCTCTCTCCTCATTGGATAAAGCTTGTAGGATACAAGGAAGTATACAAGACGTTTTCTCCTCGGCCTAACCCTATGAGGAGAGAGAACGGCATAAAGGGGCGGTCCTCTCTGTGTGTGCAGCCAAGGGATGCGCATGAATGTGGTGACGTAGGGACGAGGACCAATAGATCCATGACGAGGGCGGGGGCTGCTAACTCCATCGGCTGACAAGAAGTTAGCCAAAACGACCGGATTGCTTACTTCTGCTTTAAATGCCCTATACTTTGATGATATAATATCACTGTAGCATTAATTTTTTACATTTTCCATAAATTTCACCTGAAAGTTGAATATCCCTAACTTTTTGTATGTTAATAGTGTATGTTAAAGAAAGACTTCCAAAAAGGAAGTCGCCGCACTCACATTGAGGTAGGACAAAATCCCCAATGTGCTTATTGCATCACACAATTGTTTAACAACTGCTTTGTCATCAATGTGAGAGCAGCTGTTGTGAGCTACAGTACCCAACCTGCAGTGCAACTGTCCAAGGACACTGTGAATCACATTCAGTCAGTTGAAAGAACAAAAAAAATGTCAGACAATAACTGAGCTAGGAGAGACTTACTTTTACCGGACTTCTCAAAGCTCCAGAAACGTGTAAATGCTCTGTGGTTGATACTGTTCTACATTTCTACCTACAACATAGAAACCCATGTGATTCAGTGGGAATGATGCCTCTCTCATCAAGACTGCAGAAGATGAGCAGAGACTTTTGTTTCCTTTGTCCTCCCTTGAATCTGCTACTGTGGTTTCAGTTTGAAACACAAAGCCTGAAGTCAGTCTGACAGAATTATTTTGGTTACAGAACCTTTGGGAACATTACAAATACTATTATGTAGATCAGCCTTGGGGAATTTATTTTCAACGTTGTGCATTTGGATTGCGACATGCCTGGCCTCTCATTTCATTTACCCATACAAATAAGCCTGCCAATCCAAACCCTTTAAAGTTGTGGAGATTTTTTTTTTAGCACATTTTCATTGAAAGAGTTATTTTCTTTCATATTTTTCCTTAACCAAATTTTCTTTAAAATGTAGAACTGATAAAACTGCTGACCTCCTGTCAAACACCTCTTCCACAGACAGGCACACACTCTGTGAAACACACCAGTACCGCAGGCAAAGCATAAAAACACAGTGATTATTGCTGTAAGTAGGAAAATGTTTTTAACCTCGGGTTTTCATAGTCACTTCTTATTTGAAAGATTTTTTTAGAAAAGCTTGAATGCTGCTGTTGTGTGACATGCTGAACATCGTTTTGATTTGAAACAGAAAGAGAAAGACACACACATACAAAAATCCTTTTATTGTATGACTCAGATTTCTATGATCCCTCCTGGCTTATGTGGAGTTTTTCTACACTGTTGCTCTACATGTGCAAATTCATTGTTTATTGGCAAGAAACCTCAGACCAGTGCGTGCAGTGGAGCAGAATTAGATTATAATGCTACTGTACACTCCTTGGCTCTACCGCCGGCCTCTCTGTGGATACTATGCTATACTTTAGACATGAAAAATACAATTTACCTTTCTAAGACGATACTGTGCAATAACAGAAAACTCACTTTTTGATAGTCAATGTCCCAATGCAGCAGAAACAGATTTCATTAGGACACAGGGGACTCAGTCAGAAACAATCAAATCTGCATAAGACATCTTAAAGAAGACAACAACTTTCAAGAGCTGCTACCACAGCTGGTTCAGCTTTTTATTTCCCCTTAATGATGAACATTAACAATCTGACAGAAAAAGGGGAAATGTATTGTGAAACACACAACTAGATACACAAAAAGTTGGCATATCATATAATTTGCTCTAGAAAGAGATGAACAACAAAACAATGTTTGTTCAACACGCAAGATGCCAGCTCTTTTCATCATGACATAATATCTCAGTGGCAGTGAAGCTTAGTGCCAGCTCCCAGGTTACACTGCATGTGTTTTGTTGTTTTCGGATAAAAAAAGATGATATTTCAGTCTCTCTGTTGCTCTATAACAAAGGTGCTTGAATGGGAACTGGCTGTATAAATAAATCAGATGCAGCTTGAGGACAGCATTTTGCTGTTAAAAAAATTGATGTGGGGGTGTTATGATTTTGACACCAAAAGTGAAATAGTGCTCCAAATGTCCACCACCACCTCATGCTGTGGAAAAAAGACTAATTTAAAGCAGAAGTAAGCGGAATGTTTGTGTTAACTTCTTGTCAGCCGATGGAGTTAGCAGTCCCCGCCCTCGTCCCTATGTCACCACATTCACGCGCATCCCTTGGCTACACACACAGAGAGGACCGCCCCTTTATGCCGTTCTCTCTCCTCATTGGATAAAGGTTGTAGGATACAAGGAAAGTTTTCTCCTCGGCTTACAGCAGAGCAGAGTGACTGACAGACCTGTGTTTCGGACCAAACACTCTATGTAAGTGATTGCTGTCGGAAGATATAACTATTTAAGACTTATATTAGCCAAAACGACCGGATCGCTTACTTCTGCTTTAATAAGCTAAGCATGGAAAAGAGTAACAAAGAGGTTGCAGACCCCCAGAAAATTAACTGAAAATCTTGGTCTGTATGAAACCTAGGATTTGGAGAATCATTAACACCCTGAAAAATATGGTAAATGATGTTGTATTTTGTAATTTTTTGTGTGCGTGTTTTAGTTTTTGTCATTTCTATCACAAAATTCACACCTCGTCTGCTGTGTGGGTGAAGAGACAGCCCCTTAATTTTGAGGGATAGTTCAGGTATAGGTCATAATTGTTCTATAATTAACACACAACAACATATGGCCCAAGCTTTGTTTTCATAAATACGCTGAAAAAAAGAAGAAAATATTTAGTTGAATATGCACATGTTCAGTTTGATGTAGTGAGTGAGAGAAATTTAAAAGCCCACATGGACCACCAAGACATTACCATTCATTGTTTAGTTAATTGGGGGGTATAGTTGGTACAGTACGTCTTAATAAACTAAAGTAATTAGTCATAGATTTATGGTTGGACGTCTGCTGAGGCAGCAGTTTGTAACCTCTGCTGAGGGGGATTGTTGCCTTTGTAGGGAGGCAAAAGAAGGGGAGAATATGATCAGATAAAATATAGAATCATTTCACATATCTTCAGAGCAGCACAGTAGGACACAACAAGGACAGATGGATGTGTTTTAACACAGTAGAACATTATCTAACTCTCCAAACTGCCCTTGACAAAGACATGTACCCGCCCCAGGGGTGTCACACCACTTACCTCAGCACTCTGACCTTTCTGATTAAATGTACATGTCTCAGATACTCTGTCTTGCCAGAAGAGTTGATGTCAACTGGACCTGCCGAAGTTACCTCAATTAAAACTGCACCGTGTGTCATGGATAATACGTTTTTTTTTGTTCCACTGCAGTAACGTTTCCCCATCAGGGATGAAACCAGTTATCATTCACTTACTGTATCATCAGATCATTCCTGCATCAACAGGGGAGGTAAATGAAATAAATCAGCAGGGGAAGGACACATTAATGATAGGGCTGTGGAGGAATGCTCCCACACAAATAGAACAGAACGGCTCTCTGCTCATTTGTAGTTTGCTGTTAGTGAATTGTTCATCATTTTAATGGCTTCCTCATTGTGTCTTCACTCTAAACAAATGCTTGTTGAACAAGAAGGCACTCGGTACAGAGCTGAATTTGGCCAAAAGACAAAAAAAAAATAGCTGTTCATTTCAGACAGACGTTTGGTACAGATTGCGAAATAATGGCAACGAGCTTTCAATGTCTGACATGGTGGCAAATGAAAGGTCATCATAACCCTATGGATTATTGAAAAAAACACTCTTGCTGCTACAGACAAAGAGCCAGTGGATGGATACATACAAGTGAAACCTTTCTGGAGGAAGTAATTTGTCATTTGTATGCTATGTGGAACAGGTGAAGTCAACTCTGAACCTTCATAGCAGGTTGCAGTAATGTTAGGCAGCTGTAAATGTCCAGAGGAGCTGTACATTGTTCAGCTGAAGCTGCAGATAAAAAAGAAAACCCGCAGCAGGCATTTCCTTTTCAAAAAATCACAGAAAATAAACCAAGAAAGCTGTTTCATTTGTAGACCCAGAGTGAAAAAAATGAAATAAACAAATAATTTTTCTTTCTCTATACAGAGTTTATCATTTTGCTATGGCAACATGTAGTCAGACAAATACTAAGCAAACGCTGGATGTACGGTGTAAGTGTCTTCACACACTGTACACCCTTTACAAGATAAGGGAATAAAGTCCAGTTTTATCTGGGGTGACCTAGATAAAACTAGAAATCCTGCATCACAATTGAGAGTTAACGTTAAGGATCATTTGTGCAAATGATCCTGTAAACGAGGATAAGGGAGATATATCCTTATTGGAAGTTAAATTAAAGAGCCTGGGCCCAATCTGTACCCTCCCACTGCAGGCACCCAGAGGTGATGCTGCTGCAAAGAGTGGATGAGAATGAATTGTTCTATTTGACTGCGGCTCCGGATGAGAATAACAGTTTGTGATGAGATACAATATTTTGATATTAACTCTCCGCTTTTCTATTACTCATCATCTATTCTTAGCCATCTCGGGAGAGGCTTGTCTGTGACTACCTTCAATGAAAGAAAATATATAAGTTCAAGATCAGTTAAACTGTTGTTTTTTTAAGGTAGACGCTGTAATGTTGTTTCTGCTCCTGGTGGCACGACTCTGCCCTCTCCTCTGCACAACAGAGAACAGAACTTCCTTTCATTGCAAACTGAAAATAGCCAAAATCTGTCAGGGATACGCTGTGATGAGTTCAATCAAAACGTAACCTGATGCACAGTAATCATCACCACCCCCGCATGATTACTGCTTTCTGAAATTAACATACTGTACATAAATGTGATGGTTCCACTCAGTCAGTACGCAATCTGAAGACTGTATAGGCTAGCACTGTAAATCACATCAAAATAAACAGTTATTGTGACTCACTGTGGTACAAGAACAATAGTGTAATCAGAGATTTAAGTATGTCATTCTTCTTCAGCCAATGGAGTCAATGGTCAATGAAAAATGGCTTGTGAGGAGTACAGTCAGTACACAGAGTGAAAACATGCTGAATCAAAGAAAAGTCGGATATAAGCAATATGATAATTACAGTAAAGCTGTACCCCAAGGAGACAGCCTCAAGGGGACAGTGTCATTACCTCCTCTTAAATATGTTTAATTTATTCTTGTCAGAGCTGATGTCACACAATCCTCTTCTCGTCATCGGGGTTGTCGCCGTGTGGCTTTCAGCAGCTGCTCTGCAACTCGAACTGCACAAATTAGGAAAGCAGCTAATCATTATTTTCATTAGTGCTAAATTAGCTTTAATATGAAAGCATGAATGGAGCCTGTTTTGTCTCAACAACTCACTCAACCCAAAACCCGGATGCAGCCCAATATCCTTCAAGGCAGAGAAAGCAGGAAACCAGCAGTTCTTTTTATGTATTTCTTAAAATAAAAAAATTTAATAAATCTATCAAAATTGTTGACTATTAATTTCCTGTTGATTGGTTATAATCAAAGAATCACTTCAGAACCAAACAAACTCATTTGATTTTACAAATATATTAAAGTGATTACTCTGAACATCATCCTCTCCACAGTAAATGTCTCCAGCTCCACTGTTAATGATATTTTCTCTGAACTTCAGATTTTCTCTTTCATATTTGAGCTGACACACACACACACACACACACACACACACACACACACACACACACACACACACACACACACACACACACACACACACACTGCTCTGCTGGTAACTTGAGAGTTGCGGGTGAAGCAGAACAACGGCCCAAATCTCTTTCATTGAGGGTTGTTAGTTCCTTTTGATTTGTGTTTGGCCGAGTGTCACCCAAACCCATTCCCTGAAATCACATCACTATAATGGTCTAATCAGCACTTAACGAGCCATGTTACATAAAATCAATGCAGCCGTCCATTTGAGAATGCAGAATATTTGGAGGGGCTTGATGAGGGCTGGTGGACTGAGGGGGTGGGGGTGCAGGAGATGCTGTCAATGCGGTGCGGTGCTGCAGTCGCCGCGCAGACAGCTGAGAGCAGTGGAGGCACCTGCCCTCTGAGTTCAGTGATCCTCCTGAGATCCGAGCTTTTACAGCACAATCCTTTGTTTTGCTGACTAATCGCCTATTGATTCTAACAAGTTGTTAAGCCCAAATAAGGTTGTCAGGCCACTGCAAAGCAACTCATCCACCTGTGGAGAACAGAGAGCGGTGCACCTCCCATCAGGACCTCCTCCACCTGACTTCTCTTGATGTATCACATGTGGAGTATAAAGAGGAGAAGAACGAGTTACTTCAGGGTGTTTCGTTTAGATTGTGTAAGAATTGTATAGATGCAGAAAGCAGAGTAGACAGTTTTCACCTTGTTACGTGCACGCATTGCCTTGTGGGTTGCGTGGGAAGATGTGTCTGTAGAAATATAAATAGTCTCCATGCGACGCGTCTCTCCCACGTGCACGGTGCATGTTGTCACAGAATATGTCAAGCCTGCAAACAAGAGGGGGGGAAATTACCATTCAAGTTACAGCTGAACACCGAGGTTCACCTCAACCTTGCTCCCCTGTTCTTCCTACTGATGCGTGGAAAGAAAGCATCTCCTGGATGCAGCTGTGTATTCACTGGACTATCTGCTGCCGGTGAAAGGCAGCAGCTACGTTTGCATGGTTGTTGATAGAGCTGCAGAGGGAACATGGCAACGCCAGCTTGCTTCCATTTCAGCAGCCCTCGGAGCTGCAGATAAATAACATGCTGGAGGCTACTGAGGGGTAAATGAATAAACCTACTGTCGCTGGGGACTGGGAAGGTGAGGGGGAAGTGTTATGGAGCTACAGCACTACCCTGTGGAAGAGGAAGATACTGCATGATGATAGGCCTGAGGAGGGGAAGACAGATTGCAGCAGTAGCTCTAATAATGTACATTTCCTGGAAGGGATATTTTATTTATTCATTCATTGTTACATGTGTAGCCTAATCTGTATTGTTTCCCCCACCATCAAATCTAAGTAAACTTTCTCCTAATTGTTGGCTTCATTAGGCTTAAGTCCGATTGTCACCATGATTCAACTTTGCTCATTGAAACATATGATAGACGTCCATGACCTCTACAGATTTCACATTAGATGTTGCAGTCTTTGTCAGTGACTCAGAAAATAGAGTTGCTCTGCTCCACATTAGGAGGAGCCCATGTGCATAATTGTTGCCCCCATGCTGAAGATAATTAATATCAATGACCCTGCTGACTTTTCAAATGCATCATGTTGGCTTTAATGATGATGTGTCATAAGCAGCCGGAGGTGGAGACACCCAGCTCTGTGTTTGCTGCCAGAGCCAGACCAGGGACTCCAAAGCTGACAGGCGAGACCAGGTGAATAATTGTCAATGGCATCTTATTACATTGCTGGCATGATCTGATTTACCCCAGTAGCAAATGGTGGGAATAGACCAAGTGCCGTTGTGGGTATTGAATTAACAAGGTTTGCGCACAAATGGACCCCACACTGAAGGCAGATACCTCATGCAAGATTAAAGAAGATTTCCACGCGGCCGTGATAGCTGCTCTGCTTGCTTCATTACACTACTGAATCACTCCACATGGGCTGAAAATATATTTTTCATTCCTGCCTATATGTGGAGAGGAGCCTTGTATGTGGCCCTTTGGATGAAAAATGCTGCTCTGTGGACTTGAAGAGAGGCTTTAGCATCCAGCAGGAAACCTGACATTTTTTACAGCAAGACACAATGCGTTGCCACATATTCCCTAGTTACTTTGGATATAGGCAGTGACTAACTCAGCACTGGAGTATTAAATCATTTTAATGGAGCAGGGAACAGAGTTTACCAAGTTAACTTAAAACAAAACAAAAACTCTTTAATACTACAAATTCTTTCTGTTTCACCTCCCAAACTTTTACGATACCACTCTTCTTTGGACAAATCTGATATTTTCATTTCCTCTACTTATCCAGTCTACACTTCATATTATAGCCTAATATACTATATATATATATTTTTTTTCAATTATGTTATAGTATTCGTGAAAACTGTTGAATATAAACCGTGGCATCCAGAGGCGGTCCTGGCTAGTTTTACGCCCTGGGCGAAACCATCCCGTGGTGCCCCCCCCCCCCCCCCCCCCCGAAAAAAACCCCACCAACGAACAAACACAAGAATATATTATAATCAGTGTTGGGGGGGGTTTCTTTTAAAATGTATTCCCCTACAGATTACTGATTACATGTCCCAAAATCTGTAATCTGTAATGCATTTCGATTACTCAAGTAAAGTAATACTAATAGTACTTTCTGGATTACTTTTAGCGTATTTCAAAATCACCTGCCTGAGCGCCTTTAACACTGAATTTGATCTTACACATGATCTTATAGGCTACCGTGGTTCCTCTAAATTAAATCATCAATAAATGTGTTTGAATTTGTCAAACCACAGTTTAATTTGTTATTGATCATCGATTTAAATTATTTTTTTAAATAGCCAATCACATAAAATTATAGGCTTAGGCTATATTAAAACTGAGCAGCTTGACTACAGCCTCTGAACCTCTAAAAAAATACACAATTTAAAATAGTTTTTGTTTGTGAGTGTAGGGCCAGCAACTTGATGATATTTTGAATATAAAGTAATGACAGGAAGGAACCACTGTTCCATCTGTAGGCTAAACTAAAAATGTGCTTAAAGTCACGTCTCTGCTGAAGTCGGTGTGGTTTTGGAAACAGCGTGATGTTGCTGTTAACCAGCTTATTATAAACATCATGACAGTCCAGGATCCTTTTTAACACATGATCCTGTCGCAGTTCATTCATGTTGTTTACCAGAGACCGGACATTGAAGAGGAAGAAGAGGAATATTGCTGCTGGGCATCCCATAGCAACATTACCAAAATGAAGCCAACTTCAGGGCGAGGAGTTTAGCGCTTAACCCTCCTTTCTTTCCCCGCATGAGAGCTCTCTGGGCCGGCGGAGCATCCGACGTGAGACCTCAGTAGTCGCGAGTTGATCCCCCCCGCCCCCCTCCCCCCTCCCCCCTCGCCTCTCCTGACACACACACAACCTGTAGTAGGCCTATGACTCTCAGCAGCAAGTTGACGTGACATAGGGGCGCCCCAGCGACCACTCCACTAACTTGACGCCAATTTTTGTTTTGTCCTTTTTTTTTTTTTTTGGAGAGCGCTCGTGCGCCCTCACGAAGATTGCGCCCTGGGCGGTCGCCCATATTGCCCATAGCTAAAACCGGCCCTGGTGGCATCACTCTAAACATCTGACTTCTGTCTGAAGTAGTAGGCTTTTGAAGCTCTCTTAATAAAACTACATCTCCCTAAAGCTTTAAAGGCCTGACGAAAGAACACGAATCCGATTGGTTTATCATAATCCACGTGACTGATTTGGGCGAATGACGAGAGACCCAAACAGGAAGTGTTTCTGTCAGGGAAGAGGCACAACGTGAAAGTCAGGACGGAGGAGAATGACATTAATATGAAAATACTATGAAGTGTGTGTGTTGTTTTTGAGCCTTCAAGTTGTCGCAACATGTTGTGCTGTTAGCGTTTGTAGTGTCGGCAGCAGCAGCGACGTCTCTCACCATGTTTCAGGCTGCAGCTAAAACGTTTTCTGTCGCCTCGACCGCCTCAGTTTCTCGAGGGATTTTGTTAAGTGTTCGACATTATTGTAAGAAGACACCAACGAAACTGAGAGTTTCTGAGGCGCTTTCAGGTGCTGAGTTGGGAGCAAATGTCAAAGTGCAGGTAACGTCAGTTTCCGCTTTAATCTTCTAATAGTCTCCGGTCATTTTTGCTGCAGCTGCTTGACATACCAGCAGCACCCTGCATTGATGGTTTGAGGATCAGCCTGATAACTTGAGTTTATGATAATTCCTCTCATATTTTAGTTACATGTTTTGTAATGTTTTACAATATAGTATCATGAACCCTATCACTACACCAGTAATAATACCCTGCTCATATAGCCTACTTTAGCTACATGATACCTACCTAAAGGTTTCCCACTTTTCCATGACTTGAGATATAAGTTAGCTAACTGTATGTTGATAGTCTGTATCACACTGTGTGGTATGCAAAATGCAAATTCTGTATTTAGTTGGCGTTTGAAGTGAAAGGAGATAACATAACAAAACAATCAGCTTTTTCTTGCAATCTAGATTTTTGAGCAGAAAATATTTTATGGATAGAGAGACGGAAGGATTTCTACAGAGAGAGTGAAACTGGAAAAGAGGCTGGCTCCGACAGCTGCACAATGATCCAAAGCAGACCTCAGAGTCCAGTCCACTGTGAACCACTTCAAGAAACACACTGAATCTCTCAGAAAGGACTCACAGTCACCTCATGTAAACATCACTGAAAATCTGCTGGTAGATCCTAAGGCAGCTGAAAATATCCCAGGATTAAAAGCGATCTGCAGAACGAGTGGTTGAATATTCCTAAGTCAAGAATATAAAACCTCTTAAGCCCCCTGTTCCACTGGTCAAACTGCAGCTGGTTACAAACAGCATTAGCAGGCTGTGATGTCTGCCAAAGGAGACTTAAGTGTTGACTTTAATAAGCACCAAACTTGTGTGTAAGATTGCACTCAATATTTGAAGGCTCATTTGAATGTATTTTTGCTGCAAGGGTTGAACATACTTTTTCCCTTACTTAAAAAAAAATCAATAAAGTGTGCAGTCTTCCCAGCGGTGACCAAACTTCTGCAAACAACTTTGCTCATGTAGCCGACATTTTAATCTAGAGAGGAGTGAAATTCTAAAATAACCACCAGTGTATCAGTCTGTGAACCTTAGATGCAAGCAGAGAGAAAATATCAGATGGAGCAGCTTTGTGCAGTTTGATTTGTGTCTGTGTTGTAGGGATGGGTTCGCTCTGTCAGACCTCAGAGGGCAAATCTCTTTCTCCATGTGAATGATGGGAGTTCCTTGCAGTCTCTGCAGATTGTTGCTGGCGCAGAGCTGAATCATCCGTAAGAACTTTTACTTTTTCAAGTACGTGGGGAGCACAAACAGTATATATATATATATATATATATATATATATATATATATATATATATATATATATATATATATATATATATATATATATATATATATATATATATATATAAACTCATGACTGTCTTTATCTCGTTTTTCATTTTAAGGTTGCTCACATTTGGAAGCGCTGTTGAAGTCACTGGTATTCTTAAGAAAAGTCCAAACCAAAAACAGCCAGTTGAACTTGAAGCAGACCAAATCGATCTAGTCGGAGAATGTAACCCTGTGGTAAGAATGATTGTTGTACTAGTACAAATTACAGATCATCCTTGTTTAACCTTTTATGTAGCCAACTAGCCATTATATCAAAAATATCATTTAATATTATGGCCTTGCCTTTTAGGACTTTCCCTTTAAAATCAAAGAGAGACACGGCCTTGAGTACATTCGCCAGTTTCCTCATCTCAGGTGCAGAACAAATGTGTTTAGCTCCCTGCTGAGAATACGAAGTGAGGCCACCATAGCAGTTCAGTCATATTTCAAGGTGAGAACATCAAAGGAGGATAGACTAATAGATTGCAGAGGATTTTATTTCTTATTTATTTACTCCACTCCATTTTTCCACAGGATAATGGCTTTGTGCAGATTCACACACCAATCATCACCTCAAATGACTGTGAAGGGGCAGGAGAGCTCTTTCAGGTAGAGGTGAGTATCTTAAGATGTTTTTTCAGTATTTTAGCCCTCAGTGTATCAGTGTTGACGATCTGTACTGCATGTGTTGTGATCTCCAGTGTCTGATTTCTACTCAAAACCCCTGATGTGAACGGGGTGGATTTGTGATCTTGTTTGAAATCTGAAAGTTTCTGCTTTAACCACAGCCATCAGGCCCGGGACATGATGAGGAGGAGAACTTTTTCTCTGTCCCAGCCTTCCTCACTGTGTCTGGACAGCTTCATTTGGAAGTGATGTCAGGGTGAGATGAAGTGTATATGATTTTTTTTCTAGTACGGACATTTAAAAAAAATCACATACAGTATCCTTCTTGTATGTTCTGCCTTAGAGACACATGCATGTACACTGGAGTACATTTCTAATTATGCCTTGTCACTCATGCCGTTGCAGGGCTTTCTCCAGAGTCTACACGTTTGGGCCAACATTTCGTGCAGAGAACTCCCAAAGCAGACGCCATCTGGCTGAGTTTTACATGGTGGAGGCCGAGGTCTCCTTCACACAGTCCTTAGAGGATCTCACCAAGGTACACTATGTGATTGTCCTCAAAGTATTGCTCTGTGATATAGATCGAAGACTATATGACTAACATGTTACAGCCTGCCAACTGCTTTTCACTCACATCATCTGTGCATACTAGCTATCATCTCTTACCTTTCTGAAAGCAATTGTGTTCTACAAATTTGAACATATCGATAAATCATGAAATACACGCTTACCTTATGTGACTTTTAAAGTTGACCTTGGGCACAGTTAGTCAGGAGAGCTTTAATTATTAAACTGCGTCCCCTCCTTAGGTCATGGAGGACATGTTCAGATCAGCCACAGAGCATGTCTTGGCTCACTGTGCAGAGGATGTGGCTTTGTTTCACAAGCATGTGACTCCTGGACACAGGGTGAGTCCTGAAGGACATTTGTATACATAACCTGACTCCCTTTATACCAACCAGCCACAACTTCATGTGACTCCAGTATTATATCAACTTATATTTTGTTTCCTCCTGTATATCGTATAGGAAACTATAGAGGCGATGGTGAAGAGGAGGTTCCCTGTGTGAGTGTCGGTTTTTGTAAACATGGAATATGTATTTATATAATGATGTAAAAATGAAATGGCCTCTAATGAATGACACACATCTCAATCTTCTTGTAGGATAACCTACAGTGAGGCTATAGACATCCTCAACCGCACCTCTCAGAAATTTGACTTCCCAACAAATGTAAGTGACACTGGTTTTATTTCTCCCCCTCAAATATCAGACTTGATATCTACCTTTACTGTAGGTTTGACACGTAACACCAGCTCCTCTTTTCTACAGTGGGGATGTGACCTTCAGACTGAACACGAGAAGTACCTGGTGAAACATTGCGGCAACATTCCAGTCTTTGTCACTGATTATCCCTATGATCTCAAGCCTTTTTATGCAAGAGACAACCAGGACCATCCTAAGCATACAGTAAGAAGTGGTTATACTGTTAAAAAAAAAACACAGGGTGAATCAATAATTTAGCCACTCAGTTCTTTCCTTGTAATGCCAGTTGGGTTATCGCAGCAATTTGCATATGTGAGCTGACTGTAACTGTTGTGTGTTTGCAGGCAGCTGCAGTGGACCTTCTTGTGCCAGGGGTTGGAGAGCTCTGTGGGGGCTCGCTGAGAGAGGAGAGGCTGGATCTGCTGAGGGCTCGACTGGAGGAGTAAGAGCTTAAGGCCCATGCTAATATATTTAAAAGACCTTTGTTGTCCGTGTCTCCATAGTCCCTTTGAGATCAAGAATAATCCCCCCGTAGTGTCACAGAAAACAGTTTTCTGTGTAACCCTCTGTAACAAACAAACATCATTTCTGCAACTTCTTCAAATGAGTTATCAGATGTTTAGGCCTCCTGGCTCAGTCACTACACATACTGAGTTGGTGAAAAACAATAGGATACAATTGACATTTATATTGCATACATACATATACATATACAACTGTTATCTATTCATATAAAATAACATTACAAAACAATTAGGGTAATGAATAGATTGTAGTTGGTTCGACTTTGTCATCCCAGAGGGTAAGTTAGTTTCCACAACAGTGTACTGCAATTAACACACAACTCCGATAGGCAATAATACATAAATAAGACAGCACAAAACAGAAACTAATTAAAAAAACAAAAAACAAAAACATGGACAAAACAACATAAAATCCATGAGGACTACTGGAGCTGTGGGTACCCTGTTTGCAGCATCAGCAAACTGTACCTCCAACCAGAGGGCAGAACATGGAAGTGTCTGTTGTGCGAAGTAAAAAAGATGTGACTACAGTTGTGGTTTGGTCACGTCTATGGTGGACAAAACTGCGACAGCTGCGTTGGTGAATTTATCTACATTCACAAGAGAAAGTCTGCAAAGAAAATAAATATTTAAAACATGAATATATTGTACTATAGAGAGGATTTATTGCTCTGATTATGTATGCTTTGTTTGAAGGCACTAACATGAATTATTACACTTCTCCAGGGTTGGATTAGAAGACACCTATAGCTGGTAAAAAAAAGTTTGTAATTTGCAACAACATGTTGAAATAAAAATCCTTATACACCAACAGGGTTCTAATGATATTTTTGTTTATTTGCAGGTATCTGGATTTGAGACGTTTTGGCTCTGTCCCTCACGGTGGCTTTGGAATGGGATTTGAGCGATTTTTGCAGTGCATTCTGGGTGTTGACAACATAAAAGATGTGACTCCTTTCCCTAGATTTTCCCATTCTTGTCTTCTATAAAATACAGTTCATGCCATCATGTCATTTTCTATACATGTCTAATAAATATGATGACAGTGTTGTACATTTCTGTTGTATATTGGTGTGTAAATATAATATATCTGAACCTGTACCATGAAAATATAACTCCGTTGATGAATATCCTATTATCTATATGGTAACAAAATTTATTGATTCTTATTTTTGTGTTTTAGTAGGGAAATGCATCATATCATGGCCCGTTTACCTCCTATACCTCCATACAAGCAATGATTTTCAAAACAACTGCCAGGTTTCCACCAGATGGTGCTTTTTCCCCATCTCATCCTACTGGGAAATGTTTGACTCTGTTAACAACAGCAGCTGCTGATTCAATTCATTTAATATTCTTAAACAAACAAACAAAAACAAAACAGGAAATATCAAAAATGTATGAGGAAATCCTATCTGTTGGCTTATGGTTGATTATATAATCATATAAGATACAACTATGTTTGATAATTGGATTTGAATGAAATGAAAAGGCGGACTTTTACTAACATTATAGTTTTCTGTTAGAGTACACTAATGGTTTAACCAAATCGCTCCAGCTCCATTATTGAAACTCTTTGGGATCTTGGAGCTACTTTATGGCAGCCTCAGCTCTCCCATCCTGTTTCATCCCAGCGCAGCCCATCCCTCTTTTCGCTCGGTGGGCGTGGTGTGAGTTGGGAAAACAAACTGCAGACACCCTATGATACTTCCTCACCCTGCATCAGTTGAGTTTTTACCCGCGGCTCTTCGTCAGCTGGCCGTGCGTAATTCCCCGAGAGCCGAGTTGCGCCTTTTTTTCTCTTCCCTCCTCCACACTAACCGGGGTTCTGCCTCCTGTACCAGCAGGAGCCACGGCCAACATCTCCGACTAGCACTACTATATTTTTCTTTTCTTTTTTTTTTTTTGACCAAATGGGGGGAGCAGACTGCACTAGTGGGAGCCCGACGCCGACAGCACTTTGAACAGGCAAGCCTTAAGGAGCCGATATGTACTAGTGACAGACGGCAGCGGTAGAGTGAGAGGAAACAGACAGTGACAAACATGAGCGGCGGAGAAATCATCTTCCAGGGTTGGCTGAGAAAGTCTCCACCGGAGAAGAAACTGAGGAGATATGTGAGTAGCCTACATCACACTTTCGCTTTGCTTCTCTGAGAGTTTGACCGATGCAGGAGAAAACGAGTTTCTCTGGTTCATTTTCTCTGTCAGGTTGTATTTTATTCATCTGAAGTGAGTGCTTAGAAAGTCAGATATTTAAAGTGCAGTTGTAGCAGGTGCATCCCACCAACCACCATCTGGACCTCTCTGTCTAATGACCTACAGGAGGCACCACACATTATTATTGATTCTCTAACACAGGCTCAATGAAAATGAAAAGGCAGGTTTAACGTGGGGGGGGGGGGGGCCCACACAGTGGGGTCCCATGACAACACAGAGGTAAGCCTGTGTAGTAATACCCAGACAGCTGTCTGTAATTTTGGCTGAATGGCTCTCAGACACACACACTGCCATTTTGCTTTATCCGATCATGATGAGGTAATGTCTAATCAAGCATTGATGGGACCAGTTTTCATCTTGCCTAAGCTGACCAGTGTCACAACAATAGTGATAACTGCACAGCACTTGAGTGGCTTGATAAGGCTGTATTAAACCAAAGCTGCTATAGGCTCTCGCTGGGGTGCCGGGGCAGGGGAATGGAGGCAAATCAGATAATAGGATTTATGGAGGCAGATAGAACCATGAGACAATCTCCTGTAAATACAGCTGTCCACTGTTTATGTATGGTGTTGCATTACCAGGCCTCTCCATGTTCCTACTAGCTGACTTTGCCATGATGTCATCTCTCTGTTTCATCTGGAAATCCATCCTTGAATGTCTTCAAATGCACCCCCCCCCCCCTCCTCCCTCTTTTTGTCCTGTCATTTCCTCATTGTCTTCCACTTAAAGCTGGCTAATGTTTACATAGAGACCACCGTGGTCAGTATGGAACAGCAGCTGCAATGGTACAGAGGAAAAAACTTGCTTTGTTCATAGCAGTACTGTATAAACAAGAGAAAAAACCTTCACAAGGCATAATGGACCTAAAATAATGGCCTTCCTCGGGCAAGAGGGCAGGGAGCAGCCTCTCAGCCCTTCTCACCCTGCGTCTCACCCTGAGCAATAACCTATAAACAACTACGCACACACTCGGCCTCAGCCAGAAAACAGTGTCATGAGATGGAGTGTCCAGAACAGGGCAACTTGTGAATGCGATAATCTGTCCATCTGAAATTCTTTCCACTTAAAGTCAGGCTACGGACAATCGGGGCTATTTACTCACCAGATTTGCTGTCATCTGACATCGCTGACGTCCTAATGTAGAGGGATATTTTCAGATACTACTCTCACATACTCTCTGGCATTCCAGCCTGAAGGTGTGCTGTGTTTCTCATGGTAGCAAGTTTGATCGGTTATTATATTGGTATGAGCTGAGGAGGTGTGGGGAATGTATTGTTTGGGAGCTCTACATGACATGCAAACTGAAATGCAACAACAGTTCCCACTGTTGTGCCTTAGGAGATTATTTGCAACAATGAAAAGCTGTTTTAATCCTTAACAACACATTCCCTGTCAATATTCCACCCATTCCTAACATGAAGTCCTTCCTGAGCCAGTTAATCAGTAGTAACTGAAAATGGTTAATATACATACACTATTTCCTGTTACCCTCTATAGACACAGTCACTGAAAATGTAACACAGCTAATTGTGTTAAATGCAGTGTAGAATCCAGTGCAGGGTTAGGAGAGAGTAAAAACTGGTACTACCACTGCAAGTCAGGCATGCAAATGATATGCAAAGCCAGAGAGCAAAACACTTGTGGCAGTTGAAACCTGGATGCAACTGGTGGTGACGACAGGAGACAACATGTCTAAGCTCAGTAACCAGCATGACTAGTCCTGGTTAAATGTTTTCTAACTGTTTACAAAGGTGACTGAGTAGTGACTCACTCATCCTACAACAGCTGCTCAAACACATGATGAACATAAATGTCCTATGCCCCCCCCCCCACTCCTCCCTCCACTCAGTCCACCCCCTACCTAACATGTGATAGCAGCCTTACACTGTATGTGGAAAACAGTGGTGCGCATGTGTCTTGAGAGCTGCTAAATGAATGGCTTCGGTTGGAGTTTATCTCTTCTTAGGGGGCTGATCGAGGCTCCAGAGGTGGGCAGTGTTTTAAGTGTAGGTGGGAGTGGCCTTGGTTGCTTTTTTTGAACAATGTCCAGAATAAGCAAAGGGAACATGAAAACAACTGACTAATCCAGCACTTGCCCAGTGCCTCTTGCACAGTTCTGCTAAGGTTATTTTACTCATCAGTCAGTGGTCAGACGATATGCTGCATCATGTCTGCAACATTCACCTCCTAACCATCTTTTATTCGTAGCAGCTGCTTAGTCAACCACCTGTCAGATCAACACACAGTAGGTGTTGGCAGTAGTTAATTTTCCTTGACTTGAAGTGGACAAAGGAAGTGGATATATATAGATGTAATGAAGTTATAAAAGTTGTAGGAAAAAGTAGGTGAGGAGGTGACGGGTGCACCTCTACGCTACTGCTAATGTTGACATATGCTTAACAAGTCATTTAAATGAACGTGCTGTGTGAATCGTACTTTGCATGGAACAATATGAATCATGCATTTGACGTGACACACTGTAAACAACTTAATTCCTGTTCTCAGGTCGGGATCAAGCTACTGTTGGCTAAACCCTCCCATCTGTCCGTTGTTGTATCTGACATCACAAACGTGTCTGTTCACATACAGTAAAGCTTTGCCACATTCCAGACAGATCATATCGGCAAGGTGATAGCTGCTTCTGCTTTCTCCCCACTGCCAGTTTCAAAAGGGACTTTACCATCTTGCCCTCGTGGATGGTACACAAGAGGAGAGAGAGGAAGAGAGGTTTGGGGTGGGGGGGTGAGGGGTAGAGTTTTCAAGGCAGGCATAGCAGAGCGGCAGCGGCAGCAGCCTGTGTCCCACTGTCAGCTGCCGGGTCTACTGTTGTTTTGCAGAGGGGCTTTGGGAAGTCCTTGCCCTTAGAGGTCAACTGAGAACGCCTCCCAGTTCCTGCTTTGACAGACACCCGGCGCTCAAACAGACATTTTCCTTGTTCCACTTTATCTGTGGGCCCTCATATGGGCCTTTCCCCACAAGCTACAAAACAGGGGTGTTTATGTGACTGCAGTATCAGCGTCAGATTAGTTTATTATCGTTAGATATGTTCACTTAAAGGGATCCTTGTGATTGACCCTAGACTGCAGCATATGATAATTTCCACTGGTTGAAGCTATTGACTATTTTTTATTTTGTCAGCTAAATACCTCACCTAGATTAAAATCTTGTTTAGTCTTGGTGTTAAACATGTCAGTTAAAGTATTGAATGCCTGTTACAATTTCTCTGAACTCAGGGTGACCTCAAATTGCTTGTCAGCAGTCTAAAACCTGAAGCAGTGTGTTCTTACAGTAAATGAGCTGGAAACAGACAGTGTTCTGCAGTTGCTGATTAGTTCCTGTAGATCAACTTTATAGGCTGTTCTTTTCATATGCATTGACAGCTTTAATTTGCAGTCATAAGAAATTAATAAATGAAATGTCACAGAATTGTCACAACATTATCCTCTCTCAACTACATCCATTCTCTCACGTTCATTGTGAAAAGCCCATGGTGGCCGTGTTTGAACCTTTCTCATAATATCCTGTCCTGTGCCATGAACTCTGGTGTAGCCTGTGTGTTTTCTGTCCAAAACTTAATTATTGCACCAATAGCAGATGCCAGACTTCCTTTGGATGGTACCTACAGGAAGTGTTGTGACAGAGGTCCCATGACAGGGAAAGAAATTGAATTGGTCTGTGAGTATATAAATGTATTCCATATCAAGGCATCTATCAGCTGATCTTAAAATAGTGCCATTCAGAAGGAAATTAGATCCCACTGATTTTTTTATGCCTCTGCGACAGTGACAGCTGTGGTTGGGGGCAGCAGTATGTTTTTGGGTTGTTCATCCGCCATTCTGTCTGTCCATCCCATTCTTGTGAGTGCAATATCTCATAAATGTCTTGAGGGGATTTCTTCAAATTTGGCACAAACATTTAATTTGGACTCAAATATGAACTGATTGGATTTTGGTGGTTAAAGGTGAAAGTCACTGTGCCCTCACAAAACATGTTTTTGACCATAACTCAAGAATTCATTTGCAAAATCAAACAGGATTTCAGACACATGGCTAATGGGGTGAATGTTCAGCAGCAGCAAGTAATGACATTTTATATCCACAAGGTTAAAGGTCACCTTCTCTGTGCTAATGTTCTGCAAAAAACACTTTTCTGCCAGTGTTTCAACGCTGTTACTCAGGAACAGAGGGGGAGATTGTGACAATATTGCACAATTGGTTGTGTGAAGCGTAAATGTTTTAGAATTCGTAGCTCCTCTGCGGAAACATCCATGCGTGAAGCATTGTTGACGTTCATGTGTTCTATCAGAATCAGCTTTATTGAGCCAGCATGTCAACACATACAGGGGGTTTGACTCTGTTTTTTGTTTCTCACAATGTTAACTTCTAAATTACCAAAGAAGCACACTTAATACTCTGAAATCAAATTCCTTCAAAGTGTTTGCTATAGATTTTATGTGAGTCTGGGCAGACATGGATGTAAACTGGAGGCTTGTCTGGTTGGCAGAGGCCCACAACCACGAGGCACTAATTCTAGTCTCTTGTGATTTGGACCAGCAGTGAGAGACGTCTGTACTTATTTTCTGAGCTCTTACTATCACAGAGTTGATGGTTTCATTTAATAGTGCTTAAAATAAAAACGAGTCAGACTACAAAAACAGGGATCATAAATGGCTGATCTCAACAACTTTTGGGATGACTCCATTTTTATCTCAGCTGATCCAGATGTCATAAATGATGACAGTTCTGGAAAACACTGGACTTGTCAGGTCATAAACAAATAGTTGATTTAGCATCTACAAGCTGTAGTTTGTTGTTGTAGTCTGAATATAACAACAGAATAAAATGGCCTCGGATCAGATACGGTTTGTTTCATGTCCACCCAAGTGTGTGCTGCTACTTCATTAAAAACACAAAAAACACACACGCCTACTTAATGGCGTTGTAATGTAGTAATGCGGTGTTGTTATACTGAAGGAAAATGTTTGGTTTATTTCTACATGAAGAGAAATCTAGTTTCTGTGCTGCTGATTAGATCCAAGTCATATACAGGAATCATGCTGCTAGCTGAAGCTTACATGTCATATGACTGTCATTAGATTGGCTCTCTGAAGCAAATGGGCTTTGCAGTCGTGACGTGACTCAATAGAAATGCCTTTTGGCTTCCTGCTCGGCAGCATACTAAGACATTTAACTGGGAATGATGCAGTAAGGCATTTTATGTATTATTAGTTCAATGCCAGTGTTGCTGACATCAGAGAATTCAGGGGGAGGTTTTGATCTCCACTGTGTGGTGACTGCAAAGGTCATTGACAAATGACAACCATCAAATTTTCCTTTTTGGCATGTATTTACCCTGGTTGACTGAGCACATTTGCTCTTTTTGACCGACACATTCAAAACAGTCACTGACACCTGAGAGCTTCCAGGCTCTTTTTGACGCTCCCAGAGCTCCTCTCTTTAACTGGGTTCAGCTCAGAAGCACCATGAAAGTAGGTGGTGAGGGATGGGAGATATTTTCTGACTCCTTTCAGATGCATTTCCAAACATTCACATTGGTAACCTTCTAGTCAAGCCTGCTGATTTTATAGGTGTTATTGAACAAATAACACAAATATTATGGAGTACATCATAAGACCTTTTATTGGTAATCATGGTGGCCATTAAAAGATTTGAATGGTTCACTTGTATTTCTTTTCCGCTCTAAGCTGTGTGTTCTTAGAGATCACGTATCCCTAGAAATAAAACAAAGATAAACATATTTTTAACTAGTAAATGAAACACAGATGATTTCTACCAGATCCTGTGTAAATATTATAACCATAACATGATTGCAAATATCTCAAGGAAATATCTCGAAAGGAGGATGTGTTATTCCCTCAGTACAGCGTTTTTTCTAAACAGTGATATTTGTGTTCCAACATTAGGTTGTGGACATTATCTTCTGGCAACATGTTGATGTCTTTAACGAAGGGCTGAAATAAAAACCTGGAAACAGCCTAACTGTGTCATAAAAAGTGTTCTTCATGTTAGCATTGTAGTTACCCCTCAGAGATGCCTTTCACAAAGATGAAGACTGACTTGCTAAGGAAAACTGTATCACAGAATAATTATTTTTGTAATGCAGAACTGTTTTTGAGAATTGTGGGAAAATTTTAATTTTTGTAAAACGTTTTTTTTTTTTTTAATCTGTTCAAGACATTTGTGATAGTCATACTAATCCAGGGAAGCTTCCAGGGTCCTGGAAAAAAAGAAGCAGAGCTGATGAGTCATAGGTGATGCACTAGATATACTCTACTCGTGGAAAACATGACAGGCAGGGTAGATTTCCGGTGAAATGGCGCTGACCAAAATGAACTTGCAGTTTCGTAATAAATTGGCCAAAATTTTATTATGTTCATCCCATAAAGTATTTATCTGAAAAACAGTTTTTGTAACGGAACATGCCTGAGACACATTGTTCCTGTAGACAGCTGTTTTATAAGCCCAGCGCACTGTGGCTGGCGCATCATGAAATGTAGAGTTTTGACATGAATTGAAATGTAATTGCAATGCAAACAGCTGTAAATTCGCTAGATAAAATAAGATGTTAACCCCAGAAGATTGTGTGATAGATTGTAGTTGGAAACTTGTAAACAAGGTGCCTACTGCAGGAGGTTGTGGCACAGGTGGTTATAGAAGTCAAACTGAAAACAGCCACAAACACACACGTTTCCTGGGGCTATATAGAAAAAAACAAATCATAATGCCAGATCAGAACCATGATGCAGTGGAAAATTAAGTGTTTTGTTCAAACCACTACACACGCAGCCAATGTTATTTTCATGTCAATCATGGCACTTTTCTTATGAACCTCTCCTTGTGCTTCCTATCAGCGTTGCTGGGAACCAGGATTTACTTCTTTTGAAAATCCAGACAGCGATGAGTCAGTACACGTCAGCTGTAAGAACTGAAATTTGTTACAACTGAAGCTCAGAGAACAATAAACATTGAGCAATGCAGCCAGTGTAGAGACAGACTTCCCTGGAACAAACAGAAACAAAATAGTAAGATGACATCCAAAGATCAACAGACGGTAATACCGATCACTGGAATTCCAAGTTTTCACATGACGTAATGCACCCATTGATAGACATCTTGGATGTCCACCAACCCCAAAGTACTGACGGTAAAGACCTGTTATGCTATTAGTGTGAATGTTATCATTTTAACACATCTCCTATGACTTGTTTCAACAATGTGTCTCTGTGGTTGCCTCTTTTAGGCATTTTATTGCCTCATTCACACCTTTTATCCATTCAGCTCATGTTGCAAAACACATGAAGTTTTCCTGGACCTAGTTCTGTGTGTGTGATCCAGGAGAAGACACCGCTCTACACTGGCTTGTGATACCAGACAGCACTGACTCTGATATTACTGCCAAACTGACAAAGTGAATGTCTTTCATTTAGCATCAAAATGGTTTCGCCAGTTACCATGATGTCATTTCTATTAACAAAGTGCATCAGGGAACATCATGGGGACTTTTTTTGTGAAGACACAAAAAGAAAGTATATTTCTGAACACCACAACATGGCCTTAGAGTCAGTATTATGGCTGGATTTTAATGAAAATATTCAGTTTCCCTCACCCTAACCTTTACATGGTTTACTAATTATTGTTTTATTATTGGTTACAATAAAAAATGATTTAATTATTATCATCAATTTCAGTGGTTAATTTTAATATGAAAAGTTTCATTTATGGGGGGGGGGGTTGCCTATGACAATAATTAACCATGATCAGTTTAAATGTTAAATGATGACAAAAATGTTCATTAAATGTACCAGTTGTTATACAGTATGTACTCAATCAATGTTTATTAAACTAATGACTAAATTATTACAATTTTAGAAAGGATTGTTTGCTTTTAGATGCTGATATCATAAACAAACTCACAAATCACTTCTGCTTCAACATTTACACACTCCATTTTAAGGTTAAGGTTGTTTGAAGCCGGTAGCTCACACAGTAAAGCACGTAGGCTAACATGCAGCAGCTCCTCACTGCAGTAGCCTGGGCCTCTTCACTGCGTGTCACCCTCTCTCTTTTCCCCTTACTTTCCTGTCACACTCTACTTATTATTATTGATTATTATAATTTGGGCACCCAGTCGCTCAACTGGTACATCAAGGCAGAATACGAGGTTGATTATAACTGTAAACTGACTTAAAGCAGATATCAGTGGAATGTTTTTGTTAATATAAGTCCTAAATAGTCCTATTTTCCGTCAGCAATCACTTACATGAAGTATTTCAGCCTAAACACGAGTCTCTCCGTCACTCTGCTCTGCTGTAACCCGAGGAGAAAATTTTCCTTGTGGGATACAAGTGTTATCCAATGAGGAGAGAGAACGGCATGAAGGGCTGTGTGTGCAGCCAAGGGATGCGCGTGAATGTGGTGACGTAGCACGAGGACCAATTGATGCCTGACAAGGGCGGGGGCTGCTAACTCATGGTGCGTTCAAAGAAACTCGTACTTTGTGTTTTTCCTTCCTGTGAAGTCATACCAGTTCGATCTGGTACGAGTTCACGGGTCGGAAGTTACGAGTGGCCGTTATAGGGAACTTTCACAGACAACAGGATGGTAAAAACACGAGCTACGGGTTACCTGGAACGCTACCAAGTCGTAGTTGTGACTTGAAGCTGTAACTTACGGTTTCAAAAGCCTGCCTTGAACGCAGCATTAGCCGAAACGGCCGTGAAGCTGATATCTGCTTTAAGTTTAAAAGCTTACTAAAACAATATATTGTGTATTGTGTGTAAATGACAGCACATTAAACCCTAAAATGTAAATTGACACAATTATTTAGCATTTATATTTGATATATTCCAATTATTTTTGTTATTATGATTGATAAAAAAGAAAAAATAAGATAGATAATTTTCAATGCATTTTCATGAAGTTAAATTATTCAGGCACTCATCTTCCTTACTGTAATGATAAACACCATGGTGATGTATTCTGACACTACTGGGAACTACTGTGTTGGGCTGTATGTGTTGGCGTTAGTGCTCCTGCCACATGATATATTTTTATTGTATTAGCTGACGTCATACACCCGAGATCCCGTATGTGACATCAGTGGCAGTGACTGTAATGGTGGGCGAGGAGAGTAGTCTTGGGGGCTTGTGACGTTTGAGCTGGAGTGATTATGCTGCAGTGCAGATTAGGGTGTTTTGGTCAAGATATCCCCCTGCCGAATGTAAACGTTTTCACTTTGTGCCCCCTGCCCCACCCCTCCAACCGATTTCTTTAATTGTTCTGCCGTTTTGCATCTAAAAACACTGTGGTAGGAATCAGAGGGGCCAGGAGGGGCTGACGGCACACCCGCTATACAGACATGTATGAGCTGCAGCAGATGGCAGAGGCAGGGGAAGTGACACAAAGAGTTCTGATTAAAGATAATGCTCCCCGTTAGTCAAACTGTCAGGGCGGGCTCACTCCTTTAGCTGATACGGAGACACGGCAAGAGATTACTCATTTTGCTAATGATGGAAGTGTTCAACTGCAAATTGAGGCTGATTATATTTACCGAGGGCTCTGGAGAGGTTGTTTTTCATAGGATGTGCTGCTGATTTCGCAGATCATTGCCCCCATGAAGTGAGTGAATGAGGACTCTAGGTACCAAATGCAGCATCCCTTTTCATCACCATCACACCTGTGGAATGGAGCCCTCCATCACAGTCATATGATGGCACTGCATGTGGACTCTATTCATAATCCACTCTGCAGCACAGGCACTAAATGGCTTTCAAAGCTGTTTGAAAGGAGAATGTGAACTTTCTACACATGAGGGAAACATCAGGAGTTAAGTGTTCCTACCCTTGAGAGGTCTGCGTCGGTCTTGGCGCTCCATGGCTAACCTCCCACCTTTTTTATTAACACACAAGAATTTATGGGCCTGTTTGGGTCTTATCTGCATGTGTTATGTCTTGCAGCTGCCGGGCTTTCAAGGTCAGTGTTTTGACTATTGGGAAACCTGAGCGGTTAGATTGAAATTGCAACGGTGCTCTAATGCATCCGTTGGACTTAAATGTAGTTTTAATATCAGCAACTCTGTTTAACATCTTTTCTTGTTTACTTCTGCGGGTACTCGGATGGGACAGAGCCGTGTCCAACACAGGAGCATCTGGATCTTTTCACCACTTGAGACAGATAATGGGCTGGAGTTGCTGAAATTGCCAAAAAAAAAGGGCCCCACATTGTTGGACCCCTGTTTTGTTTGCAACCTGAATTTATTGGAAACGCTCCAGAAACGTGCATTAAAAACTTTGTCTGCGATGGCCGTCTGCTTAACATCTCTCTCGGAGCTCTGTATAAACTGTAGGATGGAACTTCTCAATGCTCTCCCACGTCTATTTGAAGTTTATTTAAGCTCACTGTTACATAAACTGGTGTCACAAAGGTGAGTACAGATACGTGACAAGTGACAGGGATACATGAAAGAAAGGAAGACACATTTTCATAGGACTTGGTTTAGCCCCTGTATGACGAGGATGTCAGCAAATCCACAGCATTCCCTGACTGGCTGAAACTCCCATCTGTTCCTGGAATGTGGGCTGACGTGTGACCCGCTATTGATTAGGACCAGATAATCAGGGCTCTGTCGTCATTGTCCGTCCAGCTTTGTCCCATCTCAGCACACTAACCAGAATCAGTGTTTAGTCATTCACTCACACAATTGTGGCCATTATGTTAGCAGTCCCACCTTGTTAATTCATGCATCGCAAAGTGGTCTTCACTGATGTCCCTTTGTGGAAAGGAGTTTTCTGGAAAGTTCAAATTCAGCCCTGGGAAGGGAGAAATAAATGAAATCACCATTGTGCTAAATATTTCTTTTATGTTCTTCACTAACTTTGAGAAAATATGTTTGATTTTACTCCCAAAACCACCCAGCCTGAGTGAGATGGAGATGTTAGTCTACTTGAATGGTGCATAACATTTTACAAGAACTCACCTTAATTTCACATAGAGCCTCCAGATATGTTAAAGTTCCCATTGTGCCTTATTGGCTGACATTTAACAAATTAAATTTAAATTAATGCTCAACCCATTTTCTGACCTCTTAACTCTCTCATGCTTCGTCCCATCCCCTCAGAACACTGATGGGATCACTCTCAGCTCACCTTTTACTGTAATTAAGCAGCAATGGCCGAGCGCCATGGCCTTAGTGTGTGTGTGAGCACCAGCGCCAATGTGCTTGTCGCTCAGATTAAACCGGAGACGCGTTGCCTGAGGCATTGGTCCGGTTCAACTGCAGCCAAGCATTTCGAGTCACTGGAGGTAAATCGCTGTGCTACAACACATGACCTTTAGAGACGCTGGCCATAGATGAAAAAATATACACAATCAAGTTGGTTACACACGGCTCCCCAGTGCTGTTGTTTGTGCAGCTGTGTAGTGTGTGTGTGTGTGTGTGTGTGCACTGCAGCAGCAGGTAAAGCAGAGCGAGAGACAACAACCTGCTGTCCCCTTGTCTCCTGCTTTAATAGGAGGAGAGGTAAACAAGACCACTCTAACCTTTTAACTTGGATAACATGTGTGTTTAGTTTGGATGTTTGCTCATGCACATTTAAAAACATGTTGACTGATGCCTATCAGCGAGCCTGTTGACACAGCCTACTACTACTACACACACCACCATGTATTGCTCTGTTGCTGTAAAGGGCACACCTTAGATAATTGTTTAGGCCACAACCATCTCAGAGTTCATTGCGTGACACAGGTCTGTTTGTTTTGTCTTGTATTAGATTTATGCAAATACAGTAAATAATCAGTCACTGTGTGTAACTTCTAAAATGTGGTATAACGCCGTAGAAGACAGCACATACCAGACAATTGTGTCCCTCTTATTTCTGTGAACCGCAACCTTTTGTATTAAATTGTTTGTTTTCCCACAGTATCATTGTTTTGCCAATGGCCAGAAATAGAGCAAAGCATGTCGATTTATCAACATGCAAGGAGACAAAAGGAATTGGCAAGACAAACTAGTTTTGATCCCATTTTTAGAAGCAAACTTGCTCAAAAGATTGTTTTGTGCCGTTTGTTATTAGATGTTTTCCTTCCCAGTCATCAAAAATAGATGTGGTCGTGTTATCCTTTGTAGCACGCTCTAGTCTCTCTGCATGTGTAGCTGGCTGCCATCGGTGTGGGACAAATGTGTTGGAACAAGGTAAGATCAAGCTTTTATGGGATGATTGAATAAGACGGTGGGGGATAGAAGATGAGCGTCCATGGCTACGGATGGCTGCCCTTAATCTTGGAGAGCTTCAAGTGGCGGCAGGCAATCCCTTTGTTGTTTTACAGCCAAGACTCGAGACCTTGACCAGAGTTGAGTTAGATCGCTGGAAGTTTTCTTCGCCGTTTTCTCGCCGACAGTACTGGTTTGTTTGCAAAGTTTTGTGCTGTGTGTGGTTTTGTCGCTTCTTAAATTTGACCTTTGTTGGGACTTTGATCTTGTCTGGAAAGAAGGCACACTGACATGATGAACAAATGCCAGTACATCAGAGTAACACCACGTCCCGTCTTGATTCCAGTGTTTTCCTCCCACAACAACGTAACTCTTTGATATCGTTTTAGCTGAGGGTGTGACTGGAGTGCTGGCTCACAACCCTCTCAGTGGTCCAGTGCACTGTCCAGTCCAGTTGTTAACAAGGGCAGTGTGTCTAGGCTGAGACCCCCCCTCTTTTTCTTTTTTCTTTTTTTTTTTGAACAGTGATGTAGCTTAAACCAAAGCCATAAGGGGGAGGGGAAAGTTGGTGAGCTGGGAGAGTTCAGCCTAGTTTTACAGCTTCAGCCCTCACTTCCCAGCGCCTAGACAGTGATCGATGGGCTTAGACATGCTCTGTAGGACAGGCGGTGGGTGGGTTAGCTCATTTTGTTGTGTCCTCCTCCCCCATGATTTACTTTGCCGGGGAAGTTTGCTTCAGATTTGAAAGAGTGCATGAGAGCGAGAGAGAGAGAGAGAGAGAGAGAGAGGAGCAACTGCTCTGCCAGTTGTGTTGTTGAAAAGGCTGATTTGAAACTGAATGTGCTTCAAATGGTTTCCTTCACTTTCCACGCAAGATTTCTGTGAGGAGATTGTCAGAAAGTGTGATGGAGGGAAACCAAGCTGTTAATTATTTTTTTACTCTTGAATTAGGCAACAATTGCTTTTCCTGTGGAAATACTCATTCTATTTTTAGCGCGATAAGGCCTCCTAAATGAGTTGTCTTTCTTCCGTGGTTGAGATCTGTTGCTGTCCTGGGTTAATATGCTGGCCGCAGCTGAAGGATGCCAGGAATAACCCAGCTGGGTCACACTGACCTCTTGAAACTGGGCAGTGCTCCAAGTCTCAATTAACTGATGCTCTCTCTTTCCAGAAAAGGCAATCATACTTAAATGGAGTCTGTAAGAGTTATAGTGATTCTCTCTCAATGGTGTGATGGCACTAAACCAAAGAGCTCTGTGGACATGGAAAAAGAAAAAAAAACATGTATGATGTGTTATGTGTCTGTTTCTATGGAGCAGTGTGGTGACTGTACTTTTATGAAATGAGGAAGTTCACAGTCCAGTGAGATCCTTTAGGTGGAAACTTGAGGAGTAACAATGTTGTCCCACACCCTTTACCAGTGTAATCAGCATTAGTGAATACTCAAAACAACCTCCCATACTGAGAAATGACCTCATGCATAGTTTTCACACGACTGCAGAACTCATCATAGTGCTGATAAAACTTTATTATTTTTCTTCCTGAGAGGCTGGAGCTAGTGGTGAGATGCACACAGGATCAAGGCTGCACGACCAACACCATTAAAGCTATACTGCCTCTATAGCTTTTATCAGTGTATCAGTCTGACAGAGAATGAAATGAGAAAGTCTCTTACCCCAATACCTCAGAAACAGTTTCAGCTACACGATAAGATCAAAATCTGCACTTCCTGGAAAAAAAAAGAAAAACGTGTTGCTACGTCTTCGTAGCTGCATCGAGGAAAATACAAACAAAACTGATAACGTGTCAAGATAATACTTCCGTGCATAAGGAACAATAGATATAATCTGAAAATACTGTCATTATGCTATGTTCACATAATTAATAACATATTACTTTCTTAAAATTGATGATAAATGGAGTACCAAAACTGTTTTGATGTAGATTGAATTGAATCAAAAAAGAATGAATGTATTTTTTTCAGCAGTCAATTTTAAGTGTGTTTCCAGGTCCAAGTTTTTTTTCATTTGTTATATCTGAATATATTATGGGGGAATAGTGTGGCTCACCTCAAATAAGAACATCCTCTCCTAACATAAGATTGAATTATTATTATAGACTTTCAGGGGAAAAGTGTCAAAGTGCTGCTTCACAATGCAAAAGCGACACACTTCGTACTTGAGGCTGTTTTTACTAACATGGATTTGCAGATTTAAATGCAATGTTTTGAATAAGGAATTTCTCTTGGGCTTGACTAAAATGAGAGTGGCATCCTACAGCTCCCCACACCCTTTAATTGATTTAACTGATGCATGAACAGCACAGCAGTGACTGAGCAGAATGCTTATTACAGATTAATGTAAAGTCAGGAAAGCTCTGGAGAGGCCTTTCTCACAGCAGACACTTACCCTTGTCACAGCAGGAAAAGCACAGGTGTAACATTAAAGATGACTGTAATGACTGCGACAAATAGCTTGGGTGCACAACACTGTGAGGCTGAAATCAAAGTGGTTCAGCCATCATTAATTCAGCCTTCAATAACTCATCGGGCAATTTGACATGCCTATTTCCAGAGTGCAGTAGTACAGCAGGACGGTCAGAATACCTCTCTGGAAATTACATATGTGGTTTTACATGTGTATGGGCTGGGGAGCCGGGGGGCAGTTAGCCTTGCAGTGCCTGTGTTAATGGAGAGAGAGGGGGGCCTGCAGGATCCTGTGTGTCAGCAGCCTGCATGTGAGAGACATTGCCTGGCGGAAGTGCATCACTGGCAGATGTCCAAAAGCCTCCCCCTCCACTCAACCAACCCCCCCTTTACTCCCCCTTTCCCTTCCTGGTCTATCTTCCTCTTTTGTCTCTGAGCACAGAGAACACAGAGTCTCTTTAAGGCAGCCACTGGGAAAACGTATGGAGCTGTTGCAATCAAGGCCACTGTTCTTCCTTTGTGCTTTTCCAGTTGACAAGTACAAGAGAGGAGCTGCTGGTGTGAAATCCGCATGTTACACTGTATGTTAGCCACTCTTGCATCATAACTACGTACATAGTCGAAGCATGTTCTTCTGCTGCCTTTCGTGCAGCTGTGACAAGGGATGTTTATTTACACTCTGTGAGGAAACTCCAGCTCCAGTGACACAATCGGGCGCAGAGGCAGCACGACTCTGGTTGGACCAAACCGGTGTCAATCACCAGTTCTGGGAGTGGGAGGAGTCTTTGTAATGAAGTTGACACAGAGGAGCTTTGCTTCTCTCTGAGCTCATGGAGGGATATCAGCACAGGAAATGCGTTGGGAGGGAGTAAACACCTGCTGCTGCCTCCCCACACAAACACACACGCACGCACACACAGTCTCCAACGCAGGCACACAAACCAGACACAACCGCATGCGTGCTAAAGCACAGTAACCTGCTAAGGTTGGCACACTTTAGTTTCTCTGAGGTATGTTTGATCAACATTTAACACCACAACTGAAGTCCAGCTGTTGACTTTGTTGCCACGGCAACATCTAGGCTACATGGCACATAGTAAGAAACCAAACTGAATCAGTAATAATTGTTGAATATTTAAAACGTAGCAGTCGTCTGAGCTTATTAGATGGTGGTTTATTTTGAATGTGAAATATGTGGTTAGCTCCTCTATCAACACACCCATGATTTGCCTCACAGGGATGCAGGGAGCACGGTGGTCATGTCCTTTTTGTCTCCATCTCACTTCCCAGGCATGGAAGAAACGCTGGTTTATACTTCGCAGCGGCCGCATGAGTGGTGACCCTGACGTACTCGAGTACTACAAGAACGACCACTCTAAGAAACCCATCCGAGTCATCGACCTGCACTGCTGTGAGCAGGTGGACGCTGGCCTGACCTTTAAGAGGAAGGAGTTCCAGGACAGCTTTGTGTTTGACATCAAGACCTCAGACCGCACCTTTTATCTTGTAGCTGAGACCGAGGAAGAGATGAACAAGTGGGTCCGCTCAATCTGCCAGCTGTGTGGGTTCAACCAGTCGGATGACAACCACGGTAGGAAGCCCTGAGCTGTTCTCGCTGCTCTATTACTGTTGCTGTTTTAACACGTGGCAACGTTAGTATTTTTCTAATTTGTTAACTGGGCCATTGTGTCAATAGATAGTTGGAAAAACTGAGCTGAAGTGACCCGCACATTTTTCTTTTCTTTTTGTTTCTATCCATCTCTCTCTTTTAGCCAAAAAAAAATCAGTTTTGGCCTGTTTTTATCTTAAATTAAATATCCAGTACATGAGAAGAGAATCATGCTTCTAGCATTAGGAAGTACTGAAAGTATGTGCTATTAAACAGAAAATGATGATAATCATTATTCAAAATATTTATCAAGCAAAACTTTACAAGCACATTTATGACTGTTCTGAAAGACTGATTCTCATTAACAGTAAAACAGTTCATATAATGTGTGCATCATGTATCTTTTTGGAATTAATATAAATGTTTTTTGAGCAGATTTGTCTCACTCTTTGCTTTTTGGTTTTTTGGAACAGCTTGCATTGCATCTTAGTTTTCACAAAAATTCTGCAGCAGAGGTCTCGCTACATGATCTCTTTGGAGGTTTTTTTTCCCCCGTCTTTGTTATTTGAGAGAGTGGAATAGGAACATCCCTGCCAAACAAATGGACACAGTATCTGAGAGTGTTATTGATTTTTCTCTTCATTTGTTTGGTTAAAGAAGGGTCTCATCTCTGCCTCTGCCTTGTGTTCAGCAAGATGAAAATTCTTCTTCTGGATATGAGCCATTTTATGATTTAGTGTCAAATACACAGGCTCAGTTTTGTGTTTTTTATTTATTTTTTACCTATCTAGTGTTTTTGTGGATGAGACTATGTTGGTTCCCTTCGGGGCAATCAGTGATGGAAAAAAAAAAAGAATCCATTGGTGGCACCGTACAACACGTTGGTAAAAGTGCCAGATTAGACCAGCGAATCAAATCATTTTTATGCTGTAATATTCATGGGTTCAAACTCTTCGGGGCAGAAAAGTCAGAGTCAGAGATTCATGGAAGCTATGATCTGTTGCCATTAGAAAACAAAACTACAATACTGCTTCATTATGATGACTCAAACTTAAAAACGCCTCGTAGCTCTTCTCCTTCAAAGCAGCAATGAGTGGGGTTTTTTACACCTTATGGGTTATTGTAGGTCACGTTATCTAAAGGTTGAGTAGTCAAAGCATCCATGTATCTCTCTGCCACAAATGAGAAATTAAATACATTCAGTACAGTGTATGTTCCCCCAGAGTTTGTGAAAAAGCTCCTCTTATATTCTTACTCTGGCTCATCCAGATTGCACTCATGCTGTTGTTTTCCCTCCATCTGGCAGCTGGTGGACGTTAATCTTTGCGCACATGGTTGATCATCTGTAACATGCAATATGTCCAGGTGTGGAATCAGAGAAAAAAAAAGAAAACATCTGTGGAGAGAGTGTAATAATGTTCACATCATGAGGGGATCCTGCTGGTCCAAGTTCAATAATTAGCAAGGTCCTGTCAGGAATCTCAAACTGTATCAGCAGCAGTAGCCAGCAGGGTGTGGCTGGGAGACTGGAGGAGTCAGAGAGTTTATGTCATGACAGCTGCATTAGCGATTGTGGTCCTTTGACTGTAAACATCACACCAGTTTCTCATCTGTTTTCAATAAAATGTTAAGTCAGAGTTTCTGAGAAACTTTATCAGAAACTGTGAACTCTCTGTGACCGTCCAATTCCATTTTTAAAATATTAAATTACTAGGGGGCAAATAGTAAGTAAATGTTACACATTGTAAGCCTCCTTCTCTGTGCAAGGGTATTCTCAGAAAAAACAATTCTTCCATGTAAAATTATGGCTCCTTGAGTTATTTGTGCTGGGGGGCTGTAATTTTCAGAGAATCACTGACTGACAGTGACAATCCATTATAAACCAAAACACCTCTTGATTCAGTGCTTTGCATAGGCGTGATCATTATTGGGGATTTTCTTAGTGAACTCTTACTACCTAGAAATACAACATATAAAGCTCTTCTTATCCTACAGTGCTCAATATTCTCATGTGCTTCAGTAATACTTTACCATGTGTGCATGTTTGAGCTGTGAACTAAACATCCACTAGAAAAGAACTGTAGATGTTATTGTATATCTGTTCCCCAAGGGCATAGCTGCTCAATTTATCACTGGTTCACTATTACATCATTATAGCTGTCTTTGGTGTGCGGAAAGGCAAAGAAATTTATTAAGAGAAGGAGCCATAGATCTGGAGGTGGTTAAGAAGATCGTTTAGAGTTGACCCAATGCTGCTCTGTGTTACAGACCTAGCAGCTGAGTGTGTTTGTTCACTCTCCTGGACTTCAGCGCTTCTTCCTTCTGGTGTCCTTTTCATTTTCTGCTCTCGCTCCTGCTCTTTCTATCTTTAACAGACACACCCGCACACAAACAAGTACATGTAAGATCACAACAGTTACCCTTGTTGTAAAACTAACTTGGCATGAGATACTCTTCCAAGGAATAAGCTGTTGACTTAAACACACATCTCATCTTCCTCTGAATAACTTCTGTCTGCTCCCATGTGTGGTATCAAGTTATTGTCAGTGTGCTGGTGGAAATAAATACTCACCTCCTCCAAACTGTTTATCCAAGCTACCTGTTCTATGATCATGCAAAGGGGTTTTATAATCTCTACACATAATAAATCAGCCATACTATGTATTTTACTGTAGATACTTTGATACATACAGCTAAACGGAGGAAATGGATCAGTAATGGTTAAGAAAAGATGAAGGTAGATTGGACTGCATATGATCAAATTATAATTTATAAAGTAACCGACTAAGCTCTGCTTCAGCACTACATGTGAGTGTGTTGTGCAAGGTGCACAAGCAATTTATCCCACGTAACCTGCCACGTTGTATTCGTCTCCTTATCTTCTTTTAACCTACCTCGTCCTTTGTTTTTATGCTCTATGTGTTTTTTCTGCTTTCCTGCTCTGTGTATGATTTTAAGTATGTATGCCACTGTGATCGGCAGTTGCAATTTCATTGTATTTTAATGCAGTGACAATAAAGGCCTCTCCTCTCACATAAACATTTAAAAAGGAATTCATCAGAGCAGTGTTCATCTTTGAGAAAAACAAAGAAAGCTTCCTGGTTACTGGGGTCACGTGGCAACAAATTCCATTTCAAACAACAGTCTCACCATGTGGAAAATCTTAGCACATTTGAAAGAGCTTTTGCCCAATCTGGCTGGCAGAAAGTACCTGTCAATGATAAGGTGTATTATGAAGCTAAACAGAAGGCTGTAGCCATACTCAAAACACATCGGTGTGGTTGTCTGAGATTCATTCTCATTGTACTCTGCAGCCATAATGTCATATGGGCTATGTTCATACTGTTCAAAAAGATGCAGTGCCAATAAGAAGTCACGAATGATTTTGAAAATGATTAACTGATGTGATTAACTAGGCTACACAATAGTCTACACATCTTTAGACGTTCTGTCTGCATCTTGATCTAAAGTTACATTTCGTTAGTCAGGGTTGGCCTCTGCCACCAGTAGTGAGCGGCCTGTGGGAACCGTGAGGAAGGTTGGCCAAGGGCAGCACATGACGGTTCAGTGTTACACAACTCTTGAAGGCAACTCTCACTCTCTCTCCTTCATTGTGTTGTCTCAATTTGTTTCTGTTTCTCATTCCCACACATGCATTTTCCAGCCAGTTCTTAGATCGATGTGATGATAGTGCTCATGCTTTTACAATCTTTCCATGTCCGAAAATCCTACTTTAAAATTTTACTGTCGACATTTCTTTTCAAATTGATTTATAGCTTATATTTTCAGTAATCCATTTGTGGTGGTGGTGTTTATACATTAACTTTGTTGTATGTGCTTCAATTTTAATGAATTGTTTTATTAAACTAACATTCATTAAAGTAACAGACCTAAGGTATAATAACTTTGAATATATGTGCATTTCAAAATCAGTATAAGCATACATACCTTATATAAATGCAAACACATGCCCTCTCCTTTGGCTTCTTACTCTCTCTGCACATGCACGTCTGCCTTTTCCCCTCCCAAAGTGCCCTTTGTCTGCATTGATTTTTGTTGAAATAATGAGGCTCCATGGCACTGGAAGGTCAGGTTTCTGCTGCCACAGAGCTGTCTGAGGATGGTTTGCTGTTGTTGCCACTGCTGTGCATCCCATTATACCACTGGCAGCATCTGAAGGATTGCTGGAAACCAGAGACTTGAGAATGCATTGTGCACACACCCATCATCAAAATCATCAAAGTGGAGGGCTGAAATTTATGTCTGTAAAATAAATAAACTGACAGCATTGGGGAAGTGCAAAGTGCAAATTTGGTTTAGGTTTAGTGATGCACTTTATTTTGTTTTAACTCCTCATGTGAGCGCATCTGTGGTTGTCCCTCAACTAAATTTAGAAACCAAGACGTTTGAGGAGCACTGGGGATTAGCATAGCACCTCTGATTGCCTTACACATGTATGCACTGAGTTACACGTTTGTCTAGTTCTCACAATCTGTTAGTGGGTGATAGTGCTGTTGTTATCAGATACTGATGGCTGGGTGTGTGGCGTGTGTCTGCACCCAGGGAGACCCACCCCCAAGCACAATCTAATGAATGGAACATCATCTCGTCAATCATGGGCTTTGTTCTGCTCTCTCTCGCCTGTTTGAACTCAGAGACGAGGATAATCTCAATGAAGGGATGAGGTTTTTAACTTGTCAGCAGTCCTCTTTTCTTTTCTTTTCTTTTCTTTCTTTTTTTTTTTGGCTTTTTGTTCCATCTTTTGCTGGACAGTTCCCACTCTGTTTTGTTTCCCCCCTCTATATTTTGTCAGTTTCCCTGCGTGTCCTTTGGAAAAAATAAAATAAGTCTTTTTCAGTTTAACTGTTAAAATGGTGAGGAATGGAAAAAAGAATAACTACAAAGTCAGCATTTCCAGCAGCAGCTTCAGTAGACACATGCATTGAAAAGTAATCAAACCAAATCTGTCACAGGGGGTTCACATTTAAGCCAGTTGTGAAGCCAGATTGATGACTTGTTGACTACAACTGCAGATCTCAGTATGGCGTAAAAAATGTGTCTGTGAACGTAGCCGCCTCCTTGATGATCCTGGCCTCACCGGAGTGGCCACTTTCCAACATAATTAAATTCTGTTGAGGCTAAATTGTGATCTACCCGAAACTTCCCTATTTGCTCTTGCGTCTTACAACAAAAGAGGGAGAGATTTGTAGTGTCAGTCTAGACTTACCAGCAATGATTAAAGAGGAACCTGCTGGAAAGATAGTAAAGCTGTGCCCAGTGTTTGTTTTTCTCTTCCAACACTGACTGTGCCTAAGAATTGTCAGTTAAAAAGTGACTGGTACTGGCAACACATAAACCTTCCTTGACAAGACAAGAATTTCACTGAATGCAACAAACTAAAAACACCAATGCAGTTGCACAATGTTGTGAAATCAAATCAAGGTTTTTTAGACATACAGTACGTTCTGCTGGAAGTAAAAGCATATTGTAACCTCAGTTCTAAGCCTCTGATGTTAAAATGTTCCACATGCACAACTCTGTCCCCCTCAATTCTTGTTCATCCTAGATTATCTGGTCTTCACCATCTATCTGGGTAATGGGTATGTGTAGTACTTTTTCATTTTATATTGGCATCAAACCCAGTTGTTCAAAGGACAGGTTCAGTAGCAGTCTGTTGGAAAGCAAAATCACTTTAGATGGAGCCGGTCATCCAACCTGCAGTTGCAAATGCATTATTTTAGAATAGGACTTCTCCTCTGTCCAAATATTTAGATGCCATCCAGTTGATGTCTGTAGATGTTTATACATGTCTTCATTTTGTAATCGGCAATTTGGAGTGTAATCCACTCTCTGTCATGCGGCTAGGCCTGTCTCCTCTGTCACGCTATGATACCTTCACTGTAATTTGTAGGCTGGTAGCGTGAGCACAGATACAAGTGTAATTGCATAGCTGCCTCCTTTTATACAGGAGCATAAAGATAATCCATGTTCCTGTTAAAATACAAATAATTTCATGATAGACTTACTATATGTGTTACCGAAGGGAAGTGGGCTAACTGTCCACCAGATAGTATGGTGTAGAACAGCACTTATTACTGGAAGTTATACAGGTGAAGGAATGGGATGGCCAAGATTGCTTCCTACGAATGACTTAGTTATAGGTTGTGAGACAAGGAAGAGTTATACATGAAAATATGGGGCCCTTATACTGCAGCATCTTGATACAATGGTGGATTGCGCCCTTACGGTTAACTCCTGTCACCAGTCTGCATTTGTATGTATATATTTTATAGGTGTAGGTATACTGTCACTGTTAGACTCCCTCTGTGCATTTGTTTGTCTTTGTTTTAGTTTTTTTTGTCAAGGCTCTGTTTGGGCTTGGTTTAGGGTATGGCATGTATGCGTATGTCTTTTCTTGTTGAAAACTAATAAAAAGTTAATTACAAAGAGATACAAATAATTTACATTGTCAGCTGTTTGTAGATCACTGGCATGGCTGCATCTCCACAGTCTGTGCATCCTTAAAAAAAATTATTACAGAAAATTAATCTAACAAATCTATCGGATGGCATTCATTAAGTGATTTATTGATATCGGTGGAATCACTGGGTCTGTGTTGTCAATTGTTTATTTGAAGGACAGTGTACAACATCAAAGTCTGTTTTCAATTTTTGATCCAGCCCAATCATCTGCAGAAACAGACCTATCTGACTAAAATGTTTTTTTCCCTCCAAAAATAATAACCTGGGTCTTCATAAACACACTTAAGTTTAGTGGAACAATTGTGGAGCATCCTGACTGAATTACTACTTTGTGTATTGTAGTTGAGAGCATAACAAGTATCACATTCTCCACTCATCATGACCTCTGTGTTCCCAGCCCAAACTTTGTTATTTTCCCATTCTGTAATGTACTGCATTGTCAGAGCAAATTACCCTTTGGTTTTTGGGCTGTGTTGGCTTCAGGCAGCTTCACAGCCCTTTCCAGGTGAGCCTTTTTCCGATGACAGAGTGAAAACTTCAGCCTCCGCCAGGAATGGTCTCAACTTTTCATCTCCATCTCTTGTCCTCAGCGCTGTTTCACAGCTGCAGTAGATATCCACCCATCACCTTGGACAAATGAGGTCAGAGCGTTGAAAATGAGCTGCTGTTTTAGATTTGGCCGAACTCTGTAACTCACCGGCCCTGACGAGCCCTGAGCCTTTTGGGAGTGATTGATCAGTCTTGTGTTTTCAGGAAAATTGATGTCGCGACTCGCGATGTGGTCGAGGGGTGGTGCTCACATGATGCCGTGGAGTGAGCAGGCACAGGAGAATAATGTGATCAGGGAATGCTCCTGTGTGTCTGCTCTGCTTGATGCTCTTCTGAGCTGTTTTCCAGGGGAAGATGAAACAGCCATGTCACTTTGTTCACTTCAGGCTAACTGAGAGAGTGAGGATGCCATTTTCCCTCTTGCTGTGAAGCACCATGCTCCTTCAGAGCTAACAGCTCTTCCCTCAGTGCCTATAACCCATCTCTGCCAGTGCCTCAGCTAGCATCTCTTCTATCCATTTATGTCAGTCTCATTGAAAGCTCCCAACCCCCTCTCTGACCACACATGCAAATGGACTCCACTATGTGGCCTCCCGGGACACAGTGTTGCTTTAAAGAGCCACTGGTCCAGCAAATCCATGCAAGAAAACAAATAATGTATGCACATACTCGGAACAAACGCTGACTTACTCAGGTAGATGCACTTTTCAAGGGCGCTTCAAACCCACTGCCTGACCTTTGTGTCATAAGATGGCCTCCTCCACCGCCAGGTCTTCCTGCAAAGCCATCACATATCTGAGGTTAATTTGCAGAATTCATTGTCGCCGTCTCAGGCCAGAGGTTTCATAAGAGTACAATCTCCATTAATGAAATTGCATTTTTCTAGTGCTCAAATTGGAGGCAGGTGGGTGGCACCGTAGATTATTATAATTTATGGAGTATTTAAGGAATGATTGCAATCCTGATGAGAAGCATGCAACTGCTGTATTGGGAAAATTCAAATGTTTCCTCTTCCTTCATGTTTCCATCACACCACCCTCTCAATTCAATAGGTCAGCAGTATTTTCTATTTTTATATCTCATTTCAGATTAGATTATCATATGTCCTCGGCTAATTCTGGCTGGACTGAGAGGAAATGAGCACCCTACAAAGACGTTCTTGTCCTTAGTGATCCAGCAAGGTTCTAATTTTGGCCCCCTGAGACCAGCAGCCAGCTTCTATTAGATTATGGTCACGGAGCAGATGAGACAGTAGGTGATGTATTATAGAGCATAATTGGAAGATTGCTCATGAATTTAGGAGCACTTTGACCCAGAATAGCCATATGTCACTCACCAACCAAAAGGGTCTTTTAATGCATTGCTAGTCTGATGTTTGTTTCCAGCTGAGGAATGTCGTGGGAAGAACTCTTTGTGTCTTTTAAGTCCCTTATTTGATGTCAACATTTCAGCTTGGTTGTAGAAAATGCTGTTTCTGGAAACAACATCAAGCTTGCAACTCAAAAAAAAAAAAAAAAAAACTTCAATCAGCCTTTTTTCCTCCCATATTTCTACTTGTGCCAGTCCCTTTCAGTTTTATTACTTTTTCTTTGTAGGTTGTTGTATTATAAATCACTTCTCACGTTGGTTAATAAACATTTTTCCACCTTACATTGAGCGTCACAGTACATTAGCCAGTGGAGGGAATATTACTGGAGCCACCTAGGGCAAAGTTCCAGTGTTTTTATTTTCTGCTCTTCTCTGTTTTTCTGTGTTGTGGTTCTACTGACTTGATGGAATTGGTTCCCAGCGGTAACATACATCATCAGACCCATTAGTGTCAGTGATGAGCCATGTAGGCTACTCCATCAGCAGACCAGACCACTCGTCTTTCATCTCGTTTTGATCCTGACATGTCATGTGTGGCAGTTAATCAAAAATTATTTAGGCCACACAGAAAAAAAAATTCTCTTCTGAAAACATGCACACACACTATTAACAAGATTATATTTATCTTTTGTATTTTTAAAGCATCAGGCCTGCTTGTGTTTTTCCATGCTTGTGCTCTCCACTCTGGCAGGGTGGAGGAACTGACTTTCTACAGTAAATCAATATATCTACCCATGTTAGTGGGCCTTGCGCTCACCATACTGGATGAAAGCTTTTACAAAGCTTTTTGTGGAGAAAGGAGATGATGCCTAAACAGCCTATGGAGAGTGGGATCACTCAGAACAATGGTGTAATTGAGGATCATTGGGGGGAGTCCCTGCTTGTGTGGCTGTGGGCCTGGGCATCTCACTGATGTCCACTGGCCTGGAGACCCCACTGCAGAGGCCTCTCTCCCCGAGGCATGGATGTGACCTCATTCAGCTAACTGGGCTCCAGAATATCCCCCACCCTTGAACCACTCCACATGCATACACAAATGCTCACACACCACGCCTGTGTGTGTTTTCTGTTTTTCTCAGTGGCTGTGGTCTTTCTGTATGGTCAGCTCACATCATGACTCATGGAACATTGTCCTCCTCTTAAGAGGCTGTTTGACCCTTAGCCTGCTTTGTAAAGGTTTGATAAAAGAGGAGGAGGAGGATAAAGTAAAAATGGAAAAATTCATGTACAGTACATCAGTTAGTAAAATAGTGGGAGGTTTTTTTTTTTCAAATGTAATTTAAATTAGAACTGTAAGTAACTGATTGGCAGAATTTTGCCAATTTTGATAATCAATTAAGTATTTAGTTAGACATGCCAAACATACAGTGGCATCAGCCTAAAAAATGAGAGCTTTGAATACGTATGGCAGACCAAATGTACAGTTTATCGTTATCTTAGCATTTTTTCACAATTTCTGACATTGTGTACATTTACAAATCAAAAGAGTTATAGATTAATGATAAAGGGTAATTATTGCATTAAATCTCATTATATTCATATGCTTGTGTAAAACCTTGCATATAGTGTACAGTGAAATAGAGAGATTAGATTCAGCAGAGGATAATTTTCCTCTCTTCCATCAGCTAGTGTTGCACACAGCACCATGGGTCGATGGATCAGTGGGCCGCCCACTCTCTACTCCTACATCTCAGTGTGCGCCTCCTCATTTTGGCCTCCTGCCCAGTCTATTTGCAGTATCCCCATCTTAGACTTGCTTTTTCTTTTGTAGCCTTTCAATGCAGATATTAGGGATGTCACACAGAAACAATAAGACCATGTTGTTCTCACAGTCCCACTGTGCAAAACACTGGTCAGCTCAATAAAATCAAACAAAGCACATTGACCCTGGTCAAAAGGGATAAGTTGGATCATGTGCTTTTGAACCACTCACTCCCTGCAGCCCAAAAAAAGCAGATGGATAATGTTTTCTCTCCTCCCTTGAGACAGATCCCTCTTCTCTATTGATTAGAGAGCAGACTGAAAGCCCCTGAATACAAAACTCCTTGCAAGGCAAGGTCATGCAGAGGCTTAAACCCCTCAAATGAATTACACACTGTCCTTTGACTCCAAGGATTTTGACAATTAAAGGAAAATGTTTAAGTATGATTACTTGACTGATTATTAATTTCTGCTGCGTAAAGATTGCACAGCATGTCCAAGCTGAAGAGAAAATCTCAAGTTGAGCTGGGTTTTTGGGGGAAAAACCTTTTGTGAGTTAAACAATCAATAACTCAATTTTCTCCCGTTTGCAGATGGCAGGTTACATCATATGCCCCGCTCTGGCGGTGCAGATGTCACCGGCTCCATGGCCCCTCTGACTGGAGAACGCAAGTCCTCTGCCCCCATCCACTCCAGCCAGCCAGTGCTCTTCACCTTCGATGTGCCTGTGCGCCATTCACACCACAGCTCCTTGTCCAACAGTGCACCCCAGGACTACCTCCTCCTCCACCAGTGCATGAGCAGGAAGACAGAGAGTGCACGGTAAAGGTCATGACCCACGGGCGTCCTGTGTCAGTTTCCTGTTATCCGTTAATGCAGGTCAACATACAGGTTTATGGCGCTTCCTCAGCTTAGAAGCCCCTGAGGGTTAGAACTACTGTTACAGGGGGAAAATGAGCTAACTGCTGTGTGTGTGTGTGTGTGTGTGTGTGTGTGTGTGTGTGTGTGTGTGTGTGTGTGTGTGTGTGTGTGTGTGTGTGTGTGTGTGTGTGTGTGTGTGTGTGTGTGTGTGTGTGTGTGTGTGTGTGTGTGTGTGTGTGTGTGTGTGTGTGTGTGAGATAGAATCTGCAAACAAGCAAGATTTGTTTATGTACTAAAAATAAGAATGAGTGAAGATATGTAATATGGATACAAATCTTAAGTATGGTGATGATTATTTAAGGATAACATGATCATGGCTATTTCATCATTATGTTAAATCCATGTAAATCCAATAACACCATAAAGCAGAATAGTGACATTGAAACAACAAAATATGCACAAGAGGTGTGGATCCTCGTGGAGGATAATGTAGTATGTATTTACTGTACAACACATCTTGGCCATGTGCTGGGTGGGGGAACAAAGGGACAAGCGTTTATATTAAATGCATCCCCTTGTTTTCCATTAGCATTCACCTCACCTCCTGTTGCCATAATGCCCACTCCCAAGAATCAAAATGCTGCTTTAATAATGATGCCATTCAGTAGATAGCCATCACAGTAGATGATCAATGAGGTTGAGGCTGCAATTCATCACTCCTATGTGTTCAGACTCGCCCAGGATAGAATTGCCCTCTCAGCCACACAATTTGCACATAAATCTGCTGTGTTGGGCCCCTTTGAAACCCAGGAAATCAAACCTTGCAGTCCATCTCATCAGCTTTATGCAGATATTTCTGTCACTTGCTCGCTTGCTTCTGCTCCGTGGGTCCTGCTAATTAAGACAGGCATCTGGTGACAGGGTATGATTCACGTCAGAATAAAATTGGTCTGATGACCAATGGTATGAATTAATCAATGTAAAGAGCCTCCGTTGAGCCACGATGATGGAGGGCAGAGAGACGAACAAGATTATTGATTGATGATTGGAAATCCTGAGGAGAGAGAAAAAAGAGGAATTCATGAAACTCAGCATGCCATCTGACGTGAAAAAGAAACAGCAAAATGTTCTGTCAATATTAATTGTATTACCTTGATGCATTATTCATTTAAATTGTTACAATTAGAATCAAGATTGAGCACAACCATCAGAGGCCTGCAGTGTAGCTACCACATGTGAATCAAGTTTAAAGAGAGAATAGATTAGCACAGGCATGAGGAAATGATTCATTGCAAATATCTTATCTTTGCATTGGCCAGCTAAGATGGACCATTGCTCAGCTAACTGGCTAGAAATGTCTAAGCTGTTCGGTTGCTGTAGTTGGCGCTCAAGGTCAAGCCCTACAAAGGAGCCAGAATAAATGAGGCATGTCCCTAGGGTGCCTAACAGAGGCTGACAAACTGTGGGAAAGTCATAGCATTCTCACTCCTAACATCATGAAAGCCCTCTCCCTGTCAACATGCTGAAAACATGTAAACAAATCAGCTTTTCAACTCAATGATAGAAATCCTGAAAACTAATGTTTATGCTGTAGGTGCACAGAGGTGATGACACACTGATGCAGAGGTGAGCTGTTGTTTTAAATATATGCTGAGACCCACATATACTGTAGAGGCAGTTTCCCCTGAAGTGCTACAGTGCCATCTAGTGGCTTTTTGGATAGTTACACTGAAATTGCATTAACTAACTGGAGAAGAGATGGTCTCTGCCTATGAGGGAGAATTCTGGTACGGTGGAATATGAGCATAAGAGTTAAAATGTTTATATGTGTTCATCTTTGTTCATGTTGCAGGAGTGCCAGTTTCTCCCAGGCCACACGAAGCAATCTGTTTATGGGGAGCGACTCTGCTGTGCAAAAACTGTCCCATGGCTTTTCTCACTGTCTAAACGGCATGGGTGCTCAATTGCATGGCTTCTACAGTCTGCCTAAGCCAGGAAAACACCAGTTACCAGTGAATGATGATTCGTCCCAGGAGGCCTGTTATGTGCTTCCACGCGGTTACAGCTCTGAGGCACCGGCTAACAGTGCTTTAGGGGACTCTGAGCTGGAGAACGAGGAGGTTTACACCTTCAAAACGCCTTGCAACGCCCTTGCCACCATGCACAGCAATGAGCGTCCAACCGACAATTACGATCTTCCTACGACACCTGGCTCCTTCTACCAAATTCCCCGGACATTTGACAAGAATCACAATGCCTTGACACCCTCCGGCTCTGAGTCCTCCTGTGCGCCTCCTCCGAGGCCCCCTAAACCTAGCCAGGGCTCAGAGGGGCAGTGGGGCAGTCCCCAGTCAGGAGGAAGCCAGAACGGAGAGATGACGTCCGCGGTGTCGGTTATCCCACGCAGGAATACTCTCCCAGCTGTGGAGAACATCAGGCTGCACAGAGGTACACTGACTAAAGTTAGACTTTTAACTGTTCTCCTAATGAGTTCCTTCTGAATGCTGTTGATTTCTTCTGCAGTTGAGTCACGCAGATCTTTTGAAATCACACGTTTTTACCTGTTTCCTGTTTTCAAATGCATGTCTGACTTAATCAGTCCATCCTCTTGTGGTATTGCAGTGACTTTGCACTTCCTTTTCCTCCCCCACTTTCTCTCACTCTTCCCCTCTTCCTCTATCGTTAATTTTTACTGATTTAACTCTAGCAGCTGAGCAGAAACAAAGGGGCCAGTCTAGCAGACACTGTTCTGTTGAGACACTAATGAAATTCAAGCCATGCAGCCTACTCCAGAATGTTTCGTTCCAGGCTGATGAGCAATAAAAAAAAGCACTTGAAGACACAATGCATAGCCTCTTAGTATGCTATGTTCTCTGCTTTGCAAAGTCCATGCCCAGGCCTCGTATAGCCAGAGGCAAGAATTGACCTGCAACCCTTGTTAGTGAGGCTACAGGCTGCTCACACACCTGTGCTGCAAAGACCAATTATAACCCAGCGAAGCATTTAATTAAATGTCACTCTTGTTCTGTTTGTTTCATTAGAAACATGAGTTTACTTGTTGAAATGTCAGACATTTTTGACTAAATCTGCCTCTGTTGTAGTGATTGCTGTGCACTGACTCATGTAGACTTGTTACTGTACTGTTTCACTTGAGAATATTTTTTCCCCCTTCTAGACACTATGGCAGTGGTAGATATTGATTTCTCTCTTTGCCTCCCTCCACAGGCTCCTCCTTTGAAACTAACAGCCATCACAGACCCATCCATTTCAGCAGCTCAGGCCAGTCCGTGGAGTCTGTCAATGATGGGTTCAGCTCGTACCTGGTGAGTCAGTGTCTCCCTGTTACTGCACTCCCTGCTCAGACAGACACTGTCAGTGGACTATCACAAAATGCATTTCTATTATATTTACTCTCGTTGAGTGTTGCGGTTTTCTTTCTCTTCTATATTACAACCCGGAGTGTTTTAAGAGAGTCATGTGACTTCTGTGTCTTCTAACACCAGCGAACCAAAGCCCCTCTGACTCGCTCAGACAGTGGCAACTCAGATGACAACTATGTGCCCATGAATCCTGGCTCCTCGCCACTCAGCGCTGCCCAGGCTGACAGTCCTAAGAATATCTACATTCCTATGAGCCCTGGGCCACATCACTTTGATTTTCCAGGATTCTCTGCAACATTACCTGCCCGTAAGGGGAGCAGTGCCTCCCTGTGTCACAGGCCGAGCCGTCTCAGCGATGTTACACCGCCACCCATCAACCGTAACCTCAAACCTAATAGGAAATGTGAGTTTTTGGCAGTAGAGTTTTCACAGATCCAAAAGCATGGGTTTTAACTTTCTTCACCATTTTCTGGCTTCAAATCCGATCCAAAGTCTGCTTTGTTAATTGTATTACCAAGACAATGTTTTTTGTTGACACTGTCTGCTCTTGTTTTCCACAGCGAAGCCAACACCTCTTGATTTGAAGAACAATGGGATCATTGATGAGCTGCCATTTAAGAGCCCAGTCACCATGTCCTGGATACGGCCCATGTGAGTCTCATATCAGTCGTTCAAGCTATGTTACCCAAGGCCACAAACACATACACACACACACACACACACACACAATTTGGTGGTACAGACTGGTGCTGTATTTTGTTTCTGCCTGAGGTCAGAAGGTAGAAACACTTAGTCCTTTCTACTTTGCTTCAGGCCTGCTATGAACTCCATGTCCTCCCAGCATTGTCGACCCATCTCTACACAAAGCATCACCAGCACCGACTCTGCAGACAGTGAGGAGAATTATGTGGCTATGGTAAGTCCCAATATCTGAAGGGGAGATCAGGAGAGCACATTGTGTTCTTTGTTTTAATGATCCACTTGTTTGCATGCTACGCTAACTCACTGCACCCTGTGTGAGTAAAACTCTCCCTTCCATCCCCATTAGCAGAACCCAGCATCTACCTCTCCAGCCGTGAGTGGCACCAGCAGCCCGGCCCCCAGGAAGTGTGGTAACGTGGACTACCTAGCACTGGACTTCCAGCCCGGGTCACCCAGCCCACACAGAAAAGTAAACAAATGATTTAAAAGAGCTATTTGTAAGTTCTGTTATTGCTACATAGTCAGCATTGTTAACTCTAAAAACAAATGTTGCAAGTTCAGCATCAAACCTGATTTATTTACTCAGCGAGAGCAGTCTCCGTGGGTGGAAAGCACATGTTACTCTTGTGTCTATCCCTTCTTTTCTTCTACTGAAGTTAGTATGCTAGCCAGCTAACCCCCAGTCAATCTTGTCACTCTGAAAGTGACTCGCTCAACATCTGGAATAGTGCTGCTATTAACCCGTTGTTTCATAAAGCCTGCGACAGCCAAGTCTCTTGTCAAGCAACAACCATCAACAACCGCTTCCGGCAAGAAAACACATTCGACAGCAGAGGAAACTTAATTTGTTACAGTATTTGTTTTATTTCTACCACAGCTCAGTCCACCCTCAGGCAGCCAGAATCTCACTCCTGCCTTATTTATTTATCTTTCCACAGCCCTCTACATCCTCTGTGACCTCTGACGAGAAGGTGGACTATGTGCAAGTCGACAAGGAGAAGACCCAAGCACTGCAAAGCACCATGCAGGAGTGGACCGATGTGCGGCAGTCTACTGAACCTGCCAAAGGGGTCAAGTCCTGACACTGACCTCTATACAAACAAAAAAAACAACAAAACAAAACAAGATTCCAATGTTAAATCAAGCATCTCCAGTGTCATGTTCCTATCATTGCTATGAATACTGGTTGGGCTTGATTAAGACTGAAATGTTTGGACAAAAAGCCATAACCTATCCTATGCCTGTTCTCTGTGATGATTACTACTGCAGTGCACTGCTAACTTGCAGGATATCAGGCCATATAGGTGAAGCGCCCTGCCAAAGCTCTTCATGCAGACTGTTATAACAGTGTATGGACAATTGATAAAATGTATGAAATATATCATCCTTACTTATCAATCCATCCTTTACAAATTGAAAGTATGTCGTCAAAGCTGTCCCGCCCATCTGCTCTGCACCAGTCTATCATTTTTCTCTTTTTTGAATCAAGTAGATAATTTGCGCAATTGCTGCCATTTAACACAGAAGCAGAGGCTAACTGGTCAATAACCATTTTAATAAACTGTAAGGGTATGCTTACTGGTCTCAGGAATGCCAAGATGCACTCCAATTTTGGCATGCAGGCAGACTCTCTCTTTTCACTTCAATCTATCATTTGTGCTGAGTCTTGCAGAAGCAGCAAGGAGATTATTTTCACTGCAGGCAATCATTTCAGCTTAGCAGTGCATGTCTGGTAAGAGGAGGGGGGGAAAATACAGCGATACAAAGGCCTGTGTCAGAAGCCCTAATGATAACTGTGCATGACTGTTGCCTCAGTTTCAATTAAGTATGAGCCCAAACCATATTTAAAAGCTGTCAGGCTGGATGGCAGGCCAATTATTTCAATGCAGGTACAAAAAGTCTGTAACGTCCAAATGTACGGAATGAAGAAAACAAGAGAAACATGAAGACGTATATTGTATCTTTGTAGGTGGCTGTTTCACTTCAGGTTATATTCTAATACATTTCATTTTAATGTGCACTGACCAAGAAAATTATTAAGTTGGAGGAAGTAAAAATAAAGCTCTCTCTCTCTCTCTCTCTCTCTCTCTCTCTCTCTCTCTCTCTCTCTCTCTCTCTCCAAAGACCATAAATACAAGCTAGTAGAAGGGGAATAGCTTATTTATGTTTTCCTGAATCCAGCCATTCACTGATTTATGTCTTAGCTCTTTGATATGCCACACACTACAGCTACGTCTCTGAAGAGTAATTGTTTCCTCTATGTAAATTATTAATAGAATGACATATTTGCGGCACATCTTGTTGACTGTTTGATGCACTTGTCTGAGACAAAAAGTGCACCACAGTAACTTAATATTGTGCTATTCTTGCAAAGATAACCTGCCACAATGAAGATTTGCCAGTGATCATAGTCACTTAAAAATAGTAAAGCAAAGAATGTTTTTTTTTATTTCATAAACTCTTCTATTTGTTTAATTTGCCTTACGTTTCATTTCAGTTTAAACTGTAAATTTTGCCTCAAAGAAATGTAATTATTTGCCATATTATTCAAGTAAGAGCCATATTGTATTTAGGACAACTGAATGATCAGTTTCTCAACTTAAGTCCAGTATTTCATTGTGGGCTGGAACCACTGAAGGGTGAATTCCTGTTTGATCTTAATATGAATTGCGTGGCCATGCAGTGCTAGATGGTATTAATGATTAATTCATTAAGATTTACTTCCAAATGTTTTTCTACCATTTTTACAGCTTTTTGTATTCTTTTTATCATTATTTTTTACTGATGCGTGTAAGCAAGTGATACTCACAAGAATGGAGTCAGGCTAAATTAAGCTAAGTTTGTTACGACATGTATTTTATTCCTTTTTAATGTCCCATTTTTATGATCTATATATGAAATGGGGAGACTGGCGGTTTGAGTTGCACTTGCAAAGCCCTTCCTGGGTGAACTGTGATTCACGAAGAGCGAGAGCGAAAATACGAAAGAAAAGACTGAAGCAAAGCCTGTCTCCCTGTCAGTCTCTGAAGTGAAATGGATGTGTAATTTATTATCTAGAGAGACCCGTCGTAAGCAGAAGAGCTGTGTATGTGTTGTGGTAGATTGTGAATTGTAGTATGTTAAATGACAGCCTGGCTGGGCGCCACTGAAAACACTGCTCAGATCTACTGTCAGACTGTCACTGGGTTGACGTACTGTACTAGTAGAGAATTCATTTTTTAACCACTTTTATTGCTACTACTGTAAAGCATTTGCTGATTGCTCGTGTTTAATTTATTAATTTATTGTGTGTTTTGGAGTTGATAATTGTAAAAAGGAAAAAAAACAAACAAACAAGGAAACCTTCTCTCTACTAACACTGATGTATGCAAACTGTCTTGATTTTGTGAAGCAATATGACAAATAATGCCAGTGTGATGGTAATGTGGTACAGTTAACTTGGGATTCACAAGAATACAAGATTTTGTTATTCCTGTATTATGGTAGACTAAAACTGTGGACATAGAATAAATCAAGAAGTGAAAGTTTGGTGTGAAAGTTCCTCTTTAAATACATTTTTTGACAGCAAGGATACCACAACTGATGCCTCCCCTACAGATTTTAATTAGTATGCAAAAGTTTGATGTTTGGTGCCCCCTGTTGTTTAAGACAGCAGTTGCATCCATTGGTGTTCATTAGATGACGAACCAGTCAAGAATTCAATCCACATGGGTCTGGAAAGCTGGATGTATTATACAATAACCACTTTTCATGCCAGCATATTGAATATTTTCATACCAAATCCTCACAAATTTTAGTGCTGGAAATTGCCCATGAATTACTATATTTTGGCGGAATGCAGGTAAAAAATAATGATTTTATAACTCGCCTACCTTTTGAAAGATTTGTGCCTCATGGTATTACTATCATTTTCCAGTAATGACCAATGACTAGTGCGTCATTTCCCATTAAGGAAAAAAAAAAGACTAATCGTCTAAACATTTCTTAGTCAACTTTAAGAAGAGATTAGTTGTCTAACTAAACAACAAGCAGCACAAAAAAAATATGTTTCTTTACTCACCAACTGGAGAATGAAGCCTTTTCAAGCATAACACTGATCCTCAAGAGTGAGGCAAACATTGGTCTGCTGCTGGTTTAGACAGCAGGAAAGAAATGTTCTTATTTACAATGTTAAAATGATCCATAGGGACTGTGTCCAAAAATCCATTTGTATTGATGTACATGTTTGCAAATGTTACACAAGTTTCATTATATTGTAGAGGTTTTATTTTATTTTCAACAAAAGCAGTAAGTCAAAATCCCATTGGATTTCATGATCCCATAAAGTATTATGTTAAATCTGCAGCTCCATTGTTATTAAACTTGTAGTTCAAATGGCTCGAACATAAATTTTTATTTAGTTATCCACCAGCAGAGTGTTTTTCTGGAGTCCTGCTATAAACTGCAAATTTAAATCATCTGTTGTCATCCCCATATGTTTGTGGTAATGACAACCTCATGTCTTAAAGACTAATCGTAACCAGAAAGGCCAGGCTAGTCATTGTGATGTCTGGTGGGTCAGGTCCCATTTCCAGGTCAGAAAGGTGGTCTGGGTGTGGTAGGAGATTGTGTCGTAACTGTAGAGTCAGCAGGTTGGTGATGACAATTGCCAATCTTTCATCCCATGTCAAAGCAGCTCAGGGCAGGATGCTGAACCCTCAATGACTCTTTTGCTGTTACAGTTATTATCAGTGTTATTTAAAAGGGTAGCAAGGCAAGTCATCATCCCACAGGACTGATTTCTCCTTGGGCTCTTATATGTTCCCCTCATGTTTTTGTGGTTTTCCTCTGCGTGCTTCAGTTTCCATTGCTTTATGAAAACATTCATCCTTGTTTCTGTGGGTGTCTGTGTGATTGCCTGTCTCTTCTTTCAGCCTAAAGCCAGTGCACTGGCATCCTGGATAAGTCCTCATCTACTCTGATGATGAAGTTCACCGCCACCTATGATCCTCAACTTAGATAATCAGGTGGTGAGAGTCCGCCACTAACTTGAGAACAGATGCAAAACCAACTGAATTAATTTTACCCTTGTTTTAATTTGAAAGGTCCTCAGGAGCCTAGACATTCTTCACTTTTTAAAGTGTTAATGCAATTACCATCTGCATTAGAGAGACATTTCAAGAGAGTTGTGAGAGATTTCATGCAGGACTATCTCACACTTCAAGTCCCACGGGTTCACTCTGAACTAGGAAGATCTGCTTTTAGTTTTTGTGCACCAACCACATGGAAACATCTTCAAAACATACTCATGATTGACACTATCATTACAGTCATTGCTCTCAAACTACCTCACTTCAGTGTGCACCTCTTTTACGGAGCGCTGAGTATTGTCTCCTAATGTTTTAATTTAATCTTAAACTTAATCTGATTTGTATTTTTCTGTTGTTGTACCTCAACATCATTGCAAATGAGGGAAACCTCAAAGGTTTTCGAGGCTTAAACAAAGGTTTGAAATGCACAGCAGAACATAAGAGACCTCATTTGGGCAACATGTATACCATCAGATCAAGAGCCAATCAGCTGCTTTAAGTGGTTAAGAGAATTCATATTTTTCTTTAATTTAAAATACCCTTAGATGAACCTGAAACGTGTTAGTTCTCATTGCAACTAGGCTTCTTTATGTTTATCTTGTTTATTTCTCAGCATGATTGGCATAGGTTTCATGAAGTTACATAACACTTTACAACTAAAATATGTTTATAACTTAAAAAAGAAAACTAAAGGCGTTGTGTGACTAACTGAACATGTATATTAGCCTATATTATATTATATTATATTATATGGAACCGTGTTGTAGAAAGGAAAACAACAAAACAGAAAGCATCTACTGCAGCCATTATCATTACCATTATCTCAAACACCATTACACTGTGTTAAACCACAGACCTTTACTAAATCCCCGTCACGCTCCATGCTCGGCAGGACAGTTCACCCTTCACTCCGCTAGAGTGTGCATTTGGACCCAGCTACATTCATGTGAGTGTATCATGTCAAAAGAGGAATGTTCATACAATGAGGGTCTGTGTATAGTGGCTCCGCTATTGCCGCGGTGCACCACACGGACAAACGATTGTCAATGGACTATTTGAGACGGATCTCAATCGGTTTATGCAACGGCTCCCTGCGTTTCTGCTGCGCGGTTTTTCACTTGTAATTGGCAACCAGATCCTTCTTATCCGGGTGGAAAGAGAAAGACACAGAGAGAAAGGACTAATTTCCTAAGAAAAATGCCGTGAGTCTTGAAGTTTAGTGGCTTTCGTGTGTTCGTAGTTTCTCCTATTTTTTTTTTTTTGGGCGACCAGTCGCTTACTTTGAATTAATTGCTGGCAGCCTTACTGTTTTTTGGACTGTTTAATAAGTGTGGCACGTTAAGGGGGTAAAGTAAAGCTGAAAATGTGCCAGGGATGTAGGAGGCTGCCCATCGGTGAAACTGAAGTGAGGGATTCATGTGGAATATAATTTAACTGTGAGCAGGGGTCGAGTCGTTAAGCAAGAGCGGATCCATTCCAGCTGTGAATCCACGAGCCTTTCATGTTGGTAAATCATTTCAGTTTTAATTAGAAGCTGACACGGTGCGACCCTTGAGGAAGAAATCACTAATCAAATTCTGCAACACTGGGACTTTCGAACGGCTCTGTGGAACATGAGTTCATGCTGACCTTATCTTACTTTAGGAAAGTGTTTATAACCTTTAATATTTTTTATAACGTTTCGTATCAGTCTGACCAGATCATTGTGTAAAGTGTCTTGTCAACAAATATCATAGGCTACATCGTGTTTCTCTCTGGTGAGTTTTTGCGTGCAGTCTAGTATCGCTCTTTCCACATGGGATCATAGCCGAGTCCATACGCGTTGTTTTCTTCCATGCTCGTACTGTGGTCCATTTTAACCTCAGTGAGTGGACCTCAGTGTGTGTAAACTTGTCGGGGACCCGTGGGCATGGGAGAGGCGACCCCCGCTCAGTCTGCTCCAGGGGCATTCGTACCCATGTTGGGTGTCGGTTTAGGACCTATTCCCGGTGGGGTCGGGAACGGGCAGGTGGTGGCCACCTCCAGAGGCTCGGCGGTGCCACAGCTGCACAACGCCATCGTGGAGCGTTTGCGCGCCCGCATAGAGCTGTGCAGGAGGCACCACTCCACCTGCGAGAACCGCTACCAGAGAGGTCAGGCCGAGAGCTCAGACCGGGAGCACGAGAGCACGCTTCACCTGCTCAACATCGTCCAACAAGGACCCGGAAACCGAAAGGCGAAGGGCAGTCGCGGTGGATCGAACCAGCAACCTCCAGAGTACAGCAGATCCAACGGAGAGCAGAAGGGTTCAGAGGGGGAGCAGAAGCTGTCTACACGTATAGCGGTGAGTTCTGTGGGGGTGGGGGTGGGCATCCCATTTGGTGATGATGGCGATGATGAATAACCACCAATAATCTATGATGTTGGTAAAGATCGTGGCGGTGGCAATGCTGAAGTGCAACTCAGAAAATGAGAGGTGACAACCCTTTTTTCTGTATGGCACTTGATATGCTACACAATATGTCAATCAGCTGAGAGTTGTAGTTAGGCCTACTTCAGTGATGCTTCTAGTAATGTTCCCATGCAAATTACTCCAACTACTCTGCTGGGACTTGCTGTTCAAATAGTTGAGGTTTTTGTCCAAACTTACAGAACAACCAAACCCTGACCAAATGGCACAACCTGCAGGCAATGAAACAATGTTTTAAAACAAGAGTAATAAACTCTGGGTTCCTGATTCTTTACAGATTAAAGGGAGACCTGAAGTAGATGGGATGATGCAGGATCACAAAGCTTGTTTGCAAAGCAATCCATTCAGAGGAAATCGTTTTGGGGTCACTGGGTCATGGAGATGTTTTACATTTAGTGCAAACCATGTCAACATCTTCTACTGTGCAACTGATCCAAACAGATGGATGCAGGCACAGTCTGTGGCTTGTTTAACCCATTTATTATGCACCGTTATCTCATTTTGCAGCACAGATAATTCAGTTTCCTTTGTATGTGACATTAATCAGCAGATTTTCAAGGCTACCTGTTGTTGAACAGTGTGTTTCTGAAAGCGTTTTGTACAGCAGGCTTTTTGGTTTCTTTATCTCTTAGAGAGTCTGTAATTCTGAGAATCCTCTGAGTGAAGCGCATTGAGAGTGAAGGATAATGTAGTTTGCATGTTTTCCCTGAACAGCAGAGCCTCACAAAGAACATAGGGTAGGGAAACTTTGCTGTGAAACACAGCACAGCTTTCTGTGTGCCTGCTGGTGCTGATAGGACCGACTTCCTGTATAGCATCTGTTAAGGGCACAGCCAGTGAGATGTGAGATTTATTTTGTTGTTTTCTTTCATTGGGCATGAGGGAGTTCAGCAGCTAGGCTATGAATTATTTCCCAAGCAGTGTTTCAATATGATGTCAAAAGGGTGAAAGCTTGCAGATGTTCCTGCACTAGATTTGCTTGAGATGCAGGATGGAAAAATAAACAATGTAATATTTTTTTCCATTAAAGCCATAAAAGGGCAGCGATGACTGTCAGTTCATTTATTGTTATCATTAGAATTGGGCACAGGATAGGCCTGCAGTCTACTGCATGTTAAGTAACTGAATTAGCTTATTTGTCAAGAGATCAGCATATAAAAAGCACATTCTCCATACAGTCTTAAAGTACAGTAAAGTGCCGTTTAGCTTTCTAGCTAGTTTTCATGCCGTTGTGTAGAGTACAGCTGCGGAACATGATGGGAGGCAATACACAGCAACACAATGGATTACAGTGACTGTCTAAAAGAGGTCAGGGAACATCATTATCATGTACTGTTTCATTTTCAACTGATGTTGACTCTGGAGTAGCGTGTTCTACAGAAAACTGATGAGTGCAGCAAGATGGTGTGGAGGAAATGAAGTCCTGGCGTACATGTTTATATCAACCCTGAGGTTAATATGTTTCTTGCAGCTCACCATGATTGGGTGAAGCAGAACAGCAGCAATTGCAGAAATACCCTTCAGTGCATTTATATGGCATGTACCCTGCGTTTGCACTGCAGACAGTTCATTTTTAAATTCATTCGAAATGTGTAAAAAGTGCAATTACTTGTAATATTTAAAAGATGTATTTTTGTATCATCTCTGGTTCTAAAGACAGTAAAACTTTTGTCTCCAATATTTCCTGGGGTGCAGCTGTAATTCACCATACTACATTCTTCTGAATTAAAAAGTAAGGCTTCTACAATGGCCACATCTGTGCATGTTATTGACTGTTCACATTGGAATTTGCGATGGAAATGTACACCAAGTGAGGGGCAAACAACACAATGGATTATGACCGGCTGGGAGCGCGGAGTGAGCAGCACTTAACAACGGTGCTCATTGAGACCAGATTAACAAAGGATATTCTCTTAGATGAAATTGGAGAAATGGGAAAGAAGAAGAGATGAGAGCTTACTTATCCAACCACTCAGGAAGTGATTTTCCTTAATGCTTGCATGAACTCACCCAAAGCTTTTGGATATTCATTATGTTTATTCACAAGCAGTTTTTCAATATTTCCCTTACCTGTATCAGAAAATGCATTCATCATAGAAATAGGTCACAGAGGAGAGCTTACAAAACATTAGCCCTGTATTACAATCTACAGACATTCAGTTTCATCAGATCAGGAGCCAACAACCATATTACATTGTCTATCAACAATACAGATAGTGAGTACAGAAAATAAAAGCTTAACAAACATAAGCCTGATACAGCCTTGCTGCATGTAGCATGCCATGCATTGTCATGCCCTATTATCATGCGTTTAACAAATGGCTCACTAAGCACCTTCTTGAAAGATGTGCTGGCCATGAAGCTGTTTGAAGCACAAGGCCCCCATATAAATGTTTAGAGCCACTGAATACATTTCCTGCACATGTTTACTTAAAGTCAAACAGGCCTTGAAAAAGCAGTAGGCGAGGGATGCCTGGTGATTAACAGTCCTGTGTGCACTGGGAGGATTTTGTTATTTCCCTGTCTTGTAGTAACAGATCTGGGAACTATAGGCCTAGAGCAGCATGTGCACAAAGTGCTCTGTATCGTGATGTGTTCACTTGTTATGCTGTCCCACTCGTGACTCAATGTGCCATCCACATGGCAGCAGCTCTTGTGCTCAGGACCCCCACAAGCAGCTACGCTACAAGAGAAATCTTGTGAAAGGCTTGCAAGATTGATTAACAGGAAAGTAAAAAAGAATGTGTGCAACACAAAATAAATGTGTTGTTTTTTTCCCTCAAGACTTTGAGAGTTAGTGGGGTCAGGAGCTAAAAGGCTGAGAACTACTGCATTGAAGGATTAAAAGTTTATGTTTATATAGCCTGTAATAATAATAATAAAAAAATCATCACACACAAAAGAGATATTTTCTTCTCGCTGCTAAATGTTTGTGACACCTTCTCTATTTCACTTTGTTCACCCAACATGACATGAGTGCTGACCTCTGTATCCACCATCACTGAGGTAACTGCAACTTCCAGTGGATTGACAGCCTGCTCAAATAGTATGGAGAAAAAGAAATTCCTTGTATTCTCTTGTGGTCATATATGATGGATGAAGAGTGTGTGCATGTGTGCTAGTATGGGGCGGGGTGTGCACTGTAAGTGTTTCCTGGCATACCCTATTTGGCTGTTGAACCGCCTGAATCAGAGCTGCCGGTGGTCTGATTTCAGCCTGGCTCGGCTGTGATGTGAAACAATTAGCCCAGGTCCATGGGGGCCACCCACAGTGAAGCCCACAGCTTTACCCAACCCAGTGGATGCAAAAAGGGCCCATGTTCAGCCCACAGACCATTTCCATGTTGTCATGGGAAGGCTGAAGTTTTTCTTTTTGGGATAGCTGGCTGTCAGTCGAAGTGAATGCTGAATTACTTTAAGTCCCCTTTAGTGTGGAATAGAATTGCTGCGGGTGCTGTTTATTGACAGCGTGGCTACACTGTAAAGCCTGATGTGATTAAGCTTGTCTCATTGTGTAGACTGTAGCTGTGAGATGACTTGAGCATCTCATAGTGCTCTGATTAAAAGACATTAAAATGGGCCTCCATATACTGTAGTAAAGCCATCTGCTAATCTCCTTCTTCTATTTAGGATTAGTCATCATTGCAAGATATGGTTTAAACACAGCCACAATCCAATTCTGCTTATGTGCAGTGCATCTCCTGCTGTGGAATATGTGTTCAATATTTTTGTCTTATTTTATTACATTCTGAATGTGACAGCATTCTGTTTCCAGATAATGTTAAGTTATTATGATAGTTTAAAAACACATTAATGAATGAAGAGTGTTTATTGGCAGTGCACACTTCTGGATCGTGAGTGGTTGAGAATATTATACAACTTTATATAAAAACTGTAAACTTGTTAGCTTGACAGATTTTAACAGCTATTTGTAGAGTTACCATAGATCTCATTTAACAAAATGAGACCCACAGGCACCAGAGTAAAATGTGTTATGGAGGATGATTGAAGTTTAATGATGTTTGCTTATGAAATTGTTCTTTTTATACTCATTCATTCAAGTATAAAAGTGGATATTACGACCTCTCTGTGCATACATTTCTGTTTGTCTTCTGATTGACAGCACATAAACAGAGAGGGGCCACTGTTACATTTTGCTGGCTTTTTACTGATACACATCAGCCAGATTTACTGACTTATGTCATAAAAGTTGGGGCCACGTGACTTTTATGTTCTGGACATTCCACAGTCATATCCAAGGGCAGTTCATAAATTTTTAGCACCAACTAGACTACGTAAGCATAGTTTGCCTATAAGGAAGAGGGAAGTATAGGTTAATATCGCACACACAAGGCTAATGCTGTGGCCTGTCAGTTTCCAGGAAATTACTGCCTCTGCAGGACATTTGTTTAGACAGTATGTTGATTCTGACTTCGTTAATAGCTACTGTATCATCTTCTGGCTAAATCGTGCATGAAATGAATGTCTCTATTCCCCAGTAAACATAGTTTTATGATAACATCAGCGTACATGTGTTCTAAACAGCTTAGCTACACATAAATTTTGTGATCATGATTGCAGTGTCCTCAAGGGAGAGCGGGGTACAAGCTTCAACAAGCTTTTCTTTGGTAGCCAACCCAGACACCAGATTTTTAACAAAGAACGCTGATGACAGACTTTTCTCTGAGGAGCTTTATTTTTCAATCCCATTCAGTTAATGACAACATTTACTAAATATATCAGAGAGTGTATTTCCAGACTTGTAAACTACAGCTTTTGATTTCATCCAGTGTCATTATGGCAAAAGGTCAGGATTTTCAACAGCGTGATGATGTCAGAGGAAATTCAGTGTGTGGTCCAAAGGACTATGGTTTTTGATTTTGAGGACGTTTTCAAAGCTAAGCATGTCATCGCAGTGCTGCTTCTCTTTACCTCACGGATATCAAACCATGTATCAGTGGATTTCTTCATGGCTCTCTTTTATTTGTCTGTCCATTCTTGCTAGCTGCTCTGCTGACTACCCAGCTCTAAACAATGTTGTTAATGCCAGAAAATATGCATCACTTCCTGTGCACCGGTGGATTTCTTTTCCCCAGAAAAGACCTATGAGACACTGGCTGACTGTTAAGGCCAACAGATTTACAGTAAAAGCTTCCATGAGCTTTTACTGAGTTTACATGAACTTCCACGTGTAGACTTTATCAGTCAGTGAAAAACAACTAAAAATGTCAAGAAAATTGTGACACAGGTGTATTGGCAGCAAAACAGGTGGGATTACCAACTGGCATTTAGGAGTAGTCTGTAAAAACTTTCCCATCTGGCTCAACTATTCTCATCATACTCCCTTTTGTGTGACCTCTATTATTATCTATCATTCCTATGTATTTGGTTTTTCAATTTCTTTCAGACAAAGCTTCAAAATTTGCTTATGGAAAATCTGAGAGCTGGAAAGAGTTTCATGTCTTTTGTTAAGATGACCAGTCAGGCCTTTTATACACTGTAATCAGAGTTAGCTAATAAAACTAACACTTAGTCACCATTTTGATAAAATAAATGATTTTGGTGTTGGATGATGCATTCAGTGTTAATGTCAGCAGAGGGAAAAAGAAATCCAGTATCATTTCTTTCTTTCTTTGTTTCTTTTTTTTTTTTTTTTTAAAGGACAAGGCTCAGCAAATGTGGCGCCATGCAGCAGCAGTGTGGTGGAAATAGTGCTCTGTGAATCTGGGACATCTCTGTACCTGGCAAGATTTGTATTTGCCTTCCCCTGAAATGAGTACGCTTTCATTCTTTTCTGGGCTAATTTAGATTTTGTTAACAAGTTCCAAACACACATAGAAATGACAGCAAAACAAACAAACGCGCGAAATAAGAAAACAAAGAACAACATATGACTCAAGGATGATGGAAGTTTCCAGGCACTCAGCAGGGCAGTGAGGACGTGTGTCAAATCAAAGGCATTCATGGATCATCTGTTATACAGTATCTCTGTGGTGTTTTAAGAACCCCCTCATCCTCCCTCCTTCTTCACAATCCCCCACTCCAACACACTCTACCACACGTCCGCCCGTCAGACACACACGCACACATGCGCACACACACACATCCCACCCTGCTGCACATGCCTCATGTTTTATTCAGCAGTCTATGGGAAGGCTGTATCTGTCTTTGAAGAGTGCTGCCGAAATCATGTAGTAGACCCATCTCATCCTCAGTCTTCAAGGGATGATACAATATAAGTGGGTACATGCTCAGACCTCTGACGGTCCAGGTGGGCCAGGTCTGCAACAGCTCGGGCTTCAGGGTAAATTTAACCAGTTGTACTGGAGCCGCTGCCTGAGCTGGGTTAAAAAGCCTTCCCTGTGTAGATATCTGGTTACTGTCCTTGTCCTTGTGGCCTGTATCCTGTCTCTAGCAGAGCTTGCAAGGTAACAGCTTTACCTTCAGATACCATGTGAAAGCTGCAGAGAATACATGATCAACATCAACCTTGCATCTCTTCCCTGGTGGTGTCAGGCTTTGTTGTTTTTGTGTATTGAGCCTGCTAATTTACTCTCAGTAAGGAAAACCACTAACTGTGGTAATGAATAAACGGCCGTCTATATCTGTTTGTACTTAAAAAAAAAACAACCCCACGGATGTGATGTCTCTAATGGGGAGACATTTGATTAATGAATTGAAAATTAATCTATGGCAGCTTTGTTTTTGGTAATTGTTAAAGTGTCTTATCTGTTTGTTACATCTTCTTTGTGTGAGAATTTGCTGCTTTTCTCAACTTCATGTTATCATTAATTGAATTGTGGTCTGGGAAACTGTGATAAGCCTGATTAAGTACTTTGCAGTCAATTAGATTTGGCCTTAATTGTGTCTATGACATGATATTTATCTAGAACTCTAACCTGTAATCTGATGAGTTCACCTAAAATTAAATTTAAAAGAGAAATCCAAAAATGGTGCTCAGTTGTTTTAAATTTCCTTGTTCATCTTCCAACTGCAAATTAGATTCTGCAGTACACTCTTGTGAATATGCGTAGATACTTGTTTCATGTTTTGAATATGAATTACCCCAGTATTCAGTGTTTCATCCATGTGAACATTTCACTCGGTTGAAATACCTCCATTCCCAAAGGGTTCGGATTAGAGAGTCCCCACTGTATCCCTTTGTTGTTGATTTGTGCTTTCAGCATGCTTCCCGTTGTTGCCAGCACTTTGTTTGAATTTTCAAGCATTATGTGGACCTAAGGACACGAAACATATTATCTGTGCCACTGCAGTCAATGGGGAATTTTAGGAGGACTAATACATTAGAGCGTATTGTAATTCCTAAATCCATTTGACGGAGGAAACATGTTATTTATGGCTTATCATCATCTGTAATTTGGACATAAAAAAAAAATATATCTTCAAGGAGGAATACGAGAAGACCATGTCCACATACATCTATATCTTCTGAGGGGCCTTGTAGAGGTTTCTGTTCATGCCTGATGCGATTTCTTCTGCTGAGAGAGCTCTTTGAGGTTTGTCAGGTTTTTCCTGCTTGACTTAATTGAAGAGAGGGCAGGATTGTGTGTGAGGAAAAAGACAGAAGGGGAGGAGGGGGGTTGCCTTGGAGTGTCTTTCCACAAGTGCTTTGCTACTCAGTGCTGAAACTGGAACCCTGTGGGAACAAACATGTTCAGGTGTATTTTATGTGCCGCGCATGGACGGTATATGCCTGCAAAACAAAACTGAACACAAGTACTTTGCCTACAGTGGACAAGGCCTCGGAAAGAGACACTGGTTTGTCTTTGTGTGTTTGGTTTGGGATAATTTCTTATTGTCATATACGACATGAGGGTTTTGTTTTGGAGCTGAATTAGAGCAGTTGTGTGCTGAGATAAACAGGAGCTTATCTATAACTGTTCTCACACTTATCTGACTGTCAGCTACCTGATATGTCAGAGTTTCCTGGACTTGTGTAGCTGATGTTGTAAACAGATCTGATTATCCCAGCTGCCACTGGGGAACTGGGTGTGGTGGATGTCCACTTACGTGTTACCGTGCTCCCACAATGTCTCCGTCCTCACCTTTGCTGCAATTCTTTACTTGAGTTCTTTACTTGAGTTCCCATAAGGATTTTTAAGTTCACAACAAGATCTGTTTCTCAGACAAAACCACTCGAAGCACGAATGAAATCCACCATCGTACTCCTCTGCTGAGGAACAATCGGGTTCATAGCAAAGCAGCTTTATTTGCAGGACTTCAAACAGCCTATTCTCCCCAGGGTCATTACCCTGCTCAGGAAATGAGAAAGTGGGCTCCTGATGTCACTGGCAAACCCTTTGCACAGAATGCTGGGTTGAACCAGGAGGGGGGGAGGGATGGTAGGGCCATGCTAGATCAGAGTTCAGACATGTTTACATTACAGCTCAGGATATTTCTCAGAGCCCGGCCAAGCTGCTGAAGTTCCCAGGCTCCAAAGTTGCAGAGTGCTGAAAAGAGGCACAAGCATTCACTTTTTCTTCTCTTCTCTTCTCCTCTCTCCCCCTCGCTCCCGTGCTCTCGGGTCCAAGTCAGAGTTCAACTCCATTTGCATCGTTCTAATGTTCTGTTCTTTGCTACAGTTGTCCTTCGGGAATATAATAGACGTGAAAAATATGAAAGGTGAAAGTCACTAGCCTACTTCATACAGTGTTTGGATGTTGCTGACATTGTATAAGAAACGGATGTCGGGAACTAATAGCAAATTCAGCACAAAAGTATATTATTACAGTTGTTTTCTGTCCATGATGTCTCCTTTTTTTATCCCTTTTTTTTGGAGGAAGAAAAGAGCTTTAATATGCACGTCCTTCTCCCTGTTTCACCAGTGACAATAACAATATCTGGCAAAGGGCACAAGGTGAAACCAGCCCCATCATTAACACGAGCTTCTGAATTAGAGTTAAACCCACATCCTGAGCCAGGATGAAGTATCATATCTTGTCAGTGTTGTCAACTTAACAGAAACTCAGGCCTGAACACAGGAATTGGATATAGTTTGAATGTTTTCATTTTCCAGAGATACCTAAAATCATTGACATGCAGTGTGGCAGCATGGATTTCATGGGTGTCAGTCTTACTTCACCCTGTTTAATGGTTATCAGCTCATTTAAACAATGTTATTAGAGGGGATTTCACTGGTTTGGTACTCGTTGGATCTTTTTTCATTGTTTTGGACAGTTGTGATAAGTTTATTTGGAAATATGGTTTGACAGGTTAAACAAGTGAACTGAACATAGACAGGTTTAGATCAAACCCTCTATTTGCTTGTCATTTTTGGCTGGGTTGTGGACATCATGGTCAGATTTAGAGTAACCAAATATCTTATACATCATAACAATATTTGTCTGGTTGTACAAAATAAAGGATTTGTGCTGTATGAGCCTTTGAGATTTCAAAACTGTCAAATGTTTCAGACTGCTAGACCAGCCAGTCCAGAGCATAAGATTTGGGTCTAGAAGAGGAACATAGATGGTCTTGTTTCTTGCCTCAGCTCTGCCAATAAGGTTGAGAAGTGGCAGCTGGAATGTTTGTGTTAGTGCTCTGCTGTGGTGAGGTGTCACGGTGCTGAGCTATGCTCTGGCGCCTGCTCTCTCTCCACCTTGCCTAGAGGCACACAGACACTGCTGTTGCATCGACAGCACACACAGGAGGTGAAACTAGGGGAGGATCTCTGCTCTCTATCCGCCCCGTTGAATCATCTACAATCTGCTTTTTACAGGAAGCAGGCCAACAGTGACAGAGGTGCTGCATGGCTTAGTGGCTATTTTAGACTAGCTTCAGCTTGTACTGGGTATGGCAGGCACATAATAGAAACTGGTCTAATGAGTTACCCTCACGGGGTAATAATTTTGATGTGAAATAGACCAAGTGCTCCAAGTAAAAGCGTTAACCTTTATTGTGTGTTTTTTGTCAAAGGCTGTTTTTTTGCTCTGCCAACAGAAACAGTTCCTCTAATTCAAATGAGTCAAACTCTCATAGTGTGAGCATCCACATGCTGCAGCCTTGCTTTGCAGGAATGCGTGACACAAAAGTTACGCATTCCTACAAGAGGGAGATGTCCACAAACAGCTGATTCTAAACTTTCATTAAAACGTACACTGCATCATGTTTTTACAGCATCAATGCTCCATCTGCTTGTTTGCGTGACAAGTGAAAGAAATCTGTTTTTCTACCATGAAAGGATTACATGAGGAATAATGAGCAGGAATATGGAGTCTCACAGACTGAAATCATGTACCAGACTACAGCACTAAGTCTTGTCTGTGTGATTGATGGGAGGAGATTTCCCTGTTGTGTCAACATATGTAACTGTTGTATGATTTGTGTAGGTTTATGATTTTTGTAAGTATCTGATATGTACACTGAGAAACAGAAAACCCAAACATTTTTTTAGACTGTAGCTTGTACTGATTTACCTTATAGTGTACAGAGGCTTCTGTGGTTATTTAGTGCACTTTCATCTAAAAGTAAGTGAAAATGAAACTCAGGAAGGGCTTTTTATTTTCTTCCTGAGAACTCTTCTCTTGTGGTTTTATAGAAAGCATTCCTAATTCTCCTAAACTGTTGTTTTGGCTTCTTGAAGTTTTTATCTCATTTTCTCCACTCTCAAAGTGCAGAGTATGTTTAAGCCATCTGGTAAAGCCAGGTGGTAAATGCGGCTTCCAGAAGATGAGACTGAGCCTTACAGCAATCAAGGGGGTGAAATCCTGTAACTACATGGGAACAACTTCTGAGTGGGTCTATGGAGTAAATCCAAGTAACATAAACATGTAAGCATTTCAATTAGCAAATCAAAATGTTGCAATGTTTGGTCAAGACCAGAGCATATGTGTTTTCCGCTCGTTGGCCTTTACACCCGGCATGAGTTGTCTACACCGGAATACATTCTGATTAAACCTATGTAAGTGAACTGGACCCTTAAAACAAGCTTACGTCATATAAGACTATATCTGGCACAGGAGGGAAAGCATGTGGTAGGTCAAGTGCTGCCCCTTCAACGATCATTAATCAATTAATTATACAACTCCATGCCTTTTTTCCACTTTATCAGTGACTATACTAAACTGAATTCACTAAGATGATGATTATGGTTTGTATGATTTCTGTATCAGGGTTCAATGTAATTTTATTATTTTGTCTTATATGTTCTTCAACAGTCATTAAACAAGTAAAGGCTCATTTTCCTGCCGCCTGCTTACAGAGAAAAAACATGATGCTGCATTCTTTTCATAGCTGTTAGTGAGAAAGTGGGGTTATTATGTGTGCGTGTGCATGATAACAAGAAGGAGAAAGAGAGAGTGAAGAGAACATTCCTTTCTCACTCCCACTCTCCACCACCACACCCCCATTGCTACTCACTGCCACCCCACCCCCAGTTTCCTTCCTGTGCTTTTTTTAGAGTCTATTGGATGTTTTTCCCACATCCGGCAACAAAGCCAGCCTTTTTTATGCCATAACCTAACAGCATGGTGTTCTGTGGTTCAGCTACACACAGGCATGGTCAAACATGATAAATTAATTGAGGCTCACAGTTCCTTGACTTCGTGTCCTCCTTCACTTCAGCCTACATGGGTGCACTCTCTCCATTAAGAGCAGAAATAGTATTGTGTATTGTGTATTGTATATGTATTGTGAACAGTGTCCTGCCACAATGTTACATGCAAATTCTGGGATATAATTCAGTTTCAGTGTCTGAAATGTAATAGTGCATATTGTATACTGGAGTGTGTAAGTGAAATTTCCATGTCTATTTTTGCTTACAAAGCAGGCCCCACCCACCATTCAACCTTGTATAATTAGATTTTTTTTATCTGCTATTTTTCTATTTGATAACTGAGAAAATAGCCAGTTAAAAGAGAGACTCAAAGCCACCTGTCCTCTGATTGGTCCTCTCTAACCTGTTGTTACTAAAGCTTGAGCAAGAAGCCTGAGAGAGGGGATTTTTGTTGGATTTTTGTTAATTAAAACCTCAAATTGTCTCATCTTATGCCTCATAACTCATGACTGACTGATATGCTTGGATGCTTGTGCTTTCCACACATCCAAGTTCATGTTACAGTAAAAGTTAGCTGCAATTTTTCACCTTGAATTTGTAACCATTTATTTTACCGTACCTACGTAAGTGAAAATGTGGCCTCAAGTGGGCCACTGACCTACAGAGTTGTTGTTTTTTGTTTGTTTGTTTTTTGTCCAAGACTTATTTCAGTAGTTACAATAGTTAGCACATTATACCAAAACAACTCAAGCAATGATTTAAATACTAACACTCATCAGAGTTTGTCCCAGTTCTCATTCCCCATGAATTAATTCCCTTAGTTGGAAGGAATTTTCCCCTTTATGATGCTGCTTTGGCTGAGTTTGAGTCACCCGGCTCATCTGTTTTGCCTGAAGTAGTTAAAGTGAGGGGGGAAAACAGCTGTCTTGCTAGTGAAGGGACGCCTTGCCAGTTGAGCTGTGAAATCCACGCAAGCGAGCAGGATAATCTCTTCCACCCAGACCATATCATCCTGGGATGGAAATGCAGATAGGTCCATGTACACAGCCTTGACCCAACAGGACGTAATATAATGTGACAGCAGCATAATGTATAATGATGTCTCATCACACTGACAATAAAGTTTGATGTTGCTTTTGTTTGAATGCCATTTCTACCAACAGTGTACAAGGGTAACCTAACACATTGCTGCATTTTAAACTGAAAAACTAAATTTCCACAGGTTTTTGTTACAGTGTCACACAAACGTGTTTAAGAATGACTTTCTTTTCACATTTCCAACATATCTACTCATTATTGAACAAAATGTCCAGTTTCTCTCTGCCTCCAGTAACAACCTTATGCTTACTGGGGAACTTATGGAGAGTGAGACTCCAAGCAAAAGATTGATTAGCTTGTATTTTCATTCCTACTATCACTGTGAGCTGCTGGTTTATCTGCCATGTGACTGCCTCCGTCTGGTTAGGTTATTGTTGTTCCTGCAGAATGGGCAGAGGGAGCCTGGCCATGTTCTGCGCTTCCCTCTTCAGCAGATGTTGTGACGATAGCCACATGGCTGCGAGTCCTGCTACATTTTGAGGCCTAACTGTCCATTTAGTTAATTATCAGTCATATATTATTATCCTAAACATATTGTGCTCTAAGTTGACGCATTAGCAGCCGAATTGTATTTTTCATAATAAATGTCCTTTTGAAATTTCATATGATGGGGTATTAGTGATTTAGGAACGTGGATGGGTTTTGGTTACAGTGGAACAGTAGAATGGGAACATGGACTTTAAACCACTAACAAAACATCCCCTGGTTAGAACAGTTTGCCTATTTCCAAGCAACGGACTAGATGTTTATTTGACCAGATGCCACTGTAGGTACAGCGGACCTGCTTTTAACTGCTCTCAACTGTTTTGGGATGAGATTAGGAGATCTGCCTATTGAGCAAAAAGCCTCTTAATCAGATGGAGATCAAAACGCTTGCTTTGTTTTTCCTTTAACTCTGAATGCATTTCAATCATCACGTTATGGGAAAGTTGTTTTTTTCCACAGATTACCTGAGAGCGCGCCGTGTCTCTCTGTCTCACCAGCTGCGACATGTAAAAAGACCTAAAGCGTTGGTTCACAAGGCCCACTTAGACACACAGAGGAGCTGCCAACATGCACAGACTTGCTCAGAGACATAAGCTCTGCTGCAACCTTGAACTCTCCCTGCCACTGTGAGAGCCATCACTGGCTCAGACAGTTGTGAGCTCAGTACCTGCAGGGCTCTATTCGAAAGCAATTGAAATGAAATGTCTTCTTTTTCATTCTACATGTGCAGGAGAATATACATTTTAGTTGCAGATGAAAACTAGCCTTGGTGACCTACATTTGAAAACGGGGCAGCAGTGCAGTTGAGTGGCTTGTTCTTAAATGCAGTCTGAAGAAGGTATATCTGTCCGCACAGGAAGTGGCAAATAAAAACAGGAAATGTTGGGCATTGGTAGAGGGACTGAAATAATGGGGATAATAAAACGTTATAGATTTTTCTGACGGTCCACTGGCCCAATAGTTTTCTGGCCCGCCATGATTTGTCGAGTGTGAAGGCTTGTCTTATACTACCTGGGTGGTGGTTGAAGTGAATATCAGTAGATAAAGAAGAATTTGATGACAGCAGGTTTAAGTCTACCTTTTTCTTGTCTCTTTTTTCCTTTTTCTCTCTCTCACCCTCTCGGCCTCCATTGGCCAGATGTCGCCACATGTCTCCACTTTATCAGTCGTTTCAAATTAAAAGCCCTCTGCAGAGTCGTGTAATTGCGACTTCATGATGTTGCAGCTGCAGTAATAACTTTGCAGCTGTGGTCTGTTGCTGCAGAATGTACGTAAGGGAAACACTGTAAGGGCAAGTGCTTTCACATTATTCTAATCTGATTCAATAAGGAAAATATTGATTTATAGATAGAAAGAGAAACTCAGCAACAAGCACACACTCAATGTGGTTCAGTGTTTTCTTTTTAAATATACTGATCACAGACCAACCTGATGCCAGATGGTTTGTTACATAGAACCATCTGGGAAGGCTTCATTGGAAACTGGCAGGCACTTTCAAAAAAGTATTTGGCAGGTGATTGGATGAACCATCTGTCTGTCATATGACGTAGTGCTGTCTGCAGTCTGAGGAGCTTTGAAGTTATTTAGCTTATTTGCAGACGATTCAGAGGGAAAATCAAAAGACACTCTTACAAATATGAAAACAGACGCTTCTCATATCTGGAGCAGTTCCTCTCTCCAAAGACACTGTTTGGTCCGAATCTCTGCTGCTTGAAAAATGCAACATGGCCTCTCACTTGAGATGAATTCAGCTCCTTTTACAAGGTTAATCACAAAGCGGCCTGAGTTTGTAGATGAATATTACATCTGCAGTTAACTGACAGCTTGTTTCATGATTTCCTAGTATCTAGGTTCAAATCAGACAGTTACCTCCTACCAACATTTGGAGCCAGCAGCGTGTAAAATTGTCTAGTGTAGCTATTAATTTAGTGCTCTACCAGATGATTCCCATGGGTTTCTGTTTTTTTTTTTCTTCTTCTTCTTTCTTTTTTTTTGGCAATGTCAATCCGAAGACTTTTTCACTAGTCTAGTCGGTGTGAAACCAGTTGTTTTCTATTGCACAGCTGTCCAGAATCAAGGCAAACAACTCTGAATCGACCTGACTTGTTTTTTTTTCATGGACGATGATATCTAACTAATATCTAAGATATATATCAATATCATGTGGTGTTTTGTTTTTGTCCTTCTGGGAAATGTCAGGCTGATGATAAATTTTTAGAGGTCACATATTTTCTGCTCCATGATCCCCCAATGCTCCCCCTCCACACACACTTTTCCTTGGTTGGAGTCAGTGAGAGCTCTGCAGTGTTTTCTGTGTGCGTCTCTGCTCGCGCTGGTCCACACAGACCTTATTTGGAATGTCAGAACTGATAGGAGTGGGAGTCAAACAAAGCTTCCCACTCATTTATTTTTTCTTCTTACTCTATAGCTGCAGCAGTCCCTTTTCAAACCCAACTAGCCGAGGATTGTTTCAGAGCATGAGTGCAGATTAGTGTGACTGCTTGCCTGTCCTATGTGCGCCTGTGTGTAATTTAAGTAAAAGCTGAGAGAGATGACAAAACTCAACAAGTAACACCATTTTCAACTAGTAGATTGTTCTGAGCTTTCTCCATTGAAGCGATTTAAAGCACTAAATGTGTTTCCCTTCTCTAAAAGCATGAGGCTTATCAAAACCTGGCTGAATGAAGCAGCATTAGCACAGCATTAACCACTCAGCCCAGGTTTCCCATGGGATATAAAATGGATCCTTGTTTCAGTGGGAAATCGCCACAGCAATGTTACTGAAGAGCACTTTGCAATCCTATCAGATATTGACTAATGTTGTTTTCTGATTTGGAAATGCATTTTCTACACTTGAAGTGGAGCATCAAGGAATTCATGACTGAATGATGAGACACAAACAGGTTTTAAGTATTAAATACGGTACAATTAAAGATAATCTCATCAGTAGTTACTGCAGAGGCTGAATAATGCACGCTATCAGGATGCCTCGCATGAGCAAGTCAAGCTAAAAGATGGCCTTCTTTGTTGTGCCAGAGATATGACTGGAATGGCTCAGGACTGTGTTGCTCAACTCAGCAGTGGCACTGTTGGCTTTCACCGTGCTGCAGCTGCATGCTGAAGAGCAGCCAGATGTTTGAGATGGTGAAATGAGCCTAGCGAGCAGGAAACGGCTCTGCATGCCATAGGAATCGTCTTTGAAAACAGGAAGGGAACTTGTTCCCTGCTTATGGGCCTTTTCCTGTGGCATGACCGGAGGCAGGCCTTGTGTTTGACAGTTGCTGGGAAAAGGTAGTTGCGGTTGTATGGCAATGGCCTTTTAAGGGTACAAACATGCTTGGAAAGCCTTAGATGTGTTTTAACAGGGGATTTGTTCGCAGAGGAGCGAAAAATCACAGGACCATCTATCTTGTGGCCACATTTCTATGTCTTTGTTTCACCTCTGCACTCTGGGCTTTTTTGTGTAATGTGATAGTTAAACAAAAGAGTTCATGGAGAGTTACTGATATGTTAACCAATACCATATAGCTCCGGGGTGCATCCAGGTGTCAGTGCTGCTATTATCCTGCTTTACCTTCTCTCATGTAGCAAATGAGTAATCCTTAATGTGCAACCACAATTGTTAAATTGGGGATTTTTTTTCTCCAATCTTTTCATGCTCACAGTGACCTCTGGTGTCTGCAAGGATTGTACATTTCTTATTCTTGAGACTTTGCTGGTAAGAATCCTTTAATGTCTTGATTTATGTTTAACCCTCCCACACCCTCCCACCTCAAGCATTTTCCCAGCCTGAAAATTGTTTCTTACCTCCTGCCTCTTACACTTAAGAAGGCAGAGCACACACACCAAGTGAAAGAAATATGTCATCATGGTAGATACATCATCTCCTGTCATTTTCGGGGCTCAGTGTGTAGCACTTTAGATGTGGGGTGGAATAGCAAGCGCTGATAGAGGGTGTTTCCACAACTTAAGAGTGCGAATTTGAGCCTGTGTTACCACTAAATGAAACCCTTAGAGCTACAGCTTAGCCTATATGTAGTTGATGTGCAAAAGCCTGTATGGTTATCTATGAGTAGCTCTAGGCTTGTTAAATGGTGGGATGTCATCCTGCCTCTTCTCTCTTTAACAGTGACTAAGTGAGGACAAAGGTGGCGGATGTCTTTTAATTAAAAGTGATACTGTGGTCCGGTTAAATCCTGCAAATGATTTTTTCATTGTATTATAGGCAGCAGATTTGTAGTTTCCAGCTTTAAATCATTAATCGAAGGGATCCTTTTTGCTCTGGAAGCCACAGTGATATGTGCAACACGAGATTTGCTTCTGAGCGCAGGGGAGCCCTCAGTCCTCCTCGGCAAATGTCTCTGTGGTTAAAGAATGACATGCAGATGAGAGGCGACAGCAGTGTCAGGAGCTCTGTGAGCCACATGGCCATGGGTGATGTGATGTGACAGCTTGTCACTGCGATGTTGGTAACCTGTGGTACGTCTGCAGTGGCGTGGCCTAGCTGGTGCTGCCGTGATGCCTTGACAGAGCGTGCCCCCCACCCTCAGCTTCCCTCCCTCCTACCAAACACACACTCACACAGTTCCTAGCAACACATCACCGCTGTCCTGCCATCCTGAGAATCTGTGGTCCAGGAAAAACAGCTTGTGAACTCTGTGTACCTCACTGGATAATATACTCAGTATATTATCTACAACAGGGCATTTATTCTACTTGGCCAGGACAGGAATAATTAGTGTTGTAGATAATTAATTGAAAGGGATGCAATACAGTTGTGTTTTATATGAGCTTTTAAATGAACCGGTTTTCCATACCTTGTCCACTCACCCCCAGTTAAGGTCCCTCATCATTGTAATGGTTGTTCAGTGACCGGTGATTGCAGACATACCAGCATTGCTTGTTACTTTTTTTTTTAAGGGGCCCCACATATTATCTTCGCGAGTCCATGCATATTTTCAGAGCAGCTTCCTGCTGCCTCCTTTAGCCTTGGGGGATATCATATTAAACTCATCTGTTTGATTCTGAAGAAAGGACATGCCAAAGCAAAGGCTGATTGGAATACTGGCTTTAATCTGTGCATTTGGATAATGGAGAGCTGATATTTGAATGGGAAGTGTCTCGGACAGGATTTTTTTGTGCGCAGGCTGCCTTTTGTTAAAATAGCAAGTTTCTCTATGGAATGTTGGAGCTGAGCTACAGCAACTGTTAAAAAATCTGCCTTCAGTAAACATAATGGATGATTTCTCTTCAAAGGAGCTCTTATCATCTTTTCCCATTTCCCAGAGGCTGCCACAAAGCTGCCTCTTTTTTTCCTGCTGCTGCTGCTGCTCATCCTTCTCTCCTGCTTGCTCTCTGGAGGGCAGCTTCAATCTAATACAACTGTGTCAGGAAGTGTGGGGATGCAAAGTGCTGATGAGCCAAAAGTAGCCCACCTCTGCAGTGTGCTGCTTCGTCCCAACACGCGCCAGCCTGATTAGGAAAGTACGCTATGAACCTGCGCTCACATCCCTGTGCAACCCTATGGCACATGCCCTATAGAAACAGATTAAATATGTTTTTTTCTTCTTGTTCCAGACCTAATGTTGTAATTTACCTCATGTAAAAGGGATTAAGCCTCGGTGTTATCATTTTGTCAGCCATCATAATGTCTGGATTTTATTTAAGAATTTCTTTAACACTAAAGCTATACATTTTTCTTCTGTACAGATATGTTGTTCCTTAGTGCTGGATTGCCATAAAACACAATAGTATTTATTCCTAGTGTTAGTGTTGGGAAACGTCTTTCTAACCCTTACCCATATTGTTAAATGAAATGCATATGAGCCTTAAAATTGAAAGACAGCTTGAACTCATACCGAAAATGCTAAATTGTCAGCATTGTCTGTACTGATGGAATCATCATGGTTTACCAGGAACACATTGTTGTGTCATAGTATCAAGTGCATCATGCACACCTGGTAATTACTTTACACATGCTGAATAAAAAGAAACTATGGCCTCCTTTAAAAAAAAAAAGGGTGCAGTACAAACAAAGCAGAATCTGGCCTGATTTGACCAAAACCATAATTGTCTTGAATGAGTGTGTGAATGTACACAGTGTTATAGCAGATTCAGCCCCAGCTTCCCTACCTTCCTCTGAATTATTTACATTTTCAAGTTATCCAGGATGTTTGATTTTGTTTCTGTGGATATGATCATGGCTTACGACTTTAGACAGCTAGTGGAAACCCTATAATTAAACTGAGCCCTCCACACTTTGTCAGCATTCTGCAAGCAGATATCTGAGTTTTGTATGACAGCTGATCATTGGCACTGGTCTGAGGGCTCTTGTTTCTTATCTGGCAATAAGCGAGCTGAAATCCCCTCTTGCAACAGTATGCAACCTGCAGAACCGCATAAATATTATGTCTCCCTAGGAACACAATAGTCGTATTTATTCCTTTATTTTGGGGCTGTTTTTTCCATGTCAAATGCCGAGAGGAAGGTTTCTAACTCTTGCAGGAGCAGATTGCAACATGTTTCAGGACTCTGGTGAATAGATTAAAGGCTGGCGAGCTCAAGCTTTTGTTGAGCCGCGCTTTCATACTCAAACACATGCACAGGCACAAAACCTTCGTACAATTTCAAACCTATACCCTTGCAGCACGCATGGCTCTTAGGGGCTCTGCCACTGGTCTGACAGATGGTACCAGGAGGCCTGGTGTTTCGCCCTGTTATGGCTCACCCGGAGCCCCATCCACAGTGCTCAGCATCACCACACTGCTCACCATGACACACAAGCTACCAGCCTCCCAGCTCCCAGGAATACATGGCCTCTGTTGACAGGGCCAAGGTCAGGTTCCTCACTGCCACAGTCAAAGGGCAGCAGTAAGCAGCTCTTAAAATAATTAGAATTTATCTTGGTAAGTTTACGTCCACTAGTGGGTGAAGGCAAGTCCAGTTACACCCCAAAATGATTTAAATATTGTGTATTAGGTGTCATTTGTGTTTCTTGTAGCTATTTTTATTGTAGCTATGAACGCCTGGCAAAACAAATGTTCGCCTTGGTTTTGTATTAATAAAATCTCTAAACGAACATTCTGCTCACTACTTACATAGACATTAAAAATGAGTGAATTTCATTTGCCAGTTGTGCTTTCATCTCTGAGATGATCTGTATATTTTACATATGTTTGAGCCTCTCATGCTGCAGGAGTCACTTTCAAAGTGATTCAGAGCTTCTAAGCTCATTAAATGTTAATCAGAAAATCTATTTTCAGATCACTTGGAGATCTGTCATGAGGATTTCAGGCCAGCTAGGAGGCCACTACTTCTGAGTGCTGAGCGCTGAGTGAATGGGATGATACTGTATTTGTTGGAAATGTAATGTAAAATGTAAAAAAAGAAAGGTTTGGATATCATTTTTTTATTTCCAAATGAAGATAATATCAGGATGGGAATCTGCGATCTGACCTTAACAAAATCTCAAAATGTCTTGAGAAGCTTCTCCTTTCAGTTGTGAACCCAAGAATTACTCTTGAACATTGTCCATTTTTTAAATGGCACAGAGGCAGCAGTGAGGCAACCCTGTCTCACAGTGGCTTTTTGCAACACATCCACTGTCCCTTCCATTATTCATGATGTGTTTTCTCAGACAGTGCCCTGAACCATGAGGATTACTCGTGTCTCTCTTCTCCAGAAAGAGTACTCTGAAACTGGGGAGAAAGTGTGCATGAGCTGCACACACTAGAAGTTTTCATCTGTTTTTTTGGACAAAAAGCAGATGTCCAATAGTATGAAGAGGCACAACATTTACTAGGTTGGATGTCAGTGAAGATGGCAAAAGGTAGCTGGTGAATGAGACGTACTGTGGATGAACTTATGGAGGATTTCCAAGTTAAAGCGGTTTGTGTCTCTGTGTTAACTTGGCATCAGCCAGGCAGGCAGTCATTACATCACTGGAGAAGATTCCTTCCTTTCTAGTTTATGTTAACAATTTTTCAACTGAACTTTAGTCCTGTGTCCTGTGTATGTTTAATTCAGTTACTGCTTTTCTTTTGTAAACATTGCATTTTTTACTTAAACTTTAATGTACAAAATGTTAACTTGGCTATTATGTTTTGGCTGCTGTTAGGCAAAGGCTAAATCACACTACACTTAGAGGACACTTACTGGCTGCCCATTAGGAACATATATGCATTTACATTAATAGTTAATCAATAAACCATTCATATAACACTATGAATTATTTCTCACATCCATTTACATACATTCATTTCACCAAATTAGATTGACAGTCTCTCTGGTGGCGTTTGAAGACACTGCTATGAGATGACTTAGAGTCACATATCAAACAGATTTTAAAACAAAAATAACGGAAAACATAATGGAATAGTTTGCACAGTGTAAGTGAATGATTATTGTTTGTCTACTGTGTTGGTTTTGCCTTTAGCTGTAGTACACAATGACAACGTAGTGTTGGCATAAACTAAAGGAAACAAACTGGCTGCTCTTGTTTGACATTAGTCTCCGGTGCTGTAGCTCTCTTCTTGTCTTTGGGTTTCTCTCCTGCCTTCACACAGTGATTGTGGTGGAGCTTATTCCAGTTTAAAATGTCTGCAAGTTGATTTACCTACTGTACTAAAATAAACCAAAGGGAAATTAATCTGTCTATTTGCAGTCATGCTTTGAAAATGGTCTGCACAATATTAAGTATAACAGTTTATACTTACGAAGCTAAATGCAAAGCCACTGGTATAATCCTCTGGATACAATAGATAATTCTTAGCACAACACCATCAACATAATCATCATCATCCATCCACTTATTAGCTTTAATATAGGAGGCTTGGTGAGTCATAGAGATATTTGTGCCTTGATTAAAATGTGAGGATGTATCGCCGAACAACTGCATTAGCAGGAGTAACACAGACATGAACAGGGTAGAAATGTAGTGAACTACAAGATTCACTCCAAACCCTCAGGCTATGAATCATCTTAATGCAATGTGTGTCAGCAGGTGGAAGTGACTCAAATTTGTTCCCACAGTGAAATATGCAACACACTGATACTCCTCTCCTGTGATCAGGTTGGTGTATAATCAGAGCCATTTTGTTTCCATGCAGGAATCGCATTAAGAGATGGTCAGATAATCAGACTTCTTTATGTGTATACAGTGTGCCTGAGACTGACACTGCATAGACAATTTCTTTTCTCAGTGAGTTGACAGAAAGACTCAGTTGACGAAAAAAACTGCATATTTTTATTGACTTGACAATGACATCTATACCTGAAAATATAAATAATACAGGTTTTTCTGTGTTACCATAAGCTTTTTGCTAAGGTTTTTAATGCCTCAGTTTTACGGGGTGTTTGGAGTTGTGAGTCATCTCTATGTGCTTAGTACCTTAAATGAAGACATGGGGATAGGACAAAAGGAAGTAGGATATCTGCACCGGCATGTTAAGCAGAATCTAAGCCACAAAGGAGAAACTCTGCTATCTAACGAAGCACAATGGGCAAAAATATAATGTATGCAAATGAGGGAAACAGACAAAGGCCCTATTCTTCTCTCTGAGGTCTGTCGACTGTATCAGATTCCTAACTATCTTCTCAGCCCATCCTCTGCGCTCAAACTACATAATATAAAAACAATTTTGTAAGTGCTGCAGCAGCGTTTTCTTCATTGCTGCACTGCACTGCAAATGGTCAAATGAAGTCATGTAATCTAAGCTTTGCATGTATTACATGAATGTATCTGCGTGGTCTTTTTAAAGTGTTGTGAGGGGATAATTTAAATCTGTATAAGGCATTTGAGAAAGCAACACTGTTGTCAAATCAAAACTTGTTCTAATGAAAAAAAAAACACTGTCTAATAATAAAAGTAATCTTTCGAAATTTCACAAGTCAGTGCAGCATCATTCTGCAGGCCTTGGAGCAAATTGTGAAATTTGATTACTTTACATGGTGATACTTTGAGCTGGATGGAAGATTGAATGAACAGAGACTCAGAACTATCGCCAAGATTTAAATTGGCTCACAAGACAGCTTACAGTCAAATGCAATAAGTAACATCCTCTAGCAGGCTGTTTTTTGTGGGTGTTTTTTTCTCAAAATCCTAAACAATAAATAATGAACTGAAATTAAGGTGAAGGTTTTTCTCTCTCTTTCTTAATTGATTTTAAAATTCAGTTCTCTTGTCTTTTGCAGCTTCAAGGATCTTTGCGGAGGAAGATTGAGGGACATGCACCAGGACACATAACAAAGCAGAATGGGCTCTCCTGTGGTTTCACCGGATCAGACTTTAAGAGGGTCCGTGTGGATGCTGGTCTGGGACATGGGCCTTGCAACCACAACCTAAGCCAGTCTCACTCTCTTCAAGGGTCCTCAACCATGGGCATGCAGAGGAAGAATTACATGATGCCACATGGAGTGGGGTCAGACATATTCAACATGACCCTGAAAGAAATGAAAAAAGAGCCCACTGAGGTCCAGTCTTGTGGCCAGTCAAACACAGAGATGATCTTTGACTTTAAAGAGGAAGGTGGTGTTCAGATCGACCCAGATCTCCAGGATCTATTTGATGAGCTGACAAAGTCAGTGCCCCCACTGAATGACCTGGAGTTTGAGAAGATGCTGAAGCAGGATGATACATTTGGCTTGGATCTAGGTCGTCCAAACTCAGCGGGTGCAGCTGCGGGTCTGTGTTCTCCACTGGATAAGCCCATCAAGACAGAGCACTCTCCAGATTATGGGCAGGTTCACAGTGGCTCGCCACAGCTTCGGCCAGCCTCGGCTGGGCCCTCTTTCACATTGACCAGCACCTCCTCAACCACCACGTCACAGAAAGCTAACACTCAGGCAGGACACCCCAGAGCCATGCCCTGCTGGCCAGAAATATCTCACGCAGAGCAGCTGAAGCAGATGGCAGCAAACCAGCAGCAGCCAAGCTCTCTGCTCCATCACCACCACCAACCACCACCTGTGGGACTGACCAGCTGGGCTCCCGCTATGAGCACCCACTCCTCCACCAGCACCTTCCCCCAGGACAAGGTCTCCAGCCCGGCCCCACTTAACCAACAGAGGATCAGCACCCAGAGTAAAGGGATCAACAACTGCCTCTTTAAGTCAAACGGGCACAGTGGCTCTCATCATTTGGACATGAAGGTTCTGAGCACCAAGCCCACACTGCACTTCAGCCCCAAAGCGTCCCATTCTGCCGGACAGCCGATGCCTATCATGGGAGGCTCAGTGAACAAGACCACAGCCCAGCAGCAACAGTCGCCTACGACGGGCCAGAATCAGCCACATTCAGCTCTGCATTTCCAGAACCATCAGATTTCTACGTCTGGAGCCCTTTGTCTGCAACCCAAGTCTGTTCCTGCTGGGCTGCCGTTCAAGCTGTCACAACAGAGACAGGTAAGGGCTCTGTATTATGTGCAATTGTATGGCAAAAAATAAATGGAGATGGAGCTAAATGCCATTGGAGTAACAGGGTTTTCAAACATGTGCTTATACTAAGAAATATATATCATATGTCAGAGCAAACATACAATATGGTATGTATGCCAAAACTGAGGGCTTATTTTCCGTTAGCTTATGCAAATAGGGATATACTATTTTATGTTGTAGCAGATGGTGAATAATTGGCTGGTGTCTTTTATAGCACTGTATGAAATAGATAATAGGTTGTCATTTGCTAAAGGTAAGGTAACATGATACACAGCACAGTCAAACTGACTTTAGTCTTCCTCATCAGTGAGGCTCCTCACTTTGCTTGCAGCAGAAAACCTGCTGTCTGAAACAGCAACAATGCAACACTGTTTGTTTTGGGACTTTCTTGTCATTGTTCTAGCTGCTGTCTGAGCCTTTGCTGTTGAATATGTATTTCCCCTGAAAGTGTTTTGACGATGACACAGATTGCCAGAGCATGGTAGATTAACATGCAGGACTTCTAATTTCTCTGCTTGTCATGGTGGCTCCCCGTCAGGGCACAGATATGCACAGCGGGATTTGCTAATTGGAGGTTGTTAGCTACAAGGGACAAGTGGTGGAAAATGACAGTAATCTGCTTAGCCTGGTGCCGGAGGTTGAATCACTGATTTGTTATGATTGGGGAGATTTAGACCATCCCCTCTTTCATTTTTGCACTAACAGTATCTGTAGCTGTCTTTTTGTGAAATGATAATACAAGCCACACAAGAGAGCACTCCTAACCTCTACAGATCAAGGGAAGTGCTTGAGTGACTGGGAGAGTGTGGGAGGAGGGAGAGAGGGAGGGAGCTGTACAGACATGGAAGTAAACAAGATAGGATGACAAACACATCATCAGGCATGGGTGTAACAGAACCAGTTTTACCACTATACGAAAGAGCCATTTACACTCTAAACAGAACATGTGGCTGTGCTCATTCATTAGTTGTCTTAAATACCCCTTCAAGTCCCTATTTATCCCTGCCTTCCTATGAAGGTGTGATGTGTGTTAAAAATGATCAACAAACATTTTTGGGACTATAAATTACCACATCTCACAACATCTCACATATCTGAATTATAAGCAATCCATTGTTTATTTAGTTTTTAATCAAAAGTATGCCTGAATTAGCATTAGCACTAGCATGAGAATTAGTGTGACTATAATGTGTTATGATAATATTTCTTTGGTTCTAAACTTAATGTAGCACATTAAAACCCTTAATTACAAGCAATAAAAAAAACTGGTGCATAATTAATATAATAATAATGAAAGGGCAAGGGCAGAGACGTAGAGGGTCTGGATATCAAATAATGAAAAAGCCTTGAATGGATGTCGATAAATTATTAAAAATTAAAACTTGGTAACACTTTATTTTAAAGCAGATATCAGTGGAATGTTTTTGTTAATATAAGTCCTAAATAGTCCTATTTTCCGTCAGCAATCACTTACATGAAGTATTTCAGCCTAAACACGAGTCTCTCCGTCACTCTGCTCTGCTGTAACCCGAGGAGAAAATTTTCCTTGTGGGATACAAGTGTTATCCAATGAGGAGAGAGAACGGCATGAAGGGCTGTGTGTGCAGCCAAGGGATGCGCGTGAATGTGGTGACGTAGCACGAGGACCAATTGATGCCTGACAAGGGCGGGGGCTGCTAACTCATGGTGCGTTCAAAGAAACTCGTACTTTGTGTTTTTCCTTCCTGTGAAGTCATACCAGTTCGATCTGGTACGAGTTCACGGGTCGGAAGTTACGAGTGGCCGTTATAGGGAACTTTCACAGACAACAGGATGGTAAAAACACGAGCTACGGGTTACCTGGAACGCTACCAAGTCGTAGTTGTGACTTGAAGCTGTAACTTACGGTTTCAAAAGCCTGCCTTGAACGCAGCATTAGCCGAAACGGCCGTGAAGCTGATATCTGCTTTAAGGGGTCCTTGTTCCTGTGTATCTACCTAATTAATTACAGTGTAATTACCTATGTAACCGTATGTAATAACATGTACTTACATTGTAATTACGTAGTGTATTTTGGTGTACTTACAGGTCCTTGTTACACTTGTAATAAGAAATGCTTGTTACAATACTTTGTCAAAGTGGCCTCTCTCTTTGGGGAAGGGGTACACCTGCAAGAAAAATGGGTGAAACCACAACCCATGTTGCCTGGGCAAACTTTTCCATCAATCTTCCTCCTGCCTCTTGAGTCTTGGAACATGTATGCTGTTTCACAACTTAGTAACAGTTGTGTTAATACACCTTTGTTACTCTTTGATACAGTGGAATAAACACATTAAAATAAAGTGTACCTGCTGGGATACCTCAATTCTTACACATTAACTGCAATAATCAGTGTCTTTGATAGTGTACCACGTGTGCTGTTACACAACTTAGTATATGTAACGATTGTGTTAGTACACACTTGTTACTTTTTGATACAGTGGAATAAGCACATTAAAATAAAGTGTACCTGCTACATACTTACATGTTACACCATGCAGAAACTCTAAACTGCTGTTGACCTTGATACTCAACCAATAACTAGAATAGCATTTTTTCAGAAAATGAGACAATGCTGGATAACTCAGTTCATATGGAACTGAAAACATCATCAGCAATCTGTATGCATAAACCACACACTCAAAAAAATGCATTTCAGTGTTCCTTTATTGTGCATTTTGAACAATATTGTCAGTACCACACCTGCCGAACTTGTGTTATGCTGTGCAGCAATTTGCCTGCATGGAACTGCATCGAACATAAATTGAAAAATAGGCAAGTAACTTAAAGAGTAATTTCACTGTAAATTGACACATAGCCCTGTTGTTCAAGCTCACCACATGTAGCCCATAGGAAAAAGAAGACTGTAGACTTTTACACCTGAGCATGAGAAGTGAGCATGCAACAGAAAAAACACAACATAGCTGGACTTGACGAGCCGAGCGCTCACTTCGACGTGGTTTCTCTGAACCAAAGAGAAGACCACTCACTCGGACACGGTTTCTTTGAACCAAAGCCCTATACTTTTTAAACCTGCTTAATTATCAACTCATGAACTTTAACTTAACATTTTAACTTTTTTAACCCTCAAAGACAGTACAAAGACACTGGTTATCGCAGTTCATTTATAATAGTTGAGGTATCCCAGCAGGTACACTTTATTTTAATGTGCTCATTCCACTGTATCAAAGAGTAACAAAGGTGTATTAACACAACTGTTACATAGACTAAGTTGTGAAACAGCATACATGTTCCAAGACTCAAGAGGCAGGAGGAAGATTGATGGAAAAGTTTGCCCAGGCAACATGGGTTGTGGTTTCACCCATTTTTCTTGCAGGTGTACCCCTTCCCCAAAGAGAGAGGCAACTTTGACAAAGTATTGTAACAAGCATTTCTTATTACAAGTGTAACAAGGACCTGTAAGTACACCAAAATACACTATGTAATTACAATGTAAGTACATGTTTATACATACGGTTACATAGGTAATTACACTGTAATTAATTAGGTAGATACACAGGAACAAGGACCCCTTAAAATAAAGTGTTACCAAAAACTTTTCCAAAGCCCAAATCTCCTGAAAGTAAAAGCTCAGTCACTTCTTGTCGTCAAGATGCTGAGGACATGAAGCTGTGTTCCAGTTCAGAAGGGGTAAAGATTTGGTGAGACAACTTTCCGAAGGACATTGTGCTTAAATGTGCAGTTAGTTTGAACAAATAAAATATGCAGGCATGAAGCTCGGGTGGTAAGAATTGAGGAGAAGAAATAAGAGCCACCTTACAGTTTCAGAACAAGTGCTTAAAAAGGCTGATAATGGTGTTTGCCTTTTGTAGTCAGCATGGACAGGGTTAAAAGTCTAACTAATGAGGAAAGGACAGCTCACAGAGAGGCGAATAAGAGTGGAGTCTCTTCCCACAGTGACCTGAATTAGTAATGCCAGAAAAATAAAGGTCCTGAAAGAGTTCCCTGATCCCCTGTGTAACGCTAGCGACTAGCAGTGGGCTTCCTCCCACTGAGTGAGGCTGAAGACCTTCTTAACACTGCCAGAGATGTGAGCTTTGGTGCTTGTTTGAAGCTACACAAAGTTTAATAATCAGTTGCTGAGTCAAACATGTCAAAATTGAAATGCACTGCTCTGCAACCCTCTAACTGCGAGGTCACACACACACACACACACACACAGTAGAAATACATTCTCTTGCAGCATACTGTACACTAGAGGACAATAATGCAATATGAGACCTGAGTTACTGTGGTTGTTGGGCAGTGCTACTTCAAGGACAAGGTTTTGTGCAGCTCGTCACATCACTATTGTAGCCTATGTTGTGTGTTGAAGCTAGAGAGAGAAAAAACACAAACACAACAGCATCAATAGGAAAAGAAAGACAATCCTGATGTATTGCACAATATCTTTATTTATGAGGTCTGAAATAAAATTGATGTCTAATTTCTGCTACTGTGAAAAGCATGAAAAATCTGTTGGATTTTTCTGGTAACTAAATGCAGTATAGCTATGCAGGTGCAGAGATGACAATTTTAAAGGAAACACAGAGGAGCTTTTAAGCTATTGACATGTCTTTCAGGTTTTTACTGGGGGGAAAAAAGAATTCTCACAATGGAAATTGGACCTGTTATTATGAAAGTGTTAATGCCTAATAGTCACATAAAGTTTTTTGTTTTAAGCATCTAATGACTATTTGTATAGTTGACTCTTGGTCTCCAATGTACACATATACAGTATTTCTAATTTTATCTAAACATTTGGCAAGAGTGACTGCTCAGCATAAGACAACACTGTGCAATAATTACCTTCGGCTCATTTTCAGCAGAGCTTGTGCTAACAAAGTGCTCTCTGTTTTAACTATTCAGAAACCCAGATTTTAACTGCAGCTGAAGCTGAATGTTTACTTGTAATAAATGACTCCTCAACCTTTGTTGATGAGCTTGTGCCACCACGTCCCTCAGTTAGTAGAGGAGCTGGGCCACGGGGGTTGAGCCTACCAGGTCACTCAGGCAGTGCTGTGAAGGGAGTACTTGTTTCCTGGGAAAAGGAGCTGCGGCCAAGTCCAGATGCCGAGGCGCTCCCCAGGGACAGCGTCCTGAGTCCAGACTGGAGGAAGTGCAGTGTGAGAGCCGGCAAGGCTGGGCCTGGATCACTGTCAGCTGCCTGCACTGCCGCAGGATGGGAGACTAAATCACTCTGCTCCTTCTCTGAGGCCCGAGCCACATGTGGTATTCATTTACAACAAGCTTGTGAAGAATGAGAGGGGGGAAAAACATGGAAAACAGCTTTATGACACATCAGGGTGACAGAGAGGATTAGTCAGTTGTACATGCTAAAAGACCCCTCAATGGGTTTGTCTTACAATAAAGATGGAACAAGCCCACTCCAGGGTACCTCTGCGGGGAAAATGTCTGTGATGGCCACAGTTTCTCACAGTCTCACTAACTGGATACACTGAATCAAAGCCAGTGACTCTGCTTTCTAGAGTAAGAGGAGAAACCGCTGTTTTGATGTTTTAGTCCCTGTGTAACCTCATTGCCATGCTCGGTTTGCTGTGTGGGTTGAACTCAGGCAGGGAAGGCGAATATTAGCTCATGTGAAATGGCTTGTGACTCCTGATGAGTTTCAACTTCCCTCATTCTCTAATCCGGTCTCGTTAGTTCTCCATATTTCAGCCCCATTCATTATCATTCACACACACACACACACACATGCGCGCGCACACACACACACACACACACACACACACACACACACACACACACACACACACACACACACACACACACACACACACACACAATCACTTCCTTCTGTCTTCTTTCTGTTTTTCTTTTGGGACCACAAAGTCCCCACCCTGTAGAGATTCGTCCTCTGCAAAGAATCTGTCCTCTAAGTAATAGCTTCTACTAAATGCACTGTTGGATTTAATCCATTTCACCATGGGAAATATTTTAAGTCAACACAATGACTGACACTGTATACACAGTGTGTGTTGACTTGGATTTGGTGCACATTAACCTCTTTCATGACAAATGCTTGTACTTTGTAGAAGCTCGACCATAGTGAGAGTGTCCTTGTGTCCACAAGCCAGACAGGTTTTACTTGGAGTGCCTGGACGGCCTGCACAGCTGCCTAAAAAAGCTAAAACAGATATGAATTACAACTAAGTATAACATCTCAAAACAGGAATAATGGTAATAGCTTGTCCGCAAAAGCATACATTCAGGACAAGATTTCAAATAAAAAGCCTAGTTTGGATGTCTCAATTTCATTTGAGTGCTGACGACTACAACGTTTTAATCAGTGTGATAGTGTCAGGAGCCAAATGGGTTTCTAGAGGATGGAATGCCTCCTTGCCAAACACAACACAGTGATCAGTAAAGGAGAGCTTATTAAATGGAGGTAGTCATGGTGCTGGCGCTTAACTCCCCATCGGCACACATTTCCTGCTGTCTCAGGGATTCTTTCCACTCTCTTTAGACACAATTATCAAGGGAGAAGCAGGCCTTGAGGAGGACTTGCACTCCCCCCTCCAAAAAAAAAATCCCCTCTCCAAGTCTCCCTTTTTCATCTGCAGAGGGAGTAGCCTTGACCACATTCTGGAGGTTGAATAGCATCTTTGACACAGCTTTGTGATGTCTTGTAGAGTTTTGCCCTCTAGTGGTCAACTGATATTATTACATTGTTTTGGTTTTTTGTGTTTTCCCAGAACAGCTTTCACAGCACTTAGCTCCGCTCTCCTGGCACTTAGTAGAGAAGAAGCAAAAAGACGCATTTAAAAATGTAAAAGTACCACCACTGACACTAATGTAAAACCATCGTGTGTGTCTCCTTCTCAGGGTGTTCCCCCTGGTCCCAGGCTGCCCACTAATGGAAGCTTAGGAGTCATGTCAGGCCAGTCGCAGCCACGTCCCCCAGCACCCAACACCCAGCAGAAAGGCCCCGCCAAAACCCAGGCCATGCAGCGACAGCTCAACCAACAACAGCATGCCATCAACAATTCAGTAAGACACATTTACGCTGTACACCCATCACCAAATAAGAAGCAGTTCAGATTTTGTAAGAATTGATTCATCACATAATTAGGACTCACACAGCATTGTCTTACCTTTGCAGGACAAAGACAATACACACGATCAGTTCAGTCGTCATCTCACGAGACCACCACCTGATTATAAGCAGTCAAGGAGTATGGTGGGACTTCAGCAAGGAAACATCTTCACAGGTATTGTACACTTCTGATAAGACAGATGAATTTGGTGTTTACGAGTGACAATATTTCTAATCAGTTTTTCTTGGTATCTCTTTAGGTCAGAACTCCTCTCAGTCTTCCAGCAATGGCCCAGAGAATGATCTCCAGTCCATGTCTTGTCACCTCCCAAGTGGGTCTGGTCCAAAGATGAGTCCGTCCCCATCAGACCGCCGGTTTGGCATTGGGCCCGACTGTCATCCGAATCCTTGTATCAGCCAGTTCCAGCAGCATAACAGCCAGAATAGAATCGGACTAAATCAAAATAAACCCAAGTTCCTGGGGCCAAATACGCAAGGAGGGTCCTTCGGGATGAACAATGTAGCAGGTGTGCAACATCCGAGAACAGCTGACCTGCATTCCTCAGGGGTGCCAGGGCAGGGTCTCGGGAGCTTGATGACAAATGTCAACATGGGCTGGGGCTCAGCCAACAAGCAAGTGACAACTGGACTGGGTGTTAGGCGGTTACCCAACCCACTACAGTCGCAGGGAGCGCAGCTGGACATGCCAAACCACCCGTACCAACAGAGGCATATCGGCCCACCGAACCAGGTAGCACCAGACATTGGGATGCTCCCTCTTAACCCTTCAATAAGAGACACAGGCGGCCCCAGACCTAGCCAGCCAATCATGGGTTCTCCGTCAGCAGTGGGAAACCTCAACCAGGCCTCTCCCGAACAGAGGGTACCAGCAGGCAGCTTTGCGGAGCCCAGTCCCAGTTCTAGCAGCTATCAGAATAACAGAGCCAACCGCGTGACCTTTGACTTCCTGCCCGAGGGAGACAACACAGTTCCTGGGATCAACACAGACTCGGACTTTATAGACTCTCTGCTCAAGTCTGGCTCTGGGAATGACGACTGGATGAAAGACATAAATTTGGACGAGATTCTAGGCAGTCACTCTTGAATTTGGGTCACAGATTGCCAGAATCCGAACCCCAAACTCAAATTACAGAGGCTATGTATGCAAGGTGGAAGAAATAACATTTGTAAATAATGACAAAATGGAATTTTATAAACTCATAATGTTTGTTATTCAAGTATACTGTATTGTTTTATATTGTATTTACTGTGAAAGGAATTTGTGTTCTGTCCTTAGTACTCAGCATATTTTGTTCCTGGTATATTGTCCAAGAAACTGCTTTTCTTTGCAGTCACAGTTATTGTGGTCTGTCTTATTCAAACTGTAGTGCTGTCCTATAGGATAAAATACCAAATTCACACTGTGAAGAGAAAACATTGCTGTGTTGCTTTCAAGTTCATCTTGGTAATCAAAGTTTCTAAATCTCCATCCACTATTTAGCATGATATGGTATTTACCTTCAGAAGTTTTGCTACCATGCACACAGAGAATCTTGCCACAACAAATGTTTTCTTACTTACTGTTCAAGCTTTTCAATCTGTGGTAGTTTTTGATGAAATACAAATAATGTAACCATTATTTTTTTCATGTGATATTTAATAATTATTGGGATAGTAATGAAACATTATAATACATGCAATTAATAAACTTGATTTGAATAATGTGTTGCTTTTGTATGTTTTCTTCCTATGTGGCTTACATAGTTTTACTATTTACTAGCCATTAGTATGACATGACTTTTGAATCCAGACATATAAATGATGCTTCCTAGCAGTAAGTTGCTCATCTTATCATAATGGCATTAGATATAAATGAGGAACTTACTAAAATATTATATTTGAATGGTCATAACCACATCCATTCAAACAGTTTCCCCTGGTCCACATAGGGGTGAATCCGGAGGCTGCACAGACATGATATACAGTCTACAAAATGGCCATCTTGATTTTAAAGAATACCAAGATTACTGTGTATGAACACACACCATTGAGTAATATTTGGAGTAATATAACTTGTGTGCTTTTGTTGTAGATTTTGTGCAAATCACGAGAGATTCTTCTTTATACTGTCACTGCTGACATACCTGCCTGAATGATGCAAAAGTGTGCAATAGCTTTTTCAAATAACTGTAACCCTCTTCTCTTTTCAATGATCAAAAGAAACTTAAATAATGATTGCAGTAGGGCTATGTGTTCATATAAGCAACAATTTGGTTAAATGCTAAATGTGCATAAACATGAAACTAAATGACTATGACTGAAACTAAACTATCCTTCTCTTTGCTTGTATTATGTTCCACTGCAACATTAACCATGTCAAAACTATAATAAGGGTTAGGGTTATTCACATGGAGGCTGGTACAGCTATGGCATGAACGAAAGATTCATTTAAAACATTTCTGACTCTTGCTTATATTTTCCTGAATGTGTTTTCTCTCTTACATGGAATCCTCACTTTCTGGTATGAGTCCACAAACAGTATGTCAGAAGACTGGTCTTGAGTATGATCTTGTGTCAGGGTTATGCAAATGTTTTGAATTGATTGAAGCAAATTACAAGCATGTCTATATTTACACAAGTGTCTTCTTTTCCTTCATTCGGTGAGAGTCTGGAGTGGGGGAAAACTGTATATTATTAAATGAGGAGCAGATCCAGTTCCATTAGTGACATCAGTGACAGGTGAGCAATACTTACATAACAAAAACCAATTGCATCACCTCACCACTCTCACACCACCACCACACAGGCCCCATTGCACGTCTGCTTCAAACAATCAATATTCTTGTTCTAAAATGGCCAATCTACATTTAAGTACTAGTTGAAAGTTTATTATGAATGTCTTCACCAGAAGAGTTATAATGTCTGCCTTGATGGTGGTGGAGTTGTCTTGAGTTCATTGTTCCCAATCCATCTGTTTTGAGTTTTATTTGGAAAGCACTCAGTAGAAGCAGTGTAAAAGAATAATACAAATAAATACAATACATATACAATGTATTTTCTTTAAGAACAATATATTGTATAAATAAAGCAAAAGTAAGAGACCCAAGGGGTTCACACATGAGCTGAGCACACACATCACTACTCTGTATAGCCACAGTAGGTAATTGTGATCCGATTGGTACTAACAGGAAATATTATTGTGCTTTTTGCATGATTAAAAAAATGATCATGTGACTATATTCTTCTTCTTCTTTTGCTTTATTTTTAGTAGAAACACAGACAATAAACATCTACAAATTGAACAGTAGGACAGTTGAAAGAGCAACAACACAATTCATAACAAATCAAAATTTGAATGGATCGCTTAATTTTGGTAGTTCTGTTTTGAAAGTCTTTACCTACTTGACTAACGTCTCAGTTCCTCACTGTGGCCACTAGAGAGCGTGTAACACTTGTTCACACTTGATCACTTAAGGCGTGGCTATAGGTGTAGGCTTTAGATGGAAAATCTAGTGTATATGCAGTGTCTGAATAATAATCACAAGTCCATAGAGCATAGTTAATCAACCCAGATGCAATATTGTATTACATGTATATTATTCTACTGTACAACACCAACATCAACAATAATGCTTTATTTATTATATATTTTATCATTTGTGATGATAAAACTATTAATTGTTGATTAGTTACTTTGAATACAATTCTGCATCTGACTGACTTTAAGATAATGTTACTGTGAGAACAATAAAAGCTAAGGTAGGAAGGTAAGGTACAGATAAAAATATCCTTTGGCAGATTTAGGTATGTATCAGTAAGTTTAGAATTCTACAAAATACAAACAATGAATTACCACACAAGGAAAATATTACCACAAAGTATATAGTTTATTTTAGGCCATATGAAGAAAGATATATGTAACAATTTATTGTTCTAAAACACATGCACATATCTATCAAAAATGAATAAATCATTACTGAATATAAATCATTTCATGTGCATTTAGAAAACTCTAAATACAAAATCTTTTAAATTGTGTGATTAGTTCTACTGCTACTATGACAGTCAACAGCTAGTATGCTCTGACAATTACACACTAAGAAAGCATAAAATCAGGTTTGTGTGACAAAATGCATCATTGCATCAAAATGAAAACTCTGTAGCCGTGCAATACAAGCACCGCAGTGTACCAGTCATTTTAGTTGCATTGTTCTCACCAACACTGTTTATCCATCTTAATCCACCATCAACACATGATTTAATGATTACTAAAATAAAAACTAAAAACAATTCTCACACAGAATAAAAAAAAAAAAAGTTCATGTTCTCGGATCTAAAAAAAAAGAAAAAAAAGAAAAGAAATTGTTCCGTCAAGTTAATGCTACCAATTAAGTATTGGCTGGCAACAGAATCATGGTGACATCCTGCAAGGCCTCAACTAAGGGCGTGTACGGCAGGCTGATTATTCAAAGGTTACTGCAGTAATTAAAAAATGTTGTCATGGTGTAAACATCAAAATAATGTGATTATGAGAGAATTGTCAGTGTGTTGTTGTCTCCACCGTGGCTGTAGCAGTTTCTTAATCAGAGAGCATGTAAACATGTGAGCGCTTAATAGAAGAAACACTTGCGTCTCTGTTCTGAAACCTCATCCTTAAATCTCAGGGTTAGTCACTCAAAACAACCATCTTGTCTAAATAATAAAAAAGAATCTCTCAGCTAGACCTTTTCAGACGTGTCCATCAACACTAAAACCTACATCATTTTCTCATTAGCTTATACAGTTTGTTCATATAGACGCTGATTTACAAATCACACCGTTTCTGGACTGTGAAAATGGAAGCAAAAATAAGTGTTTGTGTTACAAAAACATCTTTGGAATCTGCTACAACAATTCCTGACTGAGATAATAACTGATTGTTTCTTAATTATTCCACAATTTTTTTTAACAATCCACATAACTCACCACCGTCAGTCAAACCCTGGCCTTCTACAATACCCCTCGACATGACTCTTAAACCTGCTTAAACTTGTCCTAGCTGTAGTCTATACACCCCTCATTTCAACACACAGCACAGCATCGCGCAGAGGAATTCAGCTCCCTCTTTAGGAAGACACTTTCAAACATTGTAACTCTTGTATACTGTACGTTGCCATAAGGTGTAATTGATCAAAGAGCTATAGTTTGTTTAGCCAAGAGATCTGCCTTTTTGGTTAATGTTTAGGAACGATAGCAAAAGCTGCATGTGATCAACAAATAAACAATCACACTAATATGTATATAGTAAATCAGAGACAAGAGATGACTCAGCTAGATGGTTAAAAAATAGTCTAAACTGAATCAATCTGTGCCTTGGCAGACTTCATCTTGGTGAAGTGAGGTGCTGTGATAACAGTCGACCCTGTTAAATGTATAAATTCATCTATGAAGTATTTAAAAACGAAAGCAAAATGCCATTTGTTCTAAGCTATCATACATATGTAGTAACCTAAAAATAAAAGAATATTAAAAAGATAAAAGATGAATCGTGGATTAGGCTTGAATAAGACTGAGATAAAAAGAAGTTAGGGTTGAAAAAAATCCCTAAATCCCCTCATAATGTGTTTATAAAACAAAAATACAGTTCTGATTATTGAACATTAGATAGAGGAAAGTGTGGCTGATGTTTGTGTGGCTGAACACAGCCTTAATGCTTATTGCTGCATTACAGAAACGTAATAATTGTTCGTGGTGCTTGCATCTCAAAAAATACAACTGAAGGCACTTGATCTATCAAAGGTTTAACTTAGACTTGCTGGCACAGCCAAGCAGCAATGTAGTCGGTCCCCAGGCTCCAACCCCAACCTCCCTCCCCTCCCCCAGCAAAGCCAACATGTCCAGACTGGGCCTCACATTACCTTTACTCCAAATCAGTATTGTTCTCTATGCTTCAAATACATCATTTTTGGTTTCTCAGGCTCGTTGAATACAAACAAGAAAAAAAGAGAAAAACTTACAAGGCCAAATATAAAGCTACTCAAGCTAGATGCAATAGTCCCAAACACAGTTATGTAGTGCTGCTTCACGCTATATTGCAAGAAAAAGAGGCACCAGAGACTCCAGGCAATACCTGACGATGGCAGACCTTGCAGCGGAGTACATGGATCTGCCCCGCCCAGCTATGAGGGGAGACCAGGGGAAGGAGCAACCCCTGCTCTAGGTAAAGATGCCCTAGATTCACTGTGAAAGATTTGGGGACCCTTGCTTAATTGTCTGTTCATGGGCCAGCCTTGAAGACACAGACAAAATAAAGAGATAACACGCTAGTGAAAAGAAAAGAGCAGAACAATACTGCCTCAAAGGAGGTTGGCCTTATGCGGCGACACAGAGATAGAAGTCCAGATAGGCTTGCTGAAATGTCTTGTAAAAGCATCTATGAATCCTTCACAGATCAGAGCAGGCAGCAGTTCAGAGTGTATGGAGAGGAGTAAGGAGCAGCCTGCCCGGGTCTTCTATAACCATGTGAGGAAACTCTCCTTGTCGATCTTGGTAGCTGCCAGCACGGACTCCATGTCATTGAGGATGTCGGAGCTCAGAGCCTCCTGAAGACTGGGCATCAGCTCTTCGCCCTCCACCGCCATGCTCTCGCCCTCCAGGGTGCCCAGGTCCACATCTGTTCCTGGAATGGCGTCCAGGTAGTCAGGGAAACGGCTGGGCTGTGTCGCCATGGAGGGTGGAAGTGGGTCCCCTAATGAACCGGAAAAAAATTATATATATTATTATGTGACAGAGAAAATTAGAGGATGTTTTGGAGCCATGGTCAGCTTGGTACCTAAGAGTTAATTACTGAATTAGACTCCTATTCCACATAATGGAGAATTCAAAGTCACTGACATTATCTGTGGTTCAGTGTAATTACGATCCACCATTAACACTGCTTTAGTCTATTCAGAGAGTCTGGTTATATCTGATATAACTTGCTGATGAATGTCTAGAAATCTGTTATGCAATGCAGTGGTTATTTTAGGATCCTTTCCCAATTACAAAGTATGACAACAGGGCTAGACAGGCTGCTAACCATCCTGCAGTAATGAGCCAAGTTAACAATGGGACATTTTCTTATCCTTCCATCATGCTGGTGTTTTTTCACCCATGTTGTCCCACCCCACTTATGAGGACAGATAAATAATACTGTATAATGCAAATGTGTTCAATATCACCACATCTTCCTACACTTCTCTCCAATCAGGTACAGGTCTTGTAAGTGATCATATTCACCTGTGTCCATCTCGTCCACGCTGTTGAGGAAGTCGTCTGGAGTGCGCGGGACGCTGTAGCTGCTCATACTCAAGCCGCTGTCTGTGCTCTCATCCCTGGAGTGGTAGGTCCCGCTGAAAGCACACAAGTGAAGAAATGTAGGTTAAAAACTCTGCACAGTTGCTAATAAACATCATGATTTTCATCATAGGGGGATAAAAGCTTTTTGTCTGGGCAGGGTTTAGGATGCCCTGAACGACCTTCGCAAGTCTACTTTGAAAGGGAAGTACGTGAATCTAATTAAACAATCCCACAAAACAAACACACTTGGTTATTAAAAGCCCACAGGCTGAAAAGTAACAGTGTGGCCTCAATTCCCTTGGCGACACTCTGCACACAGGCACGTTTCCACGGTTCTATCTATCTGAACGACTGTGGCGACTAATCCACAGTGACAGTGGTGAAACCGAGCTACACTTTTCACCCTTTACTGCAGAATATAGGAAAAAGAGCAACGATGAAAGGGGCAAAAGAGAGAAAGAGGGAGTGAGAGAGGACATTTGACAAGCCTATACTAATTAGCAGAGGAAAAATATGTAGGCAGAGTATGGCAGAGGCAGGATGAATGAGGCCATTGTGAGAGCAGGGGAGTGGAGGCAACAGGGAGGAGGGGAGATTAGGTTGGCCTGTCTACTGACTGGACCACATGTTCTCATGGCCTGCTTGCTATTCAGCCCTTTTCTCACTCCGTCCCCTTACAGAAGAACTAGAGCTTGAACTGCTAGGAATTATGCCATGGAGCAGCATTCACAGATGGTGAGGAGAAAACCTCCAGCCCTGATCACGGTTCTTTTCAGGGCTAGTTTCACCCCATCAGGTCCTGTGTGCCGTCTACTGATGTTGTGGACTCTGTCTGCCTGCCTGTCTGCACTTTGAATTATGCTTGGTGTTGTACTTTTCAGGGTAACACCACCATTTAGGTTCCAGTCGCCTTCAGTGCCGCAGTTGTACACCAGAGGTCATCATTGTGCAATGAACTCCAGCACAGAGCTGCTGGTCTGAATGAGTCATTACCATGTGAAGAGGGTTAAGCCCAGAGACTGGCCTTGTGTTTTTACTACTTGTGTAACTCAGGGAGCTCTCACCAGAGCGCAAACTCAAACAGCCGAGCACACAGAGTCCCCTCAGACAGGATACATAGAGTCTGATGAGCTGCACCAGAGTGGGAGGCCCTGACGTCATTCAGTGCACCTTAGCTGCGATTGTACTGCACTTGGGGAAAATATCCTCCATTTGCTGCACATAGGGACGCTCAGGCTTCTGTGTGAAACCAACCTGTTGAGGAATGGGTCGGAGCTGTTGGCAGTCATGGTCCGGGCATCCTGGGCCATAGGGGAGGACACAGGGTTCGTGCTGCCATCTTGATCCATACTGGTGGGCAGTTGATTCCTTAAAGCGAGCTCCTACGGACGATAAAGCAACACAACCTATAAGCAACACAATCAATCCCACCCCCAACCTCAGAGGCTAATTATACACAGCTACAGCGTCATGAAAATATTTCAGAACGGCCTTTTTCGCCTGCTCCTCCGCTGTCACTGCATAACATGTTAAACTGAGGAATTACACATAGACCGCCAACATGGTGCTCTCCATTTCTCCCCATACAGGGTGTCAAATTACATGAGGGGCCAGCCACAGTTGGAAACAATTGTTTTCTACACATGCTGCATCAGATAAGGTTGGAGGATATGAAGTCATGTTGTTCTTTTTCACCTCCTTCCCTCCAAGTTCTCGAACGGGATGCTGGAATTACTTGACCGGAGAGATCTCATTAAAATTTTACAGGGTCATAGATGACAAAAAGGAGGCAGCCAATGAGATGAGATGTTTTGTAAAATTGCAGCTACACACTCTGTGTGGTTAGTAGAAGCTTTTTATTGGTTGTGGTTGAGGAGAAATGGACACAATGTTCTGGGGCAAAAAGATGAATGAAAAGCCTTAATTAGCCCTTTATAAAGTAATGGGATGTTTTTCCCCCCTTTTTTCCTCTGTTTTCACTTCAGATGTACTGGAAACGGAGTTTGAAGGTGGTTCCTTGTCAAGATCCATCCCAGAATCCCATGCACACACATAAACAACCTGGTTTTGATTAAGATGGATTATGAGGGCTGTGTACTATAAACAACATTTATGGTTTTATTGGTTCTGTTTTTGAGCATGACCGAGCAGCATCAGCGCTCGACTGTTACCAGCAAGTCGCATACATTGCTACCAGGTCACTTCATCACAGTTCTGCCATGTGGAACACATTTGGGCGTGGCAGCGAGTTTTGCCCCAAAGTTGAACTCCCTACACATGCCTTTAGCGTCACCATTACACAATTTCCTGCTATATTCATGCTCTGGAAAATACAATGTGGCCTCTGTAATCTAAACATTTACTATCGTATCTAAAAAGTTAAAGGAGTTTGGTGTTTACTGTAACCCAGCCTGATAGAGGTGCTCTTTAAATCCCTGTAGTCTGGGGTACAGTACACAGTCTGGTTTTAAGTTATTACTCTTTCTTGCATTCTTCTTGTGACGGGTAAGTCTGAATGTTGGGAGGTTTGAACATACAAGCTGCTTGTCACGTCTCAAAAAAATGGGATCTGTATCTGACGCTTTTTTACATGACACCAGGACAAACCAGGCAGGAAGACAGGAAACGGAGAACACATGAGCTAAAATAGCACGGTTGCTCTAAAAGCTTTGTGTACATGCATGAAGTCATTGTCCTGCACTATAAGTAATACTGCTCTTGTAAAAGGCTTTGATGTGGCTATGAAATCAGGAGCCTTTAGCAGAAATTCATCTGCACTCACCACCTTTCTCTTAATGCCTTACACTTTTATCAAAACTGTATGCATACAGAGGTCATCATTGTGCAATGAACTCCAGCATATATGCATATATGCCCCGAGGATTTGAACTGATGATGATGGTATATAAATTATCTGTATTCCTTCCTGGTGCACGCACACACAGGTCACTTCCTACACTGTGAACCTTTAACAACCCATGTGAAATGTCATGGTAAACCAAGTCACTAGCGCTGTCATTCATACTCATAAAGCTGCGTCTCTGGTGTTGTGACACAACCTTGAGTAAACCTCTGGAGTTGGCTGCACCACCCTGTGTGGGCGGCAGTGTGACACATCGCCATAGGAAGTGATAAAATTACCACTGATGACTCACAGGACTTCACTGCAGGGGCGGTGTGACAATAAAGACAGATCAAAGAGGCTTAAGGTCCACCACTATACCTGCGGTATGAATGATGTCTCATATTTAAAGGAGCTAAACAAAAATGTTGGCAATTTGTTGGTGCCCCGACTCAGTTGGGGGCCTAGCGTCTTCCTACTATGCTGATGGATTGACATACTGAAAGTGTTGACCTTGTGACCTTTTGATGGAGGTTAGTTGTTCCACAGCAAGACCACAGTACTTCCCAAAAGGCCTCAAAAATATTTATGAAATGCTTTAGCGCTGAATCCTGACCTGTGGTCTCTGCCGGAGCAGCTCCTGTTGCTTCAGCCTCAGCCTTTCCTTCTCGATCTGCTGAAGTCTCATCTGACTGTTGCCTGCCATGACTGCGCTGTGCTGGGGGGGCAGCTTCAATGGGACATTCTGGGAGATCCTCTGCTGGTTCAGGGCTGCAAAAGACACAAGAGTTCAAATTTGTCACAACTGTCAAATAAGAAAACCATGCAGAGACATCAGTGCTTATTCAAACTCATCTTAAACTTTGAATATATCATCTTTTATTACATTATCCACCAGAATATTATAAAGAAGAAAGAGGACAGTGGCGATTCCAGCTTCGTCTGAATGCAGCACTTGCTCCTGGTACAGAAAGTATTTTACAGTTTTTCATGTTCTATTTTTTCTTTTGTTTGCTGATGTCAAAACCTGATAGCAAAATTTCATTAGGGAAAATAGGTAATATCTGCTGGGTCTCACTTAAGTAGGTTAGGAAACCTTTGATGTTTGCTTCTTCATTCTGTGTTTGAGCTAATAAGATACATGCAGTTTGAACAATGGATTCAAAAAATACACTTCCAGTCAAAGGTTTCAGAGCAACCCCATGTTTTCCAGCTGTTATTATATTCACGTCATCCAATGTTTGTGTGTTTCTAAAATTAAAAACCAAGGAGTGATAGATACTTCTTTTTGAACTAAATTTAATCTAAATTTTGGACTCAGTCAATCCAGCAGCTGAACACTCGTGGCTTCTTTCTACACAGACATGGACGCTCCCATTAATGTTTTGCTCTTATACTTGCTCTTTGCTTCAGTCCACTTGATCAGTGTAAAGATGGAGAAACCATCATCATGTGACGCCAAGATGAACTCCTGACCAACCAGTGTGTCTTCCTTTGTGACTTCTCTCTCACCATTCATGCAATATACAGTGCTACTTCCTGCAGTACAGTATTGTCCTGCACATGCATCACAGGGTGTAATAACAGTTTGACAGACAAACAGTTTATGAGTCGTCAATCTTTAGTAATTGTTTGCCATCATTTTCAAAGCTTCATTTTCTTCCAGTGCTCAACGGGCAGCTTTAAGTTGACCAGTTTCTAAATCACAATAAAAAAACATTTTCTGTTAAATTTACTTTTTCAGAGCTAACCATTTTTGGGAGGTTTACTGCTGCTTACCCTTGTAACGTTTAAGGTTATTTACTGGACCGGAATTAAAAGACTGGGAAAATGGAGGTGAATTAAAACTTAGTATAACACAAATTGGAGCTCCAGCACACTAATGTCTTTGCATTGACATCTTTTAATGCTCGGCTGCATTTACATGCTGCTTGACAAGCCTGACAACTTCAGCGCTTTGTCTGTTTATGAGTGGAGCCAGTGCAGCAGGTTGTGTAGGACAAGAGAAGTCCCAAGACAAGTTTTCCACCTAGCGTCTGAAACAATCACTATTCCTGTAAGACCTGATCCCCTCCCACTCACTGACTAAGACAGGCTTTGTGAGTTTTGTACATTGCATCAGTCACGACTTATCCTTTCATTGTGCGTTTTTTTTTCTTTCTAAACAAATCGCAGATTATCCCTGAAGACTGACTGCCTCCTTGCCCCAGCCTGATGGGTCCACTTCAGCCTATTTAATGAATGCAATATGAGAGCAGAACGTAAATCAGACAGATGAATTTAAAATAGACCCACATCAGCACCACTCGTAACTGTCGCTTCAAAGTAATTTCACTCAACAAACTTAATTGCACTGTGCACTAACAAGCCATCTATGTTAACAATATCAGAAGAAATGTGTGTGTATTGAAAGCCTAGCTGTTCCCCAGTGAAATCTTTTGTTATTCTTCACTCTAGTGGGGGTGGGTATAATAAACAAGAGTATAAGGGAGCACAGCAAATGCTGCAATCTATGCATGCAAAGTAGGTCACACGTTTTATCACTGTAGTAGAGAAAAGAGAAGCAAATGTGCTTGAACGCGAGGGGTGTAACAGTAATGGGACCAATGAGGAGCGCTGTTTGCTTATGCGCTCGAAGCACCAACCAAAACAAAGCCTTGACGAGGGCACAATATTCATGCAGGGCTGTCTCTCCCTGTGCTGTCCTGCCCACCCCGGCACCTTTCTCATCACCATTCAATCACTGTTTACACTGTCTCACGAGCTGAATGAACCGCGGCTCAGGGCTCTCCCTGGGAAGCTCTGGAGGCCCCACCCTGCCCTGCCTTCAGTCTCCCTCCTCCCTCCCTCCCTTCCTCCCTCCCTGTGTGTCCATGCTGCCTCCCCCAATAACCCCACCCCAACACACACAGTCATTAAGGAGCCTCCTCTCTCCCACACACACCAATTGCATCCACGGGAGAGTGTGTCACTTCTCTCTACTTCTTATCTTTGGAAGATACTGAGATCTTTTGTGGCTGGATCACTCCACCATCAGGGCACCATTAGCTGTTCTCAAAACAGAAGTGCTGCACATGGGCCGTTTCAGCAGCTGTAGATCTATTAAGGTCTGAGCTTTGAAGAGGACCATGTATTAAAAGTGAAGGGAGAGAGATCCACCGGTAGGCCAGGCCACACAACCTGGATCTTCTTTTTGTGGCTCATTTCTTCAACAATATGAACTTTACTCATTTATATGTCAACATCACTGAGGGGAGGGACAAGTCAAGAAATGATGACTAACTAAAGTTACTGTAAAAGCACTGTCTTAACTGTCCATAATAAAGATCTATTAAAAGTGACGGACTACTGACTCAACTTTGACCTACCACACTTTTACATAACTCTCTGCAGTTGTTTACAAAATGTCCCTGTCTGTTGCAGCTGTTGTTTAACATGACAGTTCAGTTTTACATGAAAATGAAGTGCTTTAGATCACGTGGATCAGATGCGGCTTGTTTACAACCTGTTTCTTGCCCCCGCTGATTTATTGTATTGATACAACCAAGTCCACCATGTTTCAAATCTAAGCATCACTCTAGTGAACACAATGGCTGATAGAAATGATGGCAAGAACTATGTAAATAAAACCAAGGAACTGAAAATGCCTAACGAGAGATGAGATGTCTTAAAGTAAACTCTAAGATTGTCCAGTAGCCTTTGTATTAGAAAAGTTAAAAGTGGAGTCTTACAGAACATTTTAAGGTGGGTTAGGGATAAATTAAGAGATTCACAAGTTCACAGAGTCTGTTGACAAATACAGTCTTACCGCTGCATTTCTACAGAACCATCGAGTCAAGGACTACCACACAGACCAAACAGCGAACAGTAACTATGCACAAACAATGAGCATATCGAAGCAGGGAATTACATCTGTGGGTGAGATAGGAGCGAAGGACAGGTTCAGTTCAGGGCCAGAGTGATAGCTTAAAAAGGAGGCCAGTCCAGACTTAGGAGACTGACTTAGAAGTGTGTGCGTGTTTGGAGGGGTGGCACATACGGGCGGCGATAGCTGGTGGGCCAGGAAGATAAGAGACAAGTTAATGCCGTCTGCCTTTTGTCTTCTTCACGCACTCCTGCAACACAACGAGCCAGCAACACAGGCCCTTATCAGGCCATCACACTGGCAGGCATATTACACCACAAGATCACCTGGGGCAGGTAGAGTTGAGGGTGTGCCAACTGTGGGAAGTTTCTCTTTTGTGACCAGGGCAAAGCACCTCTGAAGGCTTGGTAAATATTTGTCTGCTGTCAATTTAACAAGTTTTTTTTTTAAAGAAGGCCTCTTGGGAAGGTGTTGTGTTTCCACTAGGATAAGTGGAGAAGCAGTCTAGATTTGATACAAATACTGTTTTATCATCTTGTACACCAGTAAGGTCTGAGTAAAGCCAGTCTGTGTTGACTTGGCTGTGAATGGGAAGGAGATGGAAAAAAGACTTAGTCAGGCAATATCCACAGTGACGGGCAGCCTATCAGTGAATTTATTTTAATACACAACAGGTTAAAGTTGTGCTGAATGTACCTGCTCATTTTACCTGATCATTACTTTGTTTACAAAATAAAAGATTACAGATTAAGCTGAAATGCAAGTGAGTTTTTTTTATTCCTCCGGTTCTCATCTAGAAGGTGTCCCTGGTAAAGTGGATGTTCATCTGAATTAAAAAAAAAAAAAGGTCTATATCTTTGCTTTGTCTCCATTTGTCTTGGAGAAATCTGTAGAAATCTCAGATAAAAACCATCAGTGATGTGCATATAAACAGATACCACTGGAGGCTTTAAAGTGGCTCACCGTGGCCTCATTACACAATGAGTATTTCATGGCGGTGACATCATTAACAAAGGTGCAAATTTTACTGGAGAAGTTCTCTGACAGCAGAGGCAGAAAACATCACATGATGTGTTTGACGGATGGTACACATTAGCGCATCAAACCAAAACATTTGACTCACAGAGGAAATCTGTCTTTTGTGCACACGGCTATCTCCCCGGCTATGTTTTTCCTACTGTTCACCCAGAGTGCTATGTACAGAAAACAACACATCCACACAGGCCAGTCCCCTTTTGAACTCAGTCACAGTGCACTCATGGCTTGTTCGCTGTTCACCACCTCCTTGGATCTTAAAGAGGATGCATGCTTATCCCGTCGGCATTTTCCCTCTGTTCCTCCGTTTTTCTTTCTTCCCCTTTTGCCTCGCCTCTCCCTGCCCCCCACCTCCCCTCTCACATTGGAGTTCTTTGACTGAAAAGGTCTGGAACAGATTAAGAGTTGGACCACAGAATAAAGAGGCCTGGCAGAGATTCAAGTCTGTCTGGAGCTACAGCAGGATGGGGCTGTGCCTGCACTGGGCCTCACGCAGGGGAAAGCCAGCCGGCAACAACCCTCAGTTAAAGTCGCTGTACTCCTTTTCTTCTCAAAGCTCAAATTAGCCTCCATTATCAAAGCAGCTGGCTTATGATTGGAGACCTACATAGTGGTAGTGTAGAAAATTCTGGTGCATGAGCACATTTCTACACACAAGTGTAAAAAATATGATTACAATGACTAAAAAAGAATAATATTTGGTTTTTCTTCAAGCATAGAGCTACATGTAAAATATTGAATTGTTTGGAGGGCATAACAAATCTTTCTTCAAATCTAAAAGATCAACAAAGAACAAACAACAGCAGGCATATAATGAGTTAACATGGTCTCTTTCCCCCTCACACTCGCCTAGCAGCCTTGTGTGTTCAAGACTTATAAATCTTCAAAGAGCTTTGCCGATCAGAGCCGCCATCTCTTCCCAGCTGCCCCGCTCCCCTTACAACTCTGTTTTGTACTTTCCTGTCTGCCATCAGAGCACGATACACAATTGCTTACAGAAAACCTGCCCTTTAAGTGCCCCGGGTCCGATGAAAAAGTAACCCCAAAATTAAACAGGATAACAGGCTGCGTGCTGATTCACACATGTTGCCTTTGTGAACCGGGGTGAGCTACCCTGGGGAACGCTGCTTTAATGAAGGGATGGTGTCTGAAGCGTAAATGAGTCAGAGTGACATAAGCAGGAACCTTGGTCTCTTGAAGTCTTCCTGGCGCAACTGGAGGATTAGCTCATTCCCATGGCCACAGAGAAGTCTCAACACATGTACGTGGTCCTGTCACTAATTCACCAACCACCGGCCACCACACACTGAAAGCTAACTGTCAAACTTTAGCTTGGCCCGGGGGGGATTAATGGCCAACTCAGCTGTTGCTCCGACACTAAAATGGCTGACAAAAGGTTAGGTGCAGACTTTTGAGGGTGGGGTTCGGGTGAAATTTGGTTTCAACAACCAACCAGTCACTATCAAACAATGTATTGTGGTGAAATGAACTATGAATCATACAGACTTAAACTCACTGTTACAATTGTGGTGAGACATCTTTTTGGATTAGATAGAGCTTTCTACTGGGGAAAGTAAACTACTGTCACAAAAACCAAATGTTAAAAGAACTGCAGGGACAGTTCCTGGTATATTTAAATTTTTATGTAAAATATGAGTATTGACATAATTTTAAGTAGCTACAGCTTGGAGGAATCACGTCACCTGCATTCATAATAATACATACATGGTGTTTTACGTCATCAAAATCTAAACAAATACCTCTGTCTATGTAAAACTCACCATAGCGTTGGTCAAGTCGTGGGTCGAGCCACGATGTGGTCTTGTTCTTGTGGTTGATGTAGTAAATTTCTCCCTCTGATGTAATAGCTTGTTCCCAGCCATCAGGGAGAGGACCTAACAGATGACAGGTGAAAGTATTGTTGGATCAATGTTGGTGATGATTATTGCACATTAAAGTTGTGCAGTTACTGACGCTCTATAATACGAGAGTAGAAGCTGTAATATCTGATATATGTTGTCAGCAAATTCCTACCACATATATATAGTAGATGCGCTAATGATAGGGCAAACATAATACATGAACAGACAATTATACAAAAATATCCAACACAAATAGCAGCACATTATTTTTCATCTATGACACTAATCATTTTTGTCTTCTGTCACTGAAAACAAACAAGCCTGTTTGTCCTCATTTAAAGCTGTTTTATCTTTTCTTTTCAGATTTACTCATGGGTTGCCAGAGTAGTGACGATTTGAGAGATACTTGACTCTGTACAACTCTGTAATCTGTGAGTCACAGAGCTCCCAAACATGTCAGACAGGACCTGTCACGTTCTACCCCAGTCTTAACTGACCTAGGGCAAATTCCAGCTACATGGACAGAACTGAGGTACACGAGTCTTAGTGACATGTAAGAACTAGACTGAACAGCTCCTGACTTCCATTTTGCATGAAAGTGAGAAGATGCCCCCCCCCCCCAAAAAAAAAAAAAAATGATATGATGAATATCATTCAAAATACATTTCATGTGCTGCTTCTAATTCAAATCAAGTCAACATGTGCATACCACTAGCTGGGTTCATAATGTTCTGTTGCTGGACTGGCACAGAGCTGGGTGGGGCAGCCTGGTTCATCTGGAGCAGGGCTTTGCGAGGATCTTGCCAGGTGGTGGTCTGATCAATGTGACTGTAAAGAGACGAGAGAGACAAAAAAAAAAAAGTATAATAATCTGTAAATTCAAACTAGGAGCCATGACAGTGCACAAAAGCAGGTCACATGCAGGAACTGATGATTCACAGCAGTTTCAACAAGCTCTTTGATGAAAACACTCAATCTAACCCTTGCTTTCTGTAAACGATGACTGTTACAGGAAGCCAAACTCAGATGTGTCTGTTTGGACCCAGAATGAACCCACAATTCAATATAGACTCACACAAAGCTTTCATTCTTAGTTTGGACTCACTGCATCTTGTTTGGAATTAAAATAAACTAACGACTAATTAAGACAAAACCAAAGAGTAAAAATAAATCAAGTCAAACATCTGTGACTGTAGGTAAGATGAAAACATCTTTTTAAAATGTCTAGGAGGCTATGATGGCTTTCAAAACAACTATTGTAACATCAAACAATGTTGCTCCATTTATTTTACAGCTCGTCTTTGCTGGGACAGGAGTGGGGAGTGGGGGAGGTGGCATTGTGTTGCGTTCTGTGAAGGCATTGATAATTAGTGCTTTGTTGGTACTTGTTGCTTGATTAAGATGGAAAGCTAATACAGGAAGCCCTCCTCTCCCGAGCAGGACCCTCTCTATTGAGGGAGGGTCAGTCCCAGGGCTCAACGCAGGGGGTCCTTTTTCCTGGAAGCGGCTCGGACACTGTGGAGTGTCAGGGGCTTTAACAATCTGGCGCCACATTTACAAAGCTTTTACCTGCTTGACAAAGGCACAGACTGAGCTACGACCTAAAACCCCACTATTCACTTGTTCTTTTTTTTTTTTTTTTTTTTGCTTTTTTTGTTTTTTGAACCATCCCATTTAAGAGACCCCCCTCATCTCAAACAAATAGGCACCAAACTCCAGCAGCTTGTTTATGCAACACCACAGTGCTCACATTTACACTGTGGCCAAGGCAGAATTATTTCAGTGCACATGTCAAAAACAAAAACAAAATGTTCCAAATAAAATTAAACACTCCTATCAGAAAATCTATCAGTCTCTGGCACTCTGTAATAACCATGTTATGTATGTGTTCTTCTTCCCACTGTGATTCTTCACAACGCAGTGTTAATTTGATCCAAAAGCGCCATTAGCCCAGATTTTGGAACAGCTGGGTGAAGTGAGAGCTTCAGAAAAGTTTCTCTTGGCCTCTGCGGTAATCCAGGCCTGCCTGTCTGCTCTCTATCCCAGGCCAGAGAGCGAGAGGGCCTGACTCAGCACTCCTCCCCCCCACACAATGCAACCCATTTTGAAGCCCCCTCTTGTTTATGCTTTACTGATCAAAGGAGCTGCCAAATCCCCTACCAAACCCTCCCCCAGCCCTCACACACACACACACACACACACACACACACACACACACACACACACACACACACCACAAACCAAGCAAAATAGCTGGAACTGCTCAGACTGGAGGGGCCCCCTTGAGAAAGAGGGGTCACAGTGAGCGGGGCGAGACAACTACAGAAAAGAAAAAAAAAGAGTGAAAGAGGAAAAAAACATCTACGGAAGCAATCCCTCTGAATTCCATTGGCTGCATGAGTTACTGTGGTCCTGTTACACTCGGAGCGCCCGCCCTGCCCCCTTCACTGCCTCCTTCCCACTCTGGAAACTATGACATTTATTATAGAGGGGAGGGGAGAGCAGGGGAGGAGACTGGGAGAGGAGCACTGGGGAGAGGAGCACTGGGATGAGGGAAGGGAGGCTTTATTGTAAATGAGAGGCCTGCACATCCTGGTACACCAATGCTGAACAGAAACGCTACAACTGGAAAACATGGATGGAAATATACAACCTCAAAACCAAGAGCTCTGATTATAAATTCTTTTCTTTCCCCCACACGAAGCCATGCTCCTCTCCTCCTCCACAGTTGAAAGTACAAATATTGAATTTTCCATCAAATACTAGCGTGGGATGCTCAAATCAATCAAAACAGACGTAAACAAAGCTTTAGTTCAAAACAGAGGAGATGATAATCAAAACCCTTCCAGAGAGCCTCCAAGTCAGCACTGCACTGTATTCAAAGAGCCTGTATGTGGGAACTGAGAGAACTGGTAAATGAGTTACCAAGAGCCAGTAATTCATCACCAGGTTTTAAAACTAAAAGATAATCCATTCACTCAACCTGCCCCGAACCCTATATGGCCAGGGCTATACGCCGCTTCCTGTCGGTGAAACATAAAACAAAACAATGTCATGGCAACTGTTGGGACGGCTGGAGGCCACCAGTTGCTGTTAGGAATTGCTGATGATCTGCAACCTCCACGGTCACAACTGCTCGGTGTTGTCTTTACATGTCTCTGACACCACAGCGAGCTCAGCAGGACAGCCACCGCACCCTCCCCCAAAACTCTGTCCCTGGGGCAGGGCAGCGGACACAGTGGAGAGGAATGGCTGTAGGTCAGGCTTCGTCTCCACAGACGCAGATACGTTTAAAACCAGTGTTTACATTTTCAAGGTTTTCCAATCTCTCTACCCTTTGGGTTACTGTCCAAACTGTCAAAACATAAAGATGGTGCTACTGTAATGTCTCACTTAAGAACTGTGGCTGTGATCAGCTTGGATCCATGCTGCTTACTTTTACTGAGCATAGAGCAGAGAACTGGGTAACACTGCAGCAGTGGTTACTTTACTGCTGCCATTAAAATGTATCACTATTAGAATCAGTTGTAACTAATTCAAATCACACTGGCCAGTGTGGCTAATCTTTGTCAAGGATCAAATTACCAAACCTTCAGATGAAACAAATACCATTTTTGTCAAATAGATAGTGTTTACTATCATTTTCACAATCATCACAAAGTGAGAGCTTTTTTTCCCTCAACTTGAATAACATCAAATGAAGAATATGTTTTTGGTATTCCAACAGTCCTCGTGTGGATGACAGTGACAAACACATTGTATTTCCATTATTTTGGACATGGGCATGGTGCGGTGTGATCTGTTGTGATCACTATCTTCTTCTTCATGGGAAACTGTCCGTACTGTAAATAGCCAGGTGCTTCAGCAGAGGAGAGCGCTGTGGTTCAAATAAGACCCATTATCAAGTTGGTTGACTGTCTGGTGCTTTTCTGGCAATTTTTTTTGCTCAAGCTGTCATCATGGTCGACTGTGGCTTAGCAGAGCACAGAGTAGGACTCTTGATCCACCCAGGCACTTGACATCTCCTTGACTGATGGCCCAATTATCAACCCGGTGTTTATTATGCCAATGTTATTTATAATGTGTCTCACTGAGGAAGGGGGGGGGGCTTTCGCATAAAGGTTAAACTTGACTTTGCTTAAATTGGTGACGATCACATGGAGGCTAGTCCCTGTCAACTTTTGTTTCTTTTTCTATGATCATCAGAGATAGAAATATTGCAACTGAATTCAATGGTTTTGCTAAATTCAACTTTTAAAGAGTAACTTCAACATAAACAAACAGTCCCAGTATGGATTCTGCACTTGTTGTTTCACAGATTTCATCTGATTACTCTAGTATGACAAAGTTAACACACACACACATCTCCTGTTTACATCTGGCCTTTGGGAGAGCGTTGTAGCCAAAAGTAAGTCAGTTCTATGGTTTAAATGTCTGTGCAGGAGCTCTGCTACCTGTCAAAACAGAAGATCAAAGCTTGATTTGAAGCCAGATCAACTGTTTATTCCACTGAAATCGTCTCTCTTCAAAGCCAGCTGTCAAAAGCTGCATATCACTGGGGTAGAGCAGGGGAGTGAAGCTATGGGGAGTGCAGCAATGATGAAACACACCCCACAGCTGAGTTGTCAAATGTTAAAAATGGGCTCTCAGGCCACAGGGGCTCCACCCAGGGAGTATATGCTTGGAAGGTGGTTGAAGCTGAGGACTAAAGAGTGCACTGAGGGAGGCCAGATGTAATCAGGCCTCTAAGATGGGGATGACCATCTCCACTCTGGTCGACTGGGCATGCCTGGCTGCCCCTCTATCAGCAGGGCATCATCAAGAGAGATTATTGAAGTGACCTTTGCGACCCTATTGTGGCTTTAAGTTTCTCTTTGAAGGAGTGTTTGTATCATCATGCTTCCTAACGAAGCAACTAATTCACAAAGTACCAAGACGGATTGTAGCCCAGAAGATTAATCGGTCAGGCCACAAAACGTTTTTTGAGCAAAAAAACGGTGGCTGTTTGACCAGACTACTGAACTGCACTTGCTTTAATAAATTAGTAGAGTCCGCAGTATCACTAAATGGTACATATCTAAAAAGTAAAAATAGTTCAAATGTATACATCAGCTACTGACAACATGTATATATATATATTGTGTGTGTGTGTGTGTGTGTGTGTGTGTGTGTCTTTATCATTCAACCACTTTTCAGTTGCTGTGAGTTTTGAGTACTTTTGGGAACTCTACACCCCACCTGAGAGGGTCCACTTCTCAGATACTACATCTCTGTGGTGATGCCCTCAGTGACAGTGGAGGCATTGATGTCTGGAACAGAGGTGTTACATCAAGACTTTGGTAAACACTAGCCTGGCTTTCTCACAGTCCCATTTGTGTACTGAGCTGACAGGCCCCAGTGGAACAGGAAGGGTCTTGTCTGTGTGTGGTCAATAAACCAAAAGTTTGTCAAACACAAAGTTGCTCCAAATGAGAGCTTCACGCAGGCTTACAGCCTGGTCTTCCCAGCACCATTTGGGACTGACCCGAGTGGTGTTAGTTCATAACAGCTTCGTTTGAAATCCAATTTGCATATTTGTCATGTCAGGCTTCAGGGAGAATTGAGGAAAATGACAATTGATAAAGAAAATATTTAGGTAGTATGATGTTTACATTTGCATGCTAAGTATGAGGCCAGTGTTCAAACCATGAAATTGGACAGTTAATGTTGGTGTGATACACTATGTTAATAAATGTGGGGTAAACTTAAAACGTGGGCCAGATAACTGACAACTTTATTTTAAACAGCACAACCATCTGAGCGGCTGGACAGTATTAAATAATTCATTTAGCCTCTGCATTTGTCTGTGTCACACTACACTGTAGTGCATATTGCAATATTTAAATATGCTTTGGGTGTATATTAAGACATGAAAACAAAAGCTACAAACGATACTGATAGCCACATGAAGACTGAGATATTTTTGTGTTAAAAAAAAAGGTAAATGTGGATTTAAAAATAAGAAGGAACCATTTCTATTTTACAGAAGGTAAATATTACTATTATTATACAATATGACTGTCAGCTGAAAATCTCAATATATTATTACAGTGCAGATCAGCTAGACATAGATACAGACTGCATATAATAAAAGCACTTTGATCCTTCCTGTTCTAATAGAGGGCCTTGACTTCTCTTTAGTGCAACAGATGTTCAGGAAACTCTAGATAGTGTATAGGCTACTGAAGCTAGACTAGTTATCAGTCTGCTCAATGGTCCTGGTTACCCAGGAGTGTGCAGCTATACAATGTAAAACAAAACAAAAAAACGAGGAAATACTGTAAATATACACAGAAAAGGATTTATTAAATGTGGCCATAGTGATTAATTGAATCAATTACAGCCACTGTTAAGTTAATTATGGTCAGATAAAGTCCGCCATTCTCGTTGTGGGAAACTAGGCTCATCAAAACAGTTTAAAATCCTACTGAGAAAAGACAAAAGTGTCCATCAACACATGGTTCTACCTGCCCCTGAGGGCAGACAATAGCGACTCCCCCAAAGCTTTCCTCTGCTTAGGGCTGACTTCCCACGGACTAAAAGCTCATTCAAAGCTGCATTTAATAAGTGCCCGGAAACAGTGATTACCCCTCCTAGTTCACCGGTGTGTCTAAATTAGAAACCTTCATTAGTTTATGACCCAGCCCTGGAAACCAGCCCTTCCCCCATCCCTGCACCAAGCAAGGTGACCCAACCTCCCTGCCCCTGCTGTCATAAATCAAAGGCCACAGCAAACTGCTGGAAGAAAGAGGAGGAAAGGTCAACAGACTTTGTTGACATTCTCCCAGTCTTCTCCAAGCTTAAGAGTTTTGGTTTTTATGTAACAGCCAAAACAAAATGTAGATATATTGGGGACTGGGGACTGTTAATATCTGACTCCTATGCCCATTACGACTGCAGCTACCCATTATTTTCATTTTTCTCATTAGTGTGCTACCACACAGCCCTAAAGCTTTTAGGCCTTTATAAAAAAATAAATAAAATAAGCAGAGACATTTTGATTATCAGATTTCTAGGCAATTTTTGGGGGACTGAACAATCTAATGATCTGGTAATTATTTCAGCACTGATTCAGTATTAAAAAATAAAAAAGTCAAGCTGAACTGAAGCTGTCACCACTGTTATACTTGCTTTTAGGTCAATCATTTATCATTAGAATTTACACCTAACTCCTAAGCGGAGAGGTGTTGAACATTTCAGGTGTGAGATACATGGCTAAGCTCTCAAGAAAGCCTCTGCCCTCTCTCCCTGCCATCTTCAAACTTCATGTCAGCCATTTGTCTATTTAGGGAAGGCTCACATGAGTCTCAACAGGCCTGTGGTCTGAATAAAGATCACTGTTTCACTGCTAGGACAAAGGGAGGGCCGGAGTTTCTCTTGGCCCCTCTTCTAGTCATCTCCACATGGCTGCCATTTAACTCCATTGACACAAAAGAGGCACCATCACAGTGCCACAGCTCCATTCATTCCAAAACGGAGCCGGGCTTTTAAAGAGAGTGGGACATCGGCATCCACAGAGCTGGTGTGACTCACAGAGGCTGAATCACTTCCAACTGTATACTAGTAAACAACAGAACCGATTCTTCTTTAAAAAAGAAGAAGACAGAAAACTCAAGCCCTGATTTCATATCTCTAAGGACAACAGTGATCGACGAAGTGAAATGTGAGCCCCTGTTCTCTGCTTGGTTCTGTTAGCTGGTGACCAACTCCCCACCCCCACCCGTCCATCTACCCACCCACACACACACTCGCTTGCTCTGCTTCACTCCTCCTGCAACATGTCTTGGTCAGACAATCCCTGTTTATAAATAGGGGAGTGTCTTTTCCAGCAGCTCTGCAGAGGCTGCCTTTATTCCAGATCAAATATCTGCACTTTGATGTGCGGTGTGTGGAAGACGTCTCCTCCAGTTTTCCTTACTTGAACACAAACATTGGGTACTACTCACTCCAGCCAGTTGATACACACTTGAGCACAGTGTTACTCAGCTGTTTTTCCAATCCCTTAGGTTTACATCAGTTTAGCTTGTTAGCAGAAAGCTACATTTAACCCACTATAAGTTAGTGTTTTTTTTTTAACAAGGAAGCCAGTCTGCTTTGTTTATGTGATTGTGTCTTTCAGCATTTAAAATAGTTTCGTAAAATGCATTCAGCCTCTGTATTTATCTTCTGTTTGGTTGAGTACAAAAGACTTGAGTTATATTTTATGGAGGAAACTTTTATCAGTTTGTCTCCACTACCAAACTGTATAAAAACATTAATCACACTCTGCAGTTGAAAGACTTTGTTTGTGTTGTCTGATATCAAGTCTTGACTCACCACTGCACTTGTGAATTATGTGCCTTATATTGTTCTCCAATCAATTAGCCAATCATTTGTAGCAATTGTCTTCCTCTGCTTTACTGTTTAGTGTAAGAGCAGTAGAATAAACTCAAATCAAACTTTGGCAATTACCCAATTATTATATAAAAAGAAAAAAATCACATACCATTTTCATTTTAATAAGTAACTGACGTATTCCTATGAACAGCAACAACAACACTTGTGTAGTGCAACAATCGTTTGATCTATCAGTTTTACAAGATTTGACTTTCCAAACTAAACTTTAATTTAGTTTGCAGAATTGCTTCATTGTCGGAGAGGGCATTGGATCAGTCACTTTCTAAACAACTGCAGTCTATGAGGAGAGTGTTTTCTCTCTCCAGCTCCCCCCAACCTCAAATCCTTTTGTACAATTTTAGAAGAGCCTCCTCAAAACAGGCCAGATGTTATCCAGATGTGAAACCTTAAAACAGCTGGTGCCGAAAGCTCTTTTTTGATCCAAGTAAATTTGAGGCTATCATGTTTGTTAAGACTCTGTGTCAGAGAATAATATTTCCTATGACAACATTTGTCTTCAAGAGGAATAAGAATGACATCTTTCACTGTCAAACCATCTCGAAACATGAGCAGCTGAGCTATTCACAAACTTGGAGACATTTCACGATGAACAGATTATATTAACATACATTTCTGACACGAACATCACTTTCATGAATAATTCAATCCATCTTTTCACAGAGCTACAGAGAATGACTCCATTAAAAGACGGATAACTACATAAGACAGCAACAGAGAACAACAAGAAAACACTCACAAGGTTACTAATAAACTCACAAGCTAAAGCTCTCCAGAATACGATACTAAAAGTTCACTTTGGATCATTAATGTGGAGGAGATCTGCTGGGTTGCAGATGAGTTTTGCAGAGCTGTCCTTTGCTGTCTGGGGCAGCTACAGTGATCCATTGTTTCAACTGAAACCTGAGACCAAGTAAAGGAACACCACATACAGCAGCAGTCCCTCAAAAGACTCCTCTTGTTTGCAGGGGCCACCAAATTTAATAAACCACAATTCAATTATTGCAATTGTCTTTTTTTTTGAGCATGCTGGCCACAATTGCACATTGTAGCAGATTTGCAAATTATTGTCACAATCATGTACACTGAAAAGAGCTGCAGTATGAGAGCCCCATCCCAGGACCACTTCACTGGTAACTTGGACTTATTGCTGGGAGCTAAAAGTTTCCCATCTTACCTACAGATTGCAAAACAAGTTTTCAACCTGTGCCTCTGCTTCTTGACCCATTTGAATACAACCATTTCTCTGACTGGACATTATGCAATGACTCTTCTCAGAAGACATTTTTAAAATAACTAACACTGTCTTGTTCGGTAAAATAAAGAGACACAAGTTTTCTACATCAGGGATAAGATGGATGGTGGTTTAGATTAGATCTCACAAAGATCTAACTTCTCACACTTGACATTGTCAAGTCAAAGAGAAATATTTTAAGTTTCTCTTGAAACTAAAACTAAATTACCTGCCTTGACACTATACATTAAACTCTCCCTTTGATTTTTGAAAAGATATTCTTTTAATCTACAAATGTAACCTGCCTACAGATTTAAATGAGCATTCTTGTTACAATCTGTTGTGTTTACTTCTATAGTTTATACCGATGTTTATTAATGTGCATTGTCATTATGAGATAAAGGACATAAATAGATACGTACAAAAAACAGAGTTGACACGTGTTGCCAACACACTTACTTGAGGAAGTACCTCTGACCAGAGTTGGTCTTGGCCATTTCCCATCCTGGGGGCAGAGGCACGTCATCGGGAATCTCATAAGAGGACTGACGAAGATGTTGAGGGGAACCTGCTGGGGCCATGCCAGACAGGGAGCCACCAGAAACGGCTCCCAGCTGCAGAGACGCTGGGGACGAGTGTGCACGGACATGGTGGGGGGTGAGTACGCCGCCACTCCCAGCATCAGTGCTGGCCTGTGTTGGGGGAGAGGAGAGACAAAATTAACATGGTGCCTCGGTATAATGTAATAAAGTTATTTCCCTTAGTGTTATATTTTGGAGAGGAGAAATAAATCTCAAATGTTAAACTTGTTTGCTTAACTCTTGTGAAAATGGACTAAAGCTATTTTTAAAACAAACATTTGTTATATAGAGTATGGCATAAACTAATATCCAGAGAGGATATAAATGTTTTTATTTTTATGGGAAAATCACATCTGCAAAAAACCCCAGTTCAATAACAAAACCTTCAAAAACAGGACACCCTCCATAATGGATTCCTGCGGACTTAGAAGCCCACATACAGTACACAGATATAAACTTTCAGTCACTTCTCGTTATGTTATAATCAATTCATACTAAGTTCCATTCATGTGCGTGTGTAGGCATGTTAGAGTGTTGTTTAGGTCTGGGGAAGGGAGGGGAGGGGAGGGGGGGGTGGTCCAGAGCCTGCGTGGGACAGTGGAGAGAGCAGACTGGCTGCACATGGCACATGCGCACTGATGACAGAGCTCCAGAGACCACAAGCAACAGTTGTGGGGGGACGTGGGGGAGGGTGGTGTGGAGGGGAGGGGAGGGGTGGGGGGTGTAAATAGGACGAATTCAGCCATCATATGATTTCTTCATTGCAAATCACTTAGATAAAAAAAAAACTGCGCGTTAGACGTCATTTGATTATTTCCACATGATTGCTGCCCTTCTATAAATAACCTATACAGCCGTGGATCTAATCAAAACAGTTACACATATATAAATTCCCTCATCCTGTGAGGGTTCAAGCACTCTGATAAATATCTTTAAGTCTGATAAAGTTCTCCTCTTGGGAAGCCTAATGGCTTTGAAGGTATTTTGGTTACTCTGTAACTTTTACGCGCAGGCCCCACGGACATTTTTTTTTCCTTCAGTGATTTTGCCAGTCCAATTGTGTTGTTAAGTTTCATTATATAGTGATGACTGTTGTGATGAATAACACATCGATCCTTGGAAATAAATAACCTATACTATACTATATTCTACATTATGGGGTAACCTGTGGGGCAATCACTACCAAGAAAGTTAGAATAAAGTAGTCCAACTTTTTTTGAGTGACTGTAGCAGTCACGTACTGTAGGCCTGAGCTCCCACAGGATGGGCCTGAGTTTTTAATCGTGATTTCTGGAAAGCGGTGTAGCAGAGACAGGGCGGGCTTACTTGTCTGGAGTGGGACTTTGGTTCAGGAGGTTTGAAGAAGGAGTCTGGCAGCTTCCTCATCCTCATAGGTACGGAGGGGGGCACGATGGTGCTTTTCGGGTTCATCACGGCGTTAAAAAGCGCCTCCAGGTCGGTCTCAGAGTCTCCCCGTACATGGACGATTTGGTGTCCGGCAGGAGGGTTGTGCTGGCTCGGATCCATTGTCCCAAAACAGTCTGCGAGCTTTTACTTGTCCGAAAATGTCGCGTTCAGAAACTCACAAAAAAAGAAGTTTGAGCAAATCCCAAACTTTTTTTCTCTCTCTTCACGCAGGAGGAAATGTGGCAATCTCGACGACACTCAGTAAAAGTTATCCCGGGTCATTCTAAAAGTTGAACAGTGGAAGACTTTGTTTTTTCTTTCCAAAGTGTGTTAGCTGTCGAAATCTGCGGTGAAACACAGCGTTTTCCTGTTGTTTCTTGCTGGCATACTTGTGAATGTAACAAAGCGCATATCTACTCCACACTGGAATCTATGTTGTCGTCCGGCCCCAACTTTTACAAAAACAAAAACAAAAAAAAAACAAAAAAAACAAAACAAAATGCAAACGCAGCCACAAAAGACGAAAAGCACAACAAACGCTTGGCTCAAACTTTCCCACCTTTTCAGTTTCGGCCAAAGGTGTTAGTGAGTATTCTTATAGGAAAAAACCATGGTCCGTAAGACAAATCTCAGCAGCTCACTAGAAAAAAAGTTTAGCTCCAGTCGGGTCTAAACTTTGGGCAGGACATCAAACTTTATGACTCATGGGATGTCTGCTCCAGAGGCGGGGCTTGGCTTTAATTGGGACAAGAGTTTTTAAAGGTACAGTCTGTAGCCCAGGGGCCCGAGGAGCTCTGTGGCGCTTATAACATGTTTATAGATTTTACACCAAGTCGTCAACTTAGGTATACAAAACATAAGCCTTTATACACGGGACAACTTTTTTTTTCTTTTTTTTATATAATTATAATTATTATTTTGAAACCCATCTTACCTCCACTTGAAGGAGGTTTGACAGTGTCCATGTGCTGACTTTTATTATTGTTTATTTAATAATCGATGGGCCATTCTAACACATCACTTAGGGCAACACTTGCTAAATTGAAGTATTCCTTATTTTGAATAGGCTAGTACAAGGACCCCTGCTGATACATGGAGCCCACTTAGGGACACCTTGGATTTTAGCTAATTTGCAACACAAAATAAGTACCAGTATTAAGTACATAGAAAAAAATAGAATAAACATTCAAGTTATATTATGTTATACTGACAGACTGTCCTCACTTTTAGATCCCCACAAATGCAGATGAAAAAGTCAGCGTGTGGTGGTGGTAACATCAAAATTTCACATCGCCCAAAATTATGCAAAAAAAAACAAAACAAAAAAAAAACTAACAGTTTTTCTTTAATAGACAGACTAAAATTAATTTATTTAACATAGGTGTTTTATTAAGTCAATAGTTAATACAAAGATTACTGCATAGCCTACTTGCTCTTTGGAAAAAAAAAAGTCTTCAGGCATTATTACCAGGCAACATACATTTTCACAACTCAGTGATTGTAACAATTAATCCAAACCACACTTTATCTCATAAGTGTGTATAATAGCACCATTTTCTCTCTCCTTTTTGTTTTTACAGTGCTCATGAAAAAGTAGATCCATGCAGTTCCCACAATTGTTATGCTAATGAGGCCCCTCTTCCATTGAGAAATCATTTTGTCAAGATCCAGTCTCTTTGGATACAGAGGCTCTGTTTCAAGCCTTTTCCCATACTTCCACTGAATGAATTATGAAGCCCTAAAACCCACAGACACTGTAAAGCCTCGATGAACAGATTAAAGAACTTCGCTCTAACAGTCACACATGATCGTGTTTTTAAACAGATGCACGTCTCAATTCTATTTTTGAACTGTTACTGTTTTTAGTTTTTACTTTAATTCCAAATGTAGACTTTTGCTTTAAAACATCCAACATACAAAATGATAATAAAAAAGTCAAATGGCCACACAGTATGCAACATGTTTGATAGGTGAAATTAATTGATTAAAAAAAAAAACCCTCTGTACCTATCTATCTATCTATCTATCTATCTATCTATCTATCTATCTATCTATCTATCTATCTATCTATCTATCTATCTATCTATCTATCTATCTATCTATCTATCTATCACTGATGTAGCATAATATTCTCATAATTTCCCTAAATTCAGATTTGTCCTGTCGTGTTTTTGTTTTTATGTGTTCATTTGGGCACTAGAGTTATTATGATTCATACATTACTAATGTATGTACTAATGTATTAAGCCCACATATTTTGGTGTGTGAATGACACTTTGTGCACACATGCTGCCAGTCAAGTGATGTCCATTATTTGGATGAAAGTGGTCATTTTCACATCATTGTAACGCACTCAGACACATTAAAGAGATGGACTGCAGTGTCCTGGCAGCCCCTGAAGGACCACCCACTTAGCAGAGCTTGGTCACTTTTGGTCAACATCTCCTCATCTTCTGAAGCGACTTACTCAGTCTCACTGAGCTTTGGCATGCATGCTGCGGGGTTCTCAACAGAAATTATTTGCTGGGCTCTTTATCACTAAGTCACCCTGAACTCCTGAAACAGTTGTCCCTGTTTAAAACGCTCTGGCTTGATGTTATTATCGGATATAGTGACGCACGGTGTTGCTACATGCAGACGGGCAGATGGGCGCTTGAGTGCCCCCTACAGTGTTTACTGGGTACATGCCGTCCACAGTTACACTGTATATCATAATAAACCCAAGAACCCTTTCGTCTCTCTCACTCTCACTCTCACACACTCTCTCTCTCTCTCTCTCTCTCTCTCTCCCTCACACACGCACACACTACTACTTTACTTTACTTAGTTAGCTTTTACTGTTTTCATCATATAGAAATTTTCACTTTCATGCTTACATTTTACTTTTCTTCCTCCCATGTAACCCCTGTTAAACGTGCTGCCGTGCAAACAGTTAATTTGAATATTGTGTCTTATATGCAATATGCAATCTGTCCAGTCACTTTAATGTTTTTTTTTTTTTTTTTACATGCATCCTCGCAATTACTCAGTATTCCAGAGGCTGAGCAACACCAGACACCCATTCATTGCATGTTCAATGAACTGTAACAAGACATGACAAAAGACTTGTGAGATTAAGCTTCACAACAGCCCAAAATACAAGCTTGAACTTGCCATCTGTGGAAACGTCTTCCCTTATTTTCAGTACTCTTGTCCTTTCTTGTCAAGTTTCTGGGTGTTGTGCTGGTAAAGGCTTAAATGTCATTAAGCTCACCATTGTGTGCTGTAATGACTGAACACTAACAACTGTAGGCCAAAGGGAACAGATTTCAGACTAAACCTGAAGTGGGATATTTGGTCAATATTGTGCTGATAGTTTGCACAGAGGGGACACTTAGTTTCACAACATAATTTGACTGTTTTGATGATCTGTGCATATGCATTCAGATTTATACATTGATGACTGGAAGTGAAGGGGGTGGATTTAATGAACAGGATATTTTTAATTTGTTAATACACTGAGGTGAAATTCAGTTGATGAACAGGAAGGTGAGGATAAGGACTGGTCATGGTCATCCCCTCTGAATTTGACTCCAGTAAAATTAGTAAATAGTCAGCACTGAACTATTCAGATAAAATGCCAGCATGTTATTATCTCACCACCTGATATCCATTGAATTAAAAGTGACATCAGTGTTGTCTCTCAAATAACAACAGCGGAGAATCTCTTTCCACACAGCAGCCAATCTGCTGCTGCAGGCAGAATCAAAGCTGAACACATTTTCTCTTGTCATTTACTTTGTTTTGGTGTAACATAACAAGGAGGTGATGCATGACTCTACATGGTGGTGAGACACCACAGTCGCATCATTGTGTACAGCTCCATGTTGAAACATTCAAGAATGTATGCATGCAAAGAACCAGAAACATGCAGCCCCCCCCCCCCCCCAAAAAAAAAGAAAGAAGAAGAAGAAGAAAAAGTTTCATCACCACTGGGAATCTGACACTTCAAATGAGCTTGGGCTTCCTGCACCTCTTGAAGCAAGTCCTAGCAGGCTGTCTGAAGGGCAAAACCAGACATGTTGGTGAAGGAGGGGCAACTTCATTTCAATAAACCCTGTGGCTATTTTCCCCCAATGCACCAATTTTCTACAAAAGGAGAGAGAAAGACATTAATTAATAACTATCTCATTTCACACATACACTATGCAGTAGCTGACAATGCAAATTGTAAAAAATATAGGCTATAGTCTTTAGTCTACTGATGTCATTAGAGTTTAAGAATGTCACCAAATGAAATTGGTGACACTGAAAGAGTAAAGTTAAGGTTAGATGTAACTTCAACAGTGGGCTGGAAGCCCTGTGGCAGAGGCTCACCTTGTCAAGCCAGAAGGTTGGGTTTAGTGCACAAGACATAATCATCCTTTCTACAGCCATCAAGAAAATACAAACACACCTTCAACATTGCAACACCTCTCTTCATTTCCAGTCCTCGGTCTAATTACTGACTGTGTATGGTTGAAGAAGTAATAACACTGCCAAACATGCTGCACCCAGTCAATTTATCAGTTCAATGACAACAAACTTTATTGAGGTTACTAACAATATTGTCACAAAAATGTTTCCACCAAATTATAGTTCTACCATATAAAATAAATAAATATGAGACAACTTTGAAAGATAAATATTAATATTATACAAATTTCTGTGTTTATTTGCCCGACAGCTCTGTTGTGGTCTTATTTTTTTTAAAAATAAGCTATTTGCTTTTGTGAAATAGAACAAATTGAGGCCAGTATCATTTTCATAGGCACTTAGAATTCGATTGCTCAACACTACGTAGCTTTAAAAAAAAAGCTAAAAAAAAAAAAAAAAAAAAAACACTTCCAACACACAAACTTCAAAATTTAGTTTGGCCTAATTTAGCATTATCTCTACAGGCCTCTGTGGCTCGTGTTTTAGGTCTTGAAGATACTCCAGACAAATATATCTTTGAAGTGGAGAAAATACATTTTACAAGGTAATAAAGTGCTTGGTTACATGGTATGATGCTAGGCATAATTCACTGATTGGAGTTAAGACCACTGTGGAAAGTTAGAATTTTTTTCCATGTTGAAAGCGGTTGTTGGCTGAAGACACACGGTGTTTTAGATGGTTTGTCCCTCTCATTTCCTTTGTCTGAAAAGAACAGAAGAAATAAAGAAATAAAACATGTCAAACAGAATGTGTTGAGGCAAGCAATGAATCCCTCAGAATACTTACAGAAGGTGCATCAATAAGTACAAGGCCTCTGGGGCCTGTATTGCTTCCAACATGTTCCCGCATACCTATACATAGTAAAAGGCAGAGGTGGTTACTTGCATTGAAAAATTACAGAATAATAACCCTGTGCATGAGGTCAGACTTGATCAGTTCAAACAATCTTTACAAAGTGCTTACAGTGCAGCTGGTGGTTTAGTCTGTCCAGAGAGAGCAGGATTTTCTGCTCTTCCAGGGAAATGTTGGTGAGTCCCTGCTGTTGGCTGCGCTGCTGCACTGTTCCTGGACCCTGTATTTGGGCTGTTTCCATGGCAGCTACAATATCCCTTTCTTCCAGTGGGCCTTCAGTGTGTACTTCAGCCAGGTGTAACTGGGCTGCACTCCCCAACGCTGAGAGCACAGGCAAAGTCAGATCAAAGGCATGCTTTCTCGCCTGTTTCCACGTTTTGGTTGTTTTTATGCATTCACATACAGCTGCACCAAATTTTCTGATGTCCTTGTTGCACTGTTGAAATTATTAAGCATGGTATTGGCTCAATATATTAACTCTACTTCCTCATCATCTCTATGGACTTTGAGGGTCCGTCTTCAGTGTAATATACTGTACATGCAGGAGAACAGGTTTATGAGATTCTCAATGTGACACAAGGCAGACACCTTATAGAAATCTAGTCTGCATTGACTTGAATAGAAAAATAAATGTACACAAAGTGAACACATTACCTTCATCTGTAAAGGCCCCATTGCATGCACTGGAAAACATTCTGACTGGGTCTAAGGGATGTTTCATTGCCTGCATAAAACAAAAAAGACACATTAAGCCAGGCTTATGTTTACCTTAGATAATATTTATATTGCAGATACATTTTTTATATATATGCACATAGGCAAAACCACACAACAGGTAGAGCAAGTTGTAGACAAACCCATTACACTTCAGTGCTAATATTTTGTAAAGCACTGCTTCAGTTCATCCAGAAAATCTTGTCTTGAGATTCATAAGTAGTGGCATCCTGTCAGTTTAACTAACAACAACGAAAGTGACTGCAAAACTGATTCAACAAGTTCAAACACACCCAAACACTGATGTTTAGCAATTATTCACAATCTTCCTCCCCACAGGGTGTTTGCATGCATGTACCTGAGAGGGCTGGGGAAACTGTCTGTTCCCTGAGCCTGAAGATTGCCTGCTCTGCTCCATGCAGTGTTTCCTCACAGCTTGTCCACTTTCCATGGCCTGTCTTCTAAGAATTGTTTTTGCTGAAAGAAGATGTTGTTTTCTGGAATCATTTAAATATCATCATCATCAAAAAAAAAAAAAAAAACATACTACATGAATGTAAATGATTTCCATGCCCCAGGAAAGGCCTCTAGAGAGTGCCAATAACACAACAGTTTCCATTTCACAGATAATTATGACATAATGTTAAGCTTGTGAATACGAATTGCATATAAATAGCCTTTTCCAAACAAAGTGCAAAGCAATATATTCAGGAGACAAACAACACTAACTGTTGAACCTGAGAAAGCAGCTAAAAGCTAACAAAGTGAGAGGTATTGTTTGATCTCACCAATAAAGAGGGTGAGCAACACAATTGCTGTTGATGGAAGCACGGTTGGCTTTGGCTCCAGACAGGTCATTGTGAAGCAGGAAGCTTTATGGGTCAACTCAGTCCAAATTCACAGATATAACTGGCTTCCTTTTCTCTAAATAAGTAATAAACACTTCAATCCCACCGACTTTTCAATATCAAAACATGAGATGACGCAAAAAGAACACTATGTCAGTTATTACATGAGTTGATTTGCAAATTGGCAGTCACACAAACACCACGCAGCTCATTGACTAGATTTGAGAGAGATGTGATTATAGGTGGGGACAATTAGAGACAAAAGGAGAGATTCAAAGGCTTATTGAATCTGTAATTGTAAGTTAAGGTTAAAATATAAAGGGGTCAGTGTACAGCACTGTGGCTAATATTCAGTGTTAATTTGAAGTTTGAGGTTTTAATGAGTAGAAACAAATGGGCTTGGGAGAAGCTGCACGCACATTTCTGCAAAAAAACACAAACCAAGCCTAAGATGTGAGAGGCTGTCAGCCAAAATATACTTTACCTTCCTTGGTGGCTAAGGCACTGCGGACACCATGCCAGAGCTGTGAGATCTCCTCATCTGTGGGAGTGCAATCTAAACGAAGGCCTTTTTCACTGAACACCATCCCTCTTCTTCTGCTGCTGCCCTGAGTCTCCTGGTGACCTGAGCTGGGTGTACCCTTCGTGTTGCCGTCGGAGACAGGACATGCACACGAGGGCGGCAGGGGTGTGTACATCACACTACTATCTGCTCTGAGTAGATGATGTGTGTATGGTGAGAAAAAGCCTTCTGAGGTGTCCTTGTGTTGGGCCTGCTCTACGGCCGGGGCTTGTTTACAGTTGACACTAACACGATCCGTGCCATATAAGGTCTTAGTGATATGCAATGTCCGCTCTTCCGCCGATTCAATCCGAGGAGGTGGGCAGGGCACCATCATCCTCCCTTGGGTTTTGGCAATCTGATTCACCTCGGTGGCAGATTGAGGTCGTATGACGGTGCCCTTTCTAGTCCGTGAGGAAACAGGACCCGCGCCAGCTCTGGCAGAGCGCTCTCTCCAAGGGACCTTGAGGCCACCGGTCCTGGTGCTGCTCCGTGGCACCTTGACCTCATCTGCTCGTTCTTGTGGTAAGCTGACTTGAACCCCAACATCTGCCCACGCTTGCTTTGTAAAATGATAACCAGTGGAGGCTGGAGGGGTCACGCTGTGTCCAGGCTTGGAAGCCCCTGAGACTGTAGTGAGACTTAGCTGGTGGTCTTCTGGGTTTCTCTTTGACTGAGGAAGACTGGAAGACTTGCCTTTCATCTGTTTCATTATGTTCTGTGCTTTGTCCTCTTTCCCCACATGTACCTCATCAAACCAGCGCAGCTTCTTTTTGATAGTGTTGTTGCTCTCCACATCCTTAGTCTTCCTTGCCAATTCAACACTATCTCTGATTGCTAAGGCTACTTGTTTTGCAAAAAGTAAATGCCCTGGGGCATACACACACGTAGTATCTCCTGGCATATATTTAGACTGCTTTTTAAGAATTCCTTTAATGAATCTGACTTCACACACTGAATGAGACGCCCCAACTGAAACAGGCAAATTTTGTACTTCCTCCTCAGGACACTTGAGGCATTTAAGACTATCTGATTGAATGTTAGACAAACTTGTGTGCTGCAGCAATGCTGTATTAATGGGCTTCTCTGTTTTGGTCTCTGAGTTTGAAACCTTATTGAGGTTGTTTATGGAAGCACTAGGCTCCTTCTGGGATGATGGATAGTGGCTCTCTTTTCCTGTTTGCTGAAGAGTCCCTTCTTGTGAGACATAATCTGTTGTGCTATCGTTCAGGAAAATATTTGGCTTTGGGGGAGCCCCAAACAAGGTGTCTTTGCTGCTGCCATTTTTGGCAGGAAAAAGAATCTCTGTAGCTGATGGATGTTTTAACTTTCTGTCATCATGGACCCTCTGCTGTCTGAACTCCAACTGAGCCTCTTGTTTTGGACATGGAGACTCAAGTGCTCTGCTGTCCAAAGAAACTCTATTTGTCACTGCGCTGTTGTCATTGGGGCTGTTTTGTGGGGAGTTTATCTCAAGGTGCTCTTGATCAGAACTAATAATTTCACAAAAAGTTAATAAGTTGCAGTTGTACAGAGCAGAATGGGTCTCCGTTTTAGCTGTGTGCTCAGATGTGAACCCCCAAGAAGCATTAGAAATGTGCATCTTATTGTTGGGCCTTCCAGAGTCCTCTTGCTTTTTCTGCTTGAGCTCATGCAGTTTTCGTGATTGGGTCAAGTTATCACCGAGAAGCAAGATTGCCGACGACGTTAGGTCTGATGTTGGAAACAAATCATTTTGCTTTCTCAGATTTAGATGGGGCTTCTCTGTGTCAAGCAAGAATGTAGAGCAGGTATGATTTGTACTGTGGCTGGGATCCTCATTCTCCAAACTGTCCTTACTTGAAAGGCTTTCAGAGACACAGCAATCAAACACATGGCTGTCCTGAAAAGAAACAGAGTTGATGAATAAAAAAAAAACATTATTTACATTTTGTCAAAAGGGAAGAACACTTTCAATTCATTTGTACATTGTTGTTGTAAAAGGGTCAACTTAATTAAATAGACAGGAATTTAGTATCCCAATGCATCACAGGCCAAAAATTTAAGTATGATTGTATTGATTTAAAATATATTTTTACTCCTTCAAACAGATATCATGAAAAATATTTTGGCAGAAAGTAACGCTATGTTCAATACAATCTAATATTGGCCATTGTCTACTACAAAACCCCTCCTAGTTAATAGTGAGTTTCAGAGCACTCTGCTTATCTGCATACTCCAAATTGACTTTCTTAGGTCGTTTTTAAATAATATTTGGGATGAAAGGTTGTTAACAATGGTGGGATGGTACAGCAGAAGACAAGAGAAAAGCTTTGGAAAACAGCTGGATGAGGATGCATCTTATACACACGTGTCAGGTGTGAGAAGGGCATTTTACAGATTCTCTATTAAGAAATGCACAATTTTGTTTCAAGTGTTGTGGTAGGTCCAGTTTAGACATCTAGCTGGTGCTAGACAGCTAACTGGTACCTGGGAAAGAAACAGCACCTCACCTGTACAGGTAAGGTTCTTTTATTAGTTTTTTTTACGCTTGGTATGGTCTGCGGTCATTCTGCCTCTTTTCCATCTCCAGATCTGCCAGATCCAGACTACTCCTGGCGGTCCCTTCATTTAAGGTGAGTGGTGGTCATGTGTACTGTAGCTGTCCCCAAAGCTTTGAAAAACCTCCTCTAATTAAGTGTTCCTCCTCCATGGATATTAAACTGAAAACCTAAATGGTTTCGCAGGCTACTGAGTATTCTAAATGTTTTATTTTTTATTTTATTTTATTTTTCTTTGTTTTGTTTTTATAGACTGTTTTGTACACGTACCTGTACACTATGTCTATGTGATAGTTTGTTAACTCATCCCAAAGGGTATCTCCTTGCTTTTGTTTCCTGATATTTTGATGATGTTTTGTGGTATTTTATTGTACAGCACTGGTTGTTGTTTGTTTTAAGCATACTTTATGAATAAACTTGGTTTGAAAATGTGAGAGAATTGTGTCTCGTCCAAGAATATAAAGCCCCACAGAAGCATCTGCTCTGTGCTGTCTGTCATTGATGGAGGTAGTAATTTTTCACAGCAGAAATCAGGAGACTGTTACAATTATTGCAGCTTGAGACAATTCCCCCCCTAATTTCACCAGAGGGCGCTCAAGCTTGTGGGGTGTTACTGGTTCAGGAAATGGCTTGTGTCACACTGCTGCTCCCTAGGGGTCTACTTGTGTAGGATGAAATACAAACAAAGCCATTTGATCTGCCCAACATTCTGATCACTATGAAAACTAAACTAGTTGACGTGCAAATGATAAAATGATAATCATTGCACTCAAAAATTTCTTACTTGCATGTCACATTGGTGGAATTACTATTTGAACTCTAACATGAAAATCTGAATATTAGCCTACAGTGTACCCAGATTCAATATACTTGTGGTGAAAATGCTGTTTTTGCCTCGATGTGAGAAGACCAGTGTCAGATTAATAAATAGGTGTTTGATCAGTAAACTTTCTGAAATCTTACATGGTACAGACACTACTAAAATAAGGTATCTACACACACAATGAGCAGACATGAGCTGCTGAACATAAAACCATTTTCTCAAATTTTCAAATGACAAATTGAGAGTTAGCCTGAGCTTTATACTTTCAGTCTCAACTTGTCTTGTCAGTTATTATGGCTCTGATTAAATGCTTTCAGCCAAATGACCATGTGCATGCTTATTTTAAAACAGGAACAGAATTCTCTTAAAACCCCCCTGTAGACGCTGCTCTCATCGTTAACAACTTTACACCAATTCATAAACATCTGAATGCAATGGTGGCCAAGCAACTATGATAACAACTGTTTAACAAATGACAGCCTGGTTTTTGCAAAGATATTATCTTAAATAATCTTTAACAAGAGACAATGGTAACTCCACTGACTTACAGTATTAATGGAGTGCGCGTGTGAGACAAAGCAACCGAGCACTAGCCAAAGCTGAGGTAACATCTCTTTGAACAAAACAACATAACATCTCTTTGTGAGAATGCCAGCAAAATGTTTAGTTTCCTGCACATTCATATGAAATATAACCACCATACCCGTGGACTGTGATCTTGTAACTTCTCTTGTGCCTTTCCAGTTTCTTGACTGTTTTTGAAGCCAGTCATGCTCTGCTCTTGAAGCAGTTTAGTGTAGGCTTCCACAGCAGAGAGTGCTTGGCGGTGGGAGGATTTAGGAACAGTAGGAGGCTTGGGGGAGGGTGTGCAGCTTCTTTAAAAGAAAACAGAAAAATTGTAAATAAACTGTATGAGCTTTTCAACCATTAGAAAAGGCTACAAATCATATTGGCAAAAATATCACCAAAACAATTAAGGGTCTCAATCCAACTATTTCAGTATGTGGTACATGGAAATGATATACTCATTAATCAGACTTTTTTACCTGCTAATGTTAGAGGTGCTGCACAGGAAAGAGGACTGACGGGTGTAAGAACTGAAGCTGCCTTGAAGTTGACTGAGCGCATCTTCAATATTTGGGACATTTCTTCTAAAAGCTAAAACACCATAATGGAAACATATACAATAAAATGTTAAAGGTGTCAAGACAGTTGTGTGCTATTGCACAGTTCGAAGAGGCATTTGTAAGACACATCACTAACATTGTCTACGTCTTTGAGAAGGAGGTAGATGGGCTCTTTGGAAGCGCTCAGTTGCATCCTGTACTCGCTGTCTGCGTTGCTGTAGGATGTTCTCTCTAAGCCGCTGCTCCTGCACGTCCCACTGCTTCCGTCTCTCCTCCAGGGCCCTGAGCCATGACAAGGAGCAGAGTATACCCGAGGCACATTTTAACTGATTAAATCTAGACCGGCCCTGTTTTATATACAGAAACCTGAGTCTGTTCCTCGAGATATGTTTTCAACACAGTCATTAATAAATTAATGCTACCACTGACTACTGGGTTCACAGAGGAAGCCAAAAATAACACCAGTGGGGTCACAGTCAAGTTCAGCTTGACTGTCTTTTCTTGAATTAACAAAAATGGTAATCAGTGACAACAGGAGCAGTGTGCGCTTGTAATAGTGCTGACAACCAGAACGAAAAGTACAAGAGTACAAGTAGAACAAGTAAGAAAAACAAGTAGTTGAACAAGTAGTCGAACAAGTAGTGACTCACTTCTGTTCTATTAAAAATGGACGGATTGTTATTGGAGCTAAAAAGTGTGATGCAACAAGTTCTCCACTGTAAAATTAAAACAGCACGACGCATCATCTAAATCTGAAAGTAGTAGTTTGTCAGTCTTTGGGTAACTTCACCTTACCCTTTTGATATTATTGTCTAACATTCATTTTCTCCCCCATTTTGTCTGTGTTGACAAAATCTGTTGATGTATAATCTACAATAATAACAATTCTGATGTATGAAATATAGAATTTAATATTACTGTATAATATTACTGTATAAAGTTTTGTAAGTAATTGGTGACTCTAAATTGCCCGTAGGTGTGAATGAGAGTGTGAATGGTTGTCTGTCTATATACTGTATATGTTAGCCCTGCGATAGACTGGCGACCTGTCCAGGGTGTACCCCACCTCTCGCCCAAAGTCAGCTGAGATAGGCTCCAGCTAACCCGTGACTCTAGTGCAGGATAAGCGGTATAGAAAATGAATGAATGAATGAATGAACTAATCCCCTACCTATGTAAAACCAAAATCTACACCTGATGTTACACAATATAGCCTACATGACTTCAATATACTAAATTAACCAAGCTGACTTAGGGCATTCATTTTTAGCCACTACTCATACGTTTGAAACACAATTTTAGAGGGTTATTTATCTGTCAGGGATTTACTTTGCAGCTTGAGGGTGATGCTTGAGTCACTGCTCTGACCCACAGTTAACCTAGGCTAACAGATCTATTTCCAGGTCTAGACTACAAAATCCCGTCAACGCCATCAGTGCCACAAAGGTGCTAAGCCCAGGACAGAACTATAGCAGTCCAGGAGGTGTAACCACTAGGAGGATGAAAGAACTGGCTCTATGGGATGGTTTGGGCTGCAAAATGCAGACGCTACTTTTGACCTGTAATGGCTGGCACACACAGTGATAACACAAACAACAATGCAGGAGTCAATGATTAGACTATCACTGACTTCCGGCGCCGGTTGGTATCCTGGGAAAACTTGCGAGCTCGGGCTTTGCATAATTTCTGCTCCTCAACAAAAAGTTGCCTCTCATCTTCCAGGACTCCACCGCCTCCAAACCTCGAGTTTCTACAAGGGAGCAGCTAAGGAGAGAGCAGTTTTAAATGGCAGAGCATTGATCTGTGTCACTTGATTTAAACCTCATTATAGTGGTTCCCTGGTTAACTTGACTGCTTTTCAACAGTGGGACTTTAAGACAGGTGTATCACACATTGGTACTAGACGACAGGATAAATAACTACATGTAGGATACGAGTGGTAGAAGAAGTTGTCCTGAAGAACCTGCATTCTCCGAGGCTGTTGGTCCTTGTTGACACCGGGCAGACTCACAGGTTCAGCTCCCAGCAAAGCTCTTGGCAGCTAACCTGACTTGTTGGTTCCTCTTTAGTTAACGTCAGCGGTTCTCCACGCTAACTCATTCAACCATCGTCGGAGCAAACATAAACTTCGACAGAGAAACGCTTGCAGTAACTCTTCCTGAAAAATGGCGGCCTATTCGGTCGTTTTAAACAGTGTCAATTACTCCGTCTAGTTTGACACTTTCCTAGCTGACTCGCCGAGTCTGTCTGTGTGTACACTCCCTCCATGATAGCAACCAGGGACGCAGTGTCTTGACAACGGGCACCGTGGTGATTATACCCGCCGAGTCCAGCAGGGGGCTCGGGGGGAAAGAGCATGCTGCTTTCAGGTACACCCTGGGACTGTCGTTTTATACAAAGAGTGAGGGGAGTCCCCTTCCCAGGGTGAATTTTTAAGGAGAAAAAAAAAAATAATAATAAAAAAAATATATATAAATATATATATATAACCAAATAAATAAATAAATATATATATATATATATATATATATATATATATATATATATATATATATATATATATATATATATATATATATATATATATATATATATATATATATATCGCCAGTCTATCGCAGGGCTAACATATACAGTATATAGACAGACAACCATTCACACTCTCATTCACACCTACGGGCAATTTAGAGTCACCAATTAACCTAACCTGCATGTCTTTGGACTGTGGGAGGAAGCCGGAGTACCCCGAGAGAACCCACGCATGCACGGGGAGAACATGCAAACTCCACACAGGGGATTAGTTATAGAGAGCCTAAGCGGAAGCAGGAAGTAACGGCGCCATGGGACCTCAACTCTGAAAAACTCGCCATTCAAATGAATGAGACTGAAAATTTTATTTCGTGATCCGATTGAATTGCGCCATGAGAAAAAAATATGTCCTCTACCTGTTTAGAAGGTCACCTTTCATGCCGAGAAATCAGCCGTTTATCGTAAAACGGCAACAGAAGAATGTATTTTGTGTAAAGACCGCTCTACGGACTACAGATCTGTGTCCCACAGAAAATACGTCACCAACTGACACGGGAAAGGGCGGCATTTGGTGTGTGACGTCACCTACGCGACTTGTAGTCTTTCTGCTTACAGATTCTTCTGAATTTTATTCTACAATAGCTTTACAACAAACGGCTGAATTCTCGGGATGAAACGTGATGTTTTAAACAGGTAGAGGACATATTTTTTTCTCATGGCACAATTCAAACGGATCACGAAATAAAATTTTCAGTCCCGTTCATTTGAATGGCGAGTTTTTCAGAGTTGAGGTCCCATGGTGACCGTTACTTCCTGCTTCCGCTTAGGCTCTCTATAAGATATAATGTTAAAAGTAACACATTGCTTCACTTTGTTTCACAGTGGCCACCAGATAATTGAGACATGATATATATATATATATATATATATATATATATATATGTGTGTGTAATGACATTTATATTTCTTTGGCATGTTGAAAATCCAAATATGCCAGAATTTGTATGTTTTGGGTTTGTCCCCAACCCAGACCTTTTGGACATCTTCATAGTAAAGTAATAAAAACATTTTAAAACATTACTTTGGATTTTCCCATAATAACTTGAAAAACATATTTAAATTAATTTGGTTGAGTCAGCCTAAATATCGCTGTCCCCCTGTCCCCATAACACCAGCATTAGTAACACCAACTGAGAGCAGGAGCTATAAAGGTTGTTCAAACAACTTTGCAGTTGTTGTATGCTGAAAGTACGGGGCACAAGGCCAGACAGGGCAGAAGCAAGACAACAGATGTGAGTAATTTGAAGATGCATCCTGATCTGAGAGCATGTTTACAGTAGCTATTACACACCATTAGGCTACCGAACAAGTTACTATTTTGATGTTTTAGCTTTCACTTTATTTAGGCCTACATAATCAGAGAGTATTGTTTGCAGTCTATCGAGTTATGCGAGCTAGTGTAAAACGTAGAGCTCCAAAAGGTGAAAACGGTATAGGCTACCATCGCAAAATTGTCTGACAATCAATTCTTGGTTATCTTTTTTGTGTCTTAAACAAGCCAACCAAAATCTTTTTTTTACATAACCAATAATGTCAATGTAGCAATTTACCATAAAAGGTAGCTAGTATTTTGTTAATCTCCTACTTTAAGAATCACGATGGATAAAAAACCTGTGAAGAAACTTAGGAATCGCTGCTGTGAAGCTCTTAGGACAGATGGAGGTGAGTGAGAAACTCCTGTTGTTGCGCCCTTTTTCTCATGCTGATATGTAAAAAAAAAAAAAAAAAAAGAAAAAAAAAAAGAAGAAGAAGAAGATCATTTCATAAAATAATTCACAACATTTCACAACTAACTGATGTTTCATTGTGTTTTCATAATTTACAGAGAGCAGTAGCAGCTGTAGTCAGCAAAGTGTGTCGTTTAAAAGGAAGGCAAGTTTAGGACCAATAGTAAAAGGACAAATGGCTGAACCCTGTGGCAGCCATACAAAAGGATCCATGACAAAGCTGAAAAGGAAAGTGATGGACGATGGAGAGGGGCCATCAGAACAGAGGAAGAAGATACAAAAACTCAACCCTCTCAAACATGATGATTCAGTCTCCTCCGTGGAAAATGGTAAACCTTGGCTTATAATGTTAAGTTACCTCCAATATAAAAAACTGAAAACTGAACCGGTGAATCATTGACTGTCACTGTCAATAGGCTGACGCTCCTTTGGGTTTTTCTCCTCTGCAGAGACCAGCACCAACCCGTTAAGGTTGCAGTGCATTTGTTGAGGATGTGAGTAACACGTGTTAAAAGAAAAGCCAACACTGAACAGAACAACTGAGTAAACACCTGCAGAAGTTCAGAGAGGTAAGTAGGAAGTCACTGATGTAGAGTTTGGAGGACAGGTGTAAAACAAGAATTTACAGAGGATTAGATTCATATAAGAGCTTAACTGATCACAGGTATTAAAACTAATAAGACTAAGACTGAGCGGTTCCAAATCCCCCAGGGCCCCACCCTGTAGCCAGCACAGTTCGAAAGAGCAAACAAAAACAATGCAACAAAATGAAGCAAAGCCTGCAAGCTAGTTCAGGCAGCCAACTCAAGCTGCATCACTCACATGAAATCTCACGCAATCATACACACCCTCCCAATATGGCGGTCTATTTAAGATTTTCCTCTTTGCCTGCCTACGAAACAGCAGCATTGCACAGCTCTATTTCTGCCCCACCACCACCCCAGCCATCCACCTGTAGGCTCCGGATATATTTACTCATCACTCCCATATACTTGAATGAAATCCTATTCTCAGGGAGTGATGTCGGAGCCTTGACGCCAAACTCAAATACATAATAAGCTGCAATAACTATTTATATTGTGAGTTGTCTGACTGAACTGCATTAAATACAACATTTAAGTGTGTGTTTACACGGCCTAACTTGTTGTTTCAACTATGACAGTTGATAAGTTCTTCCACATTATCATTCTATACATTACAAATCTGCACACCTGTCACCAACTTGGGTGATTCTTCAACAAGGGGAGTTTTTCTGTCACCAGAGTGAATTATCAAGAGAAAGATATTTAAAAAAAAAATTAAAAAAAAATAAAATAAAACTATTATTATATCTCTGAAAGAATCTCTGAAAAAAAAAAGAACTGTGTCTCAATTATGACATTTCCTTCAAAATAAATGTATGGGCCCCTTTGGTTGTCAGAGATTGGATGCCTAGGGCTTTACAGCCAACAACTGAGCAGTGGTCAATTTTGGGTCTTTACCCTGGTGTGTGCAGATCCCTTACTAATGGCAAAAGCAACATGGTCCCAAGCAAAACTAGTTCCCAAACCATGGGAGGGGGAGGGATTATGCAAATTCACAAAAACTTGAGGTAATTGTATATTATCTGAGGGAACAGCATGTAAACTCACATGGGTTTCTATCTAGCCAGACTGCATAATACTGATTTGTTGAGTACTCTCATTGTTTGTGGGCTAGAAAGCAAGCCAAACACCCAAATGTATGTCCTAAAGCCTTCAAAAAATGATATTCCCATAATATGTCCCCTTGAAATATTTTTTTGGGCATGTTGAAAATCCAAATATGCAAGAATTTCTATGTTTTGGGATTGTCCCCAACCCAGATCTTTGAACATCTTATTCATAGTGAAGTAATAAAAAATGTTAAATTCATTAAAACTTCACTTTGCATTGTCACATTTGTCACTTATATCTACAATCTGGATATAAATCTAATGTAGAGATTTACAGCATGGCATTATTTCCAGCCATAACCTCTATATTTATGTAACAGTTTCATCATTATTTTTTCCATAGCTTTTAACTGCTCAGGACAGTGTCTCATAAAATTTAAAGGTTATAGGCCTATAACCTGTTACATTTGATGGCGCCATGAGTTAAGAGGATTTGGAAAAATCTGCTTTTTCCAGATTGTTTATGTGGTTTTATGGACAAAGGGTCAATGCATCAAATTATCTATTTTGAGTGTGTCAAACACCGTATAGAGTATTAGTGTTTCCACTGTATGAACCCTGCACACTGACAATCACACATAGTTCATGAGAAAATAATCTCCTGGCCTGCTTGAATTTATGGTACAATATCGAGTTAGGTCAGTGCACTTTTGGTGTGCTTAAAACCTCCATTAGTTTGACAAAGTGTTTTAATATCTTGCTTTGTGGGCTTTGTGAGCAGTTATGGAAAATCAGGAAATTAAATTGATCTATAAACAATTATATCATCAGTTATATCATCTCCAAAACAGGGCCCACATGTATTCAACAAATACAAATGCGCTATGTTACAAAGCACACCTTCAAAGCTCCTAGAAAACCTCCCACTGGGTGTTCAGAGGCGGCTCTGTGAGCATCATCACCTAAGGTGGGACGGGAGAGTCAGTCTGACAGGTGGAGTAGAGGCTGACAGGAGCTGACAGGAGGCTGACACACAAGGTGCAGCTGGTCGCTTTTGGATGTAGTTTTAGCTTCTAAGGACTAACTGAAGTGAAGACATTTGACAGAGCTGTCGTCTTTGAGGTGAGTGGACCATCCATTTCACATTGCTTTGACAGATAGGATGGAAATTCCATGCCTTATTTCCAGGGGACAACTGTGAAATGTTGTGGGTAAGGATTTAGTATGAGTATGAGATGTGATGTGGTCCTGCAACAGCCCATTTTCTGAAATATCTGTTCTATCCTTAATACCTGTACACGTCCATTTTTCCCCATACTACAAATTAATATCACAGGGAAAGTCTAACTAAATAGGCTATATTTATTGCAAAACAGTCTTACCTTAAAGTAGTAATGTCATTGATGGTTAATCATGCTGTTTGTTTGTTTTGTTGTCTTTTAAATATTCTAGTTAGTAGTTATCCACCACTTTCTTTTAGCCACATTCCAGTCTTAGAAATTTAGGCAGGAAAATCCACACGGAACAGCTAATGCTACAACACTGCAAAATCAGTTATGTCATATTAGTCATAATTTTAGATTTTTTCACCTTGGTCAGCGTGAGACTATTCTCATTTTACCTTGTCTCAGCTGCCATATGAGAAGCAATTCATAGTGTGCCAGTCGGTACTGTAGAAAATCTGTATGTACTGTGTCTCTATATACTATGTGCCCATCAAATTTCTCAGTCATGTAAAATCTTGTTAACTCTAATTATGATTGAATGAAAGGAAGTTGTCATCTGTGCTGAAGCAATTAGCTTCTGAGATAACCACGTTATTTAAATGCAATTACTGAGCAGAAATACATTTACTCGTTTGACAATGACACTAAATATAATTAGTATTAAAAGTCTCTGTCATATGGTAGTACGATCATAGGCTAATGAGCAGAGTCAACATCATACTTGTAATGTGTACCATGATTAATCAGTTGACAGAATTGTTCAATAATAATGCAAAGTAAGTTCGGCTAACTATCAAACAGAGTGGATCACCAGTGCCAGTACCAGGCTATGAAATGAAGGGGAGCAGATGATGAGTCTGTGGGTGGTGTCACACTTGTAGTCATAATTCAGATGAGACCAGCTGTCCATTGCACATTGTTGTTCATTCACTGCTTGGCTTCTCAAGAAACAAAGAGGGAGTTGACATAAGTAGGAAATTCATAGTAAATCTCTTACTCATCCTGAAGCAGGTGTGATTTGGATAGGATGTTATGGATGAAGGGTTTTGACTTGCATTGATCATTTTCTACATTTATGCTCAAATTATAATGGTATTGTGTGATATAAAATATATTTACCTTTGTTTAGATGGTGCAATGAAGGGAAAGCAATCATGCTGCGGCAGATCATGGCCAAACCCCGGAGACAAGCTTTTCGGGGAGCTGGATACATGTTTCATGCCCAATCGTCCTCCTGCCTTTCAATGACAGAGGAACTTTTCTTGGATGCTGCAGAATATGGCAACATTCCTGAAGTGAGGCGGATGCTAGAGGAACTGCCAGAGCTCAATGTCAACTGTGTAAACTACATGGGCCAAAGTGCACTGCAGCTGGCAGTTGCCAACGAGCATTTGGAGGTGACTAAGCTCCTACTCAGGAAGAAGGACCTGGCTAGAATAGGAGATGCTTTGCTGTTAGCCATCAGTAAAGGCTACATTCGTATAGTGGAGGCCATACTGAGCCACCAGGCCTTTGCAGACAGTCAGAGGCTCACTAATAGTCCAAGCCAGGGGGACACGCATGACGACTTCTTTGCCTATGATGAGGATGGCACACGTTTCTCTCACGACATCACTCCCATCATTCTAGCTTCTCAGTGCCATGAGTATGAAATCGTGCATATTCTTCTTATGAAGGGGGCCCGTATAGAGCGGCCCCATGACTACTTCTGTCAGTGCAGGACCTGCAGCGAGCAGCAGAGGAATGATGCTTTTAGCCATTCACAGTCCCGCATTCATGCATATAGAGGTCTCGCTAGTCCAGCATATCTGTCCCTCTCAAATGAAGACCCTGTGATGGCAGCTCTGGAGCTGAGCAATGAGCTTGCAGTTCTAGCCAACATTGAGAAGGAGTTCAAGGTACAGTCATGTTGTTTTAAAATATATTGGATTTATTTATTTTTTTACAAAAAATGTAGGGATGACAGCTGTACATCATGTTGATTAAAAGATTACTGGTAATGATAGGATTAGAGGGTCTGGCAGTTTTTCGCCATTAGTGATTCATAAAAATGGAAGAATAGGGTTGTAAAGATATTGCCTTTCTCTTTTACAGAATGATTACAAGAAACTGTCGATGCAGTGTAAGGATTTTGTGGTGGGACTCTTGGATTTGTGTCGAAACACGGAGGAAGTGGAAGCCATCTTAAATGGGGACCCTGAATCATGTCAAAACACTGAAACCTTTGGCAGACAAAACCTTATAAGGTTAAAACTTGCAATAAAATATGAGGTTAAAAAGGTAAGCATCTGCAGCAAAAGGTCCCACATTGCATACAGTGAAATTCTAATATATTTTCTGATTATAAAGTAGGCTGAGGTTCTATTAAAACTGTGAAAGTATCAAAGCGCTCAGACTACGAAGAAAAGCACACAGCCTGTATTCAGAAACTGGCCCTCAGGACCATTCGTAACTTTGTGATGTCACAACAAAGCAGCCACCACTGCCATGCCCCAAATCCCACCCACCAATAGACCCAACATCCAGCCTTATGGTATTTGTTATTTTTGCATCTTTATCTGAAATCTGCTCTGCTTTTATTCATTTACTCATAAGGCAATCAGCCAATCAGTCACTTCACTTCAAATAAATCTGTGAAAATGTAAAATATGGGACCTTAAATTTTTAGGTTTAGAACGGATGCACTTGTATTAATACTTGACCTCATGCTTGATTATGTAATATTCAATATGTAATCCTTCACTGTCATTCTCTCTTCCTGTCTCACACACACACACACACACACACACACACACACACACACACACACACACACACACACACAAAAACAATGCCGATGAACCAGTTTGTAGCACATCCGAACTGCCAGCAGCAACTCCTCTCCATCTGGTATGAGAACTTTTCTGGACTGCGTCAGCAAACGACAGCAGTTAAAGTCCTACTTGTCCTTGGCGTAGCTGTTGGTTTGCCCATCTTGGCTATCATGTACTTGATAGCACCATCAAGTAAGGTTAGTTTAAAAAAATATGTTTTTAACAGGTTAACAGTTACATTGTGCATTTCTTATATTATTCTCTCTCTTGAAGATGTTATTCTGTTATGTAATTTTCAGAAGAAAAAAAATGGAGAAGCTTAAACCAATGTTAAATGTTGTTCCTGTTTGCCACACTCTGTCAGTTAGGGAAGCTCATGTCTGGACCTTTCCTGAAGTTTGTGGCCCATGCAGCTTCCTTTATGATATTTCTTTGCCTGCTGGTCCTGAACGCAGCAGACCGTTTTGAGGGAACGTCACTTCTACCTAACATGACCACCCACGATCATCCTTCACAGCTGTTTCGTATGAAGACCACCCCCTTTACCTGGATGGAGATCCTCATCATATCTTGGGTCATAGGTCATGAACGTGAATCTGCTTTCCCTGCCACCCTGTCCCTTTCCCATTCCTAAATACAACCACAGTTAACAATCATATCTTTTTCTATTAAGTTAGTAATTTTTACATTATGTTAATTTATTCCTCTCCCATCTTTCAGACACTTAGTCTTGTCGACTTGTTATGATTTAAGTCAGGCTCCTACACAATTACATCACTCGGCTCTGCATGCAGGGTCAAGGATATTATGAGTCATTGCGGTTATAAATCCTAAATATCTATCTTGGTAGGAAATTGCCCACATAGATAATTATATTCTTACCACGTGTACCATTATAAATCAGACTTGTAATGAATTTCCAAAGATGAAAAAGGCAAGGTGACACTTAGCTCTTCAGGCGAGACTTTGGAGCCACATCATACACACTTTGTCAGTACACAGCATCAGTAAATCTTATGTGATACGACTATCAACTCAAGGCTGGTCACGTTTATGTTTACAAATCATATCAGCCTATTTATTTGAGACAGTGTGATTGTCAACTAAATATGTGATTGTTTTTTGCTTGTAGGGAAGATCTGGGAAGAATGTAAAGATATTTGGTCGCAGGACATTCGAGAATACATCTCAGAACCATGGAACCTTCTTGACTTTAGTATCTTGGCCATATTTATGACCTCTTTCATTGCCAGATTAATGGCCTTCTGGCATGCATATTCTGCTCAGTGTTATGTTGACAAGCACTACAAGGACCTGTCCAACATGACCTTGCCCTTTGAGATACAATATTTCCAGCTGGGTAAGTGAGGACCAAAAGAATACATGCATGATTCAATATCAGTTTCTTACACAAAACTTTAAATAGCCTATTGTTTTTGAAGTGGATTCTTTCAGGCTCACTGAATGTTGATTTTAGTATTGATCTGATTAACAACTATTACATGTAGATAAACCTATTATTCGAGTAATAATTTTCTTACTGTCAAAGTTTACTTGATAAATACTTTTCCCATTCCACATTTGTTTGTTTTCAGCTCGAATCAACTGGATGCCCTCAGACCCACAGCTCATTTCTGAAGGCCTTTATGCAATTGCAGTTGTGCTGAGTTTTTCCCGCATTGCATACATCCTGCCTGCCAATGAGAGCTTTGGGCCTTTGCAGATATCGCTGGGAAGAACTGTAAAAGACATATTCAAGTTCATGGTGATTTTCATAACAGTTTTTGTGGCTTTCATGGTGGGAATGTTCAATCTGTACTCGTACTACCTCGGAGCCAAGCACAACGATGCATTTACAACGTGAGTACCAACTATAGACTTCTGCTAACTCAGTTTACCTGAAAACGCATGGAGGACTGCAGCTCTGGATACTATCTGTAATTCATTAATATGTAAGACTAACACAATTTTTTCATTACACTAATTTAATTACATTTTCTCCACTCCTCCAGGCTTGAAGAAAGCTTTAAAACACTATTTTGGGCCATATTTGGCTTGTCAGAGGTTAAATCAGTGGTCATCAATATTGACCATAAATTCATTGAGAATATCGGGTATGTTCTGTACGGGGTGTACAACATCATCATGGTGATTGTCTTGCTGAATATGCTCATCGCCATGTTCAACAGCTCCTTCCAAGAAATTGAGGTAAATTCTGACCAGCTACATTTCTCAATTTCTATTAGTATAGTGTTTTGTCTTGTTTCTGTTACTCTCAGTGGTGTTATAAGATCATACTTATTTTAGAAATAATTTAATTTGGCAAAATATTTGTAGTTGTTATTATTTATTGTTGATTTATGCCAAAGGTGTCACATTGAGTTCAGTTTTGTATTCCTGGTTTATATTTGAGATTTACACAATAACACTGAGTAGAAATGTAGATAAGCAGCTGGAAGTCACACATAAGAAATGCAAATGTTCTTACCCCCGCTTACTATTTCTTCTCTGTTGATGTAGGATGATGCTGATGTCGAGTGGAAGTTTGCCAGAGCTAAACTCTGGTTCTCTTACTTTGAGTACGGTGGCACACTGCCTGTGCCCTTCAACCTTGTACCGAGCCCCAAGTCTTTTGTCTCCCTCCTGCTGTGGATAAGGACGTTTCTCTGGGCTGTACCTCAAGACAAAGGCAAAGAAAATTCAAATGATGAGATGGAGCTTAATAAAGTGAGGCACCAGCTGTTCATATAAATTATATTTGAAACAAGGAAATGAACAGATCAATTTTGTTGGATGTAAATGAATGTCTGAAGACATTTGTAACACTGGAATTGCCTCCAGTATGTCACAGGTCCACAGGGCCCTCTTGTGTCATGTGTTCAAGTTGCAGTTGTCAGTGTATCTCAGAAAAACAAGTATAGACAGTGCTTCTTCTCTTTTTTCTCGTTTCTAATCTTAGTTAAGGCAACAGGAAGATCTGACTGTGGACACGTCACTTGGTCCGACCCGCCACCAGGTAAATCAGTTTTTATTTTGTAAACCACTAATAACTGTGACACACACATATAGCAATTTGAATGGACATAATGCAGTCTTACTAACTTTTTTTTTATTATGACAACAATTTAAGATACTCAAAGGAGAAATGTAATACATACATGTATAAATATAAACGAGTCATTCAAAACCATGTTCTATCAAATATGCTGAGAGATCACACCGGCTGCTGCTTTCCTTCTTACTTAAAGCAGAAGTAAGCGATCCGGTCGTTTTCGCTAATGCTGCGTTCCAGGCAGGCTTTTGAAACCGTAAATTACAGCTTCAAGTCACAACTTACGACTTTGTAGCGTTTCAGGCAACCCACTTGTGTTTTTCCGACCTGTTTTACCGGTGAAAGTCACTATAACGGCCACTCGTAACTTCCGGCCCGTGAACTCGTACCAGATTGAACTGGTATGACTTCACAGGTCGGAAAAACACGAGTTAAGAGTTTCCTTGAACGCACCATAACAGTCCTCGTCCCTACGTCACCACATTCACGGCGTCCCTTGGCTGCACACACAGCCCTGCATGCCGTTCTCTCTCCTCATTGGATAAAAACTGTAGGATACGATAAATGTTTTCTCCTCGGCTCAGAGCAGAGCAGAGTGACTGACAGACCCGTGTTTCAGTCCAAACACTCTATGTAAGTGATTGCTGTCGGAAGATATAACTATTTAAGACTTATATTAACACAAATATATCACTTACTTCTGCTTTAACTCAGACTTTACAGGAACAATTAGCTCATTAGTTGGAGGCTCAAATTTTTGATTCTTTTTCATAGAAGATAATGAATCGTCTCATCAAAAGATACATCGTAAAAGCACAAAGAGACAAAGACAACGATGAAGTGAATGAAGGTGAGTTAAGTGGATGTTCTGAGTAGTATGCTTTTCATTATGCATATCATCAAACTATGAAACATAATTTGACACTGTTTCACTTACGGTCCCACAGGTGAACTGAAGGAGATCAAACAAGACATCTCCAGTCTCCGCTATGAGCTGCTGGAGAGGGAGAACCATGACATGGAGACATTGACAGATCTCATCAGACAACTGGGAGAAGTCTTACATGTTCGGCAGAAAGAGGAGCAGAGGCACAAGCTGTCAACACACTCTTAAAATGCACAACACTTCAATGAGGGTCAAAGAGCCTCTTAAGGCACAGACTTACTACTGTACTTTAGTTTTTCTTTTTCTTTTTTTTTTCACAACAAAACTATACCTAATAAAACTGGTTATTGAGTATCTTAAATATAAAAACATCTTCGCTTTCCCATTACCCTTTTTGGAGGAAAAACTCATCAAACCATCTTCGTTCTTGTTGCTGTCTGTAAAGTTAACCAGATGGTGGCACTAATGGAACTTTTTTTCTTACACAGCTGTGTTAGACTGATATGGACAACTGGCTGCTAACGTGTGATGTTTATATGGTTTGATTTAGGGGTGATTTCTCATCTCAAGTACAAAAGCACTTCTGATAAAAAAAAATTAAAAAAAACCCCATCTGTTTGAATGTCTCAGTGGCAGGTTAGCAAATCAGACAGACATAATGTAAAAATAAAAGAGCTGGTCAGTACTAACTGCCTGCAGCTTTCTGTGATTCTCAAGTTACTGTATGCAGTTTTTTTCTGTGATGTAAACTTAAGATCAATAAACATGAATTACATTTTTTTATACAAAACACAACCTTTTTATTTATGTTTTTTAATGTGCTGGTTTATTAAAATGTTGGTCACTTCAGCATAATGTTTAATGAGCAGAACTGAAATCAATGATTATTTTCCCCTCAGGGCACAGAGGGTTTACGGCTTGTTAAAATCATTGCAGCAGATCCTGTTGTGCTCTCTCACGCTTGCTGTGAAGCAAGACAACTGTCTGAGAACAGTCTGACCTGTCAGGTAGACAAACAGCTGAGCTCGCCTCCATCTACAGCTATAGCAGAGGAAAAGCCAGTGAGTCAAGTCCCTGAGGAGAGCCAGTATGAACCATTGCTACCAAGGAAAAACTACAAAGGGACAGCAATAGCTGTTATTAAAAGAGCAAGCAACATTTATCATTTGTATATTGTATAAATGGATTATTGTGATGATGGGTAAAACACATTTACCCCATGTGTCTACAATATTAAAAAACTGATTTAAAAAGCACCAGGGATGAGGTTACACAAAGAAGCTGTGAGTGGTCACCATCAGCCACGAGCGTCACATTTACAGATTAAAGTCTTCTCTGACAGCAGGGCCATTACAGCATTTGAAGAACAAATCATTAAGATATGAATGTGAAACTGTTATCCAAGAATTATGTGGGCCACAGCGGGAGAATCCCCTCTGATAACGTCAAATATGTGACGCAGGAGATAGGACCAAGGCCTGTGTGTGCATCATAACATGCATCAGCAACATCTATACTCGACTGATTAACTTGAATAGTAAAACGCTCTGTTATCTATTCAGGGCAACAGAAACTAGTAAATCAGATAAGTGCAAATGGGGTGAGGGTGCTGTTATGATACAGTGGGCTTTAGAACTAAATAGGACCACTGAACAGGAGATGCATCAATAATAATATCAATGACTGCTCATGTGCATTTTACAAATGTACAGTGAAAACATAATGTTTAAAGTAGGCTAAAAACTGAAGTTGTAGGCAAAAATTCAAGCGAAATCCTCTGCAGAAGACAAAAAAACAAATTTCTAATTTCTGTCACTTTATTTCAGACCTAACACCAACACTGTTAGATTGTAGGATACATTATATTTAAAACATATGTCCTCAGACTCTCTCACATCATAGTATTAGGTCTTGACCTTCAATTAAACTCAGCAGGGCTGTTTTTTGGACATCCATTAACTTAGTGTAAGCATTTTTCTTTGTTCATGTCTAATGTATCCCACCCATTTTCTCACTTAGCCAAAAAATGTCACCGTGTTCCAACACTTATCCAAGAATAGAAGGGTGGAGACTAATGGTCCATGACATGGATGTGGTCCATTGTTGTTTCTCCTCATTGGTTGGCTATTTTGTAAAGATAGCCTAATGCCATACATTTTCTCCATCAGGGCTGATTGATACTTCCTCTGGCATCCTTTGGAAGGATGGATTTGGTCTGAGTGAGGAAAGCCATAGGAATCATGCATCAGCTCTGAAATATGACACCCACAAGAACAAGGAAATCAACTTTTTTTACTTGAATATAACACGTTTATTTCCTGTGTGAGCTCATTGTCACTCACCGTCATAGCTAAAAGTCGCTTTTCGTTTTCTTTTCTTTTCTGATCAGCTGTTAACTTTTATGGATCAGGCTCTTATGTGAAAGAAAGGCGAAGTCACAGCCTTTCTCGACGGGGAGGAGGATTACAGGAAGGTCTCTAAGCCACAACCTATCAAATACTGTCCAGCCTCTGGGCGCACTCCAGTCTCTGCCGTGCGCTTCGAGGTTCAGAAAATGGAAAGTAAAATAAACGGAAGGATGAGCAGCATCAGTGCTACGATCGTTGATTCGACTGATACACGAATAAGTGACTTGACTGAAACTGGTAACAGTAATACGAAGTTATCCAACGAACCACAGTCTTTGACTTGCGTATCCTCCTCCGTGCGTAATTTTGGAAACGGCGGCGCACTGATCCACGGTCTGAATTCAAGCGGCGACGGCACAGCTTTCAAAGACTGCAACTTACTCGATGGTCCACTCGCTACAAAACACTTTTATGACCGTGGGGGTGAATATCTGAAGTGTGACAGTGTGCCGTGGGATTTTGTAAAAATTCAGAGGTCAAATGTGGCTACACCCGAAAGTTTGTCGGGCGCAAGTGTAAGTCTCTCCTCGACCACCGGAGCGTGTAAGTTCATCAAAGACGAAAAGGAGCCTTCCGTTATTATGGACACCCCCTGCCCCAACTTTGATGCATCATCGGAGATATTTTCTCTTGACACCTGCTGCGACACCAACAGGAAGCAGCAGCTGGGGCTCAGTGACGGTGAGTCCACAAGCTTCAGGTCAACAACAGCGGGTCCTCGTCCGGGGCTCGAGGGATCTCCAAACTTTCTGATCGACCTGAACCAGCCAGAGCAGCTAAGCCAGGTGAGGACTGACTCCAGGTGTTCTTTGTCCGGGAAGACTGTCGTCAACTTTGAGGCTCACGCGTACGCAGCTTCGCAACAAACGATGTACAAGAACGAGGTTGCCCGTTGGCAGATGCAGACGTCTCCAGCTGAGCCTCAATACTGGTGCCAGTCTGCGGGGTTGACTGAGGACCCGTTCACAACCAGCGGCTATGAGGGGAACCAGAACCAGCTCATGTCTCAGAGGAATCCTTCACCTTATTCTACATTTCCAGGGTAAATAATCCAACACTATACAGTTTCACTTACTTGTTTGAGGAGGTGTCACAGAGTAGGTAAGAACTTCTTATAAAGCTTTCCTCTGGAGAAGCTCTGTCACTTTGGGGCAACATAATTATCTGGTTATACATCTTATTATGTGCTCTAATATGAAGCAGCCTTTAGGGCCCATAATTCTTAGTATTGACATGGAGAGAGTACCCTTAAATGAGTTTTGAATTCAACAAGTGTTACTGCCATTAAACCACTTAAGTGAGAGCTGAGGGAAAGCAACATTTAGTTTAGCTTTCAATCTGAAAATGATGAAACTTTTTAATTAGTTTTTTTTTCATTCATTTCTTTTTCAGTATGCCACCTCAGAGGCTGTGTGTGATCTGTGGTGATGAGGCATCTGGTTGCCACTATGGAGTCTTGACCTGCGGGAGCTGTAAAGTCTTCTTTAAAAGGGCAGTTGAAGGTGAGAATAAATGTGCCTGAAAATGCTGAGTGTTTATCACAAGTTCTATTTTTTTTCCTTCTTGTTTTTGTGCACACTTTCAGTCCAGTATTTTTCCATCCCACATCCAGTGTAGTTTACTTGGGCTGTAATACAAGATAAGAAACTTAGTCATCATTTAAACTGTCTACACACAGTTTCAATATTTTTTTCTTTCAGGTTTTTTTTTTCTAATGTCTCAAGATGTTGCAATGACAGATCAAACTTGCATGGCTTCTCTCTCTCTCTCTCTCTTTTCGATCGGCCCTCCTTGTTGGCCAGTTGGCATTTTTCCAGACAAATAAAGCAAAAGGTTAAAAAAAAGGCTGAAAGATCTTTTTGAAGTTGTAGCAGAATATTAATCTCTGATATCAGCTATCACATGTCCACATTGAAAGCTGGAGTAAAGTGAAAGGGAGTTACCACTCCAAATTTGACTGACCTTCTATCATACTTATTAAAGGTCAATAGCAACAGTATCACACTGACCAGTGTTCACTGTGTTCTTCCTCTTGGACAAGTTTTTCTTGTTATCTTGCAATGCGAGATATATAAGAGCCACTATGTCTCACCATGGCCGTGTCACTCTGTCCTCACAGCCTTGCCTTTATCTAATTTTCTTCTTTAGATCTCTTTTCAGAACGTTGCCTCTCAGTGGAGCAGCCATGCTAATAGTCGAGAATCCTTCAACACATTTTTCCCTTGTAATGTCTCGCCTCCTCCCTTCATATTTGAAAATCAAACATTGTTAAAATTGTGTGCACTTCCTGTACCCTTTCACTCAATAGGCCATCATAGTTATCTCTGCGCTGGGAGAAATGACTGTATTGTGGACAAAATCCGAAGGAAGAATTGTCCTGCATGTCGTCTGCGAAAGTGCTACCAAGCAGGAATGATGCTCGGAGGTATGATTTGGTAGAATTTCAAAAATTGCACAGAAATTAAAATGATTGGTTAAGCCATTTAAATAAAGCATCAAAGAGAATGTTCAAAGTGCTCAGATCAAGACGATAGTGAATTAAAATCAAACGGGAACCATGATTGAGCAACTTTACCATTCAAAATTTAAACTGATGTGGCAGCATTGAAAATCTGTGATGAGTTATGGGTACAAACTGTACTCTTTGCCATTAAATCTTACCAGGCCTTGTATTTATGTCACAGGCAGGAAGTTGAAGCGTTTTGGGGCATTGAAAGCCTTGGGTATGGCCCCGTCCCTGATGTTCCAGTCCCATTTGGCCATGTCCAGTGACAACCAGGCCTTGACCTCCATGTCTTGCATACCAGGCATTCGTGAGGTGCAGCTCAACCAACAGATCATCAATGTCCTGGAAAACATCGAACCAGAGATCATGTACTCTGGTTATGACAACTCCCAGCCCAATGTTCCCCATCTTCTGCTCACCAGTCTCAATAGGCTGTGTGAGAAACAGCTGCTATGGATTGTCAAATGGTCCAAGTCCTTGCCAGGTAACAGCTCTCTCAGCTCACGGTCACCTGTTATCGCCATGGGGATCCACTGACAGTGCCTTGCTGAGAGTCTAAGGCTTAAATACTGATTTAGATAGAAGGTTTTGTAATGCCATGAATATTAGTGTAGATACAAGGGATGTGGTTCTAAGTAGTATGGAATAATTTCACAGTAAATGTTACAATAAACAAAGATTTAGCAAGAAAGCTGTCAGCTGAACCAAAATATGAGCTATGAAGAAAAAAAAACGGGACCAAGAAGCCATAACATTAAATGTACTCTAATTTAATTTTCTTTCTAAGGGTTTCGCAATCTTCATATCACTGATCAGATGACCCTCATCCAGTACTCGTGGATGAACCTCATGGTGTTCTCGCTTGGGTGGCGCTCCTTTCAGAACGTCACCAGCGAATATTTATACTTTGCACCTGATCTGGTTCTTAGTCAGTAAGTAAAGGTCATCACTCACGCAATTTAAATTGGGTTTTGCAAGATTTAAAGATGACACTGATGCGTTTATTCAAAAGGCAATGATTGTTCCCAGGTTTTCCAGAAACACAAACCATTTTTGTTTTTGCCTGTTAGGGAGCAAATGAGGAGATCACCGATTTACGACCTCTGCCTGGCAATACAGTTCATTCCTCAAGAGTTTGCAAACCTTCAGGTCACCCGTGAGGAGTTTCTCTGCATGAAAGCCATAATACTACTCAACACAGGTAAGAGACAGAAGGCTAATACAGTCAGACACAAGATAATTCCTGTTTTTCATCATGCTGACCTTGTTTGAAGTGGGGGCATTCAGTACAGTGTTGCATGATGAGCATTTACTGTAAAGCTGCACAATACGGGGAGTGTTGTACAGGGTCACTGGACCTTGACGAGATTTATGTAGCAGCTGCTATCAAGTCCTTCTTTTACAGGTCGAAAAACACGACTTTTATTAGCAGCATGTTACTCCAATAGCAATCATTGTTGACCTGCACTTCTGTAGTGTTCTTGACAGTAATAATAATACTTTTTCTACAATTTCAAATAGTTTCTATTTGAACAAATTATTTTTTAATTGTCCTGTCTGCTCTCAGTGCCTCTTGAGGGACTCAAAAGTCAGCCAATATTTGAAGAAATGAGACAAAACTACATCCAGGAGCTGACCAAGGCTATCCACATGAGGGAGAAGGGCATGGTGGCCAGCTCACAGCGATTCTACCACCTCACCAAACTGATGGACGCCATGCACGATGTAGGGCTCACCTCACAGTGCTCAGTGCAACAGTATTAAAATCATGTGTCTGAATCCTACTGCTATTTAATGAGCACCAAGGAAAACCTGAATGTCTCTTTTCTGACAGATAGTGAAGAAGGTCAACCTGTTCTGTCTGAGCACCTTCATCCAGGCAGACGCCATGAGAGTGGAGTTTCCAGAGATGATGACAGAGGTCATTGCATCCCAGCTCCCCAAGGTCCTGGCAGGCATGGTGAGGCCCCTCTTATTCCACACCAAGTGATGATGCCGGCACAGACATCACGACTCTGAGGAGACAACTTGCGACTGGATTAATCACAATTACAAATGCAGTCAGTCATTTGTACTTTGCCAAACTGCCACTAATGCTCTTTAACATGCTCTTTAAAATACAGTTTTTAGTAGACAACTATCATGAATATGAGTCAGAGGCACCATTTATTAAAGCTCCTCTCTATAAATTCTGGTGAAGTCACCTTTTCCCATCCTACAACTTGTGTACAGATGGTATTTACTAGCTGATATACAGTAGGTTTTGAGAAGCCTTAGAGATACTGATATTTTTGTACTAAAGCTGTAAAAAAAAAAAAAAGAAAAAAAAAAAAAACATAAAATTTAATGATTATATGTTTCTCGCTGAAATTGTATTTTTAGAAAGTAAAATTGCAGGAAACACTGAAACCTGCTGCATAAACTAATGAAATGCTTTTCAGGGTTCACTGCAGCTTAACTTAATGCACCTATTTCATTCAGGAAAGACTGGGAAGATAAATTAAGTAAAAAATAATTATCTTAAATGAATTGCAGATATTTCAGCCAGTGTGCCTCTCTGCCAGCACTGCAGAAATATACAGTATGTTTTTCTTTTAATGGAGAGAGTTCGCCTACAAGACAATTTTTGTTGTGCATCTCAATCTGAATCAAAATACACACAATGACAAAGGTTACCAAGATGCATGTGACACATTTAATTCAAGTGAGTGCAGCAGTTCATTAAAACAATGAAAAAAGAAAAGATGTTCAATTTATTTCACAATTTTAAGAAAATCTTTAAAAAAAAAAAAAGAAATCTCTAACAGCATTCAGCTGTGTACCAACAACTAATCACATGTCTTTTCTCCAATTATCCCACTTAAATAACAAATCCAATGTCTAAGCTTCAATGGGACATAAAACATAACTGCCATGACCAAAGTAATAAAAAATATGCAATAAAAATGTTTTTACAAATCAAACAACCTGGATAGGGAGGACCTTTTACACCAGAATATAATACAAACTACAAGACAACCACAATCGTCTTTTTTAATGGAAAATACAACCATGTCTGTACAAGCACATGCCAAGTACATAGAGACAAATCAATTTAGCAGTTAATATAGTTCATAGTAGGACTTTGTCACCGTTCAGCCCGTGTAACATGTTGAATTTAGAGTTCCTTGCTGCAGTGAGCATGACTCATATTCACTATGACAAAAGGATTTGGACCACAGGTCTAATAAATCACTTTGTTTATTTATAGGCATGTTTATGCACCATCAAGACACAGTAGATCATTGCAAGGAAACAAGCTTGCCATATAAAAAAGGGGGGATTCAAAATGTTACATATTCAGGATGTGGATGTAATTTCCCTGACAGCCCCTCCAAATTCAGACTGTAAGGGAGTATTATTCCAGCATCACTGTTCAAGGTCACTTTGCATTCTTAAAGATGTAAATGGAAAAGAACATCCTGATCTTGGCATGAGATCTCAAATAACTCGGCAATTACATTTTTGGTCACCACAGAAAGTCTTACTTTGGAGTAAATCTTCAGTTTCAGTTTGTAATAACTGAACGGAAATAAAAGGTTGTGATCAAGTTTTTCTTTAACTATTACTGGAAGTTTCACTTTTTTTTTTTAGATCATTATGGACTTTGTACTTTGAAAATGTGGCAGTAATTGAAAATTAAATATTTAACTTAATATAATCAGCTAAATGTCTAGTTATTACTAGTACACCAGTGTACCAGCAAGTACAGTACCACAACAGGTATTAAAGGTGAAGGTTCCACCTCATGAACATGGCATTCATGACAGTATACGTATAGTATATAAAAAACTTTTTTTTTTTTTTTTTTTACATAATGGCATATATCTGATGTGATAATTTATAGTAATAGACAGTTACACAAAGTAAATATTTTTGATTAGCAACTACAGAAGAACATGTGAGCATTAATGTACAGTACTGTACTGTGTAGCTAACCAGAAAGTGCACTGCAGCAGTGAGCAGGTTCAGTGGTTGAACAATGATCACAGGCCATAAACATGAAAGTTAAGGTGCAAATCCATTATGCTTTTTTCTAATAGATTAGTTTAGTAACCATACTTTAAATCACAGTTTGTTCAGTGACAGTTAATATTGAATGTTTATGAAACTACAGATTTCCATTTACAACTTGATGAAAATGTTGTTGTTGCTATAATGGGAAGTTAAGCGCATATTTCTGAGAATAAAACTTGTGAAATGGGATCTGATTGTCTTGTGATTCTGTAAGCAAATACTGGGACTAAAAACACCAGTGCAGTCAATGGGTTAATATATTTACATCTGAATCTCTGCAGATCCCCCAGCATTTCACAATGAAGTCATTACAGAAAAGGAGGTACATTTCTAAACTTTGAACTTCTAGCACCGTTAAACCAATTACAGCCCAAACTCATATCTGTTAGGTACGCATAAAATGCAGAAATGTTAGTTACCAGCAATAACAGTAACATTACAAAAAATCAACCCCTTTTTTCCATGGATACCATGAAAAAGATGGCATGTTTACCACCTGTTAGAAGAAGACAACATAATTCTCAGGGATTAAACCTGTTTTACCCTCGTATGTTGCTTGGAGCCAGCCTGGTTCAACAGAGGGGTAGACTACAGGACAAAAAGAGAAACAAATTACTCGAAGTCAAAGGGAAGAGTGAAGCAGAGGCTTAATTTAAATCCATTTTAATTTATTTCTCAGACTCAGTAAAGCAAAAGCAGCAGATGCATAAATAAATAAGAGATGCTATTAGGCAGCTACAAACACTCATAGTAGATTGGGGAAGATTCAGGGTCAGGCTGCTTTTAAATTTAGTCCCACAGAATATTCTAGCAGGCTTTAAGGCAGGATCATGTTACAGCCGAAACCATAAAATCAGCAAGAGACACACCAAAATTAAGAGGTACAGCTTTAGTAATTATCATCAAAAAATGAATATGGAAGAGATATGCGAAATAAAGATGTGGAGAATAAAAAGCTCCATTAAGGTAGAGAGCAATAAAAGTGCTCTGCCTGCTGTTCAATCATAGGGAGCGTTTGTTGACGTTTTTGCTTTTGGCTGCTGGCTCTGCAGGCTGTGTTAACAGGGAACAGGCGCTGGTTCCTTCCATCACTAGGTTACAGTGACCTGCTCGCACTGGTTGTGGGCCAAGTCATATCTTCATGGAAAAAGCAAGAGGCCATAAAAAATCCCAGGACTGTTTGGTCTTTAGCAATGCATATGGGGGTGTCACGCTAAGAGCAAAATTATTTTATGCTTCCACATAACACTGGGAATCAGCCAAGTGCTTTCTGTGTGCTGCCACTATGCAACAGACTCTGTGTGTACACTGTTTAAACATCCAGTCAGCCTACGCAAAGAGGCATGTGTGCTGTTGCGAGCACTGCTGCAGAAAAGTAGCTGTCAGCTGAGCCATATAATGTTTGTCTTGTGCTGGTTCTGCTCACCATTTGAGAAGTGCGCCCCCTGGGGGAAGCTGAGCTCGTGGCTGTGCTCTGCCTCGCAGGAGTACATCGCCTTCGCTTCTCTGTGAAGACAACAAACACGAGCAATGTCATGGCAGATTCGAGATGAGAGTGGGATTAATTGGGCCAAACTGCTGAAGGTGTCATATTTTTTACTGCACCTTCCGACTGGAACAGACTGTGAGGAGGCATTTTCGAAAAGCAGTGCTCTGGCAGCAACCCTGGAAAAATAAGACAAACAATAGAGTTATCTGCACTTGATTGTATCAAGAGCAGCACAGTTGAAAAACTAAATATTTAGTAAATTATGTCATCCAAAGAAAAATGCTCCAATGATAAAATGATTAGTTATCATTAGTAAGAGTAGTGTTCTTTCATCATTGCCATTAGCGGGGGGGGGGGGGGTTCAACCTGTGATCCGTGACCTCCTGCTGATTTGATTTATTATTGTTTGTGAATCAAGAATTTAATGTTACAATTAAAAAAAACAAGGTAACATTCAGGATTATATACAATATGACATGTAAAATTGATTGATTTTACTAATGAAGTCCTTTTACATGTAAGGTGACAGATGCAAGACATATTAATCCCATCCTTCAGACCCAAGAACAGTGGTCCCCTGGTTGCTTACTAGTCAGGGGGCTGCTTCCCGAGTCACAACTCAATAATATGGCAATAAAATCAGCAGTTCTGCCTCAGAGAGAAATTCAAGCCAATCTGACCTTTACTGGCCAAAACAAGTCGGTCCACTTTCTCTTGGCCTTGCCAGCATTCCTCATTGTTGAGATTGAGGTGAAAGGCGTAACGATACAATGCTGGAGGTTTCCTTCCTCCGGGCGGGGTAAGCGTCAGCTTGGAGCTAAACTGAGTTAAACTATATAACAAGGCTGCTTTTGACCCTGTGCACAACAACCTCAGAGTCAAGGGGACAACACTGCCTTAGGCGAGCTGGGTGGGTGCTATACAAGGACACTACTTGAGATACCATGTGACCAGCTTCTCAGACATGACAAGTCAAACAATCTATCTGTCCCAAGAGAACGAGTGCAGACTGCTGCTGGGTCACATCAACCTCAGAGCAGAGTGTAATTAAAGCTGGCTCTCCCACCACAGAGGAAAAGACATAAATCTCCTAACACATACTTATGTGATCTTAGAGACCTCTCAATGCTCAGTGCTCATAAACAGACGAAGGAGGAGGCTGACGACTCAGAGGGGAGAGACAGAGGGAGGGAGGAAGACACACACACACACAAATAGGGAATAAATGGTCATTACATTTTCCCGGTGCCAAGGCAACGGCTTTAAATCACTCGATTTCTCAGTCCAAAACCAAGATATATTAGATTCATAATTGAAACCAGTAATTCTTTGGTATTTTGCCTTGATAGATAACTCCTATTAATCAATAATCAGGATTGTTGTTCATTTTCTGCCAGTTGGCTGATTGATTACTCAACTAATTGTTTTGCCACTGCGTGTCAGATGAGTAATTATGTACAAAATGTCCACTTGCTAAGATTTCATAGTTGGTATCACACTTCAGTCGTTAGTATTAGAAGCAATCATTCATAATGAGTAAAATGATTAAATCATTACACTGAGCCAGGTCTTTGGTAGCCGTTGGTGACTGAGTTGTCCGTCCTGCGGCGGATCACTTGTTTTGGTGGCAGGTCTGGGTGCCCAGTCGACTTTAAACTGTCTTTGGGCTCCAGTGTTGACAGACTTTGAACAGATCCAGAGCAGCTCCTGTGGCCTTGAGGGAAAGATACATGTAATCACTTCTGTCTACTAGTAAATGACACAAAGATACTTAAACTCAAACTGCACCAAGTAACTGAGGAAATGAGACATACAAACATAATATTTTTAAAAAGAATAACACTGTTAAAATTATGCTTGAATGAAGTGGCTACTGTCACTCTGTGAAAGCACTAAGTCCTGGGGGAATAAGTTATGACAATACAAACAACCCAGCTTATTTAGTTTGACTTTGGTCCTGGAAAATTACACTTTGATATTTCATTCCAATTTATTGCTATAAAGCATGCAAATCAAGGACAAATGACAAGCACCCTTGACTGATTACCTGATGATTATCCTACCTTCAGATATATGCAATGATTTCAGGGAGGGAGCAGCAGAACGATTAAGCAGTGCTGGTCTGAGGTCAGTGCGGGTGTGTGGGGCTTTTTTGGGTGCAGGGGACAGCCTGGGTGCTGTACTGACTGAGGACAGGCTGAGAGCATCCTCCGACTCTCCATCTGTACGCCCCGCATCCTCCCTGGAGCTTGACTCGGGGCTGCTGACACACACCGTGCTCCTGGGGCCATTTGAGAGCTGCGACGGCGTTCTGCGGAGGTCCAGGAGTGACTTCTCCTTGACCTGAGCCGAGGAGACTGTTTTGGAGGAGGTATTTTGCTCAGAGGAGTGCGAGGACAGAGACTCCATGCTGCCCATCGGGGTGCTGCTTGGACTGCTGCTGAAAGTGTCACCTATGCAGGGGCCAGAGAGGAGGCATACACAGCCCTCATTAAAATCTGCTGAGTGGGAAACTACAGTAGTGGTTCTTTTATGGCTTAGATGAGGGAATATTAATTCAGATTTAATTTGAAATACTCAATGACAGATTTCGGCATATAAAAGTGTGGTGACCCGTGGTGGTAATCCCTGCTTAGGTACTCACTTTCTGCATCTGCCAGACACAGTGTTGGGGTGTAGATGCTGCGGGGCTTTCTGGGTCCCGTGGATAGACAGATGGCCCTGCTCCTGCGAGAGCCAGGGCGACTCTGGGGTTGTGGCAGGGGCACATTGGGGTCCGGAGGCTGATGGAAGATCTGGCAAGAACACTGATTACTCAACACACATACACAATTCTTAATGCAGTGTGCATTTCAACCCTTTGAAGTTTGAAGCTACCAATATTTTAAGCCTTTCTTTGGAGGAAATGACATCCAATCATTTTATCAAACATCAGAGATCTTGGTAAACACTTTCACTAAGGTAGCTAGGTTTTTGTTTGTGCGTGTGTGTGTTTGTGTATACCTTTTTGAAGTTTTCAATAAGTATTTCCACCACAATGTTCTGGAACTTGATGTTCATCATGGCGGCAACTGTCTCCTCTTGTGACCTCATCAGGGTGGGCCCAAAGATGACACCCAGGTTGGACACTGTCATCAGGTTGCATTGGCTTTGTGTGGACACACTGTAGGTAGGAGACATGAGCTTTACATACCGTGAATGACAGTGTGCTTTGCTGATATAGCCAAATGCAAACTGTTCACCACACGATGACAGTTTTATTCTATACTAGATACTGACAGTTTTAGAGGTGCTGACAAATACATTAGGAAGTCCACAAACTATGAAGATAATATAATCAGTCACAGCAGTTTTTATCGTTTCTCATCGGGCTGCGCTTTTTTCAAGGCTGTAACTGATTCACTGCAGAAACACGTACGTGACAAGGTGTTTTATTAGCAGCTCCAGCATTTGCTTGTTCCTCTCAGGCAGCTTGTGAACCAAGGCGTGGACAGCACATACCCTGTAGTTCTGGTCATCTGATTCTGAGAAAAGGCAAATGCATGTAAAGTAATCAGGATCAACATTTAACATTAAATTTTATCAAAATAAACCTGGGCAGAAATAGCAAAAAAAATCTAATTGTGGTGATGTTGTAAAAAAGCATATTCAATTTTCAGATTAAAATTGAGGCACTAAATCCAGAGGTGCAGCGAGAGGTGAATGGGCACAGATTAAACCAATTGAATTTCTCACATAACACAAGAGCAAAGAGATACACATAGCTCGTTGTTGCCACGTTGTCTGAGTTGGAAATGGTTTAATTGGTTCAGACTTTGTTTGATTTTTCCCTCTGTCAGTGCCTGGATGTATTTGCCACTGAGCTATCTCCTTTTAGATGACTAAATTCTAAATGTGGTTCAGTTCAAAGCCTGCTCCTCTAGAAAAAGGTTGGATACAAATGAACAATATGTGAGACATATTCACTCTCATCAAGCATTTTGAAATTCAAATGTGCCATCTTCTGGCACAAATACAATTTGTCCACAGACGTCCTTCGTCAAAAACATTTTCTACGGTAAACAGATGTGCCTGCTTCATCCGTGCTCTGCCAACTAAATAATCTCTCTTTCACAAATAACAATGAAAGTAAATAGAGCGGCTGAAATATATTTCATATTATAGGTCTTAGTAACTTTCCATAACTTACTGACAGCCATGATAAAATCTTTGTGGAGCTTGAAGGTCATTAGAGGCTCAGAGAGACACCTGGTGAATAAAAAGAACAGTTATCATTTAGCTCTTGAGTGACATGGGTCTTTTGAATGCAGCCACCTTCCTTTGTGAGCCAGTGGCAGCACTGAATGCATGACTAACACCGGGGATGTTTCAAAGAGACATTATGGAGGTAATGATGATTCCTGGCAGCAAAGGACACACAGCTGGCGGGGCGAGCTGACCTGAGGTAATTCTTCAGACCGCTGGTGATGGTTTTGTTGTCCCACGTCTCTGGATCCAGGTCCATATCCACAGATGCCTTGGATGCTATTGGAAACAGATTTTAGTTTTATGTCTCCACAAGGATTAAGCTGTAAACTGGCTGAAGAAACCAATACAACCTGACACGACGTAATAGACAGGTTAAAATGAGCATTAAAAATACTGACGGTCGTCTTGTGTTAAGAAAGTGGAGTGTAAGAGGACAGAGGAGAGTAAATGTGCTCTGTCTTACAGAGATAGAGATCAGGTTTTAGAGACTTTAATAAACAATTTAGACATTTCCTCTTCAAATGCTTGAAACTGGATTACCTTGGGTTGTCTAATAAGGGAATGACTAATGGCTGTTACTCTGTCACACCACAAGGAGGACCTCTTTCCCCACTGTACGGGGGCACAGGATGTTTTCCAGCTACTGCTAAAGACCTAGATTCAACCTGAGATGATGGCTTAAAAAATGAGCTGCCCATACACTTGAGATTTAAAAGCAGTAAAGAAGAGATAATGGTCAGTCAGGCATTTACAAATTGCAGAGGTGTACTGTATCTTTTACTATTTGGCTACATGGCGTGCAGGAATGTCATTAAATCTATACAGATACTTGACATTTTTGGCTCCGGTCCCATCAGACCCATTAGGACAGAAGGCTGTGAGCAGGAGTATGTGTGTTTCTTTCTGCTATCAGTACAACTTACAAAAGACTGTGGTCATTAACCTCTGCACTTTGGAGTTGACCCCTCCAATCCTGTACAGACCCATTGTATTTATGCCTGTAGGACGAACAACAAAGGAGACAAAAGAACAAGCAACAAAGATTTTCTCCTCAGTTAAAACCAATGCAATCTGTTGTCATGTCCACTAATGGGTGAAGCCCATTGTTATTCATGATATCCACCAGGTTGTCATCAAGTTGTTTGACAGATGAAAGATGAGAGATTTAAATGCCTCACCTCTCATCTCCACCAGGTCAATGCATTTCCTTACAAAGTTAAATCCCGCCTCATTAAGAAACGCTGTAATACAAGAGGAGAATGGGATTGACACATCAGTTACCGTCTGGGTTAACCATGCATCATGCGAGAATAATAAGCTTTCCCCCTGCTTGTGCTCTGACTAATAAGATACAAGCCCTGTGGTGGAAGGCTGCTGCTATGTCAGCTGAGTGGTGGGTGCATGTCAAGTAATTGTGTTAATGAACAGACAAAGCTATAGGTAGCAAAGTATGTACTTGATATGTGTGTATTGGGGAGGTTTTATCTTGGGACTTAGAAAGCTGATTTTAAACAGATGAAAGAGGTTCGAAAATATATATTTTTTAAAAGCACTTACTCTCTTCCTTCTTGCTCAATATGGCTGGCAGGTTGTAAATCTAGAGAGGATACAGAAGCCATTATTAACCCTTTGCTTCAAAACTAAACAAAAGTCTAGATGGAGGAAAATTGTGTGACCCTGTGTTTCTTCCAGTGCTCCTTGACTGCTTTATTATTAGCACAAGTGGATGGTGAGGTCATGGTTTCTTAAGGAAAACCGTAACTGAAGCCACCAGAAGAGGGTGCCAGTGACAAATGAATCAGTTTTGGTTTGCGTTAGCTTGCTGAACAAACAACCGAAAAAAAAAACACCTTGGTCAAACAGCAGCCAGCACAAAATGAATATTTCAAAGACAAACAGGCAGAGTTCCTCACCGGCTCCTTGCCATCCATGGCCTCCAGCCACAGTCTTCTGTTGGACTCTGACAGTGCCTGCAGTGTCATAACGCCATGCCTGGAAAGATTTCAGAGAGAAGCTGGTCTCAGTCTGATCTCATTGCCTTGGGGGCCTGGACAGACCATGTTTACGTTGGCTGAGACCACTATAAAAGGACTAGTGTGACTAAAATAGCCTATGTGCACATACTTGACATCAAAAATGTGCCCTCTGTTGGCTTGGTGCTTCACATCCCACACCCAATTAAAAGCTACATGTGCTTTAGTATTAGAGTGATTAATTCCTTTGCACCCAACATGCATGTACCATAATCTCTCTGTGTTCTACAGCACAGCAGCTTGCGTGTTATATCTCACCTGAAGCTGGTCTAAGCAGCAGCAGCAGCAGCACTTAATTTGTAGCACTGCTTCAGCTGACATTAATGTGATAATACAACATTATCTGATGATACTGGCAAACAAAAGACCTTAACCCCACCCAGGAGTGAAAGTTAGTACTAGCATAGAGCCATGTCAGGTTGCATGTGTTACAAGTTATGTATTGCTTCAACCAAATTACAACCATTTTTAACGTCACCTCTAATGGTATTTTGCCATGCAGATAGTTATTTGACCAGGCTTTCAGTTATCTGTCCCAAATATCAAAGCCTTCACCCCAACACAATGATATTGCTCACAATATTAAAGACATATAAAAGGTTCAAAAGCAACATCTCTCACCAGAACTAGTGACCCCAATTACTCCCCCATATAGCAACATTTTATCACCTTTCACTTAAAAATACTTTCCACTGAATTCCCTATGAAAGTTGTTGAAAGGTTATCAGATTATTCAGAGTAATGGGGACACTTTTCTGAGAAAGACAATAATGTTTTTCATTCTGTTCAGGAGCTCAAATGAAATACTGTTCACTGGGGAGGAGGCAGGATTTTTAGAAGATAGATAACTCAAAATCTTTACAAATAATTTAAAACTATTTACATGACTGAATAATCTTTACATAATTTGGGTGAGAAAAAAAAACTTTGCTGGCCTGATTCTCGCTGGGCTATTGGTGTAAGAGCATGTTTATTATAATGAGGATGAATGGATGAGCTTGAAGTTGAGTGGAGCTTGGCCCACATTGTCCTTGTGGTTGGAACAAGCACCTTGGGGCATCACTGTTTATGATAAATGAGTTGTCCTGCAAATAAACTGCAGTTATTGTCCATGCTCAGCAACACTGAGGGTGAGCAGAGCCCGGCCAGCTGGTGCAGTGCAACAATAACGCACAGTGATGAGCTAAGTCTATATTCTGAGGTACACTCACAATAATAAGATCATATCATGCTTTCACAATGAGGTGTCTGATCTTTGGCCAATCCCCTTTCCTACTGCCCAGTAAAACACTAAGTACAAATCAGTTGTGAATGTTCCCATTTAGCAAAAAGATTTAAGACCTCTAAAAAAGAGGCAATGTGATGAATTGATTCTCATGAATCAGCAAATCATTTGAGTAACTACAGACAAGTGGAAATAATTCAAGAATATGTCTACAATCCTTAAACTCATATTGACTAGGTGGTGTCTGATTTGGTGAAGTGGTAAGAAGGCAACAGTATTTCATTAGAAGGTTTGGATTTGAGATTGAGTGAATGATACGATTAGCAGAACACATGCAGCACATGCAACTGCACTGAAAGGGCAGCACTGGTCAGTTCACATACCGGACTTTACAGAAAAACTGAAGTGGTCTGAAAAGAGTTCCACGATAGATGTCATTTCTACATTGACATGAACACAGAGAAAAGACGGAATTGGTTCAAAAACGGGGTCAATATCGAAGTTGCGGACATAGAACAAACAAGAGCATGGTAGAGAGAGGACTTGAGGGACATGCAGGACACAAACAGAGCTGAAAACATGTAACACTGGTAAACACTGGACTCTTTGAAGATGTTAATCAGACCTGAACAGCTCTTGCATGTTCAAACGCTGTGTATTCCCATGATAATCTGGGTTAAGTGCCAGAATCAGTCGGGTTCAATACAACACAAAACGCATGAGAACAAAAGATCTCACATCATGCACAAAAAAAAAAAAAAACACCAAGAAAACAACCTTCTGTTTAATCACTGTGTGTCCTCCACAGTTTTACCACTGTTTACATGTTGGTGACTTTTGCTTTGATAGACTAAGTTTACTAAACTATTGCCATGGTAACGATAATACTTCAGAGGTTGGTATATTCTTTTGTTAATTGGTCAGTATAGAGGATGGAGGAAATGATAGCATACTGACCACTGGATACTTTAATTGTTTTGTTTTTTTTTAACACCCCTAACTAGTCCTAATTAAACAAATGGGAGTTCAGAACAATTCTAGGGGTGAAGGAAAAACATATTAAATATCTTGATTTGTATGTTTTCAGTCCATGTTAAATGTGATGACATTTGGGAACATGTAGAAGAATTTGACAGTCACAGACCTCTCCACCACTTCAATATCAAAGCAGAAACGTTTGTCGATGGAGTCCGTTTTCCTCCTAATGCAGGATTTGAGTTTGAACATCTCTGGCTGGTTCAAGACAAGTCCATTCTAAAACAAAAACACAACACATTAATACATTAACTCATTAACTATTATGACAAATAGAAATATATGCAGATTTTTAGCTGCTGATACAAGTCTAAAAACAATTAGTTCATGCAAAAACATGGTGGCAATTAGCTGATCTGCTAAACAAAGTGGGAAATAATTATAACTTGATTATTAGATCTGCATCAAGTTTTCTCTATTTTTTAAGCATTAACGCTTGTAAATGAAGTGAATCAGTTCAGTTGACATTCTCTGTTAAGGGGTTATTTTCATTCCTTGAGTTCCCTTTTCTTGTTATTTGTGGATTTTGTTATCTTTGAACCGTTTTTGTCCGCCTCGAGTTAACAAGTCTTTTGTTTTCCGTGCCCAATTTGCAGCTCTGTCATGACTTTTTTTTTCTCTTTATTCCCTCTGGGGTGACACACTCTTATAAGCCTCAACGGGGTTCTTTGTTTCACCCAAACAGATTCAATTTGCTCAGTCTTTTCTCAGCCTGTCTCATTTGTGTGTGCAACCTCTCTATACTAAACTACAGAAAACTTAACTGAAGCTAAAACAAGCTAAGTTACCTGTTTCCCAGCCGACTTATTCTCAGTGTTGCTCATGGTAAAAGTCTTGCTGCCTTTCTCGTACGTGCAGTAGTGACGTGTCCAAGTGCATCCCAGGGGACCTAGGACAGAAAGCCAAAAATATTTTCCTCTGAGTCGGGGACTTCTGGAGAGACTTCTGAAAATCAATTTGCAATTAAACCGTGATAAATCAAAAGTTGTTTATCACTGCTGATAAAAATCTACAATTTGTGGTATTCCCCCCCTCCTCTTGTTTGAGAGCACATCAAAGCAAATCTGTAAACAGGATGAATTATGAGCTCTGTGTCCGAGGATCTGTTCTGCAGAGGCCCGGGAGAACTCAAGACATGTTTATGGTGATGGATGTAAAACCATGCACTTATGAGTGAGGCGCAGGGGAGAATGCGAGAGGGCCTGGCTGGCGGGAAGCCTGGCTGGAAAGACTCACGTTTCTCCTGGACGTACAGGAAGCCTTCCATCGTCCACTGGCCTGGGGGTTTATAGTCCTGATCTGCAGACCTTATCCTCTTCATCAGCTTCTCCACTTCCTGTTTAGTGCTCACAAAGTTGTTTCGTGTCTGTGTGGAAAATGTCAGATTGTGTTATCATTGCATTAACAGATGACATGTTGTGTACTGGAATTTGATTTTTTTTTCTTGTTATTTCTCATCCAAAGAAAGAAATCTTATTTTGCCTCTAACAACAAACAAAGGCAAATTGTCAAACAACTGACAAGTCCTTCATAGTTGTGCAACTGCATGAGAACACCTGAAAAAAAGACTAACAAATTGGGAAACCATTAAGAAAAACAGACAAAAACATTTTATTTATGTTGTAAAAATGAAATGAAATGATCCCACAGCTTGATTTCAGCTGTTAATGCTGTAGAAATCCCCTACTTTTGAAGCCTTTAAGTGCTGTTTCATATCACCCAGTGAAGAGAAGCTTGAGGCAGCCTCACCTTCACTAGCTCCTATTAGAGCTCTCTGCATTTGAGGACATGGAGAGGGTTATGGGGTGGAACTTGTCAGGGCAGTGGCGCTGACATCTTGGGTCAGAGTGAAATTTGGTCCCCCAGGCTACAAGTGGTGAGGTCATGGTGATGGAAGGAGGGGGCAAGGCTGCTGCTGTAGTTTTACTCCAAACTCTGACAGTTTCTGACACAGTAACATTAAATGGCCAGCAGTAACTGCCTGCAACACAACACTGAAAATATTGATCCCCAGTGCAGCAAAGAATCTCATTTAATCACACAGCTATCCATTTGTGAAAACTCTGCTTGTTATATCTTGGTATGATAAGCTGCAGAATCTGATTACGTGGCTGGTTGCTTTTGTGTGTGTTTGTGTGTGTGTGTGTGCAACCCTGAGGTGTTGAGACTTACGTTCTGCAGGTTGAACTGAAGCTGCTGTTTGTATGGCTCAAATTCATGAGCCAGCTCATATCCTTCATGGTAGAACGTAAACAAGCCCTGGAGAAAGGCTAGGAGCTGGAGAGGAACAATAGTTAAGGGTGATTTACTGAATTAATAAACAATATAGAGCTTGACAACCAATTCACACATGGATAGCACATTACTCAAAAGGTACTGCAACATGAATTGTACATTTTGAACACAGGAAACAATAATGACACAATTATATATTTGTCTCTATACAATATGATAAATCCAGTCTGTAATGATTTTTGAATATTCTTTGGATTTAACTATCGTGCTATCATCTAAATATATATAATTTGCGTTAATTGTGTGCTGTCAAACATAGCAGACATTAGGAGTAAACTCTTTGTCTAATATACAGATTGCAGTGTCAGTTAAAAAGAATTAACTGAAATGAATTTGATCAAAGCAATAAATGAAAATGAATATTGCCATTAACTGAAGAAGAGAAAAGGTAAGTTTCATAAAGTCCTGGTTTTAATGGCTGACAGATATTGATCTTATTTTCTGTATAACAGAAACACCCTTGGCCATTGTGGAAAAGCACTATCAGTATTGCTGGAGGAAAAAAAACTGATCCCATCTATAGAATAGCATGGATCCCGCAAACACAGGACTGCTCTCAGTCAAATCCTCAGACACAACCACTGATTTGATTTCTAGGATGAGGCTTGGTATATCAAATGTTCAAGGATGAACCATCTTATCTGCGCCCAGATTCATCACAAGCAAGGCTGAGCCTTGTCATTTTTTTCCCAGCACAACCTGGGCCTGGAGATTTACATTTCTGGCCTGGGTTCTGGCTGTGCTGCCAGTGGATGTAAATAAACGGGAGTGGGGGCTTTTAAAACAACCACTTTGCTCCCTTCTCACGTTCCGAGACATTTAACACCTAGAGAACTTAATGTTTCCCGGTAACTTCTCTGCTAAACATGTCAGAATCGACCACATATATCTATGGGGTGGGGGCTTTTATAGAGCCTTTGATTTGCACTCGCACTTCGTCTTGTTTTGTTTGACAACAGCCACTTTATTTAATTTTACCCACTAGCTTCCCCAAATGGATTCACTATATTACAGACCATTTGTGATGAAGATGACAAATGTGCAGAAGCACACATATACACCCGAGGGAGATGTATAATTGTGCCCGTCTCAACTCAGGAGAAGACATTTAAAAAGCTACTTCCATCAGCAATAAGTGCAAATACAGTCATTTTGACTGTATGACACTTCAACTAATCTTTGAGTAAATACTGTACATATAACAAAAAAGGAAAAGCCATAACTGCATCTTCAATACACTTTCAACCCCAGCTGAGCACAGAAATATGTAAAAACCGATGCCTCACTTACCGGCTCAACAAATTCAAATTTCTTCTTTTCTTGCACTTCTTGTATTTTGAAAACATACTCAAGGGATGCATCATAAAAGAGCTGTCGCTCCTTATCAATCTGTGTGTCAGCCTGAGAATGAACAAACAAACCAGGGTTGGTGCCACAACAAAGAGAGGGGTCAAGCTGGGAGAGCAATGTGTGGTCAGAGAGTTAATACCTCAACCACCTGGAGACTCTGTGTGCTTAGAGAGGTAATGAGCAAAGACTGGCGCACAAACAATAGCTTTATTTTTAGGAGACACTCAGCCGACCATAAAAGAACATTATTCAAAGACCTGTTGGGGATGAGGAAATTTGTTTTGGTCTCACCTCCTGCAGATATGCCTCCTTCTTTTTGGATGACAAGCTGAGGTGCCTCTCAAGTGTGGAGTAGTATTTCTCCGTTTCTTTATCGAATTTCTTCTTCCCCTCCTAAAAGAAATGTCAACAGGACACATTAAAACTGTGTCATGTATTCTGATGTGGGTGTGTGTAATTGCATTGCCACTAGGTGGAGGTCTTTTCACATGCTGTTCTCTACATGTCATTTAAAATTCCTGTCAATAGATCATTACAGGCCATAAAAGTGGCATATGACCGTGTAATGACAAGTAGACATTGACTGCATGGTCAATAAGACTGTGCATTATCAATAGGGCTTCTGAGAAATATATGCTATTATTCTCACACTGCCCGTGATGGGGACATAAGTTCAGAGCAAAACACATATCACTGTGAATCATCGATAGCATAATGCATTTGGCACCGTCACACACAGGACATGGTGTTTGCCTTTTCCTCCCTTGTTATGCTCCACCTGCAAAGACAAGTCAGGCTCAATAGTCAAGAGTCCCAGGATTCAAACTGTGTCCCAGGAGGCTGTGAGGAGGGAACAGGAAATGGGCTTTTCATGCCAGATGCCCATCTATAAAGCATATGGACTAAGAGATTTCACCTAAAAAAGATCCACTTCACAGACATTAATCAAACTCTGCCCAAACAGAGAGAACCTGTCTGTGTGAAGGCATTCAAGTGTTGCATCTGCAAGTCTGACCTCTAAACGAAGCTTTGCCCATGCATTTAATGCCCATCTTGTTATGCAAACATTCACAAAGTGGTTAGTGAAGGGACAGAATTTGGGAGGGGGTGGGGGGTGGGGGGCTGTGAGGAAACAGTCACTGTAACCAGATCCTGCTTGTTTGTTTTCATTTCCATGGCCCTGAAATTTAGCAAGTCTAATCTACTGGCTACTGATATGACCTAGAACTGTGTTCTGCCTCAGCAACCCCCACAGCATTTAAACTCACTGGAGGAATTTACCACATGACACTGTAACCCTCGTACATAACCATTACAAATACAGCACAAAAATCAATAGATAATTTCATGTAGTAGCGTCTTATTTCCATCTTTCTTGTCATGTCTGGCTCAGGCATGATCTTTTCAGTCGTGAGGGGGAAAAAATCAATTGTGCATAAACTCTCTCATTCAGAAAGAAAGAGAAAATAAACAGGTGGACAGCAAAATAAACATATGATTAAATATGATATCACTCTGACGGGAGATAAATTCCCCTGAAGGATCAAGTTTTTTGGGATTAGAAAACAAAAGGAAGCTGACTGCCTGCAACTGTGCGTGCTGTTGACGTGACAATATTTTGTGAGTGCGCATACAACTGAATCCCCATACACACACAAACACACTGGGGATCACATTAAATTAAGAGCTTTAGGTTTAGCTGAGCCCCGCAGTCACAGCAGGAATCTCCGAGCACTGCTGACCAGTGTGAGCGTGCCAGAAAAAAACCTCCTCTGTATGTCTGAACTAACTCTTTCACACTTACACAGAGTGTGTAGTGACTCAGAGCTGCAGTAAATCTGTGAGGCAGAGCCAGCCTGATTAAGTCACACAAAGTGCCCTGCTTTTTTTTTTTTTTTTTTTGATCCAGGCAGGACGTGTACAAACTAGTGCTACCATAATGATACCCTAGCAGAACACCAGGTGTCTGTTGGTTGGTCCATGTGTTGAGCGCATGTTTGTGCAATCAGAGTGGAATATGAGCAATTTAAATTGCAAAGACTCTCCCAGAGAAGGGGGTTGCAGTGCAGGACGAAAGGCTTTGAAGACCCAACATGTGGTGGCAGAGGACACAGATGTGGATAGATATGTACCCTGAAGGTGGAAGTTTCTGATACAAACTAGTGCCAGTACCCCAGAGTAATCAGCTGGCTGAGAATGGATGAAGCCAAAGCACTTCTGTGGTGCACAAAACACACATGAACTCACCACTTGGGAGATTTCCTCATCTGATTGCTTTGTTCCCCTCATGAATAAATCAGATACAGGATGAGAATATTCTGATGCAGATTCCTCTGTGGTGGAATTTATAACTGGCAAGTTTTATGTTGCTGTTAAAAGCGCTGTGATGCCTGCTGTAGTATGGGTGAGTTTAGTAATTGCTGTGATGCTATTGTTGAGAGAAAAACTGAACGTCTGGTCACCAGCCCCCCCCCCCCCTCTGTTTTTTTTTTCGGAAAGAAAGAAAGATGCTGAGAAAAGGCATCGAGACGGCAGAATGAATACTTGGACACGAGCACTATAATGGCAGTTTTGACACTGGCCCTGTAACGATCTTCAGGGCCATCATTTCTGAGCTTCATCACCATGGTAACAGATGTAAGCAGCTAGGGAGGTAGAATGTGTCCCCGTATGTCTATGTGTGTGTGCGTGTGTGTGTGTGTGTGTGTGTGTGTGTGTGTGTGTGTGTGTGTGTGTGTGTGTGTGTGCGTGTGTGTGTGTGTGTGTGTGTATAGAGGAGAGAACCCCAGATACCACACACATTATCACACTACTTCTATCCAACATCCCAGAATAATACAAACATCAATGGCTAGAAAGGCATCACATGCAGCATATTTCACCACATGTTCATTTTAAATGGATTCTCCGAGCGGTGACATGAAAGAGAGAACTCTGCAACCTATCTCTATCAGCTCATTAGAGATGTTTAATTGGAGCAGGGGTCCAGAATGGTGATTAAATAGCAATGACCGGGTTATTTTGATGCTCCACCACACACGAGCTGGTCTCGCTTTCACAGGGGAGGCAGAGAACAGAAGGCTTCAGTTTGAGTTCAGTCACTTTGCTGCGGAGCCAAAAATGTCTCCTTCCTTACCTGGAATCCCACTTGCTGTGGAAACATCACAGACAGCGAGATGTCGGCCAATTAACATGAAATAATTACAAACATCTGCTTCTGAGGAGTTGAGAAACAAATACACTGAGGGCTATACAGGCCATGTGTGAGTGGAAGTGTGTGTGTGTGTGTGTGTGTGTGTGAGTGAGTGAGTGAGCAAGACAAACTATTAGTCCAAAACGGATCATTTATCGGTGTCTCCGCTCTCTCTGTGACACACAATAGAATAAATCTAAAATAATAACAATAAAGGCACAAAGGTTCCATAAACTATGTACACTTCGCAGGTAAACAGTGATGTTTCCTTTGTTTGTGATCTCAGAGTTATTGTTAAGGTCTGTGAGAAGCAACATGGAGAAAAATAAGCTGGTATCTTCATAAGAAGAAACTTCAAAAGCTCCTTTATTATTACGGAATGAAGAAGTCTTTTGACAAGCTCTGCATAAATATAGGTCTATACTGTATACTACAGGGATCCCTTAGGCTTCTTCCTGTCAAGATCAAGCTAAACCTTGCTCTCACCACCTAACTGGAGTGATAATGAGTGGGAAGACACAGCCTGAATCATCAGGAAGTTTGGAACTTCTTGTTAAGATTATACATCTGATGATTATTTGCTTTGGACGATGTCACCAGTTAATGTTGGCCATGACTAAGTCCATGACTAAGGAGCTCTCTGCGACCACGCTAATTATGTTCAAGATAACAGGAAGTTATTTTGTGTTAGCACTGGGGGTATCTTTTCACACATCTAGATTTTATAATAAGGGTCAGTTAAGAGTTTGTTTTGTTTTCTTATGCATTTGAGTCCAGTGTCCATTCGCATAGTTGTTGCAGCCAGCTCTGAAGGATAAAGATTTCATTAGTTAGTGAACTTTAACTGCTGGCCAGTCCTCAGTTTATTCCTCAGGACTGCTTTTTACGGCAACTCTGACACACTATTATGTTAGTTCATCCTTCAAGATGATTTCATGAAGTCACTGTTCAGCTGCAGTCCAGCCCAACTGTGTCCTGTCAATGTCAAAACAAACTGTCATAAATACAACAGTAAGACAAGTTATCCTGTCATCAGTTTTGTTTTGTTTGATTTTCTTATTATTATGCATTAATCAGTTCAATATTGCATCATAGCAATAATACTGAATACTCCAGAATTACCATATTTTTCTGCCCTTTCATGGATGATGTTGCTATTTGTATAATCAAATATCTAATTTATTATATATTGCTTTTGAAAGAAAACAAAACAAGAAGCTGACATATAGTGGATAGCTGCTGCTGTCAAACAGGTAAAGACCGACCTCTCAAGGTCTTCTTTGACTGCCCTGTGAAAATCTGGCAATAGGGAGAAAAAGTAATTACTTTCATTGTTTTAATGGTCTTTCTGCTTTACTGGGTAGGGCACAGTGGAAAATGATGGAACCGACATGAGAATAATGGGAAAAAAAAGTTCTATTTAATTTGCTTCACATTATTCCTGCATTTTGTTGTTTTTGCAGCATAAAGTTTGAGTGTTATCTGCAGTGCTGCGATGTAAATTGTTTCTCTTGTTATCATGTAAAGTGTTTTCAGAGTCCATTGCTATTCTCTTGTCTTATTGCAGTGTGCATCCCTTTGCTTAATCAATAATATATTAACTAATTATCTGCTAAATATATTATGCAACATGATTTGCATATCTCCAGGACACCACTTCTGTCTTTGATCATCTGGTGTTTTAAATGGTTGGACTTTTGCCAGTTTTCAGCTGGGACAACTGCTGTGTAGTGGGTGCCTGTGGGCACAGCCTATGATACATAAATAGTGTGAATATGTGTGGCCAATAAACAATAACACGTCTTTTTTCCATGAAAATCTAATTTGCATGTGCTTGCAATACAAATTGAGACGGGTTAAGGAAGAAACATACAGGATGCACTTACTACTGACTTATCATAACATCTTGTGGTTAAATGGAATTATATTAAATACTGGGTAACACTTTATAATGAGTACACACTATTAAGCATTAGTTAAGCATGAATAAATATTGAATTCATAATTCATAACACATGAATACTCATTAGTATGTAGTTAGTAAACATAGTTTTAAGTATTTGGTGTGAGCTCATCTAAAGTGGGCAAAAGTCTTGGTTATCTTAACAGACCAAGGAGAGACACAACACAAAGGGATAGTTCATATTGCATTGTATTTATTGCAACTTCCCAACATATTGTAACTGTACAACTGTTCTGTTGATGTAAAACAAGGGTAAGCATGGCTGAATAAAAACTTGCCAACACCAACAGTAGATCACAGAAGTTTAAGTTCAGCAAATAATTATTTGAAAAAAAATCTTTCTGTAGCCTATTTATTTATTTTTTTATTTTTTTTCCTGTATCAACAAATTAAGTCAGTTCCTTATGTTTGCTGGGGGCAGCTCTCTGCGGTTGGAGCAGTGTTCCGGTCCATCCCAACACGCTTGAAAGCAGGAGACCAAACGGCCAGAGAATTCACTTTATGCACAGCTACACTACTTCCTGAAATAAGCCAGCCCGTTTAATTCCTGTCTTACATTATTGGACCAACTGATTGATCCAGGTGTGTCTGAGTAGTCACAGTGGTCAGACACACCTGGATTAATCAGTTGCCGCCTCCCAGCGTCGTCACGTTGATGACGTGCTGAGGGCTCGTCGAAGTACACGTCCAGCGACCGCCGGTGCGCGTGCAACGTGCGTCCCAAACCAGGGGCCATAGACTGCTTCGGGGTCATGGATGTATGTTCGGAGCTTTATACAGTCTATGGTTCGGAGTGAACTGATATCAATGTAGATGCCGTATTGTTTGTAGGGCTGAAGCCGATATCCGAGTACTCGCTCGGCTTGGGCGGTACCCGGGTGCCATGTCACTACTAGGAACCCCCCCCCATGGGGGGCGGATAGCAATTTGAACACATTAGCTAGCATTAGCATGTTACCGTCACAACACGACCTGTCCATCTGCCCGTGTGTGCGCCAGCGCGAGAGAGAGCAGGGAGAGAGTCGCGGCTGCCACAGACTCGTTTATAAATACAAATGGTAAACGCTGGATGCGCTGGTTGATAAATTTCGTTTTTACCAGACCCTTATAATATTCCCAAGTTGCAATAAATACAATGCAATATGAACCATATCGTGTTGTGTCTCTCCTTGTGTCTCTCCTTGTGAGTCTTGAGGCATTGCCAGCCTTAATATCTCATTTGTAAATGCTCTATAAGGCCCACTTCAGATGAGCTCACACAAAATACTTAATTAACAATAAGTAGTAAGTGCTTTGTAACTGCCTGAATTCATGAATTCCTGCATTAATAACTGTTTATAAGTCATCCATTGGAAATGAAATTTGTGAGTTTTTATAAAACATTTACTAACACTCACTAACCATTCATACTGGACGTGTAAGAGCAGCTTGGGAATGCTGAATCCATCATTTATATAGATGAGCTTATTAATGAAGAGTAAAACATTTACAACTGTGATTGTGCTTTATAAATGATGAATTCAGTGTTTACTAATCCATAACTACTGTGCTTACCAATGATGAGTAAAACATGTATAACTATGTTTACTAACTACATAGGCTACTAATGAGTATTCATGTGTTATAAATTATGAATTCAATATTTATTCATGCTTAACTAATGCTTAATAGTGTGCACTCATTATAGGCTAAAGTGTTACCAAAATACTGTACTGTAGCCTACATGTTTGTATGACTGAAAACTTTGAGTACATCCCACAGCTGGCAAACATATCCTCAGACCACTCTAATTGTCCCCTCTACTCCACAGCGTCTTGGCTCTAGCATATTTGGGAATTTCAGTATGAATGTAAATGTCATTTGTGCCTCCGGAGACCACAATCTGCCAAAAATCATCTGACGTCTGTGCACCCTTTGTAGGACGAGGACAGCTCAAATTATCGGTGGCCATCTGACTCCCATCTGGGTCTGTTTGCACTAATTCCTCACACTCAGCAAGCAGGGAGGGTTGGACCCCTATGGTGTCCCTAATGCTGAAGACCCTTGGAGGGAGAATAATACTGTCAACATTAGAGAGGAATCACTCCCACCAGTCACATATCCCCTGGCATTTTCTGAGAGTGTGTCTCTGGGGTTTGTTTAAATTTCAAGGTCTTAAAGAATCTGACACCTAACAAGCACATAGGTGTAGACCCAGCTTTAGGCAGTTTACCTCCAATGGTCCAGTTAATAGGAAGAAAAACAACAACACATGTAGCCCTTAGAACAGCAGGCCTTTGTGAGGGTTCAGGCTTCAGGTTAAGTTCTGTGTTGTAGGAGATCAGTTAGCAAATTAGAGGATGAACAGAAGCTGACCATGTTGAGGCGGTTACAGCAGACTGAATAACTAGTGTACACTGAAACCAGAACAGATTTTCATTCCTTATTTCAGTTTTGAAACTACAATTCTCTCTCTGGAAAGTTCACAAAAAATACATCTGAAACATACCAAAAAGGGAAGTGTTACAATAATTTCAGTTCCACATCCCATTTTAGCATCCAGCACATATGGTGGGTCCCATGTTCTAGTGAAAACGAACAACTCATGTTGTGTTTGGATTTCACAATGAGTATTTGTTGTAGATTGAGCAAAGTTTGAAGGTTTTTTATTCCAAAGCATTTAGTTCAGCCTTGTGTGAAGCAGACTGTGCCTAATATGTCCCGTAGTGCTGCAGTCAATCTGCTGGTGTGTTATGGCCACGAAGAAGTGTTGTGCTTGTGCCTAGGAAGCTGATACACTGGTACGTAACCTCAGTGGGATTACTCGCAGTATACCCAAATAAGGCAAGAGCTCCCCATTTGTCCATGTGACGTTCTCAGACATGAAGCGCAGTAACTAGACGGGTCAGACAGCCTGCAGATCTCTCCAGATTCTCGGAACAGTGGAAAGTTGCTCAGCCACTCGTGAAGTCTGCCTTTTATCTCACTCTACTTGGGCTAATGTTTAGCGGGGGATGGGCCGGAGGAGGAGAGAGCCATTAGGAGGAAGTGGTCGAAGGAAATAAGAGGTGGTGGGAGTGACGGGGGCCATGGCTTTTAAGAAACCATTTCATAAACGTGGAGAAGAGTCGGTGCAATAACACTGAGCACGGTGATGGGGGGGTGAGAGACAAAGTGATGGCTGCAAAATGTGCCATTTCATTACTGTAGATACAAGTGATGGTTGATGTGACAATGGTTATTAAGGCTGGCCAGTAAAAAGTAGAGTGATTGATGTTCACACACTAAGAGCAGAAAATGTAGTTCCTTTACGCTGCTGCCTGGATTGTGAAGACACCAGTATAGCGAAATACTGTTTCTGCCGACCAGTGGCTGGAGAGTAGCATTGAAAAAATAAACATGGCTGGAGTCTGACTTTAAGGCTGGAATGTCCCTCGCATGGGTAAGGGCCATGAAAAGATGTGTAGATGATTCACAGAGTCCAGTGTGGAGTTAGCAGTGGACTCAGAAACTCAGTGGGAGGTCTATATAAAGGCTGGAGTCGTACCAGCTTGTTCATATGTGATCTCACCGAGGGAATGACCACAAAACAAGCTGCTGTACTTTCATTTTTATGCCTTTGTGTTGGCCAGGAATGAAAGCATAGCTTGTAGCAACAAACCCACACTGTTCTTTGCAGTCAACTCCAGCTTCAACAACATATCCACTGTGGAACCAGGATGCCCTGGAGCAACACTCTGCAAAACCCCTACTGATATCAGTCCACTACGTCCAATAGGTTAGGGAGGAAGGCATTACATGTAATAGGGTTACAGTAATCCGATTACAAAGAAACGGTGAATGCAACATGTTAGACACTGTAGGTTTGCAACAATCAGATTATGAATGCATTAAAAAGTCTTTGCTGCTTGATCAAGCAGAAGAGTCTTTGAAGAAAGGGCAGCAGTTGGGCTGAGACACTGAAAAATGTCTCTAAACATTTTCAAATATTTCCAATTTGCATAGATTTACATGTAATGAGTGTAGAACACAATACTACTTCATTCATGTGGTTTTCAAAGACACAATTATTTAGTTTAATATACCACATTTAACTCAACATGACCCCCCCCCCCCCCCCAAAAAAAAAAAAAAAGAAAAAAAGAAAAATGATGACTCTTCTCAATTCATGAGTCGTAATATCTTTTAATATCACGCTTGCAAACTGACATCTTTGTTTATACCCCCTGTCAGTCTGATTAATTAGGAGCAGACCACTTCTCTAGGCAGTGTCACGATTTACTTTTAATTAATGATTTACATACTGTAGAGGAAATGAACAGGGTGAGAAGGAGAAGCTAGAGTGTCAGAACACATGAAATATCCTTTCGCTGTTTGACTGCTAATTGCGCATGTAGGTGGTCTCTTACCTTCGCCGCGCCGATTTGCTCCTTCCGAAATTTTTCCAAGGGTGTAATCAAAACATCATCAGCATTCTGAATCTGAAATGAAGAATTAAGAGGGATACAAAGACAGACAGATGTCAGACTGAATGAAAGATGTGAACCAGCTCACTGTGACCCCTTTAATAATTCAAAAATGACTATCAGAAGGAAAAATATCACAGAAACTTTTAATCTGGGAGCCATTCAGTCGTATTACAAAGCTCTTGCTTTACAAATGTGCCACAAAGTGTATGACACACAGGAAATTATAGCGCTGAGAATTATCCGGCCCAAGTCAAATATGGATGCATTGAGTCCAAACACAAGTGGAGGATAGAGCAATCACATCCATTAATATCTCTTAAACCAGTGACAATGAACAATGTGCTACTGCGAGGTGCTAAAATGAGTATAGCAGAGATAAGCGATAAAGCACTCAACAATGGTCCTGTTAGATAGAGGAAAATGAAGCCTTTTTATGGGAGCTGCGAAGCACCAGCATTGTCAAACCTCGCTGAAATATGACAGGGCACGGCAGATGAGGAAGCTTTACAACTGCAGCCTGCAATGCATTTAAATTTTTGAGGCATGTCTCCCCATACTGGTGACCTCCCCTGCATGACCGAAGTTAAAGGTCCCTCCCGGAGGCTCTGCCTTCTCATTCCAGACAGAAAGAGATAAGGTGAGATATATTGTGCCAGTTACAGTCTCTGCTCAATCCATGCAGGTGAGCATTTCAGAAAGGTGCCATTAAGGGGCTCCTGAATTTCCTCTGGATGGGCTTTCATCCACCGAGAGCAGATGACATCAGAATGGCGGGGCCGCTCTACAGGAGGCGCCGTCACAAATGACACGGCTCTTAGGTTGATTTAAGGTGTTATTCGGTGTGGTGAGTGTATGTGATAAACTAAGGCCTGAGCGCCATAACACAGCTATCATATCTGCACTAATTTAGAAGCGTCGGCTCAGATGGACTATCAGCTCTCCAGCTACAGTCCTCTGAACACACACCGTCTCGGGATAGTTTTTGTTTTGAACCATTAATCACAGCACATTTTCATTGTCCCAAAATAACCCTGTCAGCTCCATCAGCCAACCAGAACAAGTGACTTCAAAAGGAGGCTTCAATCACCCTGAGCCTGCAATTTTTCCCTTTCCTTTTATATGCAGCGATGTGGGATGTTGAGCTTAAAGTGGTAGCTTTGTTGTAATAATGCACTTTAATTACACCGTGATATTTATGGCCCTTCAAATATAGACAGACATTTCATACTTGAAACTATAATCTTGTTCAGATTATGGTGGTTACACACTGTATTACAATTCCAAACGTTTGCCGTCTAATGCTGTGTCTGTTAGTACTGCGCTCTGCCTAATATTTCAATAGTTCTATTAAAACTCAACTGGGGATTCAGACATTATGAGTCCAGAGGTCATTTTGCACCATCACGGAGAGGTTCAATGTTGCAGAATGATCATTTGCACGTTGCACCAATTTAGCAAAATTAGTGTACATGTTATGGACATAAAGTTTTTTAATAGGGCACCATAAAGGCCATAGTGAAATTGGGCTGAAATGATTTTGATATCTTTGACAATTATGGATTCGATAATGATTAGATTAATGGAAAAATGATCAAAACTGAAGCATTAATTACAGCTCAACAGTAGAAAATGTTACCCGTAGAAAAACACTGTAGACTGTGGACCTTCAGTGACACATGGGTTGACTCTCTACTGTAATTAAAGAATAAAATTACAATTTCAGATGAGGTCAATACTTCGATGACATATGTACTAGAGATGATGTTCAGTTTCATAGAAAAATAAAATGAAATGGTGCATATGGTTGATGTAAATAGGTGTTCTTTGTTTTTCTTTAAATGAGTCTTATTATGCCCCCTTTCCACAAATTAAAATAGTGCCCAGGTGTCTTAAAGACATATCTGTGACTAGCTGTCCCTTTAAATGCAAATGAACCACTGCTTGCCCCGCTCTTCTATTGGTACCAGGTAGGGGTGGTATTATGCAAATTCTAAACCTAGTTACATCTCTGGAAGACAACTGAGGGAACAGCTCGTAAAACCACGTGGATTTCAACCTAGGGAGCCTGCACATTACAGATTTTTTTTGTCAATTCTCACATTTTGGGGGCCGGAAGGCAAGCCAAAGACCTAAATGTATGTTACAGTAAAGAGCCTTCAAAAATTATATTTCCATAATATGTCCCCTTTAAGATGATTTCAAAGATGATCTTTAATTTGAGAGCCACCGAGAGCACCAAAGAGGTTCACTTTTTACAGTCAGGTGCTTGTTATAAATTTGGATGTATGCAGCAGTTCACATCAACACTGAAAACCTGTATTAACTGTCACTAGACAGATTTAAAAGCATTGGAAAGTAAAGTGTTTCCGTGAGATAAACCAAGACAATTCAGTTACAAGTGGTACTCCATTAAGAATATAGAGGACATTTGACGGTCACTATATCTACCTGTTATAATCCTCCAGTCATATCAGAGTCATCATGTTATCTACTGTGTCAACAGCGAGAATTATACCACTCTGCCAAAGTGATAATGTCATTTCCTGTGTCTTATCTCTCATGCTTTCAGTCTAATTGAGCCTGCAGTAATACCTTGCTTTAAATGTAGATTTCTAATACCATTCGCTTTTTTTTCCATTTCAGTTCATTTCAGTAGACAGGACAATTAAGAATGTACTTTAAGCCTTTGGGATTAGGGTTTAATATTTAGACCTGGGTCTAAGGAAGGGAAAGACATATTTTTTCACGTATTTTTAATAGGATTGGTTGTGTACTTTGTGGGAAATCTTATGAGTGTTACTTGCACCAGAGAATTGACTACTACTGTATGTGAAACATTTGGTGAATATGATGAGGCTTATATATACATATTGGTAAGGATATAATACTTAATAAATTGTCATTCCAAAATAATTAACAGTGGATAAGTGGTGGTGCCAACTAGTGTAAATTACATCCAAACCATTGCAGAATTTAGAGATTGTCGAGATGTGAAAAGCTCCAGATTTGAAATCAGTTTTGATTATCAATTATCAATAAGCTGATTCAGATATCTATACTTGGAAAAAGGCCAACTTATTTAAGACTCGAAGGATTACTTTCAAACTGGCATTGTGCCGAATGCCCTCAGCAACAGCCTCTTTCAACAGGATTAAATCCATATGAGCGAGCACAGTGTGATGCTTGAAAGGATGCAATAGCGCTAAGCAATTTCATTACTGGATAGGAGGGGGAATGTCAATGTGTTGTATTTCCCCTGCCCCTTTTACAAGTCCAAATATCAAGCGGATCAAAAGTGTTGCTCTGAGGTTAATTTGCAGAGACAGATCAGAATGCCACCAAGAGCGGCCCAAATTGAATAGTGTAATATGGACCAATTGAAATTTCCACTTAACACCTGTCAAAAAAAAAAAAATCTTTAGAATTTGTTTGAATGTGAAAATATATATTGAAGCAACTAGCCCTCTCTAGCTCATTCATCTACTGACCCATAAAAATATGCCCTGAAGGGTATTACACCTTTCCCCACAGCTTTTCCAATACACACACAGTATTTTCAGTGTGACAATTTTTCTTAACAGTGTGCACACATAAGCATATATCCCAGAGAGGCTCATAGATAACCGTCACCCAGGTCAGTTCTTGTTAGTACAGCACTCATCAAGTGTATCTCTTTGGCTCATGAATTGTAGACCATGCAGTTTATTTTGCAAATATTTATACAGCATATTTTGTTGCAGATCTACTGGAATGGCTTTAAATGCATAGTGTAGGCTGAATAGGTCACATTCAATCCAGGGGAGTCGCGTGTGTATTTCTGTTCTTCCTGTACAGTATATGCTTGTAGGTTATAATCACTGTAGCATTTAACAGGGAAATGTTCTGACTCACTGGTTACAGTATGTCTATAACCTTGTAGTAAATAACTTTTATGGGCCTTTTGCCTATTCTGTGTTCTCGCAATGAAAAGCCAACTTAATACATAGTATATGAACATGCGCCTATGCACACGAGTCCTGCTTTGTTTTGCTGGTTGAAGGGCTGCTGTAAAAGCTTGCTTGGTCACTGTGCTATGAAAACGCATATTTTTTGTTTGTTGTTCAGACATTTCACTCTCACATAGAATATTGAAGAAATGTCGGAGGAAAGAGTTCTGCAAAACCAGACTTTGACAAGTAGATGTTTTATCTGTCTATGACAATTTGGTAAAAAACCTCTGATAGAAACCCTGGCAACTTCAGATGTGATCTAATGCAGGCTTTTGGCCAAAATTGATTTGTTTTAGAGTCCATTGGTTTGCACAAGCAGATTGAGGGAATGAAAAGATAATGAGTCCAGACAAACATTTAGCATCAGCAGACACAAGTCTTGAATTTCTCAATGTATAAGTCTGGCTTTTAACAAGCTATGGATTTTAGAGCATTAGAAAAACCATCAATAAATAATACTGTAAGCTTGTTTCTAATGATACTAAAAGCATTTTTCATGAAATCTAACTCTTTAAATTAACCATGAACTTTCCCGCTCAACGTCTCTTTTCACCTTGAAAGCACGAAAAGGACTGTTGGTTGTAAACATTTATTGGTATGACTATGCATCCTGAAAAATTGCCTTCACTCTTGCAAATGATTACATTTTCCATATCTACTATGTATGAGTAATCGACTAAAGTCTTTAAAACTGACATTCAGCTGATTTGAATGAACGACTGTGTCAAATTATGAAGCGTAAAATCCAGCAGTGAGAAGTTGTCTAGTGCTACTGCTTCTGAGCGGGACCACATGCATGTGTTTCCCTTTACGTAGAAAAACACTGCCTGAGTGCCAGACATCTGCACTTCTTTGTCTTGAGTCGTATAACGGCTAATGGTAGCCAGAAGCGTCACATAAAAAAATCAGCAACACTCACACCAATAACTACAGTGACAGCATCAGCAAACCAATGGAATTAGCCTAACTCATTAAAGTAGGCGTAAGCAAAGCCCCCACAAGCTAATTAATTTGTTAATTGCATAATAAACATTATTGTCCTCATCACTGTGACAGCATAAAATGTCCTATTTCACGCTGATGGTGTGATATGACCTTTATTAAAAGAGAGAGGGGGGGGGGGTTGCTGCAGCTGTGCGTTTCAGTCACTTCTCTCTGCAGATTGTGTGTGTGTGTGTGTGTGTGTGGCAGGGGGTAACAATCTCATTGCAGAGCTAAATCTTTATCTGGTGCAGCACTGATACCTGCAGCAAGCTGAAAAGTCATCCTCCCCTGACTTTTATGAGCTATGAAAAAAAAGATGAAAAAAAAAACAAACCTTCTGAAGACAGAGTCACACAGCGCAGTGTGAGAGTAGATGTGACACATTTGCCCTACACATTTCATCGGAGAGTAAGCTGTTAAACAAGGATATGAAGCAGCCACTGAAAAGGAGCCAGCCGCTGGTTTGTGGGTCCCATGAGGATTTTCTGTTGTTTGTTTTAAGTACAGTTTGGTTGCCTGTGATGTATTGTAATGCTTGTTGATACCAGAGTTTTTGAGCTGTGGCTCCATGTAGTTGTCTGTGCAGATTTATTCTTGTGCATGAAACCAATTTCTTCAAATAAAGAGTGATAGTATTCTCACAGCCGACACAGAATGAGAGTATTTTTGATACAGAAAACTGAAACTGAAGTTTGAATGATAAAGAATCATAATTTTGTGCCTCTGACCAATGATCATAAATAAGTATAAAAACCTAGATTTTCTAGTAAAGGCATCAGAATAACTGGTCACTGGGTGATGTCTAGGTGAACATTTGAATTACTGTAGGTCTCATATGATATATTTTCATCACCATCATCATCGTCATCATCATCGTCATCATCATCATCATCATCATCATCATCATCATCATCATCATCATCATCATCATCATCATCATCATCATCATCATCATCTCATGTATTCTAGGGCCTACATGAACACTGTGACAGTATCACAGAGTTCAGTCCACAGTGAAACTGGCTGTGTCAGAAAAGAAAGAATAAAATGAGCCATCACGATTTTTATAACAATTTTTTAAAATTCTCACAAGCAGGAAACAGTCAGCCAATCAGAGGAGACGCTCAGAGTCTCCTCCCTCCTGATGGCTCACTGATCTGTTGTCAGGATTTAAAATTAGCACTAGTGCCACTCGCCGAATGTGTGTATGTTTTGGCAAGTAAAATGAGAAGGACGCCATTGGTAGGCTGCTGGAATATGCCTACTTCACTACTGTATATAACTTTCACCATAAATGCCAAACAGCTAGAGCAGATTGACTGATTGCATTTCACATTTCAAAGTTGTACTTCGCTGTCCACCATCATCCAACATTTGAAAATGTATCAAGTTAAATATGTTAGCATTCAGTCAGTGTGTCAGTCAGAAGAAGTGGCCAGACGTAAACATGGTTAGTAACATGAATAGTATGTGGTGATTCTTTGAGATGGTGATTGTCCAGGAAGGTTAGGGTTATGGCTGAAAAATCTATTACGCCAAAGTAATTCATACCAGTCCTTTGTGTGACATTCTGCTGTTTTGAATGCAACGCTAGTGTTGACATTTATCGTCATACATAATATACATATCATATCATTTCATCACCTAATTTTAAGCCTCAGCCTATGTTTTATGTTTTTTGGGACAACTTAGTTAGAGTGGGAGGTGTGTGTCGTTGTCAGTGTGATTACTGACACCGGCGCAAATCGTGCGAGATTTGGACGGACCAGGAAGAGGAGCTTCCGCTACAAACAAGCTTGAAATATAGACTGATTAAAAAATTTTTGGAACTATTTCGCATTTCGGGGCTTCAATACAAGACGGACATTACATACGAGCAGCATGGAGGTATTTGGATGTTTTTTGGTGTGTCTTTTTGTTACGAAGAAAAGTGGTATCCATTTGCAACCGTTATATGGACATGCAATGCTACGACGAGACCCCCTGTAACTCAGAGAAGCCATGGATAACTCTGAAACTTCTCCCAGCCCTTAGTCGACATGAGGGTGAGTAGATAATGAGTGCAATTTGAATTTTGGGTGAACTATCCTTTTAAGTCTTAAAACGTACTTTTACAGGAAGGCTTTTTTAGAGTAGCTCTGTTGTTTGCCCCCTTATTTTTTTTATTTTTTTTTATTTTTACTCCATTTATTCTATTTGTTTTATTATCAATAATGCTGATTATGGTTTTATGCTTTTATCCTGACTGTTTTATCTCACTCCGCAAAGCAGATCAGGTTTTTTGGTTTTATGTTTTTCTAAATGTTTGTGATGACGGTGTTATTTTTACTTGATCTGTAAAGCACTTTGTAACTGTGTTTGAAAGGTGCTATACAAATAAAGTTTATTATTATTATTATTATTAGATGGGGGTAATTCCTACACACTATACTTTTAAGGTGGCCGCCTAACTATAAAGCACAAACACTGTTGTTTTTAATGACCTTGTGTTGTAAGCAGTTCAGTGGCCCGTAGAAGCATACTTTGGCCGGTTTCACACCTTACCTGACCTAGGTCAAAAAGTTAATTTTATATCCCGCCTGCTGTTACCAGAGGCCTGAGAGAGGAAATCTAAAACTACACTGAGATGGTTTGTTGCTTCTTGGAGTCTTCTTATAAATCAACATTTCAAATAAAACCCAGGGAAAGTATAAATCATGACACCTTTAATGTAAGGATTAACATATTTATAGTTAACTTGTAAAGTCTTCTGTCGCTTGTCAACAGTATAATAAAGTCAGTTGGACAGTTTTATTGTCTAATAATCAAACTTTTGTTATTCTGAAAAGAAAAGTATAAAGAATTAAATGTGAATTCACTGGGGGGAAAATGACAGCAAGGTAATTTAAAAATAGTATTATTATTATTTACTCATGATACCTGTGTGTCAAAAAAAGAAACTTTGCTGTCAGTCAGGTTTGTGAGTGGGCCTGATGATGTGCAGAGAGATCGCGCTAAAGTAGAGCTGTGGCCCCACTGCAGTCCCAGCGCAATGAAACTAAACATTTAGAACAACAAGCCAACTGCTGCCATAAAGAATTCAATTGGATCCTAAAAGATGAAGGTAGCTGTCAGTAAGTTAGTAAAGCTGGCAGGCGGGGTTTACTGAGAGCCCTGAGTGAGCAAGATCATTTGTCTCCTGAAGTAACATAGATATTTAAAGACAATGGGCCCTAGTCTCGTAGACCGCGCAAAGTCTAACCTCAGCGCAGCTTCGCCACGCCAATGGGGTGTGGTCCAGGTCCATTTCGCAAGATTGGTGGGCCGCGCAGTCAGACTTAGACCAGCGTAAACCCTCCCCTCGTCCCTCCCACCGGCGCAAACGGCGAAGAGGGAGGAGAGAGGGCGGGAGGGAGACAGGAGGAGGAGAGAAAGGCGTGGAGTGGGTTTGACACAGCCGAGTCAGATCTTCACCAATCAAATGAGCTCCTCTCCTCATCTTTAACTGCGCGGCGGGCGATGCGCGCTGCAAGTTTGTCATTTTATACTTGGACATGGACGGAGGAAACAGCGACGCCAGAGGCCGAACCTCTCCCAGGAGGAAACAGCTGTTTCCCCGGAGGTCCGAGCTCAGAGTGACCAACAATGAGTTTACTAATAATAATACAAATATCCTTAATCAGGTTTGATCTGATACACTGAGAACCCCTGCCCAATAGTATAAGAAACAACAACTAATAAACTAATAAAGAAACTCACATTTATTCAAACCCTGTGCAAGATGATGAGACAAAGATAAACAAACACCATGCGTAACGGATGAAATCCGCGTAAAGGACGCTCACTCTCTCTCTCTCTCTCTCTCTCTCTCTCTCTCTCTCTCTCTCTCTGTCCGTCTCTTTTTTTCTCTTTTTTTTTCTGTGATAGAGAGTATACTGTAGTAGGCTATATACTGACTATCTGATACCGAGGCAGTGGTGGTGGACTAAGAGAGATGAAGATTTGTGTTTTGTTTTTCATTACGGCTGCCTGATGCGGTCGCTGGCGTTAATGAATTAATAAGTAAATAAATAAATAAATAAAGCGATCATCACAAGGGCAGAGTGGTATCTCAACACGGCAGCGACATGCAGTCATTCACCCTCAGTCCTGCTTTTGGGACATCCACAGCTGCTTTTCAGTGCCAGTTCGTCCCTGCTGTGTTAATTCAGGTGGAGTTTCCATTACGCGTGCCACAGCCTTTGATCTCTGCTTTGATCTGACGTCAGATGTGACGGGACAATCTATATAGATATAAATTCACGTGTTGATTCCATTAGTTGCATTAAATAGTGGTTATTGTGGATATTTATTGCATTGAAATGTGTCTGGAACTGTGGAGATCTGCCTGTGAGGTCTTGGTGACGTGTGTGCACTGCAGGTCAGTCAGCCAAACTTCCACTGCACCTGCTGCGCTTCGCCCTGCGCTGAGACTAGACCTGGTTGGAGGTGGCGAGCTTTCAGCGCAACCTCGGCGAGACATTTTCGCACAAAACTTCCACTGCACCAAGCTGAATCTGTGACGCCTCCCCCTGCTGCGCGGCCACGCCTATCTCAGCGCAGCGCGATCTACAAATCTCCCAATCTGACTTTGCGCTAGGCTGCGCTGGTCGAAACTTGCATTAGACCGGCTGCGCTACCTTGCGCCACCTGCGCTGCGCCAGCAAACTAGGGCCCCAAATTTCATTAATTAATGTATGCCGGGTGAAGCTTCACGTTGATGTATCGGATCATAAAAATTCCCACCATGTGGAGGTATTTCAGTGGGCCTGGCTCTGTGGGATCAAATCCCTCCTTAGCACAGACAAGAGGCGGGAAATACATTATGTCAGGGAACTGTGTGTATGCTGAGAAAGAGCTGTCTTCGGACTGCCTGTTTGCATCAGGAGAGACAATGCTTTCCATCAGAGTAATCTGTGACCTTGCTTTGCTGAAGTGACACATAACAAGCAGAAAGCAGAAAGACAATGAGACACAAAGGAAAGGGATCACTGCAGTGCAGCATGAACAGTGACATTTGTCAGCTGTGTCATGGTTTGTCCCTCTGGTTTGTCTATTGAAATAGGTTGTATCTATTTTTTGTTTTCAGGAATTCTATAGAATAAAAGATATTTTGTTTGTTGCCTTAAGTCCAAATCCTTTTTAACAAAATCTTTACTTGGAGAGAAGTGGCAATAACGTGTTATGTATTAGACTGCCAGAGTTTGTGATAGGATAAATAGTTAACATCATTACCTGACAGTAAGCTGCTATTGAAAGAAAGAGTCTAAAAAAAGCCCCTAAACCGAATCTAATTTCATGTAGAAACAACGGTTCTTTTTAATGATACACACAGTGATATCCTGGTTCATTTTAGCTGCAGGGGCGGGGGTGGTGTGGGCGGCGAGCACAAAGGTTTGATACTGTTCATTCCGAATACTTTTCAGACTTTCATTAAACAAGCCACCACCAGTGTTGCTCAGAACAATGACTGCCTTTATTTCACACTGTTGTTTCAGGGTCAGTGGGACATTCCTCAGTTCACAGGCCGCCACACAAGGTACCCACAGAGCGGACCTACTGTACTGTTAAATCCTGTAAACGCAGCAGCAGCAGCGGTGGCGGCAGTATGTACCTAACCCCAGACACAGACCCACTTTATACCATTTGGTTTCAGTTGTGTGGCACCGACAGATTATGTGTAATTGTAGGTGTTTAAAGGCTGTTGAAGAAAATGTGAACCAAAGGAGAACTCAAGGATTTCATGGGAAATAAATGCAGCACAGTGCTACAAATCAGCACTTAAGAAACCGGGGAGGGCTTTTGTTGTTCATCTCGCAGAACAGCAGGAAAAGCACAAGAGACTTACAACATGTATCTTGCACTTATTATCGAGAGAAAAGTAATGATGCTGCATCTTGTTGAATACTGCCGAGCTGTCTAACATTTGAGAAATGTCGAGCTTTACGAGCTTGTTTATTCTAATTTGTCATTTAAAACGAGGAAAAATGAGACCTTAACACTGACTTCATGTCATTCATTTTTATTACAGTCATTAATGAGCTGATAGTGGATTGAACACAAAATATGTCTTAACTTCTTTTCTCCATCTATCAAACATGACCAGGGACCTTGAACTATCTTAAGAGGCTTGTTTGTATTAACAAATGAACTTTCAATAAGGAAGAAATCTAATTAAAGAAAAACTAATATCTTCAGACAGTACACTCTGGCTAAAGCAAACATGCCAAAACTCATTCACTCATTATATTATTTAAAAAAAAACCATCAGTACACATAATCAATGCTCACTGTGGGATTTATGATCACGTCCTTCAATGAACTGAAAATACAAGACTAAAGATAAGATAAGTTTAAACACATCTGTTTATTAAGACAAATGAGGTTACTTCACTGTAATTGTTTACAAGTCAGATTTTCACTATCTGTGCTAAATGTGTTTGGCCAGAATGAAGCTACACCTGAGTTTTTGTTCACTTTCACTAAAAACAACAGGAAAACACAATCTGTTTTCTACGGCAGCCATGAAAAGGCTCCCTCCCAGGGGAATATGATCATCACTCCAAAAGCCACAACATCAGGGCTCTGCCGTTCCACTCCTAAATGCCATCCATGCTCAGCAGGGCTGAACCTCCTCAAACCATGCAGAACTCGAACCACTTTCACTCTTTCTGTGCCACTGAAAGGGTTATCAGCAGGGGAATTATAGCAGAAATCCTTCTAAAAAAAAGATAAAATTTGGAAAGCCTTCACCTGAAATGGCACACTTGGGCAGTTGGTATTTCCAAACACAAAGTGCACAAGTAAAAAGATTTCAGGTTTGGCCACCTGCCAAACAAACAGACAATAAAATATGCCATGCATGACAAGGCTGGAGAAATTGGGCTGCTGGTAGGAGTCTCTCCCATGTAGCAGAGCAGAGGCACCATGGATTTACAGTATGCTAGTTAACATTCCACCTAGGACACGGGGCTCGGTTTGGGACATACAGGTTTCCTCTCCATCTGCTTTGAAAATGTCTGTTTCGCCAACTCACACACTTATCAGTCTGTGTCCTTCTATTTTTAGTCCACAGATTTAGTCCAGATGTGAAATGGGAGTAAGGGGGATGGGTGAAATCTGGATTTTATTTCTGGAGATGCCACTGAAGGTTTACACCCATTCAGTGTATAGTGGTGCGCTTCCCTTGTTAAGAACGATGTCACATATTTGGTGAACATGTGTTGGTTTGAGACGCACTAATTGAGCTCTGCTTTCGAATTACACAAAGATCAGAGTGAAAGCTTCTGGTCAGCTGCGTTTTTCCTTCCTTTTTCAACCAACTGGATACAAACACTCTGACAGCATGGAGGATCTGGAGAATGCTGTGCTCCCCCCATGTGACAGTTACTGAACTGTTTATCATAAAATAAAAAGTGTTCAGCGAAAGTGCTTTAACAAATAAGCCTTTCGTCTTTTGTAACAACATTTGAGCCCGTGAGACAGCTGAATGTGCCGCGTTGGCACCTCTCTCCCTGGCAATCACACATACCTCATCGCCGTATTGTAGTTTGCATCCTGTCAGTCCTGATTATATCTCAGCGGCTCAGAATGAGATACACCACGTGCTGCTCGGAAATGGCATGATATGTTACACTGATAGAGCTGTCACAAGCCAGCATGCAGCGCAGGTAGCGGTCTCAACTTCACTGAAGAACTCACTCTACTGCGGGTCTGACAGCACCTTTATCAAATCTAATGGACAGATTACGGACATGGTGCACTATTTCATCAACATAAGTTATATTTTCATATATTTATATCGTATTCCTCACCAAACTGTCTTGGAACAGTTAGGCAACATGTCTTTTATAGTAAAACACTGCATTATTGATTGATCAATACACATATGGTGTCATGAGATTCTGTGCAGATGTTGAGGTGCAACAGTGATTTAATGAGTGGTGGCAGAATATAACATGCTCACGTTGGGTCAAGAGCTATTTTAAGAACTTCTGTGCTGTATGATCTTTGTGTTTATTCTACAAAAAGAGCACAATGAAAAGCTAATCCTGATATTAGTAGCAGAGTTTACAAACCTTCCTAAATTGGAAATGGCTTCTCCACTGGAGCCATTTCAGTTCAAGGCTTATGTAGCATTATGGAGTCATTACCTCTTTTGTGTAATGTTACAAGTAAACACCGGATCTCACTTGACAAACATGATTTGTACAAGCTGTTTATCACAGTCCGTTGATATCTGAAAATTATAGGGTATGCAAACAGCAGTTAGAGAGGTGACTGCTGAGTGTTTGCTGCCAAGTGGATGTATTTGTTACTGGGCAGCTCGTAATAAAATTCAATGGGAACAAGTGCAATAGGCTACTTTAAGAATATGAATTAAGACAACATTTTGGGTACTTTTTGTGTGGACTCAATGAAGAGGCATATGAAGCCTGTATTTCCTTCCTATGTGTTATATCTGAATAATTCCACTCACAGGTTTAGGGAATGAACTTAGTTAAGTTAGGAAGCATTTTGGTTAACTTGCTCAAATTGCCTCAAATGCTTCCTAACTTAACTAAGTTCAACCAACCATAAACCATGTACATTATAAGAAAAACTATTGCCTCTTTGTTTTTCAGTGGTGAAACTGTGGAGTAATGAAGGCTTATCCAATTTATAAAAACTGTCAAATGCTCATCTTGATTTGCAAAAAGGGGGCAGATCTTAGCTGTATTTTAAGATTGAGTGTCTGACCCCAGATTTGATGGGAGCTTAAATTGCTATGATGCGAATGAGGTCAATTAATTTTTATTAATTAGTTCCCAGTGCTGAGTCTGTTTATTTGGCCTACATTACATAAAGAGTTTAATTAGTGTAGACAGGGCTCCATTTATACCAAGGTGGCAGTGTTGTGAAAACTGAGAGAGAGTTTTGGAAATTGAGACTGGTGTGAAGTCACGGACCTGGAAACCTGCCTGATAGTCAGTGAACATGTGTGCGCTAAAAAAAAACAGCATGGAAATGAGCATGGCACCTACAGTGGCTTATTAAGCAATGTCAATCACAGTTTTACACTAGCAAGTGAGGTGAGTCATTAGCAGTTTACAGTTCATTTATGGGAGAAAAAAGAACACCTACATTTATTGTAAGCACTAGTTTGATCTTCTTGGAAAACTTCATCAAAAAGTTGCTCTAAGAGTTCTATGTTTACATAAAACACTAGTTACACTCGTGGTTTTCCTTCATCACCACCAGCTCAAAGTGCAAGGAGAGTCGTCTTTCTGCATATTCCTGTGATCTGAGGAGGAAGACGACTGCTTGGTGAAGAAAGAGATGATGCAAAGGAGATGCTTTTCAGGCAAGGAGAGAGAGATACAGTATATGAGTAAGGGTGTGTGTGTGTGTGTGTGTGTGTGTGTGTGTGTGTGTGTGTGTGTGTGTGTGTGTGTGTGTGTGTGTGTGTGTGTTATGAATAGATTTTATCTATCACGGCTGAATGAAGCACTGCATCCTATAGCATCTGTGACTACTCATAGCTGCTTTGATTAATTACGTTTATTTCTATTACTAGGCAAACATGTATTTTGTTATTGTCTTTCAGTTTTCCTTTACTCAGCTGTAATGGCATTTAATTTCTGGTATCCACTTCAGCCATGGCTTGTCATTTTGAATTTTTCTTTTTCTTTGCACACCTCTAAATAAGATGCTTTTTTTTTTATCCTGAAAACACTGACATTAGTATGCATTTCTCTCCTTTCTGTGTTTCCATTTTGATGCTCTCAAACGCAAACTGTGTTTCCTATGTCCACATTTCTGACCCCCAAATGTGTGCTGTGCCCTTTTGTGACAGGCACCCACACATCCACTGCTTTAAATGTCGTGAAATTGTGTGAAAACCTTTCCTGATCATCCCCGACAGCCATCAGATGACCACCACTACGCCAGAGAGACAGAGTCACAACCATATGCCAAAGCCTAGTTTGAGGCACCAGGGGCAGAGAGAGCTAACCAGCCCCGTGCCGCGCTGAGTTCAGTAGCGACTTCTATGTCACGTCTATTTCTGCATTTACAATGATTCTGGGGAATGTGTTGTAATAGAAATGTGTGTTGTTTTTGCTGCTTTCACTCAACAGCCAGAAAGCCTTGTTAATGAAAACCTTTTGCTTCCCGGGATGCGAGTCAAAGCAGTGACAGCGGCAGCTCTGTCTTGTGACTGAAATAAACAGAGACAAAGAACTGGACTGTCTCCACCATCTGATTGGACCCATTGGAGTGTTTCCTAACAAGCACCCCACTGGTGACAGTTTATTGGATCGTTGTTGTCATGGTGACAATAATAAACACCCTTTATGGAGCAGTCACAGTTTGCTCAGGTTAACACACAAAAACCGAGTTGTTAGATTTAAGACTGAGGTCTGGGTTGAAATGTGTGCTTATTAGGGGTTAGACAAATGCAGCGCACAAAAACACATTACAAACACATAATGTTTCTAAATACCATGAACTACTTTCACAAAATCCATTCACAGTCAAATTCTGGCTCCATCACAGGCCGGGAGTTTTACTCCTCAGGCTATCCTGATGCTTCATATCCATAAAGGTAAAGTGCTCTATTTGGTGTATTTCATGCTGCAGGCTATGCACACAAAGACCAGACCAACTTCAGTTGTAGCAAATGGAACTTTATGCACACAGTCAAGCAGTTGGAAGCAACCACGACTGTATGCACATTAAAATGCAGAGCATATTCTTGACTGCGTTAATATTTTTGCATTTTTGTGCTAACTAAGAAAGGCAAAAAGAGGATCAAGTTACTACAAATGATGAATTAATTTAAAAGCAAATGCAATTTTCATACTGCAGAATACTCAAGTATTGTGTCATTAGCTACATAAATTATATTATATTATATTATATTATATTATATTATATTATATTATATTATATTATATTATATTATATTATATTATACACAAACATTAATTTACAAGGTTCAAAATTTAGGGGGAAAATAACTCTATGGCTTTATGAAAAGTGCTTTCATACTCATCATAATTATTGAGATGACAATAATCATTGAAACTGCATGACCTGCACAGAGGTGACCCATATCTTTGTATCAAGGCCAGCTCTTTACCATTCAATCTGAATGTCAGGAGGAAAATATTCACAATGAGATGTTACATATACTTGAGGATTTATATTGACCTCTACAGGCTGGCTAGACTATACAATACACATTCAAACATAGGTACAATATAACTGTGGTTCTTTATGGGGATGACGAATGGGGTGAGAACATCAGCAGTTTCATCACATTATTCTCATATCTCCAGAATTACCTTAAACGTCTCATTAAGTCCCATCTGTGCTCACCACTTCAGCTGTTATTCCAAACTCTATCACCTCAGTGTCTAATGCTCTTCCCCTGTAGACTCAAAAGAAGTGCCTGCAAAATGTTTGTCGCCTGCTGCTTCATGAAGAACTGAATCCTAATGAAAATGTTCCAGGTAGCTACAAAACCTTTGGCTGCAAAATCACACCTCATTTGCATTTCATACTATGTGAATCAGATGTACAGCTGAAGTATGTGGACTAAGATAATTCCTGCCTTAAGGCATTTCTCAGTAGCACCATCTAAAATATCTACTTTTAGTAGCCCAGGGTTCTTTTTTTTTATTTTTTATTTTTTTTACAAATATAACACAGTGAAGCTCAGAAAGTTGTGCAGTGAACCAAAAAGCTGGTAAGCTTTTTAATGTTCAGAGCTTTGATTTGGTTGTAAGGCTTTGACATTTACAAAAGAAACACACAGAGGTATGTAAATGTAAATGGAAGGAAACAAATACAAAACACATGGGTGCCTGTCACATAATCATGTACCTGTTTCTCTTTTTCAGTTTCTACTACTGTAACTTCTGGGTAATTCCAACTTTGCTTTATTTCAATGGGGTATAAGTGTCTCGGGAGAATGAGGTAACTAACTGAGTGGCAGAATCCAAAGGCAAGAAAACTGTAGATTTCAAGCTTGTCAAGTCCTTTCCAAGTCTCTTTCCTCCATACCAGTCCAAATTAACACAAATTTGACAGCACAAATCAATTTCTGTCAGAATGATTATACTTCGGACAGGAAAGTCAGTGTTCCTCCTCTCTTTGGTTTTAAACATTTACAAAATCATCCTTTTTTCTGCAACTCTGAAACACTGTCACTCTGGGCTGGTTGTACATACCCCCCTTCCGTAAACCGCAATCTAAGTGTTTACGGTCAGTGCATTAATTGTTCATTGTCATCCTTATGAAATATAATTCATTTTAGTAAGAGAAAACGAATGGTATATATTCTTGAATTGCGACTAATCATTCATGTTCCTGCTAAAGTTACGCAAACCCACTTCACCCACACCCACAGTGTGTGATGCTGTGGTTACTTATAATAAAGACAAAAGAGTATGAAACCATAATGTTTGGACTTTGAATAGCAGACTAATTAACAGGCAATATATAACTCTGTTAGATTGCTCTGTCCCCCTTTTATTCCATTTCTGAAATACAAAAAGAAAATCAAAAGTGCATTCTTACCAGGCGTCTTCTTTCTTCCTCCACAGTGTTCAGCAGCTGGGAGAACTCCTTAAATGACTGGGCTGAAACACACAGACGGATCATTTCTACAACCAGCACATTAAAAGGCACTATATATTTGGTCAACAGATACATCAACGTATATGAGACATCATGCACAATATGCTCACCGTCAAGCAAATACACAGTGAACAACTGTGTTGCAGCATTCAGATGATTAAAAGAAATATTTAAAAAAAAACACAGAGTGGCTCAGCCATTAAACATCAGATGTTTTTGGAACCCTACAAGCGCTGTGTTCGGGTGCTAAAATGTTTATTTGCACTGCAGCTTCAGAGCCTTCAGTGCAGAACATTTTAGAACCTAATAAAATCATGCAGCTGTCCAATTTAAAACCAAGACTAGCAGTAAAAACAATACTATAAGTGAATGGAACCCACTGATTGCTTCCCTTCATTTTCTGCTCCTGCTAGGCTTTACAATATACTGTCACAATGTAGGCAAGACTGATGTGGTAAAGATATGTTCTGGGCTAGCTATACTTCAATAGCTTATATTACAGTCTGCAGGGCCACATGAATTCAGCATACAATACATCGAACCTTATCTGCCGGAGAATTGTGCCTTGATAGCTTCACAGCTTCATTAAATTGAGGGCCAGATACAGCGTGGCCTCTGTTGGTCAGCCCTGGTGTCACCCTGTGTTCAGCCATTTAGCAGCGGTCGAGCTGCGCCGTTTGCCAACACAGTAACATCATTATCAGCCGCGACGGCCTGGCATGGAGACCCATGCATCATCTTAGACACTTTGTTCCATTTACACACCAAAGACTTTAAAGACCAGGGAGCAATGATTTTGTGCCAGTGATCGTGCACACAGGCTGGCCTCCTATTAACGCCACCAGCTCCTTTATCAACAGCACAAACCTCTCAGGGGGTAAAGGGCACAGCTGGAGCTGTTGATGGGACAAGATTAGACTCCATAGAAAGGAAATGTGAGGTTACAGCTTGCATATCATTCATGGTAATTTGAGAAAAGGCAGGAAACCTGATGAATCACTGAATGTAATAAAATGTATGACCTCAAGAGTGGATGAAAGGGGAAGATGGGCTGATAATGAAGAAACATTTATAATTTATTATTCTGCATCCTTTTGGGGGGAAAATCCCATATTTACTTAGTTCAGTTCTGTGGATCTAAATGTTGCCTTCCTGTTTGATATCTAAACTTTTTTTGGTGTAGATCAGCTAATCTCAGAAGGCTCCAGGAGACTAAAGGATTGACCTTCTGTGAGAGGGGCATGTAACTTTTGAAAAATTTAATTTCTATAGCCACATCAATCTTTTGGCCCCATTGATTCCTATATAACTGCAGTGGGATGTGAATGTCACTCCAGGAAGTCATAGAGTAAAATCAATAAAAGGTCAGGTGAACCTGTCTGGCAGCACGTACAGGATCCTGATGTTATGTGAAGAAGTTGGGTGCATCAAAGTGAAGTATACCAATACCGCATCAAGATCATGGCTGGCATTCACACAAGGGTCCAGCTATGTCAGTCAGAAAACTTGGTTTCATTGATGATGAGATTGATTCCAACAGGCAGGTTTCATTTTTTTTTCTCTCAAATAGTAATCATGGCCTTTTCTCTCTGTGACTGCTGTGACAATAGGCACTAAGAGCTGAGTGTGGAGATATTATTTCTCTTCATGATGATACAAAAACTTTTTTTACACTCATATGACACAGATAGTCCAGAATTATATGACATCATCTACATTTTAAATGTCATTATGGCCATTTGTGCCATTGTTGCTTCCACAATGGTCTTGATTAAAAGGCTCCCAAGTGAGTGAACCATTGTCTACAAAGTGCAGCATGCAGATACCACAGGCGCGGCCAAACCTCTGGCTGCTGTTGTGCCGGTAATTTGTACTGTAAATACTCTACAGGTCACGGCAAACATCGGAGGGGGGGGGTTAAATATCCATTGTTTAATGTGAGATCAACACTGCTTTTGATCAAAGGCCAGGAATGGGGCACATAGCCTCAAATTAAAACATGCTTGATTCCAATGCGGCTTGGATTAGTGTGTGGATTTTCCCAATAAGCATAATTGGTGTCCTGCACCCCTGCCATTCATATAGCTGCTGCAGCTTTTGTCAGGAAGAAGGGAAAGGGTCCATTCATTAGGCATTCAGATGAACATTACGGTCTCATGTAGAGAAGGCTGATATCCAGTCTAGCCCTCACAGATGGACAGTAATTCAGCAGTCTCTAGGCCCATAGAGTGAAGAACTCAAGCTGGGGATAATGAGCATAGCAAAAAGAGAAGAGGAAGAAGAGGGCAGGCTGGAAGTCCTGCCCATTAGAGCCAGAGAGACCCTCTGCACAGCTGCTTTCATATTACCGTAGGAGGCTAGGAGGTTCGCACCTCCATTAATCTCTGACACTGATCACAATTAGTCTCTTTGATCTCTTATGGGCTTGAAACGATACAGGGGAAGCATCATAAGCAAATCAATAGCATTAATTATACATGCACCACAGACAACTTTAAGATCTATACTCAAAGCCAAATCCCATTACACGAATATGCAGAGTATGCTTGATTTTGTCTGAAAACAGCTCCCAGTGCCTCTGATACAGCTTTTTCCCTTTTCTATTAACACATTTATCCAAGTGTTTTAACCAATTGGTCCTATGGCACAGGGCATTAGCTCCTCTGTGATATGTGTCAGAGCTACTGTGTGCCAACAGAAGTCTTATGGACCTGTCAGGAAAGATAAAGATTAAGATGACAATGTGACTAATTGGGCAGAGTTGAGAGGAACAATGATGAAGTGCCAAAGAGACAAAGATCTGTTCTCTTAGCCCTGACGAAAACTGAACTTACCAATGTTCACCTCATCATCCGTCTCTGCGTCGCCTATGCACTCGAACTGGAACTCCTGCAGGGACTGTGAGAACTTCTGTACGGCAGCAGAAAGATCTGCAAAATCAGAGGGTCAGGGCATCACAATAAAGGATATGACACACAAATAACAATCAATCAGATGGTCTATTTGGAATGTGATGTGCTATTGCATTGTGCAAAGTGGCTCTATTTAGACACTCAGTTTTGAAAATGAATAACGTGGAGGGGGTCGAGTCACAGAGAATGAACTTTCCAAATAATATACTTAGATAAAGCACCTTATGAACACAGTAAAACGCGTGATTAGTTGAGACACTATTTGTAAACAGCATTGTTGGCAAAGAATAGCGGCGAGCAGACAAACATCTGAACAATAGTTCCAAAGTGATGGAAAGATATGAATCATAATTTAATGTCATGACCTTCAAAATAAAACTAGAGCAGAGACAGAATGCATATCAACCCAAAAAGATTCTTACATTATCTTTTTTTTTTTTTACCAGATTGCCCTCCCTTGTCTATGCAGTGTATAGGTAGGTAACACCGAGACATGTATGAGTTATCGAACCAGTCCAAAAACCCAAAACAATCATACAGGTGACTGATTTATTAAAACAAAGCATGCATGGCCTTCTATCAACCCCCAACCGATATTAGTTTCTCCTGAAATAGCACAAATACAACAGCACATGCACCGGATCTCAGTTGTCATGGTTACCATAACAGGCACAGCATCATACCAAGAGTGGTTATTATAGTAAGTGTTACAGCTTTATTACAGTAAATTTAGGCACAAAAACTACTTGGTTAGGTTTAGGAAAAGATCATGATTTCAGTTAAAATATGTATTTCCTCAACAATATCCAATCTTTGTTGCTATATTACAATAATAGCGTGGTTAACTTTGTTGAAGGCTCCTGAATAAACAAAACAACTCAACTTCTACAGGGGAATCAAACTCTCCACTCTCCTGTATCATAATTGTGTATTTTATTAACCCATCCAACCACCCCCGCTGCCGCCGCCTGATGTGGACGATGTCGTTCTTTACACTACGTCACTGCACTTTTGCCTTTGCTCCTCTCATAATTGCTACAGCTGCTGAGATGACCTGTGGGCTTGTTTTTGACAGGAGGAGTGACTCAAGTTATCTATGTCTAGTTACACCAGTGTGAGAGTGAGAAACCCTCAGCATCACAAACATCCTCTCATTGTTGACAAGTTGGCAGCCTGGTAATTAGAGACAACAGATGTATGACATCCTCACAGCACAAGTTGATCACACTCCCCAGCACACACAGAGAGTACTATAATTCCTGTAGACAAAGTGGTACTTATACTGTATATTTAACCTCTTAAGACCCCACATACACATGTGTGGACATCACATTTTGGGTTGTCTAAACCACAATATTTAAATATGCTTAAACACTTAAGGCTAGCAGTTCTAATTTTTCTATTTGTTCTATAGTCACAACTAAAGCAACAAAACACTGGAACTGGAAAAAAAACTATTGTCTGACAGCTTTGGGGAGCAGAAGAGCAAAGGAATGCACTTTTATGATCTGCTGACTGTCCAATTCTATGCCCACTGACATTCATACAACAGCAGGCCGACGAGTGACTGAAATATCTGCTTTATTTACTTCATCACTTGTCCATTGATCATAATACTCAGATGTGTCTATGAAAATTAAGCCCATCTGAGCTGCCTAACCTTTGTGTCAAAAATGATATAGTACACATAGTGAATAAAAACCCTTAGAAAAATTCCACCTTTGGACAGTCTCACACAGCTCGATATAAATTTATGCTGTTTGCTGCATTCCAGGACTTTAGTTTTGATGAAATGCTGCCCTCATTTTTTCAAAGTGACATTTGACAACCTCCAGGGAAAAGGCTTTAGCCTTTTCTATTCCTTAACTTTCCAGCTGAGAATACGTGAATCCTGCCTTTCACTTTCAAATATTCACTGGAGATGTCAGTGGAAAAATTGGTATCACAGTGGTCTCAGTATTTTTCCAGTAGTAAGTTTATATCTGACGGTTCGCTTTTAATAGCTCTGCATAAGTTAAAAGTAGTAGGTATATAGCTTTATTTTAACCAGGTGTGATGTAGATTTCAGATGTGTTGAGAAGGATGTTTTGACGTGTTGAGTGGCTTTTAATAGCAAAGTAAACACGAGCCTTAGCAGTCACTGCTGTGGAGGAGAAGCCAGCTAAAGGTGTAAATCAGTCCAGGCACACTTGCAAAGCTTCAAATGTGGCAATATGGAACAAATTACTGAGAAACACCTGAGAAACACTCAAATGTGAGAAGTGATTTAATATATTTTGCTAATTCCAAGAAGCTCCACATCTGTTTTCCTCCAGCTGTTCTAAGCTCGGTGTCTGCACAACACAAAGGCCTTTGGAAGTGGTCGTTGACTTCACTCAAAGTTTTATGTGCATGGTCTTCTACCTTTTACTGACTTATCGCAATGAGCCAGAATTAGCTGAGAGCAACTGTTCACTGTTTGTTGTGATGAGTCAACCAGAGTGCATGTCCATTCAAGAGTAGAGGAGCTTTAACAGCCACTCACCACATACTAGCAATAAAAAATGACTAGGCTCCATTTCCTGAATCCTGCCTGCCTCACCTAAAGCCTTCCACTTTATTTCTCTATTAGAAGAAAAACACAGCACCAAACAACAAAATGGGTCCTGTCAGATACTCCATCATGACCTGTGCTTACCACTATATTTACCTTTTCCTTCTGGTTCAAAATAGCAGAAAGTTAGTGGGATAAAAAAAATATGTAATGTTAAACACTGTGGTTATCCTACGTTTATAGTTGATCACTGTGCTTTTATTTCTATATAGGCTAGTTGAGACGTAATGCTAATTCTCTCAGTGGTAATATTTTCAAAAGTTTATGCAGAGTATCAAACGCTAAAATCCTTAATTAGGCTACATCAAGGCAAAACTGCTGAGCCGCTCAACAGCTGATTTTGGGGGATTCGGACATCTTTTTCTTCTTTGAAATAACAGCCTGTATAAACTCAACCAAAACCACTTAAATTATTGAATACACTCGCATAATGGTGTAGATTTTGAGTTATGCTGAGGAAAAATAAGATTGAGGAGCCACTATAAAAACAAATGCTAATCAACACTGTATCCCAGCTTTAATAGGACCCACAAACTAATGGAAACATAAACTTGCTGTTTCAAAGAAACAGTGCATATCTTTGGTTTAGTAGATAGATAACAGGCATGAGTCAGTCTCACAAGAAAATCAAACATGTTGTCAATAAACCTGCATTTTAAGATAATGGGGTAAAGTAACTACAATGTTGACCTGGGAATAGCTGACCAAGTATATGAAGTTTTATTTAATATTCTATTATGCAACTGGTTTAAATTTGTTTCATACCTTTGTTACATAAATGTTATAGTGTGTGGGTCTGCTGTGAGATATTCTTGCTGAGGTGAAGCTAACCTATGTTTATAAGTACTTTAAAGAGTGGGATGAGGCCTCGGCACGTAATGGAGGCTTTTAACATTTCATAAATCAACCGAATTAGACAAAAAAAGATAGAGATTCTAAAAAACTGTCAGCCCACACAGTCTGAAATATACACATTTTTCTCATATCCATTATTGACAATGGCTTACTAATTGCTCCTCTCCCTTCTTCTCGCATCAGCAGCCACATCTTTACTTCAAACAACTTTGAACTTAAAAGGACTATATTGCCTTGCATGTAAGAGAATACACAGTGATATGCTGTAATAATAACAGTGTAGGTACGAACTGTAGACAGCCAATCTCATGTTCCTTCCACAGAAGACGCTTTGCTTATTTATTTGTTTGTAAAGGTTTGTTGGGTTTGTTTTGCAGTTTATAACTGCAATATACTGTATGAGAAGGTACACATGCTTCCCACAGTGTACTGTATGTGTTTCATATCCTGGTATTATATATTTAACAGCCATATGCTTCAAGTAGAAAATGTGACACAACTAACTAGTCTTATTGATATGCCACCAAACATAACACTGTTGATGAATAAGAAGCAAACAGCAATCTGTGGTTTCAATACTAATTAAAAATTCTAGCATTTAATGTAACTTGACAGGTCATAATGGATATCGGGCTGAAAGAAACACTTCAAGTCTAACAATAACGGTTTATCTAACAGGCTTCACAAAGTAGAGAACTTAAAGAAGCCTTAAAAGACCGCAAAAAGCAATGCTCTCATCTCCACAGGAACATAAATTGCTTAGAACAGCTGATGAAAAAACAAAACAATGATTTGATATTTGTCATTGAGTCTCGTTTTATATATCTAACAGCCAGCGCTGTTAGATTGTTCTTCAGTGTGTTTTAGTTATCAGGAGCAGAATAAAAAGACATATACTGACTGAAAGGCTCCACACTATCTTGAGTCTGTGTGACCACTTGTTAAATGTTGCTGAGTGCCACTAAATGGACCTGTTCCACAAGATGTATTGTGCAAGTGACGAGCTCATATCATTCCTGCTTTGACGCTAAAGCTGCTGCTTTGAGATCAATACCACACAGCAGTTGTCTGAGTATGCTCGCAGGACCATCAATAATGGATGATCTTTTAGCTCTGACATTCAGACGAGCCTCAGACTCACTAAGCATGTGGCCATCCACTAAATGCACCGTTTTCTTTCAGACACTAAAAACCGATGAAACTAGTGCACTCAAAACCCACGCGCCTCAAACATTTTCAAGGATCTTTTAGACCACCACCATCATGTGATAAAGTTTTGTCCCCCATCTGATAAGATTTTTGCTTTAAGGAGTTTTAATAAAGTATTTGTAATCCATGATGCACTTAAGAATTTCAGAATTATTTTAACGACAACAATCATCAGGTGATCAATTTTTTCATTTTTAAGTGATAATATTCAATACAATGTCCGGCTGCGCTGTATCACTATGTATAAAATGTATTTAAAACTGTATGTATAGTCTGATTAGTTGTGGTTTTGGTCAGCTCGTTGCTGTTTTCAACTGAAATGTTGCCAGTACAACAAACAACTTCAGCATTTGAATAGTTTGTTACTGGGCCCAAAGTTCAGGTGACTCAGCACTGGAACAATACCGCATCTCTAACTGCAAGGAGTACACCATATACATTATATATAGCTATGTGCCTGCTAACTTAGATGAATAAGGATTATTTTACTATTTAACTTGAGCATTTCACAGCTTGGCTTTATCACTATGGTTCTGTATTCCTTATAGACCTGAAGAAATTGTATATTACACATGCTTTGACTAGTTGCTCACAGTTCATGCCTTCTTATATATATATTTTTTAATATTGTTGAACGGTCAAGCTCATAGTTCATTCTTCATTGGAGTAAAATGACATTGATTATGTTTTATTATATTTTCTTAAATTGCAAGAGAATGATGAGAAAGTGCACCTTGTGAACCTGTGCAAAAGTTATGTTTGCGAAGGATTAAAATGTGAACTTACTTAGTGATCTAAATATAGTGTATGATGTCATGAGCAAATAATTTGGTGCACATACTGTAATAAGGCTTGCTACTAACATCCTCCTGCTGTTGTACCTCAGTGTGAACATATGCATGAATTCATATTTCCATATTTTAATCAGGGAAAAGCTAAAGACAGACCTGCGACAATGAGTCTGTTTATTTTCTATTCATATGCATTATTTACTAAGTTTGGGAATCAACACAAATGATTTCGGACCATTAGTGTGTAAAGCAGAAAATATTGCTCCACCAGTTACAAAGAACCCGCCTCACAATGCTCACAGAGCCGAGCAGCAAAGATAAATGGAAACCGAATCAGTAGTAAGGAAGACAAATGAACAGCTTACATTTTTTAACCTTAGGTAAGCAGTAAAGTCATGATCAGTGAAATACATTCTTGGTTGTACATTTGAAAGTTTTAGTGGAGACAGACGCTGCAGACAAAGGCCCCTCTGTTTGCAGGGTGTGTAAATGCCAGTGGCCTTCAACAAATATTTACACTTACAACTTTTTTTTAATCAGTTTTTTTAAACTTAACAATGGTTATGTGTAGCTTCCAAAGCTAAAAATATCATTTTTAAGGAGACTGACAGTGATGCAATATTGTATGACAATGTTGTCAACAATTTAAATAATATTGCAGCCTTTACTCAATGGCACAGAGCAAGTCTGCAAATAAGTTTAAAAAAACAAAATGGTGCCCTGTATGTAATGACATTTATTATGTTCTGCCGTTTTCCTATTTATGGTGCAGACTTGCTGTGTCATTGCCAGCTATTTTACCAGGGTTAGAGTAAATAACACCTTACAGGTATCCTGATGCAACACAGAGACATACAGCTCCAGGCCAGATAAGCTCCTATTCAAGAAGAAAGGAAGGAAATAAGTAATAAAAGGCAGAAAGAGGCGCCTTTTGTTGGGTGTATAGGAAGTACAGTAGATACTTCACGGTCGTCCAGGTATTTCATCTTACTCCCCCTCTCTGACAGAAACACACATTTGGTGCAATCCACTATGTGCGGTGCAAAAAAAAGCTGTGCTGTTCAGGGGAGTAATAAAAGGAACAAAGCATGACTTTGATATGGTCCGATACTGAAGAACCTGTTATTTACTACATACATACCACAATGAAATAAGCAAAGAGGAGCTGTTGCATCATAAAGAGAGGTAAGAAAAAGAAAACCTATTTTTGAAATGTACCCTCATTAATACTCTATTTATACCCGCCAACTTAAAATAGTGCCTTCTAATTTTATTACTCTCAGAAAAACATTTATCTTACCCGGTGTGCAACCTTCCTAACACAGTCTTTGACCTGCAGTAATGATTCCTCGCACAGCGGGCATGCACACAGGAGTAACAGAAAGCACAAAAGTTATGGTGTACCATCCTCCTGTGCAGGTTTTAATCAAAGAGCAGAGCTGTGACCACCCAGCCAAGACATGACTGGGTGGAGCAGCTACTGCAGTTAGTGCCCAGTGTGTGAGATGTGAAAGAGGACCATGACTGTCAGTCACCACACAGCAGAGCCCCCTGGGTACACCCTTTATCTCGTCTCCAGGGCAACCACATAGTACAAAATTCCGTCTGCCGACAACCCTGACAAAACACAGACAACACTGCAGGGAAGTCTGCAGCGCTCCTGCACAAAGCTGAAGGACGGTATACCTTCACTGTAGTATCTCACAGGACAGGAATTATAATTTGTAGACATGTATACCTATTCTTCTTTCTGTATTGGAGCTATGGCCTCCATAAAACAAATTACATGAGGCTCTGAGTTTCTATGTAACATGTGTAGCCTATCTATCAACCAGGTAAGGTATAAAAAATACCTTATAATTACTATTTCATATTATATAAAATAAATAGATAGATAGATAAATAGATTTATTTGTCCTTTTCAGGAAAATTGTTTCCACCTTCCATACAGCCTCGAGAGTACAATCAATAAGGACCACAGGAGTGTATCCTCAACCATACCATGATGTACATACATTTACATACATTCCCACATTTTATACATCCACAAATAAAAGTGTGTTTCAAGTGTAACATCAACAATCAAATTCAAGTATATATATATATATATTCAAGTTTTAACGGAAGTTTGTCTGAGACAACCGCAAGGTAGTAGTCTTGGTCCTTTGCTATATTCAATATTTACCAACAACCTACCACTGACCCTAAAAGACGCAAAAATTTCAATGTATGCAAACGACTTGACAACATACAGTATATAGCTAAAACCACAATAGAGGAACTTAGCAGTGTTTTAAATCAGGAACTTCAAGCAGTGGTGAAATGGATAGTTGATAAGAAATTAGTTCTTAATACCTCTAAAACAAATAGCATTGTGTTTGGGACAAAAAATATGTTAAAGGGATAGTTCACCCTAGAATGATATTTCGCTCATTATCTACTCACCCTCATGTTGACTAAGGGCTGGAAGAATTTTCAGAGTCCACCGTCCCTTCTCTGAGTTACAGGGGGTCTTGGTGTAGCAGTGCATTTCAATGCAACGGTTGCAAAGGGACACCAGAGCTCTTCGTAAAAAAACACACACAAAAAAACATCCAAATACCTCCATGATGCTCGTATGTAATGTCCGTCTTGTGCTGAAGCCCCAAATTGCGTAATTGTCCCGAAAAAAATTAAATAAGTCTATATTTTAAGCTTGTTTGTAGCGGAAGCTTCTCGAAGCTCCTCTTCCTGGTCCGTCCAAATCTCGCGTGATTCGCAGTAACCGCACTGACGCCGGCGCAAATCACGCGAGATTTGGACGGACCAACTACATACGAGCATCATGGAGGTATTTGGATGTTTTTTTGTGTGTGTTTTTTTACGAAGAGCTCTGGTGTCCCTTTGCAACCGTTGCATTGAAATGCACTGCTACACCAAGACCCCCTGTAACTCAGAGAAGGGACGGTGGACTCTGAAAATTCTTCCAGCCCTTAGTCAACATGAGGGTGAGTAGATAATGAGCGAAATATCATTCTAGGGTGAACTATCCCTTTAACAAATGAGCCAAAACTGAAGCTATATGTGAATGATGTGATTGTAGAACAAGTGCACGAGACCAAGCTTCTAGGAATAATATTCGATAGTAAATTAACATGGGCAAAACATATTGAGAAAGTAATAAATAAAATGGGCAGGAGTCTGTCGCCGATAAGAAGATGTGACTTGTTACCTGTAAATGTAAGGGGAAGTGTAATTAAGAGTCTTGTGTTATCACACCTCGATTATTGTTCGGAGGTTTGGTCGTGCGCTGCTTCATCACTTATAAAGAAACTGCAAATTGCTCAGAACAAGGCAGCACGATATTTATTGCGCTGTCCATACAGAACCAATGTTGATAAAATGCATAACTGTCTTGCATGGTTGAATGTTAAGAACAGATTTACTGCCTCAGTAGCAGCTGTTATTAGAAGACTGTCTGTGATGAAATTGCCAAGGGTTCTATACAAACGTTTGTCTTACAGTTCGGATGAACATTGTTACAAAACAAGACATGCTACGGAGGGTAAATTCACCTTACCCAAAGTAAAAACAAACAAGATGAAAAGCACGGTAATGTATAGGGCCATGGTGATATGGAATGCTCTGCCAGGACATATTATCCAAGAACATAACAAATACAGATTTAAAGATCTATTGAAAGAACATTTATTAGTCAAACAGCTCTCTATCTAGCTGAAGCTATTTGGTACAATCAATTAGTGTTTGTCTGATTTACCTGAAATATCTTAAGTCTGCTTGTGTATTGGGTACTGTTTAATGTAATTATGAGGAACGTATGTTTTTGAACATCTGATTATTTCACAACTATGGTAATAGCTACACTGTGGAAATGAATAAGGTCCAGTAATATGTACTGTATATGTTGTTTGTATTGTTTTTGTTTTGTTGTTTTGTCTTGTTTTGTCCTGTAGATCGTTGTGAGTTGTTGTGGTTATGGATGTTGTTATTGTGTTTATGGTGTGATGTGTTTTTGTATTTATCTACTGCAATGGACAGTTCATCTGTGAAGGTAGACTCCAGGAAGAATAGCGATGGCTTTTGCCAAAGCTAATGCAGATCTAAATAAATGAAATGAAGTATATCAGAAATGCGCTAAATATGCGACACATATAATTACATACGTATAGATGAGTTACACTGAACTCCAATTAGCGGAATTTCTCTCCAAAGATACAGTGTTATTTGGGTCTTTAATTGCAACAGCACTTGTCATAAAGAGCGCTCAACTGCGACATAAATAATGTAAATAGTCTCAAAAACCACACTGCCAAATTGCACAGTAGAGCAGGCGTAAAACATGTGTGAAGTATGGAAAGTTTTTTTTTTTTTTTTCGTTGCATCAGCAAAGTGATAAGAGTTCAACAGGCTGCATCTTCAGTGGTGGTACCGGGTTAGAGAGGGGGAGGATGGTGGATGTTTATATCACAGTTTTGATGTGAGAATAATTGCACCCCTGCCCTCATGGATACAAACCTATAGCTGAAGGCTAAAAAAGGCTAAAACCAAGTATTTAAAAAATGTCTTGATGACTCCCACATGTTGAGGCACGCCATGAATATCAGTGTGCTGCACTTCCAACAACCTGTGTTATGTGACTGACAGACGCACCACAATTATTGCTTTTTTTTATTATTATTGCTGAGCAGCATCCTTGTTGTGCTTTCACTCTTCTGAATTGTCTCTGGAGTTTTAATGAAGTGCTTAATCACAAATTAGCACAGAAAAGCTTTTAAAACCTGTCGCGGGCATGAATGTGTTCAATTAAAAAGCAACAATCTGCACAATAAAGAATTCATCTTCAGCTTTTGCTTTTGCATAATAGCTGCACGTTCAGTGTCTCGTTCAAATGACTCCGAACGCACACAAGGTACTCTCTGTTTTCGCTTTTACAAAGCACATTACCAGACGTCACTGTATATCTTTGTTCTTTTTTACTGAGGCAAACAAACAAAAACAAGAAGCATCCCACAACAATGCCCTTCTTTTGTAACAACAGATGCACGCCGCCTGCCTGTACATCAGCGCCGCGGTGAGAAAACACCATAGCTACTTTATCTCGTCAGCGAGACACTGCTGATTCCAGATGAGAAGGTCTTCAAAGGGGAACGCTCCTATGCACCCAGCTTAACGAGAGACAGGGAGATCTCTTTGATGCAACAGTAGGGTGCATTGTGCCACTTTGATTCCATTCGAAGGGATTGTAGCGGGGGAGCGGCCCTTCAGGTAAGGCCTCTACCACTTGCTTACTATTATACCCGCCTGTCAGTTGCCCAGCAGGGGAGGGAGAGTAGCAGTGTGAGGAGAGCCAACTAGACGGGCCCTCGCACTCCCGAAGCATACCTAACATTTCCCACCACCAGCCGTACAGCCTGAAACACAGCCTGGCTGGTCGGATATCTCCACACTCGTTGCTACTTGCAGCAGGAAGTAAGTTCACGCGGCAGTTGGTAAACCTGCAAAGTGCAAACTAATTCATAAGCGACAGAGAGGTGGTAATACAGCTGAATAAAACATGAACCGAAGAGGCTACAGCACCATCAGCCGTCTCTAGGGTGCAGCCGTAAACCTATATACAATATTTACAATTATAACTCCTGTTGATGATGCTTTGGGATTTATTAATGATTATTTTCACGCAACTTCTTTCTATTCCTTCCGACGTTCGGGGTGATGTAGGGACACTCACGCTAAACACAACAAGACGTGTTTACAGAAATCTGCTACATGCATGCTGATTCGTGGTTAATGAATTAAATCAACTCATCTAATAATCTCATTAATACCCGACAATTTCTGCAAAATACACATCCGCATTGTTTCCTGCTATCTAATTCACTCGAGGCAATTGAAGAGATGGAAGATACTGATACTCTTTGATATGAGGCTGATGCAATGCTACAACTTATTCTTTGGCTCTAAAGAGCAGGATCAGAGTTATTAGCCCTGCAATTCAGCTGGAATGGAAAAAGCCAGACGGGCCAGCCTCCACCATTTATCACCAAGTCTAGAGCCTTTAGACTGAGTTGCAAGATTTTCCTTCAGAGGACACAAAGACAACACATCTGACACAAGTTCTGACAGAGAAGAACTCGCCTCTAAAAGAAAAAGTCCTGTGAAAAACTAAGCACAATTTCACATTGAGGGTTGGCAATGGATCTTTCACAAATAACATTTTTCAGAGCTCCTTTGTGAGAGGCCTTCTTACTCTTATCAAGGCAAGAACAATAAGCCAATGAAACGCTTCCAAGTTAGACAATTATGAAAAAAACAAAACAAGTAATAACAAAATAATTTAAATGTATAACCAATGATTTTCTCATGAAACTTGGCAGCCAACAACTACAGACACTCAAGGCTTTTGATTTGAGTTGTCTCAACAGCTCACCAACACAAATCATGTCTTTGCCAAAGCTGATTCACCAAGACTTTGTAGATTAGTCACTTTAGTGTCACATTTTGGAAGACACAAATTTCAAGTTTCAATACTTTATTGCCATGTCAACAACATTGTTGATTGGGATTTATTTCAGTGGGCTTCACACACTGACATAAAAACACAAACGTACACCCAATACAATACATGATAAAATCAGAATAAAGTGCACAATAGTAATAAATACAACACACAACACTTTACGCTCAACCTTGCTCTCATCACAGTGTTTAATATGGGGCTTTTTAATCATCATTGCATCTACATGAATTCCCATAGACTTAATAATGCAACAATAAACACACCCAGCTAAAGAGAATGGGTGATTTTCTTTATTGCTGTTGAGGAGCACAAAACAACAACACAGTGCATCACCTTATGCTTTCCAGTCTGAAGAAGGAACAAAAGTGCCAGCGAGCAATGCCATGCGACTCTAAGCATGAGAATGGTTTGCTCGGTGTGACAATCACTTTGATTGACAGGGCAACAACAGAGCACTTCAGAACAGACCTCAATCTGGAGTCTAACACATTTCCCTGCACAGTCTGAGGGGAAGCAGCTTTTAGGAATACAACGTGTAATCCTTTTATCAAAATCTGTCCACAAAAACAGCCCAGTCCCTCGCAGTGCTGCATGAGCTGTGCTTACCGCTTCGCTCAGCTTTATTGCTAAACAAGTCACATAATGTACTGCTGTATTTCATTTCCATTACATGAGTTCAAATTTATCAAAGTAGTCAAAGCAGCAGCAATACATTATAAATGGTATAATCCTGCAACACACAGTCTGCTTCACAGTCACAGCCCAACACACACACACACACATACACACACAGGAAACACATACACACACCCTCACACTGAAGCAGAATGATGTCAGGCCAAACGCTATCTGAGGGAGGATGGGGGATGGTTATACAAGCATGTTTACAGGACATTTCCTGTGACTGAGCCTTGGGAGCATCATCTGTCCTCAGACAAACAAACAGAGAGAGTTCACAAAGCTGAAAGTTATTGTGAAATCACTTTTAGAAAAAAAGAAAAAGTTTAAACGTCATGTTCTCATTTAATAAAATAACGCTAATTACATAATTATTAACCTACCTCAGAATTAGGCAGACACGGTCGGAGTAAAAAGATGCTGTTTAAAGGCTTGCAAAATACTGTGTTTTTTATAATAACAACTCCCATGCGTGTCAACCATTCATTACTGCATGTATCCCAGGGAGGAAACATTGCTCTTGTAGCTGGTGAACAGGCGTGGGCATGGGGTGGTGGCAGAGAGACACAGTCAGCTAACATAATAATGCGCTGTCTTCAGCCTCTGTTAATCTGGCTGCATTTATTAAAGCTTATTATAAAGACTGAACACTAACTTGAATTTAAACATAAACAACCTTTTATTTAAATGGGTTTTAATTGTAACTTTGCAGAGGAATAAAATGAACAATACACCTTCAATTTGAGAACTGTTTCAGAAAATTAAAAAGCGGATAGCCACAGAAAGGTCAGCGATGCATAATTTCCTGAAATACATGGCCTACATTCTCCCACTATGAGGAAGGAACATGCAGTTGGCTTGTTATTTTAAATTTTGGACAAATTATGTGTGAAGGACACAAGCCGTTGCCCAAAGGCCGCCTGAGTCTCAGCACATCTCTGAGCACTCCTACGCTGCACTGGGACCACCTATGGTGCTTTAGTATACTGTTTTACTGTGTCTTTCACACACATTTATTGGTGTCATTGTCAATTATCAATTTTCAATGTCAAATTGTGATCCATATTGTCTATGGTCTAAAAATAAAAACAGTTTGTAGTCCCCTGGTGTTAACTGAAACAGTTTTTAATAAAGGTTGATTTTTTTCTTTTGCCAGTGACTGCAGGTGATGACACAGATGCTCCATCAATAGAAAATACAGATGGAGCATGTGTGTCATCACCTGTAGCCTTGTAGATTGTTGTTTGAATCAAATGACCTAATGCAGCACATGACCTCACACACATACAGACTGTATACTACAGGCTCAGTGTAGAACGATATAAGCCAAGGAACAAGTGGGTGGTAAAAAAAGGTCAAATGCAGTGAGCCCATCAGTACTGAATGTTATTCTCAGGAGCTAGTCAGTCAATCTACAGCTGAGAGGCTAATGAGTATTGGAGTTATGGTACTTGAAAGGTAGTGAGAAAACGAGGGCTATAATGGGATGCCTGCCATAACAATAACACATGATGAGGTTCTGATAAACAAAAAATAATGATGGAGCAATGGAGGACAATGATTTGTCTTCCATTATTTTATATACACAGAAAATCTGCCATCTATTTTTCTTACTTTTTCAGTTTCCTGAAACTGGAGTTAACTGGTAGTATGTGCTGTGGCAATGGTAACAGTGCAACGAATCAGAGCCAATTATATGCAAAGGTAAACCACACAACATTGTATAGTTGCAAGTTTCCTGCAATAGTTTTGTTTGTATGCCTGCCGTGTTTTAGTGTTTAATTCAGCTCAGAGCTCTAAGATAAATTTGATAAAGCACAAATTGAATGAAGTGAGTTGGCTATTAAGAACAAGGCGCCAAACTTATTATAGACAGGATATAAATCTGAACTTTATAAATGTTGGACCTTTTCTTAAAGTACATAGAGACAAAATCTTCCAATCCGAAAATCTAAAGCTCCTTAATTAATTGCTGCTTCGAGTCTGAATAGGGAATATTGATGTTATGGTTGGTTTCAAGTAACAGTGCAAATCAGAGTTCAGTAAGTGACACTTTGGGTGTCCAAGTATGACCCACTTTGTAGACAAACCTTCTAAAGTCAGTATTCGCCTCATATCTGTGGTTTTTCCCACCCTCCTTGCCAAAGGATAATGAGTACCTTTAGTATATTCAATTACTGCAGTCAAGCAGTGGGATTAATAAGAGTCAGCAGTTGTTATTTACACCAGGTGTGAACAGTAACGACCAGACACAGACAGTAAGACAAAGCTCTCACTGACACCTGGAACAAATTATCCATACCAACACCATTTGAGATCTGGGAATGTTTCAACCACAATCCGCCTCATAAGCACGTTCACACAAATTCTAATGAAGATACTAGCGTGAAAACCTCATCTACAGTGTTTTTCTTATTTTATTACCATGTTCAAATATACAGGAGGCAACAATGTAATAGACAATAAAATGACATAGCTTCTCTTTTATCCCGAAAGCCAGTAATGTAATGCTTTCTTTACTACTTCATTATTTCAGCACCAACCTTGAGTCAGCGCAGTAAAATTTAATTACAGTTGTCAATACATGGTTAATCCTAAAAAATAGGAAGAAATAAACAAAGTACTGTTCCTAATCTGTCTGACTTCATTGTAGGAACACAAACACACCCACACACATTATTGTCTGCGGAGGGCAGTTTAAGAAATGTGAGGACCCATTTTACAAGTAACGTATTAACATGAAAGTCAACCATGGCTAACCAGGCCTCAGTCACACAGACGGATGTGAGGACATAAATTATGGCATACTACTCAATGTTGAAACATGAGAAGATTACTATTAAAACACGGGGTCTACTGAAGGTCTTCCAGTAATGTCACCTCTAATGGCAGGTCATAAAAGGTCATAAACCTCTGTGGCGTCCTAAGTTAAAGACCATCAATAATTTACTTCCGTCTCACTTCCTGCACTCTCACTCCGCCCCTCACTGAAACTGGGATTTCCAGTTAAAAGACAGACCCACTCATCACGACAATGAAAAAGACAAATACAACCCAAAATTTCCTTCCATACAGCTCCACTGCTTGTTGAGTTTGCCCCCAGTTTCTGAGGTTATTTACTGTAATAGTTTACCCATTAAGGTTCATCACTAGTCGATTAGCATTTTTCTATTTTAATTTAATCTCGCACCTGCTGGGAGACGAAGTTTTTCTGCATCAATAACCCAATCAAAAGCAATCAAAGTCTCAATTCACCCACCACTGTCTCATATGCATAATGCAACCTGGAGTGTTAAGGTCTCATTTGGTATTAAACTGTTTGCATAGAGCTTTGACACTGTGCTACTGAGTTTCCTCACTGCCATGAATAAACCATTCAGCGGGGTATTCCTCTCCACCTATGCTGCCCTGCCCACTGACAGAACAGTTTTTCTACAAGAAAAATGGTATGAAATAGATTTGGCCTTCAGCTGCCTTGAGAAATAGTGGAGTCATTTAAACACCAGTGTTAGACACAATGATCTGCTGCTCACTGTGTTTATTATCATTATCATCATTTCAAATGCGCCTACTGTATAGTATCGAAACTCGGAACTGAAACTGTGTGAAATAACCCAGTGCCTCACTTTCACAACAGCATAGTGTTGTGAAAGTTACCCTGGTTAACCAGAGTACCTCCAATAGAGGAAGATGGACCATGGAACCAAACGCATAAAGTCCCCTCATGTTTCTGTTTACTCTGATGCTGTCAGATCAATTAAGTTGATACTGATTGTTCCAAGAAGTTGGATCATTTGTGGTGACACCACACTTTGTTCTTTTAATAATGCCTGCGCTGGCTGGTGCTGTGCCTTGTTACAGTTCAGCCCAGCGCTCACTACACAGCAGGCCCATATAACTCAAAATGGGTAGGCCTGTATCCTGGTGCAAACCCATGTGGTACAGTATTCTGAGCACTATAGGTCTGAATATTTCAGGCACAGCAGCCATTCAGAAGTGCACACACAGTACATGCACAGACAAATAATGTGAAGCCTAATAAAATATATATTTATAATGTGACAAAAAAAAGTTTGATACTGTGCCTTTAATCCTACACCTGGGTGACATTTTAGCTGCAGTGACTTACAGAGACTGTCTCCACCACAAGAGCAGCAAAAAGCAAAAACATGTAGTGTGATAAAAGAGAGAGAGAGAGAGAGAAAGCATGATAACATTTAAGTGATGCTCTCTTTCAGCTAAGGTTGACAGGTTCGTGCCCTATGAAGAAAAAATATTATACTGAGTAATGATGTTTCTCCACTTCACACTGATGTGAACAGCCCAAACACTAAACCCTACGGGAATACAGCAGAACAGGAAGTCCACTTTAATCAGTAAACTGGAATTTGAGAGGGACAATGACCCACAATTGTGGCATCCCCATCCAGACAGACAAACAACAGTGGTCCATGCAGCCATTACAGACACTCTCTGATTTCTCTTCTCTTCTGACAGGTGACCATACCAGTGAAAGTATCTTTTATTAACAGTTAAGTGCAGGCAAAAAAAAAAATTCATACCCCGCACTAATGACTTCCATATGTCTCACTGCGGCCGTATGATTAGGTATAAGAGCAGAGGAAACCAATTCATATCACAGAAAGTGATCAGGCTTTCTCGGCTCTGTTGGACAAGCCCGTGCACGCAGTGCAGCCGGGGAGGCGGACAAAGAGGCAAACTAATGTCTTGAGATTACAACCTCCGGATAATGAAGAACGTGTGTGTAAATGTAAAGCTTTTCATCAGCGACTGAAGAAAAAGAAAAAACAACATGTGTCCCAGTGGGAGAGAGAGGCTTATTGAGAGAGAGAGAAAGAGAGAGATAGAGCGGACCGTTCACACACTATTACAGTAGACCTTAAATAAGCTGTGATGAATGCATCCTCTAATTACAAGTCGCCTGTGAGTTTCAGGTAGACACGGTTACGAGAGATGGCTCCTGCAGCTGTAGGTGTAGACAGGGCCGAGTTGGGCTACTTACTCTTGAGCGCAGTGATGAGCATGTTCCCATCCTTGATGAGGTCTTTGATGAATTTATTTGTCCGCTCCAACTCTATTTCATGGCATTTGAGACGCTCTCTGAAGTCCGGACTGTCCAGGAAAGAGTCACTGAACTCCAAAGTGGGGAGTCCCATTGTAGCTCAACGACAAAAGCTGCCTTTCAAACTGTGTAACTCAGCATATAGAAGCCTTTACTTTGCATCACGTAGTCCCGTAGTTTTTTTTTTTTTTACTTCACCCCCTGCCAAAAAAAAGTTTTCCTGCTCCGCTCAGTTCCTCACTTCCGCTTTGATTTTCTCCGCTTTTTTTTTTCGGCCCACCATAGAAAAGCAGTGGTCGTGTGACTCCTGCTGGTTAGTTTCGGATAGTTTAGAGCAGCTCCCCAGGACTGGCTCCACCTGGAACTGATTTCAGGGACTACATTTTGCAGCCCACGTCTCTCTGCCTCCTTCAAAAGGTGCATTTCACTAAAAGCGTCTCAAAACCGAATGAAAAAAAAAATTTGCTGCGTGTTCTTCACATTAGAAGACTAATTAGTGCGTTTCAATCGCAGAGCAAAATACAATATAAAATGTATGCAAGGTGGGCTGCTGTTATTATGGTCTGATGAGTATCCTGGGTTCAATCAGTGCTGGCTCAAGAGTTTTGTGGGTTCCTTGCAGACTTTGACCTCCACTCCTTTTCATCCTTCATGGGTTTTTAACCACAAATCACTGTGAGAAAGATAAAACCTTAACAGGATTACATTGAATTTAAGTCCAGTTTCTGTGTAAGCACAAAAAGGACTGATCTATGAGATATAAAAATAAAAAAATAAATAGTGATTTTTTTTTAAATGAAAAAACAGTAGCCAGGATGTCCAGAGCACTGGTTGACATTCTTCAGCATCAGTATGCTTTTGTCCACACACGTTTATCTGATGAAGCTTGTAGGAACATTTTAGATTTGCCAAACAGACTCCTCTGGGTTGAATCTGGTGACAATTTTTGTTCCTGCTTCACATCAAACTTCACAGTGGGACTTGCTGAATATTGTAGTAGTCTAAAGTCTGCTCCAATAAAAACACTGTTGCCACATTATACTTTTTAATTTGATTTTTATCTTATTATTATTATTCTGAGCAGTGACTCTGCTTCGTCTTATAGGTGTCTGGTTAAATTATGCCAGGGGGGCTTAAAATTGTGAACTGTGTACTATGCAAAAAATTATGGGTGACAATGCATCATACTGGAATTAGTGAGGTTTTGAGGAGAGGGATCTGAATTAATACCTTGGTAAATGGAAGTAATTAAACTAGAGCCTAATTGGAGTCAGAGGAATTTGTCACATCCTCTTCCTGCAACAGGGAAGGATAGTGATAATGATGTCACACTCCAAATGAGCATTTTGGTAGGCATGAGGCACAGGCTCTGTCACCAATGGCACTAAGTCGTTTGGATGACTCTCTCTACTTAGGCTGCTCTACAGCATCGGGGGACTGGAAAGAGGCTTTATCTTTGAGCAAAGTGTAAAAACCATCTGTGGAGAGGCGGATGTAGCGGTGTTGGCTAGAACCAACACAAACAAAAGAAAATGCATTAATAATTTAATGCCTCGCTATCAAGAGCAGACCATAAGCTCTGTGAGTGGAGATAGGCTTTGGCTCAGAGCCATTTGGAGGGGAGACTTACCCTTCTTCCCTGATAACTAACTACTAACCTTTTCCCTCATAAGATAGCTGATTTGACTGTAGGTAGCAGTGAGATAAATCATCTGAGACAGATAACCTTCCTGGGCGGCGTCATGGGGCTACAGCTGAGTTGTTAGTGTGTGTTAACATCAAATTCCAGCAATGGCCACTAGGCCCATGGTCAAACTCCATTTTCACTAAATTACATTTTTTTTAATCACTTACTGTGCCCATGAACTATATGAAAGTGACGCCAGTATGCTCCATCTGATCAGGTAAAAATAATTTAAGCAGCATGCCAAGAGTATTTTGTCAGAACTTTGACAACCATGTCCTACTTCGCCCTAGGGGACCCCAGGTACATTATGAATCTGCCAAAGCAAGGGAGCTGAAAAGGTTGTTTCCCATGTGTCCTATAATTGAAGGAGACAGGTCTACAACTTTAAAATTGTGATTTCTAACTCATAAATATTACATAAATAGAATGGGGACAAGTGTCCCATACCCCAGGAATTAATCCACAGTCACGACACCCTCACGCCATGTAAGAAATTATGACTTAGTCTGAGAATAATACAAGGGGTGCATAAACATCTTCCCACGTCCTCAGTCTTGTTCTCATTGCATTAGACACAGACAGGCCGCCGCTGATTGAGAATCATCAGCTCAGATGGAGAAAGGCTTGGATTTCACAAGAGATATCAATAATCCATGCAGAATAAGCATCAATTAGCTCCTGCTTCAACCTACAGGACCCCAATTATATTATGACTTTTATAAAGCAAGGGGGCTGAAGAGGTTGTTTCCCCTGTGTCCTATAATTAAAGGAATTAGGTCCACAACTACATTTTTTTTATTTCCTCTTTATAAATATTAGGCTACATATGAAGGACAGGGAATACATTTTATACTGTATCCCAGGAATCAATCCACAGTCATGACACCATGTGCAAGAAATCCCTGCTGAAAATCACACAACACACATGGACCCAAAAAGCACAATGTGTTTCCAGTACAATACACTACCCAGGTTCAAGATGGTCTGCATTCTCACATCGCCATCTGCTCTTACCCTTTGCTGCTGAATGTTTCACCTCTGATCTCACTAACCGTTTACATGTTTAACACAGCGTTAGCCTATTTCTGACTCTGTGACACACATGCCCAAAATATCTCCGTTATGGCGGATGTGAGCTACAGGGAAACAAGCTGAGAGGACATGGAAATGGAACGAATACTGTCCTCTGGCTGCACCTGAGGAGGCAGCAACACCTCGTTCCTTACACATACCCTATGTATTTACACTGATGAAATCTCAAGTCTAGTAATGAAACCGAACGGAGACCCACAGTGAGTCATTGGGAGGTTGTACAACTCATGTCATGGTCACCACCAAAATCACATTAAACCATGCACGTGACAAAGCTGGCCAGAGAGCCCAGTTTGCCTGCAGATATGTGATTATTGGAGTCATAATAACACTCTTGCATGAATTATCCATTTGGTAGGGAATGTGACTGTAGGGAAAGCAATGGTTCAGTGAAGAGGTAATTCCCCGAAAATACAGCTAAATAGTGCATTCCAGCTGTATGATGCTTTTTCATGAATTACGCACGAAAGCAGTCAAAAATATTGCCTCAACAACATACCAGCAGAGACTTGTGGACGAGTGGTTAGCCGTATGAAGCATGGCTAATTGCAATCTAAAATAGCTGCCTGTAGAGTCTTTGAGGAAAATTTGGTTTAATTAAGATGATGCTCAATAGAGAAGTGTGTCTGTGTACTCCTCTCTCATAAAGGCATGTGCACATTCATATTAGTCATGCAAACATAAGTCTACTGAGAAGCAGTGCTCATGTCTTTCTCTGTGACTGCACCTACGGAGACCGAGGAAAAACCATATAGGATCACGCACGTATAACACTCTCTCACACACACACACAAGCGCACGCTGGAACCACACAAGCTTTCTGCACACACTAAGTGAGTGAGACATCTTTCACATATTGCACATGTAGGGGGGATGAAATGAGATATGAGACGCACATCGTCCCACACTCTCAGTCTTGTTCTCAATGCATTACACAGGGACTCTCTGGCCTCTGCTGATAGAGAATCATCAGCTCGGATGGAAATGGATTTCACAACCGATATCAATCCATGCAGAATAAGCATCGATTAGCTCTGCAGTGAGCTATGCACAAGTCAGACGACTTCTGATTAGATTTCCTCGGATATCGCTGCATCACACAGTGGGGTAGACACTGTATGTTAGAAGATGTCTGGTCTCCTTGTGGTGAGAGAGATGGGGGAGGGAGGGAGGGCGTCGGTTCCTAACATACTCCTGTCAATTCCAGCTCTCGTGCCATCATTCTGCAGCAGCAGCCCTCAGGGGGGCAGTTTGTTACATCGACACAGAGCAGAGAAATGTGATACATTAGTGGAAACCCCTGTTGCTCCCAGTTAATTGCTGTGTGCACTCTGCAGTGCTGAACTGGGTTATTGGGTGAAAGATGATGACTGCGAGATGGACTAGGAGAAAAAGAGAAAAAAAAAACTAAACTTTTCTGCTCAATGCACAGCTCTCAATTTTCCATCTGAAAGTGCAGAAATGATAGAGTTCAAGATTTCACACTTGACATGTGTGTTGCTGGCTGGGATTTGGCTGACAGTTCATCCTTAGCCAGAGGAGGACATTTCATATCACAGTCAGAATCAGCCAAAGCTGCACAGTGTGGGCTGGCATGAGACGTTAAGTGAATTCAAGGTAATGTTGTTGTGTTAATTACGTAGTCTAGACAAACGCACCCCCAAAAAAGACAGGGTTAGATAACCAGACGTCTTGTGATGACAATTACCTCTGAATTATATTAACTGTTTTCCACAATTAACAATTGACACTGCCATGCATACTCTTCATTTCAATCAGGTATTAAGGTAATTGCACAATTTCCGGGTGGCACGCAGCTTAGTTCCAGAGGACAGCTTTTGAGAACAAGACCTGTCACTGTTTTTCCCACCTCATGATTAATGACCCTAATTTAGAAGGTTTTTTTAATCCAATCAAGCTCTGACATTTCTTATCAGATGAGTCCTTCCTCATTCTTTCCCTTGTTTACCTCCTGACAGTGCAATCTGCCAAATTGGCGAGTGCTGGGCTCTCGTTTATGACTCCAATGTCCAGATGACGTTTGAGCAGTTATGCGTGATTACCTCCTCTTTACACAAAGAGGCATGTGAGTGTCCACGGGGATTGCATTTATTGCTTTTCACTGCACAGAGAAAACTGGGATGGTAAGCTTTTTTAGCCTGAAATCCCACGGCTGTGTCCGAGCTGCGACACAATCATCCTCTACGAGATGCCGGAGCTAGAGAGTAAATACAATCTAGCACATGAAAGCCTCATCTGTGGCTCCGCATGTGTAGCTTTTGACTTCCAAATCTTCTCAGTGCACCTAAGAAGGAATGTCCTCGGGACAAAGGCGGTTTTATTTTTTGCCTCATTGACCTTCCTGAGGTGAAAGCTGTCCAGGTGGACCCCAGGCACAAATTTAAGTCTGGGTGATAAATTACAAGTGCCGCTCTACCAGCTTTGTAAGCAAAGCTGTGTGCTTTGCTTTGCTGGGACTTTGGCTTTAATTTGAAGCAGCAGAAATTCAAAAAAGAGACCTCTCAACCGCAGCACGTTCTCGTCGAGCCAAATAAACTGCTCTTTGGCCCCACACTGTGAGGATGTTTTGGTACATCACCGATCACTGTGCTGGATGTGAAAATCTGAAGGTGTGGAGCAGAGGATAGTGCTTAAGAGATTTTACCATTACTACACTGGAGAGGAGCCTTTGTTCTTATTTTTAAAACCAGATGTAGGATGCAGGTTAGCACTTCAAATGCCAGCAGCCGCTTTTGATTTCCTCTGCATCTCAGAAAAGTCTTTGATTCCATTTTAGCTCAAAGTAGAATATTTCACGCTTAATACGTCATTGGAAAATGAATGATTCACTTCTCTTCATGGCGGAGAAAACAGATTCTTTCCTTCTTGCACTTTGACCACCAAAAATACAGTTCTGTTCAGAAGAAAGAGAAAAGCCAAACTGAGCAGCACTTTTATTATTTGTGAGCCAAATATGATGTGAAAATGTAACGACTGATTATTGTTTTCCATAATTGTTACAAGAGTTTTTTTTGTCTTCCCCTTTTTACTTCTTCTCTGGAGAAACATTTGTTGTTGTCCAACCTAATGAACACGCTAGGTCATTACTTTTTAAAATAAAATTGTCAATTTCAAAGAGCCATGATTAAAAACCAGCCACATGCAATAAGTGGTATAATTTATTGGACAATTCATTTTAACCATCTGGGAGTTAATAGCACAGGATCCAGTTCATATTCGGGTCCCAACAGAAAACAACAGCTTGCATGTAAAACTGGATCAATGTCTCTTGCGGCCTAATCCATCTGGACACTGTGCTTTTGACCAGACATCCTTTTTGAGTGCCATTTCAGTTGGAAACGATGCCATAGCTTTTCTTTCCTTCTCATTAAATCCTGGGTTTTAGCAGCTTTTGTGGAATATTTGATATTACGCAGAGAAGTTTGGGCAAGTTTATTTTTACTCCATCCGTCATGTTATCTAATGCAAACATTCATAACATGAACTGAATATGAATTGTGTTCTTCTCTATTTCAGTGGTGGTGTACTCTTTCTGAGGCTGGTTGACGCCACCAGTTTCAGAAACTTTTATTTTGTTTAAGTAGAAATGTTATTACTTAATGTTTGAAACATAAAAGTAAAACTAATGGCTTCAAGCAACCATAAAAAAGACACATTACAGTACATTTTTTAGGAGGCACAACAGAGCTGTCACAGTTCTGAATTGTGGGTTGATCAAATACTGCACCCTCAGTTGATGTTGTTTGTAAAGCCTGAGTCCTGTTCCACTCCCTGTTGAACAAGCCCTCTGGATGACTGGTTTATTAGTATTCCTCAGGCAGGCCTGAGAAAGCTGTTGAGGCGCTCTTGATCAGATAAATCAGTATTAAGGGTTTTCATCAGAGAGAGAATTACACAGGTCCTCCAGTGCTTCAGACTCTTCCTCGGGGAGGCTGAATTATAATTTTACATTCTTCAAAAAGTTTTCCAATCATCTTCCCTTCTCATGGTTAAATTTAAAGCCCATTAGTTTTATGTCACCTGAAGTTTCTCTATCCAATATATTTCCTCTGCTGACAGAGAGAGAGGGCCAAAGAGATTAACTTCCACAGAGCATGCTAAAGGAGAAATCAAGCAAACAATTCCCTCAAAATTCAAATATGGAGTACTACTTCCCAGAGGCAAGGGAGTATTACGTTTCTAAGGGAAACGCATACAGTAGGTGAGCAGTTACATGTAGAGACACTGGGTATAGTGAGTTGCTAAGAAGATAGATTTAATCTTTTTTGTCATTTTAGAGAAAGACACTATTCAGGATGTGAAGGACTTGAGACGTCTTCAGTGTAAATTTGAGAGAACATTTGTAGCTATAGGCCTATGTCAACTTCAGTGCCTGACACAGAGGCAATCTTTGGCCATTGGTGATGAAACAAAACTGACTTCGGAGCTCAGGCTGGAGAGCTGTTATTGGATCAATTTCATGTTGGAGAAAAAATATAAGCCAGTGGAGGAAAAGTTCCCTCAAAAGTGACCAGTATTTCTTGCAGAGCTATGTGCTTTTAAAGAACGTCTGAATAACTGCGTAGCTTTCAATTTTAAAGACACATAAGTACATGCCTCCACTGCTGGTGATTGACTGATAGAAGCTTTGTTTGACATCTCCCTATTTTGAGCGGGTAATTGAAAAGGAGAGTAATGGTCAGATTTTTTTTTTTTTTAAAGGCCCTCCGCAACTAAAAGCATTATGTGGCTGAAAGTCACTGCTGTTTTTTTCTGTTGAGCACTCAAATTAATACAGTCTGCACTTCCATGCTTAGTCAAATTAAGTTTGGATTTTCAGTCCATCAGTGTGGCGCATATAATATCATCTGACAGAGTAAATGCTGCCACAGAGCAGAAAGAAATGCTAAATCCTGAGCACTGGCACAGATGAGAGACAACAAATCCATAACACTACCAGCCTCATCAGCAGTTACATCATTCTGAATGAGTTCAATAGCCGGAGCGGCACAGACCATATACAACATGCCATACAGCATCATAGCTGTGCCTGTCAATCAAGCTAGTTTGTACATTTACTGTAGTATTGAGACGTTGCATGAACAGCTAATTTAAATGGTGTAGGTCGTTACACTTTCAAAGTAGATGGCTGTAAAAGATATGAAAGAATCTACTATCGCTACTAATACTACTACAACAACAACAACTGCCATAAAAATAATAGTAATAATAATGAAAAATATAACAACCACACCAACTCCTCAAAGCATGACTATCCTCAATACTAAAGGCCCCACAATGCTGATACTTGGAAACACAATATTCTTGGATGTAGTGTGTCGTGATGACACTTCTTTGCCACTGATAGGATCATCTATGACCGAGATCCACTGATCCACGGCTGATACCCATCATCTTTGGCATGCATTGCAGATGGTGTACATTGTATCAGTCTCACATACTGTGTAGGATCAACTCAGACACCATGTTGTTTAGGTTTGTTGGCCTGTTGTGTGCTGACACAGTGAACAAGATGGGAGGCGGGTTAGGATACGCAGCACACAGTGCTTCTCTCAGCAGTAGTTTTGATCTGCCAAAGATTGGCGTCTAATCAATCAATTCCTAGTTGAACGAGTTAAAAATTTAGAGACAACTTTTAGACTCTCCTAGTGGCTCGACTCACCTAGTGGAGTAAAAAGACAATGTAAAGTTGACCATAAAGCAAAACAAGGTGCAACAGTGTAGTAGTAGTAGTAAAGAGTGGTAAGGTGATAAAATAAGACATAGTGACTCTGACAAGATGCTAACATTGCAGACTGAGTGAGTGTGTTGTATCAGTCAAGGGTGTTTCATTGCGGAAATGAAACTCTTTCTTTGTGACTGACAGTCTCTGTGTCAAATATCAGAACTTACATAGTGTTCCTTTAACTTGCTGCTGAGCCTGACGGGGATGAAGCGGTAATAAAGTGAAAATTTACATCTCTCTCTAGAGCTTTATATGAAGTGAAGATGGATCCCAGTGACTGACAGTCATAAAGTTACTGTTATATTGGAATCAAACGTGGGAAGGTAAGTGTGAAAAAAAGTTAATACAGCTCCAAGTTTGACATCACTGCATAAGCAGACTCAGGATATAATGGTACAACGCTTGATAAAACACTGCCTTCATTTCAAATATTAAATGAATCCGAATATTTGGAGACTTTTCCCAAGTGCTGTGAACTACCGGGCCGCTGCAACAGCCACTAAATTTACAACCGCATCGTCGTGTTTTGGTACATTAGTTTAATCAGTTTGGTATCCAAGGAGGCAGGACTTCAGTAAAGTAGGCACAGTGACATTTGGACCAAACCATTTTTCAGTAGTGTCCAAAGCATTTTCACAAAATGGACAAACAAGAGCACATTTGCACATTTCTCATCACTGCGCTTAGTGCGCTGCAGATGCTGCTCGCAAATGTCAGCTCATTACTTCTACTCTCCCAGACATCATGTTAAACATTGTAATGTAAGCCTCCCGGCCCGCGCCTCAGAGCCTGGAGAGGTCAGGACTAATGAAAGTGATGAGTGTCTGTAAAGGCAGCGTCAAAACTGTCACCAATCTCCTCACCACGATGTCCTTACACAAGCACAAAGCTGGTAAATAAGCAACGAGCAGTGGAGACTGCAGCTGACAGAAACTCAATAATCCAAGGTCAGGGCATTTAACAGACAAAGACAAAAGGCTTATCTAACCACTTTTCGTTTGCCTCACATAACCAGCAGTGCCAATCAAACCAAATGAGTGACAGCTTCCACTTTAAAGATTTATGCTAATCTGATAAATTGCATTGAATTGGCCGAGTCAGCTGTTGTCGCGGTGTCAGCTTTTATGAACACGTCAGGACAAAAGACGCACAATACCAATTAAAACAATCTGTGTGATATTCAACTGTGCGTTGCTCGATTCCACTGAGAAAAAGGCTTGATACAACATCTGTCCTCAACATTTCCCTGTTTATGTAACAAATACTGTGTACACACAAAGCATCAGAGCCACCGCACTATCAATACCTCACTTGTGTGTCTGGATTTATCCTTTTTCTTGAAAGCAGATTATACCCTTAGCTTTCATGTGTCATGTGGTTTATGAGCTGCTTTGCCAAACATCTCTCGCTGTTAAATGTGAGGCATTGTGGGACGGAGAATATTGTAGGAAGGAGAGAATATTCAGATGCTCAGGTGTGACAAATCCCTCTGTGAATTTGTCATAAAACAGCTGCAGATTATAAACAGGCTGCTCAGAGAGGAGGGATGTGACACAGCTGAATGATACAAAACAATCAAGTTATGTTATTATTTACACACATCACCTCTGGACATTATGATATAGGTTACCTTCAATATATTATTGTGGAATAAAGAATACAGTTTTGCGCCACGACGGAGGATGAAATACCTACACAAGCAAGCTGCACATTGTGTGAAAATACAATCCTTCAGTCTACAGCATGACACAACATTTGCGAGGATAGTGGCTCTTAGTGGTGAGAAACAACTTTCAAATAACGGTTTGACCACAAATATTGCAGCACAAGTATGATTTAAACGTCTGTATCTATTTGCTCTCAGTGATGCTGTTTGAAAAACTCTATAACCACTCAGCAGGACAGTTTGAGTTGAATACCATAAATATAAATGTTCCAACTGTTGTTATACTCTCATGGCACCTTCATTTTATACCCTGCAGTTTAACAGCACATGCATCATGGATAATTAAAGTATTCCAAGTATATGTAATACATGTGGCATTCTTGGTACAGTACTTTCTTTCACAGAAGACAGACAGACCGATCTGCCTCTGCATTCATTAGACAGCTAACAGAAGAGCACCATGAAGACTTAGACAGAAGAAACGATGTAGAAAAGGCCTCAGGGCAGTTTCAGTCTCAGCACACTGAAGGCTGAAGGTACACTCGTCTTTGGGCCAATTCATGCCCACTTTATTACTGAATTTTTAATGTGGAAAGGAAACCATCTCACAGTCAAAGTACAACCTTACAGTACTTTTTTTAGTGTATGTTTTTGTCTTTCTCTCTGATTTCAGGCCTCGGCGCGTTATTCCCCACAAACCGTTCAGCTTTTTTGTGTGTGATCCCAATAGGAGCTATAAATAGCCGGTGAGCGCAGGATTTGTCGTTTAGCACCGGGCCCATTAGTATGCAAGGCATGAATGATAAACGAAATATGGATTTCAACAGGGCCCAGTGGAAATGCTAAGCATGTTATAACATTATGCTAGAGCAGCAGCGTTGCCACGCTACAGCCAGGAGCTGTCAATGTGTGTGTTCAGACTTTTTGACTGTTTCAGTAGTGAAAACACAGAGGTGATCAAGTCACTGCAGTTCTGCTGCACCCTGCAGAGCTTGGTCTGACTGAAGATGCATCAGCATGTAAACAAATACATAAGTCACCCCTTGAATGTTTGCAGCATTCATTTATTAATTTTCTGTGACCTCCATGTTACCCTTTGCCAATCGCTTTTTCATTACTTACTATCTGACACTTTAATCCACTCTTATTTGAAGCATGTCATAGTATAAATATATAGCTGTCATTGTTGACTGCACTGCACGACTCAAAACACATGGCGGTGTTCGTTCCAAAGGATCGGGACCTCGGGGACAGTCCGGTGGGAGACTGGCTCAGCTGCAGCTTACATGAGCAAACTGCCATTTCAGACAGATTGAAACTGAGGGCTATATGTCAAAAACCGGCCTGATCTGACGCTTCTCATGGTCTGCCATTGTTTGAGTAAACACAAAGGCGGCTTTTGTGTGGAAATGCTAAACTGAGATTAGCTCCAGCGGTCAAGCAGGCTACGCAGAGCCTCAGACGAGTGCGCGGTAAACACACAGTTGCTCTGATGGTGCGCAGAGCCCTGTAACTGAACCACTTAAAACTGCTGCTCCAAAAAGAAACCCAAAGGAAATGTCTGAAGATTATCCACCAATTGCACAAGTTAAGAAATTCAGCAGGACACTCTGAAGCTCATATTACATTGATTTTGTCCCAGCATACAGCACAGTAAACACAGTAGTGGCTCTATTGATTTTAGCGGCTCTGTTTTTGTAGGATAAATGGCCGATTTGATATCAAGTACGTTCATGCTAAATTTCTATTTTATTCATAACCTCTGGAATCCTCAACACGGGTTGAAAAATGTCACGTTCAAGCGGCACTTTATTACAGTCATCTATCAGTACATGAGTTTGACGTTGGTGCTTCCATGCAGTGCCTTTACAATAATTTCAATTTCACTACAGCATCAGATCATTTAGATTTTACTAACATAAAGAGGAGATCCATAAATCATTTTTCTCTGTGCAGTCAAATTGTTTCCCTCAACCCTGATAAGAATTCCCAGTTGTTAAAATGAATAAATGGTCCCTCAACAATGCACTTATCTTCTCATGTGCAGCATCAAACATGTGTGCATGGCCATTTTAGAATGAGAGGCATCTCATTTAATGTGAGGTGTTTGCATGCTGCGATGTGTGAAGATGAGAGCTCCGACAGCTCCCACTATTATTTGACGATTTATTGTAATTCTCAGTGTGGGCATCTGCTTTGTTTTCAGATCTTTACTTTGCAGCTCCCCGTGGCTCCTTCCTGTCGTGTATTTTTGCCTACGCTTTGTCACAACCATAAAAGGAGCTGTCTAATGCGCTGATTAGTCTCCGAGACAACGTTAATCAAGAAGCTTTCTCAACAGTTAGAACCTCGATGTCCATTCTACCTGAAGAGATGGCGCTGACATCTGTGGCCCATCCCATTTTCTAAATTAATTTGGCTTCTGGTTTCTACTGTACAGGAAAATCAGTTGGACTTAATCTACTATCCAGGAAACACGATCCGCACATGAGACGTACTGGCCTGAATGAAGGGTAAAGTGCACCACTCCTGAGAGCAATTTCCTCATTTGAGCTTTAAGTCAATAGGGTAAAACATAGGACATTAATCATTTGAGTTAAAAAAAAAAAAAAAACCCAGAAAGACAAGGAAAGAAATAAAATGCTCTACGTCTCGGTACAAAGAGAAGTGGCTCTCTGCTCAACCTATGAGCGTAAAGCTAGATTTCCAGCCTACAGCTCATTAAATCTGAATTGAATTTCTTCTCAGTTGCCTGTGTTGCAGATCTGTATTCACCTCGGGTGATAAACCTCTTCTGGCTACCAATTAAGGGAAAACATTTACATGTACAGCCCAATTTAAATGCACCACCATCAAAGCAGACATGCTCAATCACCTCCAAGTCTGTCTCATTCATCATGGTCTGACTTACAGCTGCAGCCTCCTTGTATATTGATTCTCCAGCGTGTGTGTATACCTGCTTTCACTCAGCAGTCTGGGAGGACACCACAGCTCGACTGGGACTATGCCTCAGTTTGTTGTTAGGCTTAGATGATGAGCAACTGTCATGCAGGGAGGATGACATACAGACAACACCCTGTGTAAGACAGCAGAGCTGAATGATTTAAGCCTTGAGCGCATTGGCAGTCTGTACAGTATTGACACTTGTATTGATTCTCCAAGTATCATTGTTATATCCACCCTTTAGATGTCAGGTTCCTGCAGGGCATTGGAGGTGCACACCAACATGACCCGCTGTAGCCAGCTAGTTTATAAAATGAAGTATTTCTCTGGTCAAAGAGAAGGGAGTTTGGACTCACATATGAAAGCTTTGAAAGGTTGGTTCAAACAATTTATAACAAAAAATAACAACATTTTTTCTTGCCCACATTGGTCTCTGGCCGTGCTGACAGTTTTGGTCTTATACACACAGAAGTTTGGAGATTTAGGTCTATGAATCTTGTGCTGTCATCCAACTGTAATAGAGGTAATTTTATTTGTGCTGCTGAGAGCACTGAAGAACTCCCCAGCAGTGTGTCTTTCAAACACACTGTCTTGGACACTCTGGATAAACCGGTGAAGCTCTCTGTGAACACTTTTCATAGCATCCATTTCTTTGGCAAACTAGAAGCTCCACTGAAAACTGTTCAGGTATCTCAGTCTGTGCAGTAACTGACGTGGTTTTTGAAAAGACAGTTTCATGCTCAGATTTTCAAATCTGTGAGCAACAGCACAAACAGAAACTTAACAACCTCCAATGTATTTGTGTGGAGGCAGAAATCTCACAGACTGGTGTCTCAACCCCTTTTGCACAATCTGCACATACAGTGGTTTCACATGGTGAAATATGAAAACACATCTCACAGTGGACCTTTCAATGTGTATTTGGACATAATACAATAATAATATGCCCCTGTAGTGAGCGGTTCAATGACTTTTTCAGCTGCGTACTGAATTCTTGAGACTGAAGGAGTGTCCACACAATGTTATGTGCTAGCGTGACATTACATACATGACCTGCCTCTTCAGCGCTGATGCCAGACTAAGAGAGGGAGCAGGTGAAGAAGCAAATTAAAGCACCGCATCACATGCAGACTGTTGGCATACCCTACAATTTACAGATGGTCCATACAAGCCTCTGATGCAGACTATTGGCAGACACAACAATTTACTGATGTATTCTAAATGCCTCACATGCAGGAAATTGGTAAATGCCCATCAGGGGCACTTAGGGGGTGTTTGAGGCAGCACCAGTGCATTATCATGTCCTTATTGGAGGTCTATGAGGGTTTATGGATGTTTTTTTGCAAAATGTGCCAACATAACAGGGGATGAGGGGCTCCTCTACCTTTGGGTGGCCAAAGCATTTTCCTGATGGTGTGCCTCAGCCTCATCCTGTTACTGTAGCTCTTCTTAATAACACAATATAATAAGCTCATTTGCTATAGTTTTGCAACAGGAATCTTAGGAGCTACGTATGCAAGTGAGATAACTGTGACTAGAGAGAATAGACAGTGATTTTGTTGTTGTTGACCACATTCCTTGCATGGTTTATGCTGTACACATCCATGCCATTTGTCAGATAATACATTTTGATTTCATGCATCATGACACATCGAGTGTGTCGTCGAATTATTTCAAATGCTCCCTCAGCAACATCCTCACCAAAACACTTGGTTAGCATTCAGTGTCAATGATTGCCAAACACTTGCTACTTGAGTAAATGAGTACCAAAATTGCTACAGCTGTTTTTACTTTGCACATTGTTAATTACATTGGAAAGTCAGTCACATTTCAGTCAAGCTGAAATAAGAATACATGTAATTTGCAAGTGCAAAAGGGCTTCAACTTCATTCTATTAGTCATGGAAATTCTCGGATGTCTTCCACTGCAGTCTGGGATGGGCAAATGTGAGGCTTTCCAATAATCCACCCAATTTAAACTTAGAGATGAACAGCAAGAAGAAGGCGGGAGATAACGAGAGTGTGGCCTCTTTACTGTTTTATTACTTAGTTTCACTTTGAAGGAACCCTCAGATTGCTTCAGCTGATCCAGGTTTTACTGTGTCCTGCCACCCAGGGAATCTTTAAATCAGGCAATATGTCAGCCCCTTGAAAGGTTCGCTGCACCTGGCTTTACTGTAAAGTAGGCAATGAAGCTGTAAAAGGCCAAACGATGAACTGGATGCTCCCTTGCACAGCCGGGCTCCGGACCAAGGATAAACCTAGCATTTACCTCTCTCTCTTTCCTCCATGGAAAATCGACAGTGGGGGGCTGCAGCAAGGTCTCAGCGACAGGTCAGAAGAGTTCAATCCCAGAAGAAGCCAGTGCATTAAAGGAACTGATGAGACTTTGATTCATCTGAATCTGAAAGCAATGAATAAAACATGGAGTATTACCTTCAGACACCCACTTGTTATTTAGAGCTTAAAAAAAAAAAACTCAATATGCCTGAGACACAGAAATAGTGAAGCTGGACTGATTCACCGTTCACAATTCACAGGCAACAGGATTGTCACCGCACACTTATCACATATCCAGCTGTTTGAAATCACCGGTGCACTGTTAAAAACTGACCCAGAAAGTCTTAATTTCAGGAGGAAAATGGTTACTTTGAAAAGGGGAAGATGGCTACGCATCTTCTTCTATTCTGCCACAGGTAAATTTACAAGGCAACCTAGATGCAACGAGACGTGACCATCTGCAGGCACCCAGCACTGACTGACAACAGAAACTCATGTAAGTGACATTCTGGTGATAAACTACACATCTGTTTTTTTCACAGAAAAATCTTCCTCGTCAAAAATGAGAAGGTTCTCTTTCCTTCCCAAGTAAAGAATAACGTTGGTGGTATCTGAGCTTTTTCAACCAAAACCTGTATTAAAAAAGGTAAAAGAAACTTGAAAAATACAGTATTCAAAAGGTATTTCAGCCTGAGTCTCAGGATGGCACGGTCAGCCTGTCAGTCAAACACTTTCATCCTGGCTACCATAACATTTGCTTAATGCTCCATCCACCTGCAGATTTAAGTCTCCACTTGTCCAGCACCTTTTCATCGCAGCGGTGTATTTCCAACAAATGCTAACATTTTGATATAAGATTTTAATATAGGGCACCTGTACAAAGCCAGGCCTAGAGTGGATACATGCCAACTCATGAATCAATGATGAAAAAAAAAAATCAACATGAAAGCAAGGAAGGTGACTTCAGTTGCATCGAAACACATAATATAATCTAATGGTGCAATTTGTGGTTGGTAGTGGATGGACAAACTTTGTAAATTTGAGGCTTAACTCCTTTGCTCTGAACCAACGGTCAGACATTTGCAGCAACTTGTAAAATCAGTCAGAGCAGACGTGAGGACGACCACATGTGGACTGTCAGGGGTGGTTAAGAGTGTGGTCGGCAGAAACCTCACAGATTAACTAGACTTGATAGGCCTGTGCCTTCTTCTTCTCTGGCGTTTATTGGTGGGAGACCTCCTGCCAGGTGAATCATGCTCACAGCAGTGGTAGCCTATGAGTGGGTGTGTCCGAATAAGGTTTCTTAAAGTGATAGCTTGTCAACATATTTGTGTGGAGCTAACAAGATAAACCACAAGGGTTATAATTATGTCATTTCACAGACCAGCATCAAAGTTTTCTTGTTAATCTTCCCTTGTTTTTCTCTCCTTGGGTCTGATTCATGAATGAGCATGAAATTGTGTGTAAACCGTGTGCAGCGGGACATTTACGTGGATTTCCGCATTCATCAATCTTTTAGTATCCACAATCTTTTCGTAGCTACTCACAAAATCTACACCTACTCCTGACTGTGTGTAGCGCTTGTGTAAATGTAGTAATGCACATAAATATTGCTTGTCAGTGTTGGAAATAACAAATTCAATTTGTATTGCTCTCTGTTATGTTCAGAATACGCTGATGCCTTTGAAACACGTAATTTAAACATGAAAAATGATTAAAAATATTTGGAGAGGGACAGGAATTAGGGATCGGACACGCACATATCAAGGCCCCATCTAATGATGACAATAACCTGATGTATGATATGAACCAGAAAAACTTCCATAAATGTGCAGCTGATATGTGATGCAGTGTTTGTTGTTGTTGTGTACACACACGCTTGGTGGACGCACACTTCATCCTGCGTAATAGCACAGTTGGCACCGGTTTGAATGGAGCTGTGAGAGACGGCTGGTTCATCTGTAACAATATAACCTGCCTACACAACTTCACGTGTTGATGCAGCGATGCTCCTCTGCAGCAGACAGCTGAGACTGTGAAGAAGAGCCTCCTCCTCCTGTGGCTTTTCGAGTTCTTATGAGTGTTATGTGTTTTTCCTTGTTTCATATCAAATATTTTTTTATTTTACTTCTTCAATTCAATGGTTTTTTAAACCGAGGACACTTTATTCACGTTAGTGTTACTTCCCTCCACACCTTTGATTTACCTGTCCCAGTCACACCACTAACACAAGAAAATTAAATATTCTTTTTAACTCCTCTCCACCCAATCCCATATCTCTCTCTTTCCTTGTTTGCCTCATGATCGCAGGTGGACAGGATGCACCTACCTCCATGACGGTGGTCATGATCTCCTTATACAGTATGGCCATTATGGGCGGGGATCTGTGCTAACTGCTGATCACTGGGGGTGTGCTGTTAATTTTTCGATGGGTGAGCATTCATGATTTTACACACATTTGTACGATCAAATCTGAGATTCCTGCACCAATCATGAATCCGGAGTAGGCTTTTAGTAGCATGAGCTTTTATGTGCAATTCTACAAACAGATTTACTAATGTTTCATGAATGAGACCCCTTGTGTATACATTATCACAGATCTTTGGTCTTGTGTTGACATTTCTAAACATTTTAATCAAAAGGCATTTGAATTAGAAAAAAAAAACAAAAACACACATTTTAATCATGTTTAAAATGAGCTTTTTCTCTATAGAATGTAAAGGTTAGATATGAGGATGACCAATTTATCTGTATGTGATGGCTAGCTACGCACTTCCTGTCTCCTACGTGCCATGGTATCAGTATAGTGGCTGATACTGATAGTTACAGTATATCTTGCTTACTGCTTGCATCCTTCTAAAATATAAAATGCAGTTATGTTGTTCCTGGTGTTAAGTGTATTGCTACAAAAGGCTTTGGTATTTTTAACACTCATTGATGGACTATTGCATAGCTATCCATTCCAAACGGTGCAATACAACTACTATACAGTACACATTGGTGGCTTATTTTTGCTGCTTGTTGTTACCCACTAACTAATTATCTGATCAACTCAGTACAAAACCATGTCAGTCTGATCATCTTCTTTTTCCCCTCAAAACACAGTTGAATAATAGTAATTTTAGTTTTACCTTTCAATTCATGGTTAAACATATCAATCATTTTAAAATTTCTGTTTATCTCTTTGGAAAGCAATAAAACTACAGCTGATATGAAGATTTTTGTCTGCTGTTCATTTTGTTCTCTAATCTATTCAGCTTTAATGACCCCCCGCAGATCACCCACATCTGTACAGTGACTGAACCCAGAATAAACTCTGTGTAACCTAGATACATTATCTCAAAACTTACTTATGGATTTGCATAAAACTTATCAGGCAAATTACTGCCCCTTCGACTAGTGCCACCATCATCTTAAAATGCTGTGCTGGTGTCGAAAAGACAAAAGTCATTGTGAACATCAACGTTATCACCAGGAACAAACTTTTTGATGTCAGTGACTATTTGACCTCCATGCTTCACCATCAAGTCAAATTTTGTCCACCTTTACATGACTATTCAGTCATACATGGTACAATGTTGACTGTCTGTCCTCCATAACATACCCTTACTGGAGGTCTCCTGTTCAGCTTTTTATAAGATAAAATAAGATTACACTTTATTGTCAGATCACTCTGAAATTTGCGTCCCATGACGTCCAAGGTTTCACACAAATAATAACAAAATACCAAAAACATACATTTACAAAAAAGCATAAATGTTACCCTCAAAGGTCACATTTAAAGAATGTGACCTTTTATACACATGGTTACATTTTTGTCAGGGTGTTAATTATGGGATGAGCAAAGGGAGCGGTATGGTGACATAGTATAAGATTATAAAAGTCTGTAGCCTACCCACGGCCTATGTAAGTGTAGCACCCAGACTGTATGGTAGCACCCCACCACTTTACGTAGCCTACTATGCTGCAAGTGAGACAGTGGGGTAGGTTTGTTGTAATCAGGTAGCTACCATTAAAGTTTATCTATGTTGAGTGGACCGGGTACTCTATTTAACTCAGGGGTCCCCAAACTTTTTGCAAAGAGGGCCAGATTTGGTGAAGTAAAAATGTGTGGGGGCCGAGTCGACTTTTTTTTTCATTGCAAATTGAATTCTTTTCATTTCTTCACATAGATAAATAAATCTAAACAAGTTTTTACCAAAATCACTCTGCTTTTCATATTTGAAGACCACATAAAATGACATAAATGTCTGGGAAAAAAAGGAAGCTTAAACATATCTAGGTTAATTTGATACATTATTATATTTTATATTATATTTTAAAAAATCTAAAATTGCACTTGAATAAAAATCACAACCAAAAACAAGAATAGACCCTGTCTCTGTTAAGAAAAGATGCACTCAAATATAAAACTACACACAACCAAAACAATACATAAAATGGCTTATCAAGTATCAACAAAACTGCACTTGAACAGATATTGACCGTGTCATCACAGTAGATGAGGTGAGTAGTGACTGAGGCTGTGTATGTCGCTCTAAGACGGTGTGGTGGGGGTGTCAGCGGCGTGGAGCGGGGACAGCTCCGTGACACCGCCGGTGGGGGGCTGTAGGGACGGGGGCGGGGGGCTCACGGCAGCACCGCTGCTCGTTGGAAACAGCAGTGATGACGTGCTTTCACGTCCGAGTCTCCAAACCAGAAGCGTTTGTAACAGTAACAGCACCGGAAAAGTCGCTAGATTTGTCGCTAGTGGCTTTTGTCAAAAAGAAAGTCGATGAGAGGGTTTGGAAAGTCGCCAGATTTAGGGAGAAAGTCACCAAGTTGGCAACTGACGTTACCTTGCGTTGCTCCTCACATGCTGCACTCGGGCTGCACTGTGTGTGTGGTAGCGGCCCCGCCTCCCCCCACAGAGACAAAGATCCTGGATGACTGACAAGAGGCTTCACTCCCTTCATTTCATTCCGCTATGGCACAAACGCGCCCAGGTGCTGAGACAAAAAAAATTGTACGTGCTGGCGGGCCGCATATTATTGATTTTTTTGATGACAGAGGCTGCGGGCCGGTTGGAATTTGAACGAGGGCCGCATCTGGCCCGCGGGCCGTAGTTTGGGGACCACTGATTTAACTGATCAATACTTACTTAATTACTATACTAACTGACCCAGACAACATAACACAGAGCAACAATGAATGAAGTTTTTGGTCTTTTGTTTTACATAGGCCATAGTAGATTAAACTTGAAATAGAAACAGACAAAACAATCAACAAATAATAAAATAAAATAAAATTGAATACGTTTACAATAGCCTAATTTAAATAGACTAGCCTACAAAATTTTCAATTCCTCACATTCCAATGATAATCCGCTTAATAAATATAATGTAGCTTTAAGAGTGACTTTGAAAAAACGCGTAGGCCTACTTCAAAATAAAAGAGTAATTAGGTATGCCTTTCTGCATCTCTATAGAGTTCAATGTCAAACAATCAATATGTAGCCTATGTAGGCAACACCTTAACTAATGGGTCCAGACACTCACTCGTGCACAAACTCACACCAACCTTGACAGCGATGCAGGCCTGCCCTGTGTGATGCCAGATGACAGTTCAGCGGTGCAAGAGGTACACCTTGTTACTCCATGCTCCAGTCCAACTCACAGCTCAGCTGTAGCTTCAGCTCCATGTGCACCATGAGGAACACCAGGCAGCAGCAGCAGCGAAGCACTCCACTCTGTCTGAAGGTGTGCTGGTCCGTTTCAGTCCGACGTGCAGTCCTCCAGCTCACTGTTCTCTCGTATTAACTCGTCCCAAGAAACTGCCTCAATGAGGAAACGTGGATTTTGTAGAGTTAATTTTCTCTCTCACACACAACACTTAGCTAATGATGCGTGCACTTTCTCCTTCCGGTTTCTCTCCTTTCCTTCTCTCTGACCCGTAGATCTGACCTCTGCTCCCGTATCTCAGCCAATCCCTGTAACGTAAACTAACCATCTGTTTGACAACGGAACAAAACTAGCTAGGCTACTGTACATTGTATCGGTATTCTCGCGACATTTAATTTCATTCATTAAACAAAATCGTTTAGCCTATTTATTTAGTTTATTCTACATCTACGTTTTAGATTTGAATAATCCCAAAATTAAACACATTCTACTTACATTTTAAAAAGTAGGCTATAGGCTATGTAGCCTACTTCAGAAAGAAAAAAAACTGTATTTTAACACCTCTCTATTTTATTAGGGGCCACACAAGTCTTGTTTATCTCATATAGCTACTTTACTTTACTAAACCTAATGAGGAAGCAGGCTACCTTTTGTGCCTGAACCAAATGAGGCCATGACAGTTGTTGTAGTAACTATGACGACGGTTGTTAAGCTGGTTGGGTTGCTGTGTTTGAAGTGCAGTGGGCTATTTCAGGAAACACTCATATTATATATACTGAGAGAATGAAGAAACAACGTAGGCTATAGTATGTGGTTGCAAAAATAACCCTGACCCTAAATAAGGGCTGCCGTGATGTCTCCGGGGTCCCTCCTCAGCACGGGCACATCCATAGCTACTGTCACGATTCCTGTCTCAGCCCGTTCACTGTGGCCTCTGACACCTGATCCACCTGCTCACCTGCTCTGCTAATTACACTCACCTGAGCTTCCCTGCCCTCTTCCACACCTGTTCCTCATTTCCCTGATTTGCTCCCTGTTATTTATGCCGGTCCTTTTTCCCTCTCATTTGTCACATCATCTGCTCGTGTCTCTGTGTGCTTCCCTCTGTGCCTGCTGCCTGTCTGCTGCCTGGCGGCCTTGTCTTCCCACTTATCCATCCGACTATCAGCCTGCTCTTGGGTCCTCTCTGCCTGTGCTGCCACCAGCCATAACAGACAGGTAACTGGGCAGATTATAAGGTCTTGGCACAGGCCTGCATAGAGATAACTACTTTCTTTCCTGACCTTTAAATCTCCCTATGCTGTCTCCAGATTTACAAATCCATCCCATTATATTCCCTCACACAATGGGTCTGGAGTAAGCTTGGATCTCCGAATTCAATCACCACCTTCACCAATCTGCAGGGATTTGGCTGAATTCCAGTATCTCTATAAACAAATCCACATTATGTGACTTTAGTGTCCTGACAGGGATTTTACCTGCAGGGCAAAATCCTGCAAGTGATTTCTTCTGAGCACCATGACGTCAAAATAAAAGAAATTAGAAATCATGTATGGAAATAGAGCGTTGTGTAAGTACAGCTTCAGACATGACATGCTGTGTTATTGGAGGTCGAAAAACAAAAAGGCCTGAACTACAAGGGAGGGAAAGCTTAATCAACAGGATTTTTTTCTTCCTCTTCTCTGATTTACTCTTAAATGTGCCTCCCTAATGAGGCCTCTCAGCAGGGCACTTCTGCTTTAATTTCGCATGAAGGAGGGTCTACGGTACATCAAATTTGCCAGTGTTTCTTAAGAAATTTCCCCTCTAATCGCATGCCATCTGCCATCACACAGGCAAGAACATTTATTTTAAAAAAAAAGAAGAAAGAAACATTCTACAACTAGTGGATATTTAGCTTGATTTTAAATGGTGAACATTTGATGAACACTGCATTATGAATTTGTGGTTCTAATGAAATTGTCTGTTCATGCAAACGTCCAACCAAATGACGCAGTTCTTTATTTTCTTTCAAATAGATAGGTAGTACTGCAAAGGCAACAGAAGACCTGTAAAATAAATAATAGAACCACAACATACTTTCTTACTGAAGCCACAATACGAAAGTGTAGCAACAAACAATGCACTTAAAGGTAGAGTGTCAGTAGTGCAGTACAGTGTTGAGATTGGTGCTGGAGGAAAAGCCACTGGGTTACTACAATCACAAATGTTTATCTCTGTGAGAGCACGGATGCAGCCACAACATTACTTCGGTTTGCCAGCTCCATTTCGTGTGTGTCTACAGTGGACTTTATATTTTGTTTTTTGCCTGAGTATGGAGCTACAGTAAAGGTCTGGATTTAAACAAGTTCATCCTGTGGGTAGCTAAAAATGTAATGCAAATGTAATCGCACAAACGTCTCATTTAAATTTCTAGAGTATATGTTTTGTTGTTTTTTTCTTGGTGTGCAGTTGTAGAAAGTCAGTGCATGTGCTCACCAGCAATAACCTTCTGGGGCCTGAATATCCATATCAGATTTTATGCCACATTGAACAGTAATTGAAAAGATATCTCAACAACCTCTTGACCAGTGTGTCAGAGGGACTGGCCGACCAGCTCACATCATTTCCTAGGAGTTCATGCAGCAAAAAGGGAAGAAAAATAACACAAAGAACAAGTTGTTAATGCCACTGTAAACAAACAAGCAAGAAAATGCGGGATTTATTTATTTAATTTATTTCCTGCAAAGCTCAGCAGCACACATTGTGCACTGTGGCTTCCTGATGGTTCCTCTCCAGTGCAGCTGGTTTTAGAGGTCAAAAGACAGCTTCAATTATAACTTCAATAATTACTGGACTGGTGCAATACAATGCTGGATGTTGACTCTCTCTGCAAAGCTGCTCCTTTAATCCCTCTGTTCACAGTCTTCAACAGAACATGGCACACTTCGCTAATTCTCATTCTCTGCCATCTCTGCCACTGCCGGGGGGGAAACCAACAGGACCAAAATCCAAACATCACAGAAACCTCCTCCAGCAAACACAAATGAGCTAGTTTTATCTGAAGACCCAACAGTTATATTTTTTACATTTATTTACAAAATACCAAAAAAGAAAAGCACGGGATGTCTCATCGAGCTGCAAAAATGGGAAATACTTTCGCTGGTATTTCACTCGACAGCTTAGAAATGATCTCATCTGGAGAATGTTTCATTACCACACAAGGTTTCACATCATACATAAGCTTTTAATTATGCTATGACTATTAAACAGACATACACAGGAAGAAAACTGTGAATTGGAAACACTTAATTAAAGCTTAGTGAGAAAGATTGAAGGCAAAATTGAAATTGGGTGAAACCACAATCATTACTTTAATTCAATAGAATCTGTTAATGGTCTCAAAAACGTCGACACACACACACACACACACACTCACATGTACTTCATTACTGTCATTGAATTGTAACCCCCCCCCCCCCATCTGATCCCCACCCCCCTTACACAGTACTCAGCTAATGTACATTATAGGCTGTGGAAACACTCCGTACAGACTTTTTAAAAAAAAGTCAGCTCCTGGGCAAACATCAGCTGCATGACATAAAATTACAGTGCACAGTAAGTCTCTTCCTGTATGATGTTTCAGTTTACCTCCCACTGTAGAAGCAGTAGCTGGTTGAGAGCCCCACTCTTCAATTTCAGCACAAGTGTTAAACTGTGACCTGCCTGAAAAGCGAAGTCCCTCCCTGCTCATCTCTCAATCACACAGCCAATCCTCCAACAACAATGCCACAGATACAATTTAATACTTGACTTTAAAGTTTCACAAGGCTAAAGGACATGGATGAAGATGGAAGTATATCAACTGATATTTGTTGGGATATCATATTTAAAGGATTTATTTTATTTTATTTTATTTTTATGTTTGGTTTGAGGAGTCATCCTGCTTGTGAATGTGGTTTCGGCTTCACAAAAAGCACAGTCAGAATGAAGAGGCAACAGGAGAGAAACTTCACACACCACATGCTCTCACGCAGCCTCTTCATGTTTGTGGAAATGGAAACTCCTGAAACTCAGCAGCATAAAGTGATGCATGCATATACAGAGGCGAGTATATCCTTTAAAGTGAAGTGTGTCCTGCTGAAGCATCCTCGGAGCAGAGATGTTGAATCCTTTAGCTTCGGGGCTGCTGTTACACTGTATGTGTGTTACTAACCCTATCAAGTGAAGAGGTTTATTACATTTCAGTGCAGTGTGACTTCTTAAGGCTGGAGGTTATACTCATCTACTTATACTGACAGCAAATACTTTTCTACAGAACCACTTTTCAAGCCAGTAAAAACATAAAAACAAACAAATGCTAATAGCAACCCACAAAATAAAATTTTCTTATGCAAAATATTATTCAAAAAGCAGTTGGAGTGATCTTAAACTGTACATATGATTATTTGTTGATTTCAAGCGACACACAGCCCTGAAATCATCTAACATCCTGTTGATAACTAAAAAGTACAGTATATCCCGGCACACACCACACTCACATGTACAGGCACACAGACATGGACATTAACCTAGGTGGAGTTCATGTTTTAACTGCTGACACTATAGCTTCTGGCTCTCTGAACCAAATGGGTCCCCTTGCAGGATACATAATCCATTATCATAAATCAGATGCGCCAACACAGACAGGTGCTGCATGAATAATTAAAGGTCGGTACATTAGCACTTGTGTGGAGGTATGTGTTTGAGCCGGCGTTATTGAACAGGCTAAAAAGCGCTGCAAAACCCCTCCATCCACATTAAACAGCTTAATGCGTTGCACTACAGACGGAAATGATGTTCAAGTTAGAGAGAGGAGCCCAACCTCACATCCTCCCCCTCTCAATGGAGCCAAAAGTGGGATACACACGGCTCGGAGCGGTGTTCGTCCTCTGTTCTCCTGTGTGGTCCTATCTCTGGTCGTTGAGCAGGTAGCCTTGTCTGAACCTGAGCAGGTGAGCCAGGTTACTCTGATTCTGTAATGGAGAGTCCAGGGAGCTGGAGGCAGAGCGAGCAAAAGGTCTGCTCAAGCAAGCAGGCTTTAGGACTTCAGATCTCCATTCTAACATTAATTACACTTGAGGTAAATTCATTTGGATTTCTGCCCGGTGAGAGATAAGCTTTTACTGCAGACAAGGCAAGAAAAGGAGCCTGAGAGGAAGAGGAGATACTCTTGATGCTGCCCTATTTGGCTCTGCAGAGGTTCTTTTATCACTGAAAGTTTTGTGGCCTGTAATGCCACGTGTGTGGAATTCAATCAGCCCGCAATTTACATATTTCATAGCCAAGTGCACAACTTTCAGAGTGCAGAGCCGTCTGATAGAGCTGCGTCTCTCTAACTATTGCAGATACAATATAGAATCAAAGTGTTGATGAGGTTTGTATGCGGTGAAATATCTGAGATGGATTATGGTGCTAAAGTTGATTCATCTTTATGTTAATCAACATAAAAAATACACAGACAATTTTTATAATTCTGTAATCTGGCTATTTATCAGGCAATCAAACTCTATGAGAGAATTTTATATTTTTCTTTGTTTTATTTGATTGTAAATTGAGTCTTCTTTGGCTTTGAGAAACAGAATGTGCACTTCCTCTGTCTTCTGACATTGTATAGATAAAATGATTAATTGGTTTGTTGTGAGATAATCAACAGACTGATGAACAATGAAAATAATTAGCCTCTTTTCCAAGAGTTAGAAATTACAAACACCAAGTTTTTAAAAAATATACATCACATTTATTTTGTACTGACACCAAGAGTCCGTACAGAGTTGTCTTTGTCTATCAATGTGTTTGGGCACTACAGGTAAGTACCTGTTTCCTACTTCCATACATCCAACAGTCAACAAACTGTATCACCAAGCATTGCTTAATCGCTACCAAAAAACAGAGAGTTTGACATAGCTGACACACACCACTGTGTTTTTTTTTCTTTAAAGGTAACACAATGTACAAAAAGCAAGTCTGGAAATAGTAAGATTCTTGGTTCCATAAAAAACGTTTTTTTTCTCCTCAATGTGTGAATAAGAAAACAATGCACTTATCTCTACTGAGCTTCTGCTGCATTGCTTGTTAGGCAGCCAAGGGGTAAATTGATGCAGATAAGTAATGAAAAGAAACAGGCCGGCTGATCCCTGTATTACTACCACAGCAGCTTTCGAGGAATTGTTCACGCTCTGTAGAACCCCAGAGCTGTAGGAGCCGTCTGGAGGTGGTTAGATGCCAGTCAATGAGATGAACACGTGATGTTAAAGTAAACGATTAAACAAATCTTTCCACACAATGTACACTACAGTACAACACTACCGTGATGTTGGAAAGAACAGTGCAAATCAAACGTCCAGAGCCTCAAAAGAAACGGGGACCTAAAAGGGATGAACTCTGAAGAGCCGCGCGTTAACTGGCAGACTCAACCCCCTTCGGCCGGCCTCGGGCCCTTTGAGATGGGTAAGGCCAAAGCAAGCAGACAGTCAGAGGGAATGAGGGAGCAGAAGACCGCTGGCTCCCTCCGTGACAGTGAGGATGGCACAGTGGCCTCACCAGGAAGCTGAAGGCACCAGAAGAACCAGGAGCAGTGCTGTCCATGTTAGGCTGGGTGACACACAGTGCACTGAGCACTGGTTACTTTTTGCTCGAACACCTGAGAGAGAGGGAGAGGGAGGGGGAGAGGGGGAGAGAAGGGGGGAGGGAGAGAGAGAGGGAGAGAGGGAGAGAGGGGGGGAGGGAGGAAGAGAGAGAGGGAGGGAGGAAGAGAGGGAACACTGATGAAAACAAAGATGCTAAACAAAACGCCGGAACTGCATTCATTTTTAAAGCTAAATAACTCCATTGATATTTTGAATGAATCGCTCTCAGGGACTTTGGAGCTATGAATAAATTGTCTTTTTTTTTAACCAAAAGAAAGAAAAGGGAAAATGGAGAAGCAGAGGAAAACAGCAAACCACTGCCCTGCTGCTGTCTTGAAAAGCTGATTGTTACGTTGCACACAGGACTGCAAACTTTCTATTCGTCTTGTTGCTTAAGAGTTAATTGGCTGTGCAGGAGTAGGACGGTTTGTGTGGGCAAGGTAATTATAAGAGTATTAGCCAAGGAAAACTTGGCTGGAACAACAGCTGTGGTGACTCCATTAAGGGCAGAACTCAAGATCGCTACGCAGAGAAAACGGCTCGTGCATGGGCATTGGATTTTAGAGGTCATGTAATGAGCGTGAAACTGGAAGAGGAGACGACTAAGTATATTGGAGCTTACCGGAGGAGGTGACAAGTCGGACTTGGGAGCTGACTGCTCCTTCTCCGCCTTCGCTGAGGGCACGCACCTCAATGACATAGGTGCCTCCCTCTGGCAGTGAAAGCATTGTGGAAGGGTTGATGGTTCTTGTCACCTGGTTATGGCCTCTGCCCTCCTGTTTGAGTAAAACCTGCAGGACATGTGCATTCATGTTTTAATGTGTTTAGGTTACATCTGAAATATATCCACTGTATTGTCTGAATTCTTCTGTCACTAACGGTAAACTGGAGCATCACACTGCATAGAAACCTTACATGTATAATCCATTTGTCACTATACCACATTATTTTTTGACTACACTTACAATTTCACATTGATGTTCAGTGGATACATCAACATCTGTGTAATGTTTGATTTTCAATTGCAATGACCAGAGGTGCTGCACCAGTGAAAATACTTCCTCCCACTTCATAACCCTTGCAGTTGCATTCATGTTTTCCTGTTTTATGAGACAGACATAAGATTAGCGATGGATCATTACCATGTACCCGATGACATCAGATTCGTTGTCTTTTGCCTTCACTGGGTCCCAGCTTAAAGACACGTTGTTGCCCTCTTGAATCCACATGAGGTTGGCTGGAGGTTGAGCGGGAGCTGAGGAGGGAAAACAGAACTTCTGGTGCAAATTCAAACAGACTTCTAACAGAGTTTCAACCAACTAGGTCAATTACTCCACTTTTTACAAGAGGATTTAGAGCGAACTTAACAGGTAGCCTCTGTTCCATATATAGTGTTATGTAATTAGTGTCAGCACTGCACTCACGGGCTTTTCTGGTTTTGGCTGTGACAGCAGCACTAGCAGGACCCTGGCCGATGCTGTTGAAGCCCTTTACTGTGATGAGATACAGACTGTTGCCCTCTAGTCCTGTCAGGACTGTGGATGTTTCGTTTTTCACAGTTCTCTGTTTTTTCCCCGACTCTTCTTGCTCCATGTCTTTCCAGTAGCTGACCTTTAAACATCAAACAAATGACTGCGTGAAAAAATACCATTTTCAAGCTTCTACCGATGCACAAAGGTATGCATGATTATGCAAAATGTCACACACTGTATGAAAATGTGCAACTGTGCACGGTAACACACACAACCACAGGCACGATGTATAAAAAACCTCATATCCTTTTGGTCTTCCAGGGCCAGGGTTGGGTGGTTTCCACGTGACTCTGATTCCTGATGACGAAATGCTGTGAGCTTTCACATCAGACGGAGCTTCTCTTGGTTCTGTGGAACAAGTCAAAATGATGACGATTATAAATTAAAACTATTCTCTTTGTTCTTTTTGAAACCCAGCAGCCACATGTATTCACTCACTCACCCCCTTCAGCAGAGTGGATGATGACAACTTTGCTGAACGGCCCATCTCCCTTATTGTTGTACACTCCAACCTTAACTTCAAAGGGGGTGAGGGGAGGGAAGGTCTCATCTCTGTATTTGTACGTGGTAGAATCAGCAGAAGTCACCATCTTCTCCTTCCACCCGCGGGTCCCGTTAGCACGGAATGCAACAATATACCCGAAGCCCTCACCATTTTGGAACTCCTCAGACACAGGCTGAAAACATCAGAAGGAGAGAAAACAGTCACTGGAGCGCGTCGCTCACTGAGATGGAAGTGCAAACCGAGCTTACTAGTGCTTCTGCTCTGAAACTGAAGGTGCATTAATTGCACATTTTCTCATTTGAACATTTCCTCAGTGTGCACAAGGCTTTCATTGCAAGGAAATCAAACAGAAGCTCTTCCTCTATGGTAGTCCCGTTTAACCAGCTTTCAATTTCCTCGCCATTTACTGTAACTGTCTGCCAGTGTTAATAAAGATGCAGTCAGTCTTCAGTAATAGAAACAAATCATATCTGGCTCAGTTGTACCCATTATGTAGCTATTTATCTTTCCGTGTCTGACAGGGGGATTTTTGGGTTTTGTGTGTCGGCTCCAGTGCTTATCTGCGGTTTTCCTGAAGTGGTAAAACTGGGAGCTGTCTTCCACAGCTGCTCGGTGCTTAATCAAATCAAATGCCAATTTATTAAGTGAGCGAAAATTTAATTAAAATACGAGCTGCGGGGATTAAATCTTTGGCTAAATTTATTAAATGACAAACACCTGTACACCTGTTTTTTGGCAACAAGTCTGCCGCTCATGAGGTAATGCGCTGATTTGCACGGGCTTCAAAAGAAGATTGTACCCTGAAGGCATCACCCAAATTAGCCATCTAGTCTACAGAGGGATCACTGCTGGATGGAGGTGTTAGTTCACATTTCATTCAACAACGACCAATAACCATGACTTCCTAATTACAGGGATGATTAGTGAAAATGAATTAGCTTCCATCAAAGCTATCATCGGAGCTGGCAATGGCTTTAAAGACATGCTAAGGAATATCTAAAGTCTTTTAGAAACAGCGTGAACAAATTAGCTAGTTAAGTCTAGAAACACTTGCAGGTTTGGGAATTGAGATAGTCTCAGACAAGCGTGAGCTGATAATATAACTGAAGTCTCATGGATGAAATTGCGGGGCCTGCTGGGCTCGGTGACGGTGACTGTGGGGGCATCACTAATGGTCCTCCCAATGGTTTCACGAGGAAAAGCAGTCTCTCACCGTCGACTCTAATGAGACGGCTGAATGAAGCTGCGCAGACTGTTTAGTCATTCATCCTGCTTAATAACCCTGCCCACCATGGCCGTCCAGACTCTGACAACTCTCCACAGATGATTGGAGAGGTGGAACTGCCATGCGCTCGCATGCCTCGACTGCCAAAAAGGGCTAACATTCCTGCTCTGTCTCTTTTAATATCCATCTCCATTGATCACAGACAGAGCCCTGATTTATTTCCAAAAGCATTTAACAGAAAGGCGAAGAAATAGGGCAGAACTAAAAAAGACTTAAAATGCCAAGTAGTAAAAGGAGGACGTTGCATCTAAATAGAACATCACAGCATTGTCCTGTGACACTCAAGAAAAGTGATTGACTTATTGATGGGTGATTACTTCTTACACCCAACAATGGGCAGGGAGGAAGCATCGTTTTCAAAGAGGCACTTTAATTTTTCAAGTACACTCAGTACTTCAGACGTGGACTAACCCCAATGGAAACAATGTCTGAATAAAAACAATTGAGCCGACACAACAATGTTCACTCTCAGTTTTCTGCTTTGGCACTTGTTGAAGAGAGAAATTGTTCCAGTCATGGGGGTCTAACACTGCAGACAGAAAGTTCTTTTTAAAAATCTTATCAAGCGAGTCTTCAAGAATTCTGGGCAAGAAATAGTTTCAGTCAGAGACATAAAAATTAATTAATAGCTTGAAACCACTCTTTCTTAGTGTTTTGTAAAACCAAGCACCTATCAGATCAGTATTCTGAGACTTTAAGTGTCCCCTGATTGTTTTCTCAACATGGGGTCCTGTATTTATTCATATAGAGGTCGTCACTGTGTTATACTAGGCAAGCTAATGACAGTTATAAATAGGAAATGGTCTACCACCAAACACCATCCCATCTGGAATGGACATTATCCCCCATAATGTGCCACTGAGGTGCACTTCTCCTCGTGTGAAGGTTATCTTCCCAGTGGCAGTTGGCTCCCATACTTAATAACTACAAGAATAACTGTCAGTTGCTTCCACATCTGTTCGCCATTCCCCTGTTAATATATCCTTCAACTGATCTCAATTGCAAATTTTCAGCTTTGCTCATAGTAATTCTGTACATGCTGCGCCTTAGACCTGGCTGAGAGCCAAGCTGTCCACTTGGAAACAGTTCACACTAATATCCTCTTTACTTAGTGTGAGATTTATTGCATTTTCTACAACCATTGTCAAGATCCAGACTACAAACTGATATTTATAAACACCTCTGGATTTATTGGGAATGACTCTGAGATTCAAGGTTAATCGTCATCGTGGCTCTCTGGTGGGACCAAATTTTAAATTCACTACATCTTAATCATTCCTGGCTCATGCGGCTCTCTGTAATACATGGTTCAGCTGGCCTTCTTTGAGCTTTGTCAGCAAATTTTGCTTTTGTGACCGAGTTATGCCCTCAAACTTTGGGACCTGGGATGTTTAAACAAATCTGCAACACAATAAAGCGAGAAGCTGTTTAAAATACAATGAATGAGCTATGATCTTGAGGCTGTGCTGTTGTTAATAATAAAGCAGGAGATTTTGCCTTGCTGGTAAAAAAAAAAAAACTTTCCACAGCGAATAGTACTTTCACATGTGTTTTATAAATCTAACAATGAGAAGAGCCAATGACATTTTTAAAGCACATGTACCGGAAATGAGCATAAAATGTTTCCACAGATACTCTATAAATCTGTCATTTGTTATTATGTCAAAATGTTTCAAGTTGAGTGGAGTTTTGTTCTGGTGAACTGACATCAACTTATCATTTTGTTATATTTTTGAAACATGAACAGGATCCATTTGTTATAAAATGCTTGTGTTGTATTCCTTGTTGCCGCTATATCCTAATTCTGCCTGCGATCAATAAAATCTAATTTTTCTTATCTCATATAGCTGCTTCTTTTTTTTTTTTTTTTTTACAATAACCACTTCAACCTCTGGTCGTGTGGAAAACCTTTCTGCACCACTGAACTGAAGCCCTTTCTCATCTGGCCTGTTCCTTCTTGCAGCAGCTGAAGCAAGCTCAACCTGCTCAAATCCTCCGATGAGGAGTTAAAATTGGGTGAAGGCAAGTCAGAGAAAATCATGTTGAATACAGCAGCAGATGGGTCTAGCATGCCTCCCCTCTGAAATGGAAAAAGGTCACTTTGCCCTAATCAAGGGCTCACCTGAGCCTTTTCACCACTCACAGACCCTCTCTCCTGCAGCACAGAGAGCTGTGAAGACCGTAACCCCGCCTCTGTGTTATCGCACTGGATATAATTCACATCTCTCTCGTGTTTTTCTGTCTGACCTCTGGGTCATGGTTTCCTGTGGGTTCAGTGCATTCACATCTGTGTTTTTCTTTTTTTACCTATTCTACCTGTCTCTGGTGCTGACCTTTTTGTTTGCTGAAATTGACATTAACAGCAACAACAACATTAACATGACACTAATAAATAGCTGAGTGTCACGTCTCCTAATCAATCAGCGTGGAAATGCTTTTCAGACTTATCAGTGAAATCACTCATGCACACACTAAGTCCTGCAAGGGAACAGCAACTGGTGCCAACACCACTCACAGCGAACAGTTAATACTAGATTTAGCCTGAAAGTTCTCTCCAACAGCGTCTCCAACACAACACTTGCATGTTGCCAGTTCAACATTGAATTTTTCCTGGATTTTAAACTTTAAACTCTTTTGCTACCTTATCAAAACAAACCCTTCCACTCTTACCCAAACTGAATACCTTCTTTTGCACTACTGGGTGCACTGCTGGTTAGGAAGGCAAAAGTAAAAGGTCTTGTCGACAGAGTGGAAGTTAAGTGAGCTCAGACGTTGCCAGCCTCCGATGCTCTGCTCAGCAAATCCCTCAATACATCTGTCTTCCCATATTTTAAGAACATCTCCAGACTCTTCACATCACCCTCTCACTTGAGCTGTTGAAACTTTTCCTCTATGTTTTAATTAGATCCCACTTTGATGGTTCTGGGAATAGAAAACGCAGGTCCCCAGCACACGGAGTGAAACCACAGCTACTTGTCATATCTCAACTAAAGTGAATGCAACTGACTGTAGACTAATGCAATCATCTGTATATCTTAAAATCATTAGACCGTTCTTCAAGCTTAAGAACCACAAGGACTGGCGTCGTCTATCAACCGTGCTTTATCCCCCTTAATAACGTCTGACAAGAATTCCCAGGCAACAAAAAGTGAATTAATGAATTCCGCATGCAGCAGCAACCTCTACATGATTATTAAGTCACATTCACATGCAGGATTTATTACTTAGTGACAGTTAAATTCCTAAGGGGGGAAAGCCAAAGCAGTACTTTGAGTACAGATGCTTGAAGTGAACCTTGTTTTTGCTCTTGGATTGTAACACTGATTCTCAACCTGCAGGCTCACAAATGTTCATAGCAGGAGGTGGTGATAATGAATAAACATACAAATTTATTATTACATTTGGGTGAGTAATACTCTCAAGTCAAGATATGAATATTTACACCCTATATGTTTCCTCCAATATTTAATTATGTAAAGTATCCTAAAAGTAATCACCGTTGGGTGCGTTTATGCCAGGTGTTTCCAGCACTACAGATGCTGATTTGTTTTAGAGGGTCACAAGCAGGGAAGGTTGAAAAACTCTGGCTTATAATGTGAATTTTATTAAAACAATACCATAATTCACAAAATGACAAATCAGCCTTCATATTTATTGTGTTGTTTATTATGTTGTGTGGGGTTATATGTCAACTTGCACTGGTGATTACAATTATTACCTCTACCTTTTTCAGTTATTTGATAGTAGCTGATTTGTGAGCATCTCGGAAAGTTAGTAATACCTGCAGTGGATTATTTTGGTTGTATTTACATAAGACAACACCGCCATGCACCACACTGGAAAACAGAGCAAGCTTTCATATGAACTAATTATTTCTCTGATGAAGCACAAGGAGTCCCCTCCATGACGGCTTTTGAGGAGGCTTTGATCCTAAACAGGCATCTTGAGCAGCGCAAAATGCTGAGCTAATGTTTTGACTGAAAATCGCTATTGACTGAAATTAGATTAATTTCTGCATTTTAATTACACTGCAGATGGTAAGGTTTCACATTTAAAAACTTCAAATTATACTGAAACTTTAGCAAACTCTGAATATGGTTTATAAATTGAATATGAATTCCAGTATAACTAATGCATGACCTGTGGCAGTTTCTGACTCAGTTTCTTTAGAAAATGAGAAAATGTTCTGTACATAAGCATCTTAAATTTCAAGGACCTCCAAGGCCTTTCCTATACAGCTTCTAAATATACTGTGTATATTATTCTATTCTTTCTGAGGAAAAATATTCAACAGCTCCAATGTCATGACGCTGACTTTTCTGGATCATCATCTGCAAAGATTATTTTTTCATGTGAGAGTAGAATAAACTAAAGCTTCCATTAATTAATTAATTCAACAACAATTTGAATTTGCTCTCGTGAAACGCCAAACTTACTGTGACATTTGTGTTTTTGCACGTGTGTCGTCGTGTTTGTGCTACAGATGGAGTTTAGCTGAGGACCTACCTCCCATGAGATGACCAGCTCGTGCCGGCGGCCATTCCCTCCACTAACATTTGCTGGTGCCACTGATGGTACTGTGTGAAAGAGAAAAAAGTTAACAATGCATCACTGACCCAATACTGCAAACTTACTTTGATGTTTTTCAAAAGTGAAGAAAATGAAAATAATACAGAAAAACATGTGTTAATAATTTGGATTGTAATAATGACTGAGCAAGGATGCATTTTGTGTCAACTGTTCAGAACAGGAAAAACAACAACAAAGCTGTGTCAGTGATGAGTGTAAAAAACCTCACTGAAGTAAACAAACCTTTCACTGCATCAGAAAATATTAAAAACTTAGTTATTTTGTAGTTTTTGTGACTGCATTAAAATGCCTGTCAATCAAACTAAAAGTGATAGCAGGTTCTTTGGATTTGCTGGCATTTGGATCATGGATTGCAACTGTAGAGATTCATTTACACAACTGTGTGTAGATACAGTAATTAGTCTGTTAATTATGCTGAAGTGATAGGACAGATTAAATAAGCCACTTCCAAATGACCACTGACCTTTATAATTATTACATTTTACAGACGAGAAATGAGCAGTTAGTGAAGCAGAACACTTGATCCAGACTGTCTCAATGAATTTTTTGCTCACCATAAATAATGTGTTTTGCTGTGTCTTTGCCTCAGGGTATTATAGGACTGGCTGCTTTGGCAGAAAGACTGAACTTGTAGGAATTCGTGTAAGCTGCTTATTTTTGACTTCTTGCCCAATTAAAGCTGAGTATATTAACAACGGCTATATAAAATGGTCAAGAAGTGGCAAGTTAGGGGCACAGCGAATCATCAGCACTCAATAAGTTCCTGGACTGTGGGTGATTACCATCCTCTGTCAAATGTGACCTGAATCTAGTGTGTTTTCAGCACTTACACACAAGAGGATTTACCTGCTTCTTTAGTCCTCACTCCTCTTGAAGGTGCACTGGGATCTCCAGTCCCAATCGCATTGCTGGCCACCACCCTGAACTCATATTCCACCCACGGGTTGAGCTCCACAGCAATGGCTGACTCCATGTCCCCTGTCACTGGGTCTGGGTCTGCACACAAGGGTGTTGCTTGTGTATTTATTTATTCAGGACAAGCAGCGCATTACAACTACAGCACTTTTTCTTCACCTTGTGAACATGCAAGACTCTCAGCACGAGCTTTCATCTTTAGGGGTGTTTGACAGTGTTCAAATCCCCACTGGGTGTTAAACATTGTAAGAATCAATCAAGAATCACTTTTAAATACAAACTACTACCAAATAACAATGCAGCAGGGAAATTGGACACACAGACAAGGCAACCAGGGAGGCTTTTGTGGTTGAACACTCAAAAGTTCTTTGTTAGCCAAGACAATTACATGACTTCAGACAACTGAGCAGGTGTTTCACTGCAAAAAAGACCAGACTGCAGAAAGTAGCTAAGGCTGCATCACTGAAGATAGATCATTAACTACAGTGGATTATATACAGTATGATTAAATACGATGACTTCAAGATTGTGTTAACTTTCTGTTCTCTGACATTGGAAGATTTATCCTGCATTGTTTCTCCTGCTGTGTAAAACCTGAGAGTTGACACTTCAACCTCACAGCTATTGTTTCACTTTAAATCCAATGTGCTAGAGAACAGAGCCATAGAAGAAAAAACAAAAGTAACATTGTGTTTGTTCTCACGGACAGTCCAGTATTACTGTACACCCTCCATCCACATTGACTGTGATTTGAAATATTTTAAATAATGGGTGGTGGTAATTATACCAAGTTTTCATAAAACCTTGTGCATGATGTTTCAATGTCTTTGAAGCTATGTAATTATAGATCACATCCTGTGACTGAAATGTATTTTTCAACTGAATTACAAGCAGGTAACACAAATAATCTAGTTTCTTCAGGGCTGCCATAATCAAGCTTTGTCAATATTGATCCTGCAACAACAAACAAACATTGACTGAAAGCATATCCATGTAATAAATGAACCAGAGGTCTCTCTATACTAACTAAAGCAACATTCAGAGCAGCAGTGGAGCTTACACTCTTATCATCCAAAGCAGCTCACAATGAGACCACTCTGTCAAGCAAGCTGCTCTTCAAACATGAGCCGATAACTATGTTTGCAAGGAGTGGGAGTTAAAAGCCCAATCCCCTTTATGCTAATCTTAACAAGTTCAACACTGACAATACATCACAGATTCCTAATTGTGCTTTATCAAATTAAATATGGTTGAACAGGCTTGATGTGAGAGGAATGTATACAAAGTATGATTGATATATCTGTGGGGATGAATCATTATCACACCTTCAACTCTGCTTTTATTACCACATGGCGTATTAAGATGAATTACACACAATGCTTACTAAGAATTCATCCTTTAATACAAAGTGATAGTAATTAATGGATTTTTCTGTCAAGGTACGAAAAAAAAGCTATTTCGTTTTTTAAGCGGTGGGGGAGCATTTATACTAAATTAGAAAAGATAAGTGCATAATTCAAGCCCAAAAGGTTAATTCCCCCACTAACTGCTGATATGACACCAAATACAATTCAAACCAATGACATTTGATATAGGCTCAAATGACTTTTTTGCTAAGCTCTTCTGAACAACAGCCAAGTTCAAACGTTAAACGACAGAACTAGGATTTCAACTATCTGTTAGAGTTTTGTTGAGAAAGGTACAGCACATTATCTGTTACTTTTTGATGGGATTTAAAAGTCTGATGATGTTAATGTGTCAAAGCAAATTGCCACCAGAATTTTTAATTATGCCTCTTTAAAACAGTAACCTTGTTCTTGTTGGGCTGACTCACTATCTCCGCACGTGACTTTGGGTCGGATTAAAGCCTTTACGTGGCCCCACATTATCCTCCCAAATCTAGGAGCTGCGATCTGCTCCTTATTGATTACCTGTTTTGACAGTTTGCCAGCCTAATGAAAATGGGCTGCGGGCCTGTAAATTATAGGTGCTGATAGGGCTGTGGTTGTCTAGGCCACGAGTCCAGGACAGGGTAGCTGTGGTATCTGTGATCTCCTCCACTATCACCACTCCGGGAGGTCCAGGAGGACCTAAAAAAAACAGGACAGGAGACACAAATTAAATTACAGGTCTGGAAGGTTTAACCACCACAGCTTCATAAAATGTCAGGACAGAGGGGAAAAACAAAAACAACCTCTGCTGCCGTTTGATTGAATTCAAAACCGGTCCACATTGTGATGTCTTCGTCATGCATAGTCTATATTAGATACACTGATGCACGCAACCATGCAAGCATTAAGAAGGGTCTATGCATATGGTGACAACATAAATTCCCTGTTGTAATCTTTGCACAAACAAACAAGAGACAAAAACACGACATACTAAACCGAAACGAGGATTCGGGATGACACAGATCGGCTGCCAAGGATTTCATGCTGATTAAGGGATATTGAAGCTTCCCTTTTTGGGGCTTTGGAGGCAGTTTGCCAGTTCTACTGAGCATGACTGTGTGGTAGACCTTCCTGTGTTTTAATACAGCTGAACATATGTTTACCTCAGTCTTCAGGAGCAAATGTAATCTGCAAGTGCAGGAAACGTCTAAGGACTCTGGGGGGAACAGCTGTAAATGAAAAGCTGGCAGCTGGTACTCTCAATGAAAACCAATCTACTGTGTCTCCAAAAAAGTGCCCATTAGAAGGTTATGCTGAAAGGTGCATTTGCATTTCCAGACATTAAGACGCATTGTGTCACTATAGGAAGAGTGAGCACAATACCAGCCCAACCCTCCCTTGTAGTGGAGGTGCTTGATCTTTGATTGAAAAATGTTAAATACATCAAATACTACAGTGGAGATGGGTGGTATGGCTGTAATGTATATTTCTTCTGATAATGATATAAAATGATGCATCAAAACCACATCACAAAAATGTATGATAATGTAAATGATGATACTAAATAATTGTCCACCCAAATCAGTCTAAATCTATCTTTGGCAAGATGCCTGGTTCTAAAATGTTAGTGTTTGCCATCTCACAAGAAGCCCTCTTTACACATTGCATCAGAGTCTTAAAACACATATAACTGTGTCATCGCAAGAAAGTCAAACACAAGCCACAAGCTGCTTGGACAATAATCATTACATTACATTATCAGCAACATTCAGAAACTGCCACGGAATCAGATCACTAGACGTTTTAAGCCAATCTGTTTAACAGCTCAATTAAACTTGTTCATGCAGACAGACCGTCTGTCCAGCCACATTCACGGTGACTATAAAAAATTAGTCAAGATGATCAAAAGGGGGCAATAATGTGGAAATAGTCGTTGTGCAGAGTCTCCACCGGGAGCAAATTTCTAATGTCTAATTAACCAACTTCCGAGACCTGCTGCACTGGAAGCTAATTTGTGGCTAATTCCCTGAATTCACAGAAAAGGCTAACATTGTTTCACAGCTCTGCCAACGGCTTAAAAAGACCGGTTCATAAATTCTAAAATCTATATTAAAACAATAGTTAGGTAATCACATGTACACTGATCATTCCTCCCGCTCACCCCCAAAAACTACTCACTCCTTCACACAGTGTCCAGACACAAAATCTTCAGTAATAATTCAGCATGAGAAAAACATGCACAGTTGCACATTGTTTGAGGGTGGTGGTTTGGTTAAAGGGGGACAGTGAGTCACTACTGTACCTCCAGTAAAGAGGGTACAAGATGTCACATTGCAATGGTGCACTGACAGGTAACAAGCTTACCTCGCACAAGAAGTTCAGCCTCTGCGAATACAGTGTCAGCACTGGTCTGGGCCCGACACCCATACTTCCCAGCATGCTTCAGCAAAATACTCCTAATCATCAGATCCACTGTTGAAGACTGCTGCAATTGGTAAAGCAAAGCATAAAAAAGTTAGGTATTAAGAAGAGTAAAGAGTAAATGTGCTTGACATAGAAAAAAGTGTGATTCCTTTACATCTTGTAGAGGCTCATGCGGCTTGAGAGATTTTTGTTTAATTCAGGTGCTCACTTCCTGCTACATTCTTCTGCTACCCGTATTTTCTCTCTGTTGAAATGAGAAATGCCTCAGGCAAGACTGGGAATAATTCAAGGTCTACAGGCAGCTGTTTAGCACGAAACCTGATTAAAATTACAAACCATGCATCAGCCAGGAATCTGTTGTGCCTGTAAAGGATTGTCACTTGCAAATACTTTCTCTCCAGAGTACGGGTAGCAGCAGAGGACACAGGACAGATGTGATTTTAACACCCACTGTTGATAGAGGAAGAGTGACATAAACAGGACTCCTGTCTCTCTTGCAAATTTGTTTTTAACCTCATTTTATGGTTTAGTCACTAATGATTCTTTTGTATTATAGAAAAGGGAAATCTAAGCGAGTACTGTTACTCAGTAAGAAGATAGAACTAAACTGATACAAAAAGGTAGCCTGAAACTGTTGTTCAGAGATATTCATAAAAAAAAGTAAACTGACCATTTCCATTCAATGTGCATGAATGATATTGAGTGCTATATAATAATGTTATGCTATATTAACTTTTTTTCTTTTCTAGTAATTTCTAATGACTGTGGTTCTTATTAACTTTTAACCATAGACAACTCATATGAGACGACTAGTGTGGCTTGTCTCTGTAGTTATAGTAATGGCCATGTTCACCAAATATGGTTACAACTTGAAATAAGGAATGATTAAAATACAATCTGTATTAAATATTCACAAAGAAGCCAACAAAAAGAAAAAATGTGAAAAGGTGAAGGTGAAATGTCAAGGTGAACAATGCAACCTTGACGTTAAGGGAAGGGAAAGGTTAAATGCCTCCCTGTTTGTGTATATTTTCATCTTTATTTGAAGAATTTATCGGACATCTTTCCCTGAGGATTCTCGACCCTGCATCCTTTGACCTTTTCGAGATGACTTCAGTTAAACAGAGAGACAAACAAACAGAAAGAATGGAGGCAATTCAGCTCTTATTCTTTCAAGAAGGGGCCTCATTACTGCACAGCTTCTGTGAATGGATTTTTTAACCATGTTTATGACAAAGCCATAATTTGATGAAAGTCAGATGATGCTAGACTTTATTGCATATCTAAAAAAGCCATAATATCAATATGACATATATATATATTTCATTTGTTGACAAAGAGATTTTACAAGTGCAATTCAGAGGAACAGAATCTACTTGATATACAGCAACCTGGTAATAATCTGGTAATAATGACAATTAATTGGAAAAAAAAATTGTAAGGAGGAGAAAGATAGATAGATAGATAGATAGATAGATAGATAGATAGATAGATAGATAGATAGATAGATAGATAGATAGATAGATAGATAGATAGATAGATAGATAGATAGATAGATAGATAGATAGATAGATAGATAGATAGATAGATAGATAGATAGATATTCTTTGTCTTACGTTTGCTCTTACTCTCACTCTTACTGTTTGGATGTATTCAAAGTGGCCGCCATCCTGCTGAAAGTTGATTGGTCTCTGGTTGAAGAACCATTGGAAAGCCACATCCAGCGACGTGTCATGTGTTGCCTTGCAGCTCAGCACCACGCTCTCCCCCACTGTCACCTCCACTCTACTTGGGCTAAGCTCCACACGCATGGCCTCTGGAAGCACAAAGCTGCTGCACTGTCACCTCAGGCTAACCCAGAGCAGCTGCATTTCAGTGTGACCTCACTGCCAGAGTAATCATAGGAGCCCAAACCTAACAACACTCACCTATATCAACTAAATATCCTGCTTAGCTCTAATCTAGACTGTGCACAGTGCGTGTGTGAGTCAGGGGCCTTTACACTGTTAAAGTGTGTCCTTGTAATATGATTCTTGAATGTGAGAGCCCTTGGTTCACGGTTGAGCAAGCACGATAAATTTCCTGGCACCCGAGCAAAGGTGGGAGGAAAAAATGACATTGGGGACTGTTTACCAGTGGCCGACTTGTGCTAATTTGGCAGAAAATAAAGGCCCCCAGGGCATCACTTACCTTTTACCCACAGTATGGCAGTCATCTCTGCTGAGCCCAACTGATTCTCTGCCCGACACACATAGCTCCCCTCATCCGCTCGGCTGGAGTTAACAATTCTCAGAGTGTTGTTCCGTAACAACATAATCCTGTGAGAAAGGACACAAAAATCAATACTGGTATGAGAAACAAATTCACGTACGAACAGTTGCTCTACAAGTTCAGGCATGAGGTTATGTGTTTGTGGTTGTGTTGGGTTACAAGAATAGCAATATTCACTGGGGATGAGAATAAAAAACGTAAAACAAACCGCTCAGATATTCTTGAAATAATCATCCACAAGAGATTCCAATGTATATTTTGTGTTTATAGCTAACAAGTTATTATCACTGAATTGAAGAACAAAAAGCATCTCACAGTAAGATGCTTGTGTTACAAAAAAGCTCAAAGGACCAAGGCATGTGAAGTCAAGAACAGTGGTTGTATATAGTGTAGCCTACAACAAGCAAACATGGAAATAAAACTATTGCAATTAAAAGCTACAAACAATTTAAATGTCTGCTAACAAATCTGATTTGCAGATACCACTACAGTAAGTAGCTGCATCCTGAACAGGGCTAAACACATGCTATTAAAGACACAGATTAAGGGAATACATACAAATTTCAGTACATGAAAAAAAAAAAAACAGTGGCATCAAAGCATTGATGTCAACAACAAAAGAAGAAGAAGAAAAAAACCAACAAAAAAAAACAAATAAAACAAATTATCCCTCTGTCTTTCAATTTGGGTACAATGATACATAATATCTCATCTTTTGCCTTTGCAGGAACACAACAGGCAGTCATTTGCGTAATTATGGTATAATTTAGAACTGATTAAAGGAAAAGCTCAGAACATTTGAGGAGAACAGTACACAACATGAAATAAAATAGATGTTAGGATTCTTTTTTCCTCTGCATCATTATTTCCATACGTCTAAATAAATGGTGCATTCATCATTCACAACCCTCATGAATCCACCTGACAAACTCAATATATCCCAGCATTCAATGAATACAAAGAAAAAATCTGTCAAACTACACTGTGCACGTCACTGAGCTGTCCTCCTGGGAAACACAAGTGCTAATAGAGAGAAGAAAAAAAAAAAAAACACCACCACGTGCATTCATAAGTAGCCCCTTATCCAGATGAAGGACACTAACAATATGGTAGTAACAGTTTGCTCTGACTTGTAAATAACAGCTGGAGAATTAAGTGCTTGACATCAGATACTAAAGGATGTATGTATCCAACAAAACTAGGAGCAGGTGTGTGAGCAGACGGCTGTAGAGCAAGAATCATGTCAAAAAAAACAGCACTGCGAGCGCGAGGACTTCCTCAGTGTCCAGTGCAAACCACATTCATCAAAAATAAAACAATTACATAATATTTGATTTTAGCATGTCCTCCAGGGGTGGGGATGCAAAGCTATTTTTTGTTAACTCCAAAAACAATTCCATCCCAAATAAAACAATCAAAACAATTGGAGGGGTGTGTGGTACTCTTGTCTTTTAATTCAATTCATATTGGTTGGCATTTATATTTATTTATACTTACACTAAGCTCTTTCATCATGGGCAAAGTGATTGAAATTGGCAAAGAGAAACTCATGAAGGCGTGACAAAATCTTGCCACACATAGACAATTCAGAAGCAATCTGCAGCTAGGAGACATTTTTCAAATTAGGGAGGAAATTCACATCCGACAAGGACACTGAGGCAGAAAGGACAAGATAGGGACTGCTGGGTATACAGAATATGCAAATCAATTCAACCTTAGGAAATCTAAGAGAAACATTAGAAGATCACAGAAAACCTTCAGCATTGGAAAACATATATGTTCACACCTCAAGCAAGGTCTACAACTGACTGCTACAGAATCAAATTTGTAACCAATAATATATATTTGAAGCATTTCACAATTTTTATATGTAAAATAGCCAAAATATCCATTTGCTTACTGTCTTCAACAAAGAGTCCGTGGGTTTCAATTGAGTCCACCACGTACTTTCAAACTAATGGGATTAATACTTTCTATTTAAGAGACAAAAGCCCCGAACATTAGTGGAAATCCATGTTAATTACAAACCTTCATTAAGTCAGCACAGCTGTCAATGCCAGATAAACGTGAAGCTGTTTCGATTCCTCCCCTGTTCTTCCAAGAATAGAACGTCTCTCCATCCATAAACTCTTTACTTTACTAAAGGTAATGGCAGAAAATCCTTGCAGGAGTCACCCTGGTCAAGACCTGAAAACACATGACTCCTATTGTTCATTTTGGCCTTTTCCAGATAGAAATCAGCCTTTCACAAGGTTGATCTCCACTTGAGTGCTGGACCCCCACCCTATCCTAAACCGGTGTTATCCAGCTCAGTAATTCATTATAGTAATGTTGAGTTGCAACAAACATCCAATTAGAGTGTCAAACTCTAATTGGATTTGAGCTTTTGATTATAAAAGCACTGTGCATAGAAGCTTTAGAATTATTGTCTGCAGATATTTTCAGTAAAGATCATGAAGAAAATCAACCACTCACATATAATTACATATATAATGCTGCCAACACTTAATAGCAAAAGATAAATTGCTCTGATAGGAGAGATTTAGTAGCTTTATAAATATATTTTCTGAAAAATTCCCTGCTCTCTTAAGACATTGCTTCAAGTTTGATAAAAACAGGTCCAGGGCGTTGGAACAGGTATGAATCTCACTGCCAACATGGAAAAACAGATTTGCAAAGGTTTGACAAATACCTCAAAGGTTTTTATCAGATCCAGACAAGTCAGGGTCATTTATCACCATTTTAGGACAATACACACTAACTTATCCCCATCCATCAGTTTTACTGAAGCCAGTTCTTTCGTAGAAAATAGACATCCAAAATTATCTCTGAGGACCATTTTCCTTTCATTGGAAAATTAAATACTTTGCAGATTTGCAGCAGTCTCTGAAATTACCATGTTAAACTAATTCCTGAACACTCGGCTTCTATCCACCTGTTAGAGGAATTAAGATTTGTCGCTGCCTGTTTGAAGGTACGACACACTGAGGATCTGATTATCAACTGGATGCCCTTGCTGCGAGGCTGTTGAACAGACTGCTGAATCTTGGCTGATAAACAAAGGTCCCATTCTCTCACTCAAAACTTGGAATGCTCTGCAGTGACTGATAATTTCAGTGGTGTCGCTCAGTTTGATTGATGGACCCTCGTCCTGCTCAGCCCCCTCTAGGTACCACCGAGAGATGTTTCTCATAAAAGATGATGTATCAAACTGCATGTGAATTCCAAATGCAATTGTACAGTCTAAATTGTCAGCATCCATGAGAAGGAGGTGGGGTTGAGTATGCGTCCCCAGAGCTTTGCCAGCACCTAAGGTGTTTTATTTTAGCAGTGACACTTAATTTCAGTTACAGTAATGAAAGTGTGATGTGTTACAACAAGACATGTATACAATTCCTCAAAGGCCTGAGCCAGAATGCTAACACTTGAATTTATGCCACGAAACTATGGCATAAAACAATATAACTGGATATACAATATAAAGATATTGAGGGAGACAAACTTTTCATGACTTCATACATATTTTACGGGGCAATTAACTTTCTCTCACAATATTCTCTTGTCTAAACTGTGCAGAAGGAAAAAAAATCTGGTACTATTTATAACTGGGAGCTGGTAAATCAAAGAAAGAAAATGTACACAATCTATCCAGTGACAACAGCAAAAATTAATCCTTGCTCTTACTGTAAGTATGAAAATATTTCAAAGGTTTTATTTCAGATCCTGGCTGAGACATTGTAGAGTGCACAATGAAGGAATAAAAGCTCCTCTTCAGTGATCTGATACAAAATGATTTTGTATCCATGTTTAACACATCCCCATTGCTTTTCAATACCACAAATTGTACCAGTACACAGGCCTAGGAGTTACAGTATGACAGTATAATGTGTATTTCTTAAGATGTGTCACGCAGTAGAGATCTGCTATAACATTTGTACCAAACCATCTATCTCTGGTTATATTAGGCTGCTGCAGACAGTGTTGCAAATCAGTGACCACAAAAGCTTTATGGTACCAATGTACATGTCGTGTATTTAATCTCTACTTTAACTCAAAAAGACATTTACATCAGGATATTTTATCAATAATGTTTTTTTCTAATTTAAGTATGGCTAAATAAATCACATGATGTATGTTGCTATGAGGTCAGTGTGTGTTGTTATTGTGTTATTTTGTGTTGGGTCCAGTATAGAATGTGCACTATTAAATTGTCCTCCAGAAGAACTCTCTACAAGCTCAACAAACTGTGCATATATTTTCTTAGGGAGATGGTTAACTCAGGGTAGTTTTCTTATTTCATAAAGCTGTACATTATAACCAACAGGTCAAAATGAGATAATATGTACAGTAAGAAGCTACTTCTGAGTGTTAACACATTATGCTTGTAAAAAAAAACGGTTGCCATACCTTTTATTTGGCTGTATCCTCCTGTCTCCTCTCTTCCATGTTATCCGTGGTTTGGGCGACGCTCTGGGTTTGCATTCGATTGATACATCTTTCCCAAGTGTGGCAATGACCCGTATGGGATTGGGGACAAAAACAGGTGCTGACGCTGTGTAAGACAAACACACAAGATTTAAAGATGTATTAAAAAAATACATAATTAATTAAATTAATAAAAATGTGATGATATTCCTCTGGTAGATGTCAGTGAATCTTTCAGTACAAGTGGGTGGGTCTCTCAAGCTAATGAGTGCGCACGCACGCACGCACGCACACACGCACGCACACACACACACAAACACATGGTATTCCTGAAGGAAGCATTTCTAGTCTGATTTTATTTCCATTATGTTCTCCCACTGGGAATCATTATCACTATGTCAATTACCATTTTTATCCTGTTGATACACAAAGGTTTTTTGGGCCACTTTTTTCACATGTCCCCAATACACGACATGCTCTTATTGCCTGTCTCACTGACTTTAATTTATGGATAAACAAAAACTAAGAAAAGAGAAAGCTGAGATACAACAACCTGCTACTATTCATATTGAAAGTGATTAAAAATATCCAAAGCACTCTTGTACATCAAACTACCGGTATGACTGAATGCTACCAAGTCAATGAAAAATTAAGATCTTTCATTGCTCTGCGTCTAAACTGCACATGTGCCAAAGCTTGTTTTTAAAAATGTATGTCCCCTCGTGGTGAAAAAATGCCTAATGAAGCTGTAATCACTGTGTGGTTGTTAAATTGTAACAATAATACACAAAATAGTCATTCCAACTCTTCAACTGTGGTATTTAAAAGAAACAAATAGCTAAAAATGCTACAGGGTTACTGTATGACACATCATGAATCAAAACAAAGCTTGATCAAAATACTGTCAAAATATTTCTTTCAAAGTAATAACTTTTTTCAAAGTTTGATTTCCTTCATTCACTACTTTTAAATACTTTACAGTATGCTGTACTTTGTCTTGATTATGTGCTAATTCACTATATAAATACACATAATTGTGTTGTGAAGCATAATTACAAAATAACTGCCATCATGTTAATGATGACATGGCTGGATGATTTGAACTGCTTTTAGGAAAATTATTTTAAACCCATATTTAACCAGGCTGCCTGAGTGAATAATAAATACTTATATAAATCTGTTTAATAATTATGGGTTGCCTAAGGCCACAAATGAAGCACTAATGGTCTAAATAGGGCTTAAAGGCACTAAAGTTGGTGTGCGACTGGTATGGAGTTGGATTACACATCAAGGCCATCTACTGGCTGCAAGGCCTTGTCCGCTGTGATTATTCAAATCCTGAGTGATGCTTTATACGTGACATTATACACAATGACAATTCAATCCCATCTGTAGCTACAGGCTGACCCCTCCCCTGGTAACACTTGTGTCTCTGAGCCTGAGTAGCTGCCTGAGTGGCAGAGGTCCCTCTAGACAGGGAAAACAGCAGAAAACAGAGCAGTTGCTGTGAGTATTTGTTTTAATCAAAATGAGAGCAGGCCTGCAGCTGGTAGCAGCGGTGCCTTATTGCTTCACCCGCAACCCTCCCAGAAGAGCTGGATCTGGGACAAGATCACAGGCATGAGGGCAACCGCTGCCCCCACGTAGCCTCCAGTGATCGCTCATCTTCAGCCTGTTATTAGCCATGTAATCTGTCCTGATAGTGTTTGCTTGTGGACATCTCTAGGGAGCACAGGTCACTGGGATGAGATGCCTGGGGGGTATAGTTATGAAAACATTCATCACCAGCTTCCAAATATCATCCTTGTGACTATGACTCTAAGAAAGGCAAAAACACCTCCTGCTCAGATCAGATAAAGCTTATTAAATCTATAACTTTTGACTCCTGCAGACAATGCAGTGAATTATAGTCGACTAAACAGGGGCCGTTGTGCACAGATTTTTAAAATGATGGTTTAGGGAAAAACATGCGCTGCGCATAGACAAAAAAAAACACAAAACAAGTTTGTCCATTTCCAGTAGGATTTTCCAAATGCCACAGATTCCCTTCAAAAAAGGGCATGCCACACAGACAGTAAATCAAACTGTCCCTCAGGGAAACACGAAAGGGGAACGGGTGTCACCAGATGTGTCCCAGTATAGAAGATGACAAGGAGAAAATAGTGCATCAACACAGAACAGTGAACAGCCATTCAGTATGACTGTTGTGTTTTTAGCCTCAAGCCTTAAAGGCTGAAGAACACAGTTTCCTTGACTTTTAATGTCCTTAAATTTCATGTTATGCATTTTTTGCTATACAAAAAAAGAAGTGGTACTTTCAAGACAATGGCAAATTTGTACAGTCTGTGAGCTGGCAATTATGGACAATCATAATTTATTATACCATGATAATGGCATTGACTAATAAATATCTGATGAAAGTCATGTCCAAAGTGAAGGTTTGTTTTCTCTAAGTAATGTGGATCGCAGTGTTCTGTGCTTTGATGACAAACAATAGAGCGGAGATAAGACCTTAATGGAGTCATTAAACTCCATCAAAGAAACCATTGATGTCTCTCTTCTTGTGTTTGCTCCCATTAGTATAAATCTATACCTACAAGTCATTGCTTTGCATTCTCCTCAGGATAATGTAGAACTGTTCAAGACTCTCCTCAACTTGATGTGTGCAGACACCTCATTGAATATAACCATAAGGGCCCTTTTATTCATGCTGTCCACTACCTGGGTTAAATCAGGGACCATTGATTGGCAATCAGCACATTTCAGTTCAGCGTTCACCACTTGCATTTCAATTTCACCTCACCTATCATCTGGTACCTTATTCAGATGCTAATACTTGGTCTGCAATTTTATTCTTTGCAGAGAACCATGAAATATACCTGGCAGAGCACAAAACTTCTTTTTATTCAAATGCTTCGTTTAGTTGCATAAATGTAAATACCTAAGATCTTCAGCTCAGCATTGGAGTAGATAGCCCCATATTTATTTTCCGCAACACACTGGTACATTCCTGAGTCCGTCTGCTGCACCTTATTAATGGTTAGATCTCCATTCACTATTTCAACTTGACCCTGTAACAAGAAAGAAAGTAGAAAGGGGGCTCATGTGTGAATGTAGATGTACTGCTGCACATAGTGGTCATGTACTTTCAAAGGAATAATTCAGATGTTTCATGGCACAATCAACAAAAGAAAAGGGTGCTGTGCAGTGAGGAGGGTACCTGGGATGTCAAGGGCAAACCATTACGAAGCCAGCGATAGGTGGGCCGGGGCCTCCCTGTGGCCTTGCACTCCCATTGGAGCTTCTCTCCACTATCCATCTGAGTATCATTAATCATTCTGACCCACTGAGGGAAGGCTAGAAGATAGAGAAAAAAAGATTTACGAATAAGTAATACATCCTTGAAACACGCACACAAGGCACAAGTATGACTTCCTCTACTTACATACAGTACATGAAAGAGAACACACATGCACCGTCAATATATATATATATATACAATAACCGTCCATAACAAGCTGTATTCAAAATAGTGGATGCCGTCATGTACTAAACCACTTATTTCTAATCCCTTGATGATGTGGTCCTAAGAGAAAGAGAGAGAGAGAGAAAGAAAAAAAAGGGGGGAGCGTTGTTTAGCTCGGTTGGTAGAGCAGGCGCCCCATGTGCCGAGGCTACAGTCCTCGACACAGCCGGCCCTGTATCGAATCCTTACTCGGGTGGGATTTGCTGCATGTCATTCCCCCTCTGTCTGCCTCCCCATTCCCTGTCTCTCCACTACTACACTATCGAAAAAAAGAAATATATATATATATATATATATATATATATATATATATATATATATATATATATATATATATATATATATATATATATATATATTATATATACAGTATACATTTATCAATAGAAAAAGCAGCCAGTACTTTGGCTCTCTGTTTGAAGCTTTTGTAATCCTTCTTTTTGGTGTTCTTCCTTTCATGCAGCACAATGTTTGTTGGTTTTTTCAGTCTTTTGATGTCACTTTACATAAAAATCCTTGAATCCTTAAACATCATTGACATCTTGCCAATGACTTCTTATCTACTTTTGCACACTGTAAAACCTATACATTTACAAAGTATTTCCAGTAAGACTAAAAAATGATTTTTAATTAAGCACACTTGGGGTTTATTTCTCGGACGAGGATTAAGACTTGTTCCAGACCAAAGTGGCTTTTCAAATCAGTGTATCTCAGATGTGCTTTCTAAGGCACGATTATGTGTTCCACATTTTGAAAAGGCTGAATTACCTGAACTGGTTTCCTGAGAGAAGATTAAGTTATTCAGTGACTAAATTAATTCTTAAACTAAACCCCAAAGCAAGTATCTTTAAAGATGAAATCTCAGAAATACATGGATTATTAGGATTCTGGCTACTTGGATAGCACTGGTTGTGAATTTATTGAAATGTTCAAAATGTGATTGTCTTGGCCAATAATTCTCTATACCAGCACACCTCTAGTCAAGATTAGGGATGTCACAATACCATAATTTAGTGACCTATGAAATGTCATAATTCCCAATACCAAATTCAGAATGATTTAGTAGTGAGAGTGGCCTACTACAGCCTTACGAGCTGTTGCTGTTTTAGTTGAAACAAGATCAAGTTTCCCTTTTATCTGTGAATGTTGTTGCTGTGGAGCTTTGATGTCAGTTGTCTACATTCACAAACAATAAAAATAATTTGTGCCGAAATCTAATTTCCTTCAGGATATCAATAAAGCTGAACTGAATTGAGGTATGTACATCTGTCATGGAGATGCTTACAGTATATCAGTTTGTTTTCCTCCCTTCATTTAAAATGCTCTGTGGAACCATTTGCAGACTGGCTGCTGGTTGTCTATAAGTTGTCCCTGATGATTCATCTATAAAAACAAACAAAACGAAAAAAAAAAACTCTGCCAGCCTTGTTTTGATTCTTGGGGTTATTACAGTACTGTATAACTGCCCTTGTAGGTCATGGAAGAATCACGTCTCGAGTACAATATCCATGGTACCTGTGGTAGGTCAATTGTGCTGTAGAACAATTACTGTCACATTTTCTGAATTTTGGCAGTTTGGAGAGTTTCAGTTCAGATGACATCTCTCAGTCAAGACCAACATGTACCACCAACCAACCAACCAAACAAACAGTGACTGCCATAATGTTACTGTGAAATCGATTAAATCAATTTCTGAGATATTTTTGCTACACACAGAAAATACAGTGGGGATCTTTACTGCAGGGACCCAGAGTCACAAGGTTGTCAATAAGAGGAAAGCCAGCCTCTCCTCTCCTCTTTTCTCACATTCATGTTTTTCAATCATGTTTGTGAACATGTACCATTCTCTCTTTCAAATGCAGAACATGTCCATACAATAGACAAACTAAACTAACCCTGACCCTTCCTGTGGGCCCCTTAACCATGAAGACTTTTTTCTTTTCATTTCTTTTCTTTTCTCCACAGCCTACTTGCTTGTGTTTCCAGGCTGCATACAGAGTTCCCGTCCAACTCCACCAGCTACACAGAATATGTCACAGCTCCAGATCTCAACCCTGCTGTATACACTTTCTTCTTCATGTTGTAGTCTCTTTTTGTCCACTGGGTCTTACATGTCATTTTCAATTCCTGTAAATTTAAGAGAATGTAACATTGACATGTACCTTTTACTGGGTCTGGACCATTATTTCAGCCTTGTGTAACAGGGGGAATGTTAATCAGTCACAAACAAAAGCTTTTTTTTTTTTTCTAAATCTCTTTTCTTGGGACTTTTAGCTGTTCTTGACCCTCAAATCAACAATGTGCTACTACACATAATTTGTACTGTTGTAGATAAAACTTCAACAAATCTTATATTGCAAAAACCATCTCGTTCTGATTGGTATACGGTATAGTGTGACACACCTCACCAGACACACAGTGCATAGTGGTATATTTCTTATCCAGTGTGTACAGAAAAAAGAAAGCTATGCCATTGATTTGCAGTAACATACCAAGCACTTTTTTTTTGCTGTTCTTTGCATACAGCACCTTCAGTAGAAAGCTTTTTCTGTGTGGTTTGATTGAATGATTATGGTCACGAAGGTCTCCCTCACAATGAAAGTTCACACTACCAGCTGACCTGTGTAAATTACATTTAGCGTGAGCCTGCTACAAATTAGGCTCCCTATTCTCCTTGTGATGTCAACAGAATGGAGGTTGCCAAGAAGTGCAGGGCCTTGGAAATGTGTCCTACTGAGGCTGAGGCAGTCCATTACTGTGGTGCTGTGCACATGGCACAGACAGAGAACAATAGAGGACATACAACCTCATAGATAAGTTTATGATCACAGCAAAGGGCAGTGATTTAGTAAACCTTCTCATTCTTCACAATGAATTGAAAACTGAAAACTACTCTTGACTGAAGTCCATCCTGAAAGTGAACATGACAGAAATTCACTACATACTGCAAACATCAATGTGATCAGAGTTATGAGGACATATTTTGTGAAATAATTAATTTGTGTATATTTTCATTAGATTTAAGATGAGAATATTGCAATTTATGAAAACATACACTTTGGTCAAATCAAAAGCATTTACCTGAACAGCTACAGTTTATAATGTCTGTTAATATGTGGAAGTACCTTAGATCTATATACCCACCAAAGGAAAAATGATGACAAATCAGTGAATATGACAAATAACAACTACAACTAGAAAAAGCATTTCCAAGAATGGAAATGGTGTGACTGCTGATAGCAACTGAACGCTGTTGCAGAATTAGCAAATAGTGCAAGCAGTGATCACCATACAAATGTTTGACCAAGGTCGGAATCGAACCCACAACCTCATGGTCATTAGACTTCCACTCTGCCTCTAGGCCACAGTGCACACACAGTTGCAGAGACTGTTGTCTGTTAATGATCTGAACACTGTCAACATCAAGAAAGCTTGAGAGTCAAGCTTGAATGACTTAGAATGAAAATTATTATCTAAGTCTCTTTGCATTTTTGACCAGAATTTTAGCCAGAAGACAAGTGTGGCTACAAAACTGGAGAAAATAATTTGTCTAGAGTTTAATTTGCAGAAAAAGTTAAATATTTTAAAAAGTATAAATAGTTAAAAAAAGAGAAAAGTAATGCCGATAAAGTTAAAAAAAAAAAGCTGCACGTTTTGATATATGAATTGTTGAAATAGCACAACACCTAACACACTAACCATATGGCCACAGAGAACCTGAGTTACAATGAGCTTTATACTATGAGGAATCAAAGACTGTCCAATGACAGCTGAATAATTGGAATCAAAAGTCAAGCAATGATGTGAAATGACTGAGGCAGGAATCGAACCCATGACCATATGATCACTAAACTTTTACTCTGCCACTCGGCTACAGAGAGCACACTGCTTTCAAGAGTGTTGTCATTCATTGTAATGTGATGATGTGCTGCAAACTGGTATGAGTAATCAAGGAGATAACAAACACCTGTAACCAATTGAAGGCAGTGGAGGAGAGCAGAATTCAACACAACGTAACAAGAGTTCTTCCCTTGGATTCGAACCAGTGACCTTGGGGTTGGGAAGCAGCCACCCTACCACCTACACTACAGTGGAGTTGTGGTGAAGAGAGGTTGAGACTTTCATGAATGTGAGATTTTTCAATGATTCTTAAAATAAAGAGAAATTAGTATAAATTAGCCACACCAAGCAAGAAGAGGACTTTTTTGTGACCTGTGACTATTTTTTGGTGAATTAAAATGAATTAAAAAGCACTTAACAGCAAGTTACAAAGTTGAGCTCCTTCTCCTGCTGCTGTGAAAAAAATACATTGAGCTGAATGAGAGCAGAGAGCTCCCTGGCTGCATTTAAAAAATATTTAAAATTATTATCTAAGTCTCTTTGCATTTTTGACCAGAATTTTAGCCAGAAGACAAGTGTGGCTACAAAACTGGAGAAAATAATTTGTCTAGAGTTTAATTTGTGGCCGTGCTGACAGTTTAGCCAGAAAAACTCTAGAATGTTTTTCTGCCTCTCTCCACTCTGACACCACTCTGGCTCTGCTCGTTAGACGCAATACACACCCATTATAAAGCTGAAAAAAATCAGAAAAAGTTAAATATTTTAAAAAGTATAAAGAGTTAAAAAGAGAAAAGTAATGCCAATAAAGTCCAGAAAAAGCTGCACGTTTTGATATATGAATTGTTGAAATAGCACAAAGTATGAAGGACTAGAAGAAGACCGTAAAAAGGCGGAAGAAAATGGCCAAACAGAAGAACAATAGTGTGACTGCTCAGCAGTCACACTAATTACAAAAAACTGAAAAGATAAATATTTCAGAACAAATGATGGTACTGTAGGAGAACTACACTTCTCAACTAAAAGAAACAGCTCATTCATTAAGATGATGAACACTTGTTTGTGAAGTATCTGCAACGGGTGCATAATTAGTCCTCGGACTGCTCAGCAAATTCAGAGGGACCAGTACTGGTCCCCAGTCGTGAGATTTGAGAATATTCTAACTACCGGAGATTATATCATGAACGATCTGGGGAAACTGCAGAGTGACCATAATATTTTATCAAAAAAGTTGAAAAGTAGTTTAGAAAACTTGTACTAATTTACTCAGTTCCTGGATGCAGTATACTGCCTATACTGCCAAATGTATGATGGCTGTAGATTAAAGACACAGCAGTGAGGACATGCTCAGACTCACTGTAGACCTGTAGATGTCCTTTGAATGCGGTGCCACCTCTTGGATTTTCAGCTTTACACTCATACGTTCCTGAGTCCTCCAGCTGAATGTTGGGAATCTCCAGCACAGCCTGTGACTTTCGAAGTCTCGCTTTCTTGGGGATGTTGCCATTTATCTTCCTCCACGTGATTGTCGGCACTGGGCTGTGAGAAGAGAAGAATGATATTATACACTTAATACAGTCTTGGAGAGTGAGCACTGATTACAGTATATTTTATTATGTGAGCTGCATTTTATCTCTTTACAATAAGAACATTACCGCATACACTCATAGATTAATCCGCCATCCGCTTTGACCTTTTTAGAACAACTTCAGGACATTTTAGTGTTAGATTCTTTTGTGATTCAGATAAAATATTAAAAAGATCAGTTCTCTCAAACTATGACCTTGTTTGCCTCTGTGGAAAAACAATGAGTTATATTCTTACTTTTAATGCATGTGTTTAACTGTTGGTTAATACTCCATCAGTCTATTGATTAGTGAAATTGCCTGTGTTTTAGAGAGTTAGAGGGAAAATTTGTGACTTCATTGTGAGTTGTGGTTGCCATTTTCGCACTCACACACTTTGAACGCATGATTAATCAAAACAGTGATTATCAAAACAGAAGAGAAACTGTTGCAGTCTACCAATCACTCAAAGAGATTTCAAAACAAAAACAGTGAACTCTAGCAAACATCTGCAATGACCTACAGATCCCAGAGGTCTTTAATTTGCAATTAGGAATTGACACACCATGATGCCCATTTAATGCTGGTTCTGCTCTACATGTGAATCATTAACCTCTCAACCATTCATGATGTATTTACTGTACCAAATGACCACCCCATTAGACCCCAGGTTTCAGAAGGACAGTGACAATATTCTAATCAGCCGTAGTGATTTTTATGATTGGTTTATGAGCGGTGTCATCTATCCTTACTTATTCGTGGATTGCCCAATAGATCCTGATGATAGATGACTCACACATGCAGAGAATGTATTACTAGGCACTCAGTATCAGTAATGCTGTCGTGTATGACAACTAGAATAGACAGGTCTCTGAAAGATGGAAATGTGACACTATGCAAACCTCCAGTGAACTCATCAATCATTTAGCCAAGATGGAAATGTTACATCCCTGAGCTTTTCTATCTGTTCTAAATTCACAAGGACATAGAAGTGCTCTTGGCAACAATGGCTCAAATTAGGATTCAGAGCGTGTTTTATGTCAAACAATGTGTTTTTCCATTATGGAGTTTTTGTGTTCACAAGCTTTATTTTCCCCCCTTTGTAGACAAACGGTTTAAAATTTTTCATTTTCTTTTCCTTTTTTTTTTTGAATGGTTAATCATTACTTTAGACTAGAGCATGCATTTAGTTTTCCTCAAACCCCAGAGAGTCAAACACGCTGAATAATATAGTCAGTAGTTTCAGACAAATTTCAGTTATCAAAGCCGGAAATTTTTGCACATGAATTTGGGGATAAGTCCCATCACTACAGTATGTCGTCATCTACAAAGTTGTAATTTCTATCTCCATATGAAATAAAACAGAACATACATGATAACACCTCCATTCATGATATTTACACTTTTTTATTCCAGGTTATCCCTGAAAAAATGAAGAGATGTAATTTTATTTATATTACAGACACGATTCACATTAATCCAGTGAAATAATGGAGAAAATATATTAAATATCGAGTTGCTCAAGTGCGTTAAATCAACAATAAAATTATTCCATACAATATGGATACCTGGGGCAAGATCTGGGGCTTGAGGTAAAATCAGATATCTGCGTAATGTGGGGCCATTTCCTAGTACTGTTTCCTCCTTTTAATGCCCCTGGCCTATACCAACAGCATAAACACACATCAACAAACTGCATGGTGTTTAATTCAGTACTCATAAATATGGCATGCAGTTACACGGCATTTGCCTATGGTTACCATTGTGCCAAAAAAAAAAAAAACTCTTGAATGGCTGGAGAGCAAAGGGACTGGAACATGTGGGTGAATCTTCATGAGTATATGGCAGGAGTTCTCTTTGGAGACTGAATAATGAGCACTAGGCCTACAGTGGATGTAGCATACTGTATGTGTTCACAAGACTGAGGCTGGGCAGGAGGGAATAGACTCACTCAGTGTAAAAATAAGAAGCTCTGCCTGTCAGTATGTTGTGTTCTGGGTGAAACTGCTGGAATGAACTCCATAACTGTGAAGCTCTGGTCAACCTGGTTGATTTTATCAAAGCGTACAAACTGAGTATTTCACATGCTCATGTTGTCAATGTGTTTCACACTGGTGTTTATATAAGGTGTTACTGTATTCAATTTAAGAACATGGCCATAGGCGAGCTCAGTAGATTACATCTTAATTAGCATTCCACACAATTGCTGTACCTCATCTGGACTAGTTTCATAATAAAGGTTCAAAATTAAAGCAGAAGTAAGCGATATTTTTGTGTTAATATAAGTCTTAAATAGTTATATCGGTCTGTCAGTCCCTCTGCTCTGCTCTGAGCCGAGGAGAAAACTTTTCTTGTATCCTACAATTTTTATCCAATGAGGAGAGAGAACGGCATGAAGGGCTGTGTGTGCAGCCAAGGGATGCGCCTGAATGTGGTGACGTAGGGACGAGGACCAATAGATCCATGACGAGGGAGGGGGCTGCTAACTCCGTCGGCTGACAAGAAGTTATGGTGCGTTCAGGGCAACCCGTAACTCGTGTTTTTCTGACCTGTGAAGTCGTACCAGTTCAATCTGGTACGAGTTCACGGGTCGGAAGTTACGAGTGGCCGTTATAGTGACTTTCACAGGTAAAACAGGTCGGAAAAACAAGAGTGGGTTGCCTGGAACGCTACAAAGTCGTAAGTTGTGACTTGAAGCTGTAACTTACGGTTTCAAAAGCCTGCCTGGAAAGCAGCATTAACCAAAACGACCGGATCGCTTACTTCTGCTTTAAATCTAATACTAGGGAATTGGTTTGCTTCATCATTTAGATCTAAATATTATCTCACCATTCTCACTTGTGTAAGTCTCGGTTTCTTGTTTCTTTTTAGGAAATTCAACACTATTTTTAAGGGAGAATCTACCTGAAACACAACTAACATTTTTGCCTGTATGATCTGCAAAACAAAGACATTCACCACAGCAAGATAAAATCTGTTGCCATTAACAGGCACTTTTGCTGCTGACAATGTGGCCCTTGTGTGCCTGTGTAGCTCAATGAGGAAAGGGTTCAAGGGTTTGATTCCCTCTGGGGCCGTTGAAGCTAAAAGTATATCCACTACTCCAAGGCTATTCAGATGAGAACATCCACCACATGCTACATATTATATTTTAAGTGGAAATGAGTGGGAGAATGTGTAACCCATCAAATATACAAGCCTTTTTGAACTGCAGTGAACTTCATAGTCCCTTGAAATGAATGCAGCTAACAGAACTGCACTTTGCAGAGTTTCTTATAAATCAGTCTATGAAGCAAAGGTTTTACATTGAATTTGTGTTTTTTGAAATGAGCAGATCATCACCATCAAGAGGTGGCTTTAAGCATTCAGGGTAACTAGGCTATATTGTTAATCCAACTATAACTGCTTGGCATCAACTGGCATTACTAAAGAACTAAAACAGTTGTGATGTTATCCAAATCTGCATGTACACATAATCCATCCGCCACCCACCAGGACAAATTCTTTTCCACAAGAGATTACCTGATGAAGGTCTGAGGACCAAAATGTTGCTTCCTTAATAAATCAACTACCTTTTGCAAGTGTGGACAGTGTGCAGGAGTATTTTCTGTTTCACAGTTTACAAACAAAAAATCAATCTTCAAATGATTTCAGATTTTAGACAATGTAATTGATATTTCACTGTTAATTTTTATGATCTGACCCATTCCATGCACGGGTTAACCCTGGACATTACATAATCTAAGAACTACTCCTGAACCCTGTTGAACTTAGTAAAAGCTAACATTGTACAGTAATGGCAGTAAACATCTCACAATTTTTTTTTTTGCTACAGATTTCCAACTGAAGTGGAACCCTGACAAAAAAAGTTGGTGGTTAAGATAATGCCAGTGGGTGCTGTGCTGGACTGTACCCTATATTTGTTTTACAGTTCTGACTACTTGAAGAACGAGCTAATTGGCTGTAAAGAAACTTTGGTCTGTGTCTACAGACAGCTCTCTGCCTGATGAACCTTGTTCGACCACATGATAATTTGTTTGAATATGAGTCTTATTCACATGAAAAGATCTGAAGAACAGTGCTAATGATGCCCATTTTTCATTTCATATTTATATGAAGCAAGTATAAACATCAGAAGGACAAAGTGTTGGTCCACAGAGGTAAACAGTGTTCTACAGTATAATAACACTATAACAGTAATTATGTGGAGAATTAATTTTCAGATAGACACACGTTACAAAATCATAATTATGTAATGATCCTTCTTGGAGACATTACTAAAAATAACATCACAAGGTGACCAGAATGAAAACCTCTTTAAATCTAAGAAGGGCTGTGTTTTTTATTGCTTTCTCATTTATTTTCTTTGTCTAATTGTTCCCTTTGCCCTTGACTATGGCCTACAAAGTACAAAGTAAGCAAATATCACAACAGACAATTACATCAAGAGGCTCTGGCATTCACAAAGAGCTTTTCTACCCTGTCTTAGCTAGCATTGCCATCATACATATTGATCAACAGGAGAACAAAACCCATTTTAACTTCATTTTCAGTGCTATATTAAGACTGGCACTCCTTAATAGGGCACGCTGATAAATCATTCATCTCCATGTACAAGGGTAAGTCACTGAGATCACTGTCTGACTGAAAGCTATCATGCACAAACTACTTCATTCATAGGGCAAGGACTCAAGCTGTTTGCCTCCTCTACAAGCATCTAAAAACTTCTGCTTATCTTCATGGGAAAACTAAGTGGTGTGAGATTAGAATGCAGTGTCTATATATTTAGGAAATGACTAACCATAATGCGGATAATTAATTGAAACGAAGGTAAACAATTATGAGGTCCTTAGTCATCTGTAGATTAGCGACTGTTTGCACATAAGATAGGAGTCGGTGATGAATAATTCATGCTGAATAATTATAAACAAAACAGAGTAGTATGTTGTAAGATATTCAATTCTTTCTTTAGGAGTCAAACACCACTCCAACTTTGCTTTGAAAACGAAAAGATCAAAACTGCTTTGCAATTTTTTTTTATATCGAATACAAATAATTGTGGCTTCATTTCTGGTCCAACCTTCCCAAAGTGTATCCAAAAGCAATTTCAGAAAATATTTTTAATGTAAAAAGGCAATAGCTTCAGCGTCACAAACCATGAACCCAGCAATGCTAACTTTAGTAACTGTGGTAAGTGCTTTGGACAAAAGTGTTTTCCCTCCTGGCAGACAACTATTACCAATTTAATTTTTTTCATAGACATAACCTTGGCTTTCTACATTCATAACAGACAATGAAAGCACCCAGGAAACACAGATACATTAGGGCTCTCAATTATGAGAACACATGGGTCCCTAGGGCTGAATTCCCTATTCAGTCTTCCCCCTTGCGCTAACATGTCATCTAACAGCCGAGCTACGATGCTGTACTTCTCTACACTCACTTAACATCCTGCCTGAAGACAAGATATGCCTGGTTCCCACTCAGGTAATGGAATAATGTAATTTAAAGAAGAGAGGGAAACACAAGAGGTACAGTATTATCTAGAGGATCTCTCAGTAACAGATCAGTGATAGGCTGTCCTTTATTGTTCCTGGTGATTAATATTGTACTGCATACGGCTCCCTATATTTGTGCAATATGTCCTTGTTTACTTACTTCCCCAGAGCAAAGCACTCCAGCCTGACAGTGACTCCTTTGGCAGCCAGAACAGATGTAGGGAAATGCACTTCAATTTTGGGCTCATATTCACCCATGACACCTAGAAAAGGTTAAGAGAGAGGAATTGCAGACATTAGAACCAAGCAGATTGAAACAGTCACTTACAGTCACTTACCCTCCCATTACCCATCATCCTCATCTTTTCTAGCAATGTACTACACAGAGACTGGGTATAGTGATTTTGAAATAATAGGGATGTCCACTGCCAATTGCCCCAGTGCAGGTTTTATGAGTATGTATGCTGCAACTGAAGATAGAAATGTAGCAGCAAATTGAAATTTTCAGAGGATTCCTGATGTTCAAGCATTTAAAATATACACCGTACACTGAATCATGCAGTGTGCAGGTGTGGGACAGCACATTATGCACACCATCTGGCACATCGTTCAACCATCCACCCTCACTTTACACACTATTTATCAATAGGGTTAGTGATATTGGCTAGATACACAGTATAATATTTTTGATCTGCACAAAAAAAACATGGATGAAAACACGCGCAGATGGTATAATCAATTCTAATATATTTTCATTATTTTTAGGTGGTTTAAGTCAGTTGGAAAATACAGGAGTATTAGATGAATTCCTCATACAGTAATGGCATCTATGCAGAACCATGTTCTCTGTGTAAGAAATGGTGGAAAAGCTCAGAAGCCATCACAAAAACAAACATTAACATGACACAGCCACAAATAGTCTTCAGAACCGACAGTAGTGTGTTGTCAACAAGAATTAGCAATTCACTCTACAATTCACAAAAACATCACAGCTCCTCTCTCACAGCTAGAGAATGTGTTTTCTTTGTTTTTCCATCTGTAAGTTTAAGTGGCCATTTGTATCCATTTACAAGAACGATATGTCAGATGACATTGAGCAAATCTGGAGTAACCAATAAAAAACCATTCACCTTAGATCTAATTAATATTTGTCTCATTAAATGAAAGTTTGCAATATAAATATTACAAATGGTTTACTCTTTAGAGAATAATGTCAAACACACACACACAATCATTGCATATGAACACCTCTGATGGACACACTGCTAACCTCAGCACCGGCCTGAATTTGCAAGAAAACATAGTAGACCATATGCAGCGCTGCTCTAGATGCTCTGTAATGTATATAATCAGTATGACAAATGACCGGCATGGCATTTGAGAAACCATAATTATACCTCCTACATGTGCCTGACACTTTTTATGTGAAAAAATGACTGCTGCAAAGAATGAGTGGAGTTATTGAATTGTAGCTTGCTATGTATGGAAAAGGAGTTTTATGATATTTGTTCCAAAGAACTTTTCAATTTCAATCTCATTCTCAACATTTATGGCTCCAAAGCAGCCCTTCACATATAATGAATTTGCAATATTTCATTGGCTCATGCCATAGTATATTCAATATCATATTCAGTCTCAGTGGCTGGACCTGATAGAAATGAAAGAAATTATGTCCAGACTTGGCGTGCTGAAACATTACTGGTCCTCATTTGTAGCATAGCATTATATATGTTCCCATTTTATCGATTAATCACATGAAAATCACATTTTTCTGTTGTGCTTTGTTTTTCATTTTACAAAGTATGATGCATGTTCTCAAATTTATAGCATTTATAGCATTTATAGCAGGTCTCTGGTGCACTAATACAGTAGATAGGCATTTAAGGTGACTCTCAGAGGCATCTTTCTTAGATAAGATAGAAAATACACAAACACATTTTGTAAGTTTGTGTTTGAACAAATTAACTGGAACAACTTTATAATATATAGACAGTATTTCATATTCATTTGTGTAAACCCCTGAACTAATCAAATCAGAATTCCCCTTGCCAATAAAATTGCAATTGTTTAGAATTCCAACTGGTTTCATTTAAAGGTCATCATCACACTCAAGTTTTATGAAAGTAAAACACTAAAAAACTGATCACAAGCGCTCAAAGCCATGAAATAGAAAATAATAAACTTTTCACATCTCAGTCAAATCAGAATTCCCCTTGCCAATAAAATTGCAATTGTTTCATAAAAACTTCCATTTACTTTCTTCATTTCAATCACTTGGATTGTTTGAGCCAATTCGCAGACAGCTGAACAAAATAGTAATTGGATTGTCACACTCCTACTGTAGCACCCATTGAAAGCTTAAGACATTGATCCTCCATCTATACAACGTCAGCCATGTCTTATACAAAGAACATGATTAACAGTCCAAAAAAATTCTAATATACCAGACAATCTCTGGTGATTTAATTATCAATTTTTGATGGTTCAGTTTTTTAAATGCATTTTTTCTTTGGGATAAGCCAGGGTTTAACATGCCGGCAGGGGAAACAGCCCATTTACAGCTGCTGCTTGTTCTCAACACAGTACAATCAAAATGGTCTTCTATTTTTAAAAAGCACTGAGATGAACACTCCTATTAGTCTAGACAGAGATTTAACTGTTTTGTTATTTACCATTACATGGTTTCACATTTATTATTGACTGTATGTCAGTACTTTGCTGACATTCAGGGTAACAAACAATAATGTTTTGGCACATATATTAAAAATATGTGGGTTAGTAAAAAAAAAAAAAAAAAAAATGTCATGCTGACATCCAATATGGCTATGGGCCTAAATTCCTCAACAATAATTTACAGTGCAGTGCAGAAAACATGCCCATGTGGCGATGACATGATGGCTGCAAACAACTGATATTACTGTCAGTGAAGAGAGAGAAAATTTCCTCCAGCAATAATAACATCACTAGTGCTGTGGTCCAACTGCAGGTTTTACCACTTACCTCGCGATAGGAACAATGAGTCAAAGTCCAATCTGTAATTTATTCTAAGAAAAAATTGCGGCACATCCTCTTATGTATGGATACTGTGTTCTCATATATAGAAGATAATTTTACCTGATATATACATTACATCTTGTGTGTTTTAGTCCTTCCTGTATTTGATAACATTACTGATGTAAACAAACCTGTGTCTACACATAAAAATAGAATATATGGATGGCAAGTTATCTGCTATAAACAGTACAGGACAAAATATGGATGATAGATGATGGTAAACCTGCAGAGGCACTGAATACACCGCTTGAGGCACCTGTTGGAGACGTATCTATCTATCTATCTATCTATCTATCTATCTATCTATCTATCTATCTATCTATCTATCTATCTATCTATCTATCTATCTATCTATCTATCTATCTATAAAAGGCTGTGTAAAATATACAATTTTCACAAATTACATTTTATATAAACACATGCTTTTCATGTGGTGTGGTCCAGGACCATTTTGCAGTTAGTATTATCTGCAGTAATAAAAGGCACACCAATGAGATAAATCAAAGAGCGGGGGTTTCTGGGATGAACTGTATGTCTGTATGTTTAAAAACACTGCATTAGCGCAGAGTTCAGTGATCTGCTCAAGGTGGACTGTGAATTGACAATCAATGGCTTCCAGCAGGATATAATGGAGCCCAGATGCTTGTTTTGATTAAGAGAGTCGGGGTTGGAGCTGACAGTGGTGAGCCACACACAGATCCAGCTTGAACTGTCTACTGTGTAATAATCACTCACTTTTACTGAGGCACAGATTGCCCCGTCTGATTGGTCAGAGTCCAATGACTGAGGGGTGCACACAGCAGCGGAACATTTGGGCGACTGCTGTGAGGTGTGCCAATGTAATTTTCGGCATTTTAGACCCAATTTCACAATATAGAGAGCTGCCGAGCAACATGAGATTTGCAGAGCAAGAGATGCCAAGACATTCTTTGGCATAATGGGCTTACAACTGTAGAGACTTCATTTGGCCATGTTGTGCTGCAGGTGAGAGTGCTGTCCTTCAGCCCCATGTGTCAAAGCCACATGTCACAATATGGATGCTGCAAAATGCATTCCTCTCCCATCACATGTTGTTGAAAAGTAACAACAAAAATAATTTCTATCCAACTATGAAGCACATTAAAACAATCATAGCAGACTGGCCAACGTCCTTTTGGCTGTATTTTTCATCTTGGTTAATGAGAGACCCAAACCAATTAAGAATGGTTATGAGCTAAGTATGATATATGTCTCTGCGGTCCAGTTCATACATAATCGTGCTGGAAGGCATGTAATCCTTAAGAGGTAAATTCTTCTTGCAACATTTAGAGCGAACCTGGTTCCGAGGCACCAGAGGCCCTTCACTGGGGATGTAATCTCAATGGCTCTTTGAAACCTTGACAATGACAGGCACCTGTGTGAAGTGATGGACGTTTCTCTGTGTAGTCAGATGTAAAAAGCCTGTAGGTGAAATCCACACCTGATTCCAACAAACAGCTCCACAGCATGGCTCCTGAGAGGCCAGTATAAAAGAACAAAATCCCATCCACAGCAAGGGCCATTGATTCAGTTAATTTTATGCCGGAAAATGATTTCCCTTATGGCCAGTTTCACCAAAGCACATTGTGAGCGAAGAAGGCTCCCCACACTAATGTTAAAGCATTGCTCACTATCTATTTACGGTGTGTATGGAATTCATAACACCCTCCACCAACATGAGGCTCAGTGGAAAGCTGAAGAATGTCCCACTTTTATTAACCTATCTGATCTAATTTTTCTTTTTTTTTTAATCCAAAATGCATTATGATACAATAAAATGCACCACCTGAATATAAAATATGCTTTTAGATTTTCATCCGTGCTAAACAAGTGCAGCGGGGGGAAGCACTGTAATAGAGCTACAAAAATGTTTACAGTTTCAGATGAACAGAGAAAGTATCACAGAGGACTCTCTGATACTTCCTCTGTAGTATGTGCTTCATCCAGTGAAATCCATTAGATTTGTCTGCCTAGGGCATTCATACAAATCAAGGACTGCTACCGTGTGTGAGGTGCGATAAATCCCAGAGCCTCACCATCAGTTTTCAATGTTAGAGGTGTTGGGGGGCTCAGGACCCTTGCATTTGTCACAGTGTTCTTCACCAGACAGATGTAGCTTCCAACGTCAGAGGGCTGCACCTTCGAGATGTACAGGTTCCCCGTGTCTTGGGAGATGAAGCGCCGACTGTCCTCAGCAACAAATGAGGGGAACTCATTAAACACCCAGCTGTAGATGATCTCTGTAAAGGCAAGGTGAGACCATACAGATTAGAAAAATGCTGAATGTAGCTTTGTAATAGTCATCAACACACAAAATCCTGCAGTGAAAAGTCAAGTGTACTTTTTTCAGATCTATATTTTTGTGATCCTAAGACAACTAAGCTCCATTTGTAATGAAAAAGAACAAAGTGAATTTCTTTCACGTCTAATCTCCGTCTCGCCTTTCAAACTATTCATAATAGTATTAATAGCAAATCCTTGTAGGATAACAATAGCTGGTTATTGACTGAGTTTATGGCAGAAAGCCTCAAATAGTTACTGAAGCGCACAGTTCTTGTAGTCTCACTGCATGAAAAAACAAGACTTCACAATAGAAATGGTGCATCTGATCTGACATGTTAACTATGAAACAGTTAGTGTGAGACAAACTATCAGTGAGATACTGGATGTTCTGTGTGAGCCCGTGTAAAACCACAGACTAAGCAAAATATTAACCACAGATAACATCATTAATGCCACCGCTGCTAACGATTGCTCATTGCCTTTGAAACAATAACAACTTAAAGAAGTAATGAGAGTGGGATTTGTACAACATCAAGGGATCAGCTCGCTCATCACTATAAAATGACTGTGAGCTTGAACTAGGTCCAGGAAAATAATCCTGAGGCTTCTTAAGATGAGAAACATAACAGCGTCTTAATGAGTCTGTTATTTGCAAATAGGTTATTTCAATTAATTGGCGATAGCATCCGAAAGGTAAAGCTGGCTTACGTAAGATGACTGATTATTCAAAGATGGACTGATTCCAGTGAGCTTCACTGTACAGCATGAGCACTGGAACGTTAAAGGTCATCATACGACAGGATCAGTGCTCTCTGAACTTAAAAAGGAAAGAATGCAGAACAGGATTTCTCTGACCTGATAAATAAAAAAGCTTTGGAAGATATCAAACTTATTTGCATGTAAGTTGAATCTTTAATATTTTATTCATGAATTAGCTACAGTGTACAGCAGTCTAGGACATAAACTGTTGAACCCTGGCAGTCTTAGCAACACAGATGTTCTTATGTATTAAGTATTATTCACTATTTAGTAATGCATGCTGATATACAAATTAAATTGAAATAAAAGAAAGATCACAAAGTTGCTTGGAGGATAATGTGTGGATTTGAAGAAAAAAAACAGATCAGAAGTCATCAACACGACCATGAAGAGGAATAAGCAGGTGATGAAATAGATGGATGTGGACGGATGGATGAACGGATGCAGTATGACTAAAATGAACACAGAGCTCATTTTGACGACATGCTGTTTTTCTTTTGTCCACTGTGCATAGATCCACACCCTCACATCCATCATTGTATAAAAAACAGGACTGTCAGGGACAAATTAATCTATTCAATGTTGCCCAGCTATATTTCACAACTCTTTGATTCTGCCTCCATAATCTTTCTGTCCTGGAGAAAAAAGAAAAAGAAAAGGATGGCTATATTTTCTTTACACTATCAGAGTTTCCTTAGTGAATAATGATTAACTGCTTTTTCAAAGATGTTCAGATCTGAAGGTTTGAACTGAATTCAACACTTGATGTGAGCTCACAGGAAACAACTGCTCTGTGGTAGAAAACCATATTCAACATGCAATCTTAATGACTGTATCTAATAATACAGTATACAGACATTGATGTCAACAAATTCTTTCCATAGGCAGCATCATTACAGTAGTTTAATTCACTCAAAGGCCCAACTGATAAGCAGGGGAATCATAGCTATATACAACACAGTCTGGGCTATAAAGCAACTGTAGTACAGAATACAGAAAATACAGAATGATAACTAAATGCTTTGTAATATAAATACAGCAGAAAGAAAATGAAAACAATCTGTGCTCCCAAAAAAGTTACATGTAGCATTGGCAAAGAAATCAGAAGTCCAACTGGTTTTATTTAAAGGTCATAATCACACTCAAGTTTCATGAAAGTAAAACACTACCGTATTTACAAAAAGCCTCAAAGCCATGAAATAGAAAATAATAAACTTTTCACATCTCAGTGACTTCAAATTATTTTCAGTCATGAAACCTATCTAATTTAAGTGGCATTTCAATGTCTTTAAGTCCTCCCACAACCAATTTAACCCAAACATTGTTTAACACTCCCTATACAATCTGAATTTAAATTGTGACAAGCTCTGACTCATTGATGCATTCATCACATAGGCAAATTTCATGGCTGCGGCATTCTTTAAAAAATTATTTAGATGTTGGAGATCATTTTTCATTTAATGTGAGGACTGTTGAAGAAATAAATGATAATCTTACCTGTAATGTGTATTTGAGCATAATCTATAAACATGAACAATAAGCAACAAAGTAAAGGCTCAACAGCCCGTAGAGGCAGACCTGTCACTGGCCAGTGTACTGTATATAGAGGGAAATATTCTGACAGTAATAATATCTACTGGTAAAATGGTAATTTTATAACTGGAGTATGTTATAATGAGACAATTACCCCTCATTTAAAATGAAAGCTCTAAAATGCTTTCTTCAGTTGAAACCATATGAAATAAAAATGATCCTTCTCTTTTAACAATACTTAGCTAGGTCACTTTATCAAGTACTTTGTCTCTCACTGCAATAACACTTTAAATACAATTTTACCATATAAGTAAACAGCCTCAAATACCTTTGATTGCAATTTCTCAAAACTTCCCCCTTTTATCAAATGACAGTAATACTCAACTTACTTCAGGGAGTCTCTGTTTTAAGTGCCATACACATCCCCTTGTAGATGTGATCTTTTATGTCTTTGTTTAACTGTGTGTGCTTCAACCTCTAACAATTCATTTAGCGACTTCATTCAGACAATAAAAACAAAATGCAAATTATTACAACACCACAGTGTTTCACCACACAGTACTTTTGATATTGAGATCGTTTGATGATATCTGACATGAAATCCAATTGTTCTAAATTGTATTTTTAATGGCTGAGTGATTATATACATATAATAAATTCTGTATTGATCCATTCTGTTGTTCTAATACAAGAGTTATAATATGAGGGCGTGCAACAGTAAATCACAATAACTGAAACCTGGGTCACTTTTACAGCCTACTGTAGCAAGACTAACAAACCTTAAATGACAGAAAAAACACAATTTCCATCACACTGATCTCACTCCACAACATCATCTCTAGTATCTGATTCTAATTTGATGCTAGTCACACCTCTAACTATTAATGTACGGAGCTTTGACCTGTAAATGCAGCATGAAGAATTACTTGCTGCTGCAGTCAAGGCAAAACCTGTGCTGTGATTGATGGCAAACTTTAAGGATGAGAACGATCTAGAATTATCTGTCAATAATTCTCTCATTAATCATGAATTGTCTTGTTTTGTTTTGTTTTTTGTCAGCAACTCTGTCTCTGATTTTCTGGTTGCTATCACGTCATGCAAAATGGCATCCAGAAACAGGAGCAGGTACTGAAGAGCACTTGGCAAACATTCCCATGGGTGCAGTGCTGCAGTGCAACAGAGCTGATGCAAACAGAAAGCCTGGATGATTCATGGCTCACATAACATCTTACATTAGAGGACAACCGCTGAGAGGGATAGTCAAGATATGCCATTAAAAAGCAGTGCCTATGCTTTGCCTACGTGAAATAATTGGGGATGTGACATTTCTTTCCATTTCTAATGATCCATCAAATTTGGTCTCAGAGTATTGTGTCTGGCTCTGTTGTTGCTATAGTTTATCACACTCATCATTTAAACAGCATGTACTGTATGGATTGATAGACAAGTGAAGGGACAGGTACTGAAACTAACCATTAAAATAAAATGTATTAAAAAAAAAATGATAAGGGTATTCATAGGGAACAGTGATGAGTTTATTGACTGTCCTAAAGGCAGCAATGAGGAGAATTATTTTTTACCCCTGGCCCTGATTTTGAAGTAAAATTTCTTACCTGGTGAATGAGGAGGAGGGGTACACATTAGAACCACACCTTGGCCTTCGCGCACAGAAACTCCACCTCTGACCTTCGCACTGAAAGCACCAAGATCTGAAAGAGTACACAGAGACAGGCTTTCTCAGCAACAGCCAAATATGTCATTGATGGTTATGTGGAATGATCCTAAAAGGGCTCTTAGCATAGATGTATATGTCCCTGCAGCTAGCTGTCTTAGCTTGTTTGGACCATTCAGTGAACAAAAGTAAAAATAGTAATACTGTACAAATAGTGAGCAATAGAAAAAAGACAACAAATACATTCAATTTAACATCATAATATTGGGGATGCAAGCAAAAAAACTAAATACATATACAGACTTTGTTTTTGAGTTAGTGTTGCAAGGAACAGGTTTTCATCCACAATTTCATTCCTGGTAGTTGTACTGTATGTGTTTTATCATGGGCTCACACATTCTCATCCTTGTAGGTACTCCGGTTACTTCTGCAGGTTGTCTGTCTGGCCACAGCAACAATTAATCTCACTATTGATTTGCCTATTTTTTCCTCAAATAATCAATTGCTCTATAAAATTATTCAGAGGGAAAAGCAGGAAGAGACAGACACCCCTGAAGTTGTAAAAAAATATATCATGTGCTTTAGACACAAAGCTCTGCCAATCAATTACCATCTGGAGAGCTGTCGTGCTGTTTGGAAGAATCCAATTCCAACCTTAAATCATCCCAAATATAATATGACTGTTTCTAAAAAAAAAAAAAGAAAAAAAAAAAAGCTCCTTTACCAACATTATTTGGAAACTATTTTTGTAGTCGTCTTTGTTTGGTGGTTATTTTTCTATGGTAGCAGAACAAAGCAGGTTTAGACTGAAATCTCAGAACTGCAGTCCTTCGGAAACTAATTCCATCCATTTCATTTCTAGTTGAAACAATGCCAAACCGTGGAAATCAAGCGACAGGCTGCTGACCCAGGGCAGGTCTCTGCATCTCCACCACTTTCATCCTCTCACTTTGAGGGACATTATTTACCCTCACACTGTAACTGTTGGGAAATTATGCCTCGGAGACTCGGAGTACTTGTGAAAGTTGAATTTCCTCTAAATTTCAGGCACATTTATTAATGATCATGGTTCATGGCCTTCATTTTATAATATGGCACACAGTCAATTTCCCTTCAATGTGTATTTCTCAATTTTCAAATATCAGTGTGGTCACTTGTCCATGTTTGCTCTCAATATAGCACAGAGTTGCATTTTATTTTATGTACTGTCACCTTGCTGTTTTAAATAACATTTCAGCCAGTAAATTGTCACAATCTGTGTGATCTACACCGATTCAGAAGAAGCTAAAGGGTAAATAGAATAAATAAATAAGGCTATGGTTACAAAAATAGTACAACATGTGGCAAAGCAATGCAGGAACAATCTAATGTATACAGTACATGCTGCAGCTTTTCAGCAGACTCAATCAGGACAGTAGGCTATGATAGGAACAGGACTTGCAAGCATTCAATCCACATCCACAAGTCAGCCTGCAATGGTGACCACTTCCTGTGCTTTAAACAACGAGGACTCAACACTGAACAGACCGTTTATCATCATCCAGATACCATTCATTGTTGCAACAAGAATACACAGAGCTTTCATTTCTGAAATGCAGATAACTGTAAATACTCGCGCTAGGTGTCCTATGTTATTCAAAAAGTTGTTTTGTGCTGCTATGCTAAAGTACCTCAATCTCATCATTTTGGGCCATTTGGTATGAATGACTTGTGTTGATTTATTTCTGCTAACAATGTGCCACCAGAGTGCAGAGATGGAGAGCTGCTGATTGTCACCATGTTCACTATTGATTCACCAGCAGCTGTCAGCCTGCTTTAAAAAAAAAAAAAAAAATGTTTTATTGTCAGCGCAGATTCTCTTTACCTCTCACTTTTTGTTCATCCAACATGAAAAATGGCTTACTGCTCTCTATTGTAACTTTGAGCAAACAATCTAAATGTAAGATAAGTAGCCTCTGCATTTATAGTAAACACTAAACTGGATGAGGAAAAAAATAAATTAGTCAGTAAATAGGTAACATAAACACCAACTGTCTGATGAGTATTGACCAAAGCGTTTTACATCCGGCTGCTTGAGTACAGCAACTGTTATTGCCTACAACACGACTGGTACTTGGCAGAAACCCTTATATGTAGATATTTCTTCCTCTTCAATTATTCAGCCAGGCTATATACTGTATTGTGGAAATACAAGTCTTCCTAGCCAGTTTGTCTAATTCAATAAATATTGAATGTAAATTTCATCTTTATGTATTTCTATTTTGTTATTCTACATAGCCAAATGCTTTAGCACAGTAACAATTCACCCCACAGTACAGTATATCCAGAGACATATTACACCGGCACATGGGAAATTATACATTTTACATCTCTTTCAGATGCAGCACTGGTGGTTTGGAATGAATAAGTAATGGTTAGCATGAGTAACATAACCGAGCAAGTAAAAAAAAAGAAAAAAGAAACATACATAGGTGCCACCTACATAAAATATGTCAATGTTTGATTGTTGAGTGAAATCACATAGGCATTGTAGAGGCACCACAGCATTGATCCCTTTACATGTAATTTGAGGTGTTTCAGTTAGACACAGAAATAAGACATCAGTGTTAGAGATGTTCATGTTTCTAACATTGATGTCTTACTGACTGATTATTGTCCTTTACAATTACAGTTATGTAAGTGAATCAATATTAATGACTCTTTAACAATGTAAAACCCGTACGGTCATTAAAGCGTCCTCAAAAATTACAAGTCAACATATGTCTGTATAAATATTTAAAATCCAGAAACACAGTGATGAAATTTGCAGCAAGCACAAGAGCAGGTGCTCAATGCAAATTAGCTATTTCAAGATCAGTATGAATTCAATCAATGGGCATTAACTACTGATGATTTCAGATTTGTAGAACATTTCAGAGCGGGGAGTTTGTGTGGGTTTTCAAATGCTAGAGTCAAAGCATCCCATTAATTTCATTACTACTGTACTGCTCAGAGTGGCTCGATACCTGAGCCACAGCCAGACTCGTCTGCAGCGAGAGAAGAACTCTTTGGGGAGAAAGATCAGAAGCCTCCTTTCTGCCTGCTGCCATCAAAGTCACGGCTGAAAAACAGCCCAAGTGTGAGTTCAGCGGCTCAGAATTTCAAAACAAAGAGAGGGGAAAAAGCATCCTACTCAAACATCTTTGGAGCAGAGTACATGACCAGTGGATAGAATATAGACAGCCTTGACTGAACCTTTCCTGGCACAGTCAGGCTGGTCCACTCTTACCTCTCCCCTGATTCCCTGCGTGAAACTGAGCTGTGTTCAGTGCGTCAGCTTGACATAACAACCCTCCAACTCTCTGGAGTAGTGAGTATAGTGAAGTGCTGCGCAGGCACGTAATTTCAGCATTTGCCCGATCCAGCGAAATTCATTCAGGCCACCCTGATCTACACAATTGATTTTTTTATCTTTTTTTTTTTTTTTTTTTACCAGATCTTTGCCCAGAGCTAAAATTTTAAAGTTAGTAAATCACACTCTCCCCCCTCTCCCTCTCCATCTGTCACACACAAACACAATTCACACATATTGTACTGTAAGTATAAACCAAAGCTCTCCTCAAGTAAATACTCTTTTTTAACACAATCAAATGATTATAGTACACACAGCTATTAAAGATCAGTTGGCTAGCAAATCCAAGCCTTCCAGGGATGCATCATGGTGAAGGCTCAACACCTTTTGCCTGAGATATGTATATATGTCTTTACTACCCGTATTATAAACTTAAAATTATTGAATCTGATTATTCTGGGATAAAATCTGGTCCAAGCCTGCAGTGTAGATATATAAATTGCATTAAAGCCTCACAGATCACAGGAATTAGTTTACACTTAAAATTACAGACGGTACAGTTTGCAATATAGTAGTACTGTCCCCAATCTAAAGCAGAGTTAAAATGAGCTGTCTGCTGTCTGTATGTGATGTCTCAATGTATATAAGTCTTAAAACAAAACAAGGTAATAAAGGTAATAACTTCCTTAAAACAGGGGAAGCACTTATATGTTTCTGAAATTGTTGAAGCAGTTGATAACGCATGTCATGTCGACACATGGAAATGTGCAGTGCCAACATGAAATGAGAGGAAAAAGTTGTGCTCCATGCTGAGTGATAAATACCCACCATTTGTTATGCTGAAAGAGAGAGGGAAGGTTCTGCATCCAAATGTGTGCTGCAGGGCACCTCTCTTTGTTTCTGTGGCAAGCCTTCTGAAGGACTGCATTTTAAAGAAATGCAGACTGAGCATGAGACTATTATACATTCATGGTGTTGGGGATATGTTTGGTGTAAAGTTGGAGAAACATTCACACTTCAAATGCTAAACAGCCATGGATAAAATTAAAGGAAAAAGAAATTTGGTCATGGGATGAAATGGACTGGACTGGACAGATTTTCCTAATATGGCCTAATATAAACTCTAATGTCTGTTAAGTGTATCTCGGAAACAACATTCATAAGGCACCCACCTTGTTTATTATTGCTTTTATTTTTTGATTATTGCTGTACTATATTTATTCAACTGTATTCAATATTCAATCATCCCTGATGTATTTCTCACTGTATTTAATATCATCCCTACATGCTGTTTCATGTGCTGCATGTTGCACTGTGGAGAAAGACATTCTTCTCTTATGTGTGAACTGCAAATGGTGTTTGGAAATATATTATTTGTTCAATAATTCTACCCACATATAATAACAACATCTAAAACTAATGTGTATCCACAGATAAAAACAAATATTTGTTTCAGCATTTCTCTAACAGTTTATGATGCCGGCTGCTACCATTAAAGGAAAGAGTCATTCACTCTCCCACTTGGATATTTGTGACAGGTTCTTCAGCTCTCACCACAACAACAGTTGGTGAGATGTGGGATTTGTTGCTGACTCAATAGTACAACTGAGACAGTCACACATGTTTATTCAGCGAATGACATTTCAGGGCCCTGTCTCCAAACCCCCAGGCCACAGAAAATTTGTTACAGTTTCACAATGCAAAGCAATAACGCTATTCAGCGAAAAAGGTTGAATAATAATGATATAATTGTAAAAGTGATTATTGGCTATTTTTTGCTGTGATACCTTGACCTTGATGCAGCCCAGCCCGTTTGTGCTGCATCTTTCCAATCCTTGTCACGCTCCACCAACAGGATACTGACTGACCTGTCCGTCACTGAGACTACAAAATCCAATTTGGTGTACAGATGGCTTGAGTGAAGTTGATGCGTGACAAACAAGTGGCCATCATCTCAACCGACAAACCTGCCAGTCAACCAAACATTAGCACGAACAGAGACACATGACCTCATGAGCTAAAGAAGTTCTGCCACGACACCGATTAGAAGAACTGCAATGAGCCATACAGTACAGACCAACTTAACTAGATGCATGTAGCACATCTGTCATGGGCAACATAGTGCACGGCCCCTTTTGTTTCCTTTGTTCACGGTCCACTTTCTGGCCAAAGACAAATTTCCCTTAGGGGACAATAAAGTTATTTTGATTCTGATTCTGTCTTCTAGTCCAATTATTCATATTGGGTGTTCCAGCCGCTTTCTGTTGCTGGTTGCTTTTATGCTGATATTTATTGAATTATTCATTGGTAATACTTTATTATATGAGGTATTTTTTTAATTGTATTACAGTATAAAGTTTCCATAATTTGAAAACAGGAAACAGCAAAAAAAAAAAAAAAAAAATCTAAATAGTGACAACCACTTGCACTGTGGTGAATATATGATTCAGTCTATGATTCAATTAGTTTTGTTTTAAGGATGAGCAACTACAGTCACCTTTAGCAGAGGAGGAACAGAAAGGCATCTACAGAAACTCGTCAATAAATGGAATACATTATAACGAAGGTGCAATGCGAAAGACTACACTGATTCCACAAAACAAAACAGTTGAAAACATACAGTACAGTACTACAGGAGGAGAAGCTTGCACTAGCACTGTGAATGTAATGGATAATGCAGTGTCAAGCAAATGCACAGTATTTATGCGAAAGCAGAAATAGCTGCCTATGTCTCAGCTTGAAGCTTAGACTAATAAATGAGTGCCTTCATGTTGCATTGCTCATTTTCAGGAAAAAAACATTTTTCAGCCAAAAAAAGGGCTCAAGCCAAATATTCCCACACTGATTTGGCTCTCAAGTGGAGGAAAAGCAAAACATCTGAATAGTTGAGAGGACAGATGAGGGTACATGTACATGGACAGCTTCTGTCCCTCGGAAACTAGCAGCACTTTTTTGAAGTGTGCTGAAGTGTGTCTGTCTTTTACCATCTGGGCATTTCAGCCTGCCAATGCAATATGGTTTATATTTAATTTAGGACCAGTTTTCTTTTGATTTTTGTTCACTTTTTTTGATCTCCTCAATACATGATACTTTGTCAAAGGAATAAAATTGAACAAAAGAGTAAAGAAAACCTTAATGTGGTTCTGTTGGCCTGAAGAAAATAGTGCTTTTATAGAAAAGAAACCTGCCCCCTTTTCCTGTCTACAACGTTTCAGGCTAATCTAGCCATTTGTTTCCTAAGAAATTCCTTTAACAAGTGTAAGTCCCCCTAACAACACACGAAACCATGTACTATACTCAATAGAAGCAGCTCAGTGACTGAGAATGGTAGCTCCCTGTAGACATGCCAATAAGGCTATTATGGTCATTGCTCCAGAGGAAACTATACAGCAAACCAACAATGCATTTTCCTCTGAACATAGTGCACCTGGTCTTGCCATGTGGGCTGCCTTAGCCTCTGATGATGTTTTGGAGGTAGGCCAGGGGATTACTGGGGAAGAAATGTGCCTTTTCCTCTCATTTACCATCAAGACATGGTATTTGAGGGCAGATACCCTGTTAGCAGTTAAATCCAACAGTATCAGATGGAGCTTGCAGCTACTGAGCTCAGCAACAAAGCTTCACTGTAGACAGCAGTTGGTATTTTGCCCTGGAACCAGACAGTTTTTCTCTCTTTTTTGGCTTATTTAAGCAAAGAGGTTGAAGCCAATTATTTACAATGTGAGCCATGTTATTCTACTGCAGGTTTGACAGACTAATATGTAGATTTTACCCACGTAGAGACATTGAGGTATGGTATATGCTACCGTATAGAGTATATTAGGATAGTAATAGACCTTCTGTAAGCAGAACTGTAAATAAAAAAGTCTACTCACATGCAAACTGTAAGAGAGCGTCTCGACTTAAGACAGTCCCAAAGCTGTTTCCTGCTTTACACTGGTACTTCCCATAGTCAGTGATCTCACTTGCATTTGTAATAACGAAGTTTCCATCAATGAAGCTGTAGCGGTAATCTGCCTCCGCATCCACCTCTGTGCCATTGATGTACCAACTGAAAAACACAAGAAGAATAGGAGATTTTAATATGTTTGTGGTGAATGACAAGCTAATGAGCTGTGAGAGTACTGTAGGACTGCAATAAGGAGAGAGACAAATATATGTCACACCTGTATGTGGGTGGTGGATTCCCCCGCGCTTCACAGTGCATCACCACTTTCTTTTCATCAGAATCCAAAGGAAAAACAACATCATCTGGCTCCCGGACAAAAACAGGCCCAAACTCTTCACTTTCTGTGAGGAGAAAAAAAGAGATGTAAAGACAAGGATGATTACAGGATGTATCACAACAGGAGCACCAATCAGTTTTATTGTCCAGCTACTTCTTCTATTACTCCCCAGTTTGCTTAGTACAAGTACATATTACTGTATATACCAACATCATTTGTAGAAAAAAAGCAGAAGGAAGATGTACAGCTCCACAGAGTGATGATGAATTATAAGTAACAAAATAATCTGTAACAATAACTGGTGTGACATTCTGCAGCAGACGGCAGATTTTTCTGACAGATAATAACACTACTGTGACATATTATATAACTGATGCAGCGCTAGTAAAGCATTCTAGTGATCCTCAAAGTGAGAGTAAAAATGTGCCCCTCTCAAGATGATAGAGTACATTGCTTAGGTTACAAATCACCCCTTGATATCATACAATTAACCTGTCATTCATATGCAGTAAACAAAATACATGTTTAGACATCTTACACTTATACTGTACTTTTAATATGAACCTTTAATCCATATCCCAGGGGTTGAAATTACAAACGTGGAGTCCTCACAATAATATAGATTCATTTTGGACTAAAGCTAATATGTTGGAACACCAGAGTCTTAAACAACCAACATCATACAATTTACCAGCATTTTCTCACAGATCAATTTCCTTTTACAGATAATTTTACCAACCTCCCACTGAACAGAAAAGAGGCATTTTTTTATGTCAGAAAGGAAATGTTACATGAACACAATTTTTATTTTTCCGTCATTACCCCATCATCTTTTTTTCTAATGGCAGTCTTCTGTTTTATACAGTATAAGCTCTGGAAGCAGCATTACAAGACATAAAACAACATATTTGCTGTGCCTCATCTTTCAAATAGAACAGCTCAATATGCACATTAAATGAAAACATTGAAAATTGCATCCACGTGACAATACAAGTATGTGTACATAATACATTCCTTTCTTGGTTATTTACTTCTTACTGCTTGTGATGGGTTAGATTGCAGCACCTCTTCAAATCTATGTCAACACTGCACATGTTCTGTAGCAGCATTAAAATTTCATATGGCTATACACATTTCATAGAATAGTGCAGGTATCCCAAAGGTATAAAACACTGACATTTAGAGCACTGATAATCTGTCATCAAGCGTGGTATACTGAATATGGTTTACACAGGGGCAGCTTTTGTTCTTTGTGTGGTTGGACAGGTGAAGCACACATGCAGCAAACAGACCATCAGGTGTGATTCATTATTAGGAGTTAGAAACAACCATGGCTATGTGGAGAGATGAATGAGTCCCCTCATTTAATGGTCTTCATACCAATATTTGGGTAAGAATAAGCAAGACTAAGATGAAAACATCACTGATCATATTCTTTACATATGTAAAACATCCCAATAAATCACAATTGTAAATATAAAATGAATGAGGTTTAAAAAATGTTTTAGAAATGCAGGTAACAGTGGGGGTATTATTAATGTTTCTGCAGTAAGGGCTCCACCGAAAGCTCAAATTACGAATGCTTACATTATTTCAAATGTGTGAAATATTATCTAATACCAACATGGCCACAACTAAGTCATGCTGTTTCTTGATCGAAGGGGCTCTTGTTGCTGATTTTGAAGTGGCTCTTGGGTAAAATTTTGAACTCTCCACGGCATAAATGCACCCACATATCGATGCGCTTCTCAGTCTAATATTTTCTGCTTGACAGTCTCTGCTGCAATTCTCCTCTGTTGCTTTATAATACTCTCCTCTTTGATCCAGCCCTCAGTTAACACAGAGGAGATGCACTTATTGTGGAAGGTTTCTAAGGTACGGTATATTGCATCACAGAATTCAAGACTTTACAAAGGACAGCTGAATCCTGTGTCCTTCACCAGAATTGTTCCACTATGAGACAATTCATTTTTGAAGAAAGTAAGCCCAGTGAAATGTTTTTTTTGTGTTGCACTTGACAACATACGTAACTGCAGCTGAATTCTCCTTGTATACTGTAAAGATATTCACACTGTGATTGAAGACGTGTCATTATTTGAGCACATAACTTTTGCCTGGCAATACATGATCTGGTGTATGAATTATACAACAATGCAAGTCACTTGCGAGTACCTCTCACTATTAATGAATGATCTGATGAAGATCTGAAAAATTGGGGCTCATTTTGCATAGTACAGCACATTCAGAAAGTATTCAGAGCACCTCACTTATTTCATTTTTTGTTATGTTGCTAATGTTGCATTTGACTTTTTAATACATTTCAAACATTCTAAGAATCTCTTTTCACTTTCAAGATAAAACTGAACCGAAATGACTTTACCATTAAGCTCCTACATAACCACATGTGAAAAGAATGAAGGGCAGCTGAATACTGTCTGAATGTGTGTGTCAGTGTTTGTCAGCAATTTATGGCTCAACAGGGCAATAAAGAGCATTTGAATTAGTATCCTAATCAGTTAAAGAAAACCAATCAATATTAAGTTGCAAACCCAGCTATGCATACGAAGCAATAAATAAATAAGTAAATAATCAGTGCTTGTGGTGTTACATAGTGAAATATTGGCATGTTTCTACTGTACATCTATCCATCTATCCATCCATCCATCCATCCATCCATCCATCCATCCATCCATCCATCCATCCATCCATCCATCCATCCATCCATCCATCCATCCATCCATCCATCCATCCATCCATCCATCAATACCAGCATGCTTCACCAGCTCCCGTTTTGCTTGTGGAGTGGGTCATGGTATGTGATGAAATGATTTCTATTTCAAATGAAACCATAAGGTTTCTGGTGCTGTGTTTCAGCTGAAACAAACAAGAAGATAAATTGGATAATATCATGGCCCAGCAGCGCATCCCTCGGGAAGACACCAAGTGTCTGCTGGTGTCTGCTGGTCACAGACTACAGGCAGTCGTTAACTGAGGAATGACTTTATGCAATGTCTCCAAGTTTCTGTTAATTCTCCAAATTTATGTATTTATTTTCCTATAAAACTGAGGGATGACACATAAAAAGGGCTACAATTCCCATCGTGTCCATCTGACGTGGATGAAAACAACCTAAAATTAAAGCTGGGAGTTGGCACTTTAACTTCATAGTTATTGCTTTATTTTAAACCCAGTGTGCTTTAGCTAAGCACCAAAACAACACAAGGAGTGTCATCATCCTTCCTGACTGCCCCATAATTATGTTTAACAGTTGAGCCTGATCTGAACCTGAGCATAATGTATATTGTCCTGCAGGGAGCTATAGAAAAAGCTGTGTGTTCAGCTTGAGCTCACAGCCGAAACTAACTGTGAGTGTGACTGACCTCAGTATTTTAGTGAGTGGACAATTGGAGAGCGGATGTAATACTTCATCTTACTGTGTCCCAACATGAAGGATAGACATATTGTAATTCAATCACTTCCTTTTGAGACATTTCGAGCCTGACCCGCTACAGTAAAGGTTTGCGTGTATAAAAACGTGTGCGAACTTGATTATCACCCGCAAACAAATATGCAAGCTGATCTACTGAGTGCAGTGCACTGAGGATTGTGTCTCTCAAATGAGCAAAACAACATGCACCGTCCATTTACAGTAGCACCTGATCCTTAATGAATATGCAACATGGGGTGTTTCTGCCCAGGTGTGCAAAATCGCAAGGAGGAAATGCCTGATTTAGTACAGGCAGTGTGATTTACTAAGCCTGGAAGTCAATTGCAGTGATTGTGACTGCGTCTGAATTGAATATGTTTGAATAGGAGGTGCTAATCAGCCCAGCATTACACACAATGGCTGCTGGTATTGCAGTGAGAAGGAGAATTTGAGTACTTAACCTTAGTTTTACTCACTTGTGTGTTTACATTTTTGGAATGACGTAAGAAAAAATAATTCAGAGTCAGACATATTGCACATCCAATAATGTAATTTTGGAGCAGCTGGATGAACTATTGACTGATTTGGAGCCAGTCACAAGAGAGAGATGGGCGATATCTGCCACGACAGAAGCTCTTTCATCTCTGCATGTCCTCGTGTCTAGGTCATTCCAACAAACTGTGGCAGTCTTTCAGGTGTGTTAAAAGTCCTTTCAGCGCCGATATGCACGCAGTTGGTGCGCTCCTCTCCTTTCTCTCCAGCACCTGGCTGCTTGGCTCTGGGATCTGGACGGAGACCTCACCACAGCCTTCACGTCATCTTTGATCCCTCTCACCAGGGCGTTTACTGTAGATCCGAGTGTGTCCCAAGTGTCCCACCTGAGAGCTGTGCCACAGCTCGCACCTCCGGTCCAATGGATGACAGCTGGTATCCCAGTTACAGTACCTGCTCATCACAGAAAGTGAGCTGCACCTGCTGCTCAACACTGGTCAGAGACGGATCTTCCCCGCTTGCGTAGGTTTCATTATAAACCAATTTTGTCTTTGTTCTTCGACTTATATCTGATCTTCTTCTCTTTACTTCATCTGTTCTCTTCTTGTTTTACAAACCACATTTACTTTCTCACTGATAATCTCCCACGTTTATTTTCCACCCTTCTATTAGTCCATCAGATCAAATTAAATTTTCAGTTTGCAGCCATCCAGTTCTCCGTCATTTCAGTGAGATGCATGCAGTTTGCATGTGTTGTCATTTAGGCTGTTACTCTAAGTAGATCACCCACTACAGGATTCCTAACCCGAACAGTAACCAAACACGCAATTCAGTACTCTTTATCTGGGATCTTAGTCAAGCAGGCCTTTAGACTAGGAACTGTGCCAACTTACTGTACAACACATGAGTATGCAACCATATGGAAAAAAGGTTAATGTGCTACGATCTGTCTCTGTGTATAAACTTCCAACTCATACACAAGCTTGGAAGTTGTTTAAATCACTCAACTCCAAATACCATGGCCATCTGTCACTCACAGAGCCAAAAAGCAATATCCCCTTTAAGCCACCAAAGGTGCATTACTTTTTGGCATCCAATTCATTCAGAGAACATCAATCCAGTGCAATGGTATAATGCTCTTGTCACCACTGACAATGGAGAGGCATTACTCTCACCTTGGTCATAGAGATATAAGTCATTTTAGGACTACATAGTGATAATACTGTCAGACAGTAAAGAAAGACAGAAAGATAGGCACGCTGAAATATAAAAGATCAAGATGTAAAATAACCAAAGGGGAATATAAAAAAGTAGGGGAAAAAAAGATTTCTGCTTTCTGCCTGTTAAATTGGACTAATTTCATTACTTGCAAAATGGGCTAGAGCAAGATCCTGTTTGCCAATTCAGCAGCTTCTTTAGATTTCCATTAATTAAGCACTCCAGATGCAATAAGCATGATGTGATTAATCTATATAATGATATATTAAAGCATCAGTGTGTCACTATAGTCTCTAGAATTATTCATACTGTAAATCGAGACAGCAAGTGACCCATGTAGATTTATGACAGTGTGTTTCCATGCTGTGTTTGGGGTATTAAATCTTCCCTTTTGACTAAGATATCCATCATATCTACAGCTTCTACACTGACAGGAACACAGAGAGAGTTGGATATTGCCATGATCCCACTTCAATTTCATAAAGGGCATGACCATGGTCACTGCAGACCGTACACAGTGATGATGGATAGGTGAGATTCATTTCTGGAACAAATCTAAACAGGCAGGGAAGGCTGCTAGTATCAAGTGTGACCAGGAATGGCAGACGATTGGCAGCACAGTGATAGTAGAGTGCATTCACACCAATCAGTTTATTCAGGCTCTAGAGTCACCACCCACTGAGGGCCGGATCTACTAAGATAAGGGGCGCTAAATTGCGTGCTCCTAGTAAACTTTTGCGTGTTTGGTTAGCGCACACAAAATGATCTACTAAGAGTAACCCGCGAAATGACAACATGCGCAAACCGCAGTATTTAAATGAGTATTTTGCGTGTGGTAATCATTTTTACCATGGAGAGTGTGGACAGAGAGCTGGATGGGCGCAAACGCAGAATAAAAATTTGATCAGATGGATTAATAGAGGGGCAAATAAACATATTGTCGAGCTGCAGCAGAAGAAATCCTCGGTGCGCCCGGTTAGTAGATCAGCTTTGCGCGGGCAGTCAAGTTTGCACACGTTTTTATACACGTAATCCTTTAGTAGATCCGGCCCTGGTTCATTTCAGCAGGTGAGAACAATGTCATCTGAACTCATGTGGCATCTCCTGTTCACGTTAAGACTAGTTGAGAATTCATGTCTCGGTCTGTCCTGATGTGACTCCAAGGCAGTTGGTCAGGACTGATAATGTAATCCAGGACTGATTACACCCAGAGAAGCAACGTTCTCTTGGCAGAAGGAGACAGATGGTGACATGATAGCTACCAATTACTCCTGACAAAATATACTGAAGGGAAACCACTCTTTATAGATAATCATATTTATTTATTCAGGGTTCTCTTCCTGTTTTCTTAACTAATGAACAGAACAGCATTCCACTGCGTAGAAATGTGTAGCGCTGTGTACACAGGGATTCATGATCCTTGACTGAAGTTATGGATGAAATCTATGCAGGAAGATACATTTCCAAAGTGCACCTCAAATATGCTATTTGTGACATAACTCAAATTTGTAAGTGTGAACTTTAACAAAGCAGTGGAAATTTTTTTTAATTTTGGTTCAAACTAGAGAAAAACAAACGGCAGGTTTGACTGCGCGATTAGTTTTACCTTCACTCCGGTAGTCCTCCTGAGAGCTGAGCAGACTCAAGGCTGACAGGGGGTGACTGGAGAAAGCAGGCCAGTCAGGAGTCACCAGCCCACCACTGTGGTGTTGTCGAGGTCTGCTGCGTGAGCTGAGCACTGACGAAGAGCTGTCTGATTTCATTCGTAATACTGCTGCATATGATATAGGCCGTGCTGCAACAGCTCTTGCAAAGTCTGTAAAGAGAGGTGAAACACAGTGAAATGTTTAGTCATGACTTTGCCAGAAAATGCCAGAAAATGATTGTAGGTGACAAAAATGTGGCCTAAAGAATGCAGTGTTAGACAGATATCTAGTAAGCCATATCGCATTGATGTCTAAACGGTAATAAAAGTATTCAACAGCAATTTGATTGGTTAAAAGAAATACTTCAATTAGTTTCTTATGCATGAGGAATCATTTTCAACAAATTAGTTTCCTACAGGGCAGAAATCTTGCTGAAACAGGAAACAAAGAAGATAACAGAGTACAGACAGCAGGATAACAACATGTCATGATTCAGAGACAGCTGTGAGTAAAATACATGGGAAAAAGTAGAATGCTACTGTCTGCAGAAAAGACAGTATCTGTAATCCAACCCAACCCAACAGGGAGCAGCCCGAGTACCCAAATCAATTTCTCTTAAAGACTTAATATCCACTTAATGGATCAATCATTTTTCAAATACCTGCCGAGACACCTGTTAAAAAGAGCTGAAATTATCAATGAACACCTCAGCTTCCTTCATGAAAACATATTCATTCTCTGTTTCTACAGCAATTCTAGGAGCGTTCGCCTTTGACTTCCATGCTGCCAGTCTTTCAGCGGAGCATCTAGCAGCCATTAGAGGCACTATGTAAAGGCACTTATAATGCCTTGGGTGAAAACATGCTCTTCTTACAAGAGTATCGCGGATGCACTGCATATTCAGGAAATCACTCTTATCAAAGTCTTAAATTGGATAAAATGTCAGGTTTAACAGAACAGGAGCGAAACAGCATCCTTTAAAGTAAAGGAGCCCATGGGGGATCAGAATCACATTCTCTCTGAAATGTAAACGGCAGTTGAAGCTGTCACTAGTCATTTCTGTCACCACATTCCTCTATTACTTTTAAGGGAATAAATTCTTTACATAGGTCGATTTGCCATTCTGGTGTCTTTTATGATACTAAAAATATTACAAGATTACACACACGCTTATTTTCCCTGTGACAGATGATCATCAATACATTCTTTCCCATCGCCACTGCGCAATACAACGACAACAAATAGCTGAAATTACTGATCATATGGAAGTGTTGGTGGTGCACAGTTATAATGTTTAAAAATAAGATGAAAACACTAGAGGCTCGAAGCTCAGCAAGAGTCTAATCAGAGTTCTGCAAAAAGGGGTGGCAGTGTTTTGCACTACATGATAAAGTGCTATGAAAGAACTGAACAAAACTGAGAAATAATTATGTGCCTTGAGGGACTTCTCAGCTGCAAAAATACTGCTATCCAAAAATGGAGAGTGGGCAATTATGTATCACATACTCTGCGGAGAAGTAGGATATCGAACTCCATTTGAAATTAAAGGTGTTTTGAGTTTAAAGCTATGGTCTAATGGTCTGAAAGACGATGAGAAAGATTTGAGAAACCCCCCCCCCCCACACACACACCCCTCTGAGCTCGTATGGCCTTCCCCTTAGTCTGGGGCCGTTTAGTAGCTGTTTTGGTAAGCAACCGCAACCAGGGTGAGAGAGACAGGCCTTTCCGTCAAAATAAAAACACCAAGCTAATAAAATGCGGTGAAACTTTAATTTAAGTAATATAATTTACAAGAAAATCCCCAAGCCATTAAGTTTACATTTTTCTTTTATTGTATTTAACTGTATTGCAAGATATTATCTTTTTATTTTTAGTGTTATGTTGGTGAAAACTTTTACTTTGGTGAATTTGGTGAATTCCAGATCTGCTCTTTAGATTGGAACCAGAATGCAGACAAAATTGGGAGTTAACAGAGACCAGGCTCTTCTCCTCTCTGTATGAAGAGCCGCTACCTGGCCACTAGTAGCGGTGCCGAGCAAAGCTCCAGAGCTGGAGGGAGGCTGGTCGGCGGGGCGGCCCAGCACAGGGCGCTGTGTGTGGGGGAAAGGATCAGGGAGACTCGGCGCGGCACCAGTAATAACGGAAGCAACAAATTTTGTGCTTCTGTACTGTGCTTCTCTGAATCCTAGTGGGGCTTTCAGCGGCAGACCTGCCATGGGGGTGTCAGGCGCTGTTCAATTCATGGGTTCAATGTGTCTGTGGCTAAGCTGCTCAGAGAGGTTACAAACCACTTGTAGTTTCTAAAGCGGAAGGGGGAGCCGCTAAAGAAAATGATTATTTTTTCGTTCCTTTTGCTCTTCACATTGTGTAGGTCTTATTATAGGGCCATAACCACCGTCTAAATGATGTTAATAATAATGATCAATCTTTCAAATTGTAGACCATAACTTAAGCAAAGCAATTAGTAGTTGGTTGGTCGCTAGTTAAGTCAGTTATTCTGTTGAGAATCAGCTCAAATGAGGTGCAAACCACATTCCCGCTGCTGATGTCCCCAGTTGACTGAATAATGCACAGCCTTCCACTTCTAATCAAAATGTGCTTTGGACTGCTAGAAAAGTAAAAGAAAAAAGTAGAAGCACAAAAAGTAAAACTAACACATTTCTTATTTTTAGCTCCTTTGACTGAATACCACCCTAACCATAACATGTGTATATTGTCTATATTGACTTGTTTTGTGTAACATTCATTGAACATGGTGTACTGTAGTAACCTTTTCAAACATCGAACAATGCTGAATAATGATTTTGCTGAACTCTGCTTTTCTAACATTTAATTAGTCTCAGGACAAATTCTCTGTCATTTTATGTCACTTCTCAAAAGCCAAGTTTTTTTTTGCGAAGATGCTTTTTTTTTTTACCAGCAATTACTGGGTTTAATACCCCTTCATTTAAGCCTTTAGTTTCCTTTTGGTTACAGTTTATAGATTTGTCAGCATTTTTATTTGTTTTTTGGTAAGACATCCAGGTCATTATATGGTCTGTCGAGGTTTTGCATCTCTTGTATGACTCTGTTTAGCCAGTTCTGTGACTCCTACACACAGCCCTCTGTTTTCGGCTACATATGAAAAATACATATATATTCAAGGCACTTTACTGAGAGAGAGGGTGTACGCCTTCTCTTTATAATTGTTAGACCCAACAGATTGTCTACAAATCAAATCAAATCAATCTTTATTCATATGGCACTTTTCATACTTGGGGCCCTAGTTTGCTGGCGCAGCGCAGGTGGCGCAAGGTAGCGCAGCCAGTCTAATGCAAGTTTCGACCAGCGCAGCCTAGCGCAAAGTCAGATTGGAAGATTTGTAGATCGCGCTGCGCTGAGATAGGCGTGGCCGCGCAGCAGGGGGAGGCGTCACAGATTCAGCTTGGTGCAGTGGAAGTTTCGTCCGAAAATGTCCCGCCGAAGTTGCGCTGAAAGCTCGCCACCTCCAACCAGGTCTAGTCTCAGCGCAGCGCGGAGCGCAGCAGGTGCAGTGGAAGTTTGGCTGACTGACCTGCAGTGCACACACGTCACCAAGACCTCACAGGCAGATCTCCACAGTTCCAGACACATTTCAATGCAATAAATATCCACAATAACCACTATTTAATGCAACTAACGGAATCAACACGTGAATTTATATCTATATAGATTGTCCCGTCACATCTGACGTCAGATCAAAGCAGAGATCAAAGGCTGTCGGTGCGTAAAGGAAACTCCACCTGAATTAACACAGCAGGGACGAACTGGCACTGAAAAGCAGCTGTGGATGTCCCAAAAGCAGGACTGAGGGTGGATGACTGCATGTCGCTGCCGTGTTGAGATACCACTCTGCCCTTGTGATGATCGCTGTATTTATTTATTTACTTATTAATTCATAAGCACGTGCGACCGCATCACGCAGCCGTAATGAAAAACAAAACACAAATCATCATCTCTCTTAGTCCACCACAGCCTCGGTATCAGATAGTCAGTATATAGCCTACTACAGTATATTCAGCATCTCTATCACAGAGAAAAAAAGAGAAAAAAAGAGACGGACAGAGAGAGAGAGAGAGGAGGACAGAGAGAGAGAGAGAGAGAGAGAGAGAGAGAGAGAGAGAGAGAGAGAGAGGGAGAGAGAGAGAGCGCGCGTCCTTGCTGATTTCCTCCACATGGTGTGTGTTTATGTTGTGATTAGTGTAGCCTACACCTCTGATCTTATACACAGGGTTTGAATAAATGTGAGTTTCTTTATTAGTTTATTAGTTGTTGTTTCTTAGATTGCGTAGGGGTTCTCAGTGTATCAGATCAATCCTGGTTAAGTATATTAGTAAACTCATTATTGGTCACTCTGAGCTCGGACCTCCGGGGAAACAGCTGTTTCCTCCGGGGAGAGGTTCGGCCTCTGGCGTCGCTGTTTCCTCCGTCCATGTCCAAGTATAAAATGACAAACTTGCAGCGCGCATCACCCGCCGCGCAGTTAAAGGTGAGGAGAGGAGCTCCTTTGATTGGTGAAGATCTGACTCGGCTGTGTCAAACCCACTCCACGCCTTTCTCTCCTCCTCCCGCCCTGTCTCCTCCCTCTTCACCGTTTGCGCCGGTGGGAGGGACGAGGGGAGGGGCTGCGCCGGTCTAAGTCTGACTGCGCGGCCCACCAATCTTGCGAAACGGACCTGGACCACACCCCGTTGGCGTGGCGAAGCTGCGCTGATCACAGACTTCACCTGGTCGACGAAACTAGGGCCCGTTATGTTAACACAAAGTGCATCACAGATGTTAAAAACAACAAAGAAAACCAAGAAAACCCCCATGTACACACAGATATACAAATACATACACACTCACATATACATGTACACATACCCACACACACAATAGCTGTGACTAAAGAGTTAGTCTGAACTGTATGTATGAGAGAAGTGAGCATGGACATTCCAAGAGACAAAAAAATGCTGTATGCATCATCAAGGATATTTATGTTATTGATATTATCCTCTATTCCAGCCACTGCGATGTGAAATGGTACCATGGTAGAATGATGGTATGTTGGTAGCCCATTCATCATCCAGTGTCTCGTCCTGATTTGTTTGTTTGTTCCTTTTTGTCCTTTTTTTAAAATAAAGCTTTTTATCTAACTGGGACAAAGCTGTCAGCAGCAGGCTGGACTTTAGTCAGTTTCTCACATACATTTATATATGAGTGAACACCTGCATCTCTGACTGACAACTGTGACACTGCTGTGACAGTTGCAGAATGTTTGAGAAATGCAGCGAGTGATGACAGGGAAAGAGCTTGTTAAATACTTGATGCTGTTAAAAAATGACAGTTGCACTGTCTTTATTTAAATAAATGTTCAACTGTCAAGACAAAGCCTCATTTATCTGAATAAATGGATGCGGATGTACAGGTATTCATGCCATATCATGCCAATGCAAACTGGCATATTTCTGTTGTGGTAATTTAAAGCCCCACAATGCAGGATTCATTGTACTGGTACTCTGGTTGAGAAGAGCAACTGTCTGCTACTGTGTCTTTTGTGTGAATTTGTTGCCATTAATTAACTACTTTTTCTGCATTGTTAACATGGTCATGTTACTTTACTGTAACTTGAAAACTGTTGCAAATCAGCCAATCATAACTTTGCAAATCTATAGTTAGAAATTACTATTCTATACTAAACCAGTAGTCAACTGGTAATGATGATAATTGTGGCATGTACTTTGTGTCTTATTAAATGTTGGTTGAAAATATTAGGTAAACTATTGGGGGAAAATATAGGCGGAATGAGATTACCCACTAAAAGCTTTATTCACACTAGTGTTTATTAACACTTTGACGTGTGTAAAAAATAATAAACATTATGTGAGATTAACAGCAAATCTGGAACTTCATGGTGATGAAGTTCAAACCCAGGATTATTAGCCCACACAAGGCAGTACTGTTGTGTGCTGAAGTAGTGTCTCAGTATCAGTACCACAGACGGATCATATTAATGCCATTGTTTTGATACTGTGCCAACACTTCTTGAGCCACACTACCTTTTCCTTTAGTACAAACGTGACTTCGTGGTGATGTGATCCCAAATTGACATATTCAGATGTGTTGTCACAGTCTCATAGAGGTATATTGATATACTGTAAATAGATATCTACTTTTTCCATCCCTGACAACCATAAATGGTTATGGAGGGTGTTAATTTGATTGTATTTGAGGTGTCCATACAGAAATAACCTGGCAAGCCAACACATTTTGATTGCAAGGTCGACCCCAAAAAAAGAAAGTGGTAATTGAGGGATGTTTGCTGAGATTCTCTGACAGTTTTCATTCAGTTTTTAACTCATTAATTAGCACAGAAAATAAATGACTTAATTATGCTGAATGAAACTGTTTTTGCTAAGAACAATCAATTTAATTTCTTAAGGAATCTTGAAGAACCATGTAGACCTTTAGGTGGCAATGGCCTGCCATAACTATTTTGTGTGACATCAGAATAAAAGCAAGCTTATTTCATGAGTGTGTATCAATCCTCATAGCGATGGGTAATAAACAGGTTACAGGCAAATCCTGTCAGAAAGATCCTACACATTCTGCATACTGAAAGTGAGAAAAGGTCTCATTATCCCTGGATCCAGTCTGAGGCTAAATTCTGACAAATACAGCATACTGAAAAAAAGTCTCTTTTGTTTGTTTGACTACTGAAGCCGACAGCACTTGCTGTTGTCAGCTGTCACCTTCATCTGATAAAAGCAATGACCCTTGCAGATCCCTCTGATCCCTATCTTTCAGAGGAGGCAAAATCTGACACACTCATTGTTGTTGAAAGGGCTGCACCTGCTGCATTTCAGGAAGCTCCGGAGCAGTGCCATCAGTGATCGTTTCAGGTCTTAACACTACCATCATGATAACATCAACTGAGGAGACAATGGCCGTTTTCAACTTGAACAAAGAACAAAAAGGCCAAATGGTCCTGTTACCTTGTCCTGATTATACAGTGTTATGGATTACTTCAATGGTTATCACATATGCTATATTAATAGTATCAAGTATGAGTTATGATGTATGATACCGGGGAGACTTATCCAGCTTCAATACACATGACTTTATGTGCAAACCTAGGGCTGGGTGATAATTTGATAATGATTATCTATCGATAGACAGACACGTGATGATCAATATAAAAAACAGGTCAATAAAAAGTTTGTTAGAAAAAGACCTGTGAACAAGCGTTTCCCTTCCTGTTTCATAAGCCTATCATGTTCATTGGTACCAAAGTCGCTACTTCCTTAAAGCCAATCACAAACACGGACCCAGGCACACTCCATCACCAAGCTCCTGCTTAACTTAAGTTGATTTCCCTTTACTTATAATAATTCTAACAGTCATAGCTGTAAGAAAGTTGGTTGAATAAAGAGTTGAAGTTGAATTCAGTGTTGTTGTTTTTTTCTTGTGGTCTTTATTGAAGGTAGATTATTAAGCATAAATGTTCAACAAATATTGAAAAGAAAATTATCAATAATTACCAATGATTTATTTTTATCAATATAATAGCCCTAGCCCCAGCCCTATGCAAACTGACCAACAACAGAGGGAAAGGTGAGGCTAAAGGATGATGAGATGCTTCAAGCAAAGTGAAAGGAGACTTGGGGAAGGGAAGACTGGGGAGAGACTGAGAAACTCACATACTTTAAGATTCACTTGTATCGGGTTATTGGGTTGGAACTGCACGGGAGACCATGTGTGAGTCTTGGGCTTGCCTGAAGCCTCTAGACTGTGGTGTGAAAAATTAATTAGAATAACATGCAGAAAGTAGGTGAGACGCTCATGGGGGCTCAAGTAGACGGACATGATTAGCCATAGCCTGCAAGATTAATGAAGACCTTCACAGGGAGATTATATTGACTGAAGCTGATTAGGCTTGAGAACATTTATTCAGTGGAATATCATTACAGATAGAACAATCCATGCATCATATGCAACCTCACCTCACCTCCTATCACAGTGGACTACTTACTAAAACCCTGTCTTTCCCCCTGATCCTTGGTGGACGATGAGGATTCTACGAGTTGCTTCAACCTTGTCAGAGTAATGATGAAACTGCTGTGGAGCCATATAATATACGGTATTAATGCTGTCATGCCTCTTAATGGGAAGTCCAGGAGTCTCTGTCCAGCATGATCGATTTTTATTCTTTTATTCTTTTTATTTATTTATCATTAGTATTTAAAATCTCTATTAGAGATTCAACACAATTCTACCGGAAAATAATAGAAAATCACAAGGTGTACAATACATGTTTCCTGTGTAAAAATATGAAGCAAACTTTTCTAATTGGCTTGAGGCTATGTGGCTCATGATAACAAGACTCATTTCACAAACTTTGGCATCAGCACACAAGCTCATTGTACTTGTGTATCTGAAATTCTAAATTCTAAATCCCTGGGTACTGATTATTTCGTTGATCACTGTACATACCAAAGACGCTTGACTGCCAATACTTCAGTGCTGTGCCCAACTTCTAATGCTTACAAAAATCCACAATGACTTTTTTGTCTCTACTTTTCTTTATTTTCCCCCCACCGCCTGGGCTTTAGTTGTTAGTATAAGAGAGGCTGTCACAACTTTGCTTCTCCTGCCAGTTGGAGAAAGTCCATCAGTCCCTGGTGGTGAAACCAAAAATAGATCTCAAAGCTCGTGATGTTAGTACAGTTTAGCAACATTAGGTTAATAACAAGCAAGATTATGACAAGTGATTATGGCTTCAAGTTTGCAGTGACAGGTATGCCATTTGGGTTAGTGGGATACTTGGAAATGCAGTTGACCTCTGTGGATTGGAGGTGACTTTTAACAAAGCTCCATATTCTGATGTTTATTTTTTCGAGGTACGCAATCACAGCAATATATTCATTGCATGGTCCGGCACTGTGTAGCGCATGGAAATGCTCATCCATTTCCCCATATGCAACCATATTTCTGGTCTATGACTCTTTTGCCCTTGGTGAAAATGACTTCCTGCATCACTTATACAGCACTACACATCTATATTCAGTACAACTACTTTTAATATTGAGACACCTCAGAGTAAGCTGAGGTACGGCTGAATTACCATTCCACACTTAACACTCCAAGCAACATTGTATTTCAATCAGAGACAGACTGAAGGGAGAGAAAAAAATGGTCCCAGACATCATGCCTGCCCAGCCCACTTTTAAACATGAGAGAAATCTAATTGTGCTGCCCTCTCTGCTTCTGCATGATTTAAATATCTATGGAATGAAAGGGGACTGGGCTGTGGAGACAAGAATAGAGGAAAATAAAACAGGGCAGAGCCACTATTGTCTTCAAAAGTGAGCATTTTCAGAATATTCAGAGAGAACAGTAGGTCAGGAACACATTACACAAGCCATAATGTCAAAAGTATCATAAAAGACAAAGACAGCATCACACCTCTGGGAATGGCTGCTCATGGTTCCTGTTGCTGATAATATTGAAAACCAATTTGAAGTGGGGCACTCTGACAAAGATATGACATAGTTGTGCTGATAGTTTGAGCTGAAGCTGATGTTAAAAGCATGCTCAGCTCCCAGCGCTGTTTTGACTAAAGTGAAAAGCCACTGCTTTTATAGATTTCCTTTGTTACAAATTGTCCATCTTTAGTCAAGGAATTATCAGGTAAAATGAACAATTCTCCCATAAAATTACAATCCACTGACTTGACATCCAACACAGAGGCGTTTCTTGTTTTTGCATCACAGTTTAAAAATCAATACCCTGATGATATCCAAACTCCCACAAAATGGGCAGTGCTAATTTGCCTCATTTGATTCCATTTATTGATAAGACAATGTCTAACTGTTAAAGGGATAGTTCAACATTTTTGGCAAATTGGCCCATTGCCATAATCGCTATAGTCATAGCAGTAGGTTCGTTACCTTTATTTGTCGGTGTAAGCTATCTTTAGAACGGAGGAGCGGAGCGGCAGGCTGTTCAGAGCTACACTATGGAGGCTAATGGAATTTCTTGGTTTCCCTCATCAAACTCATCAAATACAAAATCCCAAAACTCCAAAACGCTTTCGTGGACAAGTTGTGACCTGCACAATCACCACGCTATGAGATAATAATGGAACGTTACGAAACGGAGCCGTTTTCGAGGTAAATACAGAGTCTGCTTGCTGAAAAACTGTCCCTGAACGCAACGCGCATCAGCGGTTTTGCATGAATTTACCTCTAAAACAACTCTGTCTCGTAACGTTCTATTATTATCTCATAGCGTGGTGATTGTGCAGCTCACAACTTGTCCACGAAAGCGTTTTGGAGTTTTGGGATTTTGTATTTGATGAGTTTGATGAGGGAAACCAAGAAATTCCATTAGCCTCCATAGTGTAGCTCTGAACAGCCTGCCGCTCCGCTCCTCCGTTCTAAAAATAGCTTACACCGACAAATAAAGGTAACGAACCTACTGCTATGACTATAGGGATTATGGCAATGGGCCAATTTGCCAAAATGTTGAACTATCCCTTTAATGTGTGGATGGATGATGACAGGAAATAGAAGTTCCTTCAGGAGATCTGATAAAATTCCTCTGAGAGTCGCCACTCCAAAAGAGCCGAACAAGACTGAGCTCAGAAATTTATCCCAAGGCTGAAGAACAGAGAAAGCAAACAAAAGTAAAGACCTGTCCTTGCTTGTTATAAGAACACAATATGCCCGAGGACAACACTGATGTACCTGTTCTGGGTTTTTATGCGATTCCCATTTAATTTGTCTACATTTATATTTCCTTTCCCTTTCATACAACAACAAGTTACCATGGTTGTGTGCCTCCATCAGTCAGTTTAAGTTGTAGTTTACGTCCATGTCTGCCCAGCCTTATATTATGTAAATGAAGGTGTGAATTCGATTAGGTATGAATTCTTGACTATTGGCCAAAGTCAGGAGTCAGTGATTCCCTCCAGGGATTCATGATGTTTCACGTTCATGGAAATGAAACAAATGTGAGGTCACGGTGTCCTTTGACAACTAAAATCTAATCAGTTCAAGTGAATGTCTGTGCCAAATTTGAAGAAATTCTCTCAAGGCGTTTCTGAGGTCTGACAAGAATGGACAACCAGAGGACATAACACCTAAATCCACAGCCATCACCACTGTGGCATCAAAAGACAAGACTTGATTCAGGAAGGAGGGAGGAGGAAATGTAGCCAGAATTGTACAAATAGGCAAATGGGATAATGCAACACAGGAAATGGTGATCAACCACATAAGTAACATCAGAATGCTGCATAGTTTCACCTATATGTGAGTAGAGAGAAAACAAATCTCAACAAGTAGGCTATAGCCTATGTTATGACCAAGAACTGTGCATTTAAAAACCAAGGCTGTATACTGTAGTATATATTTTGTCCACTGTACTTGGAAGCAGCAAACAACTGAGCCATCATATAAAAGGGAGTTCGTGGTCATGCTGTATGCTAATGTGAAATCTCTGTGACTATTTAATGTTCATCCGACTGGTATTTTTTGTGACATCATCATTGCTAAAAGGTTAATGACTTGCATTTTGTGAATGTGCATATTTTCATATTTTACTGGATGTAAAAACAGGGACAGTACACCATACCTGTAATGCAAATAAGATACAAAGTGTACTAAAAGGCTGATCTTTCATGCTTAAATTCAGTTTGCCTGAAAACTTGGAACATTTTAATTGATTGTGTTCCAGAAAATCCACATATTGTTACCTTTGATGGCTAAAATGGCATTTTTTATTAAGAAAAAAATTAGATATGGGGACATATTTCTCTCTGAAAGAGTAAGGAATGTAAAGGTGGAAAAATCAATTCCATAGTAAAGCCTTATAAGGCCTATCAGAAAGAGCGTACCATTTTTTCAGAGAGGCAATTATTTTGCAAAGCAGTAAGACAACAATAGTCTGTTGGGCTGAGATACCTATAATGAACAGGGAGAGAAAATTCTGCCAACTATATGTGCCCAAGGTACCAAGGAACCAAATCCTGAGATCAAAAATCAATGGACAGAATTGACTCAGCTGAAACAAATTAACTGCAAAAGCCACTGAGTCTCTGTTTATAAACGTAATAAACTAGTTGAAGTCTTGCTAAACAGAACAGCTCCAGCCTATTTATAACAGGTTGTTTCCTAATGCAGTAGTTAGTTCATTTCAAATGACTGCAGGTGGAGCTTTTTGTTCTCATTTCTACTTCCTTTTGAAATTACTAAAGAATCAAATATACAGTATCTGTCCAGTATATTTAAAGCAGAAGTAAGCGATCCGGTCGCTTTGGCTAACTTCTTGTCAGCAGATGGAGTTAGCAGTCCCCGCCCTCGTCCCTACGTCACCACATTCACGCGCATCCCTTGGCTGCACACACAGAGAGGACCGCCCCTTTATGCCGCTCTCTCTCCTCATTGGATAAAGGTTGTAGGATACAAGGAAAGTTTTCTCCTCGGCTTACAGCAGAGCAGAGTGACTGACAGACCCGTGTTTCAGACCAAACACTTATTAGGCTATGGCCTGTGTTGAGGTTAGGGTAGTTGGGATGAGGTTACCAATATGGGATAAATAAGATGTCACCACAAAATAGTGAACACAGTGGAGATAGAGTACTATGGGCTCAATATACTGTATAAGCTTTATTTCAGACACAGGTCCAATGCTAGCCCTAAGGATATAGTATATAAGAGTGAAAGCACAAACATAAAGGGAAATGTGCTTCAGATATAGAAATGCAACGAATACAAAAAAATGTTATAAAAAAACTGCAACACCAGAGGTGCTCCTGGACACTAGGGCGATGAGATGGGGTACATTTGTTCAGGCAAGAAACTAACCACGATTTTAAATTGGTGGTCAGTTTATTCAAATAATGTCTGATTGGATATTTGCTCTGAAGTTTTCAGAGATGTGAGGATTATTTTGTCACAGGAGACGAAGTCCAGTGTTGAAGCACAATGACCAGAGCCCAGCTGAGTGTGGAGTTTAAATTCCCAGAGACAGGAGGACAATCAGCAGTGCTCCTGCAGACATCAGCAGCTAGGCTTGGCTCTGGTAAACAGACTTTGTCAAGGGAAAAAAAAAAATCTGGTAAGTGTAGTAAAACAAAAACCTGCTATCTAATCTGTAATATGTGAAAATTAAAGAAACATTTTATATATTATATATTATAAGTTACTGTAAAGGGGAATTAGGCTTCACACAGTACTCACATAAGTGTGTAAATAACTATTGACATCTATCGACAAATCAGAACATTCATTCATGGTTCTGATGTTACCCTGTCTAGTTGCTCTGTCAAACAATAAACGTTTACTGTAGCATGTGTTAAATGATCAGGAAATCTAAAACTAATTCATATACTCCATCAGTATAAGAAATTACATTACAAGTCATTTTCATTTAAGATGGCATTAATCAGAGGTAAAATATCCTTCACAGCAGTTAAAATCAAAACAAATTCAAAGGACGAATATTTTCTGGAGTTGACGAACAAGTTGTTGGCACTAGTGTGTCGCAAAGTTGCCTGCCTCAGGGTTCCTACAGGTTTCTTCAAGTTAAATTCAAGTCTTTTTAAGACCATTTGTATAAAAAATGAATACCTATTTCTCAGCCTATTCCATCGCCCTACCAGCAAAGAAAAATGAAATCCTTGAATTTCAGAGCGTTATACTGTAGATTAACTGTATCACCCCAATATTTTTCTGCTCTTTGTTCTCTATAGGGATGTAACAATATCAAATATCAATATTACAATACCTCAATAACAAGCCATGGTATTTATTGCAGTATTGTATTGCTAATGAGGATGTCCTTTCTGTGTACACTATGCAGTTCTTCATCATCAATGGTTTTATTAATATGTTAATCAAACCTATTTATCAGAATCAGAAATTAAATATAAGAAAAGCTAGCTGGACATACTGTAAATAAGCAGTCAGCTGTTTGGCCAGTGCTCTTGAAAAGGCTGTGGACAAGTGAGGCTCGCACTGTGTTTGACTCCCAGAGAGTTACAGAGAGCATGAACCCTCCTCCGGTGGGTTGAAAGAACCATTAAAAGGGCAGAATCCATTAGACCGGCAAACACATGCTCTAGACTTACCAAGGGAGATACTTGATCTGGAACTCTAAAATTGTGCACTCACTGCTAATCGCGCCAGTAAAGATACACTGCCAGAAAAGCACTGTCATGGTGAGATTTTTATTCCATTTGGGCCACTAATGCTGGGGAGACACTGGAAAGATACTTTGGATGAGCATGCGTGTGCACTTAATGGAGATTATTTTTTCTCCTATTTTAATTAACTAGGGCAGTATTTATCAGGGAATACTTGTCGTGCTAAACCTGCATTTTGACTTATTGTCATGTAAATGTAGAAATGTGGTCTTATCGCTGGTTGTTGCTTTTTCTGAGTGTTACTGCTATTTAGAGCCACCACAGACCTCAACTGAAAAGGTGTGGAAAAACACTGTCAAATCACGGGAGACTCAAAACCAGAACAGGAGCATTCAATGAGCCATGCATGGTATCCTCGCTTTTTTCAGATTTAAATGCAAAATTCATCATTTCAAAAAAGGTGGATTACTCCTCTCCAAGTGTGAAAAGACACAATGGCCCTCTCACATGCATAAATGATGCTTCTCCTGGCTGTGTCATATTTACAACTGATATTTCACTGCAGTCGATTGCTGCGCATACTGTACGAATCCCTCTAATATCTGTGCTTACAATGACTTTTCTAGACAACAATTTCTCACTATAATTTCTGAGCACTACCCATTGAATTTCTTACCTGAAAGGCCACTGATGACAGACAGGAAGAGAAATGGTTTCCATGGTGACCCCATACTTGTTGAAGAGGGTCCCTTCTGCAAGAATGTTAGCAGATCTGCTTCTTCATTAAAGCTGTGCCTACAGAGAGAGAAAACACCATCAGAGATCATTGGAATATGCACAGCACCTCTGGTTGTCAAATACATTTATAAACACACTGCCCACATCCATGTATTTAGTTTCTTGTCTTATGATCATAGCGATTACAATGTGGCCGAGTGGAGAGCTACACATGACAAGATTACCCAACTCCATTGTTCCAATATACCTTTGAAGTAAGTGTTGTGTATTTCTTGTTATTTATAGAACATACAGTACTGTATGTGGAAAAAAGCTAGAGATAATATTTTGTGTTAAGTATTGTATGTTGTCAGTAGTTTCCACTCATCAATCCTCCACACACACTCGAATTGCAGTCTATCACAGATCTTACAAAATCCCCTAAATATACAACACAGTTGAAAGGCTTGTGCCTGGGAAAATGTTTCAAGGAATCACTGACAGTGATAATTAGGCTCTGAAATGGGCTGTCACTCATTTGTCACCACCTGTCACTAAATACCAATGCATTCATTGGTTTTATACACAAACACAGGATCAGGTTGAAAATCTGATCTGATTCGCAGAGCGTTTGTTCTTGTTTTAAACTTCCAGAAAAACAGAGTACCGGTAGTTGTGCGCACATCCAGTGCCTATTTTAGGCCAGGTGTCAGATAGTCATAGCATCATTGAAAAAGAAAAAAGGGAAAATCCATACTCTGGATTAAGGCTCTTGTTGCAATTATCCAATAAATGAGAGCCTTAACCCAGTGTGCGGATATTCCCTTTTTTCTTGTTTTTAACTTCAACCTTCAAAGCAAATGAAAATTAATGATGTTGCCCAGATAGATATTTGAAGATTTTTCTCAAACATGTTCTCAAACACACACACACACACACACACACACACACACACACACACACACACACACACACACACACACACACACACACACACACACACACACGGTAAAGGGCCATTCTTGAATTGTTGCTGCTATGAATGAATGATTTTCTGCACCAACATTTTGCCTTCTTTAGCTTATCACTTGATTTTTTCTAAATTAACTGTCCTTTACATCTGACTTTAAACACGAGGGGGGAAAAAAACACATGTTGATGATTACTGTCAATCAACTGTCCATATGCCCCCGATGTAACCAGCTTGTCTTTTGTCTTCGACTTTCTTCCTTTTCCAGCATGAAAGTGTGCACATATAATTGCCACCTTGCTGATAGTTTCAAATATAAAGTCCTCAAGTTCAGGCTTTCATTATTTTTAACGAAACAGTCATCAATAGCACCATCATGAGTGCCACATCAAAACATGACAGAAATAACAACCTCTTATTCGGGAGAAGATTGTGTGTAAAACACTGTGCACCTCTACTTATGGATGCAATTGTATTTGCAAACAATGCTAATGGGGTGCATTGCTTATAGTGTGTAGGCTCACAGCATAAAGAGAGTAAGTGTGCTGACCTTGGCATTTTCCCTCAGTGCCATTCATTTAATACGCATAAGCAGTAATTCTCGATTCATTTGATATTTTCTCGTGTTCAAGGTGTTTTGAATTCACAACTCCCCCCTCCTTGGTTCTCTCTCTTCCTCTCTTATCTCATTCGCAATCTCTCTCATCTTCATTTAAGTTGTCGTTGTCATTAAGATCATTAATTCAGCGGCGCAGACAGCTCTGAGGGTTGAGGGAAGCATGTCCAGATCCAGCAGGAGTCGTCTCACATTTATCATTTATGCCTCCTTGTCTTTGCCTCACCTCATTTGCTCCCTATCCTCCTAGAATGTACCAGCAGGAGCACGAGCGGGTTAAACAATTAGTGACTTAGCAATTAGGCAATCTATTATTCAGAGTAAGAAAGAAAGAAAAAAACACAGACAGAAATAAAGGAGGAGAATGAAAGTGAGATAAACAAACACAATTATCCATTTCCTTCTTTGTGTCTTTTGCTGCTTGTTCACCATATGTAATCTACAGGTCTTTGCTGTACGTTTAAGCCTTTTGCTTACAGCCGGAAATGAATAAAAAAACAAACTTCAAATGGGGACTGACACTTAATAATGCTACTTTTTGCTTTTCACTCTCTTTGCTCACTGGTGTAAAGCATTAAATAGCTGAGGGGGGACTGTCTAGACATCTTTGTGCAGAGGATGGTTAGAACTGCAGTCTCTTTTTGGAAAAAGTTCTCCACCTCCTTCACCTCCCTATGACCTTCCTCGCATCTCACTTGCATAACACATAAAAGGCCATAGCATGTCAGTAAGGTAGGACACGAGCACAAGGCTATTGCGTTCATAATGCACAAATCACCTCAGGAAAGGAAGCCTTCTCTGTCTGCTCCTTCAGCACCTCACTTTATTCTTGGCTGCACAGGTCTTGTCATCACATCAAACCCCTTGGTACATGTTGGACCGGGCAACTTTCACATTAACCCCAGTTAGTAAATAGCGTGAGAGGCACGTCTCTTCCTGCAGAAATCTATTTGCAGGTTATGTTTTATCATCTCTCACCTATAGTGTGTTTGCTAAAATAGAAGTTCTTCCAAGACAATGGGCCTCATTCACGAACCGTTCTTAAGAACAAATTTGTTCTTAAGTCCTACTTACGAAGTTTTTACGAAGATTGTGGCATTCATGAATGTTTTCTTATCCAGAATTTGTTCTTAACTAAGAACAAAATCTAAGAACAGTCAGGAGTATACTTACGCACTTTTAGGTGCTGAGACTTCTGCAAAAATAACCGATTATAGCGTTTTCTTTTGTTCTGCAGTTGTATAACATTATATGATTTGAATAAGAATTATTTTCTTATCTTTTATGATGTTTTTAATAATCATATATATTAATAATAATAATTGACAAATCATTGCAGTCTCTTAAAAAACATTATAGACACTAAATTCATATCATATCTTTTTTGGGGGGAGGGGGGGGCATACAGCTGCCGATATGATTTTTTTCTTCCCTAATTGCGGGCTGCAACAGTGCACTTACTGTAAGTGTTCACACTACACACAACTGTTTTTTTTCATAGGTGATAATATGATGATATTTATGATGGCACACGTGAGAGTGTGGTCTCTCCTCTCTGATAACAACCGAAGAGCTGCATCCACTGCTGACGCTACTAAATATAGCCTAAATATAAATATAAAAATATAAAGTTTAAACTAAATATAAGCCTTTTGTTTGTTTCTTTGTTTCATTCCTGCCGCAGTAGCGCCACTTCACTACTTAAGTTCTTTTTACGTTTGGAGTCTGGTGCTCCCTCCCAGATTTTCATTTGAGCATTTCAACTTTCTTTCTTACTTCACCTTCTCTGCTCAGTGCCTGTGGGTTGTGTGTGCACACGGCCCTGCGGTCTCATGCCCTTTTACGGGCATTGATGGGGCAGTTACCTATGCTAATCCTATGTTAATTAGACTCACCTGGCACACGCCCTCAACTTACGAGGAGATGGCATAAGAACACAGCTGCGAACAATTCTGAGGCTTACGAACGCGTTGATGAATCTGACGTAGGGTTTTCTTAAGGAACTTCTTAAGAACAACTTAAGAAAGAATCTAAGAAGGTTCTTAAGAAGATATTGGTGAATGAGGCCCAATGTTCCCACACCAAACACTATTCTCACTCCTGTGATAAAACTCATTTTGCCATGTAGCATCTGAATATCCAAAAATATCTCTGTTAATAAATCCAAAAAGCAAAATTTCAAGCACGCAATGAAAATGAACATTTTGTAAATTATAACAGCCACATTGGGAAAGCTGACATATGATAAGGCTGACCAGCCACTTATTCCATTAAACTGATGCTCATACAATTTCATCCTGAATTCCGAAATGAAAGTTGAATTACAGGTAGAGCATACAGTATATGGATTGGACCCTTTAAAAGAACAGAATCATAAGTCACATTTTCACATTAGTCCAGTTTAGTCCCATTTGTGGACAAGCTTTCACTTTTCAGTCAACCATGTACTATATCTGGGAGAAGAAATTGATAGAGCTGTTTTCAATTCACAAGAGACAAACCTACACAAAGCATCTACTGCAGGCTTTAGAGCATAATGGCATGTAAACGTGGGCGCTATCTGGCAGCAATATGAAATATTCAATCCAACGAAACATGAAATTAATGACACTAAAGCAATGACAAGTAAAGCATAAATATAATTAATACACAGTCCACCGATTACATAGACAAATGCATTAATTAAAACATAATTTATTCATCATTCATTGAAATACCCTCTAGTGTGGTCACTCGTCTACCCTTTTTAGCTATGCGCAGGCTGTTAAGCGGGCTTAAACTATCTGAGATATCACATAACTGAGAGATGCTTCCTTGATGCTACCTCCTGAGACTTGTACCTGTATTTTTTTTTTTTCTCGGGTGTGGGCTATATACATTAAAGGGTTCTGGAGCACAACTGTGCCACACTTCTGTCCAGACGATCACAACTCAGCTAGATGATTATTAATGAGGTAACATGCAGAGTACTACAAGGTGCACTGATATTTCTGAATGTAATGCTTCCACTTTGTCTCACTGTTGTTACATCATGCAGACATGGTGTCCCTGGCTGTGGTTCTCTAAACCAAGTCACAAACATCCCCTAATGATGTTCCCACATTCTCAACAAACACTTTTTGAATATACTTCACACTGTTACAAAAATAAATGTGATGTTTCCATTTTGTGCTTAATATTAGCAAAATTCATTATAATTAAGTAAACAACTGTGCTGTTTTTCTAATCACACTTCAACAGAAAGTGTTGTGGATCTAATGATTTTTTTTTTTTTTGTTTAACAAAGGATGCATCATTAGAAATTATTTTTGTGTGGGTTAGCAAAACAGTGCTTCTTCACACTTCTTCACACTCTCATTAATAATATGAGGGCCAAACAAAGGTATAAATTCCAATATAAAAACCACAGGAAATCTTATGGAAGATGATTCCTGAGGGTTGTTCTGCAGTTAGAGCAGTGGATGGACAAAAGGCAGCGAATCGGGGTGTCAGAAAGTCAATTAAAAGATGCAAGGATGGGGTAATGTGGCTGACAGCTCATTTTAGTTAGTAGCCTAGCAGCTGCAGTCTGAAACTGTGAAAGTGTGCACAGTTTAGATCACCTTGACTGAGGCACATTTTGAGAGAATTACAATACTTTGATCCAGAAAAAATGAGAGCGTGGACTGGACTAATAGTTCAAATTCAATAGAGGACAAGATACATCAATTTTGGCAATATTTCTTAGGTGAAGAAAACAGAGCTGAACAAGCTTACGAATATTAAAGTCAAAAGTCATGCTGATTAATGATGGTACCAAGACCCCTACTGGTAGATTTTTATATCTGAGTGAGAAGAACAAATAAACCTTCCAATTGTGGTGGTGGTTCTTCAATTAGGTCAATTTACAAAAATGTCTATTTTATCAGGGTTTAGGTGGATTGAATTCAGAAATATACAATCTTCGGTGGCCATCATGGAGGTTGACTGTAGTTATTGGGGTTAGCAGACAAAAAAGATCCATCATCAGTATAGCAAGAACACTTGAAAGCTGCAAATGACCCAGACCAGAGGAAGGATGTATAATGAGAGGAGGGCCGAGGACCAACCCCTGAAGGAGTCAACGCAAGCAAGGGAGCTGGGGAAAACGCATGGTTGCTGATACAAACATTATTGGAGGCTTACATTGATTCAGCTCTTGGCAGATGAGTTCATAATCTTGTTTGTCTTCAGCTTTCCTACAAACCCTGAGTACTGAGGAAAACTGCATTTACCTGCTCATTCATGAACTGGGCCCCAGAGGCCGGTGAGTTCCTAAAGGACTGTTTTGAGACCACAGACTGGAATTTACTCAGTATTTTACTCAGTCATAGGAAAATGATAACAGCAAGAACACTGACCTGGTTGCACTAAAGACTACTTTAACTTTTGTTTGGACAGTGTAACACCAGCAAAAAAAAGGCTTTAAAGAGGAACTAGGATTTGTAGCTTAACTACATTTTCACTTTAATTAAACAGCTTTGGAGTAATTGTGATGGATAATAAATGGCTCATCTTGGGAGAATGGAGGCTCTCTGTCTCTTGCCTGAAAACCAACCCTGCAAGACCCGTGCTGCCTCCCCGGTGTCCCAGCTCTTGTGTCTGCGCACTGCGACACAAACGTAACCTGTAACCCATAATCTCTTGTTTATGACAGTTTAAACTATACAAATATAGATGTCGTAACATCGTATGATATATAACGTTATCTACCGGTCTATTGATTGATTTCTCGCCAGTTATGTTGTAAACAAATGCACATGGCCAGGAGGAGGGTTAGCAAAACAGAGGAAAAGCGACCAGATTCACATAGTTCAGTTTCTTTAGGTGATGGAGACTAGGAGAATTTCAGGTAATGGAGAATTACAAATGAAAAGGAGATGAAGCTACAGTTTAACAACACCTGTGAGGTATGGAGGGAGATGAGAATGATCACTGTCAGGCAGTATCAGATGATGTAGACACTGCTTTAGTTGCAGCTTCTCCTAGATCTAGAGCATTTCCTTTACAACTTCATAGTACAGCTGCAACTCCTGTTGAGATTTGATGTTTGGGTTACAAATGACCACAGACTGTCAGAGGAGCTCACATCACACATCTTGAAGACCTTGGAATGGCTACTTCTCCACAATAACTTTAAAGGACTTTGGATAAAAAGAGTAGCTTGGGAGATTGACCAGCACAGTCAGAGAACTATTGACCAAAGGCTTTTCCAAAAAGCCACTGAACAATAACAATTTTATAATCGTCAGGTGTGGACCCAGATGCGAGAGAGCACTTGATAAAAGAGAGAAGGCCACGATACAGTTACCACAGAGGGGGGACACAAATGCGCACATGAACAGTTTTTAAAAGAATCTGCAGGGCAACAAGTGAAAATTCAGACAGTATAAAAGGATGGCTGAATGGGGTGAAGGGTAAAACAGGGGCAGTCTGGACTAGAGTCCTGCATCGGGTCGGATCCCCGGGTGGGTACGCGGGTGTATGTGTGTAGGCCTACAGAGAAAAACTCAAACCAGCGTAGCAAATCATTTCTTTTAAATGATTCGGGAGATTTCCTGATAGTATCATACACGGCAACTACAGAGCAACCATCTTGGTGTGAATAAACGATCTTTGGCCGCTCATAGCTTTCCCATTGGATTTTAGCCTGTCATGGCTTGACTGCTCGGCTTCTGGGTAACCTACAAACACCGATGGAATCAATGTAAAGGCTGAAGTGTCCCGCTCTCATAAAAAAAAAAAAGAATTACGTCGGCTCGCATTTTCCGTTCCGGAAATAGACGCGAAAGAGTACAGCTATACCGCTGTTATCGCCACTGATGACGGCGATCTCACGGGCCACGGGTCGTAATATTGACGGGTGGGTCGGATCCGGATTGAATTCGGAAAACCTTGCCAACAAATAAAGTAAAAGGGTTCCATGATCACTAGAAGATGAATGGCATGGGGTGAGAAATTCATAAATCAGAGACCAGGTTGTGTTCATTATTATTAATCAAGCCAGAAAAGTGGGCAGTTTGCATATCTTTAACAGTCTGATTCAGTTTAAATAATGGCTCGTTCATTACGATGTTGAACCCTTTAGACATCAATCCACAGTTCGTTTATTTATTGTCTGATGTTACTCACCCAAGGAGTTGCATTAATAACTGGAACAGTACTGGAAGTGAAGGTAAAGTCAAGAGCTGATGTACAAAAATTATTGTGTGAAGGCAAGCGGGGGCCACGATGACAAATGTAATACTTAGATAAATCCAGATACTGATTGTAATTATCGTCTTCACACTCCCTTGTCTCACCTTGCCACCAGTTCTAATTAGCATACATCTTGTGCATCAAGGAAGGTAAGTCTATTGAAGGACGAGACCAGAAATATAATCACTGACATTCTAGCTTAGCACTTGTTACTGACACACACACACAGAGCAAATTCCAGCAAATCCAGTCATCAAGTAGACACAGAAAGATAAAAGGAGATTTTCTGTAATTTGCCCTGATTTTATTTACAACTGTAGGAGCAGTCACATATGTTAAAATACTGAGATAATATATTATGAATGTTTTTCTTTTATATTATATACAGTAAATGGCCTAATTTCAAGATTCCAAGACACTTCACAAAAAAACTTACATAAATAAAATGGAAGCAAAGACAACAGTAATATAATGGGATTAGCCTCTCTTCTGATTAACAAATAAAAGTACTTTAACAAACCTGTGATGACTATAATAAGCAGTAAAGGCAGTGGTGATTACAATGCTAATGATAGCTATAGTTACACGTAGCAGCATCTGTATGGTACCAATAGCAACAGCACAAGTACTACTTAACAGTGGCAGCACCAAATGCCTGCCTTCTCCTCAGTGATCATTTGAATATTATCACACTAAATATACATGCAAGAGGGAATAAGTGAATGACACTTGAGTTCTCTAAGTGTTCATCTCTGCTGAGCTTACTCATTAATTTGTATATTGTGACAGGGACACTTGGGGATATGGGCATATATTACAGATATCTGATACACATATTATGTGAATTTAATATTTACAATGACACAGTCTTCATTCTAGATGGACAAAACCCAGAAATGAACCACAGACATAGTTCAGCACCACATTGTGCTGTGCAGACACACTACCAGGGTTCACTTGACAAGCCACCCGCAAGGATATCTTGAATTTGACCTACTTCAAAAGCTTCATTACTGTGACACTTGACTCTGGACAATACTGGCTTTCTGTCTTCTCTCACACACACTTTCTTCTGCACATGTTAAGGCAATTGTATACGCTTCATGTACAAACAAGAGGTGGAGTGGATTTTCACTGCAATTTATTCTGCCAACTCCAGAGCTGTTATCTCTATTTCCATGGCTATACTTTGTGCAGTGCTGTGAGAAATTCCACCTTCTGGTATCACAACACCAACACTGTGGACATCACATTTGTTGGTCTCGGTTTCCATTACATCCCTATAATATACACAATAATTTTGAAATGGTGTGTGTTTTGGGTGAATGAACCCAAAACACACATTAATGGCAAAGTTGTCTTTATTGTGATCGATTGGAAACATTGGAATTTGTTCAACATTGACAAAAAGTACAATATCTTAAGGAATTCTACTAAAAGTTTCAACAGCAGTCAACTTGTACAACTGGAGTGCTTCTTTAAGTGTTCCATCTGTTTCTGGATTTCTCAGATACGTACATTCTAACAAAATACAATTAGGGTGACTTTTATGAGTAGTTAAAGACTGCGAACACTGCTTAGTAATATTTTTTGCATTTTGGCCTACACAAGCAACTAAGCTCTCCAGAATGAGTCGGTGTTACACACACACTGGAGGCTTTAATCCAAGTGCAAGAGTGAATTAAGTTAAAACATGATAATACGAGGGATTACTCTCATCACAGTTTCACTCCTTTGACCAAATCAAGTTCTTTGTTAATGGGACATCTTTTCCAGATTAGCCTTTAGTGGGATGTGGTGTAGGAGGGGATAATGGATAATGTTTGAGAAGTGGGCTTTTGATTGACCTTTCACCAGTTTTATTTTCTGGATGGAAAATATATGACTGGGGTAAACAATGTAGGTGAGTAACTTTTGTTCAGTGCCCAATGGTAAAACACTGGGAAATTGCCAAGTAAGTGCAAGAGTATAAAGAGAAGAACTTCTGAAAAAGAGCATCTATACTGGATAAAAAAGAGGGTTAAAATAGAATGAAAGCTACAGCATGCAACTTTCTGCTTTGAGGCAGGTAGTGCATTGTTTATCCCGCTATCCACCCCCACAGTTGGTCAAGTTCCCACTCCTTCACTTGTCACTCAACTTGATGAGCTGTCTGCTTAGAAACGGCATGTAGCCTGAGGGTGTGGTAAACAGCATCTATAAAGCCATCAAAGGTGTTATAGAAGCAGGTGGCGAATGCGGCCAACACAACCAATCTGCAGGCAATGTCAACGTTCACCTTGTTTAAGAATGGGTCTTGTCTGCTGCACATTTACACATCCTGCTAGTTTTACCTTTGTTCTCTAATCTGGTGCCAATATACTATCCTTGACTGTGCCCATATCAGAAAGAGCCTGTCAGGAAATCCAATGCAACCATGTTGATGAAGGCTTTTGTAACTTAATGGCACAACTTTTTCAATCATCTCAACACTCTGCTTATGTCTTAATGGGATCCAGCTTGTCAATTAAATATCCAACAGTCTTTCCATCAAGTACCGTACACTCATCACTTTTCAGTTTACTCACAGCATTCCAGTGTCACCGCCCGCAGCTATCAAACACAACAGTGAAAATGTAACTTTTCAGTACGCTTTCTCTGAAACACTGCAAGGCAAACTTACATCACCTATAAGAACTGTGCTGTCCAGCCGGCTCACCTGCAGCTCACATAGACGAGCTGTCAGGAGCACTCTGCTATTCCTCTCTCTTCAGCCCGGTTTTGAGCTGCACTTATAAGATTTTCATTAAAACAAATCGACCTAAACTACAAATTCAAAAATTAATTGATAAAATTGATTCATTGCCCAGCCCTACCACAGAGCATACACCGACTTCTGAGAGCAATATCTGAGGACAACCTCCTACAACTGCGAATGACTCACTCAACATAAAATGTCATGTTTATATGTTGCTATTCTAGGAACTAGCCCTTTGTGTGAATAAAAAATAAAATATATGTTGTTGTTATTTTTTTGAAAAAGCAAAAAGTGGAAAAAAAAAAAAAGATTATGGCCAAGCTGTGCAGCATTATAAAGTACAACTTTACTTCACAATGGTGCATTATTATAAATGTTATGTTCATTAAATCCTTGTTCTCACAGAGACTAAACCTTTTTGAAGATATGTTTGTAAAAACAAAAAATAAACGTACAGTACAACAGGGTTACCCTCAGGGCCGGATTTACTAAGGTCCCAGATAGCGGGCGCTAAATTGTTTGCACCCGCTAAAATATTGCGTGTTTGGTTAGTGCACGCAAAACAGCTGATCTACTAAGAGTAACCCGCTAAATGAAAACACGTGCAAACCACAATGTAAATGAGGGTTTTGCGCGTGGTAATCGTTTCCGTCATGGAGAGAGTGGACAGAGAGCTGGACGGACGAAGGGACAGAATTACATTTGATCCGATGCATACAATGACAGCATGTGTGTTCATCTCGCTCGCGCTCTGTTTAGATAAACACAAATCGCTACAGGGCCCAACTCGTCATATAGTGACGAACAGGCAGCAGCTGCAGCGACAATCACACACCTAGAATATGTGTGTGCCGCCCATGATCCAGTGGATTAATAGAGAGCTCAGGTGGGACACACGGATCTAAACGCTCTGACCACTGACCAGAGGGATCAAAGACGGGTGAAGGCAGTGGTGACGTGTCTCAATCCGGGACCGGGACTGAGAGACGGAGCTGAGCAGCCAGGTACTGGAGAGGAGAGGAGAGGAGCCAACGGAGCGCACTGCAGGACAGACGTGTGACGTAATGGCGCGTAAAAGACTTTCAACACGGCTAAAAAACTGTTACAGAATTACCCAGACGTGAGGAAATGCAGAGATGTAAGATCATGGGGCTCTGACAGGTATCAAACCAATAAACGCAGAAGTTTTGGCAAAGTTGTATCAGTTAGTACAGTACATGGTTTTCAGACGTGGTAAATAAAGACGCAAAAACAGCCACCGCAATCTCTTTGGTAAATCACATTGCCCTCGCTAAATAAATCGATTTGCATCTACTCCTCCCAGTTCTGGCTGAAACGCCCATATTTACATATTCATCAAGGCAAACACGCTAAATGGATTGCACGTGCTATTTTGCCCATTTGAGAGACGCAATCCTCGGTGCGTCCGGTTAGTAGATCAGGTTCCACGTGTGTTTGCGCATGCAATCACGTTTGCACACGTTTTAATACATGCAAACCTTTAGTAAATCCGGCCCTCAGTGTATTATAAGCCTGGCGGCCCGCCAGGCCTTACTTGCCCCACCGCCAAGCTAAACATTGTTTATTTTTATTTTTTAAAATCAGTTTTATACTCAATAAACACGTGATCAGGTGTCTTTTTCAACGGGACACGTCACGGACATCATGCTCATCAGACCGCTGCTTTACCAGCTGACCGAGAGGAACAACGTTAACGTGAGTCGAGCCGCGGCTCCAAGAGGCTCAATCAGCTGCTGTAGCACGGCCGGTAGCTGGTAGCTGTTAGCACGTCGTCCCCTGCAGCGTCAGAGCTCCGGACTCCTGTGAGCCGCGGGGCTTTCACCAGATGTAATGATCCATTGTTTCATTTTTCAGCTTGTAAAGTTCGCGATCACACACGTTTGTTTTCTAGTAAATCCGTGAGTGTCACGTTTCCAAAAGAGCGTGGTACTGTGTACGTGACTCTAGATGTAAAAAATCTCGGAGCAAAAAAAAAAAAAAAAAAAACATGGAAATAACGCTACACTACACAATGGAGACACCAGGCAGTTTTTTTTAAGTTTTCAATGCAAACAATTGATGTCATTTATTTAAATATTTTTTTATAATTATAATTATTACTTTTTTTTTGTGGTTGATTGAACAACATTTCAAGAGTGCCTTTCTATAAGACTCTGCTATAGCTGGTGTTTAAATATGTTACATAATGTCTGATAATAACAGATGTTTATGATAATATTTTCAAATTTCTAGTCAACTTTTAGCATTGATCTTAAGGCCTTAAGGAAGGAATCAAGCCTTCTAAATGCTACTGCTCCATTAATGAATCTGTTCCCTACAGGGCCCTGCCATCAGTCAATGATCAGTCAGGCCCCTGTCACAAAAAAACACGCTTGGGCACCGGTGGCCCGCCGATGGGCCGCCGATGGGCCGCCGGTGCCACCGGGCTTAACAAGTTTTCTGGGGGAAATCCTGGTACAACATACAACGTAGCCAGACAAAGATAAATTAGAAATATAGAAATAATTGTACATTTTCCCATCAACAATTGCAAATAAATAATCCAGTCAAATGAGAGGATATAATTTCATATCCCTTTTAAATTCCATTTCTATGCAGTATTTGAAACCTTTTTCTCAGTGTGAACAAGAGGTACAGCTAAAGTAAAAAAAAAAAGCCCTGAGACCTGACATTTAAGTGCAGTATTAAAATGTAACCAGAGAGTAGATGTAGCCAAGCAGTTTTTCTGTAAAGCCTCATAAATAAACAACATAGAATGCTGCTCCCTTGTTAAGGACGACCATCCCACCTTTTTGCATAAAATGAGTGAGAAAAGTGTCACCTATGATGAAGTGCAGAGAGCTCTGATACATGCAGTCGGGAGGCTTAATAGTGGTGGGAGAAGCATGCACATACTGTATTTGATATCACATGTCATGTATATGTCAGAGATTACATTTCTTATGTTAAATATATGGTGAATAAAAGAGGACCAAGAATTGCCCCTAGAGGAACACCTTTGCTAACACTGAATTTTAACTGTTGTAGACTACAGTCTGAGTTCTACCTGAGAGACAGTCATAAACCATTACTGAACTGTTTATTGACATAGACCACATACTGTAGAATATCATAATCAACTCAATACAGTGCTTTAGATAGGTCAATAAAAGAGAACTGCTGCTGCTAGGGTTATCATTATGACTAGAAACAGTCTTAATGAAGATTGGTTGTTATTCATTCAAGAGAAGGATATAAATTATCTCCACCATATTTTATTAGTGTTTAAATTAACCAATATAATATAAACCTCAGCACAGCTTACTGATCTCAAAGAAAATGTATTGTCAGAGTGATAAATATTCGAACAGACAACATTAAAACCAAAGTTGGTGTATTTTTTCTTGTATTGTCTGTGTCCTTGTATTTTATTTTATCAAAATTTTATAATGGACCCAAGTCTGTAATAAATATATCTATCTATTAAAGGTTGTAGGAGTGTACTGTTTGTTAATGCTGGCAAATAAAACCTTTATAATACAAATGTTTTCCAAGCATTTGACCTCTGTCTGGTGAACTTTAAAGCATGTGGAATGGATCCAGTGACATACATAATCATGTTTAGTGCTGGCCTTCACTGAGCAACAATAGTAAACAATTAGCAACAGTAGTTTTTAAATAGATGATGAAAAAAGTTTTTAAAAAAGTTAAAATTAACAAATAAAGTTAAAAGTGATAAATACATAGTCAAAGTAGTTACAATTGAGTGAAAACAGAACTGTACTGTATGAGATCAGCTTCAGCCAAATGCTGATGAAAAGTTTCAAATGGTAAAGGCTTGAAAACATCTCTCTCGAACAAGGCTCTGAAGTGCATAACATCTGGAGATGGCATATATACAGTATATACCCAACACTAATATCCCACCTATAGATGATAAGAAGATCTATATCTTGTCTTGGGAAATAAGCGAGAAGAAACAATATGCATAGCCTGCAAACTAAAAAATACCTGGCAAGCTGTGTTGGCATTCATCGAGCATAACAAACATTTAGTAAACACGGATGGCTAACAGACAATAACAATTTAAATGTCATTTACTGACCACTGAAAGGGACATACAGCTTCTAAACACATAGTGCACTCCTTAGTTTATTCATCTGAATATGAATAGTCCCTCCTTAGCAGAACAGCAGAGTCAGACTGTAGTGGTGATATCATCTACAGACAAATCCTGGCGCTGCTACACAGACAGTGAATAATGACAAAACTCCTGGGACACTATGACAGCACCCATGGTGATTTTACTGGGACATGGGGACATTTTCTGAATCACAGCAGAAAGCCCTACTTTCAAAACTCAATTCAGATGCAATATTTAAAACAGAAATCCTCTGAGCCAACAGTGTCATTCATTAATTCAGTCTCACTGGATCAGCTCTAGAAAGGTCACCTAATGACATGATTCAAGTCGTGATGCTCAGATTTATAGCTTAGGGAGGTACTGTGTTTATAGATATAAATTTGCAGTTGAAAATAACCCAAGTAAAATGACCTCAAACAATGTAATCTATAAACAATCATCTTTAATACTGTAAGACGTAAGAAAAAGGTGCTTTTCATCCACCCTACTCAGTCAATTACTATTTAGTTTGATACAGCTGGAGAAAGGTATGTGAACATGAATGTTCCTGACCGGTGTGTTATTGCCTTCAATGAGGTTTTCGGGCATATGAGCAATGTATGGAACAATAGTGGTTATCAGCATTGCCACGAGAGTTCGACATCTTCCCATGTGAAGCCTTTTAGTTATTCATAACAATTCTCCATTGACTGTGAAGATAGACTGTCGCCCCTCTAACTACATCCAATCCAACTCCAGGGATGATGTCTATTAAAATAGGGTCACTGATGGTTATCCAAATGGATAATGAAATTCTAATTGGGGTAAACACTTTGTTAATTATTTGGTCTTTAGGAAATGTGCAGTGTAATAAGCATCAGTGCCATGTCCTAAAGCCTTAGTGAGCTGCTATCAGTTGGTGTAGTCATTTATCTGCTCACTGCTGCTTTTGATGCTTAACCATCCATTCAGCTGGAAAGGATGTTTTAGAAGTTTGTGTCCCCCAAAACCTCTAAAATTCAAATGAAAGTGCAAGATGGATGATTGCTGCTACCGTGTGTAACAAAGACAATTACAACTATTTTTTGGAAGACTTGCAAGAAGCCCTCAGAACAAGAGAACCACTAAACTTTGGTCTTGTGAATGTGACTCCCACACCCTCAGACTGTTTAGTGTTTAGTGTAGTTCAGATCTACCACCATCCCCCACACTGTGACACAGAAGAGACAACTTTGTTCCACCCACACTTCACAGTTACACATTCACAGAGAATGGCTATTGCAGACAAAAAATAAAAAATAGAAAAATAAATGTTACTGCCTCACAAAACAGGAAGAATACCTGCATATTTTCCAACTACAGACCCATACCTGACATTCAACTGACTGTTACAGTTGAGGCAAACGATGTGCGAATGCTCAGAAACAGTTTCCTATTCATTATTTGAACAGTTTATCCGCCTCTATCTCCTTCGTCACAAGCGACATCCCAGAAACTACTGACCCGATTTCGACAAAACTTGGCTGAGTGATGTGTCAAATTCTTAAGAAACGGCATTTCACGAAATTACAATGATTTGCCTAAGGGGTCCCACAGCAAATAAGTGAAACCACATCTCCAGTGTTGTTTGACATACCATCATGAATTTTTGTGGAGATGCAATTTATCATGAGAAATTTCCGCATACTGACATGACCAATTGGTTTTACCAGATTTCAGAGACAAAATAAATGTTGCCGTTATTGCTCATGGAGATTTTTTTTTCCATCAAAGCAACTCCATGTTGTATTTCAGATGGGCATCAATAATATTAAAATGAATTGTTTAGCACATATTTGTCTACTGTATGTTAATATTAAAGGGACAACGAGGAGTTTCTATTCGGTTATAAAAAAGTCTCACGTTAATGTGGATGAATCTCCGCTACCCACACTTGTTAATGGGCCCATTTTCGATAAATATATCGTTCTGTCTCTATCGTTATTTTGTTATTATTAGTGGTGGCGGAGATGCTGGTCGAGCCGACCAGCGTTTTTTACTTTCGGTTTCGCAACGAGTCATGAGAATAACGCAGCTGAATCGCCGTTTATGGTAGGAACTACGACAGTATGTGAACCTCTTTGAACCTCTGACTTTAATTCTTGATGAATGAAAACATGAGTCCGTCTTGCGCCGGTCAAAATAATTTTACGGTGCGCGCGGAGGCTCATAAATGTAGTGTGAAAACGCTTCGCTTTTCCAAAACTCCTCGTTGTCCCTTTAAGTACAATTAAACTGTAACCATTGAATATGAGGTTGAAGGGCATTAATTACATAAGTCATATAACCTCTTCTTCTGAAGCCTCTTTGATGACCAACCACGTTATTAACAACAGATTTTTGAAATATTAATTAACTGTGAGTAGATGTGTAGATTCTGTTTCTATAGCATCTCTGACTTCCTACTCTGACTGCACCGTGTCTCCCAAAACATAATTATCTCGTCTGTATGTTTTGTTCATCCTTTCTACCACCTAGCATGGCTGTCTCAAGTCTCTTGCTGCCTCTTTTCACCCCTCAATGGTTTTAATTGTCCTGATGACCTCAATCAAAAGACAATTACCAAAGGGAAGAGCGGCACAGGCAATTATAGTCTTCACTACGATATAGAGCACACCTGAATGGAGTTAGCACTTTCACAGTGGTAAAATTACATGTGCAGCCTGTGATGGCTGTCGTGACGAAGAAGTAAGTATGAAGTATGTGCCTGAAATGCTTATGTGTCCTTTGAGGACACTGTATGAGAAGACACTGACACTTCAAAGCCTAATAAGGTGCTATGGCTTGAAATGACATACATGCATGAAGTTATGTGGAGGAATTCGGGGCAAGCCGAGATGAGTTGGAAAATAGGTTAAGAGGGACTGTTAGTAGAGAGTACAAACTTTTTTTTTTACCTTCACATTACTCTCCTGTTAAGTAACTGGAAGACATTTTCTGAGGATGCTGAAAACTTGCAGACCCATGGTGATTGTTCGAATTGTGATTACAGTAAAAATGAGTCATGTTCCATAAAACTATACCATTAAGAAATGCATTGTCTAATGTTAAAAATCATTATTTCATTCAATTCATTTCAAGAATCAATGCAGGGATGCACAATGACAGTCATTTCCTGGACTGAGGGAGGAGTGAGCCACAAAAGTGTTTATCATCTCCACAGCTGTTGTCAGGGATCACGGGAAGGGCAAACTGTTATTTTGTCTATTTATGAAGACACGGCCATATCCATATCACCAAAAATAAAAATGCGAAAGTAGCTTCTCAATAATAAAATTGAGACTTTGCACAGTAATGTAATGGTGTGTTATGATATCATAATGATGATGCATCGTAACACATCATCATAATGCAAACCAAAAAGCCAAGTCGATGTATACAACTGTACAATGATGTAACATCTCTGGTGAGTTGGGCAAATTTTAAAATGTCACTTTTAAATGTCACCTGTCTTGTCATAATTCCACTATTTCACACAGCTATCGCTGACATCCAGACTCTGAGATCATTAAATTACATGTAACTGACCAAACAATAGATGGATAAATAAATAGGATCTATTCTTAATGATGTACCCATCTCTCTTAAAAACAATGTAATCTTCTTAAAATAACAAGGACGTCAGGTTTTTAATGTTAGATCCACAGCAGACGCCGCCTAGGGAATTACACTAACCTGAGGTAGAGATGGCTGTCAAGGGAGCACACACCATCAGAAGCCAGTTAAAGGTTGAAAAGTGGCATAAAAATGATGGATCTAGCTATTTCACTGTTGTTCATGAATCTAAGTGTTGTCTTCAAAATTAAAGGAATAGTAGGCAGGTGACTATGTTTTTCTATGTCTAACTATTTGAGTCTACTGTAGTTCGTCAAATTGCTGATATCAGTATCTGAAAACAAGTCAGCATGAGGAAACAGTTTGGGTGTATACTGTGCCTCCACAGGGAAAGTCAGTGCTTCATAGTACATGTGAGGTCAATAATAGCTTTAGTAGTAGAAGCTGTAATAGTAACACTATGATCTTAAGCTTAGGACCATGTGATATGTGATATTTAAATAATGGATCTAGTCTCTCTTCTGTTCGAAGCGCATTCACAGAAATTCCTGAGTCTGATCAATAAGTCTTACATGAAAAGTTTCTTTGGAACTGTGCCATGCTGTGCCCTACCCACTCTATTTTGTTGTGCCAGAGCAATGCTGTGCATTTTCCTCTGTTATCTCCTCTAAAGGAAAAAAAAAAGCCAGCCCTAGATAACAACATTCCCACCAAGGACAAGGCTTGTTTTGTTATTTTAGATATTTCTCATTCAAAGAAGTTGAAATATTGGCTGGTTTAAAATTTGATCAACTGGTCAACACTCGCAGAAAACACCTGATGAAAAACTACTTTCTTTTGGCAGTTTGCCGACACATCTGCCATAGAATCTTAAAGGGATAGTTCAACATTTTGGCAAATTGGCCCATTGCCATAATTGCTATAGTCATAGCAGTAGGTTCGTTACCTTTAATTGTAGGTGTAAGCTATTTTTAATACAGCGGAGCGCAGCAGCTGGCTGCTCAGAGCTACGCTATGGAGGCTAAGGGAATTTCTTGGTTTCCCTCATCAAACTCATCAAATACAAAATCCCAAAACTCCACAGCGCTTTTGTAGATAAGTTGTGAGCTGCACAACCACCACGCTATGAGATAATAACGGAACGATACGAAACGGAGCCGTTTTCGAGGTAAATTCATACAAAACCGCTGATGCGCGTTGCGTTCAGGGACAGTTTTTCAGCAAGCAGTCTCCGTATTTACCCTGTATTTACCTCGAAAACGGCTCCGTTTCGTATCGTTCCCTCATTATCTCATAGCGTGGTGGTTGTGCAGGTCACAACTTGTCTACAAAAGCGCTGTGGAGTTTTGGGATGTTGAATTTGATGAGTTTAATGAGGGAAACCAAGAAATTCCATTAGCCTCCATAGCGTAGCTCTGAGCAGCCAGCTGCTGCGCTCCGCCGTACTGAAAATAGCTTACACCGACAATTAAAGGTAATGAACCTACTGCTATGACTATAGCGATTATGGCAATGGGCCAATTTGCCAAAATGTTGAACTATCCCTTTAATGTAATATTGACTGGCCATCTCTTACAAACCATCCTTGGTCAACAATACAGACAGAAACTTCATGTGCACCGTCAGTGTAGTGACAGTGATATGCACATTTTCAGTGTAAAAAAAAAAAAAAAAAAACCTTTGTCCCAACTGTGCCCCGGGGGTTATTAATTATTATCCTAAATACATATTTTACGGGGTCAGTCTTAAGCCCTGCTGCACGTGCCGTCTCCGGTCTGAGTTCCGTAAATTGTTTCGTCCGTGGTCAGACCCGACCACTGCCTCCCTGTTTCACTATTTAGAAATAGCTTATCTTCACACCGATGGGCTCATTTGCTGTTGTAGGCAGATACATCAGCAGAAACAAGAGACTTTTGCATATCCAGTTAAAAGTTTCTTGTAGGGGCTTTAATTAGCTACACTTGATACAAAAATGAATTGTCTAGATCAGTTTTTCAATGAAATCCGACACTGCATGACATTAAACAAACTGAAAACATCTGAACTTTCTAAATAATTAACCACAATGAGGCTTCAAAATGCTAGACACCTAGTAAAAGTGGCCCCAGAGGCAAGGTCATGTTGTTGCTGAAATCATTTTCTCAAAGGAGCTCGACAGAGGTAGAAGGTGGACATAAGAGAATAACTGTAGCTTTAAACCTGAACGCTAATGCCTACCCTATCTTTTAAGGTACTGTAGTGGTGGTACTGCTCAGAAAGCGGTTGGCTGTGCATAAAAAAGTCTAACCGGTCATATATTCTATCAACAAATCAGTCTTTTGTGATCCAGTATACAACTTTTCAGAAGAAAAGCCAACACTTGTGAGATTGGTGAACAGGAAAAAGTATCAGATGCTGAACTGGTAAAAGGATTAGACAGGCAGTCTTAACAGTGAGCAAGCGATAAGCACTGAGTCCATCTCAAGTGGCCTTATTTCTTCTGACATGTCATTTTTTGTAGGTGGCAGATCATTTTACCAGATTCCTGTCTGTGACACTGAAAAACCGTACTGTACATGTAGAGTGATGAGTGCACTAAAATTACTTCACTACACAATGGTGTGTTTAGCTCCACTAACAACCTGATTATCCAAATCCAGGCCTAATTATAAGCCAGCTATGATATGGCTCAGTGGATCAAAATGAGCATCTGATGATCTGATGGGACACGTCTTAGTTCGAGTATGTTAATATTTCAGAAATGTTACTGATTATTAGATCTCTTGTTCTTTGATAACATATTGTATGATTTCATCATTCTTTAGCTAGATTACTTCCTGTTATAAACTGGTCATGAATTATGTTCATATAGTTTTTGTTTCTTTCTAAAATCAAACCTTGAGTTTATTGTCTATGAGCATTAGGGGTGTCACGATTCTCCAAATTCTCGATTCGATTTGATATTTACAATATGAAGGTAACAATCTTGTTCTCAGTCATTTGGTCCCCAATTTTACCAAGAATGCCCCCAAAAATCATAATCCAGGGGCCAAAATTGCCCCCAAGGTTTCGAAACAAATATCTGTACATTATCATAATTTTATTTTCATTAATTTACCATCGCGTCTCATTATTCTTCCTGATGTAAACAAAATCGCGCTGATACGTGAGAGTAATGTGACAGACAGCGGGGCAGTACTGCAGCTGCAGCGCTGCGATGGACCTGATCAGACTGGTGGTGGCCCAGTGAATCAGTCCCAGAAAAAAATAATACAAATAATACATCGACAAAAAGTTAAGTGGCAGTTGCACCTTTTCGTCGGCTTATTATTTGCGGGTTTTTTTTAAATCTTATAACGTCACTGCAACATGCGGCTCTCAGTGCTTGTCGGAGTTGTGTAGTTAGAGCTGTGTTTCCCAGGTAGGAGGGGGACAATAACTTTTCTTCGATAGAAATATGAGGCGTAGTCGATAGTTTTCATTCATCCATGTTTTGGCAGACAATACAAATAGCCAATGATATTCGAGTTCCGCTGCGCCGAACCAATCATGTGGCTGGAATAGAGCCAGTCAACACGTGCATCTGTTTGCTGCAGACGTGCACATCAGCAGACACCGTCGGTAAAATAAAAAAAAAGAGAGAGAGAGAATGAGTGTTGTCTCGAACGAAAAAATAAAAGGAGAACTCAGAGGAGTGACTGAAAAGACGCGTGGTGCGCAATGGGGACAACAGGCAGTTGGGGGGCTGTGATCGTCGATCCTCTCTTTGACTTCAATGCTCGAGACCATGACGTAATTTCGATCGATTTCGATAAAAAATCGAAATCGTGACATCCCTAATGAGCATCATATCAACCTTATCAATTAGAGCCCAGTCAAAAATGTGTTGACAACTCAATCAGAACTCGATCAGTTTCTTCTTAAAGATCTCTCATTATTTTTGATTGGCAAGAGAGTTCATGGTCTCATTGAAAGATGCATGTTTAGGCTTTCCATTTACTTTCTACTTTCTTAAAATCTATACTCCGTGCTGATACACTTGAGCCAAGTCAAAGATGTTCCCTGGGGAGGAAGCACTACTCACTCTTCTATTGTTTGTCATTTATGAGCGCAGTCTCCCACTTCTCTGAGTGGTGCATATTTCCCAAGGGATCTTTGAACATGTGACACTAGTTTCAGTGGGATAAACAGAGGGCTCATCTTCTGTTTGTTTTTGTGCTTTTCCAATAGTGCCATATTCTAATAATTCTTTGTTGCAAGCTAAATAGATTTCAGGTTCTTCCTGCAGATGATGTGTTCTTTATTTGGGTAACTATAAAGCATGAAAACAGAAAAATATTTTATGTTCAACATGTAAATGATGGATGTCACGATTACTTGTTTTCACAATTGATCGCGGTATTAAATTCCACGATTAGGCTATTTAATCGTAAAGGTTCCTAAATACCGTCACTTCCCAAAAAAGATTATGTCGGAACCATGTCGGCAGATCAGCGCAACACACACGGAACGAAAACAAAGTTACACAACAACCGCGTGTTTACCTTAGTTCAGAGACTGTGCGCGAGTGGTAAAGTTTGGCAGAGGAAGACTGATTCTCCCCAAACAAACATATAAAGTTGATGACGGCTTGCCAGCCTGTCAAACATGCTGCAATGAAACAGCAGCCAAAGGAAATACATCTGATAGGAATCATTATGTGCGGGATAACCGCCCAGCTTTGTATGCCAAAGTAAAGGTAAATACACAGTAACTGGGTTAAATTACGTTAATGGGATAGTTCAGCTTTTTTGAAGTGGGGTTGTATGAGGTACAAATAGCCATTAAGTATACGATCTGCAGTAGAAAGGTTTCTTCTTCCCACTGAGAAACACTGGCGCATTGCACTGCACCAAGACACAGGCAGTACACTGTTGTGAATGAGGGACAATTAATCAGCGTATTTTCACCGCCTATAGTCCTGTTTCAAAATAATACACCAGTTCAAGAGTACGATCTAAAGTAAAAATTTACAATGCATCAGCTGGTCGAAAAAAGTTTGTTTATCTGGAACTAACTTCAAACCTTTATTTATTCTCGAAAAGGACATTGAGGTTTTGCCCTTATTTGCAATGTTGTCGAGATCACAGCAGTATTCGAGTCAACCAACTCACTCAGCACTACTCAGTACTCCACACAGACAGGCTCTGCGACGTGCTGTATCACTCCGCCTTCAGCTGTTTGGATCAGTGGTGTGTGCGGAAGAGGCGGAGTGATACAGCACGTCGTGGAGCCTGTCTATGTGGAGGAGTACTGAATGAGTAACAAACACTGAATATTATTATACAATATTCAGTCAAAAATAATTAAATTGACAACCCTAATACTCACAGTAACAACTGCAAGTAGTGTCAAACTACTGTAGATGTAATAAATAAATGCAATGAGCATGGGCTCTAAAGAGCATGCCATTCCCCAGCATTTTTAACAGCACACCCAAAAGGTCATACACATCCATATCATATCAAAAATGCAACACATGCAGCAAGACAAACAGTAGACATCTGTCCACAGGCCCTCACAAGTTTGTCACTCAGTCGTTTTTGGGTTTTTTCCACTATCCTCTGTGCTATAAAACTAAAACGAGGACCTACATTTCACAATTTAATACACAGCATAATGTCCTTCCTTGTCTAAATCTAGGTTTCTCAGCCAAATAGTTTTTTTGGTTTTTTTCTGTTCCCCTTTGAAAAAAAAGAAAGAAAAAAAACACACAGAACACACTGTGTGGGCGAAGTGCAACTAGATAACAACAGCAGAAAAAAATAACACTTGTAAGAAAGCAGGTGTGAGAGCTGGAATTAATGGCTGACCCTCTAGTATGATCTTAATAGAAACTACAACATTAACATTTCCTGCACATGCTTCACGGTAAAAGCAAAGTTCTCTCCACTCTGCATGAACACAACTGTGCTATTTGTTGCTCTCAGCAACGGGCGCCACATCTCGTGGAAAGATTCTTCTGCTGCAAAAGAACAAATGCACTCACCTAACACAAACTCTTGCTAATATTTAAAATACACCATCGCACCTGAGATTTTTCACCTATAGCATCCATCTAGTTGAGATAAGGTAATGACAGCTGACCCTTCTCCTAAGAAAAATAAAGAAAAGAAAAAAAGAAACTCAGGGTCCTGAATATTTAAATGAGACAGCTCAGCTGTTTTGAGTGTTATGTATAGACAAAGGGCAGCAAACTTGTCCGGAGTGAAAAAGCTCACACAGCAGAAGAGAAATGTCTTGAATGAAACCATGTCATATTAAATTTTCAAGTTCAATTATTAATATGTGTAATCATTTATTCATTTAAGCATGCCAGTTGGATATATTGTGTCCTCTAAACGACGCAAGGCAAAGAAATTAGCAATGGTGAGCCATAGGGCTGACCCAAAAAAATCGAAGCTTCGATTGTTGCCATGGTAATCGATCATGAAGTCCGTGATCGATTGTTTTTTTTTTCTTCCTTTTTTCCTGTTTGACACCGGTTCTCATCGGCAATTGTTACATTAAAATGAGTAGGCGACTTGGCATCCTGGAAACCTGCCTGATTTTGGAGATACAGTATGCAGTGTTTGTTTGCCATTACTTTCATTATTTCCGCTACGATCCCCCCCACCCCCCCGGCCGTCGAAGCTTCGATTATCAAAATATGATAATCGGGTCAGCCCTAGTGAGCCATACAGTATAGAAAATCACTAATGGTCCAGGACAGGGACCTGTTAGCTAACTATCATCTCAGTGAACTGGCGTCCAAATCCTCCACAAAGCTTCTCTAGAGCATCTATGAACTTTCTATAAATGCTCTGCTTTATTCTGGGTGTCCTATCAGAGGGAAGAGCAGGTCACACAATGTGGTAAATTTACTGGCTCTAAAATGGGTCATGGAGCTACATCTGCTCATGCCCATGCTCAATAAAATGTTAAGGCTAATTTGTAGATTATGCAACGTAGCATGATATGAATTACCGGTACATGTTGCAGGCCCTTAATTCCTGTTATGAAAATATTTTTTCTCACCATTAATGAAACATATTTACAGTGCGACACCTGGAAATGTGTCAACTTTGCGTAAATGTGTCAAAATTGCAAAAAGCATCTGGTTACTTTAAGATCCTTGTAGAAGCAGTAGTATATAAATAATTCTCAAACATCTTCTGCTAGTAAAACCACAATAACCCAGAAATATCTCTATGTGATATTTTTGGACAAAAAACTTATTTTATCCATACTGTGAAAAAATGCTGTGTTGGGATCCAAAACAACTGTGAATGTATGTGAAGCATTATAGATCACATTTACATAGGCTACTGTATTTTCTATCTGCTTTACATCTGTGTAGTGTACATAGTTTTAGAGAATCATAATGTTCACCAGCCTGGACTCCTGCAGAGAAACACACACACACGCACACACACACACTTTGAGGACCTGATACTTCAAATTTTCTCCGTCCACATAAAACAGCCGAACACAGGTTCTGTCTGTCACACAATTATTCTTTTAATGAGCCCTGCTGAAAATTGAGATTTAATGAGTATGTGATCTGGCACATGAGGGGACAATCTCAAGGCTCATTGTTGGATTTCTACGAGTCAGGTCAGCACAGTTAAAACACCCACTTGTACATGATGTTACTGAGAATGACTGACTCCTTGAATTAATCTGAATCCATGGCACCAATGATGTTTTATGATGTTAAAGCACAAATCATGTTCACGGCTGCAGCTTCTAATGGTTGTATCTGGATAGCTATAACACAATAATATATAGATGATCAGCTAAGATGCAAAACACGAATTTAAAAAAATAAAAATAAATCTGTGCTCTCTGTGTCTTTAGGTTGTTTTTCTGGTAAATGCAAGTTAGAATAACAAATGAAATCAGAACTGTAAGCTGTAAGCCTTTTGCTTAAGCTGCGTTCACACCAGACCTTTTGTTTTTCTCGCTGGCGACGAGTTTACATATTACATCAATGCAAACAAGCGATTGAGCGTTTAATCGCTCAGGCGAAAAATCGCTGGGGCTCCGAGCGACAGCGACGGAGCGATTTTTCGCTCTGTCGCTCGAGATGAGAAATCCCAACTCTCCGGCCGTCAGTCGCTCCTCGCTCAGCGCTGATTGGCTGCTGTAATCTATGTGTAACTATGACAACTACTGAAATCATGGAAACGCTCCAGTCCGGCAGAGCAAAGCTAGCTTGACGTTGTACGGCGCTTGTGGGACTTCCACAACAGGTAAACGGTGCCAGCAGCTACAATGTCAGCCGTGCTGGACCAATACAAACGGGAAGAAAAGAGCGACTGAAATCGCTTGAATAACATCATCAGAGCGATCTGTTGTATCGTTCCAAACTGACAAGCGACTGCAGCTGAGTGACAGAGCGATTTTTTTGGAGCGACACGAGCGACAGCGACAAAAATAAAAGGTCCGGTGTGAACGCACCTTTATAGCTCATAAATTTCAAACTCCATCAGCTGGAAATTACAGGTTTCTTCTCAAAGGATTTCTCTCCTGTACTGTATGTTACAAAATCTGACATTATGCTTGAATAAGACATGTTTACTGCTGTATTAGGTGTGTAAGAAAATATTTATACAGCATAATATTGCAATATTTTGAGCGGCGATACTGTATCGATACACAGACACCAAGGATCAATCTTTTATTAAATAAATTATTATATAAATTGCAAAGGTGAATTTAATGTTTTGGTACTAGGAGTTACTTGTTTAGTCCACAAGTGCTGCTGGAGGCACCAGAGAAAGAGATAAGGAAAGCGGCGCAGTGTTTAAATCAAACATACACTTATTTTATAAAGTGTAGAATGTGCCACAGCGCGACGGATACTCATCCATAGCAAAGCTTCCTGTTACAACAAACACCGGTGAAGTGTGCTGGACGAGCTCTGGTTTCTATCTCGTGAAGGACCAGGAGAGACCAGGACTGCACCTGGAGCACCGCTGCTGAGGCCACATCACCTACTGTAAATGAAGCACCGCGGGCACTGCAGACCAGCTGGAGGAGCTAATGCTACATGAGCCTACAGACTCTGCTAGCCGACAAGCTAACATTAGCTGGTGTGGTCGTGGTGCGGGATGCTGTGGTCGTTCCCACTCACTGCTAACAACACGGGAAAATCCACAACTGTTATTCGTATGTGTGACGGATGAGTGTCCCTTAGTGCTAGTGTCTGCATTTGTGTTTTGCATGTGTGTGACTGCAGCCTTTATTGCCAGATACGAAATGGAAGCGCCAGAGTGTGAAAAATGAATAAGGTTATATTTCATTTTCAATTGAACATTTTTATTTATATGTAAAACTACTTTTTTTTTTTTACTTGTAGTGGTGCAGCAATCCACATGTTACTATAGTATTTAATTAATTTGAACTAGTAGGCAATACAAACAGTTCATTTTGTCAGATGCATATGTTTGCCCATTTTGCATTAATAAAAATGATTGAAGAGGTAAACAGACGTGGAGTTTATCTTTTTAGAAAACACAGATGTTAACAAAGTTTTCATTTGGTGATGAATTACTATTATCTGATGTAAATAAATATGCCACCTTGGATTTTAAGATGCATAATACATTCTTAATTTGTCAGTGAACTATGTAGAATATCGCAATATATCACAATATTCCACAAAATTTGGATCGCAATATTGTATCACAGCGTGACTCAAGTATCGTGATGCATATCGTATTGTGAGGTCCTTGCCAATACACACCCCTAAGCTTTGTTATACACTCCCACAGTTCTTTACAACATCCATTAGATAATGAAATAGCAGTGGTTCAAGTGTGACACCACGTTACAACATACTAAAGGCAAAAAGAAAAATGAAAAGATAGGCTTTTCAGACTCTTTTTAAAAAGTCTTGCTTTGATGGTAAAATCCCTGTAAGTTTGCTAAGATGATTTTTATCCATTTTGAATTATGCTGGTGTGAATGCAGACAATTGAAGTAAAATATAGAGATGCACACTGAGTGATTGGTGGAAAGAGGAAACCAACTATTAGATCTGTAGTGAAGTAAAGGTCGCATCTAACAGCAATAATGTGACCTGATTTTCCCTGCACAAATCAAGGGGCACAAGTTGCTATGGTAACTATGGCCCATAGAATTAAAGCTGCTAAAGGTGCTTTTGGGTAAAGCCTGCAGTCGCTTCATTCTCTTAAATTACTTTTCATAGAAAAATGATAGTATTTTTACTTTGTGGTCAACTCAAACAAAGCAGCACACAAACAACCCCATAGATGTACAGTATGGTCCTCTGTGTCACATGCTCATTCCCAGTGCGCTGCTGTAGGACACTCCCATGGCACATTTGGGCAATGATATATAGATCTAATTAATTCTCATTGTATTTGAATGTGATCACCACTGTCTGGTTCCCAGGTGATCAAGTGCCTTCATTTCTTTAATGGAGAACACAGTGACTCTACTTGTTAGCAGCCAAATCTGGGATTTCAACTTTACATCATTTATTAAATTGATTTTCATTAGTTACGATGAACAAATTACAGATAATAGTGGTGTTAAATCTGATCATGATACAGCAATACAAATGTGATCAATGGGGAATTGAAATCTCAATCCTCATTCAAACTGCAGTTGGAGCAAAACACAAAGCTGATAACATTGCATGAAAAGGCAACATCATCAACATGGATTAAAGAATTTAACTTATCCTCCTGCTGTTTTGACATTACAAAAGCTCATATGGATTTGGCTTAGTGTGTGTTTAAATCACAAACTAAAACTACATGACACAGGGATGCACTTTTTTTTTTTTCTGACCGATAACCGGCGCTCGTTAACCGATTATTAACCATTAACCGATATTAACCGAAGATTACGACGCTGGCGGCGCACGTGTGTATTTAACGGCAAAAAAAAAAAAATCGCTCAATTTTTTCAATTTTTTTTGCCGTTAAATACACATGTGCGCTGCGACAGCTGATCAGTGCCACTTCCACTGTGCTCTGTCTCAGCTGATCACGCATATGGAGCTTAGATCGTCCAATGTAGTGTGTTTTTATACAGTGCAGCCAAACACCAGGCTGAAGGAACAGCAGAGCTCCTCTGTGGAGCTGCAGGAGAGCTGCACGTGAACAGGATGGAGAGCAGTGACGTCCTCTTTTTCTTTCTTTTTTTTCAGCGCCGTAGTTACAGGTGATGCACATCTACCGTATGTCCGTGTAGGTTACATTTATTGACTGATCTTCCTTCATGGGGGCTGCTGTACATACTGTCAGTCCTCCTGTGTAACTTTTTGCTGCAAAATATGACTGAAGACACGTGGAAGTCTGCATGTGTCGACACGCCCCCATGAGTTGGCGACATACTGTAAGGAGCTAATAAAAAAAATAAAATAACCGATAGTATTAATCGAAGTCAAAGTTCTTGTTATCGGTTAACGGTTAAACGGTCAATCATGTGCATCCCTACCTGACACGTGTAATCAATAAACTGTAACTTATCAACACAACTAGAGAAGACCAATAACTGTATGGTGCATCTTTACTTCAGCCCGCTGTAGAAAAGTGAAGCCAAATTGTTGCCAAACCAGGGTCTGCTCAGTAAGTGACAGTGGAGCAACAGTATCAACCTCCCAACCATATACTCACTTGATCCAATTATGGGTCAAATATGACTGTTAATCACTCCCTTCAACTTTAGTATGTATTTCTGCAAAAATCACATACTGTAAAATCCATCACTTTCAATGACTCAAGTCTTAAAGCAGAACTATGCAACTTGGCCGGAAATAGCTCGCTCCTTCGTTGGTTTCTCTTTTTTTCCCTCTCCGGGGCTCCCCCACAGTTCTGGGAGGCACATGTCACTGTCGTAAAAAAAAAACTCGCCGCCACCACCTCCTCCACCCCCTCCCTACACGTGCTTGTGTTTACTGCTGAAGGTAGAGAGCGGTGTTTGCTAAGCACGGAGCTAATGCTAACACGGAGCTAACGCTAACAGGGAGCTAATGCTAACACGGAGCTAACGCTAATACGGCCACACACAGACAAAGACACAAAGACACAGACATACACACACACATGAATAAAGGTTCCAAAACGCGAAGGCGTGTGTGTGTGTGTCATGATGTATTACATTATCTTATAAAAGATCCATGGTGTGTGTGTGTCTGTTAGCATTAGCTCCGTGTTAGCCACAAGCCGAACTTCATCAGTACAAACATGTTTCCATGGTTTCCTCCGACTTTCCGAACTCAAACCAATCACGATTCATGACATGCATGACGTCATCTGCGTTCTTATCTCGTACTGCCGTAAGGCAGTTTCTCGCGATAGTTCTATCCATTGATGAGATTTACACCGAGACGGAGGACTGATCTTGCAAGTGCGGTTTTCAGCCAGTGGGGGGGGGTGAGCGCATTGGCCTAGACCCCATTCACCTCATAATAGGTCACTCTACCATCACAGTGACTCTGAGCCACAATAATTACAGCCGAAATCCTGCATAGTTCTGCTTTAATAAAGGAAAAACAGGGACATCACACTGACAAAAGAGAAAAAGACGTTAAAAGAGAGAAGAGAACGGGCCTGTAAACAACTGGAGACCACTCTCTGTTCTTCCTTTGCAAGACAACTAATTAAACTAACTAGCTAGAGTAGGTACACGTGTCTGATCCACCCCACCATACTGTGTTTGCAGCAGATGTTTGAAGGAGCTGCTTATTATAGCCACGGAGGAGAATTCAGCTTAAGCACTTAACAGCTCTATAAGTGAGTGTTTTCAGTCTTTTCAGATGTGCCAAATATCTATATCTATCTTCTGTTGTTTTGATCATTTAAGGACACATCATAGCAACATACAGTAGTTCTTCCTTTGCTGTCACATCTCCCATCTGATGATCAAGTGGACGGCAGGAAAATGACACAATTTAGTAGCCTCTCACCCGTTGCTCGCAGGTTGCTTATCTTATCATTTCATTAGGAGGTTATCATTTTTAAGAGACATTTCAAGAAGGTTGAACTTTGCTATTTGAATTAAAATATCAACCGTGTGAATTAATCACTACACACTGAAATTATTATGGTGGACAAATACAGAATTTAAAACAGAACTAAAATTACCACCTCGCAGTTGTACGCCTCCGCCATCTAGCCCAGTAGCAGTTAATTAGCATGTTATTTCTATTCAGGTTATGATCCATAATAAGTTTTGAGTGGTCACAGTGACCTTTGACATTTGTCTGGCAAAATTTGCCTTTTTAGTGTCAGGGAATGTTTTCACTAAATTTGAGGAAATTCCCCTGGAGGCTTCGCTAATATATCGTGATCACAAGATTGGGACGGATGGATGGCTGACCTGAAAACATAATGCCGCCTGTCACAGCTGTCGGTGGCACAGAGGCATACAAACACCAACACTGCTCATACCAATGTCTTTATCTTATTTGTAATATTTTAACATCCTTCATTTTTTTTCAGGACCACTTGCTAAATCACTGCATGCATAATGCTACCCACAGCAAGCCGACAGCTGACATGAAGAAATTGTGTAAAACCAAAAATCAGCATTCACCACACAATAGTTGCTCTGAAAGCTACACAGTGCAGTTTTCTCTCCTTTATTTCCTTTAAAATGCATGAGTGTTCCTGTTTTATCCCAATGCCTAATGAAGCTTCTTATCATCTTTATATCCAAAGGACATTTTACCGGTAAGTCCCACATTTATAAAAGGCATTCACTATGTATACTCATGTACAGTTTTCTGCTTAATATTGCCAAATCACATTCAAGTTGATGTGTCTGGTTAATGTATCAGATCAACATTTTCATCAGCAAATCAATGGAAGAAAACATGAAATCACTACAGATCAATCATTATTCTTCCAAATAGGACTGTTGTCAGAGCACTACAGACCCATACACAGGGAATTATATCACGTCTGCCTCGCTTGGGTAGAATAAGTGTAGTGTTTGTCACAAGAGGATGAACAGGGAGCTACAGCTAAGCGTAGCAGCCCTGTTAGTTGTGTTCTGACAGATACCTCCGTACACATTTCATCTCTCGAGAGAAAGGAGGCATGAGAGTGGAACACAGCAAGTCATCATGAGCCTGCAGGATGCATGACTTTGTACTGTAAGAAAGGTGACTCTAAAACACTCCTTCTCTGTTAATGTACAGCACTGCTGCCTTATGTTCAAAAATGCCCACTGGGTTGCAAGTGACAGCGCTGCATGGCTTCACCATGAGTAAGTGGATAAAGAGAGGACCCGTAAAAAAAAAAAAAAAAAAGCAGTTTGACCTAAGGGGTTACTTTCATGAATTAACCTTTCTTTTTAATTCTGGGAAAAAACAATGCACTAACATTACATAAGGCATGTATGGTGAATAAATGAAGAGGCTTTGACATGCTTTGTTTATGCACAACGTTCTGTCACGTGAGATGACCAAATATATTATTCAGGGTACCTCCACGTGTTTATTAAAAAGTAAGGGTTATGACAGGTGAAGATGAAGATTCCAATAAAAAAAAAAGTATGAATGACGCAACAACACAAGATTTAACATCCTAAAACGACCTGGTCAGCTGGTGCATTATTTGTTCTTAGGACATATTTTTATCAGACGTAAGAAGCAATTTCACTAGCAAAGAGGATTGTTAACCAACAGGGTCTAAAGACATTTTCATTAGGGTTAAAGATCAAAATGTAACAAGGTAATTCTACATAATTAGGTATAAAAACAAATGTTACATGAAAATTCATTGATCTCTTGGGGTGTCTTTGATTTCTCTCGACACCACTGATGCTTGCGCAGAGTTGCTCTCTATGTTGACTTATTAAGATAGCACACAGCAGAGAAAAGACTTGTAAAGAAAGGTTTGGGCTCCAATGAATTTTAAGCAGGGTAAAAAATTGCCCCTAACTAATTCTTTAGAGGGATCAATGCGCTGTCTGAGGTAATGAGAAACAGAAATAAATGTAGAGTACAAAAGAGGCTGCGAGTGAGATGCTCTTCTATGCCTCTGGCCTGAAAAAAAGAAAATAAACTGATATTTGAATATATCTACTGGTCAGAGATTAGGGTAAAAGAACAGACTGACACTGCCGTCTTAAGGAAAATTCATGCACAAAGCTGCCCTGTCCCCTTCTGATCCTATTTATTGTCTGCAACACACAGTATTGTTTACCAATGCAGAAATAATCAACTAATACTAAAAGATTAATCATATTTTTTGACTTTTTGAACCTGAAGGTCAAAAGTACATAAATAATTTGAGCTAATCTTTCATTTTGTGCTATCAGCATGATGCAGATATAGCCCTAGACCCTGTATTCGGCTGCATTTGACTCTCCCTGAAACCACATAGCCTGTTTTTACACCTTCATCTCACTAATCTGTCTAGAGCATGAGATTGTTAGACGTTTGGAAGATAAAAAATCAAAGAGTGTTGTGCTTCATCATGGCCCTGGTAGATAAGGCCCTTTACTGTCACATAAAATCAGGGGCTGCCTACTGAAAAACACTCCATCCTCAGGCTATTCCCTACCATCACCACTACTTTCTCCATACCATCTCCACAAATACTTGATGTTCCCTTCACTGACAAACTATTTCTAAAGACAAGTCTAACTTCCTCCCACCTATCAACACGTGAGTAATGTGACAAAAGTAAAACTCCTTTGTCTAAAGTGTGCTGGTTGTAGCTTTAAAAAAATATATGGTAAAGGTTTGCTTTGTTGCTTCAATAAAAGGAACTACTATTTCAGTAATGTGGATCTTTGTCCTGTAGGTAATTGTGCTGTGATCTCTGTGTGAAAACGTGGTGTCTCTTGTCTCTTTTCTAATAACATTCTCATTTCCAGCGACTATTTAAATGCATACTGCCTTGTTCCATACATACAATTAATAACCTTTAACATTTTCACAAACGCCCATTTTAGCAGCGGCACAAAGGGAGCCTGCGGGTATCTGCCGATGACTTGCTCAAAGTTAACACAATGAGGACAGCACAAAGACAAACAGATACAGGGGCTGCATAATTAACTAACCTGAGGCTCTGGGATGTATTAGCTATCCAAAACAAGTTATTTCAACCATTTAGATCGGCTGCTAACTACCAAAGATTAAAGAGAGCAAGGCCTCGCGTTGATACTACCACGTCACTCTTGTTAATTGCGTGACTGCTTATTTTATGTACACATATCTCTAGATAGAAGGATTAACTGTACAATCAGCTATTTGGATCAAAAGGGCCTGATCACAGCACGGGGATGACGATGATGTTGACACTTCTCTCCATGAGAGGGGTGCAAAACTGTAATCAAATTAACAGTGCTTATTTTTTAGTTGACACATGCATTACTATGACAACATCAGAGTGAGTTAAGATTGTCTGTTTGACTCATTGGACATCAAATCCGAGTCATTCATAACCATGACAGGTGGGGGAGGGTGCTGAAAGTCAGTCTTTCTTACACAGATGCTTTGAAGCAATTATATAAATTAAGTTGTCAGATGGGTCCTGAGGGACGTTTGTCTTCCAGGCTCTGCAAGACCAGTGGGCTTCCCTCACAAACAAAGTGCTAGATGGAAATGCAGTCAAGGAAGGCTTTGCCACTGACAAGGTTACCAACATTTCTCGAAAAGAATTCCTTTAATCTAACAAATTCATGTCATCTCAAATCTTAGAGGGGAAAGAAACGCTGGACATACATTCTTAGTCACTGTTGTGTTTTGGGAGCAGAATTACACCCTTGCACTCTCTGCACACTGAAAAACATGTTTAGAGATTTCAGGATGCCCTGCTATTCCCCTGTACTTTCTTTTTCTTCACCTTTCTCAAGGTATAGGAATACCTGCACAGTTCTCTATAAAGCATGCTGATGCCTGCACAGCGTGATACCATATGACTGTCTTTGAATATCTTTGCTCGCATCATGTAAAAAAAAAAAAAAAAAAAAACGGGCAACATTCTTCCGAGACATGCAGAGCACAAACTGCGATCTGCAAGGCATTTCTTCCATTTGCACTTTATTAGCCACAGATTTGTCAGTGAATATAGGACTCCCTTGGGTGCCATTGTCTTGGTTCTATCCCCAGCCTCTCTCTTGTCACTCCTGCTATGTTTTTTTTTTTCTCAGTGTCCCAAGGGCTGTTGTCATTTTCAATTAGCTGTACCCTAAACAATATCTGTTGGCCCATGTCAATAATCATTTCTAAGAGGATGGGACAGCTGTAACTTCAAGACATATTCCATTTCCATCAAGGTTAGCTAATCTACTAATTTGCATCTCATCTCACACCTGCCCCCAAGTGGATTCACAAACATTTAATGCATGTATTGCAAAGCAAATAACTGATTTACATCCGATAAGGACAAGGGTAACCTCTAATTTGTGCAAAGTGAAACAGCCGCAGCTGTTCATTCCCTCCATCTACTGCTCTGATATGCAGGTGAAGCTCCTTTTGATTGGGACTGTGTCTGATGACTTTAACTATATTTATCTCTTGGCAAGAGGAACCATTTTCAGATTATCTCAGGAAATTAAACTAAGCAGTGGAGTGGGCTGGTACGACAATCATTTAAGCATATTAAGTCTCATGAAATATATATCTAGATTAACATTATGGCAAATTATAGCCCATTTGAAATCACGAGCGTGCCTTCGTGTTAGGCTTCCATCATTAAGTCTTAATAGACGTTGTATTATATTAACAGGAAACCATGGTAGCATTAGACCATAATATTATGTTGAATGATTTTCTCTCAGATTTACAGTTGTGCAGGTAAGATTTAAAGAAGATTCAAAGTGACACTGTAAATTTGAATCCACGTTTAGTGTTCTTTGAATGGTTCATATGCAAAGCATCCTTGAGTCAAACAGGCTCTGATTCATTAATTTAAGCAGAATACAGCCCCGCCTGATCTGTGAAATTATTTGAACTGAACGGAAAAAAGTCCACAGAGCAGTTTGTGTAGGAAAACAAAAAGATTTTGCTGAATCGGGTCGAATTTTACATCGTAGCAAAATTGAATATTGATTGCATCCATGTTGCAAACGATATCGTACAACTGGAGTACAGTGTATGTGACATGACAGTTGAAGATAGATGTGTTCAAGTCACAATCCTTCAAAGAATGTGAATGAAATTGTGCTTGAAGCAAAGAAAGACCGAGTATGCTGCTTTGCTCTGTGCATACTCCACTTTCACTCACATATACAAACACATACCAACACACACACACACACACAGTAATTCAACTTGAAGCCCTGGACCTGCTGCATGCATCACAATAAGATTCTGAGTCTCATAATTTATGAGATGGCAAAAAAAACAAAAAACATCAGGTTTTTCACACAGAAAACTGTCACCACAATTTTGGGAAATTTCCAAAGCATATGTATTGTATAAGTATAGTACATTTGAACAAAATAAATGTGTGACTGAGGGCGGCATGCAGACCACATACTGTAGTAGTTTCTGTATTTTCAGAGAGAAACTGGTCCAAAGGTTCATGGTTTAAATCTTTGCGAGTCTTGAATTTTAAAGTGACATACTTATAGTGACTTTAAATTAGAAACCTGTCTTAAAATAGTATGATGCTGTTTCTTGGTGTCTCTGAATGGACCTGCATTATAAATGAAGAAAAACCACAGCAGCAGAGGGATGCACTGACAGCAGACAGACATTTAAAGGTTGGACTCTCCTCTGGCAGACTTTATTCTATCTGCCACCACTTCGCTAATTGCTGTCATCGCACAGAAAGCCAGACAAACTTCAGGGGAAAAAAGAAAAAAACATTACAAAATAATATTCCTAATTGAGTAATGGCTTAATAATACCCTGTGCTCTCTGTGCATCCTCCAAACCCAGCCCTGAAAAAGCCAGATCAATAACATCAAACACGAGTCTGTGAGCCCCCAAGCCACAATGCAAAAAAAACCCAACTGTCACCAGCACAGTCAGATGATAGTATTATACTAAACATTCAACCGCAGCGAAGCCACAAAATTAGAGTTAGGGAAATTTGCATATCTCTGATTAGATAATTCCTGTGGGTCTACTTGTGCAGTAAGTGGTGTGTTAGATGCCTCCTGCTCTGCTAACCTAAAGATGCACTCCCAAAAACACAAAGGACCTGCCTGTGCCCTGAAAGGCAAGCTCCTTATTTGCACAAAATATTTTCATGGATTCCTTTGAATCCTCCTATCAAAAGCAGCTAGACCTCAAAGCCACCCCAGTGTGAAAACATTTCAAAGTCTCTCTTGTCAGCAGTGTTGAGGGTTCCTTGTGGGACACCTCTAATGTGTGCTTAAATCTGGACATATTATCCCAACTTACTCCAGGCATAATAAAAAGCAGAACTGATTTACTTTTGGACTTTGTGGTGTGTTTTGGCATTTTGACAAACTCAGCTCCATGCTTTAATTCCGACTCTAAAGGAAAAGCCAGAAGTTATCAAGAGAAACATGGGGAGAAATAACCCAGGGTTGTCAATCAAACGCGACACAGATATCTAGTTACATGACAGCCTTTAAAACTGTTCTTCTCCCGTGAGATGATTTTATCAAGATTTTTCTATCAGCAACGCGGACACCACAACTTGTGTCTCTCTCTCTCCACAACCTGCGACCACTCACGCCGCTGTCACTGTGTTGTAAGCCGAAGAAAAACAGAGGGGAAACACGGGAGAAAAAGAGTGTACTCACGGAAAAACAACAATAAAGTGACCGCTCGTCTCACTTTTTCTTTCCTCTCTCAGGTGATTCCGGCTGTGGCGACCGCCGTAGCGTCTCTCCCTCCCGACCCAGGCGGCGGAATGGCAGCGCTGCACACAATATCCAGTGAAGTCCGGATCCTCGTCTCTGCCGCTCTCTATCTGGTTAGCCAGTGTAAACACTGCATTCTCAAGTGAAAAAAAGGAAGAAAAAAAATAGAAATGCAGAGATTTGTTTCTCCCCCCTCTCTTTCTCTCTCTCTCTCTCAGCTTTTTTACCCTCGAGCGCCAAACCTTTTCTTCCACTTCAGGGAGCTTTACGCCGGTGCTGCTGTGCGTCGTGGTGGCGGACGGAGGTTTGATTCTGGTCTCCTCTCAGTCAGCCTCCACCGCTGCAGCCGGCTGGAGGCTCACTCTGCAGCGCAGCATCCCATCTCACTGGTGCTGAGGAGAGAGGGGAAAAAAAGGTGGGCCCCAGTTAGTTATGAGGAGTGGCATCAGTTCTTGACACTGCTGTGTGGTTTTTATGCTCTGCTTTATCTGTTGCTTTGTTCCTTTACCGAAAATGGAAGATGACAAAGTTGGTTTGGTATAAAGAGTGGAAATAATGAGGTCTGCCTACAAAAAAGTGGTATGAATATGTTTCTGCCATTACTTAGATAGCCTATTAACAAAGAAGGTGACTTAAGCTATTTTTGCAATTAAGCCATTTTTCCACACAGGCTAGCAAAGTGAGAGATAAACATGTTTAGCTGAAAATGCATTACAAAATTACATTGGGCGCAGAGTATCTTATGCAGACGTGTGACTATGTTATAGCAGCTTTTCATTATTACTAAAGAAAGTTATTGAGTTTACCGTAGCTAATTTAGCTAGTTGTTCAGCTTCCAGGCAGGTCAGTAACGTTAGCTAACATTGATTTAGCATGTTTACCGAAGGTTAAGCTAGCTACCACTAACGACTTTGGTCCTGTGTTGGACAAGGTTTTCACAGCTTGTTTTAACAATGGTAACATGGCACAAAAGGTTAAAAAAAAGAGAGATATTTTTTTTGCCGTCTTCAGCTAACTAGCCTTATACCGGTATATTAGCTCCAGACCTCCCTGTGTTCAACTGTGTTTAGCAAGTTAACCTTACCCCCAGTGGTCAGAGAGTGTAACTACTGAGTGTCGTAAAGGAGATATTTAACTTTTCTTCTGTGTCTGTCTCATAGGTCTGTCAAGTCTTCCGGGGACAGGGGGTGTTCACTGAATTTAATTTACATTAATTATAATTCATTGTCATCATCAGTGTCAGGTGTGCAATATTGCTCAAGGATACAGCAATTCAATAATCAGAAAAAAATATAACTCATTAGCCTAAGTAAAAAAAACAAAAAACAAATTAGCCTAATAGAAAATCTTTGTGTGTGTGTGTGTGTGTGTGTGTGTGTGTGTGTGTGTGTGTGTGTGTGTGTGTGTGTGTGTGTGTGTGTGTGTGTGTGTGTGTGTGTTTGTTTGTTTGTTTGTGTGTGTGTGCTTTCCATATCGGTTATGTCAAGATAATTATTTGTCACGTTAACTGATGTTGTTTTAATTAGGCTATGTGTCCCTCAGCTTCAGACATATCAAGTGACATATAGCCTAGTGCAGTTTAGTATGCTGCATATGCCCCTCTCCTAATAGAATCTGTAGCTTTTCACTGTCATCTCGTTCTGTGAAGTTTAGGATTAACAAATCAAATTTCTTAAGTATGTATCCCACTATGATATAGCCTAATATTTTGTCACTTTTGTAAGAGACGCTACCTGTCTTTCTTCATCCCACCTGTCAGTGGCAGACTGTCCTCTGATGGTAACCATGACTTCTCATGACATCCTCTCTATGGTTAGACTGTGGTCACTGAGTCTGTATTTTTCGAGGATCTGTCTCTGCTTTGTATCAAATTGACAGGAAGGAGATACTTTGCTGACTTACATTCATTTCAGGCCAGATGGCTGTTAGACTTGTTTTGAGTGGTGGTTGTCTCACTGTACCACTATTCACTGTTCCAGATAGGCAGCTTTTGTTTATTTCATAATCAAGCTACACTGACTAGTGGGTGCAGGTGTGATTCTCATGATCATTATCACAGAGCATTATCTGTGGGCTAGCGTTATTTTTAAATCAGTAGTAGTTTGTGTCAGTCCAAGTTGTGTAGCACATAAAGGCAACATTAGTTGTACACATTTTTGTTGATGTATGAAGCATGAGATGTTGTAGGCTACTTGTCAATATCTTTCTCTTCATTATTCCATTGTTCTAAACTGTTCACTTTATTTTTGAAAGTTTTCTCTGGGAGTCTTGATATAGTGTCTGCATTTATGCTAAATAAAACTAACAGACTTAGGTGTAATTTTGCACTGTGGCCACTGGAGGACACTGAACTTTTCTTTCTTTCTTTCTTTCTTTCTTTCTTTCTTTCTTTCTTTCTTTCTTTCTTTCATTGGTCAGTTAATCCTGAACTTCATGTGAGAGACATTTCTCCAGTTTTCCATTAAATTCCAGTTCACCATAGACCAATGTTTATTAGTCTGAGTGTGACAGGTGGGTTTACTGCCTTGTCAGGTTACTTTGACAGGATAAGTGTCTATTGATAGTCACAATTGGTTGTAGATCCATATGGCCATTACAAATCAATATGCCACGTTACTCTCTCCTTGAGCTTCAAAATAGAGATGGAGAAGGTGCTTTGATGGAAAGGGTTTTGTTTTGAGGCTTGATTTTTTTTCTCTTTTTTCTGTGTCTTTCCATTTTTAGCTGATATATCACATTATTTGTTTATCTTAGCACAGCTCTCTCAGGGGACTCTATGGCAGAAGAACAATGAGTAATGTTAGAGAAATAAAAAGGTGAAAATAAAAAGACAAAGCATTAAAGAAGGAAAGTAAATACAAGAACATGTGTGGTTACTTGTCTGTTATGTAAATGTAATTTATTCACAGTTAGCCTGATGTGTTTTCTGTCAATAAAAAATAGAATCGATAAAATACAAAAATGCATTCATTTGTTCCTGTGCCATCGTTATTTTTTGTTTCTGCTCTAAAACAAAAGAAATGTAAAGGCTAAAATGTGTTTGTTTTTTTTGTTTTTTGTTTCTTGTGATGATGAATTAATCTCATCTTCTACATTCAGGGGGAATCAAAATGTGTCAGACAGCAGCACCACTGCCCTCTTAACTGAATAATGCCACTAGACTGGAGTGTATAGATTAGTTCCTTCTGTTGCACGTATCAGTTGCATGGCTCATATTGCCTCCTTCTGCCATGTGTGTTTGACTGACAATATGGAGCTAACAGCCTATCTCCATCCTCCATCATTAATTAAACAGTGCCCATGACTGAGTGCTCTTCCTATTGCACAATTAATCGATTCCAAAGCTTGTAGCTCTTATCAGCCCTTCACTGCCATCTTTTGAAGAGCAGTATTTTAAAGATCCATTTACAGCTCTGCTTGTTAGCACCGGAGAACTTTACTTATAATATACTCGATGAAATATATTTCAGAGGACAGGCAGATTATTTCTTCTGTCTGTTCCTTTAAGGTCAATATTTTAAGGCAGCACCACCCAGCACTGAATAATGTTTCAGATGGATCCAAAGGATATGGAGTATTAAATTTATCTTGCAATGTAAAACTGCTGGGCAGTAAACTGCTCACTGTTTTCGTTTCAACACAGTGAATATACGTATATACTATTAGCTCTGAGGCAGGGGCCTCCATTTTGCACAGAATCCCCCTCCTTACATGCAAATATGGCAAATAAATGACAAAGAGCAAAAATCATGAGAAGTCAAAAAATACTAGTAATCAGCCTCCATATTGTTTCCCAAAGGCTATATTTTAAGCTCTGATACTGTACATTGGTGTGAATTATTAATAATAAGGGCGTAAAAACAACTTTGCACATTCAGTGATCAGATGCAATGGATATATTTCTCTTCTGTAGCTGATCCCTCTTTGTTGGTCCTTCTATCCAAGATGCAAATAAGATACAGAAGGCATAATTAAACTAAAGATAAACCGGAAAACACGCCCACTAAGGCCACATGTTCAAGCACAGCTAATCACATGAATTTGTTAACCAAGCAACGTTAACAAGATGGTAGCCCAGTGCACACTGCACTATTCAAAGTCCAATACAACAGCTGTTTTAGATGCAAACTTCTGTGAGAACAGATGAGCTTTGGTTTTATTTGTAGTTTACTGACACTAAAGCCAAAGTGCATTAAATGATGAGCTTGAAAGTTACGCAGCTATTGTGAGGAACTAACTCTGAATGACCTATAGATGTCACTGCTACTCATTCTGGCCTGAGTGACACGGCATTCTTCATGAAGCTTCCATGCTAATTTCATAAATTTAGTCCCTATGTTATTCGGTGTCTTTGTCTTGTCTTTCTTCTCTTGAATATTAATGAACACTTGCACTTTTAACCAACAGCAAACATATAATTTTTATATGAAACATAATTACAGCTAAGGAGGATAGAAAATACGAAAGCCTCAAATTTCACTCTTGTATGTCTTTCCCTGATGCTCAATAAAACTGTCACTCCCTACACAGAAAATGACAACATGTTGGTAGTAAGAAGACAGCAGTCACATATAATTAGAGAGGTGTTGCTCTGCAGCAACAAAAGGATTAGAAATTAGGGCCTGACAGCAAATGGTAACTGGTGACATGAGTTGCCTGGCAGAATGCAGGACTTTCTGTGCTTTTAAATTGCTTTATTCAGTGATGGTGGGTAAAGTGTTGGTAGGTAATAAGTGTAAGCAGCTGGCAGAATGAAGGAAACTATCAGAACTAAATTCATTCACCAGACAAATCCTAAACTTGTGAAGCTGGCTGAATGGTGGACAGTTTTTGAGCAGATTTCTGAATGGTGCTGTACAGGGTTGATATTGCTCTCCTTTATAATTAAGATGCAGGTAAATCCAGACTAAATGTAGTGACAGCAGTCAGCGCCTCCAGTCACTCTGACTTTGTCTCACAGGACTTAACAGCATTGCAGGAGCAGTCATATCACTTGGCAGAACCTGTTCTTTACATAATCTTCCTTCACTCATCTCTGTCAAAGTGGGAATGAAACCCTTCACACTTCTAGCAACGCAAGTATCTGACATCTGCGGTTTGCAAGGTGTTGTGTGATGTTGCAGCTGACTGAATCCTAATTTCCCAAGAAAAGACTGAGAAGAAGCCAATCCAAAGCTTTTGAGCGAACACAGCATTGTCCACCAACAAAACATCTTAATTTATCTTCATTACACACTCTGAGAGCTGTGTTGTGCTACGCTGCTCTCCACTTCACTGCTGCTCGGACTGCTGCACCAACTTCTGATCCAAACACACAGGATAGCATAGCCTTCTGACCAATGTATACAATGATGATATTATTTCTAAATTTAAAAGAACAGAGTAAGGAAGGTTTATTATTGTTTATGTCATATTCATACTATACTCGTGTGTTTTATTTTCAGAGTATCAGCCTTGCATCTGCTTATTCACAGTCTCTTGCCATATAAACGTCAGGAAGGTATATGGGCTTGCTACTACAGATGGTGAGTTACATTAACATGCTTAGAAATTTAAGCAATTTATATTTATTGCTCAGCAGATGCTGGCTAGAGAGAGGTGGTAAATTATAATTTAGTTGGTAGACTGATTCTTTTCATTATTGGTAGCACCAACATCTGCTGGGTGGAGTGCTTATGCATGCAAGTGACTGCATAAAGTCACACAGAAGACGGAAGATTAAAGACTTTAAAGCAAGTAAAAAAAAAACAACAGCAACAGAAATCACAGTGAAATTTGAATTAGATACAGATCAAACATGTTGGTACGGGACCTGGCAGGGCACAGCCCGAGAGAGTGATATGGGCCTTCTTCCCATAGGCCCACCACCCGCAGGAAGGTTCAGAAGGGGCCGGTGGAATCTTGTTTGGGTGGAGTTGCCCGTGGTGAGAGGCAGCTGGCTGGTGTGGGCTTGATCATAGCTTCCCAGCTCAGCTGCCATGTTGGAGTTCTCCCCGTTGAATGAGAGAGTCTCCTCCCTGTGCCTTGTTGGGGACAGGTCCCTCACTGTTGTTTCAGCTTATGGGCCGAACAGCAGTGCACAGTATCCAGTACCCAGCCTTCTTGTAGACTCTGGGTGGGGTGCTGCAAGGTGCTCCGACTGGGGTCTCCATAGTTCTACTGGGGTCTTCAATGCCCACATGGGCAGTGAAAGTGTTACCTGGAGGGGTGTGATTGGGAGGAATGGCTGATCTGAACCCAAGTGGTGTTTTGTTGTTGGACTTTTGCTCTAGTCACAGTTTGTCCATAACGAATACTGTGTAAGGGTGTCCATCAGTGCATGTGACACCAGGACATCGTAGGCCAGTGGTTGATGATTGACTTTGTGGTCATGTAGTCTGACCTTTGGCCTTATGTCTTTGACACACTGGTGAAGAGAGGGACTGAGCTGTCAGAGGAGGAAGCTGAAAAGACTTGGCAGACCCAAAGGTATTGTGATGGTCTGTTGGGAACATTTCGTGGAACCTGGGAGAGCTGGGGGACATTGAGTCTGAGTGGACCATGTTCTCCAATTCTATTGTTTGATGCAGCTGTTCGGAGCTGTGGTTGTTCTCTGGTGCTGATTGCACTCCTCAGCCTCCCTGAGAAAGAGAAGAATTTGGCAGATACAGTAGTTGAACCTCGGATTCAGGAGGAACAATGTAGTTCAGGTCCTGGAACACTGGTTTTCATGGGAGTTTGCCCAACCAGTCCACAACTGTTTTGTGGACTTGGAGAAGACATTTGACTGTGTCCCTCTGGCCGGGGTCCGAGGCCCTCTCCAAGGGCCATGCGGTCTCTGTGCAACAGGAGCAGGAACTTGGTTTGCATTGCCGGAAGTTAGTCAGGCCTGTTTCCAGTGCATGTTGGACTCTGGCAGGGCTGCCCTCTGTCACTGGTTCTGTTCATTATTTTTATGTACAGAATTTCAAGGTGCAAACAGGGGCCGGAGGGAGTCCGGTGTGGGGACCACTTTCATCTGCTTTTTTTGCAGATGATGTTGTCCCGTTGACTCCTTTGAGCCAGGACCTTCAACACGTACTGGGGCGGTTTGCATGCAACAGCATCACGACAAGACTGCTGCCCCCCGATGAAGTGGAGGAAGATGGATGGATGGATTTGTTAGCGAGTTGGAGTCAGGAGACCCTTTATTGCTTAAAACATAATATAATATTTATCATGAATATAAATATGTTGTGGTTAAATTTCTTAAAAAACTGTAAGTTTGTCTTCATGAATGTGCTTAGCAGCACTGACTTGCTAAATAAGAATGCTATGTTAAAGCAGAAGTAAGTGGTCCGGTCGTTTTCGCTAATGCTGCGTTCCAGGCAGGCTTTTGAAATCGTAAATTACAGCTTCAAGTCACAACTTACGACTTTGTAGCGTTCCAGGCAACCCACTCATGTTTTTCCGACCTGTTTTACCTGTGAAAGTCACTATAACGGCCACTCGTAACTTCCGACCGGTGAACTCGTACCAGATCGAACTGGTACGACTTCACGGTCGGAAAAATACGAGTTTCCTTGAACGCACCATAACAGTCCTCGTCCCTACGTCACCACATTCATGGCGTCCCTTGGCTGCACACACAGCCCTGCATGCCGTTCTCTCTCCTCATTGGATAAAAACTGTAGGATACGATAAATGTTTTCTCCTCGGCTCAGAGCAGAGCAGAGTGACTGACAGACCCGTGTTTCAGACCAAACACTCTATGTAAGTGATTGCTGTCGGAAGATATAACTATTTAAGACTTATATGAACACAAATATATCACTTACTTCTGCTTTAATGCTAACATGTTTGTAAAAGGTGATACATTTGCTGTTATTGCTCCCCCAAGTGGACAAAGGTTTAATATTCACCAATAATGTAACAGATATACACCAAATAGATTATTGTAATCTCAGATAATTGCGTTATCATTGTTGGCTATATTTACAATGGCTCTTTTTAATTTATCTGACAGAACTCCTACCCCAACTCCCAATTTCAAAGAATTAAAGAAAATTATTTATTATTGTGTTTCACATGTGCAGTCAATGGTAATATGTCACACTCGTGGTCACGCTCGACTCGTGGTTGCTCTCTCTCTCTCTTTCTCTCTCTCTCTCTCTCTCTCTCTCTGTCTCCTCAGTGAAATGTGGTCGAAGTCTTCCAGCTGCCCCAGCGGCCAGTAGATCCACCTGCAGAGAATGTGAGATTGTCTGCTGTCTCCCTGCAGAAATACAGATTGCATTTGTCAGTGCTTGTGCCAGCAGAACGCTTGTTTCTGGAATCGCCCCCATCAGAATCATCTACAGTAGCGCAGATAGTCACTCCGGTGCTGTCTGCGATGCTGAAATAACACACTGCGACTCCATTCAGCTGTGATTGGAAATAACAATCATAATTACCACAGTGTAATCATATCCCTCAGCAATGACTGTCACCAGACAAATACCACTATTAATGTTGTAACAAATCAGCTGGTTTCAAAAACCAGAAGAAAGAAGGAGGAAGAGGTTGCACTCCATAATTGGAAAGGTTTAGCATCTTGTATCATGTATCATGTAATTTCAGGCAATTGTGATGCAGTGTCACAATGCCTTTGATGAGGGGCTGAAATTGAGTTTATAAATCCAAAGTAGGTAGAACGATATTTGTTTTTTATTTGTCTCCATTTGAGAGGGGATCTCACCTTATTCATTCATTCTCCTGGCCATTCATACCCTTTCCCATTCACTGAGTCTTTGTCTGTTCAGAAAATACATGTACCAGAATGAAGTTGAGGGAAAAGAATGTTGGTGGATGCCGCCACTCACCCTCTGTCTCCGCGCTTCGTGGGAGGATTCCTCATCTCCCATGTGGCGGACCATTTGTTCTGGAGTAATTCATTACCTGTTCACTCAGTAGTGACAACACCTCAATTCCATCTGGCTCTACTGTCTCCTGGGGGCCTGCTAGCCCCAGAATAATAAGGACAGCCACCAGGAAACATATTTGCTCACCTATTACCTCAATAACTATGTAATGATTGATTCCTTGTTGGATTATCCATGTGTCGCAGCACAGCCAAGAGCCTCTTTAATGAGGGGAGGCCCTGCTCACTCTACCTGTGCCGCTCCATTTCAAAACACAGATGATAAACCAAGCATACATCAAACGGTGTGTGACACGCATTGTCAAAGTCGTGTGATAGGGGCCGTGTTTCCCACAGCTGAGTATATCAGTCAAGTTTTCCCAGCTCTGTTTTTGAGGGCTGAAGGCAATGTAGAATTGGTTCTGCGCCGAGAGCCTGAACAATGAAAATTGTGCGCCTGCAGATAAAAACTATTCCACTTGGCTACCAATGCAAAAACTGACCAATTTCTCCCTGGGGTGAAGAGAAACACACAAGTACAATAGTTGCCACTTTGAAATCTATTGTCCCTCATCTAAAAAAGGGGTGTTTTTTGCTTCATCCAAATATTCATTCACTTCTGCTTGAGATGTATTCAGTTTTATACAAAATGACATGGATCTCTTTAAAAGATGAAAATACTGCCACAATGTTCCTATTATGTAAGATCAATAATAGCGACATAGAAGCACAAACCCAAGGACACATTGATATTTAACCAGGTTACAGCACCATCATAACTCAATTGATGGGGCCACCTCAGGAGTTGTGTTGTAATCACCCACTATAGCCTGCACCCACCCGGGGAGTCACTTCAGAGGCCGGCAGCCGCGTTTGACAGCTGGACACATGTTGTCGTCCTCTCCCTGCAGGAAGCTCAGAAAAGGCTTTCTGTATCCTAGAGCTACACTTTGAATCCATCCTTGATCACAGTAACATCCCAGTTCCAGAGCTGGGAAAACAGAAATTGCGAAGCATGTAGCTTCCTGTGGTGCCAGTCACTTCACATTCAGCTAACATTTTGGGCAAGTGATCTAGAGTGATTTCCACTGGATGTAACAGTGGAACAAGCTCATGATCACCAATGTGAAAACAATTATTTCAGCTACGATGGGGTGCACGCATCAGGAAATAATTCCGGCAAACACTGAGCCAAATTCTCTGTAGGACTGATAGTTCTACACTATCTATTGATCCATCCGCTGTTATCATGGTTTATTTGTGGTCTGCGAGACATCATTAGTATTTGGTTTTCCCTCCCTCCACCCTGTTTCACAGACACACACGCACGCACGCACACACACCCACAGAGAACATTTGTCAGTCTTTTGCTCTTAGCATCATGCGCCTGGGATCTGTTCCAGCTCGACTAAAATTGATTAATAGTGGCTTTAATTCCACAGAATGCTGACTGCAGACTCGGCAACTGTTGGGTCTTGAAACATGCTCCTTCCAGTCTCATCATCAAGATGTGTGTTTTGGAGAAGTTAATGAATAAGTCATTAGGAGGTGACTATGATTGATGTGTTAGAAACAAACAAGCTACCGTCGGCTTCTGCCGGAATCAGCGTGGAGGCCAGGCAAACTGCAGGTGAACCAACTGCACAATCAAGCAGACGGCGCATTTATTCCACCATATGTGCATTGTCTTCCCCATGACAGACTATTCATATGTTGGCTGCTCTTTAAACATGATTTTCTTTTATGCGATTTATGTGACTGGATGAGGCAACAAAGCTCTTCTCAGAGTGATGTTTAGCTTTCCAGAAACTCAAACACTTGTGCAGAAGTTATATTTAGTTCTTTGATGGCAGCTGTCTTTTTACAGAAAAAGTAGTTAGGAATATAACAGTCCTTTCAATAGCCAAGCGCAAATACTGTACTGTTGGCAATTAACATATAAAAGGCAGCAGGTTGCCGTGCTGGTTCAGTTGGTTAAATAGCATGCAAACGGGTTTCCCTCTGTTTTTTATTTTTAGCAGCATGGAAAAGCATCCACAAACAGCACGTAGACGATGGGAGGCCTCAGCTCTCCACTGAAACCTTTACTGATAAAATTCTCTCTGTGGTTTGCAGCTCTTCAGGTCAGGGTGGTGGGGGGAGCATGCATACTTTATCAACTCACTCTCCTAAGTTTAGATCTGACCTGGAGATCAGGTCACATTTTGCCTGTGGCTCACTGAATATCAAGCTATCAAAGTAAAATTGCAGAGGAGAGAAAAAAACTTTTCTAGTATTACTGCGTTCTTTGATAGTGATAGAGTGACAAGAAAAGCAGGGGAAAGAGAGGGATGACAGCAAAGGGCCCATGCTGGACCCGAACCCAGGCCACTGTGCAGGTGAGTGACTGGGGTGCCCATATGAAAACATATTTCATATGGATTGTCACGCTGCATGATGTACTATTGCATTTGTCTATTCAAAAGACACTTCTGTGATTTAAAATACCCACTAGACTGTAGGGGTTCTGAAAACCTCCCAGAAACGTGTCTTATAGTAATGCAAACTCAACACTCTGCCCTCCCCAGGCTATAATACAGCAGCGAAAGGTAATAAGCTGCTCTAAAGACAAGAATTCATGCAGAGACAAGCTGTTGAAATAGCTCTAAGTTGCATTACCACCCGACCCTTCAGGAAAACAATTTCAAATGAATAACTGCAGTGTAAAACCTAAACTCATATAATTTTACCCATGCTTTTAAAAGTGCCACATAAAAGGAATGCAGAAATCTTGTAAAAGAGTGCTCTGCAGTCATTACAGATTATTACATTAAACCTGTGTGATGTACAGTAGGCTTAACAGAATGACTTGGAAGATTGCTGGTTGATATTTCCAAACAAATGACTTTAACACAAACCACGGATGTGTCCTCTAAAATGGTTCCCCTGTGCCCTGAATGCTAATCTCAGCAAACACTGTGGTTGTACTGGGCAGCTTCCAGATGTAACTGTGTGTGCAATAAGCATAGCAGGAAAAGTCCTGGCAGGAACGATTTTCTGTCTGAATGAAGATTTATTTAAAACTAAAATACAATATATATACATACTGATAGATTTATGAATCATCAGTGCTCACTTGAATTAAAGAAAGCTGCCTCTGAACAAAACAATGTGGAACACACTTCGGCAGTAAATGAACAACAATTTCAAGAAGACAGAAGAGTTGCTCTATGAAGAAAAATCAATAAAGATCCCATATAAAAGTTTTAATGACATTAAAAAAATTATTGACTAAAAACGTGTTATTGTTTTTCCACATTAACTTTATATTAACTAAAATCCATAACATTATATCTACTCTCTCTCCCTCATAAAGGAAAATCCAGTATCTATGAGTGTGGGCTAGAGTTTTCTGGCTTCCACATCTCACTTGGGTAGATTACTGTACATAATTGCATCATAATTATCTCCCATTCATGGTGCATCTTAAAATTGTCTCCAGACATGTTTTAAACAATGTGAAAAGCAGACATTCTTACTTTCTCATCCAGAAAGGCCACCTAAAAACCTCTATTTGCCTCAGTTTGAGTCATACCCAGACTCAGGAGTGAAAAAGATTGGTGACTAAGACACATCAGAATGATTAGTATGGTTTTGTTGTTTATAGTGTTTTTTGTTGTTAGTTTGTTACTTGCAGTAACTGCTGATGCAAACTCTCAGTTGTTGCTCAAACTGTTTTCTAAATGAACACAATTTTCACAAGAACAATTTCAACCACTTCTTCCTTCTGAGTCTGCGGCCTTAGTAAACACAGTTGAGATAGTTGAGAGACAGTAACTTGTAAGGGGCAATTTGGCGGCTGACCTGATTACTCTATTTATCCTCATGCACTTGTTTGTTTACATGTGTGTAGCTAATTTTCACTGCAGTTATACAGACATCAAGGGAAAATCAAAAGGACAAATGCAACACCAGATCGTACCGTGGAGCATTAGGAGTAAGAGTCACATCATTGTGATGGTCGAAAGTATTTATCCAGACTGGAGTAAACAGACAAGGAGTGAAATCAAACAGGCAAAGAGCTCAGCTCAGGAAGCTGGTTTTGTTCCTGTGGTCAATGCTCTTCACAGAGGAGGACAACTTTTAAAGCAGATATCAGTGGAATGTTTTTGTTAATATAAGTCCTAAATAGTCCTATTTTCCGTCAGCAATCACTTACATGAAGTATTTCAGCCTAAACACGAGTCTCTCCGTCACTCTGCTCTGCTGTAACCCGAGGAGACAATTTTCCTTGTGGGATACAAGTGTTATCCAATGAGGAGAGAGAACGGCATGAAGGGCTGTGTGTGCAGCCAAGGGATGCGCGTGAATGTGGTGACGTAGCACGAGGACCAATTGATGCCTGACAAGGGCGGGGGCTGCTAACTCATGGTGCGTTCAAAGAAACTCGTACTTTGTGTATTTCCTTCCTGTGAAGTCATACCAGTTCGATCTGGTACGAGTTCACGGGTCGGAAGTTACGAGTGGCCGTTATAGGGAACTTTCACAGACAACAGGATGGTAAAAACACGAGCTATGGGTTACCTGGAACGCTACCAAGTCGTAGTTGTGACTTGAAGCTGTAACTTACGGTTTCAAAAGCCTGCCTTGAACGCAGCATTAGCCGAAACGGCCGTGAAGCTGATATCTGCTTTAATGCAGAGAAAAAAATAAGAAAAATAAAAAGTGTCAGAGACTGTCTGGACAAACTTCCAGCTCTCCACGCTGAGAAGAAATGGATTACAACATGAGGGTTCAGGGCCCTACTGACAGTAAACATTGGAATCTGATCATGGGCTGAAATTACAATGATAGCTGATAGAAAAGGTCACAGTCATGTTGCATATGTCCAGTTGTGTCACTGTCACATCTCAGAGCAGTGTTACACAGGGTGATTGCCCATCCGTATGTGGGTCAGAAAGTGTTTGAAAAGAGTGTACAAAACTGTACAAGGCTCAAACTAATTGCTCCAATTCTAATTTCTACTATGGAGAGGACAAATTAGTACAATCCACAGAAATTACAGCAGAAAGATGACCACACAGACATTTACTCCCTCAGCAGATACAAGTGAAAAAAGAAAAGCATGCACAGTGAAATTTCAGTGACAAACAGTGATGATAAAAGCTATAAAAAAAAATGTAAGTGAACACAATAGCTCACAGTCTGAGACAACCACTCCTAATGAGAAACTTGTCAGGTCAAAAATCTCTGTTTTAAACAGTGAAAGTCGACAGTAACAGTAAACCTCACACGTTCTGGTGGCAAATGGGTCACACATACCACAGGAGATAGTGCTTATAATGTAAAACAGCACCGTCCCTCTACCTCTGGAGCACCTTTACCTTTGAAAAGTCAGAGCTGCTGGGCTTTCTCTGCTGATCGGGAACGTACCATCGCACTATTCGCTGAACTCACTGTGGACGGTTTAATTACTGCACTTGTCTGAGGGGCAAAGTCATAACTCTGCGGCCCAGTGGAGATCCAGGGTGACTTTCAGGCCTCTACAGGGGGACAAGAGACCCTCAGTTGCTGAGACCTCTATTGAGAGATGAAAATGGTTTCCTACTGGAGATGCTGTTATTGCTCCAAGGTGTTTATACAAGAGACCTCAAAACGGCTGCCCAAGCTAAATAAGTGTTTATATTTTTATAATGTAAATATATTTATTTTACATTACATAATGAAGTCAGACTGGGAGTGAATGGAGGAGAGTAATTAGCCTAGTTAATTAGAGCAGAAATCCAGCAGATTTGAACCTGCCATCTTAATAATCTGAAACCGTGACACAACACTGAAAATGTTATCAGAGAATGTAAAAATTGCATGTCAGAATAAAAATATGATCACTATATTATGTGATTTCGGAAAAAAATATTTTTTATTTCATAACATTTTTTGTTTGTTGTTTCTTTTTATTCCACAGCCTTATTGTGTGTTTGGATCTTTTTCTCTTGACCTTCTTGATGCAGGTTGAGGTCGGCGGTAGTGAAGCACATACTTCAGGTAATTTAAATGCCTGCAACTGTCAGACTCCACAAGACTCAGATAGCTGTCTTGATTTAGGTTTGTGGGTTTTTATCGAGCGGCTGCTGATCTTACCTTTGTACCTCACATGTTATTGTTCAGGTTCCTTCTCTTCTGCTCAACAAGCTACCTTTACTCTTCTCCTCCTGCCAGGGAAACCTTCTTTATGGGCCTCAGAGGGAATTATTCACAGTCTCCTCAGGGCTCTGACAAGGTCATGGGCTTTCTGTCTCCCCTCTCTCTTGGCTTCTGTTCTGAACCGTAATTGATTAGGTTAAGCAGCAAGAGAGGGAAGGTCACGCCTGCAGCGGGTGATCTGGAGAACTCAACAGCACGCGTGGCCACAGACACATGCTCTCCATCACTTGGAGACAACCACGGCACGGACAGGATGAACCACAGTTTTGAAACGGATCCAGTCACAACAAGACCCATTTGGCTGCAAGACACTGCTCAGGTTTTACATTCTCCAAACCACTGGATCATGTATCAGAGGCAAAGTGGGAAGCCTGGTACTTTGTCCCTCTATAATGAAGATTTATTTCCATTTTTAGAAAGGCAACACATATTCCTTTTTGCATCAGGAGCCTGTTAAAAAACAGCATCTGGTCACACATTAGCAAACAAAGACAAACAATCTCAAACTAAATCCTTGAAAGAACATTGTTCCTGGAAGGTGACAGAATACAAAGGATTCTGTTCTCAATTTGTTCAGCCTGTGAATTAGCTCAGCTTCATTAGTCAGACTAGAATTGTTCTTGAAGGACATAAAATGCACTGAATTAGGAGGATGCGGGTGCAATAAAATCAAGGGGAATATCTGGATGCTTTTTTTTTTACCCCCCTGCAATGGAATCAGTCAGCCAACGCAGCAAATCCAAAAGCTGGCCCAGGTTGATACCATTCAGAGTGAAATATCAAAGAAAAAAAACTGACAATGCTTACATTGAGCGAGCCATGCAGGCACAAAATAGGGGAATTCAAAATTTAGTCTTCAAATACAAAATGAGCTCCCCGCCACCATCACTGAAAAGATTTGTTTGACATGTTGATTTATGTCCTCTGATGGTGTTCGTGAGGAGATTTTGGAGATAGTCAGGTTTGGATCAACATGAGGAGATAGCTAAAATAAAGTAGTGTTTTCTATGCCAACCACGGGGGCTGATCCTGGGGAGAAATTGAATACCATCCAACATCCCTCTGGCTTCTCTTGTCACAAAGCAGGTGTAAACAACGCCAGCTTTTTGTTTACCTTTTAAAAAATGATTTTGCAAAAGGTAAACAAAGGATGAGAAGACTCTTGGCCCACTACTTGTTTGACATTCCTTTGTTGTCTCCCTGAATAATCAAGAGGAGTAAAGCCATGCTATTTTCTGTGCTACAATTGTTGTTAGACGTATACCACCTGACTTTATTCACAAACTGTTTTTTTTATTTTTATTTTTTCAAATATGTTGTTATTTTCTGTGTGGCAAGACTGCTGCAGCTGCAAATTGCAAATGGAGAGCAGACAGAAGATTGATTGATTCAGACACACTTTGATTTTCCTATAAAACAAACAATTTAAAGGGTCAGTTCAGTCAGGAGAGAGGGGAAAAAAACATTTTCATACTTATTCCAAGCAGTATGTAGCCATGCAAATAGTTCTGGTTTATTTGCCCAAGTAGTAAAAAATAAAAAAGCTAGCTCTCAAGCCCAGTACGATGAGGGTGAATGGAATTTAATATGTGCCCCTCATGGAAAACACTAGAAAAATAGAATCAGCCCATGCAAATAGAATCAAAACCAGCTACATGGCTAGAAAGTCAGAATACCAAAATAATAATTAGGTGACTTGATAGGAGAGACTGACACAGAGGGGAAGTGATACCCTACTGACACACGGGTATCATTTGAATTATTAATTGGCGATTCATCTGAATGCAGACGCTGTTTTTAATTTGCTATGACTGAACAGGGATCGTTGTGACTCAGGGTTTAGATATATGAAATACAGTATGAAGAGCTGCATGTGAATGAGCAGCAGGGCGCTGTTATCCCTATGCAGAGCGCGGCTCAGAAAGAGGCAGGCCGGAGCGATGATGAGTCCATCCCTTGCGAATAAATTGGGGTTGACTTTGTGAGGGCCTTGAAGGAAGGGAAAGGGAATGGAATGAGAATGTGCTGTTGCTATGCTGCAGGATGATATTCATGGGAGATGAGAGGCAATGGTAATGTTAGGTGAGGGAGGCGGCGGAGCTTCATGAAACCTTTGAGAGGGTGAAGGGCAGATGACCCCGGCCACTGGCATCGCCGTGAAAGACGGGGAAGATCTTATTCAAATGGCAAAGTCAAACCGAGACGATGCTCCTGCTTTCACCAGTGACCCGAGAGAAAAGACAATAACATTGTGAGACCCTGCCTCGTGTCCTCATGTTGTCTTGTCTCGATACAGAACAGAAGCTCCACAGTGAAAAGAAGTCAAGAAATAGCATGTTTTCCAGCCTTAAAACACTCCTGATGAAAAAAAAACGTTTTTTTTTTATTTTCTTGACAGCATATCACTAAAGGCTGTGCCATCTTTATTTATTATTATTAAAGGGCAAAGCCTGATTTGAATATTCATAAACCGCTCGTTCTGTGGACCTCTGTGTTTGAATGCATTAATGAAACACAAAATGTTTTTTTAAATGAATGCAGCAGTAAAAATGCAATAAAAGTGTATGGCATTCTGAAGGAGGTCATTAAAATTTGAGGGAATAATAAATCCTTTCAGAGAAATAAGGCTTTGAATGTGGCGATGAAGTTGAAGCAATTAAATTATTTAGACCTCCCACAGTGAGAAATGGTGCTAATTAGCATCAGACTACTTCAGCATGATGAGATGAGCCAGTATCACACAGGTGCAATTGTCACTTTGTTTTGTTGAATAATGAAGGGGCTGACATTTGTTTCAAGGGCTTGTTACTTCATGTATACACCCGTCAGACCCGCGCTCTGAAAGGCAGTCTTAAGCCTAATCTGGTGCTACATTCTCAGGTGGACTAACAGGATTTCCCCCCCTTCCCCAATCATTGCATTATGCCTATCAAAGACAAACATTAACTAAAACAAATTAGCTGACAAACACAGCATTCTGTGAATGAATTGGGAATTTAAAAGCTGTTTGATGGGCTATGACAGGAGGTATTCGTCCGCATATATCTGCTGTGCCATATTTCAGAGCCTTGCACGTTGCGGGTAATCCTGTCATGGTGCGTCTCTGGGTGTAGGAGTGTGACAGTAAAGCGGGTGTGGAGGGAGAGGCGGGCTGGTGGGGGTTGTTGGGGGGGTCTTGAGCTGAGCGCACAGCTTGTTACCCAGACATGAGGATGAGTGGCCGGCTGCTCCGCGAGGAAGAGAAGCTCCCTACAGGGGAGTGACGGCGGTGCGTGCAGGGACAGCATGATGAATGAGGGGGGAAGGCTGCAGGTGGCCATAAATCAATATCTCCACTTCCCTCCTTTCTTTTAAGCTGGATACTCCCATACACATCCTCCTGTTCTGTCTTATTTTAAAGATGATGGAGGAACACCCTGAACTAACACAGTGATATCCCTGAACCTAACCTCTGGGCAGCTGGTAGCCATTCAGCTCCCCAAATAACCCCTTTACATGAACATCATAGCATTTCAGCAAAAGCAAACTACACAAATGAAGTCGCCCTCAGGGGGGTCTTATTGGACTGAGTGCTGTACCACTAAATGCATTGGTCTGACTCCATGAATGATTTATCAAATGCTTTGTAGCTCATTTTAGAGCTGTTGTGTCTCCTGAGCCAAGACTAGAGAGCATTAATCCCATCTCATTCAGTGTTCTTCTTAACAATGGCATATTGCTGAATAAATACACTGTCTGTAACACCTTTTGAGACTGACATCAACATAATACATAGCGTCATTTATTTGGAGACAACACATTGTTTGTATTAATGCCTGGTTGGCATAATAAATATATTTTACAGTTAAATAATTGGTTCAAATACAAATATTTCTGTATCCACAAAGGAGGAAAACATAAATGCATTTGAAAGAACGGATGATCTGAGTCTCCTGTATTATAAATTTAAAAAGTAACCCATCTACAGTCAATGTGTAGATAAGGCCTGAGTTACTTCAGTATTAATCCTGAATAATTTAAATGCTAATAATAAACTTAAATACTTGCCAACATGTTATAGCTACAACAGTTTTCTCTTCTCAAACCTATTGACCATTTTATTACCTGCTCTAATCCCAACCAATTTTGCTCATACCTTTTGAAAGTATGATGTTCACACCAATAATCCTCCTCTCACTCATCCCCCATGTTCTTTCAATCACTCGCATGCACAACACGTCACTCAATTACCCAGCAACAGCCAGTGCCCATACTGTACACTTCTTCCCAAAGATACAAATTAAAGCAGAAGTAAGCGGAATATTTGTGTTAATATAAGTCTTAAATAGTTAGGCTATATCTTCCGACAGCAATCACTTACATAGAGTGTTTGGTCTGAAACACGGGTCTGCCAGTCACTCTGCTCTGCTATAAGCCGAGGAGAAAACTTCTTCCTTGTATCCTACAACCTTTATCCACTGAGGAGAGAGAACGGCATGAAGGGCTGTGTGTGCAACCAAAGGATGCGCATGAATGTGGTGACGTAGGGACGAGGACCAATAGATCCATGACGAGGGCGGGGGCTGCTAACTCCATCAGCTGACAAGAACGACCAGATCGCTTTTCTGCTCTCTCTCTCTCTCTCTCTCTCTCTCTCTCTCTCTCTCTCTCTCTCTCTCTCTCTCTCTCTCTCTCTCCCTCTCTCTCTCTCTCTCTCTTTTTTTAACATGAAAATGTTTTATCACACTGCTAATTTTGTATTTTTTAAAAAGAAAACCTATTAATGTATTTATTAATTACAGGCAACTATTTATACATATTTTGACTGGGCTACAAAAAGATATATATGTGTCAGTGAAAAAAAATAGTCCAACTATTTATACAATAATTAAAGTAGGAGAGATTTCATTTAGTTTGTCTCTGTCTTGTCAGAGACGCTCCACTTCAAACTAGAAGTGGAGCGTCTCAGCACCCTCAGGATATAGCAAGTTGTGGATCAAAGTAGCAGGCCCCAGTGTTGTAGAAATATACTCACAATGCTCTTCTGATCAATTCAGTGTTTGCAGTTTATTTGTTACTCTCATTGTGCAATTATCAATCATTAATGTTTTTGTTTACCTCTAAGTTATGGCAACAATTCATTTTCACATCTCATAAATAAAAGCTGTTTTGATCATATCAGAAAAGTAAATACCTTTAAAACCTGACAAACATGAACAGAAAATATCCTTACAAATCATAAAACATACCTCTGGAAAATTGGGTTTGTGGCAAAAACATTACATAAAATATAAAGAGAGAGAAAAATTAAAATTTGACTTGGCATAGATCAAAAATGTGTAAGTTGTAAAGATATTTTTTTCATAAAAAATGCATCTAACAAAGTAGTATCAGGCTGTGGTAAAGAGCAGCATAGAGAAAGAATGTGAGACTGATTGATTGACAGCTTATAAGAGGAGGTAAAGCTTAGCAGTGCATCCTTTTTTTCTGATCACCACTGGCACTGGACAGTGAGCTTCTGTGATGATAGGTGTTTGACTGTGTGCAAATAAAAAAACAGTCAAACGACACCATCATCAAAGTTATATTCAAACCTTTCACACAAATGGATCCTCTTCATGTGCTTATTGTGCATGACCCTCACACCCCAGTGTTTACACCCGTCCCGGAAATCATTGCAATTAATTTAGCCGTCCTGCTGTAGCAGTCCACACAGGGTGGAAGCTGAAATCTCAGACATTTAAAGGTACTGCTTCACAAAGGACATTTGGCCAGGCCAGCCTCGACAGAGCAGATATCTACTTTGGTGCTTCCTCCATTATTGACTTGTGTGTATCAGGACTTCCCACGAGTATTGAGCAAACACAGAGGCCTGCAGAAAGCTGTCTCTCATCATCCCCTGGCTCTTTACTCTCCTTGACAGCATCTATGGGCAAATATTTGACTTGAGATAAGTTTCACATTACCAGGAGATCTAAATTTGTTGGCAAAAATGGCACTGCCGCTGTCTTTATTTCCGAGCTGAAATTGAGCATAAACGTCTGAGCAAGACTGCAAGTGATCACCACATGTTGATGTGTGACTTAACTCATCAGTGTTCACTTTGTAGCCTTCCTAGACATCAGTGGTGTGTAGTGATTTAACAGATAGGTAAGCTGAGTCCAGCAGCCAAACAGGCTAAGACATACTTTTCTTGAATGCAGAAGCAAATCGCTCTAAAATTCAAGACGTACTGTCTCATTATTTTGTGCTGCCTGTCCTTCCTGTATTGAAAGTCTCTGTACTGCATCTTCTTCTCTCTGGACATCTTCACCTTTCTCTTCCCTGTCTGAAGAACTTTTAGAATTATTCTTCTGCACTGAGACTGAACATATTAAATGTGCAGTAAAAGGGCAAAATGTTTTAAAAACTACTGTTAATGATATTTTTCAATATATTCAGTCTACAATAAAATATTATCAGTGGTGTTTTTACATGTTAAAAATGGTAAGGCACCAGCAATTTAGTAATAGAAAGGCCCCATGCCAGGAAAACTACACTGCTCTCCTTTGTTACTGATGTGTTCAACAGGGTCCATGCATGGCTCCACAAAACACTTGGGATACAGATCCCAAACAATTTACAGGGATACAGATCTATTCTATGACAACAACCTTAGGACAACAACAACAACCTTATGGCACACCGCAGACCAGAGTAATTAATTCCCATTTAAGGTAATCAGAACCGTTCCACAGTGGCGCTGTGGTCCATCTGCGGTCCGCTGTAGTCCTGGTAGGTGTTCTCATGGATGGACAATTAACAGAAACATTACCGTCTTACCAGTGTGAAGCTCAGTGTAGCAGTACAGAGTGGTCAGACTTCAACTTTTCTGTGTTTCCCTCAGGCCATATTTTCTTTACAGCACAGTCAAATTCAGATGTCGGGAATGACTGGACAAATTCTGGGAGGAGCAAGCTGTCATCCAGCTTTGCAGCGATCAAGTGGTCACTCTGTGAAAACCCCTGTTCCACCTGACAGACATTGATCAAGTCATTTAGTATTTGCGTAAGACTCGTGGTTAGCTAAGAAAGTTTTCCTTCTTCTTACTGACTGTCCAGACATCACAGACAGAGAGCCAGTCAGCGTCAATCAAATATGAAATGATGCTGTAGTGGGGGCATCAGGCTGACTGCCCCACTGGTCACACATTACTGTAATACATAAACACTCTGAGCATGCACATTCATGTTTTCCCATGCACAAAGTGCACTGCATTGAGAGAGAGGCACAGCCCCAGCTTTGCCCCGCCTTCGGGCCCTGTAACCATAGCTACTGCTGACCCTAATCAGGAAAACTGCGATGGGTCTGTTGCAGCGAGGCAGGGACCAATAATCATAACACAAATTATTATGCAATTAAGAAAAATGCTATATTGGTAGGGTTAGGGTTAATGGAAAGGAGTTACGTCACAACCCTACACAACACCATGACAACAAACCGTACCTCTCACCACCCTGTCTGGTTTGACAAGGGACACAAACATTGCAAAGACAATGAAATGAAGGACAGCTTGTGGTGAACAATCGCCACAGTGCAGCTGTCAGGATAGTGATCAGATAGTGAGCTGCTGTGTTGGAGGTAGTAGAGTTGGTAACAAACCAAAAAAGTATTTGCCATTGAATATTTTGCAATTTCGTATCTTTTATTTGTCACGTCCCCTGTGTGTAAGATATTGGACAGTAATGATGAGAAAGTATAATTGGCTGGTTTGCTTGATATTGCTGTCTCCAAATGTTTAGTTTCCACACCTAACGTGTCAATATCACAACCAAGATCAGAACGGTTGAAGCCAAGCCACAGACAGCTTGACAAACACACTAAACCCAATCCCAATGTCCACCCTCACAGACTTCGAGGCATGTCCTCAAGGAATCTGTGATGGCTCAGAGCTGCTCCACTGTCAAATCATGGAGGTCTCAGAGTGAGCATACATTTTGACCTCTTTGTGCAAATTGTCCGTAGCTAATCCACGATTCTACAGACTTTGCTGTTAATGTTAATCATAGCATTACAAGAAAAAGACTAATCAGCAGAGTTAACAGAGCTCACTGGTGATTCAGAGACAGAGTGTGTTTCTGTGCTATGATGACAGCATGTCTCATCCAACATTATTATTTTGTATAAACACAAGTGAATGGCGGGGGAGTCCCAAATACACAGTTGTGTGCAACATGTTCCATTTCTCTTTGTGTTGTTTTGAGCCCTGGCAGCCTCCTACACTCATCACTTGTGTGAGTGACGTCAATTATGTCTGTGAGGGTTCAGGGCTAAGGAACAGTGGCCCTGACAGCTGATCACACTGCAACTGAGGGAAACATATACAAATATCAAAGATGCAAATTCAGAAAACATTTTCATTAATTTGACAACACATGCACTGCAGATTCACATAGCACAACACAAGTGTTTGGAGGGGACACAAAAAGTGAAGAACCTGGCTGGGACCCAAAATTATTCATAACCCTGTCAAATACAAGGGATTTCTTAATTTTGTCAGTTACAGATTAGTATTTCAACTCAGATTTGACATAAATAAGACATGGAGGAAAGTCTGGAGCCACGACCAATTTATTTAAGTAAAGTTACATTGTTAAAGGTGTACAGAAAAGAAAATTGAATTTAAGCCCACTCTGGGTCATAAAATTAGTGTAATAACTCATCTATCAGACGATGTAGCCCAAACTTTGTGCAAAATTCTATTTTTGAGTAAATCCGGGATGAAAGTGTGTATTTTTTTTTTTCGCATTGGATAACGCAGGCGCACGGATTATACGTCAGCCTGTACACGATTCACCAGCCACTGATATTGGATCCGTCATTCAAACGTCTGAGACACGCACACACACACAGAGCTCGGGCTCGCCCCAAGCTTTGAATATCCCGCCCGCTCGATAACGACCAATCAAATTCGTTTTCCTTACTCGGGTAAACTCGTGTTGGAGCTCGTGACAACTCGGCGCGACAAACAGGACAAATGGCCATTTCTGTACACCTTTAAAGGTGTCCAAAATTACTCATACATACCTCAGTGATACCGAGACAAATAGCCATAGGATGTTCGAACAAACCATTCTCTTTAAGGGTTTAAAGTGATACAATTATTTTCAATATTTCAGGGGGGTTATGACCAGTTTTCAAAGATGAGAGAGCTCAGTGAGGACATTGTAAATGCCAAAAAGGAAGAAAAAGGATACAAAAAGGTGCCAATGTCAACGGTGCAAAGTATCATCAAAGTATCATCAAGAAATACCAAAGGATGCGGTCAAAAGTCAGTAGTGTCATCTCAGCTAGTCAGAAAGATCAAGCGAGATGTTGAAAACAATCCAACAACAACTGAAGGAACTGAGTGCAAGTGGTGTGACTATATCAAGGCAGACACTGCACAAAAACAGTCTCTCTCGACCTCAACCAAGAAAGACCCCCCCTGCTTCAACCAAAGCATGTAAATGCCCGTCTGACCATTGCAGTCTCACCTTGAGAAAGACGAAAGCTTCTGGTCACCTGTTCTGTGTTTAGATTAAACGAAAATAGAACTTTTTGGGCACAGAGATGTAGCTTTTATCTTGCGAAAAAAGGGCAAAACAGTAGGGACCGTGTTCTTTGGCTTGTAGGCTTTATCTTTTTATAGTCACACCACTCGGGACTATAAAACTACTACAGTACTAAGGCTAGGAGTGCTTCAGGACAGCCTTGGTAGTAGTCCTTGGATTGTTTTCAACATCTTGCTTGATTTTTCGGACTAGCTGAGGTGACACTACTGACTTTCGACCGCATCCTTTGAGGGATTTCACTGTGTTAAATGTTTGGTAGGTATACTTTGCACCATTGACACTGGCACCTTTTTGTATCCTTTTCCTTCCCTTTTGGCATTTACAATGTGTGCTCTTAAGTCCTCACTGAGCTCTTTGGTCTTTGCCATGGCAAGTCTTGCATTGACGAAAATGACTGAAATGTCACAAGCAAGTCAACTTTTATAGTCAAAAAATCCAAACAAAAAACAAACAAACCCAGAAATATTGAAAATAATTTTTAACACTTTAGACCAGGGGTCGGCAACCTTTGTGACATGGAGTGCCGGTTTGAAAATTTCTTGTCAATGAGTGTGCCACTATATATTAGCAAGTCTGCCTTTACAGCAAAGATGAACATGTTCACAGCCCTTGTCCCAATTTTGGTCTCTAATGCTAATTTCCTTCTTTAAGATGACTGTACTACTGTAGAAGTGAGGCTCAAAGTTCTACATAATTGAAAGCATGTTGCTTTGAGTGACAGGTGTGTAAGCATGTGCTTGCCACAAGGCAGCATGCAGCAAAGTCTTTGCTCCACACAGGTCTCTCATCTTTACCCACTTCAGCTGAGAGTTTGGCAGTGTCAGGTACATGCAAGACGGCGGCAGCGGAGCCGCTCACCCAGGCCTTCACGAGCAGTTGTCTTCACTGAAGACATAGCTGGGGATGTCTTATAACCAGTGCAGCAGGACAGAAAACTAACAAACAGCCCCTTTTTATACAAATCAATCATGGTTGAAATGTCACAGTCTATTGTTGCTGATGATGTGCATCCCTTTATGGCCGCAATTCATCATCTTCTAATGGCTACGTCCAGCATGATAATGCACCGTGTCACAAACTGGTTTCATGAACATAACAATGAGCTCATTGTACTTCAGTGGCCTCCCCAGTCACCAGATTTGAATCAAGTGGAAGACCTATGGGATGTGGCACTCGTCCTGTGGAACCACAAAGAAACGGAGCTGTTTAGAGAGCAACTTGAGGCTCTACTGAGTATCACTGTGTGCAGGCTGTGTATCTGATGTGTCAATAACATCAGTTTTTTTCCTCTCTTTTACTTTAGGTTATTACGCTGCATAAACAATCACCCATGCAGAACTATTTTTGTGTAAAAAAAAAAGCACATAGTGAATTTTAGTCCCACTCTCAGTGGATAGCCATCTCACTGAGGCTCAACAGGGACAAAAATAAAATTTGAGCTGGCACTGAAGGAGAGAGTCAATGAAGCGAGAAGAAAACATACCCAAGGTTCAAAATGTTAATGAAGCCCAAGGTTGTTCAGGGAAGAGAAGTTTAAGTTCTGACAAGGCTTAATAACTTATTAATATGAATTTGACATGAAAAATAACTCGACAAAAAAAATCTCCTGAGTGGAATAAACAGGGCTCTAAAACATCACACAAGCATCAACATTAAATTGATTCTATCAAATTATAAATACAGAGAAAGCCACATTCAATCTTTTAACCATTTATATTTGAGGAACAAAGCACTTTCAAAATCTTCAAGAAAACAAAATTCACTACAGAAATAGCTTTTTCATTCAAATGCTAAAAGCATGCCTTTGCTATTTGGAGCCCAGACTGCTTTATCTGATATATCAATATCGAGATTAAGCCCGGAAAGGAAAGAAAGAAAAAGAACACAAAACAGCAGGAGGTATACTTGTGGTTCACAGCAATCAATATACTTATCAGTGGGCTACTTCCAACCACTGACCGACATCAAAGAGACAGACTGTAGGGGGATTCTGGCCTCACGCAATGCAAATTGTGCAGTGAAGAGTGCTGGGAATGAAGGGGGATGTGTGAGTAACAGAGAGCACTGCTGTAGAAATGTTCCACTCTGTGTCCAGGTGTTTGTATGTGTCTCTATGAATGTGTATTATACTCTATATAATTTTTTTTTTTTTTTGCATGAAGTCATGTGACTTCTAGAATTCACCATATTCAAATATTATCTGGCTATGTTTGGGGGGGGGGTTCAGTGGGAGTTGGATATTTGGTTTGGCCCAACCGGCTCTGTAAATCCAAAACCTCTGGGGGCTCACAGATTATTTTTCAGAATAATAACCCACAGCTCTGAGGATAAATCTTCACCTTCGCAGTATAGGCACACCCCCTCTTTCTCGTCTAAATAAAGCAGTAGCTCAGAGAATTGCAGAATACTTTTCACTAAGGCTACTTCTCAATTGTCGATCAGTTTTATGCACAACAGAACCAAACATTGCTCTAATTGTGTTTGTGTTAGATCTTTTTGGTATTACACTGGCAAACAGTGCAGAACCACCCACTTCCACTTCACTGAACAAGAAAATGGGGCCTCAGTTAGGTTGGCAGGAGAGGATAAATCTGCCACTCCTTGGGAGCCATCACACCTCGACTAGACTGCAATGTTACCGCACTTTTTAAAAGAGTATTTTATTATTAACAACTGCTTTGAAAGAGCAACTGTCATGATATTCACCTTATGTTCATGGGCACACACAGGGTCAATTTTGCTAGTGCTACAATAGAAGGAGAGGGGCATAGTCTATGGTCTGATTGCCAAAATTGAGTTGTCAAAACAGGAGTAATACTTCAAACCCTGTCTGAAGCATCTACGTTAATGGCATATGTTACGACCTCAATAAAGCATGGCTCAAACACGAGGTCAGTGTAATATAAAATTCTAGTCCTAGCTAAAAGTAATCATTTATAATAAAGTGATAAAAAAAAACTACCTGAGGGGGCAAGGAAACCAAACGAACAGAAGAACAAGAAGGCCAATTATTCAGTGTGCTATTACACAGAGAGCTTCCAAATATTAAAAAGAAATAAAGAGAGGAGGGAAGAGAGAGACTATAAGCAAACAAAGTCATGAAAAGAAAATTGTTCCTAAATTCAGCACAAGTTGACTTTTTTCTTTCCAGCAGACTGCTGTCGATCACAGCAAATAAATTCTTACACAATCATGCTAAAAAGAATCATTTTGTTATCATCTTAACAGAAATCACACACACACTGACGTTAAGGCAAGTGGAATCATATAACGTGTTGCTGTGCCAATGGTAACTTTAAATAAATGTAATAATCAAGATTCACTTCACTTTACTGAGAAGGTTAGTTCATTGATTTGTTAAAATGATCACCTGCTGTAGGCCTATAGTTTTTGATCTTACACCTCTTCCTGGGGCCGTTGCTTTGCTTTGTGTGAACTCTTCTGCAGCAGTGGCAGCTAAGTTGAGAGTGAATGGATGAATCATGCCTTCAGTAAATGAAATGAAAACAAAACCACCATTCAGGTCTGAAACATTTGACGCTTTTCAGAAATATAACAACTACTGAACAGTGTTGTCAGGTCAAACCTGATAAAATGTTCTGAATTAAAAATGTTTTCCACTTACTCAAAATTCCTTGATATGCTGTGAAATTATGCAGACTGTTAAAACATGTCGTTTTGATTACTACTGTAATATGAACATTTTAATGGATTTCTTAATATTTTGGACCCTCACATCTTGTGTTCAGTGGTGCTGCATAAAGTGGCTCTCTGGTTCAAAATGCTTTTATAGGCAGACTCGTGCCTTGTGTTGGAGGTTCTCTTTTTCAGAGAATAATTAATCACTCTGGACTCCCACTCTCTCTATATTGCAATTACGGAAACAAATGTATGTTTAGAAACCAATAATGGCAGACACAAACAGGATTCAAATTCAATAACGTAGGCTATCACATATATCACATCTAGGTACCTGTGCAGTTTTCTCTGTGACCGCTTTGTTAAAGTGACACTAGCTGGATTACAAGTAGCTGCATCTCCAATTTTACATTTGCTGGGCCTAATGATGCTAAATTCAAATACAGTGCACAAGAAATTGATGTGAACTCAAACCAACTCTGAAACAACATATAACTTGGTAGCATGACATCATGTGATATTTAAGAGTTTAAACTAGAAAAGTATTGTGTCCAAATCAAAAGTTTAGACAGGCCATTTGTAATTTTAGAGTGAAAAACACCAGAATCCCAAAAGTCGCTGGAAGGTATAAAGGCTTAGATACTGTAGAAGCCAGAGGTTTTGTAATCTTTGTGATGATATCTGTCTTGGCGATGAGTTACACATTTTGTTTGAGTGTATACAAATATTTGTATACTGTATAATGAATTTCAAAGAAAAATGTTTGCCAAAGTATTATGTAAATCGCCCATCTATGTTTTTGAAGAACATCCTTCCTTTGTTTAAGTGGATATTTTTTTAGTTTTTTGTGATTGTCAGAGCTGGAAAACGTGTACAGCCTTGCCACTTGTTTGATTATTGATATTGTTTAATGTTGGTGCTCCATACCATGTGGTCGTGAGATGAATAAAAGTGAAGTGAGGTGAAGTTCTCTAAGAATCTTAAAGGGATAACTTTGGTGTCAATTTAATGACACCAAAGTTATCTGGGTGAGTAAATGATCATATTTTATGCTAGAAATAAGGTCAAGATTGTAAAAAAAAAACTCCCCAAAACTCTGCCAGACAGGCCTCTGAGCCCAGTATTACTAACATGTGTTGCTCTAAAAATGTAGCTCATCAGTTTGGGTTGGATATTTACACACTATTTATACTCCTTAAAATGTTGGTAAAAGATGAGAAAGGAATGTTTTTTTGTTTTTTTAAAAAGCTACAGTGTTGGATCTAGAGGGAAAAGCACAGAGCTGCTGTTACCATTTTGACTTGTGAGCTGGAAAAGCACAGGTGTAACTAATAAATTAAGGTCCCCGTCTATTTAGGTGTCCCAGCGAGGTGGCCCGGTCCTGACACTGCTCTGCTGAGTGAAATGCAGCTGGTAACCATTTTATGTGCACCTGTGTTCGACGAGTCAAAATGTCCTCCATGAGAGCGACCTGTGGGGTCATCTGTATTACTGACATTTTCAATCATGTTACCTTTCAAATACACAGTGAGAGATGGCGTTGTGTCACAATGTAAAACTTTTTTTTCTTTTCTAACCTTTGTCAGGTTCACTGGGTACAACCACAATTTCACATTCTGCCTTTGCTTTGTAGTTTTTTTTTCTTCCTGGCACTTTTATTCTAGTCATGAAATCTCTGAGAAATACTGGGATGGCCATGCAGTTTACTGTAGCATAGACACTCCCACTCCACAGAGAATTTATCTTAATGCAATTTGTATTCTTCTCTCTGTTTATCAGGTGCCACTGTTAAGAATCTGTCTAGTTTTAGACTGGCCATGTGGCCAAAATCCCTCACTACTCCCTAGATATTCCACTATATGGAGCCATTTTTCAGACCTGTCTGAGTGCATAATATGTACAGTAGGTGCATTATTATACCCTTAGTTGACTCATGGTATCCCACAATGCATTGTGAAAAAGTAGTGTACAGCCAATGGACAATGGAAAGGTTTTTTTTCTTTTTAATTAAAAAGCTCACTAATAAATCCAACACTTCCTGGAGTGTGAGATGGGAGGAGTCATGAAAGAGTAAGTGATTTCAGACAACCTGGATCTACAGCAGCTCGAGGGGCTGTACTTCGGTTACATGTGTAGGGTTCTCTAAAAATGTGTATAAACATTCATTCTTTATTTTACTGGGTTTCTATAATCTCAGTTATGTTAAAATTATACAAATTATCCCTTTTATATTGCTTCTAGAAGACAGAGTTCATTTCCTAGAATCCTCTGGTTTTTCTTGTTTTTGGAATAGTCCTATTAAAGGTGTACAGAAATGGCCGTTTGTCCTGTTTGTCGCGCCGAGTTGTCACGAGCTGCAACACGAGTTTACCCGAGTGAGGAAAACGAATTTGATTGGTCGTTATCGAGCGGGCGGGATATTCAAAGCTTGGGGCGAGCCCGAGCTCCGTGTGTGTGTGCGTGTCTCAGACGTTTGAATGACGGATGACGGATCCAATATCAGTGGCTGATGAATCGTGTACAGGCTGACGTATAATCCATGCGCCTGCATTATCCAATGCGAAAAAAAAATACACACTAAATCCCGGATTTACTCAAAAATAGAATTTTGCGCAAAGTTTGGCCTGAATCGTCTGAAAGATGAGTTATCACATTAATTTTATGATCCAGAGTGGGCTCAAATTCAGTTTTCTTTTCTGTAGTACACCTTTAAAATAAATATTGTTCATATATTAACTCTGTAATTCATGTATTATATTGTTTAAAAATATTCTATGGTCTTTAAAAAAATGATAAAGGTTAACTTTTCCTGTTTAATAAAAAAGAGACTAGAACATTCTCCGGGAGGAAGTATCCCACAGTTCACTGGGACAGTGAAGGAGCTGGCTGCATTTTTCCTCGGCAGAGCGAGAAGTCAATGTTTGGAGACTTGGACTAAAGGTTGGCCCAGATATTGCACTGCCCAGAGATACTTTAACCGGTCAGAATATTCTTTTCACGTAGCTCAGTTGACTGTGTTTACTTTACACAACGGTGAAGTTTTACGAGCCGCGACAGCGTGGTCTCCGCCATTATCTCCGTACATTAGCTTAGCAGTGTTGCTATCAGTTAGCTCCTCGGCAGAGAAACCAGACTGCTGCACAACACGGACACGAGGAAGTCGCCACCGGACATTCGCGCGGGACCGGACGGACTGGACGGACCGGACGAGCGGACGAGACGACAGCGGGGAACGAGGACGTGTCGCAGGTCACAGGTAGCGGGAACTGCCCATTGGTCCAACCTCCCATTGGTTCGACCTCCCGTTACTCCGACAAAATCAACCACAAGTCGGACCAATAGGAGGTCGAACCAATGGGTGGTCCCGTTAGTTTGAACTGTCATCGCTACTTTCTGACAAGCTCTTCCATTGATAGGAGCATGCAGCTTTCCCTCTCTCTCTCTCTCAAAATAACGAGAATTACTGAAAGAGAGAGAGCTCTCAGAAACGCACAGAAACGCACACACACGCGGCCCAGAAAGGACCCAGATTATGTCAGATCGCGCACAACCATCATAAATGCTGATCAAGATGTGTAAACTGATAATCAAAGCCCCCCCTCCCCTCCCCGAGTACAGAGTAAAAGAAATACACTTTTTTTCTCTCCCCCCCTCCGCTCGAGCGTGGCTGAACCTGGTCGGCTTGAGCTCACTTCACGGGCGCGAGCCTGCTGCAGACGCCGCTCCTGCTGACAGCAGACTGAGAGAAAAAAAAAAGTAAATTTCGCTTTGGTTAGGTTCAGGCAATGAAAAAAGGAGTTGGTTAAGTTTAGTAAAAACACCAGGTAGAGGCTAGACAGGCTGGAAGCATAATGAGTGTTATATGTTATTATTATGAAGTGCTTGTTTTGCAGTTAATTATGCACATGATCCGTTTGATCCCAGAAAGGAAAAAAGGATCAATGCGCAGCCTCCGTTTCCTTTCTGATTGCGTCCGTCTGTCTGTTCGGAGTGGGAGAGAGAGACAGAGAACCCAATCCACCTGTCTGTATACCTGTCTGTAATGTAAGTTTGATTTGATATGAATGTCAAGGTTTAATTATGGACACTAATGAGCACGCAGCAGTGCATAAAAGTTGTGCGTAATGACAGCTCCTCGTTGGTGAAACACAATAAACTGCACCTCTTCTTCCACGTGTGTCTTATTGACAGGGGGAGCCTATATGAATAATTATATAAATGCATAGTGAACGGTAAGAATGGAGAGTTGGACTAATGCTAATAACTAGTTCAGTTCGAACTAATGAAGACCTCTCATTAGTTCGAACTCTCATTACTCCGATTGTCGGACCAATGGGAGGTCGGACCAGTGCCATGGACCCCAGGTAGCCGGAGCTACGAGAGTCAGCGGGGAGCTGTCTGGACATCGCTCTGCGGCCTGGCTGGCTACACCACCATGTGGCTTCTACACTGAGAGGTTGCGTGAGTACTTGACATTGGAACGATACCGAGTGCAGGATACAGGCACGGGACTGTGTTAAAACAGACTCGGTTTCAAAGTTAACTCTTCTTCTCACAACTGGATAAAACTTCATGTGCACTGTTATATACCTTGTTGTGTAGTAATATAACTATTAATGAGGAGACAGGAGACCGGGAAGCTTCTAGCACGTCTGCATGTATTGCACTTCAACTCAGGACACAGGAAACATGACGTCACATCACAACACATGCCACAGGGGCGTAACCGTATCCCTGTAGGGACAAACTTAGGGTGTAAATACACAACATATCCCTCCCCCTTTACTTTGGATGTACCCTTTAATAAAGTCAAACATTTTACTATTTCTGTATTATCATTTAAAGTCTCTGCTTTAAATACACAATATATAATGAACTTTTAATAAACATGTCAGTACTATAGAACAAGTACCTTAACTACGGAGAGAGGGTAGACTACCTCAATCCGGACTGAACCCTGGGGAATTATTCTGCCCCCAATGTGATGGGTTAGTCGCTATACTATAATGACAGTTTGTCAGGAGGCCGTCTGTTTCTTCTGGGGTAAGTACGACCTGGGGGTAAGTCAGTCACAGTGTCTCTCGGTGAGGACTGAATGAGTCCTGGACTGGGTGTGATGCCTGACACCGGCACCTGAGCAGGCTTAGGTGTGCCTGGAACCCTGTCCATCTCTGAAGTTGGCTTCTGTGACTCTTCAGGTGATTGATGTTGCTCTAGATGGACCTCCGGCTCAGGAACAACAGACGGTCCCTGAGATGAGTCATCACATGAACCAGAAGTGTGGAGCAATTGATCAACATGTCTTCTCCAGACGAGATGATCACTGGTTTCCACTGTGTATGACACAGGACCTGTTTTGGCCACAACTGTTGCAGGTGTCCACTTAACACCACTGGTATAGCTCCGAGCGAGCACCTTATCTCCTGCTGTGAAGCTCCTGGCTTTTGCTTTTGCTCGTCTTTCCATTTGAGCTCTCTGTTGAAGGTGAACGACCTCTTTAGTCTTCTGTGGTCTCAAAAGGTCAAGTCGAGTGCGGAGCTGTCTCTTGAACATAGACGAAGCGGGAGACACTTTTGTTGTAGCATGAGGTGTATTTCTGTATGACAACAAAAATGCACTGAGACGTCGGTTGAGGGACTGCGTGCTTTGAGAGGACTTGAGAGCTTGCTTCATAGTCTGTACAAATCTTTCCGCGAGCCCATTTGTGGCGGGGTGATAAGGCGCAGACTTAATGTGCTGAATGCCGTTCTCTCCCATGAACGTCTTGAACTCTTCAGACACTAGCTGTGGGCCGTTATCACTGACGAGTTGTTGTGGGAGACCAAAGCGGCTGAAGATTGATCTTAGCTCTTCAATGGTCTTCTCTGAAGAGGTGCTTTTCATTATAGCGACTTCTGGCCATTTGCTATGGGCGTCGACTACCACCAAGAACATGTGGTTCTCCAGTGGTCCAGCAAAGTCTACGTGGACTCTTTGCCACGGTTCTTCAGGCCAGTCCCACGGATGTAATGGCGCCAGCTGTGGGAGGTTTCTCAGTTTCTGGCAGTCAGAGCAGGACTTCGCTTTCTCCTCTATGGCAGCATCCAAGCCCGGCCACCAGAAATAACTGCGTGCGATTTCTTTCATTCGCACCACCCCACAGTGTCCAGTATGCAGCTCAGCAAGCACTTTACCTCTAAGAGGTGGTGGAATGATGACGCGGTAGCCCCACAATAAGCATCCAGACTGGATCGAAAGTTCATCACGTCTCACCAGGTAAGGCTTAAAGCTGGGTGTCATCTCTCCTCCTCTCCCCCGAGCGATGATATCCATGACCTCAGACAAAACCGGGTCAGTGCGTGTGTGCTTCTTCACATGAGCTGAGGTGACTGGAGCAGCCGACACATCCTTGAAGTAAAAGATCTCCGCTCGAGTGGGCTCAGAGTGTGTGACAGGCAAGGGGAGCCTCGAGAGCCCGTCAGCATTTTGATGTTGGTCTGACTTCCTGTACTTGATCTCATACTGGTGGGCAGACAACAGCAGAGCCCACCGCTGCATACGGCTGGCCGCCAGCGATGGAATGCCAGTATGAGGACCAAAGATGGAGGTTAAAGGTCGATGGTCTGTCAGTAGCGTGAATTTCCTGCCGAAGAGATACTGATGGAATTTCTTAACTCCAAACACTATAGACAGTGCTTCGCGCTCGATCTGCGCGTAACTGCTTTCCGCTTTGCTCAGCGTCCTCGATGCAAAGGCAATCGGTCTCTCTTCACCAGATGGCATGATGTGCGACACGACTGCACCCACTCCATAAGGTGAGGCATCGCATGCCAGCTGAAGTGGCAGGCAGGGGTCAAAGTGGGCGAGAGCCTCAGATTTGGCGAGGGCAGTCTTTACATCTCTGAAAGCTGTCTCACATTTGTCTGTCCACTTCCATGTTGTTGTTTTGTTAAGCAGTTCGTGTAGTGGCTTAAGTTTATTGGCGAGGTTAGACACAAATCTGGCATAGTATGTCAGCAGGCCAAGGAAAGATCTCAGCTGACTCACATTCTTGGGAGATGGAGCCTCCACAATAGCCTTCACTTTTGACGGGGCTTTGTGGAGACCTGTGCAGTCAATTACATGTCCCAAGTACTCAACAGATGGTCTGAAAAACTCACACTTGTCTTTCCGGACTTTCAAACCATACTCCTCCAGCCGTTGTAGTGTTGTATCCAGATTCCTTAAGTGCGACTGCTCATCTGGTCCTGTGATGAGCAGGTCATCCAGGTAGCACTGAACCCCTGAAAGACCGCTGAGGATCTGGTCCATTGCTCTTTGGAACAGTGCTGGAGCAGAGGTGATCCCGAAAGGGAGCCTCTGGTACCTGTACAGTCCTTTGTGTGTCACAATAGTCAGCAGCTCCTGTGACTCACGTTCCACGTGCATCTGAAGATATGCTTGAGACAAATCTATCTTACTAAACTTCTGTCCTCCAGCCAAACATGAGAAGAGGTCATCGATGAGGGGTAATGGATACTTTTCTGTTATCAGCACCGGATTTACAGTTACTTTAAAATCACCACAGATTCTTGGCGCTCCGTCTTTTTTCATGAGGAACGATGGGCGTAGCCCATTCACTTGTGCTTACAGGTTCCAGAACCCCACTCTTCACTAACCTGTTTAGTTCTGCCTCAACTTTTGGTTTGATGGCATACGGCACCGGTCTCGCTTTTAGGCACTTTGGTGTGCTACCGGGTCTGATTGTCAGCTTAACCATGATGTCTTTCATGCTGCCAAGTTCCCCATCAAACACATTGGAATGCTTCTTTAAAATCTCCTGTAGGGGGCTTGTTTCACCATCCGAAACCATGAACACTCCTTGCCAGTCCAGCTTGATCCTTTTTAGCCATCGGCGACCTAGCAGAGCTGGACGGTTTCCTGAGATGATGTACAGTGGAAGAGTCGCTCTCTGCTTGTTGTGTTCCACTGTCACATTCACAACTCCCAACACTGGAACAGACTCACCAGTGTATGTCTTTAGTTTCAGCTTTGTCTCTCGAAGAGCAAGGTGCTGCAGTTTCTCTTTGTACACAACTTCAGATACCATGGATACACGTGTACCAGTGTCCACCTGCATCCGCACTGGTTTATTCTCCAGAAGTGGTGTGACCCAGTATCCATCATCATCATTGTCCATAACAGATAAAACACGTACAGTATCTTCATCGGACTCACACTCACTCTGTTCATCCTGTTCATGTTCCATTTTGTTCACACGTTTATTTTTGTTTCTGTGGAAGCCACCTCTCCTTTTGTCGTTGAACTGTTTGTGTGTCTGTGTCTTTTTATTTCTGCAGGCACGTTCGATGTGGCCCTTCTTACCACAGTTTCTACAGTCTAAGTCCTTACACCAACACTCTGGTGCCTGGTGCCCAGCTTTTCCACAACGGAAGCATAGCTGGCCAGATGCTGCTTTCTTGGTGGATTCAGTGGACATCTTATGCACTTGGGTTGATGCACTTAGCTGTTGTGCTTCTTTGGCAGCCATTTCCATTGATGTGCTGATCTCAATAGCTTTATCCAGTCTAAGATTAGCTTCAGTCAGTAGCCGTTTCTGGATAGCCTCACTGCGTAAACCACACACCAACCGGTCACGTATGGTATCATTTAGTGACAGTCCAAATTCACAATATTCAGATAACTGTTTCAGTACAGCTACAAATTGTGAAACAGATTCGCACTCTTCCTGGTTCCTTTTATGGAATCTGAATCTCTCTGCAATGATCAGTGGCTTCGGGGAGTAGTGGTTCTTTAATATTGTCACTATCTCATCATAGGACTTCTCTCCTGGCTTGGCAGGTTGCACTAGACTGCGCAGTAGGTTGAATGTTTTTCCTCCCATAACACTTAAAAATGTTGGTACAATAACATCACCTTTGATGTTGTTAGCAAGGGCAAAATATTCAAACCTTTCCGAGTATGAACTCCATTGTTCTGTATTTTCTTCAAATGGTCCAATATTTCCGACCAGCGCAGCCATTTCTGAATGTTCCTTCAGCAATTAGTCTTATCCTTTCTGCTCACTTTTTTCTTTGTCCTATTCGTCAGCTGTTATTTTCGTTTTTCCTTTAACTTACTGCTTTTCTTTATGTCTTTCAGTTGCGTCACACAGTCCCTCCCCTTTTTGTTTGCTCCGGTCTCTTTTCCACCGCGGGGATTTCTCCTTCCCCCGTAGCAACGCTGTCCTCTGGCGCAGCGCGGTCCCGTCTACACACCGGAGCAGCTAGCTTAGCACCGCAGGTAGCCACAGCGCCGTGTCGTACGCGCGCTAAACTCATTAAACTCGGACTTTCTGCCGAAAAACAACAAATGTGAGGCCGTACCTCGTCGCCAGTTTTGTTATATACCTTGTTGTGTAGTAATATAACTATTAATGAGGAGACAGGAGACCGGGAAGCTTCTAGCACGTCTGCATGTATTGCACTTCAACTCAGGACACAGGAAACATGACGTCACATCACAACACATGCCACAGGGGCGTAACCGTATCCCTGTAGGGACAAACTTAGGGTGTAAATACACAACATGCACCAACGCTTCAAATGGGCCCCAACGGTTAGGGAAAATTATCCAAGCGCTTGGGTTAGACTTTTTTCTGGTATCATTATCATCTGTGTGAACTGTGAAAAATACTGTGGTACAAGTGTGGGTACTGGTACTGTGTTTTGAGTGCACAAAAGCACTATTGGTTGATATTTCTATGCATTTGGGTTATTGAAATCACATTTTGAACAGTTAAAAGGTGTGAATACAGTAAGTGAATGGTTTATTAAAAATATAACCATATTTTGATTTGGTTTAAATCTAAGCTAAAAGATCTAATTCATAGGTTTATTGTTTTCATAAAAAGATTGGGTTGAGCTCAAACTAAAACAAATTCATTTCAGTTAAGTGAGGTAACTGAAAGGGTTAAAAGCACTCTTTTGATTCATTATTGGTTGGTTGAAATAAACTAGAAACTGTTCATTTGATATAAAAAGGGTAAAAAGAAAGCATTTTGAAGCTTCAGGTATTACTGTGTTGATTAAAGGGTACAGGTAGTGTTTTCTTTTCTTCTTTTAAGAGTAATTTGTATTTCTGAGGGCTTACATAATCTTTGCTAACACCTAGCATAGTAAGTTTTCAGTGGAGGCACCATGCTAGTTATTTTCCTTTTTCCCACTCTAATGATAAAGTCCCTTGTTTAAATAAGAACCACAGCGAATTCACCATCTTTAGCTGAGAACCTAGGACCTGTTTTATTTTATTGGGTGTGACCACAGTGTAGTTTATAAACACTAAGGGAAAAAGGGGTTACACATGCTCCAACATGCATACTGTATGTGGCAGGGTGAAGAGGGCCCGGGCGGGGATTGAACCCACACCTCCTGGGTAATAGTCATGCGTGCTTGCCAGTCACCCAAAGGGACATCCCAATGGCCCAGTGGCCAGGGCACATCATCAATTGGAGACATAGTGACAGGAACCTCAACTGTCACATGTACATGTCTCCTTGCTGATGTTTAGCAGGTATAACATTTAGCATTTTCACCATGATAGTAAAGAATATTATATATAATAATAATAATAATAATAATAATATTATTATAGTTAATACAAATCACCAAAGACAGACAGAGCTTATATGAATCTCTGTAGTTTTGCATGTGTGCATGTTTGTATGTTTTGTAAGTTTTGTGGAAATGTAGTGAAATGATGCAGAAATAGCTAAATCCTGATTGAAAGATAAAACTATGGTACATCAGACATGTCACTCCAAACAACAGATGTGGACCTCATGGTGACAGTAAAGAAAAACCTAGAGGATTAAAATCACAAATTCCCCTCCCTGCCATCGTCTCACAACCATAAATGTGTATTATAATAAGCATTAAGCAATCTATCTGAAAGTTGTTGAGATATCTTAGTCTGGACCAAAGGGGAGAACAGTCATCCATAGAGCCATGCTGCGCCCATAAATGTTTTTATTGTTAGAAACTACTACTGTACGTCAAGCAGAATGTTTTCCATTTGCTAAACAAAATTTAAAGACAACTTACTTTGAGCATACAGCGGTCCAAGGTTTTGATGCAATGGTTTACATACCTACAACATTGGGATTTGATAATGGGAAATTATCCGCGAGCCTGCTGCAGGCAGTCCTATCAATTTTAGAAAATTGTACAAGACACTTAAAATTACCCCTAGTCAACCAAAGCAAAATTTGGTGGGCATTTTTATTTCCTGTCCTTTACTATTGGGTGAAGTGGTTAAAGCAGAAGTAAGCGATCCGGTCGTTTTGGCTAACTTCTTGTCAGCCGATGGAGTTAGCAGCCCCCGCCCTCGTCATGGATCTATTGGTCCTCGTCCCTACGTCACCACATGCACGCGCATCCCTTGGCTGTACACACAGAGAGGACCGCCCCTTTATGCCGTTCTCTCTCCTCATTGGATAAAGGTTGTAGGATACAAGGAAAGTTTTCTCCTCGGCTTACAGCAGAGCAGAGTGACTGACAGACCCGTGTTTCAGACCAAACACTCTATGTAAGTGATTGCCGTCAGATGATATAACTATTCAAGACTTATATTAACACAAAAATTCCGCTTACTTCTGCTTTAATCAGGTGTGCCTAATCATTGTACTGAAATCAAAAGTAAAAATGCCCACCCCGGAGGGAAATACGGGAGATTTACGGGAAAATATGTAAACGGGAAGACGGCGGGGCAGATGATTAACATAATGGCATTTCCCGGGGAAAACAGGAGGGTTGACAGGTTTGACCGTTGGTTTATAACAGACAGAACTCAGGGCTCTATCTGTAGTGCTGATTGCATAGGTTAGTCACAAAGTCTAGAGTGATGTTTCATTCATAAATCTATTTGAATTCTTGTTTTACTGAAGCAATGTTGTGTGTGCAGACTGTGGCTCAGAGGGTACAGCAGGCTGTCCCCTAATTAGAAGGATGGTCGGTCGATCGATCACTAGTTCCTCCAGGCTGTGTGTTGAAGTGTCCTTGAGCAAAATCAGCGTGCCAACATGTGTACGCTTAAAGCCTAACAAGTGTTTATCCCTCCTCCTCAACATTTTCAAAATTGATTTAAAAAAAACAAAATCAAAGCTTTATTGTTTATGCCCATGTTTACTTGCTGAGAGGCATCTTTCTTTTCTTTTTTTTTCTCTCCCTCTGCTGATGCATTTCTTAGCACTTATTGTGAAACCACTCCAGGAATCTGTATTGTCTTTCATGTTTGTGAACATTCACCTGCATCCTTGTGTGCAGAACAAAGAAAATAGGGGAACACTAAACAAATCTCTTCCCAAGTATCACTATCAGTGGCGGCTGGTCGTCTTTCAAAGAGGGGAAGCTCATTTTCTGCCTACTACATGTATGACTGAATGAACGAAGTAACAAAACAATAATAACTCTGACATGGAAATGTGAGAATTACGTAAAATGAAACAAGAAAATGCTATAATTGTGTTTTATTAACATAGAAGCCCAGTGCCCAGGCCAGCCCGCTGCTCCATTCACTCCCAGAGACACTGAGCGTCCGTGGGAGGGACAACATCGCAGCATTTATCCAATGATCTGCAGTGAAAAAAATGATTCTATGCCGCCCCACTGAAGTCCATGGACACTGAGCTTCAACAGGTGTAATGCAGTGACACTATGGGAATGTATGACAAAAATATCACGTCAGTTGACCTGCGATAAGTAGCTGATTCCCAACAAACTCATCTTATAGTTGATGCAGTTTTAGTAAATGAAATGTAAACACAACAGTACATATTTGACCATAGGTGTAAGATTTAAATGATTTTTATATTTGATCTTTTTTTTTTATTTTTTTTGACATTTTAGAGGAAGCAGAGCTTCAATCTTATAGCAGTCACCTCTGACTAGTGGTCGGGGGACATTTTATTCATCATTCCTAGAAATGCTGTAGCTGTGGCTTTCAGCAGCTCAGCACTGCTCCATCAACCTGCTTGTGAATTAGCCTACTGTAGGCTACTTAGTTAAAGATTTGTTCAACTGAAACATCTGCTGCATAGTCTCATTTCCAACTGGACACTGATGATTGTGGACCAAACTGCTTTGGTTTGCAGATGACACAAGATGAAGTGTGTCCAGGGATGTGTCAGTTCACTGTGTTAGTTAAACTGTCTGAGAAGCTTTGAGATGATACTGATCTCCACAGAGTCGACTTGAGTTCTTGACAAATGGTTAATCTAAATAATCTTGACTCAACCAACAAGGAGGATGTACTGGACTGTCATCAGCTGTCCAAGTTATTTGCCTTAATTGTGGGTGAATGTTATAAGCTGCATTTTCTGTATAGATGTCATGAAGCCTTTATTTTTTTCTTACATTTATTGACTGTTGTATGTCCCTCTTTTTTTCTAAAGATGTCAGAGGAGGGGCATTATTATTTACATGATTCTGTGGATAAACAAATGAATCCCAAAATGTTGCAAAATGTTTTACATTATTCCTAATGGCCTTGTGTCATATGCATTGATGGACTCTACAAGTGTCCACAAGTGAAGACCTTGAATTAAAACTTATTCATTTTCCATTTAGGCCAGTCGTGTACGTCTGATTACATTTCAAATTTAAAGTAGAAACAAAGTAAGTCAAGTTGCCGCACTAAATTTGAAGGGTAAAGTGAATTAAATCCCCCCCAAATGTTTTGTTTTCATAAAGCCTGTGTTTTTGTGAGGAGGCCTATGAATAAATGTATACTAAAACAACAGCTGCATGTAGTTCGCACTGTAATGGGAAAATACATTATCCCAAAACGTTTGGCCCGCTCTTGCCTTTTCCTCATCCCTATACTTCACGTTGAAATACCCATCCAAATCCTCACTCCAGCTCCATCCATTAGTCTGAAATGCACTGCTCACCTTTGACGTCTCAATCAAAAGTGGAGATGTGTCTCTGAAAGATGAGTGGAACAGATGCTCGGGGCACGTCAGCAAATCCCCTTTCAAACAACGATCACTCATCACAACATCACAGCTTTTTTAGATCACTGGTGATAAATGTAGCTTGAAATTGCTAGGTATTTTTCCTCCAATGGAACAAATTGGCAACTGTGAAAATAGACACAGACATATTACATAGTAATGACTGACAGGCTTCATGACTTGCTTTCACATTTCAACTAAACCAGAGTGTTGGGGGTGTATTTTTTATCATGACAGTACAGTAAACTGATTCTCAGTAAAATACTTGATGGCGATATCACACATGCCTGTGTGGGATACTGTAATAAATGGACACAAATGACAATTTTGAATGAGATATCTTCAACATTTGGTGTACAGTAGATATAGCATTTTATTTTCAAAATAATTGTTTAACATGTTGAGTGGCATTCTAAACATTTCAGTATTTTTCTGCAAACTACAATACTGTCAAAACATAAGAAATTGGGTGCAGATTTTAAACTCTATAAATATATCAGACCAATAACCAACAGTTATACAGCAGCTAATAGAATGCCAATATCAGAACAATGCTGTTACATAGCTTAGATGTAATGCTCACTGCATTCACCATCATGGTGGGGTAAGTTAAAATGCGGTAACACTTTTTTTAATTAGGTAGATACACAGGAACAAGGACCCCTTAAAATAAAGTGTTACCTAAAATGCTACTGTTGATACACCATAAAAACACAAACAACAGGCAATGTCATTTTACTGGTACTTGGTCACAAGTACCTAGCTTGAGGAAAAGCTACATGATCATTCAGGTCATATGAATCTATCCTATGGGGACCATGATCATTTTATATCGATCAATCCAATGGTCATTGTGAGAAAAATAACTACAGACCACAAATGTCAACCTCATGGTGGCGCTGGGGGGAAAAAATCAATTTGGAAATATGAACTGTATGTGTGTGAAGTTATATTACTCTTGCTACACCACATTCACTATACCTCAGAATGAAGCAATAAGTAACTTTAACTGTGACAAACACTCATAGGGATGTTAAACTGAAGCAGTGATAATAAAGCACAGGTACATGCGCGTTTTAGCTGTACCTCTGTGCTATCAATATAAAATGGTTTTAATTTGTTGTCTGTGATACACATTTTTGGTTAATGTTTTATTTAAGTGTGGTAATACTATTGATATTTTGTTGCCTCTTCATGCACATCTCAGCTGAGTGAATTAAACGCCATCATAATGAGCAAAGAAGCATTCAGATTTATTGACTAAATGCAAATGTGATTACACATGCTTGCGATTGCTGTGGAAATAGAGGCACATAATTGGTTTGGTTTAAACACAGAGGTCTGGACATGTGTCCTTCCAAGAGTTCTTCAAACCCCACAGGACATTCAAGAGCAGAGGAAGAGCATATGCTGCCCACAGCATGTATAATGACCCCCATCAAAGCCATCAATAACCGTAATGGTTACCCAGACATTTATGTTACAGTTACTGGGATGAGGAATGAGGCATTTAAGTCAGAGGTTAACCTTTGTACATGCTGATTTTAAAAAGGTCCTGTTCACTTTCAAGATATTGTTATCAAATACCAAATGGTGGTCAGGGATAACAGCAATGATGTTTTGCAAATAACAGCAATTTAGAGGAATTACATTTAATGAGCAAATTTAAAGACAAATTCCTCACAGGCAGACAATCACAATATTGGCCCTGATGTAGTTAACAGCAGGTCCTCTGATTTCAGACCCTCTGACTTGAGGCTTTCTAGCTTAAATGTTCCAAACTAACACGATTGGAGAGATTTCAGTCATTCGTTAGATGAGAAACCAAAGGAGGGTTGTTTTCTAATCACGCAATAATTCTGTATTCAAACACTAGAACAGCGTGTGTATGGGTTTGGATTTCAGCTCCTTAGCCATCTTTTGGGAAAATAAATCAAATTTTAATTTCTAAATCCACCACTTTGATCATATATGTATGTGCATAAATGGAGTAGAGTATTAACTCTTTTGCATTTTCATTTTTAAGATATGGATTTCTGAATAATTACTTGCTACTTTCATTCCTCAAAACTTTTTTTTAAATGTTATATTCACATCAGTCTTAAATGTTGTATCTGCCACTCATTTGAAAGGTTATTAACAAATTTATTCAGCCTATCCCTAATTATTATTTGTCAATACAAGTGCATTTTTTTTCATACCATTGTATAGTCTTTAACATCAAAGAAACTTTTCCGTTTTTTCCGTGTGTGAGATAATTAATGTGAATAACGGAGTATGCGCGGTACATGAATATTAATAAAGTTAAGAAGTCTTCAGAAACTAGAAACGTGGTATTAAAAATGTGAAAGATGGATGAAAAGGTTAAAAAAAAAATTATGCATCTGAAAGCAACAGCTTGTAACCCCACTACCTCTGCCCTCCTGGTAGACACCGAACCCACAGATGAGAGATTTACCAAGAGTGCCAAGGCACTCAACACAAGTGCAACAAATCAAAAGTTTCACTTCAGGGACACACACAACCTCAAAATCAAAGCCTAAACCAGCTTGCTTAGCATGTAAGGGCAGCCTCTTCCAGGCACGTGCACACATAGGGCCCAAAGGGTGCTTGAGCACCTGCCCTTTTTGCCTCGTATTAAAAAGTGCCCTTTTTTAAAATGTTTTCTTTTTCAATAAATGCATTCCTGTTGTGCATGAGGATATAACAACCGCGCTGTAAAAATGCCTCGGTTATCTACCGTACGCGTTTCCTTGTAATATAGTACACGGTATTGTGTGTACGTTGGTGTTGTCCGCTGCTGCTCCGCTCTGTCCCTCACTGAGGGGCGGGGCTGCCCCGCGGCGCGCGCTCCCTCACATGCACGTCCAGAGAGAGAGAGAAGTAGAAGCTGCTGCCTCATCGATAACTGTGTGTGTGCTGCACATAGATGAGACGTGACAGTGGAGAGACTTCGCCGTCCACTTATTCAACAAGCTTAATTTCGTATATATTTTGTGTTTGTTTAGCTAACTGCTTGTTAAGAGTTAAGCCCCACCCCGTCCTGAATGTAGTGAACAACAACAGCAACAGGAGGAATCACTCACTCAGCTTGATTTCACTGACTATTTGAATTTGTTTCCAGATATTGAGGTAATTGTGACTTTGCTGTTGTAAATATTGCTGCTGTTCTGAAATATGCACAGTAGCAGTCACAGTAGTCATTTCTTGGTTTTGTGTGTGTAGCCTGTAGGCTTAGCCTACTTCTATTTTGCACTTGCACTCACAAGATTTTTTTTTCTGCAATGTTAATGGGCCCCCAATACCCTATTAGCCTACCAGTTCAGAAGTCATGACTCTGTTTCGGGAAGTTGGGAAATTGGTCCAGCGTGTTGACTGCAGTCCTGAAGGCGTGCAGGCTTTCTCTACCGACTAAATAGTGACTGTAATTTATTTTAATTTATTTATTTTGATATTAAGGCCTGAAAAAATTGTACATACTGCCCTTTTCTGATGTTGAGCCCCTGCCCCTCTATAGTCATGTGCACGTCCCTGGCCTCTTCAGTGATGACTGCTGATGGTAGACTTAGATAACCTCCTGCTCCTTGTTCTTCTGAAAGATGTGCAATAATTAAGACAAGCACATGTACCGTGTGTCCATATCATTCACAGGAGTGTTTAAGCCCTAAGTTAGATTCTATTTGTGGCACATTGATTACATACAGTGACTGGCCAGTGAGCACAGCACATGCATGCAGCAGATCGGTGCACCCTGAGGGACAAGCAATATAGCAATGGTTCAGCAAGGTGCTTCCTTTAATTCCGCCCGCAACTGTATCCTCAAGCTGGTCAAGGCTGGAAAGGTCACTTAGTATCCTATCCTGTCATACTTCCAACCAGACAATGTTTTTTTTTTTTTTTTACTTTTAAGGCGATCCGGTCGTTTTGGCTAACTTCTTGTCAGCCGATGGAGTTAGCAGTCCCCGCCCTCGTCCCTACGTCACCACATGCACGCGCATCCCTTGGCTGTACACACAGAGAGGACCGCCCCTTTATGCCGTTCTCTCTCCTCATTGGATAAAGGTTGTAGGATACAAGGAAAGTTTTCTCCTCGGTTTACAGCAGAGCAGAGTGACTGACAGACCCGTGTTTCGGACCAAACACTCTATATAAGTGATTGCTGTCAGAAGATATAACTATTTAAGACTTATATTAACACAAACATTCCACTTACTTCTGCTTAAAGCAGAAGTGAGTGGTCCGGTCGTTTTCGCTAATGCTGCGTTCCAGGCAGGCTTTTGAAATCGTAAATTACAGCTTCAAGTCACAACTTACGACTTTGTAGCGTTTCAGGCAACCCACTCGTGTTTTTCCGACCTGTTTTACCGGTGAAAGTCACTATAACGGCCACTCGTAACTTCCGACCGGTGAACTCGTACCAGATCGAACTGGTACCACTTCACGGTCGGAAAAATACGAGTTTCCTTGAACGCACCATAACAGTCCTCGTCGCTACGTCACCACATTCACGGCGTTCCTTGGCTGCACACACAGCCCTGCATGCCGTTCTCTCTCCTCATTGGATAAAAACTGTAGGATACGATAAATGTTTTCTCTTCGGCTCAGAGCAGAGCAGAGGGACTGAGAGACCCGTGTTTCAGTCCAAACACTCTATGTAAGTGATTGCTGTCGGAAGATATAACTATTTAAGACTTATATTAACACAAATATATCACTCACTTCTGCTTTAAGTTCAAGACATAAATGTTTTTACCACCTAATGAAAAACTTCATCAATCCTTTATCCGATAATGCCTTCTTTTCATTTTTATTGTGTGTTTTGTTTGGCCAAAAAAATCCTAACGAGTCATTTTCTGAGTCTGACATTGAGAAACTTATTCAAGATTATAGATATACAGTATATTGTTCTGTCATGTTCAACATCTGTTTCCATCTACATGCGTTAATGTTCTGACGCCATCCAAATAAATTTAAACTTAATAGTGAATTTCACGGACATGCACTGAATCCAGGATGCCTGCAGTTTTGACCAGTGAACAGATTTATTTTTTTATGCATTTTTGAGAGGTGTTTTCATTTAAATTTAAACATCTTCAGCCAAGGATGTGATTTCCAGGAAGGTTGCCACATTTCTAACAATAGAATTCTAAACAATGAGGGCTGCCTTTTTTTTTCATGTACCACTGAGAATCCAGAGGCCTGTCAGATTTTGACCACAGAGCCTCAGTGGGGGGAGCTGGGAAGCTGCTCCTGAATCAGTGCTATACAGCTCAGCATCTATGCATTTCTCTCACATCTTTTTCAGGTTCTGTCTACAAGCTTCATACATTAGCTCAGAAAAAGGTGTTTCAGCTATGAGGCTGCCAGTCAAATATAACAAGTGTGTCAGTGGATAATGCCATCAGCTCTTTGAGGTAGTATGACCACACCAGCCCTGCATGAACAGACAGTTACAGTACAAGGCTAGAGTTACACAGCTGCCACTTGTGTAACTCAACAAAGCAGCTTCTTATTTTTCTGCTACTTTCTTTTGATGTAGTTGAGTCGGTTTCAGAGTGCAACCAACAATGTGAGCGTATGATAATTCTGGAAAATACATAATCATGAGTTGAATGCCATCAAGTTACAGTTCTCTCATTTATGTATCCTTCCTGGACTCATGCTGCTCCTTCCCCGACATTCTTCTATCAGGGGATTCAAAGAAAAACAAATTAAATCATAGCATGTTTTAAGTAAAGCATCTGCCGCATAATATTCATGTGCTGATGTCAATCATGAGTTCAGACACTATCTGCAAAGTTAAATTAGAAAATGTCACACAAAGGGGAAAAATAGTGTGCAAGTCCAAGACAATTATTCATTTATATTTCTGCAGAGAATTGTCTCTCAACACCACATGTAGAAATCAAATGATTTTAATATCCGTCTTGTTTTTCTTACATACTGTATTTCCAACATGAAAGCCAGCCTACAGTAACAAATTGAATGCACAGTTAATATAACATTACACAGCAGCATTTACAATATGAACATGAACAATGAGTTGGAAAAAATCTGTAATTTTTCTTAGAGCTGAAATATATAATGCATTTTTCATGAGTTTGTCATTATTTCCATATCATAGATTTTGCTGAATCACATGAAAAATGCTGTATGCATGCTCCCAGTCCTCTGCTGAATGTTATTAAGGTTTGTAGAGTCACACTCTGAATACCACCCAGCCTAATCACTTCAGTGAAAAATACATCTGCGTCCACATTACCTGGTCAGTTAATGACATTTATGATGCATAATAACAAAAACCTAATGGATGCCCGACTATCTTTTCAGAGTCTGCTTAAAGAGCATGACATGGCTCCTTACGTTTAACTAGGAGTAAAAAAAAGAGCAAGTTCCGCAAGCAGGGGGGAGGGAGAGAGAGACGTAGGTTCTCTCTGGAAGTGCGCTTCCCTCTAATTGTGTTTTCATGCCTAAGGTTTCAGTTGCAGTAGGTGTTTGGGGCTCTGATGAAGACAGCAGTGGGCTTTCCTATCAGCAGGCCTTCCTGAGCAGCATGGAGAGCCTGTGGCACAGAAGTGACTGCAACCTGCAGTGACATCAGTGGTCCAGCAGTAAATGAGTCTCACAAACCTGGATTTCCATCATCCTTCAGAGGTTAAGGAGTCTTTTAAGTCTTCTTTTCTCCTCTGATGTGACTGAGTCTGCTGCTAAAAATAGACTTTGCCAATGTTACCTTAAACCGTGTGTCAAAAGAATCTTTTATTCCTTGTGTTTGAGGTTTAAAGCTTAGGTGGCACAATGGCTGTTCTTGGGGCAGCGGCACAAGCTCACTGGCACTGAGCTCGCCGGCTATATAGCTAGCATGGCGAATAAGAGGAACAGCAAACACAGCGCAACCGGAGATAATCTGCTGCCTGCAGGGAGATCTGCAGTGGTGATCTGAACTAGCTGTTTGGTAAAAAAAATCTGCCACCATGATGAGTAGTTCTTGCTGGCACTTCACTTTTTTAAGAGGAGAAATTATGAGGAAGTAGATTTGTTGCAAATATACTTCAGCAGTATGTTTTATATCCAGCTGAAAATTTAATAAAAGGCAGTAAAATGTTGTTAAAGTTTAAAATGAATAGGGGCAGTGTTTAGCTCAGTTGGGAGAGCACCCGCCCCATGTGTTGAGGCTATATGGTCCTCACTGCAGGTGGCCCCGGTTCGAATCCTGTGCCGAATGGCCCTATCCTGCGTGTCATTCCCCCCATTTCCAGTCTCTCTCTTGACTCTCTTGTAATTAAAGGCGAAAAAGCCCCAAAAATTTTAGTTCAAAAACAATAATGTGCAAGCTGTCTATGAGACATTCTGTTGTGACCTCAGTTTTCATGTAAGTTGACGTAGTCTCTCCTATAGGCCTTGCTTTTCCAAACTGCATCTAGTAGTGCTTCTTTTCCCATCATGCTGTCTGAATGGATTGATGGTGCTAAGTGAGATGTTAATGGATTGGTTTTGTGGGGACTGATTTCCCACTGTCAGGTGTCATGGTTTGTGTGACGTTCAGTTGTCTTAGCAACACTCAAAATAGTTTCCTCAAATAATCCTCTCCTGTTGGAGGCTGGAAAATTACTTACATGACTGACTAATATGACTTGTCTTTACTGGCTGCATTGCATTACATAAATCTTGTATCAACTCTGGGATTTGATTGATTTTCTCAGGTATGAGTCAGACATCCAGAATCTGCTGGTATAAAGTTCTAATTTTGATAAACTAATGAGCCAGAAAACAGGCAAAGTTTTCATAGTGCATTTATATGAGTCAGTGGGTTATAGTTGAGGTTCAGGAGAAATGCTGCAAATATTTTATTCCTCACTACCGAATGTTTTCAGGGTGTAACCCCAGACCAGAGCTGAACACTATCATATGAAGAGATTTAAGATTACAGTTTATTTACATTATATAATATATTGTTGTGATGGAAATCTTTTCACATAGCATAGTTCCTCAAATGGCTGGTCACCTTTATTATTATAAATATTACTATTATTATTGTCAGTTTTCCTTTTGAAAATATTATTTTCCAGGAGACACAAAATCAACATGTCCCTGTTATTGTGATCAAATCTTACAGCTTTACAAATACAGACAGACTCACCATAAATGTGGTGATTATATCAGGTGGCATTTAGCTTCAGGCTAGTTGTTGTTCATACATACTATATTATATGTGAGCTCAGCTAACCTTTGATAGCTTTACCAAACATAAAAAACCCCACTGGCATCAGTACACCGAGGACTGAAAATCTCTTGAATCGCAGCTTCTATTTTTAGTTGAGGCCCTAGATCAGGCTCTTAATGTCCAGTGGAACATGAATGATTGCTCTCCAGAAGACGGTTTAACCTCATTTGGCATTTAGCCTGAATGACATACAGTTAGTATAATGAAACCAAAGCTTTGGCCAGGTGAAGACGTGTGTGTCTGATTTTGGATGTGTGTGTTTTGCCTCTTTGTGTGTTGCCTCTGTAAGTGTATCTGCGTGTGTATGCGTCTGCATACAGACTATCCCTGGGTCAGGCTGGGCTGAAAGCCAGTAACATCTGCAGAGGTCTTGCGATAGTGCTGCATGGAGAAGCAGCTAAAGATACTGTACCTGATCACTGTGATGGATGCCTGCGAGCCTTGTGCGCACACCGACATGCACACCTGCCGCCTGTGCCCCATTTATTGAATCCATGAATCAATTTAATGAGAAGAGGACGGGGTCAGGACTTCAATAAACACCACACGAAGCTTTCAAATTTAATGTCTGAGCAATGAATGATACTATATGCTCAACAAATGCACACTGCAAAACAGTTCCACTGTGAAGTGGAAATGGGTTTGAAGCAATTGCCTCGTGTAGTCCACGTACTTTTGGCTGGATAAGTTTTGCAGCTCATGCATAAACATGTCCAACACGCAGTGCGAATGATTGCAAACTAAGCAATCATTCAGCAAAGTATAATTTAGTTGTGTGTCTTTGTGTCTCAGAAGGATGGTGGGCTAAGGGGTGCGACTTGAGAAAGAGAATGAGACATCTTCCAGTGGTAATCAATACTGCAGCAGTGACCTGAGCATTTGCTCTGTGATTCATCCCATTTAGAGCTACAGGGTTGGCTGTCTGACAGAGACAAATCCATGATTTCCCCCTGGATTTAGTCATGGCAAATCCACCCGCTTTACGTGGCCACTTCTACATCTACATAGTCACTGATAGCTAATGCCATCATCCCATCTCCTGCAGTAAATCTCTGAAAACCTTGTCTGAAAGTCACTGTGCTGCTTTGTTGCAAAAAAAAAACCCTTGCTTGACATGCTGCAGAATTGGTGTGCCTTTTAAGCCACTTATGTTTGCATGAAATAATCTGAGCTTCATCTCTCAGTGCAATTTTGGAGTGAAACAATCACTGTCAACCTCCCAATCTTCACATGCTGTGATTATAAACTTACTTTCCCCTCAACTGATTTAACCATGAGCATGCTTCCAGTCATCAGGTCACCCGAAGCACAGAGGACGCAGCAGAAAGGACGAATGGTTGCTATTTAGATGTCTGTGGCAGCAGCATCCCAGTAGTGAATACATTTTTCTTCATCCACTGGGGACGTGGAGGCTAATGGAGCGTGAGAGTGGCAGTTCCCTTGGAGTTGTGTAGCTGAGTCACGCCCCCGTTTGGAGAGGAGCTGTAGGCAGCAGTTGTGTGAGACCGAGACCAAGAGGGCATGCTGTGAGAGTCTGGGCCAATTCAGGGGTAAACATCAGTGGCAGTAATTGGAGAACAGCACAGCAGGGCATTTCATACATTTCTGATCCATGTGGCTCAGTCAAGAATATCCTGACTGTGGACTTTTGGAGTTGAAAAGGAGTGATTGTCTGTATGCCAAAGGTCTTTTTGGTCTCTGTGCAGAATTTGCTGAACTCCACATGATACATAGTCCGCATATATTTTATAGGTCATGACTTCATTGATTAAATAAGCACAGGACTCACCGGCTCAGAAGAATTTCTTCCGATTGAGATGCTGAGTAAGTTTTAATGCAGAGGTTGCGCATGTGAATACAGGTGTGGATAAAGAGCTTGTTTTGGCTGCTGGCACACAACAAGCCGTTGCTGTCCATCACTTTTTCTAATTTAGTGGAGCTCCAGTGGAGCTATTAGTCCTGTATCTGTAATGAGACCAAATCAATATCATTAGTCATCCATTACAGGTGTTTAAGGAACTCCTTTTACAATCTATCCATCAGTCCCTGCATTTCTGTATTTTTGTATTCTGTGCTTTTCTGTCTTTCTGCCTCATAAAGGTAACATGGGTAGTTGTGTAAAATTGAGATGATATCACTACCTTTGAAATACCACACAATGCCAAAAGAGAGCCTTGAATACTACACGTGTGAAGCTAATGATATTCAGTTGTTGTTAATATATGTTTTCACAGAAATGTGCTTACTTTATGGTAATTTCAAACCATAGTTTGTGGGTTATTGTTAACCCTAACCCAAGGACCAAACCCTCAGAAAACTTGTGAGGTCCAGCATTTTAGGTCCCAAAGCCCCACACACCCCACGTGTACAGTGGGCTCCCATTTTTCGGGCCGCACTAATATAGTAAAAGAAACACACATGCACATATTTCCATGGTGCCTTACTAAACTTGTTGGGAAAGTACAAGGTTAGCGGTGGGAGTGACATCCTGTGGTTCTGCTGAGGTCCCTTATCAGTGTCTGCTTCTTATCACTCAGCCCCACAACAGCAGAAACACACAGAGACTATTTTAGCTGCACCACCTGAGAAGAAATTATCTTTATCAATGTCTGTTGCATGACATTCTGCTGTTTTTCTTTCTGTGGATCCTAGATAAAATTATGCAGTACATTCAAGCAGGAGAAACTGAGAGAAAATAAGTGAAAAGCGATACGGACACTTTTATATACAACACCACAGCTCAGGAGACGCTTGAAGTAATGTTGTCATGCTCTGTCTATTTTATATATATATATTTGTCCTCATTTTGCTCTGGCTGTCATTGACAGTACAGACGGACATATACAGTCAGGTCTCCACTCAGTTATTATAATGCCCCTGTGGTCATAACAGGTTGAGCAGAACAAAGAGAGAGAATTATTCCCAGTTTTTCTTTCATCTCCTTTTAGCTCAGTGGATTTAGAGCATCAGTCACACCACTCAACCCTGTGCAGAAAATCAAGCAAACAAGCTTTGATAAACCTTGACAAGGTTAGAGTCATGCCAACCAGCAGCAAAAGACTTTCTCAGTCAGAGACAAAATAGTAGACCAAATATTAGACTCAAATTGATCACGTGGAAGGAAGCATGATTTCACACAGTGACAAATAACAACAAATGATTCCCAAAACATCTTTACCAACTTTACAAGAGCCTACAGTTCAAGATGGATACATATTTTTGTTTGTTGCGGCTGAGAGCAACTATTGCAGTTTACAACAAATTGCTGTAGATGTGTTTCACTTTGACTGACACATTAAAGTGCACTAGTTTTAGCGCCACCTGCCAGTGACATAATATAGTAAAAAACGATCTACTGCTGTAGTACTATACTGTATGACATCCCTTTGACTACATGTCATAATCTTAAAGTGCTACAATGAAAGAAATACAGTATGGTCATGTTGTGTTTTGCACATTATGATAGTGAATAGGTCAATATTTGACCACATGGATGTAAAGTTTTAGCACTTTATTCTTATGGACGTTTGAGTTAAAATGTGTCATGATTTCTGTATTTCTGAATGTATGAAATACAAGCAAAATGTGTTTTGTGTGGTCACAGTGTGCCAGAAGTGATGAAATTCCCTCTGGGTGTTCCTGACCTTCAAACTTTGACCTTTGACCTAGTGAAGGTTTGTGCCAAAAGTTTCATCCAAGTCCTATCAACATCATAAAGATAATCCATCCATTGTCCATACCGCTAATCCTTGCAAGATTTGCATGGGGGCTGGAGCCAATCCTGACAGAGGACAAGGGCTGGGGTACACCCTGGAGATGTCACCATCTTATCACATCATTTCGACATATGGAGATACAGTAAACAATGCTCACACTCACATTCAGACCTACTGTACAGTGTACAGGCAATTTAGGGTCACCAATCAACCTTGTGTGCAGGAGGCTGGAGAACCCATGCAGGTACAGGAAAAACATCAAAACTCCACACAGAAAGGCAGGAATCAAACTGCCCTCCACTAATGCAAACATCCATATGGACAACCAGAAAACAATATGCCTTTGGCACACAGACATAAAGATATGAGGATCTATTTTCATGTCTCTGTACATAATAACATGTCAGATCTTGTGACCACATGTAAAAAGGATGACCTGGATCTAGTCATTTTTCATTCTATATAAAAGTTTTTCCTGCAGTGACAAGACAGAACTGATTGATATCAGTAAATCACTTTTACCTTGTTCACAACAAGCTGGTTTTTATGAATAATATATGATCTGTCATTTGTTACAGTTGTATATTGACCATGAAACAACTTGGTGTTGAAAACGTCCCCATGTGTCCTTCTTCTCTTAGAACTTATTAGACCTGCCGCTATGAAAACAAGTGGCGTGAAATGTCTCATTTGCAACTTTAGAGATTTTTGTCATCCTTCAGCATATTCTCAATTAATGATACAAAATGACACAAAATACCCTGCCCTGGGGGGAACCTACATAGACTTCATTACAAGGTAGTTTTAATTAGTCTTTGTAATTAATGGCAGAATATTGGGTGCAGAAAGGCTGGAAGCTAAATTGATATGCCCATAAACATTTGCATGTTCATTGGCCAGGGTTAGCAAACCGTCTCGTTTTTACTCAGTCATGTCAGAGAAGAGGTTTCAGAGTTGAACTGCAAGGGGATTTAAAAGAAAATGTGTATGTCACCCTCTTAATTAAGTGGGAAGAGAGGAGGGAGGCTGCATAATGAGAGAGAGAAAAGTGGGTGTGAAGTTGGGATATCTGCATTTTCTCTCCTATTTTTGGCTGACCATATGTGTTACGATACATCGTCCAGAGGGGCTCGTAGTGAAATGGCACAGTGTATCCTATAGCTGAGTGGTAATTTGCAGTGTCAGGTTAAAGAGACTTTAGTGCCTCAGGAAGATGGAGATGGTTTATGGCTTTAATGAGGTGAACAGACCTTTGTCCACTCAGTAAAAAAAAATACATTCTTAAGAAGAACAAGTCAATACAAAGAGACACAAATGGTACACACACATGATTTAAAGCAGCTATATAATCAGCATGTTTTATTATAGCAACATTTAAAATAACTGCATGAAAACAACATGACAGTGTGAAAGGGGCCGTTAGAAATGAACCTGCAGAGAATTACCACTCATCTCTGCAGCTCACCTCAGCTTTATAGGGAGTTTCAGTTCATTGTTCAGTTTTCCAGACACAGCTGCTTTGGTTCATTCTTGTGTTTGTATTTTGGGCTGGATGGTTTTTGGCAGCTGCATGTAGCTGTGTTCAGTGAAAACTTAAAATCCAATGTACACTACTGTACCTGCTCCGCACCAAACAGCAGAAAGACACAGATAGACTGAGGAGCACAGAGGAGCATTTACCTGCCCAAGAGGAAATATCTCCCTCAAAACAGAACTACAAGAGTCAATGTTGGATGTACACTCTTCAAAGAAGTGATGTTTTCCCATGTGTAAATAAATTAAAATTCATCATAACAACCTGTTTTGTTATGACCTTGAAATGTTCCTTCTATAAGTATTTTAATTGGATTGATATGTTTTGTATGTGCCAACATGCCATCAGCTGTGATAAACATGCATCCTTTGGTTTCGAGCTCAGAGTGTATCTGAGCTCACCGTCAAGTAATTACATTTTCATTTTCATTACACATTTCCATAGTCGTCTGCATCTTATTTATAGGCCTCCGCTGGGCTGAGCTCTAGTAATAGACACTGTACCAACATGATTTGAAAATACAGTGGTAGCACATTTTATCCATGTCATCCCATTGGTTTGGGCTCATGTCCAAATACTTATTCTTCTTTGACAAATTTGCAAGAGTTTCTAAAATTCTGTTTTTACTTTGTTATAATGGGATAATGAGTGTAGATTTTTTGTAAAGTATATATTTTTGGGGTCTTTTTTTTGCCTTAAATGTACAGGACAGCTGAGAGAGAGACAGCTGGTGACACACAGGATAGGGCCGACATGGGATTCTAACTGGTGCCACCTGCAGTGAGGACTATAGCCTCAACACATGGGGCGGGTGCTCTACCAACTGAGCTAAACACCGCCCCTAATGAGTGTAGATTGATAAGGGGAAAAAGGCATTTAGGTAACATAATGCAACATACAAGGATACACTGTCGCTGGTGGTGGACAGGAAATCCTTCAATATAAGACTTGAAACCAGTGATGTTTTTATCAGTCCCACTGTGCGCTGACAGCTTTTGAATTCTTTGAATACTAATCAAGTTTGACTTTTTTTTCTCTCCATCATCTAAAGCTGTCCGGTCACATTTCAGAACATTAAATTAGAGTTAAATGATATGGAGCTTGCATGAATCATTAACCTGTAGCCTTGGAATTGTTCAAATTCATGCTACAGAAAACGGACAAGCTGTAATTATCCCCTTTTGAGCTGCCAGGTTGCATAAGAGCTCAAGCTGAGTGTTGCAATGAATTTTATTAAATGCGACTTCCATGTTCTGCTAAACATCTCGTTAGTTTGTCAAACTTAGTAAAACTAGAAAAAGATTTTCTGTGAGGGGAGGATTTTTAAAGTTAGCTATAGGGAAAAGTGTTTATGGTAGTAATTACCAGTGTTATAAAACTGATTTAGAAGCACAAGTACTATTTTAACATTTCAGTTTTGCCTGTATTAAGCAAACAAGAACAATATCATGTGGCAACTAATGATGTTTCTCCTTTATGCAACGCTAAGCTAACCAGTTAGCCGTGATTTTATATATGAAGATATATGAGAACTGTGTCTCATTGACACAGAGGGTGGAGCACTTGACTGTTTTTTTTGTTTTGTTTTGTTTTTAAACAGCATCTGTGAGTCGCACCGGCAGATTCAAGCAGTTGTAGTTATTGATTTGTTTTTGTGTTATAATATGAAAAAAAAAGAAAAAAAAAAGGATGTGTATCTCTTCTTGCACGAGCTGAGTTCACATTCAGATTTGCAGATACTCAAATTTTGTCCACGACTCACATTGTTTGATGAATGTGTTATGAATGTGTTTTTCACCAAATACTGCAAGAATAGCAGCAAAAATGTGAGCGTGTCAGTTTTTTAATCTGTAACTTGAAAAATAGGATTTTTGTACCTGTACTTAAAGTAGCACTATCGCAAATTCCAATTCTTTGTTCGGCCACTAGATGCGGCCAGTGGTGCAGCGTATCAGATATAAACATCCTCGTTCTCTTTACATAGCATGCCGTTCAGGAGGTGGGGCTAAGCGTTGGGCCAGCTTGTCTCATAACAAAAAGGAATTCTGCATTTGCTCCACAGGCACTACACCGTTGGCTATATTTTGTGTAAAGTTATAGCTCCCCTGGACCTATTCTTTGCATATTTCAGTTTTTTTTATTGCTATTCCTGCTGTATTTGCAATAATGCTACTTTAAGAATTTATGAAGATGAAACTGTTGTGTTGTGTTGTGTTTGTGGGTGAAAGAAATCTACAATTACCGTACACAACTCATGGAGCTCTGTGGCCTCAAATTACTGATACAAATATGCAACTATTGTATACAACTACAAATTCCACTGTTACAGGTGCTCAAGAGTTTTGCACCTTAAATGTATTTGTACCTGAATTAGGTCAGTGCTTAAAACATCACTGTTTGCTGCTATGTGCCAATAAATCACATGAATCTTCTGTCATAGTCTTTTACCACAAGAGCTCTTAAGTTTTCTGACTGATAGCCTATTATGTTGGCTTTATTGTTTTAATGTCACTTAATGTTCTAGTTTGATGTGTTTTCATGCCTCTGTAAAGGCCTTTGACTTGTTTACGTGGTTTAGGAAATGTGCTGTGTCAGGATTTTAGATTATATCCTGAATTACAGTTGCACTGGTTTATACAGTAACATAATTCCAGTCAAACAACTCAGAATTTGGGTTTGACGTCTAGGCTCCGACCTCATCACTCCCTGTGAATAAGATGTCATTAAATGTATATGGGAGTGATGACGAACTATATTTTTGCCCTGGGGCCTGCAAGTTGCTGCTGGGGTGGTGGTGGAGCAACAATAGGCTGTAATAGTAATGCAGGGCAGCAGTGTCATTGACAAGCAAAGGAAATTTGCAGCTCAAACAGAACGCCAAATTGGGAGGTTGTGTATGATTGAGTGAGACATGTCGCATGAGTAGAGCAGTGCAGCTTGAGTCGACTGCCTGAACTAGCTCACAAGCATTGCTCCATTCATGTAAATTAAATTTAAATCTCGAATTACAGCAGGGTCAGCCTGGGAGTTTGCAGCCTGATAATGGGCATGATTAAGTTTCAGCTTTTAATCAAACCTTTGTTTATTGAAATGATATTATAAATTTAGCAGCAGTTCTACAGAGCTAATCCACAATTTGCCCATCTGCTTTAAAGCACTGTTACAACTGTATTTGACTGATATAAGCCCAACAAACTCTCCAGTCTTGACTGTGCCGGCGCCGCTGTTGTATAGCAACAAGATACTGAAATAGAAAGTATTTTTTCTACATTTCATCTAGTCTATCTATCTCTCTCTCTCTCTCTCTCTCTCTCTCTCTCTCTCTCTCTCTCTCTCTCTCTCTCTCTCTCTCTCTCTCTCTCTCTCTCTCTCTCTCTCTTTCTGTCTCTCTCTCTTGATGAAATGTATGCTGATTGCAGAGCCTATAGAGAGCAAAGCAGTTGCATCTGATAAACTATTCATTGTAATCTGTGCCAGGTGGAGAAAAAAAAACACTGCACAAAGACTTCCAGCTGCAGTTTGTGGATCCAGCACATTTTCAACAGGGTGGCATAGGTGTCAGGAGGTGTTTGCAGGTTGATGTGGGGGAATGAAGGGGGTGATAGTTTTGCCAGCCTTAATGCAAATGAGTGTAATTAGTTAAAGCAAGTTACACTGGATCAATGCCCCATTATGTTGCACACAACATAATGGCCACAACACAGTATTTCTGGAATCCATGAATAACTAACAACACAGATTGACATGTGTGCCCCTATATAATTTGCAGTTTGACGTCACATCAGTGCCACATGTTGTTGGAATTGACAAATAATGGGCCATTGTATGTGCACAATCAAACTATTGCTATTGAAAAGCAGCAGAGAATAATATCCTGGTACCTCTGAATGGTGATTTCATTAAAAGAGACAGCTACTTGTTTTTTTTTTAATAAGTGAAGATATAGTTCCCATGTTGAACCAAAAAAAATTGATGAAGCTGTTTCCCTCTCACTAATTCCCTTAAAAAAAATTACACCAAACACTCTACATTTTCAGTTCAAATTGGGTCGGAATCAACTGCAAGCACCTGAGATGAATTTCAATTGCTGCTTTTTCCCCCACAATATTCTGGAAAACCCCCCCCCCAGAAACCCAACTTTTTTTCTATATCACATACTGACCCAAAAGAGTTTATCTAATCCATGTTGTGACAGCACAGAGCTGATAGAGACATGCTTGTTTTTAAAGGTGTGTGACTGACACCTAGTGGATGACACTGATCAAGACAAATTAATCTATAACAAAACACTAGACAAAACACTACAACACTGTTCATATAATAAAACTTGAAACTATAATCACAAATGTATTACTTCTAAAAGCAAATTTGACAAAACTGTTAAAAAGTATTTTTTATTTGATCAATCAGTTATTATTTTCCTCATGTTGTTATGATTTTGTCACAGAATTGATTGAAAATAAAAAAAATATATAAAAGGGTAGTGTCTGTAAAGACAAATGTGTTGCCTGTGTTAAGATTTTGATGGTTTTGAACAAACGGTAGTTGAAGTGTTGAGAACTTGGATTACCTGCTATTATCACCACCCTCTCACAATGAAGCACTGCTGGAGGCTGTAACTTGACCTTGCCTTTTAATGGCTGTGTGACAATGGTGCCCCGTCCCACTGGCCTGTCTGCCCCTCTGTTGTGTCTATTTATAATGTCCAGACACAGTGCAGAGGTTATTCAGAGGTGCCAGCGAAAACAAGGTGACAGGCACAGAGGAACAAAGGGTGAGAATTTTTTCTGTTATTGTTTCTGTTGTTGACTTTATTTACTAAAACCTGGGTTTCAGACACTGTTTGGTTGAGCTTATCATTCACTGGACATTAAAGATAGAGTTTTACTACACAGGCTATTCATAATGTTAAAATTGAAATCGACCTCTATTGGTAATGCATGCAAGTCTGACCCACTTTGCAATTGTATGTATTCATTTTGTTTATACTCATCAGACCTGTATATTAACAATATATTTCATGGTGGTAGCCTGATTGGTTTCTATATACTGATCAAGAGTGCATGTGACCATGTGTCTTACATGATTGATCTTACTTCATTGAAATCTTGGATGAACAGATTTTTCTCTATTTATTATCACTGTGTAAGACAGATTGTCACATGACTAATTACTAACATTATGCTAAACATGTTGCTATGTTTCTCTCTCTCTGAAGATGAAGCGTAGAAGGACATCTGTGGGACATCATGATCATTGTGACAAATGTTACAGTGTCCACTGTCAGGTCCCAGTGCAGATCTCTGTCTCATGCATGGTCATCAAGTGTCGCAAAAACTGTGGCGCCACCTTTCATATGTGCAAGCAAGAGGAGCACGAGCTCCTCTGTCCAAATGAGACAGTCGCCTGCCTCAATGCTCATTACGGCTGTCCTCTCACCATGCTGCGCAGCAGGCTGGCCAAACACCTAGAGGTATGTCCGGCCAGCGTGGTCTGCTGCTCTCAGGAGTGGAATCGCTGGCCTGTTTCTGAGAGTGATCTGACATTCTACAGAAATGTTTCAGAAAACCCTCAAACTGAGCTTCACCTCGATGTTGCTATGGCTCTGAGGGACCAAGAGCTGCTGTTTCGATCCATAAAAATGAAAAACATTTTTCCTGAGCTGATGATGGAGGAGCCAGCGCTCCAGGATATCACTGCTGGGGTCAATTGGCCTGCAGAGGAAGCAGTTTGCTCTTTAGATTATGGTGAATTTACAGAAAATAGCAGTGCAAGGATGGAGGAAAAAGAGCTCAGTCAAGAGGAGGGGGATGCTTTGGCAACTAGTAGGGATGTGGAGAGCATTCAGAACTACAGCCAGTGGGAAAAAATATTCGCAAAGGAGATGGGGGGATGCAAGCAAACTGTCAAAAACTTAGATAAGAAGGAAGAAAAAGGAAAAGAAAATGGGGAGAAAGAATCATTAAACTGTCAGTGCGAGACAAGAGACTCACACCTGAAAAAGAACACTACTACTGCTGCTGCTGCTGCTACTGCTGCGGCTGCTTCGGGCATCAATGGTGCAACTGGCTTCGCACCATGGCAAGATGGAGTCCTTGAGAGGTTAGGGAAAGAAGTCAACATCGCAGAATACAACATGTACATGGCTCACAACGGGGCGATGCTGATTAATTTTGGGCAACTTGCAGCCTGCACCCCGAGAGAGAGGGATTTTGTTTACGGGAGCCTGGAGCCAATCGAGGTTCAAACTGAACGCACGTTCAATGTTCCTACTAGCTATCGGGCAAAGCGCTGTCACCTGAAGGATCCGGGGCGGAAGGTCAAGACAACGCACCAGAGTGTGGACACTGCAGATTTGGGCTTGTCAGTGGAGGAGCTTCCAAAGAGTGACGAGGTTCACTTCACACTTCTGTGCTCCCTGGAAAAGGAACTGAAAGGACATGTAATCTCAGAGAGTTCAACAATAGATGGCCTTTACGTTGATGTAGGAACACAAACGTACAACTTCAGCTCTGCTCCGTTTAAATCGGATGCATCCCTTGCCGATGTCATGGCCGACAAACCTTGTGGTCTTCATGTACATGTCGAAGCGGAATCTGTCACCAGAAGACATAACAAAACAAGTTCGGCCTTCAGCTACATGTGTGGCCACTTCTTTCGCCGTGATGAATACCGCTCTCACTTCAGGAATGTGCACTCTGACATACAGGCCTCTCTTTGTGGCTGGTTGCAGCAGCGATGCCCCTTGGCATACCTCGGGTGTACTTTCACTCAGACAAGGTTTCAGCCTGCAGGTCACCAAGCTACAATTAAATACTGCCAAGATGCCAACACCTTTGTGCTCCAACCACAGCTCCCTTCATCCCTGTGTGAAGGTGTGAAAACCTCCAGCCCCCAGAGAAACGGTGAACATAATCTGGATCCGCTGAGCAGGCTGCCCCTGGAGATTCTTCAGCACATCGCTGGTTACCTTGACAGTTTTACATTATCTCAGCTGTCCCAGGTCTCCCATCTGATGAGAACGGTGTGTGCCATGTTGCTGCAGGAGAGAGGGATGGTCTCCCTCAAGTGGGAGAAAAAGACATATTCCCACGGGGGAAGCTCCTGGAGATGTCGAAAGAAAGCAAGTATCCCTTTGTATAGATTTCCCTTTTTTTCTGTCATAAAAATGCATTATTGTGTTTTAAAAAATTACCTGACATATTATAATTGAATTAAATGTATATGGCCACTGCTGCTATTCATTTTGAACTGAGCCAGTCAGGGAAGGGAAAGTAAACAAAAGACCAAACTTCTGTATTGGTTCTCCTTCAGTATGTTGCAGTACACCCTGCAAACCGTCATTGGAAGATTTCTGCCATTCATACAGCACAACAGCTGCTGCATTGTGAACTCTCTCCAGGCTCTCTAGCAATATTACAAACTAAATCACAGCCATGTTGGAAGGAGTTAATTGGTTCCCACATAGAACAGCCACTGGAGATTTGCTACTTTAACTTTATCAGAAAAAAACAACAAAAAACAGCTGCATGTGAGGTCAACTGAGGATGTTTGGAAAAAGGATATGTTTCTCATTTGACTTTAGTGCCAAAGTAGTGGTCTCTTGTCTGGCAACTGGACATCTGAGCTGAGCATCATTCATATGTCTCATGCTGATTTTGTGACGAACGCAAACCTCCTAATTTATTTCATTTTTATTTATTTTGTGCTTGTGTGTGTACATGATGGGTGTCTCTCTCTTGATCCCAAGTCTGTACTGTTTGTGATCAATGAAATAACCTCCAGGTTAATGAACCGCTGCTTCTTAGAGTCTTTCTCATCCACTTTAGTCCCATTCTGTGGATTCCCCTGTTAGGACAGAAGTACACTTGAACATAGTGCTACATTTAAACGTAAAATACACCACACAAAAGGAAGGATGGTGTGCTTGCTAGTGGACAGCAGACGCATTTCATCAACATTCAGGTATATTTCACTCTTGATTGAAATGTTTCAAAAGCATCATAAGACATCTAGACGTGTTGCTGGGCAGTTTCCATGTCTTTGAGGATGTCCTTTATCTTGCTTCCTTGCATGGGACATGAGCTAAGAAACGGTTCATCCCTGTGTAATTTACACACAGTTATGTAAAGATAGCCAAACCAGAACAGGAGGCTCCATTTCACCCTTTCAATAATCTTCAATACTTTGGTTTTCAATTTAAACTTCCAGTGTATCCAGGTTAATTGTAAGGGAGATTATAGGTCTTCTCCCTAACTTGAGCTGGTTGCCTGTCTTTTTAGGTAAAGGGAGGTTTTCCCTCACCTCCAACTGCCATCTCTGCCCTGCAGCTGCTCGGTATACAAGTCATAACCACTACCTATCTTAATCTTTACTAACAGCTCTAAATGACAGAGGATAGGTCAAAACAATCTTCCTTGTAATTTTACTAAGATGTTGCAGATGGTCAGGTTCTCCCTAATCCACCAGGCATGAAAAAAAATACAAATGAATGGAAATAAACAGTTTTTGGAAGCAACCAGGCCCTTAGAAGAGGTAACCCAAAGACTAACCATTTAACTCAAAATACCCTGTTGGCAAAACAACATACCAACTCAACTAAATGGCCCACCAGAATGAGACAGTGGGGAGACATATAGTGGCTGATCAGTCCATTAGAAACTAAAAGAGGAAAACAACATCATCAACAACTAAAGATCTTTACAACACGGTTTTCTTTTCATTTCTTGGCCTTCAGTATTAATGCAGACTTCATCCTCAGCCACCTCCTTAGGCCAAAGGAGGACTGAGGCAGGAAACAGAGAAACTGCAACACAAGGAAACACGACTTGATGATGACAGAACAATGCAGAAATATATAGGTTTGACAATGTCACAAACATAGCACTAAACTAATTTCTGTACCAAACACATCACAGTTTTGTTCTCTGCTTGACTGATATTGTAGAAATTGTAGGAAAATGGTGATGGGTGATTACATTCTTTTGCTGCATGAATACACAATACACTTTATGCGGTGAACATACTGTACAGCCCAACAAACTACCAGTCATGTTGAATTATGTTCGAAAAGTCCAGTACACAGCACTGAAAACTAACACAGACCATGCTAATGAATGAATGAAGCTATTCACCTGTCATTTGTACTTCGTATGTAGAGTGTAGTGAGACAGGATGAATGTCACCATTCCTATTTCAATTGTGTGGTTGTGCTTATGGTCATCACACACTGATTACAAGACATAACAAAGTATTAACACAATGTTGACATAATCCTCAATGGCAGCATTAGTATGTTCTTTTTTCTCTCTACTGTAATTATATTAGTTACACAACATCATAAAGTATTCATAAAGTTAGTCTAATGTCCTATGGTGTGGTCAGTTTGAACTGAGTACTGAATGTCAACTCTCCACAATAGTAAATAAATGTTTAGCACCCTCTTTCCAAAGGAGACATGGCCAGGATAGCAGCATTACAAGTTTTAAGATTACAACATCAAACACAAATAAAGTAACATAATGGAAAAAGCAAATTTCAATATAGTGTTTTTTAAATACTTTAAACTGTTAGAACTAACCAGGTATGCTTTGTTTGCATCAGTTCACTAAGCTGGACCTTAGAACTCTAGGCCTCGAGGACGCCCACTGGTCTAGTAGTCTGAGCCTTGTGGATGCTCATGCAGCTGTTTGGAGATGACCCAAGTCTTATCTGGAATTTTAAAAAATAAGGTTGAAATTTCAAATGATTCAGACTAATGACCACTGAAGTGTGTTTTTCTGGCTAGCTTCATTTGAAACACCCTCAAATTGTCAGTGATTTCTCAAATATTCTGCTGTCAAATAAATGAAAAAAACATACATACAGTATGTAGTGAGGAAGACACCCTCTCTGTTGAAGGGGATGAAAGATAGATACAGTATAAATGTGTATTTTAAAATTACTATTTCCGTACCACAGTGATCATGGGACAAGGAGCATGTCAATGATGTCAGTGATGTGGAATGGCCTGAGGCTTCGCTGCCAGTAAACACAGTGCAACCATAACAAGTCAGATATGTGATCATTCATGGAAACACAGGATTGATAAGAATGTGTGGGGGACAGCTGGGTATTTGTTCCCCAGTGGAGGGCATAATTTGTATAAATTCGTAATGGACCAATACAGAAATAACATCATGGCCTGACATGTGATAAAAATACTTTGTGATCTAGATTCCAAGGATATTAAATACATTCATCCACATGTCGTATAGCTGTACTACAGCTGATAAATGTCTTGACAGCAGCCCCCTATACCTACACCTACAGCTCTGTCTTTGTGTTTTACAGGTTTGGGAGTTCAGCTCTTTGTTTTCCTCTGTGGACAGATGGAGCTTCTGCAATACTCCCTCCATGTCAGATCACCTGAAAACCTGTTCCTTCTACCAGAGAGAGGAACGCACTGAGCCAGTGGTCTTAGCCGGCCTGGGAGAGGTCAGAGACAAACATGGGGGAGCAAAGCATACAAGGTAATGCCCATGGCTCAGAGCTCAGTGGGCAGACCACAACATGAGCAATCCTATGTCAAGAATCACTCAGACGTGATATGTATGCACCCACAATACTGCAACATGGAAGAAGCCACAACATATACAGCCACTGTATGGAAACAGATGGAAATATAGGCTTATTGTGTGTCAAACCCCTGCAGACATTGGAATTTATATTTGGGGCATAAACTAATATTATGCGATTTACTCTTTTTTGTAGCATCACTATTAATCTTTTTGCCTGCATGTAAGTAGGAAAAATGCTTCTAGGCTGATTTATTTATGTAGTGCTTTTTAGAGTATTGAGAGAAAATTAAATTTAAATAATCCCTCTGAGGACACTTAATGTGAATTTTGGTTTTTAGAGAGGTTCATATTGTACTCCTTATCAAGAAAGTTGTCTCCCTTATCATTTTGAGGAGACTTGTTTATTCCCTCTTTGTTTTTTCATTATAGAAATTGTTTTTAAAAAAAGTGTAGATATCTTATGTTGCTTATGTTGACTGTTTTTTCCAATATGTCAAGACTGCCATCTACTGGATAAAAGCCAAAGTGCCTCTTCTGTGTGATTAGGTGCCACAACATAAAAAAAAATTAAAAAAAACTTTGGAAATGAATGTTGAGCATGATATCATGTGTCCTATTTGTCATATTTGATTGAAGATCAAGGCGTGCTTGCTTTGTGAGGAGGCACTAACAACTTTGTTTCTATATTTAGACTGGCTTTGTTGTGAGAGGTCTGTGATCTATGTGTGTCATTGACATTACATACTGTGTAATAAATCTGACTTGCAGTTGGCCTAATTTATTTCACAGCACCCACACAGAGGAATAAAAAAGAGACATTAAAAGTTAAAATGTTATTTTATCAACCAATGATTTCATTATATAAAGTAAAGGTGTACAGGTGACAGACTGTTTACATCAATTACTGCATCTCTGGAACCTCAGGGTTACGTAGTTTGTTGATCACCTCCGAGAGCATCTTGTTGCACAGAGCAGCATATGGATTGAGAACCACAGCCTGTTGTCGAGCAAATTCACTTCCAAGCGTAGCTGCTTTCTCAAAGTCTGCTCTGGCTCCATCATTCTGACATGCTAATCTACGTAAAAGGCCTCTCTGCACCAGCGCCTGGCAGGCGGTTCGTCCAGAGTTGCTGCTCAGAGAGATGGCTTGGTCCAAGTCCTCCAGGGCTCCTGAGAGGAGAAAAGAGCTCTGTGAGGCATACACATGTCTGGAAAGGGTTTGCTTTTTTGTTTGTTTGTTTAAATTCATGATGTTTACTTCTTCTGAACTTGAAGTCTATTCTTTAAATTGATTCATTTTTCACTCTTCTTTAAATTGCTTTGCTACCAATTGTTGCAAAGCAATAAAAAATAAATAAATTAAGACTTGGATTCTCTATAACTTCATAAACTGGTGTTTTTATACATCCCAAAAAGTAATCCAAAAAATATATAAAATATAATCTTAATACCTGTTCTGTTTTGAATTGAGAAAATAAATGATCAGGTTTTCAGATGAATGGATACTATACTATACTATACTACGATACTATACTGCTAATTCCAAATACTGCGGTATATCAGCCCATGTGCAATATCTGCTTGTAATTTCAAATAGACATGCAGGTGTTTTGGGAATATTCAGATGATCTTGTCAGTCAGCAAGAATGACAAATGGCACCAGGCTAGAGAAAAAGTGAAAGGCGCCTCCTAAAGATAGAAAGTCCAATTTTAGAAACAGACAATGCAAGTAAAAAAAAGATACACATGATACAGTATTGAATTTGTTGTGTGACTGACAAAGTGATCTCCTGGGGATGAGCATAAAAACACTCACCAATACTCCCAAGAGGTTGCATTGATGCTTGCAAAATTACAATGCTTGTAACATTGGCATTAGCTGTAATCTACTGCATTAAAAAATGTTTTATTATAAATTATATGACACCAATCTATAAAGTATTGGGGGCACTTTATATCATTGATTTGTGAAACACATTATTTTATTTTGACTTTCTGGATGTTAAGGGAGTAAATTAAAAGAAACACACACAATGAATTCTTAAACTTTGAAATTATTCTGTTCATTCAATGTAAACAACCTTGTGACCAACAGCAGGTAAAAGATGCTAACACAGGGATACCACAGAGCATGTGCAGTAACACTGTTGACAAAGTGCATCATTCAGACAAAGCTCTGATATGGTTTCATACTGGCCTTGCAGCACACTGCGATATCTATGGAAAGAGTTATTATTGAATTTGTGGCATGTACCTGCTGTGTTCCCCTGCAGCCGCAGGGCCTGTGCCCGGTTGTTATAGGCTGAGGCTCGCTGAGGCAGGATCTGGATTGCCTGGCTGAACAGTTGAAGTGCAGCTTGCAAATCCCCAGCCTCTGCTGCTGAAACACCCCGCATCTCCAACTCTTTCACTTGCTTCAGCAACTCTGTGTCAAAGCCACTGTCTGGAAGGGGGAGATAAACAGGTTGAAAACCACTCAAACTCAATTGACAGGTACCGTGGCAAGGAAAACACAGAACTGTCACCCAGAACTCAACTTGGATTAAAATGTCATGTTTTTTTAGTCCAGGAATGGAATGTGTTCAAATAAATCCAATATGCTATGAAATGATAAACATAAAAAGCCGTGACATGATATATAGAGACACATCAAGTCAGGAGCTCACGCTCACCATCATCAATTAATTCCTCCTCTTGGTTCAGGCCAGGGATGTCTCCGAAGGGGGTGGTGGGGTTGAATATAGCCTGAAGTACAGCTCTGTCATGTGCTGAGGCCATCTTACTGTTTTCTGAAAAGAAAGCAGAGAAAGATGGCAAAAAAGGAAAACCGTGACACCTAAATTACAGCTGGGTGGAGAATTCTTCCACCCCTCACTTCTGCCATTTCCAGCAGCCAATCAAAGAAGGGGGCGGAAGAAGAGGTGGACTTTGAGATTTGCCTGAGCTGGTGCACATCTGTATTTGGTTAACTCAAAAATTTAGGCCATGGATAAGTGCACACTGCAAAGCTGCTGGCTACAATGGCAAGGGGAGCCTGAGTAAAAATGTTATCACAGCTACATTATCTGATGATTTCTCCTCAGTCTAAATGATGAACATGTATACTATGCTGACCAAACATCATGTGATTTCTATTTACAGAATAATAACAATAATAATAATAATAATTTAAAAAAAAACAGTGGTTGATTTTGAGATGTAACAATATCATACTATAAGATACTCAAAGAAACACACTCACACCTAGGCCTACAATATCCCACCAAAGTATAGCTACAATATCAGAGTTAAAGTAGCCATTATGCATAGTGTAGCTCAGTTCATGCATTATTGATTTGTTACTCTTAGTGCACTGAAGTATGAGCAGAATTTTAACATCAGTAGTCTTCTGCATATAGGAAACCATTACTTTTTGCTGTCACAATTTGTCTCATGCTTCTTTTTTTTTTTTTTTGCCTTTCTGCTCCTGTGTCCTGCCACTCTCCATCTGTCCACCAGATGTCCTCAGGCCTCCCTCTCTGTCACAGTCGCCCAACTGGCCTCACCCACCTACTCAGCTGCCTCTCGTTCCCTCATCACCCAGTCCTGACTCCAACAGCCACCTCACCTGTTTCCTATTCCCCAATCAGATCACAGTTTATATACCAGCCACTCTCCCTGACTCTTTTGTCAGCTCATTGTCTCATTGTTCCTGTTCTGCAGCTGTTGTTCTGGTGTCTGTGACCTATTTTGTCCCATCTGCCTGTGAACTACCACCTTCTCTTCCATTAAAATCACTTAACATGACAACTTAGTGTACAGAATTAGAAAAATGACTGCAATTTGCAGTACTTTATATATAGCCTAAAATATATATTCTTCCTAGGCCTTGCACACAGCAATAGGCCTAGTGCTCTTGGACACCCATAGTCGACTCACACATATGTTTTCGATGACAACTAGCCCAGAGCGATAGATATCTATCGCTCTGAACTAGCCTACTTCCCCTCTTCAAATCCCAACTGAAGACTTTTCACCCAAGCGTTTAACCTCCCCTACCCATAAGTTTTTTTTTTTTTTTTTAAAGGGACAACGAGGAGTTTTGGAAAAGCGAAGCGTTTTCACACTACATTTATGAGCCTCCGCGCGCACCGTAAAATTCTTTTGACCGGCGCAAGACGGACTCATGTTTTCATTCATCAATAATTAAAGTCAGAGGTTCAAAGAGGTTCACATACCACCGTAGTTCCGACCATAAACGGCGATTCAGCTACGTTATTCTCATGACTCGTTGCGAAACTGAAAGTAAAGAAACGCTGGTCGGCTCGACCAGCATCTCCGCCACCACTAATAATAACAAAATAACGATAGAGACAGAACGATATATTTATCGAAAATGGGCCCATTAACAAGTGTGGGTAGCGGAGATTCATCCACATTAACGTGAGACTTTTTTATAACCGATTAGAAACTCCTCGTTGTCCCTTTAAGACTTTCCTTTTCACCCAAGCATTTAACCTCCCCTACCCATAAGTTAGTTTTTTTTGTTTGTTTTTTGTGTGTGCCTTATGTACTATTTATTTTACTACATCTGTAAAGCGTCTTTGGGTCACTGTAAAAGCGCTATACAAAATTAATGAATTATTATTATTATTATTACTATTATAATTTTTTTTACGACAGTGCTAAAAAGCACTTGTCTCCTTCTGTGGTCTTGGTTTTGTTGTAGGCTATTAGTATTGGCGACATCATGAAACTTGATGCATCCTTCTTTATAATAGCCGGTAGTCAGTAGGCTAGTTGGCGCTCATACAGAACGAATTATGGACAAAAAACTCAAGAGCATATCTCATCAGACAGACTGATAAAAGTCAGTCCTCATGAGAATCCTTTGTTATTGCAGACGAGGCAGCAGGCCAGCTGCCTGTGTTGTTGCAGTGCTGCTCGCAGCCACACGTGGCAGTAGCCTACTGCTGCCATGCCAATTGGAGTGAAATTTTAACTTTTGAAATTTGGACACTGAGCCGGTGTTTGCTACACTCGTGGCTTCTCTTAACTCTTTCGCGACCATTGACGAGTAAAAAAACCGTTTTTTTTTTTTTTACAGATTACGATAATAGACACTCTGAGGTAGGTGTGTGAATATGGTAGTCCTCTGATATGTAAAACTGTTTTAAACTACAATCAAAACGTAATGTTTTTTATAAACTGTGTGATCTTGGTTTTGTTTTCGTTTTCGTTCTCCTTGAATGCTGCTCTGGGGACGGCGTGCAGCGCTGTGCGGCTGTCGGCTACAGTGTTGCGACTTTCTCGCTGAATCTGGCGACTTTCCAAACCCTCTTGGTGACTTGGTGACTGATTTTCATTTAATTCCTAATTGTAGTATTTATTTCATCCTGTATTTAATTGAATCTGCATTCTGGTTCCCGTCTTCTAGCGGATCCGGAAATCACCAAATTCACCAAAGTAAAAGTGTTCACCAACATAAAACTTATAAAATAGACATTAACTTGTAATACAATAAAAGCAAAAGGTTAACTTTATGGCTCGGGACTTTCTTGTAAATTATATTCCTTAAATTAAAAAGTTTCACCGCATTTTATTAGCTTGGTGCTTTTATTTTGACTAAAAGGCCTGTCTCTCTCGCCCTGGGTCAACGGCCCCAGACTAGGGAGAAGCAAAGTTAAATATTGAGTTGTGCATTGTTCTGTATTGGACCTCTGTTTTTTGAAAATTAATACAAATATTTCAAACAAATTAATGGTTGTTTTTATTATTGTGTTTACATATAAACGGAATGTGTTGCAAGTGTCCCACTTTGCCAATATCTAGCACTTTACCAATAGTGCCAGGAAATTTGGTGAAGGGTCATCCATCCAGTGTTTAATGTTTCTTTGTTTTTTCTTCTACACAGTACAGATCTGAAGCTGTTTAGAATGGTATCATATGATGGGCTAAGACATTTGGTTCATAATCAAAAATTATGTTGAAGGTTAATTTTCAGAAAGTGTCCCAGTTTACCCATATTCACCCTACAATTTTCAGGATGGAATATTTCACAGCATAATATTACTACATCGGGAACATACATAGGCAGGCCACATGATCAACGGGATTTGGGTGGTGTCTAAAAAATCTAGTACCACTACTGTTTTAGTCTAGGAAACCACAATGCATTGCAGCCTTTCAAAAGGCTGGCAGATCAGTTGGAAGAAAAGTCCTGCATGAAAACAATGCTGTTATATTCCTTTACTGCTTTGCTTGTACACTGTTGACATTAGAGTGCAATACATTTCATAACTGGATCCTGTCACAGGAGAGACGAACCTACCCAAGACCTGCCTTCTGCTGTTTCTGCCGCTGTAACCACTGGAGACTGGCACACTGCCATGACCTGATATAGAAGACGGCCTTCTAAAGGTAAGACATATGACCTGCATACAGCGGGACACGCTTTGTTGATTCAGTGTTTGTGGGAGGTTTTTTTTGTTTGGCCAGGCTTCACAGTTTTGGGATCTTATTCTGAGCACAATTTTTATTGTGTTCATCCTTTTGTGTTATTCTTTTCTTGCAGTGTTGTTTATACGACCAGCATCATCTTGTACTATTTCGGTGTAATGGAATGACAGTCTCCTGCATGTGTGAAGTTGCTGTGATGAGAGTAAAACTGTTCAAAATGTGTTGTCCTGTTCTTGTGCTACATAGTAGGGTTTTCACTACAGGTTTTTCTACTTGCTATTTTGGCATATGGTATGATGATCGCATCGTTTAGTGTGCAATTGCATGTTGTGTCTGTATAGCCGAAATACATACAGTATAAGCAGTTAAAGGGACAATGAGGAGTTTGTATTTGGTCATAAAAAAATCTGATATTAATGTGGATGAATCTACGCTACCCACACTTGTTAATGACTCCATTTTCGATAAATATATTGTTTTGTCTCCATTGTTATTTTGTTATTATTATTATTAGTGGTGGAAATGCTGGGCGAGCCGACCAGCGTTTCCTACTTTCGGTTTCGCGGACGCTGCCCGGCGGGTCATGAGAATAACGTAGCCGAATCGCCGTTTATGGTCGGAACTACGACAGTATCTGATCGTCTTCGAAACTCTGACTTTCATTCTTGATGAACGAAAACATTCTTGGCAAGATGTCAGTCTTGCACCGGTCCAAGAATTTCACCGTGCTCGCAGGGGCTCATGGGAAATGTTGTGTGAAAACACTTTGCTTTCCAAAACTCCTTGTTGTCCCTTTTTTAAAAGTGATTTATGTAGAGAACTACAGTACAGTATAGTGCAAGCATAGTCATTCTAACATTACAACATGTTCATTCAACACTAAAGACATTAGACAGAATATTGAGTTATATAGGAGACAGGGCAGGTATAGTAAATTATACTTTTATAAAGTCTATACAGTGAATATTTCTCTCTGAGCTTTGATAAGTCTTCCTGAGAAGCATTGAATGGCTGTACCTCTACAAAATTATTCAGATGTAACCATTTGAGGAGGAAAACTCTTCTCTGGTTAAACTGCTCACATTTCATCCTGTGATGAGCGTTCTGAAATAGATGCTGCATTGACTGATCACAAGCCAAACAGTTGGGTATCATTGGTGTAGAAACTGTAGTATTCTGATACCACAGACTGCGGATTCCTGGCGCAAGCAGCAGTTAATTAAAAAATAAAAATAAAAAATTAAGTATATTTTTGGGCTTTTGCCTTTAATCAATAGTGTAGCAGTAAAGAGAGACAGTAAATGGGGAGGCAGAGAGAGGGAGAATGACACGCAGCAAAGGGCCACCCTAGTCAGGATTCGATATGGGGCCGGCTGCGGCGAGGACTAAAGCCTCTGCACATGGGGCGCCTGCTCTACCAACCGAGCTAAATGACGCCCCAAGCAGCAGTTTATCTTTAGTGCAAATCACAATGTTTTATGTTAATGAAGAGGAAATCTGCACATTACATATCGAGATTCATGCTAAGACATTTGTGATACTGTCGTACATGCTTTTTTATGCACTTTTGTAAGCCCACCCTAGTTTACCATATTTCGTTAATTCAAGCCTGGTTTCATTTAAAATCAGGCATGTGATTTAGAAACAAATTGTCATTTACGATACCGTAATCTGGCTAATGGTGCTTTTGCAAGGCTGGCAATAAAAAAACATTGTTCAATCAGTGCATACAGTGGATAGTTCAGTTACAGCAGTGAAATGTTACCTTGAGATTTGGGCAGCAAGGTGTAAAAAGTGGTGGTCAATACCACAGTGGGAAACCAGTAACACCGTAACTTTTTTTCCACAGCTTGAGTTTATTGTGTCCTTAAATTAATATGTAAATCTCAAGTGACAATCAAATTACTGAGAAAAGCTGATCACTCTCACATTAAACCTGTTGGTTAATTCTCAGATTTTCTGCTAGTGAATCATTTCAGCTCTAGGCTGTATTCATTGCTTCAGTGACTGACAGTGGTGACCCCCAGGCTCCAGTAGCCGAATCATACAGTATGTTAAGCCTATTTCAAACCATTTGGGTCATGGTCATGGAGTGTGATGTGAGTTTACACACAGCTGTGAAAATGCTGAATACGTTCCCACCTGTGGTAAAACGGTTTCCTTCATGCAATCTAAAAAAATCCTTAGTGCTGTAAAAATATTAAAGTCGTTGCACAGTGTGTAAGTTAATACAACACTAAAGGAGACTCGTCTTGCAAGTAAATTATAAGCCCTAATGACACCTGCTTGACTAATGCTGCAGGTATCTAATTTGAACATCTCCTGCTGCAGTGCTGCAATTCTGTATTCTGTGGCCATCCCAAGACTTAATTTAGCTGTGAGAAGAAAATCTGATCTGGACAAATTACTGCAAGGGTTTAAAAAGGCAATTAAAACCCTAGACAGTAGTTATTTGCCTGGATGATAAAAATCCATGAGGATTAAAAAAGCTCCTTGATGAGCAGAGAGAAGTTTTCTTCTTTACCACTTGAGAGAGCTCTTGCTGCTTTTATAACTGCCAGCCCCTCTGTTCCCCATTCACCAAGTCAGCAGACAGTTTGATCCTGCAGGACTCCCATTTTCCACAGGGTAATAAGAGTTAAAGAGTGAGGGCTAGGCTATCATGTTCACGGTCACTTGGTAAGCAGCAGATTTTCTGCAGAAGCACAGTGTGTCCCCCATGGCCTCCCCTATGGTGCAAAAGTGGAGAAGCAATTGTGTGAGGATTATCAGTCTCCTATTACTGCAAATGTCAGTGCATCAGCACCACTCAGCCTGATTATGTCAATAGGGAAACACACTGGTCGTGTTTACAGACTCCAAAACATAGAGCTTTGAGGATGGAGTCTCCTCTGCCGCAGGCCAAGTGGGAAATAAAGAGATAATCAAAAAACACTGACCCTCAGTGGTAGTGCTGCTGTAAACGCTACTACCAGTATACAGTGAATACGCCCATAGTTCCTCTAAGCAATAATAGGGACAATAGACAGATTAAATCTGACTGCAACAACAGATTATAAATAATGGAATGGTATTTGTGAAGCGCTAATAGTTGGTGAGACAGCAATGTTAGTCATTAGCTGTTTAGTTGACAAAACTGACATTTTTCTTAACATAAAAGCTCCTGGTGGACTCTAATAAACACACCAGAGAGACTTTCGAAGTTATCCCTTCAGTAAAAATGAGCAGCAAAACATAAATAAATGAAATGTTAAAATGAATAAAATTATAATATAAGATCAAAGCGTCTACTGCAGTTGGTCCTCCAAATTTCCCTTTTCTTCTCTTTCCTGACTCCAATTGCTTCATAATGTCTGGTTAAAAAAAAAAAAAAGGACTATCATAATAACCCTGAGAGGCTTTAGCTTTGCTCCACTACTGTCTGTGAATCTGACATCAAAGCTTGTACTCCTAATCCTTCTGCCCTATGGAGGTAAACAAGGACCCGTGTGTCGATACCTGGCCTGTTATGATGACGAAGGACTATCGCGTGCTGTGCGGGGGCATTCTGAGCTGGATTAAAACAAAGTAATCCGCTCTGTGGAGAGAAGGAGAATAACTGCAGAGGTACTGTACCAGAGGTTAAGCAAATAATGTGCTCATTTTATGGAAAATCTTTAAGCAACACCCTCTGTCTCACAGCAGTATATATACTTCCTGTCTGTCTTGCAATAGACTTGGAGGGAAACGTTAATTGTTTGTCGAGATGGCATAATGTTCAGCTAATAATGGTTTGGATAGCCACTTCTAGGTTGTAGCATTTTCACCTGTAAATAGCACAACCCACTGAATAGGAATCTGACAGCAATGGATATTTAGGAGAAGCTGTGCATAGAAGGCTATGTCACCTCCCTTCAGTCTGGCACCAATATCAAAAATGGACTGTATAGGTATATTGAGTGTTTTAATGGCTTTTAGTAATTTTGTGAATACTTTTTATGGCACCCTCTGTGAAGTTATGTGGCAGTGATTTGTTTGGCATATGGTTCAGAAAAGCTGAACGTGGTAAGGCTGTCAGGCGGCGCTAATGTTTTCCACAATAGGCTGTTGCGTGTGGTGGATGGGATCCATCATTATAAATCTGTGACTACAAGCTTGTATACTGTCGCACTTTAGCTTTTCAGTTTAACTGGATTTATTCAAGCACTCTATCATTGTAACTGTAAGTGAGAAGTAAAATAATGGGACAGTATTTGCATTTTTCAATTAAAGACATCTGTGGTTAGGGTTAGCTTCACTGCCATGTCTGCTGTGCTGCTGCTTGCCATATTGCAATTCTCTGGGTGAAGTTGATTTTACCCCTAAAAGAAAAATGGGAGCTATTATCCCCAGTGTGGCTCTACATTTAGTACCCCATCACAAATATGTGTGTCAGGTTTTGGTGAAAAATGGGTGAAATTGTTAAATTGGTGGCCATTTACACTATGTTATCAGCCTGTCTGAAATGTATTGGCTCACTGTCACAAATTTTCTGTGCTCTATATTTGAAAAAAATGGTGAGGTGCCATGATACAGATGGATGTTCATGCAAACTGCAAACAAATGTTCTTAACAGTGGTTTTAAATGTTGAATTAGGTAGCAAGGTTTTATAACAATGTGATTTGTAATGTGATAACATACGTATGTCACCAAACTGCTCCTCTCAGGATGAATGGATAAGTTGCAATTTAGTTTTTCTACCAGGTTTTATCCAGTGGGTCATACTCAGTTTTAACCAATCACAAGCAGTTCAATATCTGTCTAACAATACAAGTACTTGCTCTACAGACTGTAATTGGATGACATAAGTGTAGAACAAGGCATAGAACAACGGAGGAGCAGCTCTGCCCCTGAGCATACAGTATGTATGACAACAACAATTTGAATTTGCTTCACAGTCACTCACTCACTCTTCCAACCTTGATTAAAACAATGATTGTATTAAATGAAGCACTGAGGAGAGAGAAAAATGAATAAAACCCAATAGCAATTTTAGGATTTGCGATATCTGGACATGCAACTCCAATGTTTTCCCAAAGTGATGTGGTGGACCGTAGCCGGAACTGTCATAATGAACCATGGATGATTTATGGTTTACTTGGGCAAAAACAGAGGGATCTAAGTGGAGCAGGCAGCTTTGTAAAGAAGTGTTCTGCTCCCTCTTATAGGCTGATAGAAAACAACACACTGAAACTTTCGAACAAAACTAAAACTATAGTGAGGTGAGCCACTGGTATAGATTTCCCCAGGCTAATGTACATTTCAGGCCTGTTGGGAATGTTTTGCAGATGTTGAGTGAAATTTGATTGTGGGTTTGGGAGGGATAGTGTGTGTGTGTCTTTTGTGTGTGTTGGGTGTCTGCAGAGGAGGCTGGTCTAACACTGCGTCTGTGCTGCTACTCACAATCAATCTAGTGTTGCCATACAATTTAAAGGTGCAATCTATAATCTCGAGTGTAACACCACCCTTCTGTGGCAGTGTGTGTCTGATACCACTTTGCCATTCAGATAAATAGGAAAGTGGTCTCAGTAATGGGAAAGTGGCTTTAGACTTCTCAACCCTACTGCATACGGTATATATGGCTAAATAAAATATCATTCATCAGTTTCAATCCATTTTTCAATACTCTTTCAATAGTAGAGTCTGAGCCAATCCCAGCATGCCCTGTCACATTAACATACACAGTATACAGCACAACTCAGATTGAAAGAAACAAGTTCCTGGTACTGGCTTGCTTTATTAATCCCATTAGGGAATTTATCATATTACAACAGCATAAGGTTAAAAAAAAATTTAAAAGCCATTTTAGTAGCAGGTGTTTCGAGCCAGATATGGAATAACAAAAAATATAAAATAGTAAATTAAAAAATAAGCGTACGAGCAATGTATATCAATTTAGGAAAGGCTGGAGTGCAATAAGGACTCTACAAAATGACAGTGTACAATAAATGCATTAAAAAATCACAATATATAGTTAGCAGTGTGTTCACCTGTCACACAGAGGTGAGTAATGTAAAGTGTTGTAGCAAACATTATGTAGACTGCTTGAATTTTGCACAGATCACTATAAAAGCAAAACCGTGTGAGTGGGAGAGAGGCATTGTTACTGTAGTTCCAAGCACACAGGACTAAACCAGCAGCTGGTTGTGAAAGAAAAACAACATGGCTGAGTCATGGAGCCACGCCATGATCAGATCACAAGGCACACAGCCAGCGCTGCTATAAAATCCTATATTTGGGCAAAGTTGTGATACTTTGTTCTCGGTGCAATAATATAGCACCTGGATGCATCCCAATGCACTGCAGATCCTGCTGCATGAAAGAAGGGGGCTGCACTGCTGAGCCATGACTCTCAGTTCAAACTGATACTGCGCCTGGCCCTTCCCGATGAAGCCAAAGTAGCTGGAAGGCAAGTGAAGAAAACCCTCTAAAGTCATCCACTTGGGACCAGAGATATGCCACCATTTGTTCTAAAAGTCACTGCCCTGCTCAAATCAGTGGAATGACGACACCCAGTGCACTTGGCTTCAGCTTCTTGTGAACAACACAGAGGAATAGGCTGGACTTAGTGCCTTTACATCCTGTGGCAACACTTTCCCTATTTAAGTTGTTGAAATCCATCCCAGATGACACACCTGTGTGTGGAGCCTGCAGGGGGATTATACAGTGTATCATAGATAGAGGAAGTGTCTCAGAGGAATCTCATTGCAATTTGTCCATGAAAAAAAAAAACGAATGAAGTGACAGATAAACAAATAATGCACTATGAGGTTAAAAAGATACTTCATCATTTTTTCTCCTATAATATTTTTGGTGGTGGATTATCGGTTTAGTTGTATTAATATGTTTTGTTTTGTTTTGTTTAGAATTAAAATACCAGCTGCCTTCTATTTATGAGGCAAATGCATTTTTGCAATTGAATTGAATTCATGAATTCCTGTATAATGCTGTTATTATTCTTTCCCCCACCACACTGACAGTGCATACACTTACAGCTATTCAATCAGTATTATTCCGTTGCTCATCTGACAGGTCTGTCTGGATTCATAAGCATGAGTAAGAGTCTCCCACTGTGCTCCAAGGACTAGCTGACATTTTGGATAGCATTGAGGGTATCTTCGGTAGAAAGAGTAACATTTGCTGGTGCAGAACTCAAGGCACACTGAAAAAGCTCAAGCAGCTGCAGCGCAATTGAATATTCTGCTATCTCTCAGTTCTTGTTTGAATTCAATAACGGTGCAGAGATCCATAATTGTGCCTTCTCCATGACAGATTGGAATCAGCAATCAAATAGATAATCATATACAAACAATTTAACACAAATTATTAATCACAATGTACTACATCATACCTGTACCATCAGGCACAGAGAAGAAATTTAAAATGCCTTCCCACTAACATGTTTTCCCCCTGGAAAGCACACATCCACCCACCCTCACATTTCTCATGCATTTTTTAGAGTCAACTGTTCTCATGCCAGGTTGCACTTGAGAAGCCCTATCTGGTCTTCGTGAGAAGCCATCTGCATGTTTTTAAAGTCCTCTATTAGAAAGTTAAATGAGCACATGAATATCCCTGGAGATCGTTTACCTGCATTGGATAGAAAATACGTTTTTTATGGTGGAGTAGACATTACAGTGCAGCCACAAAGTAGAATGGATAGCCTTGGTCCAAAGCTTATTTAACACTTGATGTCATGCGGCTACATCATTTGTGCAGGCGGGATAACTCATTTGGAAAATGAAAAGTCCTTCGGAGTGATGTGCAAGCTCTAATCGGCCGCACTATTGTATGGTTTGTAGATTACTTCTTGTCAGCCAGTTCAGTGAGTGCAAAAATGGTTTGTTAATGTATCAGGCTGGATTGTGTGAAGGACTAAGTATGGCTGTATACGAGTCTGAATTTTGTTTTGCATAAAGAGACTTTCCATTTCAAGAATATATTGTTCACTCTCCATCTTATCTTGTGGAAATGACAAAAAAGCCTGCAAGAAATACAAAATATTGAGAAAAGAAGTGACTGTAAAACAGATCATATTGATTGTTGTTCACTTGCCAGCCTGCTGGACACCATACAAAACCCCAATGAGCATAATGTGTTGATGCAGTTATGCATATTGACCAAAGGATGGAGCCCAAAGACAAAGCTTTCCTGCCCTGATACTGGTCACTTCAAGGGATGTAATCTGTGAGGCTCACGCATTGAGACTGAATAAAACATGATTCTTTTCTTATGCCCTCAGCAATTCAACAACATCAAGACTTCATTTCATCACTGTCTTGCCAAAGTTGCATTTGATTATATTATATTTCTTTTAGTATTCAACTGTTTCAAGGGCTTATCACTTAGAGCAAGGTCTTGGGTTTTGTTGTGATGACTGAGAGCTTCAAGGCAGTTTCCATTAATATGGGTCAACAAGGTATTAATAGAAACAACAAGGAAACATTTAGGGAAATTCACTGTTTTTTTTTCTTTGGTGACTCAACACATTTATTACTGGAGGCAGAAGTGTTTTTATCCAGCTCTGATCTTTTTGGAGCTGTCTGCCCACTCTCTGCTCCCATGTAAATACAGTTGTTTGTTATGAGCTGTGGCTCTAGCTAAAGGTTGGAAGCACTGACCTCAGACCAGCTCTAATTAATTAACAGAGCGGCACGATGTCCCGCACCATTAACCTTACAGGATCGAGAGGTTCAGAGATGACAAAGGTCAGACCTCGGAAACAAAGCTCCTGGTTTCATGAACTTTCGTCCTTTCAGGTGTTTTCAGTTTAGCTGCAACATCAGTGCTAATCTATCCTGCAATTGCCAACCATGTGGTGTGTTTAAAGTTAGTCAGATTTTATGAAATTGTATGTGATGAATGTGGTCATAATTTCGGTTTGCTCAAACACCTTACTTCACCATCCTGGTCCCTTGAGGTTAAACAAGGTCCATCAAGCTGTGGACCTCCGACAAACAAAATGTATAAGTTGGACAGTAGGTACCCCAAGAGTTTGGCTGGGGGAGTTGTGTTCTTTCCCTTTCAAAAGCCAAAAACACAACAGGGGAGATGCCTACAATGGACCAAACAATATGGAAGGCCCCACTCCCAGCAAAATGTCACGAAAATAAACAAGCATGCATACGCCTGCTCCAAGGCTAGGCTAGGCTAGTTTAACGCCATAGTGATAGCTAGCTAGCTAACGTCGAGCTAGCTAGACTAGGCTGAATCCGAAATGACTCACTACTCACTATATATAATATATAGTGCACTTTATTACACATATGTATAACAGACCGTTGCTAAGGACTCCGCTCTGATCAGAGTTGCACAGATGAGAAGAACAATGCAGGATATTTACCATATGTTTAATTGTTACCGTCATTAAACAGCTTCGGGCTAATTGTGACTTGTAACTTGTTACAGGGAGAGTTGGAGGCTCCTTCCACATCGTGGCTGAAAACCAGACCTGTGATCAGAGCCTTGGACTCGGTGTCACAGCTCTCGTCTTGGTGGCACCGTGAGTCTGCGACACAAACACGCCCTGTAAATCTTTTCTTTATGACAGATAAGACTCCACATGGTAACATGTATATGATAATCCATTGAGCCACTGATTGATTATGAAAGGCTTTGTTGAAAACAAATGCACAGGAGCGGGGGAGGCTTAGCAAAACAGCGGGGAAGTGACCGGACTTGCAGATGTGCTAAAAGATGCAATTTATAAATCGATAAAAGCCGTATTTTGATCAACATTATGTTTACATAGTGGTAGGGCTGTAGCCGATATCCGAGTACTCGAGTACTCGCTCGGCTTGGGCGGCATCCGAGTACCATTTTACCTACTCGGATACCCCCCCCCCCGCCCCCGCTGCTTACAGCTCGGGCGCTGGAGCGCACTGTCATCGCTCGGCGGCATAAGAGCGCCTTGTCGATGCGTGGATGCTCGGACACTCGGACACCCCCCCACCCCCCTCCCCACACACACACACCGCTCCGCCCCCGCTTGCACCTCGGGCTCACTGCAGCGCACTGGTTGGCTGTGTCTTCAGACGGAGCGATGGTGTCGGCGAAGAGAAAGCTGACCAGCAGTGTGCTTTTGGGCTATAATTGCACTGCTGCTGACAACCACCTTGTTCTGTGTTAAAAAATGTATCCGGCAATATTTTATTGTTTATTTAGGCTGAAATGTTAATGGTTCCTTTATTGAAGTGTGCGCTGCGTTATAAGAAAAATGTTTAGTCTATTAACGGGACGGGAGCGTGCCTATGTTCCTACAGCCCTATGTTCCCTCTGGACTCTCTCTCTCTGGCCTGTCTAGCCTCTACCAGGTCTTTTTACTAAACTTAACCAACTCCTTTCTTCATTGCCTAAACCCAACCAATGGTGGGACCAAAGGGCTGAGGGAACATAGGGCCTAATTTTCAGTGACAACAAAAGTTAGAAATGAGGGAACATAGGGCTGAGGGAACATAGGGCTGTGGGAACATAGGAATGACCCCAACGGTTCAATTAAATTCCGTGGCATTCCTTCTTCTTCTTTTTTTTGTTGCTCTTTGAATTGCGAGTGATTTGAGGATGGATCTGTGAGGAAAAATATCACACATGAACTCCGCTCCGCTCTCCCTCTACATGGCGAATACTCGAGTACTACTCGAATAGTGACCCCGAACATTCGGATAGTAAAATATGCTACTCGTTGCAGCCCTACATAGTGGCCATGCGATTTTGTAGTGGTGTCTGAATGTTTAGTGATTATTAAAATTCACAATATGGTGCACTCGTATGCGTCTGAGCAAGACACTGAGAAGCTTCTTGGGCTAGAAAGCAACAGTAACTAAGGGGGGCAGAGCTTTTGCGAAAGGTCAGTTGACTGGTAGCACAGTGGGAGATCGGGGATAGGGCCGTTGTTTCACATCCCTCCATCAGCCGAACCATGCCATCAGTACTGACGGTTATAAAGTTGCGTTCACTGCAGTAATTAGGCTATGATTTCTCAAACACTTAGGTTTAGTAAACTGCAAGAGCTGATCGCCGGGTTTCCTAATGACGTACTCGGTAATGCAGTGCGTGCGTCTGCAGACTCCATCCACCAGTGATGATGCTTTTATCAATCACAAAACTATCACTCTATTCATGTCCAGATATTTAATGGTGCCGCCCTCTCCCTGTTGAACGTGGTAATGTTAGTAAAGTCCCTCTTCTTGGCCGTCTTCCGTGTCTCCATGTCGTAAAGTGGGCAGGGCGAGGCCTGGAATACTATATCAGGGCGTTACATACAGTAGGTACTACTTCAAAGTGGCCATTTCACTCGCAGGGAGCGAGATTCACGCAACGCGTGAAATGTAAGTGACAAATGTAGCCACTAGGTGGAAGCATAGTACTGAATTGCAGGTCAAACGATTTTGGGACAATTCCACATTTGACCACAATGTAGCTGCAATGGAGAGTGGCGCTGTTTTAGGCTACAGGTAGAGTGAATGGAGAGGGGGACTGCTAAACCGTATCAGATTGATTCAGACTGATTGTTTCACAGCGGTGGGACATCTCAACTATCTGGGTGACCTTGGATAATCACTTGTGTTTTCTTTGTTTTAGAGTAGAGCTAAAATATGGACAATTGTTTTTTTAAGGAACATTTGTTTACTGGTAAAATTGCCGACCTGGATTATTGTCCCAGTCCGCCCCCGTGAGCCTATATCACGGCCTGACTGGATGTTGCTTAAATATAAGAATAGCCTATAATAATATCTGATACCCTAAAGACATCTGAGGTTGTGATTTTCCTTGCTCGCTGCAGCCACGGCTAAGCGGAGGCAGAAACAATTTTGCACAGCCTACAGAAGTTTCAACTTCCATACAAGCATTTAAGAAATGATTCTTATCAGTTCCATAATTCAGAGAGGATTTTTACTCAACGAAAAAATGTATAAAGATCAGTTTTTAGGTTGAAGACACAACAGCAGTACCGTCCAGACACTGATGTGTGTCAGCTGGAGCAGCGGGTCGGTGATCGATAAGACACGTGAGAGCATTATGACTGATAGCTCCCTAGAACAGCTCCCTCAGTAAGCAGAATCATCCGCTCCACGTTTGAGCAAATAAATGAGCAAATGAGCATTAATTCTCCGCCGGGCCGAGGCACCAACTTCCCTGCTTGTGTATTTGTAGGGATGTGAACGTGTACTTAAATATGTACACGCCCCCCCCCCCCCCCCCCCCCCCCTCTCGCTGACCTTCACGGTCCTGGCCCGCACAGGTACCAGGAGACCAAGACCCCCGTCATGTCGGTCCTCCACCCTTCCTGATCCGCCGCAAGTTGCAAGAGCCCCGCGGAGCCCAGTCTCTCCCTCCTCTCCCACACTTCAGCACCTGTCCTGGGCTACAGCTTGGCTCGCTCCACCGTCCTTTATTTTTGAAGTATAACTAATAATAATGCAACGTATAGCCTAACTATACACGCGTATGAGTGATCAGAACAGTAAATTGTTTACGCTACTTTTAAAAGGAGTGATAAGTCATTTAAAACGAGGAGCGAGCCGAGCCGAGCAGACACTGTGCAGCCCAGGACAAGTGCTGAAGGTCGGATGAGAGGAGTGGACAGACCGGGCAGGAGCAACCAGCCCAGAGGCGTCTCGTCAGTCCTCGGCCGTCTTCAATGTCTCGAGACACCCCTTTCAATTCGTTTAAGGTTATTTGTTTGTGTTTAGGGAGGCTATATTTGCATAGAATATCTTTTGGCAAGCAGAAAAGCAATGTTTGACCCGGCGTGGCGGCGCCATCACACTCGCTTGCAAAAAAAAGACAAGAAAAAAAGGAAAAATAAACGCACTTTTGTCTGAAGGAGGGAAGCGCGTCACAGCATCATTTTTTATTAACTCATAGTTTTCTCTAAATTAAGACAGTGTGTGGGACTATTTTCCACCCAGCCCCCCCAACATTTATGTATAAAAATATGAAGAAAAAAAAATTGCGTGTATCGTTTAGGGATTTTTTACTAAACGTTTACAGTTTTATTCCGTGTAAACGTTTACATGTGTACAAGGTCACACCCCTAATAGGTTGTACCTTTAGTTAATGTGTTTTCTTTTCTCATCATAATTATGATCACATATGGCTCCAAGTTTGAGCAAATAAATGAGCAAATGAGCATTAATTCTCCGCCGGGCCGCAGCAGCTGATTTGAGAACCTAATGTGGGTTATTCAAAGAATTGAAGTTGAACAGCTGTAAAGTACTGTAGGGGGCAGTGCTTTTGCCTGACAATGAGAAGGCTACTGTAGCCTACTTAAGTTAAGTATCTACATACATATGCACAGCGCGCAGGGTTGGGGGTGGGGGTAGATCCAGTGGTTTAGTCTGCGTAATACGCCAATATACGCCCTATACTCGCTAGATTTCGTTTGTTTTTACCTGTTTCCATAGTCAATCCTATAAGCAAATATTTATAGCAGCAAAAGAAAATACGCAATAGTAAACCCACATTAGGTTCTCAAATCAGCTGCCACTCTGCAGGGACAGCGCGTGTCATAAGCCGTTGGAGACAAATATGTACACAAGCAGGGAAGTGGTGCCTCGGCCCGGCGGAGAATTAATGCTCATTTGCTCATTTATTTGCTCAAACGTGGAGCCATATGTGATCATAATGATGATGAGAAAAGAAAACACATTAACGAAAGGTACAACCTAAACTGGGACTCGAACCCATACTAGCAGATGCCTCTGCTTTCTGAGGGAGCTGTTCTACCAGGGGAGCTATCAGTCATAATGCTCTCGTGTGTCTTATACCCCTTTCCCACTGGCCAAAAAACCTGTTTAAACCCGCTAACAATCGGCTTTTGGTGGCAGTGGGAAAGGCGCACCGAGTCGCGTCGACCCGCATCGACGCGGGTCAAACGACTCGGCAAGCGACGCGGGTTAAATCGCCTTTAATCGGCTCGGCTCCGAACGGCTTGCAGTGGGAACGCCAGACCCGCGTCAACCCGCTAATTTACGTGATGACACTGAACGTTACGTGACGCTACGTCATCGCGCCGGTCGCGTCTCATATCACGTACCAAAACAAAGCTCTGCTCCGCTCTGCTCTCATCCGAGACTGGGATCAAAAGATCAGAGAACACTGACCAAAAACGATAGAAAAAAAGAAAAGAAAAGAAGCGACAGTCTGTTTAACTGACGTGTTGTGCCGCGGACGTCCGTCATCCGGCCGCAGCAGACTCTCTGTCCTCCGCGGTCCTGGTGCTCCAGGTCAGCCAGCCAGAGAGTCTGCCGCGGCGGGCGGCTGTGGCATGACTGTGTGTGTCTCTTGCACCGCGGATGAGAGCGGGGCGACTGGTTTCTGCTCTGTCTGATCCCTCAGCGGGGGGTCAGACTCGGCTCATTTTGGTCAATGGGAAAGGGGCCAAATGCCGATTGTTAGCGGGTCGACCCGCGTTTAAAAAACCCGCGTCGACCCGCTAATTTTAGTGGGAAAACGGCTTTAGTGATCACCGACCCGCTGCTCCAGCTGACACACATCAGCGTCTGGACGGTGCTGCTGTCGTGTCTTCAACCTAAAAACGGATCTTTATACATTTTTTCGTTGAGTAAAAATCCTCTCTGAATTATGGAACTGATAAGAATCATTTCTTAAATGCTTGTATGGAAGTTGAAACTTCTGTAGGCTGTGCGTAATTGACCCTTCGCCAACTCCTCCCACAAACGGCTATTGTCCAATCCTACGTTAGCAACCGTAACTATAGGCCTGGCAAGCTTTCCGCAGTGAGTCATTACGTTTGCTTTTGTGGACACATTTTGAGACTAGGACGAAAAACATTTGTTTGTAGAGAAGGATGTTGTTGTTGCTGCTGCTACTACGGCGGCGGCGGCGGCGGCAGCAGCAATATAGAGATGTTCAGATACGAGCGGACTTTTTTTTCGACTTGAGCAAGTGTAAATATGGGGATAACCATATGTTCACCTCCGAAATGACAGCTGTACTTTTAGGGCTTTTACCTGGGCTTTCAGGCGAGGGATCCTCCAGGCAGGGACTGCTTTCACTGACTGATACAGCGGTGGGAGAAAACAAAACAGCAGCGAAAGCTGTATGTGGTTCACAATCGCCCAAAAACTTGCAGTTTGACAACGTTTCATGACCAGTGAGATGACCTAAGTCTTGGTGGGTTGATAGACGGTAAAATGACCGGTCCTTACTGCTGCTCTGTACATTGTCCAGTCGTGTCGTTGAACAGATGTTTTATCCTCCTGCGCGAGTCACACGTCACTGAAAACTATGAATGATCTTTGTGACTTCTTCTCTCTATTATCTCAGAACAGTTTATCCAGAAATTTGCTGATATTTCCTTTGAAATCGATACCAAATACTGCCAGGAGCATGGCTGGGAGTGAAAGCTTGCCCGCCGTAGCAACAGTAACCAAGGGGGCGGGGCTTACGCGAAGGGTCAATTGTTTCTGCCTCCGCTTTGCCGTGGCTGCAGAGAGCGAGGAAAATCACAACCTCAGACGTCTTTAGGGTCTTTGACATGTGCACAAAAAAAGACCACAGTTAAAGGGACAACGAGGAGTTTCTATTCGGTTATAAAAAAGTCTCACGTTAATTTGGATGAATCTACGCTACCCACACTTGTTAATGGCTCCATTTTCGATAAATATATCGTTTTGTCTCTATCGTTATTTTGTTATTATTAGTGGTGGCGGAAATGCTGGTCGAGCCGATGAGGGCCATTGTGAGATTTGAATGGGTTCCAATAGAGATTACACTGAATGAACAGTGTGTGGCACGCTTTGCTCTTTGAGTTGATGTACAATATATTGATACATTTGTATTTGTGAGACCTATCTGCTTTGAGAGAGAGATGTGAGACCTGTCTCTGCTTTGAGAGAGAGAGAGAGAGAGAGAGAGAGAGAGAGAGAGAGAGAGAGAGAGAGAGAGAGAGAGAGAGAGAGAGAGAGAGAAATGATGGTTGTCTGACATACTCCAGAAATGTCCCTTAAAATTGTTGGTGGTGTGGCTTGACCTCGAGGTTGTGATGGATATTTGGATGTCCTGTCTCCTATCAATCCTCAACTTCTTTAAGCCATGACCACAATTGTCTCTGCCCTCAACCAAGAAGTTTTGCCTAACCATAATCTTTTGGCCATCACCACAAACTTTTTCCAACATTAACCAAGTTATTTGGCATCTTTGTTCTGCTGAATGGGGTTGCAAGATCAGCAGGATGCTCATTGTAGTTATTTTTATAGCCCTGTCATTTTTTTCATTTCAAAGAGAGGAAATGTTTTACATTTATTATCCAGAATGACTGGATTCTATTAAAGCCAATATGTGCATGATGAAACCCATGAGCTCTACCAGTGCAGTTTGAGGTTTATTGTCTTTCCCCATGAGCACCTGGACAGTGCTCATGGAGAATGACAGGTCATTTTTTAACTCACTTTCCAATCTGCTTCTGAATTCAAACCAAATTTCTCCAGTCATATGTCTACTTTTCAAAGGTCAGAGAATCTCCGGGAGAAATAACCATCTGTTTCACAGTTGTCTTGTACTCTGTTTGGGGAGAGAAAAAGAAAATACAACTTGCCATGTGCAAAGAAGAGAAAAATACACTGTCAAGGGCAAAAAACTGAGCTGAAAATCTGTGAAGCATCAGCTTGTGCACTGCTTCACTTGTTGATAATGAGAAAACACAGTTTTCCATTTTTGGCAATGTGTGCTTATATTTTGCAGTGTAGTCATCGATGATTTGAATTTGCTTCATGGAAACGCTGTATCAAGCAATCATATGTTGTGACAAAATGTGGGGACAGATGGTAATTTCCACAGAGGATTGCCAGAAATTAATCTGACGACAAATGCTGAACATAATATTGATAAAGGGATATAATGGACAGAAGGAGTAGCATGAAATTAATTTCAAGCTGACACTTTTTTGTAGACTTATTATCATTTAGTTTTTTATTAATTTGTAGCAGATCTAATTCAGATATTGAAAGTCCATCATCTAACTCTTATTGTCTTTTCTAGCTGGGTAAATATGCTCACATTTACCATAACCTTGTGATTGGGACACCTCGGTGAATTATCGTTTTCAGTGTAGCCCTGTCTAATATAAATATGTTAATCAGTTAAATAAATAAACAAATAAGTTATTTCTATAAAAACAAGCTATTGTAATTCATATAAGAGGAACTGTTATTTAAAGTTCATATGAGTTCAGTTTAAAATAAGAAAATACAAAAAACATTCATAAGCCAAGACAGTACTTAAAATGTGTTTATGTTTATGATATTATTATGTTTGGTTAAAATGTGCAAGCTACTGGTGTTTTATCTGTCAATCATCCCTGTATAGGCTGTTAATTGGTCGTCCGCTCCGTTGTCCTGAGCTGCCGTCCAGTTGGGAGAGTATGGGGGTGGGACTTAGAGGAAGCAGGTTAGCTCAAGGTAGAGACACGAGAGGCCGAGAGCACCGGAGAAAAACGACATGGGTATTTGCTGTAACACCAAAGTATTTCCTCCTACCTGGATAAATGCAGAGTTTGTCAGTGGCATACGGAAATATAACGGTTTGCAGAAGGTACATGTTTATTTGTGTTGTAGTAATCACGGACTGTGTTACTGCTAATGTTACAATGAAAATGCTAAACGTGATTAGCGATTAGCTAGCATGCACCTGGTATTTACACAGGGTTGCTGTAGTAGCCTTACTTTACTCCTCATGTTTACCTGTGTGGGTACTGTTTATTGTGTGCATTCGGACTGAGTTCGTTGAAGTGCAGAGATATGACTAAAGGATGTAAATGTATGTTGTCAGAGGACCGGACCAGGAAGCCCTCTTTGGACCTTTTTCTCTCTGAGCGACAGAGATCGGCTATCGAGAGCAGCGTGTTGAGGCAACCGTAGCTGAGTCCCCAGTCTCCATTCCTCCTCTCCATCCCTCTTTCTCCCGCCATCTTCACCAGTAACCCCCTCAATCTCTCCATCTTCACACCCCCCTCATACTAACTGAAGAGGAACAGTGAGTACAGAACAAAACACAGTGCACGTGCAATTGTTTATTTTGTTTGCTGGGAAAAGCGAAGAGGTCATCACTTTTCGACCTCACCGTACACAAGCACCGATTCAGGCCTGCAACACTTTATTTTCAAGACTCTTTTAATTTTCTAACAGAACATATTTTGGGTACTGAATTTGTGTATTGAACAGTACTGTGCATTGACTGAAAGGTCTGTGATTTAATAAGTGACATGTTTGTGTTTTGGATATTCATGGTGGTAATACAGTGATTTTATTTAGAAGAGTACTAGTGTGAGTTATAATTAAAATCTGTAGTTCAGGGTTAAAGTTTATACAGTGAATAAGTTACAAGAATTATTTAAGCTCATAGTATTTCTTAGTGGATTTATCATACATTACTTTATTAATCTACTGAGTGGAGGCACCAACATAGTGAGTACTTACCTTATTTGTGAGAGATAAAGTACATCTTGTCATAGTCAATTCATAGGTAATACGGCACCACAAAACATTAAAAATCAAGAACCCAGAGCCCGCCCAGAGTGATACATTCAACTCAGTTCATGTATTCTTAATCACTGGGGTAGGGTGCTACATCAGTGTCATTAACATTGATCAGGAACATAAGAAAAGCACAAAGCTCTAATGTCTATCTCTGGATGCATTATTGTAATTTCAGTACTTGCCAAAAGAGACAGATTTCAGTGTAGGTCCTGTCCACGAGGTTCAAATTTTGATTCACAAAAGATTTTAAATTGCAAATGGAAAAAAAAAAAAAAAAAAAAGAAGTTTGGATTTGCAAACAAAACTTTTGCATTTGCATTTAAAGGTAGGGTTGGAGATCCTGGAAAATCGGTTCTATCAGGCCACATTTTAAAAATACGAGTTGGAAGTCCTAGCCCCTTTCCTCTGACTTCTGTCTGAAGCCACGGCTTCACCTTTCCACGGATGTGGGTGAAGACACTCAACGTGCATTGCCAGAGCTATATTGATACCCACCAGACTGGAGTGTGGCTTTTCTGCGGATGTCAGTGAAGACTCTGATCGTGCACACGAGAGGAGGGAGAGAGGGAGAGAGACGGTAGCTTGATTGACACATCACGATCCAATTGACTACAACGTGACACTGTATGTGATTCGATGGTGTTTTTTGAGGCTTGTTTGTTCCCCAGGCGAGTGATTTTTTGTGAAATCTTTGTGAAAAAGCTTTTATTTACTCAGTTGCAATCGGGTGTTAAGAGGATTTCTAGCAGATTAGTAAAAAATGATCCAGAATAAGATCTCCAACCCAACCTTTAAAGGGACAACAAGGAGTTTTGGAAAAGCGAAGCGTTTTCACACTACATTTATGAGCCTCCGAGCGCACCGTGAAATTCTTTTACCGGCGCAAGACAGACTCATGTTTTCATTCATCAAGAATTAAAGTCAGAGGTTCGAAGACGATCACATACCGTTGTAGTTCCGACCATAAACGGCGATTCCGTGGCGTTATTCTCATTACTCGCCACGAAACCGAAAGTAAAGACCACCACTAATAATAACAAAATAACGATAGAGACAAAACGATATATTTATCGAAAATGGGCCCATTAACAAGTGTGGGTAGCGTAGATTCATCCACATTAACGTGAGACTTTTTTTAATAACCAAATAGAAACTCCTCGTTGTCCCTTTAACCTATCATTTATTTTACTTGCAATATTACATTTTTTGATTGCAATATTGATACTTTTGCTCTCAAGTCTTTATTTTTTTTTTATTGCAAACATATTCTTATTAATTGAATAACAAAGAAACAAATGCAACTCCACATTGAAGTACTCAGGATATCACATACATTAAACCATATATAGAAGTACAACAGCAACAACCAACATTAGCTTAACTGTGTGGCACAGCAGCAAAATAACCTTCTTCAATACCTGCAGGAGCACATTTTCGCCGTCAGGGTTGCAGAAACAGCAGGACAGAATTTGTGCCGTTATGCACAATAAACCAAAATGAACAACACAGCAGGGACAGAGACCATAAATGTCACGACTGCAAGTCAGTGCTGAAATTATTTTACTCTTCCATTTAGTCAGTTCTGTTTGAGGGGAAGCATGAAGAAGGTTGTGGCTGTGTCACAGCCAGTGATGGTAATAACGGTGTTAAAATAAACAGCGTTTATAACGGTGCTACTTTTTTCAGTAAGGAGTAATCAAAAAAGTCACTGTTTCTTCTATTACAACGCCGTTACCGTTACAATAAGCTTTTTCTTCTGTTTTGCTAACCCTCCGCCTGGCCATGGGCATTTGTTTACAACAAAGCCAGCGAAAAATCAATCCATGGAGTGGTGGGTGACGCAACTGTCATAAACAAAAGATTGCAGGTTACAGAGTGTGCTTGTGTCGCGGTGCACAGAGACAAGAGCTGAGACATCAGGGCAGCGGCCACGTACTACACTGATGTTGCAAGGTTGGTTTTCAGCCATGAGACGCCAGGTGGAAGGCAGAGAGCCTCCATTCTCGTACAAGTCACAAGTCATGTAATTAACTATCACAATTACTTAAGGGCTTTTTAATTAAGGTAAAAATGTAGGATAGCCACGGGAATAATCCTGTTTAGATCCGCTTTAAATGTACGTTATATACACATTATTTTCAGTTCATCAACTGTTCGGAAAAAAGCCATTTATCACACCACCTCTTCCACACACCACTGATCCAAACAGCTGTTGGCGGAGTGATACAGCATGTTGCGGAGCATGCCTGTGTGGAGGAGTATACTGAGCAATTTGGTTAATTACTGATAAACAGGGGTTAGGGAGAGAAGTCTCAGTAATTTGACATATTTGAGCATTTTATAAAAAAAAGTAATGCAATACATGTAGTAACTTTTTCTGGAAATTCATTAGCCTACTTTTTTATATATTATATTATTATATATATTTTTGGCTTTTTTGCCTTTATTTGATAGTGATGACAGTAGAGATAGACAGGAAAGGGGGAGGCAGAGAGAGGGGGAATGACATGTAGGAAAGGTCTGCCCGACGCGGGATTCGAACCGGGGATGCCTGCGGTGAGGACTATAGCCTCTACATAGGGCGGCCGTCTTAACCACTGCGCCACGCACCGCCCCCATTAGCCTACTTTTATCATGTAACTCCGTTACCAACCCAGCTAGTTTTTCGGGAAAAGTAACTGGGTTCCTTTTTGGGGAAAGTAACTATAACTAATTACTTTTTAAAAGTAACGTGCCCAACACTGGTCACAGCTGATGCATTTGATTTCAGCTCCGGGCCGCAAGATGACATTCACGCGCTGCTTGTGTGCCCGCAGGACTCATAGGGGCTCCACTCCGTTCAGACCTTGTGCTGAACGTGAACGCACCCCACCGGCGCAGAGCGTGAAGAGAGAGAGAAGGAGACGCGGTGGTGTCCTTTGCTGCTTGGTGACAGGACTCTGGTACCCGTAAAACTTATAATAATGCCAATAATGGCCAACTCCCAGTTTACCGCCGGTCCCAATTATCCGCCAGGTGTAGCAAAACATTTTTTTTTATTAAACGCCTATCCCAAACGCTGGATCAAACATTGTTTTTCTGGTTGCCACAAAATATTCTACGCAAATATAACCTACATAAACACAAACAAATAACCTTAAACAAATTGGAAAGGGTCTGACTGTAGCCTATTTATTTGATTTTAGAGTAACCTCACTGATGACGTGAGGTTACCGTATGAAGTTGAACGGTTGTGAGTCTGTGTTTTTTTTCTTCTCGGCCTTTACTTTATTTTGAAAGGACAGCTGGCGCGCCAGGAAAAACCCTGTTATGTTATGTTACCCAGTAGGCTGTATACTTCTGTAGGCAGATTGGTTTACAGCTGAATTAGCGTCAACAGCATGTGAAAGGAAGAAGTGGATGGTGCAGAACTTGGGTTGTCACCTAATAGGGCCACCTGTGTACATGCCACTCATAAAAACGTGTGCATAGAGGCACAGGGAGACATATTTGCTGACTTGTTACAATTGACTTGACTTTAAAGTTGTAAGAAAACAAACACACTATTTGGCCCCAGAGGAGCCCTTTATTCTTATCCCAGCATGTTGGCAATGTCATTGGTGGGATGAGATAATCTTTGATAGTCTCCTGCTCTGCTGAGTGACAGGTTTCATCTGCGGGGGGTGTCACCTAATATGACAGGCGGTGACACCCTGGAACTAATTTATTCTGCTCTTAAGGGAAATTATATTCCTCATCTGCCTGTTGCACACGCCAATAGTACATATCATGTAGTTAGCACGCCTTATCGGCTGACCAGTGTGAGAAATTAAGTGTTGCTCTCTATGTATTGAATCCATCTTGGTGGTGAAACAATTATTTCAGTGTGACGGAAATCTGCGAGTAAGACTTTGAATAAAGTATGAGGTAGTCAGCTCATTCTCTCAGCAACTGCAAGCGGGGGCTGATGGCAAAACAGGTAAGCACGTGAATAAATGGATGTCACTTTAATAAATGTATCAGACTGTGAAATCAATTATAATTGATCCTCCATTTATGAAACTTGGCAGGGACATTTATTAAGCCTCTGAGGGTTTGGGGTTTGATTAAATGGGCTGAGCTGCTGGGTCTGGTTGTTTCCATGTCAAAACAACACTTAGTTTTGTAAAGTGCTTTAATAGTGTGTCAGGTAACATTTATTTGCCAGTTGTGTCTTGTCAGTTTGACGGCAGGTGCTGTCTTGCCTGCACATGGTATAAAGCAGTGTTGGCATTCTTCACAATCTGAAGTGGCAAAACATTGTTTCAGCACATTATGAGAAAAATGCATAAATGAGAATTAATTACCTGTTAGATATGTCACATGAGAACACACATGTTGTACATATTTTGAATAACAAACAGATCAAACCTCTTGCTGTTTTTCGTGAAACCACAGCCTAAAGCTATTTTTTTGTCACTACTTGTGACTTTTTCCTGCCACATGGCTGACATAGGCGACTCAGCAGCAATATAGTCAGCTCAGCCAATCAGATGCAACACATTTACACAATAAATAGGCCGAGATGGCAGTGTAGCAGACAGTTATGGGCGACTAAGTTATTTTGTTGGAAGCATTATTATTATTATTATTATTTAACTGACTGGATCAAATGTATTTTCTGTGCTTAAAATTCAAAAAATTACAGTCAACATGAGAAATGACTCGGCTTTTGGTGGCATTAGATTTGCATTAGTGCATTAGATTGCATTTAGGTCTGTCTCCCTTCCTCCTTCCCACACACCCACACACACAAACACACACTCCTACCTACAATTCAATTTTTGTAATCAGATTTATTTTCACCATAGACAATGCTGTTTCCACCAGAAGCCAATGTTGGAACCTTTCATCAACATCTTGACACAATCACAAGTCAGATGTCTAATTTACATTTGGCCACATGCCACCAAGCTAATTAAAAATTTAAATCTGTTTGGATGGCGAACACAAATCAGTACTTCTTCTTTTTAGACACTTTAGTAGAGTCATCATTTGGAAAGTGCACACAAGTTGGTTTAAGAGACTGCTCTAGGCCTGAAACCTACACTAACTTAGACCCACTCCATTTGAAAATAGCTTCACCTTTTCCCTGTGATTCCCCCATTATATTTTCACTCTGCATGATGCAATAGAAATGCTGAGAGGGGTAATTTGTTTCCACTCTCTTTGACTTTAATCGTTAGTGAATGTGTTATAATGACAACATCTCTGTAATTATGGCATCACTGACTGTGGTATGAAAAATGTCAGATGCAGACTCTTGAAAATTAAAGTAATGAATTTAAGTGGCAGTGTTATTTCATTAATTCATTCATCATTCATCCCCTCTGCATTCTCTTTAGCAACTCCTTCTTAATGCTACAGTATGGTATTTTAATTGTTTTCATCAAGCAAAAGTGATAAGGAAAGCTGTATGTATCCATTGGCAAAGTGTTTCCATCACATAATTGTGTTGAGGTTGTATCTTTTATGGAAAAGCACTTTGGAAGATATACAGGTGAAAAAAAAAAAAACCCAGATTGGGGAAAAATGTTGAAATATTTGTGGAGAAGCAGATTGATTTTTACGCTTTTGCACCAGTGACAGCTGTGGCCGGAGGCGTTAAGCCTTCAGGTTGGTTGTTTGTATGCAGGTATGACTGCACCAATTTTGTGAATTCAATATATCAGTATTGCCTTTAAGGAATTTTGTTACGTCTGGTGTAAGCATTCAATCGCATTCAAGGGTGAACTGATTAGATTTGGTAGCCAAAGGTCAAGGCTACTGGCACATCAGACATAGCCATAACTCAAAAAATCCTTCACTATTTTTGATGAAAATTTACATAAATGGCCAACAGGACAGAAATTGTCAAGTGATGATATTTTTTCTATATCCAAAAGGTAAATTTTTAATTACATTTCTTCCTCTTTACATACATTCATATTATATGATTCTAGACCAAAGTGAGCCGAATTTGAGCGATTGGCGATGGTGTACAACAACGAGGCAGTTATAAGCCATTTAATGAGACTTTATAATGTAATGCCTTATGCCTTTAAGCTTGTAAGTCCTCCAGGCTACACTGCCGGGTCTTTGTTAACCAGTCATTTCATGTCAAGTATGTGTCCTGCAGTTACTGTGAAAGCTAATGGATTTCATATTGTGTCCTCTCACCTGGGAATTGTCTCAATTCAGCTCTGCTTTCAGATACAGTTTTGGTTTCAGCCGTTTGCCCTTTTAGACTCCCAGAGCAGGCAAGCACTTGTATTTGATCTGTGCACTATGTTAGGAGCTATAGACATTGTGAGTGGGATCAGTGCGACCTCAGCACCCGCTGTCATTGCATTGATTTGGATATTGTAGTTGTATCTCAGGTCTTTGCAGTAAAATAACATATACATCTGTGATAAATTTGTACTTCAGTACCTGTACCATAACATCGTAGCATGTGAGGCCAGAATTCAGCTAGAAATGGGAAAAATTGAAAAACATCAACAACGAATGTGAACAAAATGTGTAAAAGCACAATGTCTGTTTCATTTTCAATGTCAGTGAATATTCTCCTCATGGTCTTGATCTGGTTTTCAGCTTGGGTTTTATTCCAGTAGAAGATATCAAAATATAAACACAATCATTGTGGATTCATTCTTCAGTGCTTGAAAGCTTGATGACAAATCCATTTTTACATTCGAGCAGGACAAAAGGCAAACTCTTATCACTCCATTACTTGTCACAATGTGAGAACATACATCTTGCTTTGTGTTATTGTGTTTGTGATCTCATAATTACAGTTCTGTATTATGCTGAGGTTCTTCAGCGTCTAAAGGGACTCTACAAATTTCAGTCCTTTATTGTATCAAATAAATATTTAGTTATTCCCAGAAACAGCCCTGGGTATTCGCGCAGTGACTTTATAAAATCTTTGCCATTTTAGTCTCTAATGAGGAACTCTGGTTTTAAAGCCTGATAGCAATCCAATGTTTGAGTCACACATCCATGTTGCCTAAAACAGACAAGACTTTAATTGCAATTTCCAAAGCAGGAAATCAGAGAACGACTAACTGGAGTCAAAAATCAACCTGAGTTCCCCCCCACTGGCTGCGTAGACTTAATTTAAAATCAACTCTCTGTTTGAGGTGAGATGACAGCACAATGGTAAAAAAAAGTGATGCAGCTCCTAAACTGTTGAACCAGTGTAAATCAAAACAACTGATTCAATTTGATTCTCATGTGCTGCACTTTTAGTCAAGTTCATAATAAGATAAAAATAGAATGTGTCATTGTTTCACTGTTCCGTTTATGGCAGTAGTTTCATGCCATTTGGGCTTTACCCTTGAAAGGTTTTGGTAAAAAGAAGAACCGTTACTTCTACATGATTATTACATTACATTCATACCACAAACTGCACTCACAGGTTTAAGGAAGGACATTAGATAACAGACATACAACAATACATAGGGCTCCAGTTTCGTTGACCAGGCGCAGTCTAGGTGCATAGGTGCGCTGCGCCAACGGGGTGTGTCCAGGCGCACTTTGCAAGTTTCATGCACGGGCAGCCCGGCGCAGGAACTCCTCCCGTCCCTCCTACCAGCGCAAGTTTGAAAGAGGGAGGAGAGAAGACGTGAGCCGATTCAGATCTTCACCAATCAAATGAGCTCCTCTCCTCACCTTTAACTGCAATTTTGTCATTTTATACTTCGACATGGACGAAGGAGACAGCGACGCCAGAGGCCAAACCTCTCCCAGGAGGAAACTGGTGTTTTGGTCCGGGAGGTCCAAGCTCACAGTGGCCAAATAAGGAGGTTACTAATATTGTTAATCAGGTTTGCCCTGATACACTGAGAACTGTTGCCCAGTGTAAAGATATGGCAAAAATATCACACAGTTTAAAGATAAAAAAAATAATAAAACAGTCACATTAAAAACAAGGAAAGATAAACATAACAATGTCATTTCAGATTTCATCACAAATCTGTCACAGATTTGCCCCTTAACTGTGCGTTCACACCAAAAGCTTCCAAAGAGGCAAAGTCACTCGAGGATGCACTTCAGACAAGACGGCTTCCAAAGCGGCAAAATACTTTTAGCCACTTTAGCCTCTTCACTGACGTCAAAGTTCAATCATTCTGGTCATTTAAAGGAGCCGAAAGACACCTCTATTCTGACTGGTTGCCGCCGAACCGCGTCGTAGATAAAGTCAACCGAGACTCATCTTTTCGTCTGGTGACGCTTTGGAAGCGCGGCTGACGGCAGTTGACACTTTGGTCGCTCTGGTCACCGGGCTCTCATTGAAAATGAAAGACTTCTGGCGTTTTTGAAGCACAGTAACACATCCTAATCTGACTTGTGTTAGCCCTTCTCATATCTAAACTAAGCTGGATGTGTACTGTAGCAGAGAGCTGCCACAACATGGCACCATGTGTAATAAATAAAATAAAATGTTGTGCTGTCTTATTTACTTGAGCCACAAAAACTGCAACACTGTCTGCAACACTGCATGGACACTATTTTTTTCATTGTTAGTTTTGGAATGCTGGTTACCAAATATTTCACTTTTTTCATAAATTCTCATTCAGTTGGCCATTCAATCTAGTCCTTTTCAATATGAAAAGTCAAACTGTTGTAGTTATGATGCCCAAAATCATGTCATCGTGCCAGAGAGCTTAATAGCCATATGGCATATACTGTTGACACTCATATGGACCTCCAAGAAGAAGAAACAAAAATACACCCATCTTTTTAATGCAAACTCTCGAGACAACCTTGAGAACCCATTGGGTTTTCCTGAGCTCTAGTTTGGGGAACCACTATTTTAAATGTGTCAAGGTCAGACTGGCTCTATGCATTGTCTCATCAAATGCCAGATACACTGAAATTCAGCCCTAGACATTGTTAAATGATGGTAATTATTCCCCTGAGGACAGAGCGGGGGGGAAAAAAACTCTCCCTAGCTGAGATAGTGGACAGTTTCCTTTATCCACCACTCCCCTCTGTAACAAACTGTCCATTAACATTGTATGCCTTTTTCTATCTCATTAATGTAACTGGAGCATGCAGAAATGCATTCATCCCATTTTCACAACATTTGCATCTGTGAAAAAGGACACCCTAACACAAGCTATGATATTGTAGAAGGCTGTGGAGGGTGGGTTAAAATTGGGTGTTACCTGAGACTTCTTTAACACAACCGAACATGGCTATTTGTGCAGGTCCAGGAAGAAAAACAGACTTTAGATGGGCTTTTATGGTTTCAGATGTACCACTCAAGGTCAAAGCATGCCCAAGCTTCAAGAGACATTTACAATTATGTTTTCAATTTCCAAACATTCTTAGATATTTCTATTCCTGAACTAGGCCGGCAAGTGCGCTGAGGCCTGTGCACTAAATGTGAACTTGTAGTTTCATATAGAACTATCAGATTTTTACAGAAGCTGCACAAAAGCACTACTTTTTATTTAATCACTTGCAAGGTTGTTCATTGCACACATACTAAATGTAGCATTTTATTAGGGCTCACATGTGACATTCTCATCTGTGGCTTCCTGTAGGGTTATATAACTCAAACATCCCTGCAGCCAGTGAGACAGAAAATTTCGTCTTCAGTTCACTGAGGCATACAAGCCCCTGACAACCATTACTGTGGCCCCGTGCTTCCTCTACATTGTGAGCATGAATACATTTCAATGACTCCCACATGCTCAATCTTTCATGACAGGGATGTGTGTGAAATCTTAAGCCAGCCTCCCCACCTATAGTGTAGTGCGAGGTGCACAGCTAGCAGTGATACCAGGATACTAAGCTGACTGGCAGAGGAAGAGGCATTTCATTTTTACACGCTGTCACAGCTTTCTTCACTTACATCCTGCAAGATTGTTTGAAAGGAATAACCCAATCCTCTATGAGGAATTGCGAAGAACAAGCAGCATGGGAGTGAAATGGAAAAATCAAGAGTTGGAGATTTGATTCAGTCCACAGTGATAAATACAGACGATCCTGTTACTGCTGTTTTTGGGGGTTGTAGTGATCAGATACCAGTATACAATCAGGGTAAAGAATAGTATCACCCCATAAACATTAATCATCTCACTATGCAGAATCAATTATAATACTTCTGCCACATGTATGGTAACAGCACTAAATATGCAAGAAGGAACGGAGGCTAATGATGCTTGCCAATGGGGGCTTGAGTTGATATTATAACAGATTGCACTCCAGTCAGGGTCTAGCCAGTGGGAGAAAGAAGAAGCTTCTTTATTCATGTAGAAAATTATGAGCACAAAGAGGAGAGGTAAACGTCATGGATGGGAGAGAGTTGTTTACACTCTAAGGGAAATTTTACACTTCAAAGGACCGACTGTGTCTCAGTTTTGACAGTGAAAGATAAAGGCTATTTGAAATACATTTTTTTCTCTTAATAGTTTCCAATCCAAGAAGCCATTATTGGTCCTGTAGTATCTCCGGCATACTGTATATATTTTTTCCAGAAAGCTTATCAGAGTGCTCTTGTGATGAATTTGCAAATTTAAACAATAGTGTGTCCTCATCTCTGAATGTTTACTTTCCCTTTCAATCCTCCTCACATCCCACAAGCCGCACATAGTGTATTGTGTGGCACAATGCAGATGTGTGATTCTTATTAGTGCGAAAGACAAATGTAGTGGGAGGAAAGATTAAGTTCTGTGACTACACTGTAGGTGGCATGACAGATGGTGCAGTGGCTGACAAGAACAAATGAAAAGGGTCTGGATTTATTATCAGATGACACATACATATCATGAATGTTGAATGTTTCAATACATTCTGCACTTGCTGCATACAGTCCCTCTGATGCAAGAGGCTGTCACCTGTAACTTTGGTCAGCCATGTCTCCCCTTAGCTCACTCATTTCAAATGCAGCACTCAGAATTCACCAAAAATATTATACAAATAAAAAAAAATGTTTAGGAGCCCCCGCTGTTACCTGTCACAAAAGATGGATTTACGTCCTCAAAGAGATGATGTCTACCAGACGAGTGCATTCTGTCTTTGAGCGGAGACACAAGTGCTGTAACTTGTGTCTCCGCTCACAGACACAATGCACTCTTCGAATGATTATGATCCAAGTCTGAAAGTATGTATGCTTTGTATGCAAACTGCTTTCTCTCAGAACCTGTAGTGCAGCAGCAGCAGCAGCAAGCTGTTACCTGGATGATTTGTCAAATAAGTTGTCGTTTCCCTTCTTTTGATGTGCAGTGTTTTGTCGTCTTCCTGTGAGAGCCCTTTTCAGGTCTCTTTCAAAAAATTCCATCTGAGCTAATAAGATGGTTGGAGGCATAGCTAACATAACCATCCTCTTTGCTGAGATTAAAGCAGTGTTCCTATGATGAAAGTGCATACTTAGTTGTTTTGCTAATTTTCATCTATTTCATTCTCAGTGCTGTCAGCTCCCATTGTCAGGATTGTGTCGGTGTGGCACATTTGAATGTCCGGACGCGATAGAGAAAGAAAAAATACACAGTTGCTAAATCTGCAGAAATATTCAAATACTTTAATGTAAAAGTTAAATAACAGTAACATTGTGTGAATTAGTGTATTGTGCTAATTGAGTTATACAATGAAATGCCTCAGGTTGTGTGTGTCGCTGACTCGTGCTTTCATGTTGTAGAGGTGCTCATCTGGTGTTGGTCCCCATCTCTCTGATTAAAAAAAACTTCACAAGGAAGCAATTGCAAAAGCACTCTCCTTCCCCACGGGGATCTGTCAGGTCGTGACCTCTTTCTGTGTTTGACCACTCAAAGCGATTTCCACAGTGCTCTGCTAAAGTGTACACGCCAAAACTTAGTCTCTTCCCCTTCAGTGTTTTTTTTTTTTTTTTTTCATTTTTCATTTTTTTTCTTAAATCATCTTATGTTTGTGTATTTGACTTTAGAAAAAAAAGGAAGAGGGTAATGAGCATGTTACAGTTTGTTGTTTCCTGAGTGTCTACAGGATCTCATTTTTTATCTGGCACTTTTTTTGTCCTTGAGCAATTTCAGTGTTCAGAGGCAATAAAACATCCAGGTACACATGAGAAAAGTAAAAAGAAGAGAAGAAATTGCCTTGTGCTCATTGGGGCATAGACAGGGAAAAACACAAGCACAAGCACATTGTTGCTGCCCTCTTTATACGAGTAATATGTGTTTACATATACTTCCTCTCATCATTGGGGTTGGTCCTTCCAGCTACAACAAATCACATAAAACTATATAAAATGCTGTTGTCCGGAGGCATCATCTCGGTCACTTGAACTTCATTATAAGTTGATTTCGTGACCTTGCAAACACAACTTAATATTTGGTATCAAGTCTCTATTAGGGGTGGTGAAAAAAATCGATAATCGATTAATCGTGATTATTAATTGACCGATTATGAATCGATTATTAATTTTCCAAAAATCGATTATTTATATTTTTCAAAAAAAAAAAAAATTTCAATTTTTTTTTTTTATTTTTTTTTTATATTTTTCAAATTGTAATACAAAGGCGAGTCCTCCTGTTACTGGATGTCATACAGGATTTAACCACAAGGTGGAGCGGTCTGTCTGTCATAACAAGAGGCTGTGTAACTGAGCCAGCAAGCAAGTGTGTCTGCACTAACAAGGTGCTAACGAGGTGCTAACGGTGCCGGAGCGAGACAAAGATCGATACAATTGAGTGGCGACAGCTTTTGATGTCGCCGCCAGCGCGGTCACGTGGTTCATGTTCCAAACTAGGCTGCCGCTGTCATGTTTTTCTATGGGACAGACAGCAGTGAGCTTGCTTTTGAAGCATAAAGTGCGCTAGCTTAATGCTAACGTTGTATAATGTAAAACACCATAGACGGGCTAACAGAAATTAGCATCGCTACAACCATAGCAGTAAAGCTGCTAAAAACTGTTTTAATTCTGGCTTTAGCGCTGCTAACACGTCACAACATGTAGACCAGCTGGTCTTCCTCCATAAGAATCTGGTTGCTCCAGAGCAATGATTTGATCACTGAAGTTGAAGTTACACAGCGTGCTCTGTTTTTATAACAGTAGGCTAAAGTAAAATGTGTGCAAGCTGGTTGTTCCAGAGCAATATTATTTGATCGCTAGTTACGTGTGTTGTGTTCTGTTTTTATGTGTACATTATCTAAAGCCTACAGTAAAATATGTGTTGCATCTGTCTTTCAAAAAAATAGGCTTACTAATTTAAATCTCCTTTGTGACACTTCCAAAAATACAAAGGGTCCATGATCAGTTAAAGTAACTTATTGTAACAAAAAATCCAAGAATCAAAAAATGAGCCAACAAGCAATCAACGCACAAAGAGAAAATTAATCTGTGGTTTTCAATAAATAAAAATAGGCTAATAATAATTCAGCAACTGACTGATAATAATCATAACAATAATCATTAATAATCGAAAATCGAATCAATAATCGTTAATAATCGAAAATCGGTCTGTAATCGAATCGAGACTTCAATAATCGTAATCGAATCGAATCGGGAAATTGGGCCAATTAACCACCCCTAGTCTCTATTGCTGTAGTTTTATGGTTTTTTTATTTATTTATCTGAAAATAATCATATCAGTCAGTTATTTGTCTTTCCTGTGAACAAAACCGGATTTTCTAGAAATTGTTTCATAAATATAAAGATATTTTTACACTGATAAATGATCTAACAGATGAAGGTAACTATGAGATGGAGCACTCTTCCAAACCAAGGAAACGGTATTGTTATATATCAAACAGCGTGTTCTCAGAAAACCTGTCACTAATGCCCCATGTGTTTCATTATCATCGCATCTAATCAATGAAAAGTGCATGAAATTACATTGTAATTAGATCACTTTCTTGTGTGGCACCTAAACCTCTGATATCTCTCAAGCACCCTCTAATGTTCACCTGCTTTCAGGTTTAATTTCACACTCAAACTGGAGTCTTACATTTTCCTGTGAGATCTATTATTATCATTCTTGTAACAGTTTGTCTTAATTCTGTGTTTCTTGTGAGAGTGTGTTTTGAGCTTGTTTGTTCTCAGGTCCCTCTTGAAGGAAAAAAACAGATCTTAATCTCAATGACATTGCCTGATTTAATACAGGTTACATTAACAAAATGACAGTGATGTGAGAACATGGGGAGAGAGCTGTTAAATGTGACTGGGAAAAGAAGAGTGAACATACTGACGTGTGCATCCCACAGAGATTCAGAGCATTCACACTTGTCTGTTGTCAGGCAATTATATTATGCTTGCAGAAGAGCTGGAGTGGAGCTCAGCAAAGCAAAGGGTAAGAAGGAGGGAAATAAGAAACAACATACAATGCAGTGTGTTTCAAAGTGTCTTCAGTATGAGGTGATCACCAGAAGGACCCAGCCGCAGCCTTGAGGGTTTTGCTGAAGAGCAAACACCCCACAACGGAGGAAAACTGCAAAACACCAGAGCGGCCAGAGCTCTGCCAAGGCCATTAGTCCTTTATAAGATTTTAGAAGTTTTTAATCTGCATGTTGATCTGCAGTGATGGTCGTACCGTCAGGCCGTCATCTTTTCCACAATATCTAAGTCGAGTCAGCATATGGGTTTGCATAAAGCCGATTTCTGTTAAATTTCAAGTTAGTCATATACAAGTATTAGCCATCTGAATTAAAACTAGTGATATATCTATATACAATCTATCTAGATTGTACAACAGTACAATGTGTGTGGCTTTTTGTGTCAGTATGGAGTATTTACCATTATAAAGACTGGTTGAAGTTCAAAGGAGTGTGGAAAAAGAATAATTAGAGAGGCTGAAAAGGCTGAAATATGTGAGGCCAGTACTGGAAAATGCATCTTGCATAAGGAAATTCAGGGTGGAACTAAGCATTACAAATAAATACTGTAGCGATTGGAACAGTCCAACTTTCTCTCCTGATACAAATTGACTTTTCCATAGACCAAAACAACCTGCTAAAACAGTGAGGCTCCTTCAGCAATGTTTGTTTGGACATGAATGTCCCAAACTGAGTGAGTAGAGTTGTGATAGATTTACACCATTGGTTTGCCGGATGCCATGTAAAAAGTGTTGGACTGTTCCTACTGGCTGTTTCTCTTTACTGATTCCATGTTGCTGCAGATTGGTTGTTGTTTACCAGCTTGTCAGATCTATAGCTTCTTTGGCTTGCAATTGCTGATGACTCGTCTCTCTCACACCCTCACTTCTGCTTTCTCTTGCTCAGTGTGTCTTATGTTTAGATATTCCTCTGCCTCCTTTGGTGAGGGTACATGCAATTGGTAAGAGATGATAATGTCACAATAATGTGAAATGGAAGTACATCTCCTTTTTCTGCTGTTCCACAATAGCCACAATACTAAGGTGGCAATGTGACTGCCTGTAACATCTAGTCCCCATGATAGATTTATAGTGTTGATTGACTTACCAACGACAAATTTGATATTAATAAGATGAAAGATCAGCCATTGCATCTTGGTTGGTTAAAAAAAAAGTGTGTATTTAGACAAAATACACAGATTTTTGGCCCATTACTGGCTTTATACTATACTGTATTGAGAAATAGAAAGGGAACGTGGAGCCCACCACTCGTATGAATGTGATTGAAATGAGACACAAAGGAGAAAAAAACGTCCCTGTGTGAAGGGGTTTGTTTGGGAATAGACTAAATTGAATGTTTCAAAGTTCAATAAAATCAGTTCAACATAAACATACTGTATGCTGCACGTTACACACAGTAAACCAAGGGTACATGCATTATGTACAACACAACACAGAGTGGTTTCCATGGGTTGTATGAGAGGAATGAACAAAAGAAGGCTCGCGCACATCCAGAAATGCAGCCAGGTGCTGAGTCCAAGGAAACGATAATCAAAAACAGGAAAGGACTCGCAACACTGTATGAGCTCCCCAAAGTACAAAAATTTATTAGAGGACTAAAAATGACAACGTTTCGAGCAGTGCGCTCTTCGTCAGGTCAATCAAGACAAATGCTTACAGGTGTTCATTAAGTAGATACACAGGATCCACCCATGGGCGTGGGTGAATAAGACAACACCAGGTCTGACAATTAGTTGACGACATGGTCAGTAAATACAGTGTGAAATAATACATAGACACATGTCGACCATTTTTAAATGAAATTAAGCAAACATATGCAAAATGATAAGAATCCAAAAGAGAAATGACTCAAGTAAACAAAAACAAAAACAAAACACACCTCTTATCTATTCCCCCACAGAGGAAAAAAGAAGAGGGAAATATATACACAGAAAGTTCCCTGCTTCAATTAATACATCTTTATAATACATCAATTTTAAGGGGTCTGGGGTGCCCGGAGTAAGAGTAACCTAATCAGCAAAGGGGTTCCCCTGGTAAGGAGGAAAAAATATATATATATATATCAGTGCAGCAATAAACATTTTCTATAAACATACTGGCCCAGACAATAGCAAGAAACAAATGTTATTCCGGGGTAAAGGAGTTCGGTAGAACATGCCCCATCCCTATACTGGGAAAAATATATAGGATCTAAAAGGGCCTTCATCAAACAAAAGAGAACAATAATAAATATCTACTGAGCCTGAGGGTAGTGGTATAACATGTAGGCCAATCAGGGTCTAGCCCCAAACCTGGGGCATCGTGGGCGAGCAAAATGAGCTGGACACATAAGTCTCAGGAGCTTCCCTGAAAGATATGTGGGGGACATCAGTTAGTGTTACAAATAATAAAAACAATAGAAGCATGCATCACAAATTATCTAAGATAGTATCCATTCATGTACATAGGTATGCACAAGACAATGATAGGCTAACCATACATCAGATAGAAAGTATCGCACTGCGATGTTCAGCTATACGGGTCTTTAAGGATCTACAGGTCGCAGTGCGATACGCACAGGAGACATTAAAAGTCCTGTTGCGAGACATTTTAACAGCCAGAACCATCCTATAGCTTCCCTCCGCTACACGGGCATTGAACAAGTTCTCCCAAAAAGAAGAAAAGGAGATTTAGAGAAATATCTCCTCCAAAGAGAACTTTTTTGGATTCATTATCTTCAAACTCGAGCCCCGAAGGGGCTCAATGAAGACTTTTCTATTAAACCCTTTTTGTGAATGTGCTTTCTATCTGATGTATGGTTAGCCTATCATTGTCTTGTGCATACCTATGTACATGAATGGATACTATCTTAGATAATTTGTGATGCATGCTTCTATTGTTTTTATTATTTGTAACACTAACTGATGTCCCCCACATATCTTTCAGGGAAGCTCCTGAGACTTATGTGTCCAGCTCATTTTGCTCGCCCACGATGCCCCAGGTTTGGGGCTAGACCCTGATTGGCCTACATGTTATACCACTACCCTCAGGCTCAGTAGATATTTATTATTGTTCTCTTTTGTTTGATGAAGGCCCTTTTAGATCCTATATATTTTTCCCAGTATAGGGATGGGGCATGTTCTACCGAACCTTTACCCCGGAATAACATTTGTTTCTTGCTATTGTCTGGGCCAGTATGTTTATAGAAAATGTTTATTGCTGCACTGATATATATATATATATATATATATATATATATATATATATATATATATATATATATATATATATATATATATATATATATATATATATATATATATATATATATTCCTCCTTACCAGGGGAACCCCTTTGCTGATCAGGTTACTCTTACTCCGGGCACCCCAGACCCCTTAAAATTGATGTATTATAAAGATGTATTAATTGAAGCAGGGAACTTTCTGTGTATATATTTCCCTCTTCTTTTTTCCTCTGTGGGGGAATAGATAAGAGGTGTGTTTTGTTTTTGTTTTTGTTTACTTGAGTCATTTCTCTTTTGGATTCTTATCATTTTGCATATGTTTGCTTAATTTCATTTAAAAATGGTCGACATGTGTCTATGTATTATTTCACACTGTATTTACTGACCATGTCGTCAACTAATTGTCAGACCTGGTGTTGTCTTATTCACCCACGCCCATGGGTGGATCCTGTGTATCTACTTAATGAACACCTGTAAGCATTTGTCTTGATTGACCTGACGAAGAGCGCACTGCTCGAAACGTTGTCATTTTTAGTCCTCTAATAAATTTTTGTACTTTGGGGAGCTCATACAGTGTTGCGAGTCCTTTCCTGTTTTTGTATGAGAGGAAGGCAGAAAACAAACTACCTGAGTTGTCTTTAGGTTGGAGGACTTGTTCAGGAGACAACAGGAAATTGAAAGAAAGACTAAATTAAAGCTTTCCATTATTATTTAAGTCTTTCTTCCTGTCTGCACTGAGTTGTTCATATGCTTATGCTAACAAATTAGTGGAGTCTGCTCAGCCTGCTGTCACCACTCCATGCTAAGTTGTCAGAGCTACTGGAACGTTTGTACGTCCAGCAGCTACCATTGATGAGGTTGTTGTAGACAACTGCTTGTTAAAAAGCAGTAATTTAGCAGAGGAGGGCACAGAAACTGTGAACAGGTTTCAAGCTCAGAAAGAAACTTATTATAGTGAGCTACGGTCTAAAATACAACCAGGACAAGTATTTCTAAAAATACTTCAGCACATTACAAATACTTGTCATTTGAGATATATGTCCAGGACTTGTAATTGTCTCATGCACAGTTTTTGTTTTTTATTTAAGTCAATCAATAATACCTTTAGTAATGAAAGTCAGGCCTAAAAAATATCTGATCATCAAACTGTTGATGGTTGGTTTGTTTCCATTCTGGTGCATATTTACACCAGATCAACAGTCACAGATTGATTAAAGTCAAGTGAATGTGTGATGCAAAGGTAATTTGCAGACAAACTGAGTGTGTACTCGTTCACATACAGCACTTATTTATCTTCTTATCTTTTAGCCTTTAGACAGGGGCATCATTACTACGTTAGGGACAATGTAAACTACATGGAATATGTAGAGAACACACACACCACAGTGACACCAAACAATACACTACATGTGACTACAACAAGAACGACAACGACTTACAGTAACAACAGTAAGTACTCTTTCCCTGTTATCAAGACAGTTTCTACGAGAAAGAGCAGTTTCAGATGTATTTTATATCATTGTTATCAAGCTCTAAACAACCTGTTTGTCTCCACACACAGTCTGCAAAGACTGTAGGACTAGCTTTTCTCTGCATCCTTTTAGGGTTGTGCCGATTGGCGATCCAATCGTCTATCGGCGATTGGAAGGACGATCGGCGATGTTTTGTTTTCTTGCCGATTTTACACACACACATACTCGCTACTTTTTTTTATTGATCCAATGCGCGATCTGTTTGTTTTGTTTTACTGAAGCCGCTTCTCTGGCTGCTTCCAACAGATAGCCTACTCTGACAAATGACAGTGTTTCACCAATCAAATGCAGCCACTGGCGACGTCCAATCAGACGGAGCCAGGTAGTCATATGACCGCACACAAAGGGCCCTAGTTTCCTAGACCGGGCGAAGTCTAAGCTCAGCGCAGCTTCGCCATGCCAACTAGGCGTGTCCAGGTCCATTTCGCAAGTTTGCTGGGCAGCGCAGTCCGACTTAGACCAGCGCAAGCCCACCCCTCGTCCCTCCTACCGGCGCAAACGGCAAAGGGGGAGGAGACAGGGCGGGAGGGAGACAGGAGGAGGAGAAGTGGGATTAACACAGCCGATTCGGATCTTCACCAATCAAATGAGCTCCTCTCCTCACCTTTAACTGCGCCGCGGGCGATGCGCACTGCAACTTTGTCATTTTATACTTGTACTACTATGAGAAAAACCAAGAACTCAGGGGTTCCTTGTTAATGAACATAACTTGGGCCCTAGTTTGGTGGCGCAGCGCAGGTGGCGCAAGGTAGCGCAGCCAGTGTAATGCAAGTGCAGCAGGTGCAGTGGAAGTTTGGCTGCCAGGTGCACAGTGCACACACGTCACCAAGACCTCACAGGCAGGTTTCCACAGTTCCAGGCACATTTCAATGCAATGAATATCCACAATAACCACTATTTAATGCAACTAATGGAATCAACACGTGAATTTATATCTATATAGATTGTCCCATCACATCTGACGTCAGATCAAAGCAGAGATCAAAGGCTGTCGGCATGCATAATGGAAACTCCACCTGAATTAACACAGCAGGGACGAACTGGCACTGAAAAGCAGCTGTGGATGTCCCAAAAGCAGGACTGTGAGGGTGGATGACTGCATGTCGCTGCCGTGTTGAGATACGCACTGTGCCGTTGTGATGATCCACTTTATTTATTTATTTACTTATGAATTTATTAGCGGGCGAGCGACCACGTCGTCACGCAGCCGTAATGAAAAACAAAACACAAATAATCATCTCTCTTAGCCCACCACAACAGGCTCGGTATCAGATAGTCAGTATAGCCTACTACAGTATACTCAGCATCTCTCATCACAGAAAAAAAGAGAGAGACGGACAGACAGGGAGAGAGAGAGAGAGAGCGTCCTTTACGCTGATTTCATCCCTGTTACGCATGGTGTTTGTTTATGTTGTGATTAGTGTACACCTCTCATCTTTCTTACACAGGGTTTGAACGAATGTGAGTTTCTTTATTAGTTTATTAGTTGTTGTTTTTTACACTGGGCAGCGATTCTCAGTGTATCAGATCAAACCTGATTAAGGATATTAGTAAACTCATTATTCGGCCACTCTGAGCTCGGACCTCCGGACCAAAACAGCTGTTTCCTCCTGGGAGAGGTTCGGCCTCTGGCGTCGCTGTCTCCTCCGTCCATGTCAAAGTATAAAATGACAAAGTTGCAGTGCGCATCACCCGCGGCGCAGTTAAAGGTGAGGAGAGGAGCTCATTTGATTGGTGAAGATCCGAATCGGCTGTGTTAATCCCACTTCACGCCTTTCTCTCCTCCTCCTGTCTCCCTCCCGCCCTGTCTCCTCCCCCTTTGCCGTTTGCGCCGGTAGGAGGGACAAGGGGAGTACCTGCGCTGGCCTGCATCGGACTGCGCTGCCCACCAAACTTGCAAAATGGACCTGGACACGCCTCGTTGGCGTGGCGAAGCTGCGCTGCGCTTAGACTGCGCTCGGTCTAGGAAACTAGGGCCCCGATGTCTAACCTTTCTGTTTTGTATCCATCAGGACTGACATGTATGTACTTTGAACTGAGAGTTGCCCAGCAGGACATTAACTTACTTACTGCAGGTGTATCAGTAAAGCTGGGGACACACTATGATTTTCACAGTCGTTGCCGATTTAGAAAAGACTTGGAGTACACACTAGCCGACTGGCTTCAGCACATTTTTATGACGACTGGGGATCACACACTTAAAGACTTCGATGAGGGAGCACAGACTACACGATTTGTCAAACCAACTGAAGACACCTGAACGCATCAAACTCTCACGAGAGTGACGGTTTAAGAGTGCAGTGTGTAGTGATTTCCACAGATGTGGTTAGTTGAGTTAACTTGTGACCTATAGTGTATTTGACCCCCCCCCCCCCACGAAAGCTGTTGCTAGGCAACCACGTAAACACATTTTACAAAGTGTAAACAAACATGGACAGCATACGGCGCGCTGCTGCTGTTGTTTGCGCATCTATCTGCTGTGACAAATCCATTTAAAAGAAAAAACGGGTATGGATCAAGTTGTGGAGGAGTCGACTCGCCATGCCGGCTGTCCCAGTGCCGTCTGGTGCAGACTAGACCCGACTGTGAATCGTGGGTAAAATCGGGCAGAAATTTGCGTAGTGTGTCCTCAGCTTAAGTCATCTTGACCATCATCATTTGAGTTATTGAGTCACGCACATGGGGTTAGATATTTCTAACATGTGTCCCTTTGATTGTGTCTACAATTGCCAGAATAGTATAAGATATCTACTGTATAAGGATGTAATGGCCATTCAATATGGATGCATATTTCAATTACTATGGAGATATTTCATCTTTAATGACCCACATCCCAACACCTGCCTTTACAGCTCCAGGGTTCATGGGAATCTCCTCACCTAACTGCACATCACTGTAATTTATGGAGAGAAGCCCACTACAGGGACAGCAGGCTATCTTCTTATTTTTAACACTCTTCTTCCTCTCTTCTTAACCTCTCCTCCTCAATAGTAATCCCTTCCTCTTCCTCTCTTTGCCTTTTTTCTTCTTTCTCGACACTCTACACCAGTGTTGTAATGTAACAAAGTAAAAATACTTAGTGAAATTTTCACATATCTGTACTTTACTTAGTTATTTATTTTTCTGACAGCTTTTACTTTTACTCCACAACAATTTGTAAATAAAATGTGTACTTTTGCTCCGATACAGTTCCCTTAACCATCTTCGTTACTCGTTGCTACAAAATAAAAGTTTAGTTGGTGACATAATGCCTGTTTGTTGTCATATCAACTGCCAAGCACGAAGAAAAAGAAGCCCTGCTTGGGCATATTGCTGTCGTGGAAGCACCTGCTGCAGGCTCCCTTTGCTGCTAACATTACCACTCCAAAAACATTTAATTACTCCCGTCAGATCGGACTCATAGACTGTAAAAAGAATGGACGTAGCGTCCGTGACGTCACCCATTGGTTTTGGGGAGTCGTTTTTGTGACTCAAATATGGCGGCCTGAACAGCGCCATGTTGGATTGGCCGGCCGAGAACCCGCCCACTGGCCTCGAAGCAGCTGTCCACGGAGCTGCTCGGACCTGTCACTCAACGTTTCCGCGCCCTAATTGGCCAGAATTTTAACCTTATAACAGTAAAACGGTAGAGTTAAAAAAAAAATCACCCCCCTCAGAGTGTGTGCGGGGGTAGAAACTATCGATTGAGACGAAAAAACGTTCTGACACCAGGCTTTTAACATGTTTACTGAGGATGTAAAGTCGGCGATTTTAACATGGGGGTCTATGGGGAATGCTCCCTTCTGACACCAGCCCCCAGAGGAATCCGAGGGGATTGCAGTTTTTTGAACGCGGAAGTGAGCTTCACTTCTCAGACCGACAACTGCCCCCTTGATCGGACTACGCCGGGCTTCTTCTTTTCATTTCTTTTTTTCTTTTTTTGCTGCGGTACAGCCATGAATTAATGCTTGTGAGTCTTGCTGCATCGGGTCCAGGCTTCAACAGCAGCCTGCGGATCCAGGTGAGAACTCTGGCAGGAATGAAGCAGTTTAGAAACTGCTCAAATGGGGGATCGAGGGCTTTGAGAGGTTTTGTTCATTCACAAGAATTTGCAGAAAATAGAAATAGGCTAGACCCGGCTTCTAATTGATACTGCCTTTTATTTGCTCAAACCTGGAGCCAGACCCGGTCCAGTACAGGAGACCGGAGTCTGTCAGACTCAGCTTTTATTTGAGAATGTGTGGTATTGATGATGGTCTGGGAGACGCTGTGGCACTTATACTGTAGGGTGGATTAGAAGGCTTGTGGTTCTGGTGTTAATGTAGGATCAGAAACCGGCATCTGAATGGGAAGACAACACATATCTGGCCCCCGTCCCCGGGGACAAAAAAATGAATGATGAATGATGTAGAGGTGTTTTTAGCCAAAATTCAAAATATGTAAATCAATTAACATACAGGTGCATCTCAATAAAGTAGAATATGATGGAGGTCAGCAGTATTCTCCATTATTGTGTAGCTACTGAACCAGACTAAGAGACCTCCAAAGGCTCAGGAGAACTTTGCTGGTGTTTTGAGTTAATTATCTGATTAGAGTGTGACACCATTTGGTTACAATAGTGAACTTTTTCACAGGATTCTGATTTTTTTTTTAGATATTGAATTTTGGGTTTTCATTAAATATAAGCTATAATCACTAAAATTTAAAGACATAAAGATGAGAAATATTTAAATCTAGCTGTGTCCCAATTCAGTGTTATTGTAATGAATCTATATAGGCTAGGAGTCTGTGTTGACATCTGTGCGTCTCAACATCTTGCTTCTGGAGCTGAAAGTTCCATCGTCTCCATGGTGCATAAAAGCTTATGGAGCATAAGAAATTTGACCCAGAGGCCACTTTTTGGCAAGTGTATGTAATCATTTATGGGTTGCGTTGGCCATTTAAAGGCATTTCAACAGGTTAAAGCGACTGGGTGAGGTATAATCTGTCAAATATAATCTTTCTGAATGAAACCCAGTCATTTTTTAGGCAGGAAAAAAACCTTATGTTACAAGAAAGGAGATTTTTGGCAAATGCACATTTCATGGGTTGTATTTATGTCTAAAAGATATTTAAACTGGTAACAAAGGACTGGATTGATTATAATAGACAGAACAGGAAAAATAATTCCACCATGAAGATATTTGAAAAAGATATCCTCGTATTAACACACATCCAAAAAAGTGTTTTAGTATCAGCAGCAGCCTGTTCTCTTACTGTAACTTTGCCAGTGACCTGAGCAGAACACTGTATTTAATCTGGATGATGCTGATTTGGTTGATACATGGTAATGATGCTGGTACTGATCCAGCCAAACCATGTTAAACAATAAAACACAGTCACCTTTGTAGAATAATCATTTCTATTTAGTGGGAGCTGCTGTGATTCCTACCTCAAAGTACAATCTGAGGGTTCAGACGCTTTGTTCATTAATGCCACTGTACTGGTGTTAAGAGAGATGGGGAATGTATTTATTTCACTTTTGGGATTCTTTCACATCAGCATACAGTAAATAGATTTTTAGGACGGAGGTGTTCACTTTAATATCCTAGGCCATTTGTCACTGTGAAAGCAAGAGGTGCTCATCAGCATTTTTTAAAATTATATAAGCCTCCCGGAGAATACTCAGTATACAAAACTGTGAAGC